>NC_057843.1:2500000-3750000 GCF_910594005.1 Cervus elaphus | reverse complement strand
GGATATTTCTTGAGGGCAGTCCTTTCCAGCCCCGCAGTCTGTAAATCAGTTTGTATGAATTTTTTTTTTTTTTAGTTTTTAATTGGAGGATAATTACAATGTTATGTTGGTTCTGCCATACAACAATGTCAATCAGTCATAATTATATATATATGGGCTTCTCTTGTGGCTCACTGGGTGAAGAATCCACCTGTACTGCAGGAGACCCACATTCAGTCTCTGGGTCAGAAAGATCCCCTGGAGAAGGGCATGGCTACCCAGTAGCCTTGCCTGGAGAATTCCATGGGCAGAGACACCCAGCAGTCTGTGGGTCGCAAACAGTGGAACGTGACTGAGTGACGAACTCATCACTCTTGAGCCTCCTTCCCATCCCACCCCGCCGGGTCACCCCAGAGTGCCAGGCTGGGCTCCCCGTGTCTCAGCAGCTTCTCTGCCAGCTATCCATTTACACATGGAGTGTGTATGTCAACACCACTTTCTCCATTCGTCCCAACCTCCGCTTCCCGCACTGAGGCCACAAGTCCATGCCCAACATTTCTGTCCCCATTCCCTCCTTGCAAATAGGTTCATTGGTATTATTTTCCTAGATTCCATATGTATGTGTTAATATGTATTTGTTTTTCTGATTTACTTCACTCTGTGTAACAGGCTCCAGGTTCATCCACCTCACAACTACTGACTCAAATTTGTTCCTTTTTATGGCTGAATAATCCACTGTATATATGCACTACAATGTATGAATTTATAGATTCCCTGTAATGAATTTATAGATTCCCCTGTAAGTGACATCTTATGATATTTGTCTTTCTCTGTCTGACTTACTTCACTTGGTATGATAACCTCTTGTCTACCCATACTGTGGCATTAGTTCTTTTTTTTTTAATGGCTGAATAGTATTTCATTGTATATATGCACCACATAGTCTTCATTTCCTGAATTCATTTACTAATAGTTTTCTGGTGGTGTCTTTTCTATACATAGCATCATGTCACCTGCAAATTATGACAGTTTTACTCAATTTTTCTTTCAATGTGCTTAATGGACATATGTGTATATTTGTCTTTGAATTTTATTTTAACATATTTTGATTACTTGTCTACATAAATTTTCTGTTCTCTTATCTCAATTTTAAGAAATATTTTTCTGTTTTTTGTTTTCCCTTTGACTTCTATTATGTTGCTTTCTTGATACATTAGGGAAAAGACCTTTCCTTATTCTTGTTTCCTTTCAGTAGAAAAGGATCAGAAAAGGAAAAAAAATGCATGAAATTAATGTCATCATATCCTGTTCAGTGCTAGGGGGGTACAGAGGATAATGAACTTTTTAGAAGCTGATATAAATGGATGTTATAAATGAAGAAAAAGAGGACTGAAAATGCTTTTACCTGAAAATTGCAAAAAGGTCATGGATTCAACCCAATATTGTTCTGGCCAGTGAGAAGGAAGACAACAGTGTGGGCCTGAGGGATGAATAGGGGCAGGGAAGACAAATGATCAGCAACAAATGAAGACCATTCAGTTTTGTAACCTGCCAACTGCAGACTGCTTATAAACTACATTATGCACTAACACATAGGAGAAAAAGTCTAATGAAATGACACAAAAATTAGTACATATTACATGAATAATCAAAACACAGCAGATTTTGAAAACAGTTTATTTTATACAGAGTAGAGTTGATTAACAATGTTATTAGTTTCGGGTGTACAGCAGAGTGATTCAGTTACACATGGATCTGCACTTTTTCAAATTCTTTTCCCATTTACAGAGTACTGAGCAGAGCTCCCTGTACTGTACAGTAGGTCCTTGTTGGTTATCTATTTTAAATACAGTAGCATGTACATGCCCATCCCAAACTCCTATCTATTGCTCCCCATCCTTTCCCTCTGGTAGACATCAGTTTGTTCTGTGAGTCTGGTTCTGTTTTGTAAATAAGTTCATTGGTACCATTTTTTCAGATTTCACATGTAAGTGATGTCATATTTGTTTTTCTCTGACTTCATTTAGTATGATAATCTTTATGTCCATCCATGTTGCTGCAAAAGGCATTATTTCGTTTCTTTTTTATAGCTAATATTCCACAGGATATATGTACCACATCTCTATCTGTTCCTGTCACGGACATTTAGGTTGCTTCCATGTCTTGGCTGTTGCAAACAGCGCTATGAACATTGAGGTACGTGTATCTTTTTGAATTAGAGTTTTCATCTTTTCCAGATATATGTCCAGGAGAGGGATTGCTGGACCGTATGGTAGCTCTATTTTTAGTTTTCTAAGGAATTTCCTTACTGCTCTCCATAGTGGCTGCATCAACTTCTTTCCCACAAACAGTGAAGGAGGCTTCCCTTTGCCCCACCCTCTTTCCCACATTTATGTTTGTAGACTTGTTGATGATGGCCACTCTGACTGATGTGAGGTAATAGCTTACTGTAGTTTTTACTTGCATTTCTCTAATAATTATTAATGTTGAACATCTTTTCATGTCCCTGTGGCCATCTGTATGTCTTCTTTGGTGAAATGTCTCTTAGGTCTTCTGCCCATTTTTCATTTGGATTGCTTTTTGTTACTGAATTGTATGGGCTATTTGTATGTCTAAGAGACTAGTTCCTTGTTGGTCCCATTTTCTCCCATTCTTCAGGTTGTCTTCTCATTTTGTTTACAGTCCCCTTTGCTGCACAAAGGCTTTTGAGTCTAATTATGTCCCATTTGCATATTTTTGTTTTTATTTCCATTACTTTAGGAAAGATCAAAAAAGATATTACTGCAATGTAATCAAATATTTTCCTCTAAGTATTCCCTGAATTATCAAAATGCAGGTACTTTTTTATTTCAAGTTACTCTGCAGTTACTTAAATGACTTTAAATGAGCTTGTATCACTTAATGATCACAAAAAGAGGCATCAAAAAATAAGAGCTGATATGAAGTAGTATAATGGTAATGATGCATTTACATAATTTGTACTAGTCTTATATTCCTATATGCTTAATAAAAATACTATTTTTGAAAAATTACAATACCAAATTGGCCTAGGTGATAAAAATATCTTGATTCTTCCCACACATTGAAGTATGAACTCAAAACCATATAGTATTATAATTCATCTGATAAATTATTAAATATATTTTAAGAAGAAAGTTTGGGTTTCTTTCAGTAGACATCCAGAAGCTAATATCAAAAATAACTTATTAACAAGATGATGACTTATATTTAAACGTTATAGTGTATACTAAAGACTGCCTGTGTGTACGTGTGCAGTATAAACGTGGTGACAGTGAAGTCGTGACTCAGCACCGCTGGTAGTATTATGCTTACTGAGTTATCAGCTATAAAGTCAACATACATACAATGGGAGTGGAAGAGTCTG
This sequence comes from Cervus elaphus, assembly GCF_910594005.1. Classification (NCBI taxonomy): domain Eukaryota; kingdom Metazoa; phylum Chordata; class Mammalia; order Artiodactyla; family Cervidae; genus Cervus; species Cervus elaphus. The sequence continues at coordinate 3,746,636 of NC_057843.1, read as the reverse complement.
ATCAGACAGTATGTTGTAAATACATCATAAAAAAGAAAAGACCATCAATTATTCAATGTAGTTATAAAAGTATTTAAAAATCTATCTTACCATAAATAATCCCTCTGAAAGATGATGAGTTGAATATCTTCTTTTTGATAAAATAATTAACAAATTAATGGTAATATGTACTCATCAATTCTTCATCTGAACCTCAGTTGTCTTAATAAGTGCTGATTAAATTAGCTTAATTTTTAATAAGGATTGCAGATATTTAACAGCTATGGAAACAGACAGTAAATGGTAAGGCAAAAGGGGTGCTCACATTGTGACCAGAAGTAACCTCAACTATCTCATGTGCAAAGAATTATCTAATAATGTAGAATAGTAGGTGGTAAATGAGCTAATAAACTAAGTAATATAATTCTATGTTGGAATCCAAACACAAGTGTTAAAATAACTTTTAAGATTGCAGTAATTTATATAAAATGCTTGGCAGGAGAAAAGTAAGGTGTTATAACAGAAATTATAGCAGCAATAACCTCATTATTTGTCTCATTCAACCTCAAATTCTGGATTATGGTATTTGGAAAGTGTTAAAATTGTGTCTGGAAAAATGTTATCAAACAAGACTTGCAAGGTAAAGTATACAGATGACATATAATACACACAGATTATTAATAATTCATCGCTTCTCCATGTCTAGCAGGATACCATACTGAACGAAACTAATGAATGCCAAAAATGAACAGATTTTTCATAAGCTTTGTTTGGCCAGTGACTGATTTTACACAATCTTCCCTTGTTCTTTCTTCAGTCTCAGAACACATCTGCCTGCTCCTTGGTCCTGAAGCATTTCACCACTGTGCCTGACTGTGGGCAGTCCTCAAGATTCAACCTTTTCCCACTTTTTCCTGCTCTAATTCTCTAAAAGTGAGTGAACTCAGTATTCACATCTTCAAAAAACAATTCTCAATCTTCCTGACAGGAGCAAGTTCTTCCTGTAATGGCCTTTCTAGAATCAAAAGCCTCTCCTTTTTAAGCTTAATTGAGTTTTTGATTTTACATTTCATTTAGGTTATTTAGTAAATGCACCTTTGCCCACTAAATTTAAATTCCACCAGAGCACAAACACATCTAGTCTTTACCTTTTCATCTGCATCATATAGCACAGTTCCTTGTGTATAGTAGAAATGCAATTCTTGTTGGACAAATGAATGGATACAATCTTTTTTCTTAGGTCCTTCACTTCTATTACTGATGCCTCGATTTTCCCACTCTCCTTTTCTTGGAGAACATGGAGTTATTGGTTCTCTATTTTACTTCCCATTTGAAATTGCCACTCAGTATTTTTGTTTTTCAAAAATACCTACATATACTAATCATATAGTACCTTTTAGTGCTCAGATAATTTTATTATTCATGCTACTACTATTATTATGACTCAAAATATCACATTTACCTCCTTAGCTTATAATACCCCTCAACCTTGGGTTGTTGCATTAGGTTCCAAATGAGTCTCTCTCCCTCGTCCTTTGCATCATTGGCTCAAACCTGCCCAACTCATTTCATATCTCCTTCCAGCTGTTAAATGTTACTTCTGTTACTTATCAAACCACATACAAATAACCTGCCTTTGGGTCACATATCTCATGCTGGTATGTATGCACTGATCCTAAATACCATATACTTAGCATTGAGGCTTCTTCCCTAGAGCTTATGCCCTCTTCTTAATGCCATTTCTTCTTGCCTTTACTTATACTGTGCTATTCGCTCAAAATTATTTGTTCTCTCTGCCATACATCATTTTGCCCAACCAAGGTATTTATGAGTTACTACACTGTTTAAAAAAAAAAAACTAAATTGTAAAAATCCTTTCATAAGATTCTAGAGTTAACTAGTCTGAGATTTAAGTATATACATTAAATGTAATGAGAAACTATATATATACATATTATGCTATTTTAATAAATACTATAGCATTCATTAAATGATATTTTAATAAAATGATGTTTTCATAACATATGAAATATTGTATACATAAGCAAGCATTTACGCTTCAGTCAAATAGCTTATAAATAGTAAAGAAATGACATTAGTGAATTTCATTCACTGATAAGTATTTGGAACATATTGCAGATGGGAATAGTTCTAACTCAAGCATAAATTGTCTGTTAATCATATAGGGAAGCAATTAATGTAAATAGGCAGATGAATCGATAAAGAAGATGTGGGATATATATAAAATGGAATGTTACTCAGCCATAAAATAGAAGGAAATAATGCCATTTTCGGCAACATGAATGGACCTAGAGAATATCACACTAAGTGAAGTAAGTCAGAGAAAGACAAATACCACATGATATCACTTATATGTGGAATCTAAAACAATGATACAAATGAAATTGCAAAGAAGAAACAGACCCATAGACATAGAAATTTATGCTTACCAAAGAGGAAAATAGGGAGGAGAGATAAATTAAGAGTTTGGGATTAACAGATGCAAACTACTGTACATAAAGTAAACAAGGTCCAGCTATATAGCACAAGGAACTATATTCAATATCTTGTAATAAAATATACTAGAAATGAATATATATGTGCATATATATATTTATATATATACATTTATATATATATATAACTGAACCACTTAATGTACACCAGAAATATGGTAAATCAATAATATTTCAGTTTGAAGGAATGAATGAATCTCTAGCTCTGATTGAGCTTTTTGCTGAGTGTCACCAAGTACTCCAGTTTACCAGAGTGGCAATGAAGGATCTGAAGCTATGATGTTGATCACTTAGCCTTGTTCATTTAAAATATCTTGATGCACTGAAGTAAGCCAGATGATAAAGACCAATACAGTATACTAACGCATATATATGGAATTTATAAAGATGGTAATGATAACCCTATATGGCAAAACAGAAAAAGAGACACAGATGTACAGAACAGAATTTTGGACTCTGTGGGAGAAGGCGAGGGTGGGATGTTTCGAGAGAACAGCATCGAAACATGTATATTATCTAGGGTGAAACAGGTCACCAGCCCAGGCTGGATGCAGGAGACAAGTGCTCAGGCCTGGTGCACTGGGAAGACCCAGAGGGATCGGGTGGAGAGGGAGGTGGGAGGGGGGATCGGGATGGGGAACACATGTAAATCCATGGTGATTCATGTCAATGTATGACAGAAACCACTACAATATAAAAAAAAATTAAAAAAATTAAAAAGCAGAGACATTACTTTGTCAACAAATAAATAAATAAATAAATAAAATATCCTGATGCACATCAGAACTCAACTGTCTTAAACTGAAAAAAAATGATGGTAAACAACCACTTTAGCAGAGTTACTCATGAGTTTCAAGGACTATGCTCAATTCTTCTTAATGGTGATAATAAATCTTTAAACTTAGATTTGTAACTTGTAACTACTATATCACACAGTTTTCAATTCAATTCAGTTGTTCAGTCATATCCGACTGCGACCCCATGACTGCAGCACACCAGGCTTCCCTACATATTCCCCCCAAAAATGTAGAAAACTATTCAGAGAACCACTCCTGGGGAATGTTTTCCATCATAAAACACTAAATCCTTAGTTATGAGTTAATTTGCTAATCATCTGTGCGGGGAGAGGAAGAAGGTTAAGCTGTCAAGAAGCACCACCATTATTTTACCTACACACACAGTGATTTTTTTATCTTTTTCAGTTTGATGTTCTTCTTTTTTGCTCTTCATTACTTCATGTAGGGACACTTGCCACTGGAAAAATTTCCTGTTATCTGAAATATATCCTAGAGAATTTCCTTTAGGGTGGGATATCCTGCAGTGAACTTTCCTAGGTTTTATCCTAATGCTGTCTTTCTTCCAAGCTTGACATGTTATCACTGGTTATAGAGTTCTAACTTGGTCATTTTTCTTTTCAGCAGATGGAAGATACTGTACTGTTTTCTTGTTGTCAGATGTCAGTCATTTGAAGGTAATTATTTTCTTCTGTTTCTATGTTTTTCTTTTTGATTTTCTGTGAGTTCAAGCAAATGTGTCTAAGTGTTCATTTGCTGCTGTCCCTTTGACACATTGCTCTTATGATTTATTTATTCTTGTTGATATGTTAATATGTGAGTTTGTGTGTGTGTGTGTTCTCAGTCATGTCTGACTCTTTGAGACTCCATGGACTGTAGCCTGCCAGGCTCCTCTGTCCATGGCTTTTCCCAGACAAGAATACTGGAGTGGGCTGCCACTGCCTTCTCCAGCGGATCTTCCCAACCCAGGGATCGAACCCTCATCTCCTGCCAATTCTTTCCCACTGAGCCACCTGGGAAGCCAATATGTGAGTTTACAGTTATTAATGATTCCATTAAATTAGGCTGCCACTACTAGAAAAAGGAAGCGCCATATATTTTCTGTTAATGTTTTGCATAATTTTAAAACCCTGATTTTTTTCAGAAAAGTTTATATCCAGCACTTTTATGTTTTTAGCATAAAAGTTAAATTGTCCTAGTTTATTTGCTTCCAGAATGATCAAGATTCTGAGGATTTCTGAAAAATTGGTTATCTTCAAATCTTAACTTGAAATATGAAGGAAGATACTACATTTCCAAATACGAAAGTATTTCCATGAAATGTAATGAGTTAACTGTACGTTGTAAGAATTCTTTTTGTACATGTTTGTGGTATTTAAAAACTTAAATGTTAAAATAGTTGATTAATTTGCATGATGGTTTTTAATTTCCCCTCCAACTCTCAACATTACTATGTTTTTCTAGACAAGAACATGTGAAATATTATTAGCGTTATATAAATTTCTGAGTCAAAGAAGTCTGGAGGGACAGCATTCTTAGGAGGAAAAGGGAAAAACTTCCCAGTTTACAAAAATCATGTATTTCAGTTATGAATTCACCTTTCATTTTAATTTTTCTGTTTATCTACATTGCTTAAGGTCATGAATTAGCATTTTACTGAGTGAACAAAATTGTAAGTTGCATTTGCCAAAAGTGCAATATATATTTTAGGTAGGCAGTGACCAAATGACTTAAAATTATCTTGATGCCTAGTTGAAAATGGGCTTCCCAGGTGGCTCAGTGGGAAAGAATCTACCAGGAGATATGGGTTCAATCCCTGGATTGGGACGATCCCCTGGAGAAGGAAATGGCAACCCACTCCAGTATTCTTGCTTGGAAAATCCCATGGACAGAGAAGCCTGGAAGGCTACAGTCCTTGGGTTTGCAAAGAGTCTGACACAACTGAGTTACTAAACAACAACTAGTTCAATAACGAGTTGAACCTATTATCTTTGAATATAGGTTATCTTTGAAAATCATAGAGTATCCTGAATTAAATATATTCCCAGTCATCATTAAGACCACCGAGGCATCTACACAAGGAATTTAAGAGAGCTTCATAAGGAACCATTCACTTGTCGCCTAAAAGAAGTACTACTTTGTACCTGGTAAGGATTGAAAAGATCTTTATATCATTTATGTATCTTATATAGTCCTGTTAGGATTACATCTGACAAAGCATCAAAAGAGAATCATTTTGTAGAATGCAAAATCATATGAAAATTCAACTGTTATAACCTCTTACCACACTCCTATCCCTGAATGACATTATTTCAAAACTTTCAGAGAATCAAGAATAATTTGTCCCTAAGGAAAAACTGAACATTCCAATCTTATTCCTAATGAGACCCATACTGTCAGCCAAGGGACCTTTCTCTTATTTAAATGTTCCACTTTCCTTCTTTCCACCTTCATTTCTCCACTCATGTTTTTCTTTTATTTCCAGGTTCTACATACAGACAAGAATTTGTCTTTTTTAGAGACGCATAACCATGTTTTTCTATTTCTAAGTGAAATTAAATCCAATGTGAGTGCTTTACCTGCTTAGCATGAATTTGGGGACATCTGGTCTATCTCGGGGCCCCTGCTCACTTCCACTGGACAGAAGAGGAGGCCAGGGGTCTGTGGTCCCTGAAAGCTGGAGGAAACCTCAGCACAGGAGCCTTACTGCTTCTCCCACCAGAAACTCCGGGCCTGTCCTCTGTTCTCATCTAACTCTGACATCTTTTAGGACATGGATCTGCCTTTCACACCAGCTTCTCCATGACAGGACAACCGTAACTGTTCTTGCTGCTTTTAAACATGCTGAGCTTCTCACCAGCTGGCTGCCAAGTTCCTTTCAATGGGCCCTGGAAATTCAAAGACACAATTCCTCTGGCAACAAGAAAAGCCTCAACCCCAGAAAACCTGGGTTTCTTTAGAATATTTTTAATAATAATAGGTGAGAGATGAGGAACAGGAACATTAGAAAATATTCTTTTCAGTCTTTGTTTTACATGTTCAAAGAGATAGAAATGAGTGTCTCCACAGATGACCATGCCACATATACAAGTCATGTTTCAGGAAGTACAGGTGAGTGTTTCTTATTCTTCCCCAGGAGTAACTTTCTGCAAGATTGGTACAAAGCACACAGTTGGTTTTCTGTAGTCTAAGTACCAGTAGTTTCAGAGGAAAAAAATATATTTTTTACATACTTTTAAAATATAAGATTAAGTATATTTCCCTCATTAGCTGCATGTCTGATTTATAAATCAATAGTAATTGTTAGTCTACACCATAATGATGTTAAGAATGACTTTCTAATTTTAAAAAAATTAAGACACCAATAACAATGTATAGTGTGAATCAGTATGTGCTGGAGGAACTCAAGAGTTACACTTGTTACAGAAGCACAGGAAAAAGAAGTGTGTATATTTGATAAATGGATTCTATTGAACCAACAGTCTCTAGTGCATTGGCTATTAAGATGTTTTATCCAATAGTGGAATAACACTTTGTGCAATTTTCTAACAAAACACAGTGGACTTTCTGGTAAGTCATTTGATTTTTCTTTTTTCCTGAGAAAGTGCAAAACAGTGTCTTCTAGGATTACAGTTTTTAAATTTATCTTTATAAAAGTAGAATCCCAAACTACATAGACATCATTCTGAATTGCACTGACCCAGCAGAAACAGCTAAAGTAACATTATTACTAAGAGGGCTGCAAAGGAAAGCACATTACATGTGTTCAGAAAAAAAGTTAATTTCCAACTCCATTTTTCAAAAGATGCTCTTTCAAACCATCAATGTAATTCAGTAGGAGAGAGTACATTTCATGAATTGATCATAAACCAGATAAACTCCTGTGAACCCAAGGTCTTGGCCACTCTCTACCTCCCCAGGTAGTTAGGTTCAAAACCAATTTCCCAGAGAAAAATGGAGAAATAACTGAAGTTACATTCCTAACACCCAAAGGAATGAGGACTCATGTAAGAAATTAAATTCAGACATGGAAAAATTAAAGTATAACAATTTAAAAAAATAATATAAATAAATATTTAGTTTCCAAAACCCTACTGTGAACAAGATAGTACTACCTCCATTTTACATTTGAAGACATGGAGATCAAACATTGTGTTTGTTTTCTAGTTACTCATAACAAATGAGCACATATTCAGTGACTTGAACCAGCACACACTTCTCACAGCCTCTCAGTCTCTGCAAGCAAAGATCCTGGCATACCGTCTCACTGGTGACTCTGTGTCAGGGTCTTCCTGGGATGCAATTGAGGTACTTCGGGCTTCCCTGGTAACTCAGATGATAAAGAATTTACCTACAATGCGAGAGACCCAGGTTCTGTCCCTGGGTCAGGAAGATCCCATGGAGGAGGGAATGACAGCCCATTCCAGTATTCTTGCCTAGGGCATCCCATGGACAGAGAAGCCTGGTGGGCTATAGTTCCTGGGGTCACACAGACCTGGACATGATAGAGCAACTAACACTTTCAACCCAGGTACTGTCAGGAATGCACTCACTTTAGAGACTGAAATGGGGAAAGATCTGCTTCCATGATCATCCAGGTTCTTAGAGAATTCATTTTCTTACAGCTGGAGATTGAAAAGTTTTGTTTCTCAATGGACACACCTCTGAAATTCTAAAGGCCACCTGCAGCTCTTGCTATGCAGCCAACAGAATGATGTAAGTTGTCATTTTAATATGTCTGTTATGAAGATCTATTCAAGTGATGATTGGCATTTCAATTTTCCTTTTCTTTATTTTTTTATTTATTTTTATTAGTTGGAGGCTAATTACTTTACAATATGGTAGTGGTTTTTGCCATACATTGACATGAATCAGCCATGGATTTACATCTGTTCCCCATCCCGATCCCCGCTCCCGCCTCCCTCTCCATCCCATCCCTCTGGGTCTTCCCAGTGCACCAGGCCCAAGCACTTGTCTCATGCATCCAGCCTGGGCTGGTGATCTGTTTCACCCTTGACAGTATACTTGTTTCAATGCTATTCTCTCTGAACATCCCACCCTCGCCTTCTCCCACAGAGTCCAAAAGTCTGTTCTGTACATCTGTGTCTCTTTTTCTGTTTTGCATATAGGGTTATCATTACCATCTTTTTAAATTCCATATATATGCATCAGTATACTGTATTGGTCTTTATCATTCTGGCTTACTTCACTCCAGTTGAATGGAGTGAAGTAAGTAAGTAATGGGCTCCAGTTTCATCCATCTCATTAGAACTGATTCAAATGAATTCTTTTTAATGGCTGAGTAATATTCCATAGTGTATATGTACCATAGCTTCCTTATCCATTCGTTTGCTGATGGGCATCTAGGTTGCTTCCATGTCCTGGCTATTATAAACAGTGCTGCGATGAACATTGGGGTACACATGTATCTTTCAGATCTGGTTTCCTCGGTGTGTATGCCCAGGAGTGGTATTGCTGGGTCATATGGCAGTTCTATTTCCAGTTTTTTAAGAAATCTCCACACTGTTTTCCATATTGGCAGTTCTATTTCCAGTTTTTAAAGAAACCTCCACACTATTTTCCATATTGGCTGTTCTAGTTTGCATTCCCACCAACAGTGTAAGAGGGTTCCCTTTTCTCCACACCCTCTCCAGCATTTATTGCTTGCAGACTTTTGGATAGCAGCCATCCTGACTGACATGTAAGGGTATCTCATTGTGGTTTTGATTTGCATTTCTCTGATGATGAGGGATGTTAAGCATCTTTTCATGTGTTTGTTAGCCATCTGTATGTCTTCTTTGGAGAAATGTCTGTTTAGTTCTTTGGCCCATTTTTTGATTGGGTCATTTATTTTACTGGAATTGAGCTGCAGGAGTTGCTTGTATATTTCTGAGATTAATCCTTTGTCTGTTTCTTCATTTGCTATTATTTTCTCCCATTCTGAAGGCTGCCTTTTCACCTTGCTTATAGTTTCCTTTGTTGTGCAAAAGCCTTTAATTAGGTCCCATTTGTTAATTTTGCTTTTATTTCCAATATTCTGGGAGGTGGGTCATAGAGGATCCTGCTGTGATTTATGTCGGATAGCGTTTTGCCTATGATCTCCTCTAGGAGTTTTATAGTTTCTGGTCTTATACTTAGATCTTTAATCCATTTTGAGTTTATTTTTGCGTATGGTGTTAGAAAGTGTCCTAGTTTCATTCTTTTACAAGTGGTTGACCAGTTTTCCCAGTACCACTTGTTAAAGAGGTTGTCTTTTTTCCATTGTATATCCTTGCCTCCTTTGTCGAAGATAAGGTGTCCTGTTCTTTAAAATGCTTTATGTTCAGCTGATTTTTCTTGTTTTCCTCAGTTTTACTGAGATATAACTGATGTACAATGGAATATTTGTTTCAGGTATACAACATAATGATCTGATGCATGTGTATAAAATGATCACTACAATAAGTTTAGTTAACATCTATCACCTCATAGGCTTACAATTTTCTGTTTGATGAGAATTTTTAGCAGTAACTTTCAAATACACAAAACAATGTTAACTAGAGTCATCAAATTATTCCACTGAAACTTATAACTCAAAAGTTTGTACCTTTTGACCATCTTTCTTCATTTCTGACACCCCTCACACCTGACAACCATCAATTTGTCCTATTTCTATGAAGTCAGTGATGGTAATTTCCACAGGTAAGCACAATAATACATTATGCCTTTCTTAGCCTGAATTATTCACTTAGCATAATGTCCTCAAGGCCCATCCCTCTTATAAAAAAATGATATAATTTCTTTTTTATAGTGGAATAATATTCCACTGTGTACACACACGCATTTTATTCATTCACTCATAGATAGACAATTAGGTTGTTTTCCTATCTTGGCTATTTTAAACAATATTGAAATGAATGTGGGGTTTTAGATATCTCTTCAAAATAGTGCTTCTATTTCCTTCAGATGAATACCCAGGAGTGGGATTTCTGGATCTTATTGTAGCTCGGTATGTAATTTTTTATCTTTTAATGTCTGAGAAGTCAGTCATGATGTTCCATGGTTCGTTTTTAATATTGCTGAAGTGCACATTCTCTCATTTTTAGGTGATATTGTTGGAGATTAATCAGTTTTATTAATGTCAAAGAACAGGTTTGCTTTCACTGAGTATTCCATACTGTGTTTGATTTTCAATTTGATTGATTTCTTCTTTTATCTGAATTATTTCTTTCATTCTGGCTGCTTTGGATTTAATTTGTACTTCGCTCTGTGGTTTCTTAACAAGGAGCTTATTAAGATTTTTACTCTTTAAATAATACTCAGTGCTACAGATTCTGGAGAAGCTCACAGGTCTTCACATCCTTGCTCCTACACTGCCTCCTACCACAAACCCATCACTATGAGTAAACACGAGTGACACGCTCACAGGTGCTCCACATTTCCTCTCCCACTCTGTCTCCTGTTGCACACCACTCACTCCGAGTAAGTAAGCACCACGGACGCTGGAGCAGCTCGGCAGTCCTCCATTCTCCCCCCCACTCAATCTCCTTCCGCAAACCTGTCACTCCAGTAAGTAAACACTACAGACAACAGAGCAGCTCCCAGTCCTCCGGTCCCCGTTCCCACTCTGTCTCCTTCCACAGACCCGTCACTCTGGGCACACACCGAGGACCCTGCAGCAGCTCCCAGTCCTCCGGGTCCTCATTCCTACTCTGTCTCCTTCCACAGACCCGTCACTCTGGGCACACACCGAGGACCCTGCAGCAGCTCCCAGTCCTCCGGGTCCTCATTCCTACTCTGTCTCCTTCACAGACCCGTCACTCTGAGCACACACTGGGGACCCTGCAGCAGCATCCAGGTCCTTCGGGTCCTCGTTCCCACTCTGTCTCCTTCCACAGACCCATCACTCTGAGCACACACTGGGGACCCTGCAGCTGCGCCCAGGTCCTCCGGGTCCCCGTTCCCACTCTGTCTCCTTCCACAGACCCATCACTCTGAGCACACACTGGGGACCCTGCAGCAGCGCCCAGGTCCTCCGGGTCCCCGTTCCCACTCTGTCTCCTTCCACAGACCCGTCACTCTGAGCACACACCGAGGACCCTGCAGCAGCTCCCAGTCCGCCAGTCCTCGCTCCCACTCTGTCTCCTACCACACGTGGGTCGCTCCAGGTCAGCAAACTAAGGACACTGGAGCTGCTCGCAGGTCCTCCGTGTCCGCTCTCCTACTCTGTCTCCTGACGCTCACCCGTCACCCTGAGTAAGTAACACAGAGGACGCTGGAGCCGCTCGCAGGTCCTCCACGCTCTCGCTCCCGCGGGATCTCCTACCGCAACCCCATCACTGTGAGTAACAGTAAGGACACCGGAGCCGCTCGGAGGTCCTCCACGCTCTTCTCCCGCTCTGTCCCCTACCACACACCCGACACCCCCAGCACCCTGTTCACGAGTGACTTTAACAGAGTTTTCCCTGAATACTGGATGCGAAATAATAGCACCGCAGCACCACATTAACAGTCTGTGTTTCTCCCCTTGCTGCTTTTTGGTCCAGGCTCTTTTCCTCTACAATTAGTTATACTCTGCCTCTGTTCCTTAGAGTATCAGCCCCATCAGAGCAAGGGCTACACTGTTGTGTTTGCATTGAAGTTACTCCATTAATATTCATTGAATTAATAAACACTAATATTGCTCATAATGTTCATGGGGTTCTCAAGGCAAGAATATTGAAGTAGTTTGCCATTCCCTTCTCCAGTAGAAGCACTTGCCCATGCTTATTTAACTTATACGCAGAGTACATCATGAGAAATGCTGGGCTGGATGAAGCACAAGCTGGAATCAAGATTGCCAGAAGAATTATCAATAACCTCAGATATGCAGATGACACCACCCTTATGGCAGAAAGTGAAGAAGAACTAAAGAGCCTCTTGATGAACGTGAAAGAGCAGAGTGAAAAAGTTGGCTTAAGGCTCAACATTCAAAAAACAAAGATCATGGCATCTGGTCCCATCACTTCATGGCAAATAGACGGGGAAACAATGGAAACAGTGGCTGACTTTATTTTGCTAGGATCCAAAATCACTGAAGATGGTAACTGCAACCATGAAATTAAAAGACGCTTACTCCTTGGGAGAGATGTTATGACCAACCTAGACAGCATATTAAAAAGCAGAGATGTTACTTTGCCAACCATGGTCCATCTAGCCAAGGCTATGGTTTTCCAAGTAGTCATGTATGGATGTGAGAGTTGGACTATAAAGAAAGCTGAGCGCCAAAGAATTGATGCATTTGAACTGTGGTGTTGGAGAAGACTCTTGAGAGTTCCCTGGACTGCAAGGAGATCCAACCAGTCCATCCTAAAGGAAATCAGTCCTGAGTGTTCATTGGAAGGACTGATATTGAAGCTGAAACTCCAAGACGTTGGCCATCTGATACAAAGAACTGACTCATTTGAAAAGACCCTGATGCTGGGAAAGATTGAAGGCAGGAGAAGGGGACAACAGAGGATGAGATGGTTGGATGGCATCACTGACTCAATGGACATGAGTTTGAGTTAACTCCAGGAGTTGGTGATGAACAGGGAGGCCCGGCATGCTGTAGTCCATGGGTTGCAAAGAGTCGAACATGACTGAGTGACTGAACTGAACTGAACTGAATACTGCTCACCTGATTTTCTCAATTCCACCAGGAGTCTAGGTCTACTAGGTTGCACATTATTTCCTTATCTCTCATCTTAAGTATTTTTGTCATCTCTTTCCTACCACACTCTTTTCTTTCTACACTTATTTCACTCTGCCCCAAAGAATTTTTTGTTTTAACCAAATCACTCTACTTTATCTTTATCAACATTCAAGAATATCAATCTTTCTACTACCTTAGTTGAAAAGAGAGTAATCTCTTAAGTAGAACATTTTTATTTAGTCTTACTCTGTGTATATCAAAATCAGGAGGTGGAATTATTCTTATAATCAGTGCTGTCTCCAAGCCACTTGTCTTTCCACTGATAAAAATCTCTTCAATCAGTTAAATTGGTGACATTCGGCTTTTCCATGATCTCTGCATTGTTTTCCGTGTGTGTGTGTGTGTGTGTGTGTGTGTGTGCGTGTGTGTGTGGAGGGGTGGTCATCCAAAGCTGTCTTCTTCTCTGTATTAACCTGGAAAGATTTAGCACCTGGTCATAACTAACCCCTTGGTGACTTCACTTACATGTGGCTAAATCATGTTGTATCTTAGCAGCAGAAATCACATCACCTTCAGAACCAATTTTAACCTGCAAAACCATAAAACAAAACCTATATCTTAGGTATACAAGCATTTTTGTTGTTGTTGTTCAGTTGCTAAGTCGTGTCTGACTCTTTGTGATCCCATGGACTGAAGCATGCCAGGCTCCTCTGTCCTTCACTAACTCCCGGAGTTCGCTCAGATTCATGTCTGTGGAGTTGGTGATGTTATCCATTCATCTCATCCTCTGCCATCCCTTTCTCCCTCTGCCTTTAATCTGTTAACTTTATTAATGATTCAACATCATTGAGAGCATCAGTTTCTTTCAAAAATTCATAAGTTATAACTTCCTTCTTTTACAGACATGTGGAAATTCTCCATTCCTGGAGGACCTTAACTTGCACGTGTGCAAAAAATTTGCTGGAAAAGAATCACATGCTGGACAAAACCGTCTCACTCTATGTTTGTGGCCGATTCCCATGGGTCCTCAACCCTGCCTGGTAAGCACACGATTTCACTCGAACATCTGTCAATATTCTTTGTGATGACTATTTCTTATTTTCTCACTTATCACCCCTTCTTCTTATGGGTCACTTTAGCTTTTGAACTTGTCTTTCATTTTCTAAGCAAATTAAAATCTTTATACCTTTATTCTTATTTTCCATCACAAAATGTACAATTCCACCTACCTTCCTCTTTTCAGTAAATTACAGTCAATCACAATGAGAGCTGTGATGGGCATATGGTTCTTCCCTTATCAAATGTAAGCCTGTTTGTGCTGTGGACTCAAAGACTTCAACATCTTAAATTATACAGTTTCACTCCAAAGCAGTCAAGGTCTCTTACTCTCTAATGTAGAATACCAGCTTACAAACAGGTTCTCCTTTTACACACATATTGTTCCAGGTTCTGCTTTTCTATATTTTTACAAAACAATCATTTCTAAATAATGTCCAGTTCACCACATTTTTATTCATAAACCAAGTACCTGCTTTCTGTCCCACAACATTCCTGGAACTCCTCTTGGCAAGCTGATGGTTTCCCGGGCTCTAGTTATTAGCAGGCACTTAAGGAACCTGAACTTCATTCTTTATTGTTCAAAGTTGTACATGCTCTTGTGCTATTTTTTTATTTCTTTATTGAATTCACGCACTATTGCTTCTGTTTTATGTTTTTCAGCCAAGAGGGCTGTGAGACCTTAGCTGTCCAGCCAGGGATTGAACCTACAACCTCTGCACTAGAAGGGGAAGTCTCAACCCCTGCACCATCAGGCAAGTCCCCATCCCCTTGTTCTTGAAACACTCCCTCCTCTTAGTCTCTGTGACTCTTCTGACTCTTCCTTTCCTACTAACTGGAGAGGCATAGTTACTACTTTTTCTGACATCTAAATTCTGGGTGCTTAGTGGTGAGATTCTTTGCTCCTTCCCCTCTAATCTGTCCTACAGGCATTCAACTGATTATATTACTTAAAATATTAACGACTCCACTTATTTCCCAAGGAAGGGACATGCATTTAGATTATAATAAATAACCAAAATTCTACTTGTATATCTCACACATGGAAAAATTAGCATGTTCAAAAAGTACTATTTCCTACCTCAAATGTGTTTTCCTATTTCAGTGTCCTTCAACTTAGCAAATAGTGCCACCATCCATCTTGTTGGCCAAGTCAGAAAGCATTAGTATAATCTTTGATTCTTCTGTCTTTTATTCCCTACACTCAATCCAACGTGAAGTCCAGACATGCTACCTAAAAATTATACCTCAGGACAAATATCATATAATATCACTTGTTTGCAGAATCTAAAATATGATACATATGATACAAAATGGTAATAGACTAAGAGACATGGGAACAAATTCATGGTTACCAAAGGGGAAGGAAGGGGAGAGAGAAATCAGGATTTGAGGATTACCAGATACATACTAAAATAAATAAACCAGAACCTACTGCATAGCACAGTGAACTATATTCAGTATCTTGTAATAATCTATAATGGAATCTGAAAAAGGAGATTTATATATATATATATATATATACACATACACACATATATACACATACACACACACATATATAAAACAGAATCATTTTTCTATACACCTGAAACTAACACAACATTGTAAAATAACTGTACTTCAATAACAAAAGAAAGTCACTTTGATATTATGCAGGAAAAACAATTACATCTCATATCTCCATTTTAGACAGTGAAAAATGAAACACCTATAATTTGGACTTGCCTAATTAAAGGGTATTCTGGTGGAGAAAGAAGTAGAGATCTTCTTGTATTTAGATGAATATTCCTGCTTAATAACAAAGTATCAGGAAGTGAAAAATAGCCCTTTAATTTTTCCTGTGCACCTGTTTTTATTTACTTTCAAGTTTTAATATTCTTCAACACCACCCATTTTTTAATCAAAAACTTTCATAAAGTATACCTTTTTAGAAAAGAAAAGTCATCTGTATTACTATAATTTTTCCTTTTCCCAATTCATTCTTTTTAAAATTTATTCTTCCATTACTTCTGACATCCTAAATAAAATCAGAACCAAAGCAAGCCTTTGCTTTTAGAACCTGTCATTACTTTTTCCAACTGGATATTAGCCACACCTAGGCACATCATTATAGTCCTTTAAATTTTTTAAAAAGAAATATTAAAGTAGACAGAGGGAAATATACATTCCCTTCAAATGATTTCTCAGTAATCAAACAGACCATTATTTCACTGACCTATATTTATACCCGGTGAAATTATCTTTCAAACATCAACATATAATAAATATGGTTTTTAGAAAAAAACAGAAAATGAAGGCATTAATCTCTAAGAATTTTGACAATAAAAGATGTATAAAAGGTTCTTCTCCAGGAAGAGTAACAATGATATGAGAAGATAGAATAAAATTTTAAAGAAAGAATGAAGTTAAAACACTAATATATGTATAAACATAAATACACATTAAATACATATTCACTGAGCAAAATAATAGAAATGTCTTTAAAATATTTAAAACAGTTTTAAAATATTTATTGAAGTGCATTATAACAGTAATGCAAAGATCACAAGAAGGTCATCATATTTAGGTAGAAGGTAAAAATAATTTTAGAGATATCTCAAAGAACAGGTCATCTCTATAGTAATCAAAAAATAATCATCTGTATGTCTTCTTTGGAGAAATGTCTGTTTAGTTCTTTGGCCCATTTTTTGATTGGGTCATTTATTTTTCTGGAATTGAGCTGCAAGAGTTGCTTGTATATTTTTGAGATTAATCCTTTGTCTGTTGCTTCGTTTGCTATTATTTTCTCCCATTCTGAGGGCTGTCTTTTCACCTTGCTTATAGTTTCCTTTGTTGTGCAAAAGCCTTTAAGTTTAATTAGGTCCCATTTGTTTATTTTTGCTTTTATTTCCAATATTCTGGGAGGTGGGTCATAGAGGATCCTGCTGTGACTTATGTCAGAGAGTGTTTTACCTGTGTTCTCCTCTAGGAGTTTTATAGTTACTGGTCTTATATTTAGATCTTTAATCCATTTTGAGTTTATTTTTGTGTGTGGTGTTAGAAAGTGTTCTAGTTTCATTCTTTTACAAGTGGTTGACCAGTTTTCCCAGCACCACTTGTTAAAGGGGTTGTCTTTTCTCCAATGTATATCCTTGCCTCCTTTGTCGAAGATAAGGTGTCCATAGGTTCGTGGATTTATCTATTCTGTTCCACTGATCTATATTTCTGTCTTTGTGCCAATACCATAGAAGACATACAGATGGCTAACAAACACATGAAAAGATGCTCAACATCACTCATTATCAGAGAAATGCAAATCAAAACCACAGTGAGGTACCCTTACATGTCAGTCAGGATGGCTGCTATCCAAAAGTCTACAAGCAATAAATGCTGGAGAGGGTGTGGAGAAAGGGAACCCTCTTACACTGTTGGTGGGAATGCAAACTAGTACAGCCACTATGGAGAACAGTGTGGAGATTTCTTAAAAAACTGGAAATAGAACTGCCGTATGACCCAGCAATCCCACTTCTCGGCATACACACCGAGGAAACCAGATCTGAAAGAGACACATGCACCCCAATGTTCATCACAGCACTGTTTATAATAGCCAGGACATGGAAGCAACCTAGATGCCCATCAACAGACGAATGGATAAGGAAGCCATGGTACATATACACCATGGAATATTACTCAGCCATTAAAAAGAATTCATTTGACTCAGTTCTAATGAGATGGATGAAACTGGAGCCCATTATACAGAGTGAAGTAAGCCAGAAAGATAAAGACCAATACAGTATACTAATGGATATTTATGGAATTTAGAAAGATGGTAATGATAACCCTATAAGCAAAACAGAAAAAGAGACACAGATGTACGGGACAGACTTTTGGACTCTGTGGGAGAAGGCGAGGGTGGGATGTTTTGAGAGAACAGCATTGAAACATGTATATCATCTAGGGTGAAACAGATCACCAGCCCAGGTTGGATGCATGAGACAAGTGCTCAGGGCTGGTGCACTGGGAAGACCCAGAGGGATGGGGTGGAGAGGGAGGTGGGAGGGGGGATCGGGATGTGGAATACATAGAAATCCATGGCTGATTCATATCAGTGTATGGCAAAAACCATTACAATACTGTAAAGTAATTAGCCTCCAACTAATAAAAATAAATGGAAAAAAAAAGAAAATACAAGAAAAAAATAATCAAAGAATATATAATTAGCAATTTAATAGAGGAAAAGTAAAATAACACAATTAGCAGGCTGAATTAAAAAATAAAAAGCAACTATAGGAAGCTTATATGAGGCACCACTTAAAGATAAGTAAAAAGAAAGTTCAACAAAGAATAACAAAGAAAACATTAGCTAAAGAAAGCGATGCAACTATTTTAATAACAGCCATAAAGGTCCTGAGTCAATAAAAATTGAGGCAAAGAGAAACATTTCATAGGAATAAAGCATTCAAAGTTGCAGAAAGACACAACAACCCTCACTCTGTATATAGTTAATACCTTATCTACCAAAATATGTAAAGAAAAATAATGGAAGGAGAAATGGGCAAATTTCCAATCACAAAAAGCTCTTAACCCATCTCATTTGATAGGTGATAGAATAGAAGCTGGGGAAGGCAATGGCACCCCACTCCAGTACTCTTGCCTGGAAAATCCCATGGATGAAGGAGCCTGGTAGGCTGCGGTCCATGGGGTCACTAAGAGTTGGACACGACTGAGCGACTTCACTTTCACTTTTCACTTTCACACATTGGAGAAGGAAATGGCAACCCACTCCAGTGTTCTTGCCTGGAGGATCCCAGCTACGGGGGAGCTTGGTGGGTTGCTGTCTATGGGATCACACAATGGATCACACAGAGTCGGACATGACTGAAGTGACTTAGCAGCAGCAGCAGCAGAATAGAAGCAACTAAAAGTCAATAAGACTATTGATTAAATAAGATCTAACCTGCACAATTGACAAGCTTGATTATGTATTTATCTTTCATATTACATACACACACATATATACATAAATATATATGTATATACACACAATTTATATATAAATATACATATAGCTAAAAATAAAGTTGTTAGTTGTGTTGGTTATATCTTAATTAAGCCATCCATCTATCTGTCTCTCTATCTATCCATTCATCTAAGATGGCTTTAAAGTAAGACTGAGTCCACCTAAGGAACATCTTAGCAAATTAATATGCTATTAATATGCTGTTAATATCTATTGTAGCTGCTGTGTCTATAAAATTAATGTTAAACTTTCCAAAATAATTGTGTTGTGACTTTTTTTTTTGACAGCCACGTACATTATGTGTGTAGGCACAAGTTTACTCATTAAGTCATTTAAAAAGTAAGCTATCTGTATGGTTTCATCAAAATTAGCACATTTTTCTTATTTCAGTTTCTGCCTGTTGCCCTAGAACAGTTCCCAAAATGTACAGGATAAAATAATCTCTATGACATATTCATTTCCTAGGACTATCATAACAGTTGACCACACATGGGGTGGATTAAAGGCAACAGAAATGACTCTGTTCTGGAGGCCAGAAATGTGAATCAAGCGGTTGGCAGGGCATGCTCCCACTGAACGCTCCAGGGGAGGCTCCCTGGCGTGCGCTCACTTATGGCGGCCTATCTGCAGTCTCTGACTCTGCTCTCATATGGCCCTCCCCAGAGTCTCCTCTCCCTCCTAGCTGATACCCCTAGCCATTGGGCCAGGCCCTGCAGTGATTCATTCTGGAGAGCCTCAACTCGTTACATCTGCAGCAGCCCTGCTTCCAAATAAAGTCACATTCTGAGGTCCCAGTTTGAGACACAATTCAACTCAAGATATGCATTTTCTCTTTCCATTTTTTCTTTTGATGTATTGTCTCACGGTCTTTAATTTCTCAAGATTATGGTACGAGAGGGTCTGCAAATACCCTAATAAATTGTCTTTCCTAAACCACAAAGAAACCAAAAGGTGGGTGCTATCATAGAGTAATCCAACTACTGGGTCCACCTCAGGATATGTTTTCCTTAAACAGAATTACCATCAACACATGGCTATTAGTTATCGAAATAAAGTAGTCCAGTGTTCAAACCCAAAGCCTCGTAAGTGCACAAGGCCATAAGCTGCCCTAAGTATAAGCTTACCAAGTATAATCTTAAAGCAGATCCCTATCTATGGAAGTCTGTGATAATTAAATAAGATGAAGCAAATAGACCTGTTAACACAACAAAAGAGACATAGTAGGCAGTCCTATGATGTGGTTTATTGCCACCTGACTCACCTGATGAATGTCATAGTGATACATCATGCAATGTCAGTAGTGCAACTTGTTTTGTGAGCTCAGGCAGGTGAACCTAACGGTGCAGAGAGGTCTGATTTCCACAGTCAGAGATGGGTATTGAGCGGGTAACAGGCAGGAAGGCCAGGGGTCTCCAAATGGAGGAAATAGGCTAGAAGTGTCAGACATTTTTTTACTACTGATGTATTTTTTTCCCCTTCTCTATACAAATTTAAAAAGGGGTTTCTCTTAAAATACTGTGTTGCCATAGTGACACCTGGTTCCACCTGAACTTCACTTTTCTCAAATCTTGAGTTAACCAATGCATTTTTCTTATGGAAATGTTTGTCTTAAGATATGTTAATGTACTATGCATTTACCCCAAACTCGGTCTTCAAGTCTGTTCAGCCTAATGGCTCAGAACCAACTTGACAAACCAGTATGTTATACTCAGACATTGTTCTCCTAATCTATGTAAACGAAACTGTTTGTATGGAAATCTGCCCTTCTATAAGATTGAAGTCAATTGTTTTATGGCCCGGGATGGCTGGCCTGGTGCCAAGATTATCCCAAAATACATCTTGTGGGTGAAGGGCCTGGTGCCATTCTCTGAGTTTTAAGACGTTCCTTTCTTTCATTAACAGACTGCTAGTAACTATATAACATCCAGTTAAAAACTAGCAGGTGGGTATTCTTTCTGTCCCCTTCTGATGTCTATGTCAGGAGCTTTCTCTATCTCCTTTATACTTTAATAAAACTTTATTACACAAAGCTCTGAGTGAGCAAGCCTTGTCTCTGGCCCCGGATTGAATTCTTCTCCTCCAGAGGGCAAGAATCCCGGCACGTTTCATGGTTCAGCAACAACCTTTCAGTATTAAGTTTTGATGACTCCTTTTGACAAAGCAGAGGAGCCTGGATAAGCTGTTGATCATCCCCAGCAGAACACAGAGGCTAAATCATTGAATACCTCTTCTGTTTTATTTATTTTTGTAGTTATTTAACTTAACAAATAGTACTTCAGTTTTACAGACTGTCTTTCTGAGTAAAAACTGGAGGTTTCAAAGTGTACTACAAAAGACATCCACATGTCATCCTCCACAGAATTCTCAAACCGAATCATGCCTTATCAGCTAAGTGTCTGTTGTAACTTGAGCAATTTTTTTGTTTAATAAACCTCACAATTTAATCAGATCCCAAACAATGTACCATATGTTATCTGTAACTCCAGGAAAAAATAACAATGTCATTTCTCTTCTTTGAGAAGTTAGAACTTAAATATATTTGTCTAGGTTGTCTAATATTGAAAAATGAATTTCAGTCTCTAGCGGAGTTTCCTCTGCTCTTATAACTAAACTGAACTGAAGTCGCTCAGTCGTGTCCGACTCTTTGCGACCCCATGGACTGTAGCCTACCATGCTCCTCTGTCCATGGGATTTTCCAGCCAAGATTACTGGAGTGGGTTGTCATTTCCTTCTCCAGAGGATCTTCCCGACCCAGGGATTGAACCCAGGTCTCCTGCATAGTAGGCAGACGCTTTACCGTCTGAGCCACCAGGGAAGTCCCATCAACTGTCTAGACATACCCTTTAATCTTAGCATTTTAGGAAGGTCGGACATTAAAGCCAGATTGAAGTCCACAGAATAAAATACTTTTAACTCCATATGCTGCAAAACAAATATTCCTCCTGCATTCAGATAACTAGAATCACACACAAACATGCTTCCTATTTTCCTTCTGTGACACATGGCTAAGAATCAGCCCAGATTCCCCCCATCAGAATGCCATTTGTAGCATGGCATCCTGCCCTTTTCAGCTGTGGCACGGGTCGTGCTTTTATTTGCATCTAAGAAACATAAAAAAAAAAAAATGTGTTCCACAGAGTAAATATAATAATTATTTATAAACTCTCCCCTAGGGAAACTGAAACCTCATTTTAAGAAAAGTATCAGTTAAGTACTAGATTGGTGTAAAGTTTTCTGTAATATTTTGTTTCATATTTATTTCTTAAAATATGACCCCATATTCTTGTGGAAATGAATATTTGGAAAATGTGGAAATACATTTTCTAACTGAAAATATATTTGACCCACTCACATGAATATTTTCATAAATTATTTTGTATCTTTCATCTGTATCTGTCTTATCACTCCTTCCAAGTTGCAAACATTAAAAAAAATTATAGACATACTATATATAATATAGTATAAATATGTTGTAAATATAATATTATACAGCATATTATATGCAATACATACCTAAATATATCTGTCTATCTATCTATCTCTCTCTCTCTATATATATATATATACACACACCAGTCTTTAAGCACATGTTTATAACCTAAAACCTATTATATATAGATATAATTATAAAGATAAAAAATGATAATAATATACTTATATAATAAAAAGTATATTTATAAGCATAGTATATATAGTATAGGGAAATCCACACATATATTCTGGTTTTCCCCACATAATATCACCCATGTCAATGTATACAACAAATAAATGTCTGTAACAAATATATAAAGCAAAATATTTCTAAAAATGTATAGATGATTTCCTTCAAATGCTACTGAAAATATTTCATAATTTTCATATCTTTTTACTGATACTTAATGGCTCTAATGCCAATTAATAGCTTGGTAATCTGAAAGAAACTACTAGAAGAAAAATACTTCGAAGTTTTATTTTCTGAAGCAATAAAGATGTGCTTTTTTGGCTTATAGACATAGTATTGTTATAATTAGTTGATTGATTTTAGAACATACAGAATAAGCACAAGTAATCTCTCCTTTAGTAATACCTAGATTAAATCAGAAATTTGGTCTTTATCTGAATGAATAGTTATAGTCTTTTGAAGTAAGGTTTAAAATTGCCCTTAAAGACAGCTCTGTTTTTCATGTGGCTGTTTCAGTGGAAAAATTCCAACAGAAATGTCAGAGACTGACTATTCCGTTTATAGGAGCAGATTACCACATCCCAAAGCCCGGCCCTATTGTACCTTCTGTGTGGTGTGGAGTGAATGATTTAACTTCTGCCTTACTTCCATCACCTTTACAACTGAGATAATATTGATACCTTCCTTGCAGAGAATGTTTTGGATTATTTAATGAGTTAAACACATAAAAAGCCTAGGAAAATTTCTGATAAATTATGATCCTAAATCATATAATAATGGGAAGCAGTCTTTCAATATTTCATTGCTGAAAAACTGAAGTTATTCTAAATGAGTAGTTCCTAGATTCAGTCACAGAATATTACCGGCAGTGTAGTTCTAAACGCAACATGTATCAGATGGTAAAGTAGATATTAGAACTTTTGGGTAATTGCAGGTAATAAAGTACAGTGAGAACCAGAGTGTCTTATAGTGAATTAAAGATGATTCAAATTCTTTACTATTTTAAGAGATATTATTCACTCTCTTTGAGTCTAGGTTGACTGACCTGGGTGATCGCTTAAGGAAAAGAATGTGACTGGAATGAATTTCTCAGACTTCTGCAGCTAGACTTAGGATGTGCAGCTTATACACCTCCTATAGAATAGGGGAAAATATTTGTAGATGATGCGACCAGTGAGGGCTTAATTTCTAAAAAATATACACAGCTCATAAAACTAAACAATGGAAAAAGAGACCACCCAATGGAAAAATGGGAAGAAGACCTAAATAGACATTTCTCCAAAGAAGACATAGAGGTGGCCAAGAGGGACATGTAAAGATGCTCTGAATTGCTAATTATTTAGTTCACTTCAGGTGCTCAGTTGTGTCTGACTCTTTGTGACCCCATGGACTGCAACATGCCAAGGCTTCCCTATCTGTCACCAAATCCTGGAGCTTGCTCAGACTCATGTCCATCAAGTCGGTGATGCCATCCAACCATCTCATCCTCTGTAGTCTCCTTCTCCTCCTGCCATCAATTTTTCCCAGCATCAGGGTTTTTTTCCAATGAGTCACTTTGATGCATCAGGTGGTCAAAGTATTGGAGTTTCAGCATCACTCCTTCCATTTAATATTCAGGACTGATTTCCTTTAAATGGACGGGTTGGATCTCCTTGCACTCCAAAGGACTCTCGTGGGTCTCCTCCAATACCACAGTTTAAAAGCATCAATTCTTCTCTGCTCAGCTTTGTTTATAGTCCAACTCTCCAATCCATACGGGATTACTGAAAAAACCATAGCTTTGACTAGATGGACCTTTTTTGGCAAAGCAATGTTTGTTGGCAACACTTTTTAAATATGCTGTCTAGGTTGGTCATAGTTTTTCTTCCAAGGAGAAAGCATCTTTTAATTTCATGGCTGCAGCCACCATCTGCAGTGATTTTGGAACACAGTAAGATAAAGCCTCTCACTGGTTCCACTGGTTCCCCATCTATTTGCCATGAAGTGATGGGACCAGATGTCATGATCTTAGTTTTCTGAATGTTGAGGTTTAAGACAACATTTTCACTCTCCTCTTTCACCTTCATCAGGAGACTCTATAGTTCTTTGCTTTCTGCCATAAGGGTGGTGTCATCTGTGTAGCTTAGGTTATTGACATTTATCCTGGCAATCTTGATTCCAGCTTGTGATTCATCCAGCCTTGCATTTCTCATGATGTACTGTGCATATAAGTTAAATAAACAGGGTGACAATATACAGCCTTGACACACTCCTTTCCCAATTTGGAACCATTCTGTTGTTTCATGTCCAGTTTTAACTGTTACTTCTTGATCTGCATATAGATTTCTCAGCAGGTAGGTCAGGAGGTCTGGTATCCCCATTGCTTTGAGAATTTTCCACAGTTTGTTGTGATCAACACAAAGGCTTTGGCATAGTTAATAAAGCAGAAGTAGATGTTTCTCTGGAACTCTCTTGCTTTTTTGATGATCCAACAGTTGTTGGCAATTTGATCTCTGGTTCCTCTGGCTTTTCTAAATCCAGCTGGAAGTCCATGGTTCATGTATTGTTGAAGACTTGCTTGAAGAATTTTGAGTATGACTTTGCTAGTATGTGAGATGAGTGCAGTTGTGCAGTAGTTTGAACATTCTTTGGCATAGCCTTTCTTTGAGATTAGAATGAAAACTGACCTTTTCCAGTCCTGTGGCAACTGCTGAGTTTTCCAAATTTGCTGGCATATTGAGTGCAGCACTTTCACTGCATCATCTTTTAGGACTTGAAATAGATCAACTGGAATTCCATCACCTTTACTAGCATTGTTCGTAGTGATGCTTCCTAAGGCCCACATGACTTTGCACTCCAGGATGTCTGGCTCCAGGTGAGTGATCACATCATCATGGTTATCTAGGTCAAGAAGATATTTTTTGTACAGTTCTTCCATGTATTTTTGCCACCTCTTCTTAATATCTTCTGCTTCTGTTAGGTCCATACCATTTCTGTCCTTTATTGTGCCCATCTTTGCATTAAATGTTCCCTTGGTATCTCTGATTTTCTTGAAGAGATCTCTAGTCATGCCCATTCTATTGTTTTCCTCTATTTCTTTGCACTGCTCACTGAGGAAGGCTTTCTTATCTCTCCTTGTTATTCTTTGGAACTCTGCATTCGTTACTCCTTTGCCTGCAGCTTCTCTTCTTTTTTCAGCCATTTGGAAGGCCTCCTTAGACAACCATTTTGGCTTTTTGCATTTCTTTTTCTTGGGGATGGTCTTGATCACTGCCTCCTGTACAATGTCACAAACCTCTGTCCATAGTTCTTCAGGTACTCTGTCTATCAAATATAATCCCTCAAATCTGTTTGTCACTTCCACTGTATAATCATAAGGGATTTGATGTAGGTCATACTTCAATGGTCTGGTGATTTTCCCTAGTTTCCTCAATTTAAGCTTGAATTTGGCAATCAGGAGTTCATGATCTGAGCCACAGTCAGCTCCCAGTCTTGTTTTGCTGACTGTATAGAGCTTCTCCATCTTTGGCTGCAAAGAATATAATCAATCTGATTTTTGTATTGACAATGTCGTGATGTCCATGTGCAGAGTCATCTCATGTGTGTTTGCTATGACCAGTGTGTTCTCTTGGCAAAACTCTGTTAGCCTTTGACCTGCTTCATTTTACACTCCAAGGCCAAATTTGCCTGTTACTCCAGGTATCTCTTGACTTCCTACTTTGCATTCCAGTCCCCTATAATGAAATGGACATCTTTTTGGGTGTTAGTTCTAGAAGGTCTTGTATGTCTTCATAGAACCATTCAACTGCAGCTTCCTCAGCATGACTGGTTGGGGCATGGACTTGGATTACTGTACCACTGAATGGTTTGCCTTGGAAATGAACAGAAATCATTGTGTCATTTTTGTAGTTTGCATCCAAGTACTGCATTTTGGACTCTTTTGTTGACTATGATAGCTACTCCATTTCTTCTAAGGGATTCTTGCCCACAGTAGTAGATATAATGGTCTTCTGAGTTAAATCCACCCATTCCAGTTCATTTTAGTTCACTGATTCCTGAAATGTTGATGTTCACTCTTGCCCTCTCCTGTTTGACCACTTCCAATTTACCTTGATTCATGGACCTAACATTGCAGGTTCCTATACAATATTGCTCTTTACAGCATCGGACTCTACATACAATATGCTACTGGAGAAGAGCCATGACCGACCTAGACAGCATAGTCAAAAGCAGAGACGTTACTTTGCCAACAATGGTCTGTCTAGTCAAAGCTATGGTTTTTCCAGTTGTCATGTATGGATGTGAGAGTTGGACCATAAAGAGAGCTGAGCACTGAAGAATTGATGCTTTTGAACTATGGTGTTGGAGAAGACTCTTGAGAGTCCCTTGGACTGCAAGGAGACCAAACTCATCCATCCTAAATGAAATCAGTCCTGAATATTCATTGGAAGGCCTGATGCTGAAACTGAAACTCCAATATTTTGGCCATCTGATGTGAAGAACTTACTCTTTGGGAAAGACCCTGATGCTGGGAAAGATTGAAGGCGGGAGGAGAAGGGGACAACAGAGGATGAGATGGTTGGATGACATCACCAACTCAATGGATGTGAGTTTGAGTAAACTCCAGGAGTTGGTGGTGGACAGGGAGGCCTGCTGTGCTGTAGTCCATGGGGTTGCAAAGATTCAGACATGACTGACTGAACTGAACTGAATTTACCTTGATTGGTGAACCTAACAATCCAGGTTCCTATGCAATATTGTTCTTTACAGCATTGGACCATCACCATCACCAATCACATCCACAACTGGGTGTTGTTTTTGCTTTGGCTCTGTCTCTTCATTCTTTCTTATGTTATTTCTCTACTGTTCTCCAGTAGCATAGTGGGCACCTACCGACCTGGGGAGTTCATCTTTCAGTGTCCTATCTTTTTGCCTTTTCATAATACTCATTATTTTTAAATATTAAGGAAGGAATCAGTTATATGGAAATGATATGCAGGTTTTTAGGATGAAATTCTGGCAACTCTAGGTCTGTCAAAATATTTAGCCTATTTACTACATAATGATAAATCATCCTCCATAAAAAGTTTACAAACAGGAATGCATTTTCCTAAATATTTGCCTGCCTAGCCAATGAAAAGAGGTATCAAATTGTTTTGTTATTATTTAATATGTATTCTGTTATTTTCCCTTTACTCATATATGCTGTTATTTTCTCTTTCCTCCAGATTGATTTATAATCTCATTCCATTATTTATAATTTATCTCACCATTCACTGCTCATATTTACACCACTGTGGTCAGCACAATTGGCTTATAAAAATGATATTTTGAAGAATGTATTAGTTTCCATTCTGTCATATATACCATTATAACCTGCATATCATTTCCATATAACTGATTCCTTCCTTAATATTTAAAAATAATGAGTATTACACCTTATATCCAATATAGCACAAGTATGAATTATGTTTAGTAAATATACTATGAGCATGAATTCGAGCAAACTCCAGAAGATAAGGCAGGACAGATGAGTCTGGAGTGCTGCAGTCCATGGGGTCTGAAAGAGTTGGACATAACCTAGTGACTGAACAACAACATTTCTGTTATTTTTATGTTTTTAGTATTATTAAAGTTATCAAAACTGATCAAAGTAGAAAATATAAAAAAGAAAGTTCATAAGCCTATGAAATTTATCTTGATAAAATAACCATCATTCCATTTTGTTGACTCTCATACAAATATTCATAAACTTTCACATAAACATATGTCTTTTCATAATTTTAATTCATTATAAAATTATTTTTCTAATTTTAAATTAATCAAGTTTTGTCATATATGTTGATTGTAATATTGACATATTTTATTTTCCAAGATTTGGGTTTCTACCCAAAGATAAGGCAATTTTTACCCCAGAGAAAAATGCACAGTAAGGAGAAAGCCTTTAGACTGTGCATTCACCTTAATTTACAGGAGAGATCATGTGAAAACTTTTTCAATTTTGCAGTATTATAACTATACAAATATTCCCAGGCTTTGACCTTACAACATCTTCCTACAAAAATCATGGAGATGGGCATTTTTCTTGACTGGGACCCGTGCATGAACCACACATGGGGTTTGCTTTGAGAAATGACCTGCAGGGAATAGTGTACTAAGAAGAGGAGTGAATGACTGCAGATGCAGCAGCATCACTGCCAGGAGCACTGGGGAGTGGACATGTGAGCCAGAGATGGGAGCTTTACTGTCTATGAAATACTACAGCCTCCTCGACTACGCATCCATGTCTCGCTCTGCTGTCGCCCAAGGTACCCACGGTACCCACCACCATCTATGGCAGCCAGGAAGGCAAGGATTGTTCTCCTGTATCTCAGAAGCTACAGCAGTGTTTGGCACAGAAGTTCTTCAGACATATTTGTTAAATGAATAAAAAATGACTAAACATAAATACGACTATCCATACACACATATGAACAGACACAAACATGTATCTCTTATAAATACAAAGTAAACTGTTGGAGATTGGTATCAGTACTGACCAAAGGTCAGGCTCTAATGATTCATCATTGGGGTACCTTCTTTGCATTTCTCACTAGTTATACACAATGGACATTTCTCCAGGTCACCTGATATATATCTATATATACTATTTCTTTTGCCTCCAGACATCCCACAGAATGGAGTAACACAATACTCTAATAAAAAAGTCTATTGATAGTCACGTAAATTTTTTTACATCTGTTTTCTACCGTCTTAAACAATGCTAACTTCTGTATAGCACAGGGAACTCAGTACTCTGTAATGGCCTATATGGGAAAAGAATCTAAACAAAGAGTGGATATATGTATAATATCAGATCAGTTCAGCTCATTTCAGTCGCTCAGTGGTGTCCAACTCTTTGCGACCCCATGAATTGCAGCACACCAGGCCTCCCTGTCCATCAGGGTATAAGTAATTCACTTTGCTGTACACCTAAAACTTATACAACGTTATAAAACAACTATGTGTCAGCCGCTCGGTCGTGTCCGACACTTTGCGACCCCATGGACTGTAGCCCACCAGGCTCCTCTGTCCATGGGGTGCTCCAGGCAAGAACAGTGGAGTGGGTTGCCATTTCCTATACTCTAATAAAAATTTACTATATATCTATAGATGTGTGTGTGTGTGTACATATACTATATTGAAAAACTAGGTATATATACTGTGACTTACTAGAGCTCTTATTTTCATCTAATACTGTCAAGTATTTTCATTCCTTATTAAATGGTGGGTTTTATTTTAATTGATAATTATGATTGGGTATGCCAAAAGCTGTGATGAGTCACAGTACCATTAGAAATGTAGTAGACTTTCCTCATATTCCCATCAGTAGAGGGTGTTACAACTTTTAAAATATTTGCCAGTCTGAGAATTTGAAACAAAAGCTAATTGCTACCTTATTGGTATTTCCTGGACTAAACATGAGACTGAGCATTTTTCAAGTTTTATTTTAAGAATTAAAATCTGTACCTCTGTGATTTATCTGTTCATAAATATGTTATTTTTCTTTGGGATTGTCCTTCCCTTAGCAATTAAAAAAATATTACCTAGCCCTCAAGCGCATGTCAAATATTTTTCAAACTAATATTTTTAAATTTTACTTTTGATTTAAATATTTTTCATTACATGTAGTCAAATTTCTCTAAATATGTAAGGGAGTATCTCAAACCAACTAGTATAATTCATAAGACAGCTAGTTGTAACACATGGCAAATTGACTAAAAATATTTTTTTGTTATTGAAATACCACTTTTTCATGTATTAAACAAGGATATGAATATATATATCTCCCATATATTAAATTTCACTGCCTACTTGATCTGCTCCAATATTCTATTGAAATACATTGATATATCATCTCATTCCTTGATATATGTATAGTCTCATTCATTGTAATAGAAAGGCCTTTTTCTATTTTTCCTTCTTATCATATTCTCAGCTGCACTCAAAAATGAAGTTTCCATATATAGCTTTGTGGAACTTCACACAATTCTCCCATGCCTTTTTCTGCCAAAATATCACTACTGAATTTTAATTAGAACCATATTCTTATTTGTATGTTGAATTTGTGATATTTGAAGGAAATTAAGTTATACTTTATTCTTGATTTTCATAGAAATAATATATAAGTAAACAAAAATTCACAGTTACAAACTTTATTCTGATATTTGCTACTGGGTTTTTACTTAAACCATTTTTTCCATTTCATGTAAAGGATTTAACTTTCTATTTAGTTTTTTTTTTTTCCTGCTCAGCTAGTTACCAAATGCTATTTCTAAGTTTATTAATTAAAAAAATATTGTTCTTGCTTAACTTGTCGATTTAGGAAATCTGTTGATGGGATGTATAGATCGAATCCTTGATGAGAACTCTATCTTCCTGGAACAAGCTTTAATTGTACCTGTAACACTTTACCAAAGAGTAGATTGTTCTATTTTATAATTCTTTAAAGTTATACATCTCTAGAAATAAATGTATATTTAACTTTTTCTTATATTTTCCTCATTTTTAAGGCTTAAGCTTTTATGACCTAGAAATCATGTTGTAGTTATTTGCTTCTTAAAGCTTAGATCACCCTCAGTTGCAAAATACCTTATCCTGGTGTCTATGGTAAAATTTTAAAAGGAACAAAAATTGTATCTATTTTGCTCCTTTCAATATTATTAGAGATATACAGGGAGTATTTCTTCATATGCTAAGTACTTTAACTCATTATTTATTTACAGTAATTCTCTAAGGTTGAGTAAGCATTACTTCAGATGAGGAAGACAGCAATTTAAAAGGTTAAAAATTCACCATTGATCATGAGAGTCTCTAGATGGTTGAGGGATGATTTCAACCCAAGGTGCCTGACTCTAAGACCCACGATTTTAAATTCTGGGCCTTTAAAAGTTTTTTCTGCACATACATTTGTATTTATGACACTTATTAATTCCCATATGCTTTCTGAAGACACAAGTTCTCTGAACTTCCACATTTGCTCCCAATACACTCCTCCACAGCTATCCACTAAGTTTAAAATTTAACACATGCCATTATTTTAATGTGTCTTTGATTAAAAAAAAAATAAACAAATAAACATAAGCACTGAAAATTCAGCCTTGTTTTTATAATTTTGAATTAACCAGGAATCCATCCACACATGGAAATGTGCTTTGGGGGAAAGCAGGCTGAAGCTCCAGTACCTTGGCTACCTGATGCAACAAACATTGGAAAAGACCGTGATGCTGGAAAAGATTGAAGACAAGAGGAGAAGGGGACCACAGAGGATGAGGTGGTAGGATAACATCACCAACTCTATGGACATGAGTTTGAGTAAACTCCGGGAGTTGGTGATGGACAGGGAAGCCTGGCATACTGCAATCTGTGGGGTTGCAAAGAGTCAGACACGACTGAGGGACTGAACTAAACTAAGGTTTATAACACCTTAGTCATGCTCAGTCAATGAATCTTTTAAAGAACTTAAGCTGATTAACAATACAAAGGAACTAAAGATTATTAGATGAGATTGGGCTAGGAGAACTATAAGTTGAATTCAGAAAAAACTTTTCTAGCAATCTTAACTATTATTCTGAGGAAAGATTTTGAAAATTAGATGCCCAAAGAATAATGGTAAAAAAAAATATGAGTGAGAATAATAGAATAGATATGTGTCATATATCTTAGCTTTGTTTCTTAGATGAATAGATATATTTTATAAAATATTCATACCAGCTCACAATTATGCAGAAAGTTCTTGATTTTGCTGTCTGTCCAACACAAAGCACTTGACTTTCAAATGTTTACTAATTTTTGTTGGCGTGTAGTTGCTTTACGGTGTTGTTGGTTTCTGCTGTACAGCCAAGCACATCAGCTGTGTCATTTACATATATGCCCTCTCTTCTGGATTTAGTACTTTTTAAGTCTTCAGAATTATTTTTTGAAAATGACTCCTATTTACCACAAAATGATGAGCAGACTCATTTTGAGAACTTCAGAGAAAATCAAACCATTCTTCTTCATTTAAGTCTGAAAATCTGTAATGTATTTTGCTAAGAATTATTATAAACTCATCTCTATGTAAATAATAGCTTCAGGTATAATTCCTTAAACACCAAGATGCAAATATACCACAAAATGGCTTGAATTGGAAAGAAATTATGATTATGACTTTTAAAAATATCACAATAAATTACAATTATTTAAGAACATGACAGGAAAGGAAGTTTCAACTATACAACTGTGATTACTTTATAATAAAAGGGAAAAATCTATAAAGAATGTATAATATTTACAGTGGTTGCAGATATCTACATGTTAAAAGTCTTAAGTAGGAATTCAATAATCAGAATGAAAGTGTGTATGTTATTGAAGTGTTGAAGTGTAATCCAAGAATTAAAAAACTGAACAACATATTTTATTTCAGGAATAAGAGAAAAATTTTAATAAGTTTTATATTTGCTATTATTGCACAATTATACCATGTGCTTATAATTTTTTCTATTCTTTGTCAATTGAAAATAACAATCAAACTTATAAAACAAAGTTTTATGTTGGTAGTTGTTTAATGACTATTATTGTTGGGAATTTTTAAAATTTTTCAATTTTATTAGCATATAGCTGATTTATAATATTGTGTTAGTTTCAGGTGTATACCAAATTATTGGTTACAAAGAATGTTCAGCAAGGCATTGAGTAATATAAATATTTTGAAAACAATTACAAATTTGAGTCTGAGTTCATTCTTTTATATTTTGTTGTTTTTAATTTTTTTATATTTTTTCTATTCTTTAATTTTCTGTATTATAAGAAAAGAAAAGTTTCTTATTTTAAAAATAAAGTTTCGTGCTAACATTTTACAAGTTAATGATGGATTATAGTTAAACTAAATCTTGGAAAAATATGTCATAACCTGTGGTTAGTCACAGTGACATTTGACATTTTTTATCTTCTTTTCCAGTAATTATTCTATTAAAAATGTTGTCCAATTATTTATTTACACCAATATGGACTCATGGATATTTATTCTGAGTCATACTGCATAACATTTATATTCAAATGGACTAGGGAAACATTGTATTCAAGAATTTATAGTTCTTTTCTATAATCATTTATTTTAGAATATCAATTTTTCTCAAAAGTATCACTATCAAGCTTACTTACCTATACTTTTGTAATATAAAAAAATAATATAACAATTACTCTTTGAGTAGTTCCTTAGGTTTTAGTCAGATTACTGATTTCAACCAACATCATAGGGTTTCTTGGTCTTCTCCCTACTTTATAACTCTTCTTCAAGAACTGGCTTTTATTATCCAAAAGACATATACTAATATGTTCACATATAGAATTCACATGCCCTGGAAAATGGGTCCCATTTCATTAGACAGTGGAGAAATTTATGCCACAGGCTATGGAAAGAAATAAAGCAATGCCCTGGTAATGATGATGACAAAATCAGTGGCTAATAGCTGAGTGTGATACCAACAGTCATGAACAGTTTAACACG
The DNA here is from genome assembly GCF_910594005.1 of Cervus elaphus. Taxonomy (NCBI): domain Eukaryota; kingdom Metazoa; phylum Chordata; class Mammalia; order Artiodactyla; family Cervidae; genus Cervus; species Cervus elaphus. The sequence continues at coordinate 3,712,470 of NC_057843.1, read as the reverse complement.
TCAGAGAAAGACACATTCAAAGAGCATACTATTCACACCACTGACATCCAAGGTTTCCACTGCCAAGGCTATATCTATGAATGGCAATATCAGAAATGACACAGTGCCAGAAAAATAGACTTTACTGAAATAGTCCAGCCAAGTCAGTAAACCACTACCACCAAGTTCCAGCAGTGTGGGGTCAATTGGTATCCAGAGTTACTGTAATGTATTATCTAAAATACCACTTTTCAACAACAACAAAAAAATCATAAGATATTCAAAGAAATAGGAAAATGTGATTGTCACACAGTCATTTCCATCTAACATTGCAATGTTGATTCTGCTAGGGCAATTAGACAAGACAAATAAATAAAATACACCCAAATTGTAAAAAATTAAAACTATCTTTGCAAATAACATGATCTTATAAGTAAAATATGTTAGGAAATCAGTCGAAAACAATATTCATGTGGATGTGCATGTGCACTCAGTCATGTCCAACTCTTTGTGACCCCATGAATTGTAGCCCAACAGGTTCCTCTGTTCATGAAATTTTCCACGCAATAAAACTGGAGCAGGTTGCCGTTTCCTTCTCCAGGGAATCTTCCCAACCCAGGGATCAAACCCACATCTCTTGTGTCTCTCACATTGGCAAGCTGATTCTTTACCAGCTGGGCCATCAGGGAAGCCCTAACATAATACTACTAGACTAAAATCAATAAACAAGTTCATCAAGGTGTAAGTTTAAACTATTTTTTAAAAATCAATAAGCAATGAAATATCTACAGATAATTCCATTTACAATGGCATAAAAAATATAAAATACTTAGGAATAGATTTTTATGACCCAGGAATCCCAATACTGGCCATACACCCCAGGGAAATCAAAATGGAAAGAGAAACATACACCCCAATATTCCCCGCAGCACTACTTACAAAGCTAGGACATGGGAGCAACCTGGATGTCCATTGACAGATAAACGGGTAAGGAATTTGTGGTACCTATACACAATTACTCAGCCATAAAAAGGAACACATGTAAGTCAGTTCTAACGAGGGGGATGAACCTAGAGCCTATTATACAGAGTGAAGTGAGTCAGAAAGAGAAGGACAAATACCGTATATCAATGCATATATATGGAATTTAGAAAGACCATACCAATGATCCTACATTCAGGGCTGCAAGGAGACACAGATATAAAGAAAAGACTTTTGGACTCAGTGGGAGAAGGCAAGGGTGGGATTGGAGAGAACAGCACTGAAACAAGTACATCACCATATGCAAAACAGGTGACCAGTGAAAGTTCAATGCAAGAAGCAGGGCACCCAGAGCTGGTGCTCTGCAACAACCCAGAGGGAGAGGAAGGAGGTGGAAGGGGGCTCAGGAGGGAGGGGACACATGTATACTTGTTGCTGATTCATTTTGATGTATGGCAAAAACCATCACAATATTGTAAAGTTAATTATCCTCCAATTAAAATAAGTTAATAAAAATAAATTTAAAATTTGTATTCTAAACACTGTTGAAAGAAATTTAAAATGTTATAAATAAATGGAAAACATCTATGCTAATGGACCAGAAGACTTAACATTGTTAAGATAGCGACATTCCTTAAGTTAATTAATTTGTGGACTCAACACAATACTTAACAAATGCATAGATGGCACTTTTTTTTTACAGATACTAGAAAAACTGATTGTAAAAATTATAAGGAAATTGAAGGAACCTATAATAACCAAAATAATCTTGAAAAGAAAAGAACAAAATTGAAGGAATCATACTTTCAAATTTCAAAACTTAGTAGAGAGCTGCAAGAATCAAGACAGTGTGGTAATCACATAAGGATAAACATATAGATCAATTAACTAAAATTGAGAGTCCAAGAAGACTGATTATATTTATGGTCAATTGATTTTGAACCAGAGTGCCAAGGCAATTTAACGTGTAAAGAATAGTCTTTTCAAGAATTGATATTGGAACAGACCCTTTCCTTACACTGTATAAAAATTAACTCCCAAATATATTTAAAGACTAGTAAATTCTAAATCAAAATCTAGAATCTCATTGTAATACTAAAAAAAAAAAAAAAGAGAAACAAATAGGTGTAAATCTTTATGACCTTGGGATAAGCAATAGTTTCTTACTTATAACATCAAATGTAAAAGTAAAAAAAAAATCAAGTGACTTATCAAAATTAAAGTATTCTATGTTGTAAACAACACCCTAAGAAAGTAAAAACGTAGAAGTGAAGTCACCAAGATGATGACAAAGGTCATTGCTAACACTGCTTCCCATTCACAAGAAGAACAACAACTAGTTATGGACAAGACACTCCTGAGAGATTCCTAGAATACGAGGTTGAGGCTGACACAGCCTCTCTACCACAGAGACCAAGACAGATCACATTTGAAGGAAGAAGAGTGACTACATTGCCCCTCCCACAGTCCACAGCAGTACTACTCCAAGAGGTCTCCCCTGAGGCTATGGTTTCTGCAGCGTGAAAAGACAGCCCTAAGTAGATAGACAGTGTGCTCAGGGTGTGGGTCACTTCCTGACAGTCACATACTCCAGCCAACCCCACTAGGATTGCAGGAGAACCTACAGGACTTGACCACGGGGATCCGGTTGCAACAATCAGCACTCAGGTCCTGGCAGACAGAGTTCCTACCCGCAGCACCCAAGCAGTAGTCAGACTAGCAGCTCTGCTCTCCTACAGAACTGCACTGTGGCAGAGTCTGACCAGAGGACTCAGCAGTGTGAAGATCTGTCTGATTTTGGTCCTCAAACAAAGTCTTTTTGGACACAGAACCTGGTCTGCCCCTTCAAGTTAGGGTGTCCTGAGCCATCTGTGCCAACAATTCGATTGTAGCTCTTGGTTGTTCCCAAGCAGAGAATGTGATCAGAAAAACCTCAGAGGCTTCTTGGAGCTGGACCCCCAAACCATCTAGACAGAGGTACTCAGACACAGACCTGCCCACTCTTAGATGAAGCTCCCAGTCCCACTCAACTGGAAAGCCTGGTCAGAATACCTGGAAAGCTGTATAGCCCAGTAACTGTCAAGCAGAGAGACCAACAGGCAGAGTGGGTAGTCTCAGAGCAAAGAGTATGGTCCCTTCAGGCAGGGAACTTGGGGCACGCATTGGACTGAGTTAAGACTGCTAACAAAGAGCCCTGTCTGCCTTGAAGCTGGTTCTCCCCCCTGTTCCCAGGCAGGGAAACTAATAGTCCTCCCCAATGCTGAATACAGCCTTCAACTGTCCAGCTAGGGAACCTAAATGGAGTACACAAGTAGCTGTGGGAATTCATAGGAAGCCCAGCCTGTGGCCTTCCTCATCTGCAGAGTAAAACCAGTGGCCTCATCTGATGAGAAAAGTCAGTATATAGTCTTACATGATTGAGGTCCCAAAACAGTGAACTTTGCCACCAGGACAAAGAAGCTAATTCATCACCCCACCAGCAGCTGAATATAATACCTAGTCCTGACTGTCTAGGAAGTCTGATCAGAGAACACAGGCAACTTGACAGCTCACCTTAAAGCCTTTCTTGGACAGGGAATAAACTAGCAGTTCTACCTAACTCTTCTCAGCCAGCAGCAATCAGCCTGTCAACTTGCAGCACTATTTACAATAGCCAGGACATGGAAGCAACCTAAATGCCCATCAACAGACGAGTGGACAAAGAAGGTATGATACAAATATACAACAGGAAAAAAAAAAGAATGAAATAATGCCATTTGCAGCAACATGGATGGAGCCTGAGATTATCATACTGGTGAAGTAAGTCAGAGGAAACAAATATGATATGATGTTGCTTATATGTGGAATCTAAAGAAGGGGTACAAATGAACTTACAATGAACTTACAGACAAAACAGAAACAGAGTTACAGATATAGAAAACAAACCTAGGTTACCAGGGAGGAAAGAGGGGATAAATTGGAAAACTGAGATTGACATATACACTCTATTACATATAAAATAGATAACTAATAAGGATCTACTGTATAGCACAGGGAACTGTACTTTATACTCTGCAATGGCCTATATGGGAAAAGAATTTTTAAAAGAGTAGATAAATGTAAGTGATTCACTTTGTCGTACACCTGAAACTAACAACACATAAACCAGCTTTACTCCAATAAACATTATATTTCATAAAAGCTTGACAGGGACTTTGCCCAATATGGACTTTGATAGCAAGCCCCTTCTTCCCAAAGATACTACTATCAGAGACTTCTAGAAACTCACCTGAGCTGACCGGTTAACAATTATCTCTGTTGAAGCAATCCTGTAAAGTTTGGAAGAGGAGACTGCTTACTGAAATGCATAGACACCAACCTAAAGAATAAAAGATTATTAAAAATCAGGTAAACATGACATCACTTATTCAGCTTCAATAACTAACCCCCCAAAAAACAGAAATCTATACACTATCAAAGCAATCAGAATAATCTCCTTAAATACAGTTTGGTGATTTACAAGAATACATAAGATAGATAACTGAACAAAACTAGGAGAGTAAGGCATAAACAACATGAGAAGTTCAACAAAGAAACAGAAATCATAAAAAAAAAAAAAAAGGCAAACCCCAGAGCTGAAAACTACAGTGACTGAACTCAAGAATTCAATATAGAGCTTCCAACAACAGACTTAACCATGCAAAGAAAGAATCAATGACCTAAAACACTAAATAATTTGAGATTATTTAGTCAGAGGAGAAAAAAGGAAAAAAGAATTAAAAAAGAGTGAAAAAACCCTATGGGATTTATTGTGCAAAATCAAAGGAAACAATATCTACATTAATGGAATTCCAGAGAAGGAAAATATAGAAGAAAGGACAAACTGTATATTTAAAGCAGTAGTGGTGTAAAACTTCCCAAACCTGGCGAAAGAAACAGATCTCCCACCTATGAGGTCCAAAAGTCCAAAATAAGTTGAACACAAATAGGGCTACCCTGAGATACTATAAAATGAAAAGGGTAATGCAACATACCAAACCATATGGATGCAGCAAAAACTGTTCTAAAGAAACTAAGGGCCTATATTAAAAACCAAACAAACAAACAAACAAAAAAGACGTCAAACAAAGAAGCTAAATATATGCCTTCAGAAACTAGAAAAATAAAAATAAAATGAGCCCCCAAAATGAAGAAATATAATAATTAAGATTAGAGCACAAATGAAATAAAAAGAAAAATAATTAACAAAACAGTTGGATTTACAAAAGATAAACAAAACTGACAAACCTTTAGTTAGCCTAACCAGGAAGAAAGAGAAACTAAGTCAACAAAATTATAAATGAACAGACTTTTGGACTCTGTGGGAGAAGGCGAGGGTGGGATGTTTCAAGAGAACAGCATTGAAACATGTATATTATCTAGGGTAAAACAGATCACCAGCCCAGGTTGGATGCATGAGACAAGTGCTCGGGCCTGGTGCACTGGGAAGACCCAGAGGGATCGGGTGGAGAGGGAGGTGGGAGGGAGGATCGGGATGGGGAATACACGTAAATCCATGGCTGATTCATGTCAATGTATGACAAAAACCACTACAATATTGTAAAGTAATTAGCCTCCAACTAATAAAATTAAACAGAAAAAATAAATATAGAAGAAAGAAAGAAAAAAAAAGAAAAAAGTAAACATTAAAACTGATACCACAGATACATAAACTATCATAAGAAGCTGTTAAGACAACTATAGTCCAACAGATGGTACACACTAGACAGAAAAAAAAAAACAAACTTAGAAATATACAGCTTACACTGAATCAGGAAGAAACAGAAAATCCAAGCAGACCAATCATAAGTAAAGATATTGATTCAGTAATATCAAATATCTCTCAGTGAAAGAAAGATTAGAACTAAATTAATTAACTGGTGAATTTTACCAAACATTTAAAGAAGAATTCACACCAATTCTTTTCAAACTCTTCCACAAAAACTGAAGAAGATGAAACACTCCCAAACACATTTTATGAGGTTAGCATTACCCTAACAGCAAAGGCAGAAAAAACTGCAGGAAAACAATAGACCAATTACCTCTGATGAATATAAATGCAAAAATTCTCAACAAAATGCTAAAAAATAATAAATAAAATGAATTCAATAGCAGATCAAAAAGACCATTTACCATGATTGAGTGGGATTTCTTACTGTGATGGTTCAACACATGCAATCCAATGTGATACATCATATTAACAGAATGAAAGAAAAAATTATATCATCTCAATAGATGCAGAAAAAGCATTTTACAAAATTCAAGATCTTTTTACGATAAACCTGTTAACAAATTATGCATAGAAGGAACATACCTTTACATAATAAAGGGGATGTATAAATGCTTATAGCTGACATCACATTCAATGGTCAAATGCTGAAGGTTTTCCAATAAGATCAGGAGTAAGACAAGGATCCCCACTATCACAGCCACTGTTCAACATGACATGGGAATCCTAGTCAGAACAATTAGGCCAGAAAAAGAAAAGACATCCAAATTGGAAAGAAAGAAGTAAAATTGTCTCTATTTACAAATGGCCTGGTATTATAGAGAGAAAATCCTAAAGACTCCACCAAATATTTTAGATCTTTTCAAAAAATTGAAAAAAGTTGAAGGATACAAACTAACATAAAAATCAGTTCAGTTCAGTCAGTTCAGTCGCTCAGTCGTGTCCGACTCTTTGCGACCCCGTGAATCGCAGCACGCCAGGCCTCCCTGTCCATCACCAACTCCCGGAGTTTACTCAAACTCATGTCCATCGAGTCGGTGATGTCATCCAGCCATCTCATCCTCTATTGTTCCCTTCTCCTCCTGCCTTCAATCTTTCCCAGCATCAGGGTCTTTTCCAACAAGTCAGCTCTTCGCATCAGGTGGCCAAAGTATTGGAGTTTCAGCTTCAGCATCAGTCCTTCCAATGAACACACAGGACTTATCTCCTTTAGGATGGACTGGTTGGATCTCCTTGCTGTCCAAGGGACTCTCAAGAGTCTTCTCCAACACCACAGTTCAAAAACATCAATTCTTCAACACTCAGCTTCCTTCACAGTCCAACTCTCATATCCATACATGACCACTGGAAAAACCATAGCCTTGACTAGACAGACCTTTGTTGGCAAAGTAATGTCTCTGCTTTTCAATATGCTATCTAGGTTGGTCATAACTTTCCTTCCAAGGAGTAAACATCTTTTAATTTCATGGCTGCAATCACCATCTGCAATGATTTTGGAGCCCAAAAAAATAAAGTCTGACACTGTTTCCACTGCTTCCCCATCTATTTCCCATGAAATGATGGGACCAGATGCCATGATCTTAGTTTTCTGAATGTTGAGCTTTAAGCCAACGTTTTCACTCTCCTCTTTCACTTTCATCAAGAGGTATTTTAGTTCTTCTTCACTTTCTGCCATAATGGTGGTGTATCATCTGCATATCTGAGGTTATTGATATTTCTCCTGGGAATCTTGATTCTAGCTTGTGCTTCTTCCAGCCCAGTGTTTCTCATGACGTACTCTGCATATAAGTTAAATAAGCAGGGTGACAATATACAGCCTTAACATACTCCTTTTCCTATTTGGAACCAGTCTATTGTTCCATGTCCAGTACTAACTGTTGCTTCCTGACCTGCATACAGGTTTCTCAAGAGACAGGTCAGATGGTCTGGTATTCCTATCTCTTTCAGAATTTTCCACAGCTTATCGTTATCCACACAGGCAAAGGCTTTGGCATAGTCAATAAAGCAAAAATATATGTTTTTCTGGAACTCTCTTCTTTTTTTGATATACATGAACAGCATGTTCAGCATGCTATTTGAATATGAACAGCAAACTATTTTGAAAGAAATTAGAGAAAATTATCTCATTTAGGATATCATCAAAACAATAAAAATATGTGGGAATAAATACAAGAAGGTGAAAGATCACTACACTGAAAAATACAAAACACTGATGAAAGAAATCAAAGAAGGTGTAAATATATAGAAAGGAATCCCTGGTCATAAATTGGAAGAAATAATACTGTTAAAATGTCTTTACTGCCAAAAGCCATTTATGCCAAAAGCAATCCCTATCAATATTTCAATGCTATTTTTAAGAGAAGTAGAAAAAAAAATCCTAAAAAATTCTGGAACAAATAAAACCCTAAATAGCCGAAACAATCTTCAGGATATAATCAATCTGATTTTGGTATTGACCATCTAGTGATGTCCATGTGTAGCGTCTTCTCTTGTGTTGTTGAAAGAGGGTGTTTGCTATGACCAGTGAGTTCTCTTAGCAAAACTCTGTTAGCCTTTGCACTGCTTCATTTTTTTTGCTTCAAGGCTAAAATAACCTGTTACTCCAGGTATCTCTTGACTTCCTACTTTTGCATTCCAGTCCCCTATGATGAAAAGTGCATCCTTTCTGGGTGTTAGTTCTGGAAGGTCTTGTATGTCTTCATAGAACCGTTCAACTTCAGCTTCTTCAGCATGACTGGTTGGGGCCTAGACTTGGATTACTGTGCTATTGAATGGTTTGCATTGGAAATGAACAGAGATCATATTGTCATTTTTGAGACTGCATCCAAGCTCTGCATTTTGGACTCTTTTGTTGACTATCATGGCTACTCCATTTCTTCTAAGGGATTCTTTCCCACAGTAGTAGATATAATGGTCATCTGAGTTAAATCCACCCATTCCAGTCCACTTTAGTTCACTGATTCCTAAAATGTCAGTGTTCACTCTTGCCATCTCCTGTTTGACCACTTCCAGTTTACCTTGATTCATGGACCTAACAGTCCTGGTTGCTATGCAATATTGTTCTTTCCAGCATTGGACTTTATGCAATAGGTAATAAAAAATGGAATGCCAATGCCTAACACCGTGCTAAGTAATTTGAAAGGTTCAGAGGATAATGCAGAGAAGACAGAGAACAGCTAGTGAAGGAAGAGAAAAACCAGTGTGCTTTGTTTTGTTTTTAAAATGATGATGTGATCACTAACCTAGAGCCACACATCCTGGAATGTGAAGTCAAACGGGCTTTAGGAATCATTACTACAAAGAAAACTAATCGATGTGATGGAATTCCAGTTGAGCTATTTCAAATCCTAAAAGATGATGCTGTGAAAGTGCTACACTCAATACGCCAGAGAATTTGGAAAACTCAGCAGTGGTCACAGGACTGGAAAAGGTTAGTTTTCTTTTGAATTGCAAAGAAAGGAAATGCCAAAGAATGTTCAAACTACCACACAATTGCACTCATCTCACATGCTAGTAAAGTAATCCTCAAAATTTTCCAAGCCAGGCTGCAACAGAACGTGAACTATGAACTTCTAGATGTTCAAGCTGGATTTAGAAAAGCCAGAGGAACCAGAGATCAAATTGCCAACATCTGTTGGATCATCGAAAAAGCAAGAGAGTTTCAGAAAAACATCTACTTCTGCTTTATTAACTACACCAAAACCTTTGTGTTGATAACAACAAATGTGGAAAATTCTTCAAGCGATGGAAATACCAGACCACCTTACTTGCCTCCTGAGAAATCTGTATGCAGGTCAAGAAGCAACAGTTAGAACTAGCCATGGAACAACAGGCTGGTTCCAAATTGGGAAAGAAGTCAAGGCTCTATATTGTCACCCTAGTTTTTTAACTTATATGCAGAGTACATCATATGAAATGCCAGGCTTGATGAAGCACAAGCTGGAATCAAGATTGCTGGGAGAAATATCAATATCCTCAGATATGCAGATGACACCACCCTTATGGTAGAAAGTGAAGAACTAAAGAGTCTCTTGATGAAAGTGAAAGAGGACAGTGAAAATGTTGGGTTAAAACTCAACATTCAGAAAACTAAGATCATGGCATCTGGTCCCATCACTTTATGTCAAATAGTTGGAGAAACAGTGGAAATAGTGACAGACTTTATTTTTCTGGGCTCCAAAATCACTGCAGATCGTGACTGCAGCCATGAAATTAAAAGATGCTTTCTCCTCGGACGAAAAGCAATGACCAACCTAGACAGCATATTATAAAGCAGAGACAGAGGGTAGGTCCCAAGATGGTGGAGAAATAGGACATGGAGACCACTTTCTCCCCCACAAATTCATCAAAAGATCATTTGAATGGTGAGCAACTTCCACCAAATAACTTCTAAATGCTGGTGGAGGACACCAGGCACCCAGAAAGGCATCCCGTTCCTTCAAAAGGCAGCGGGGCAAAATATAAAAGGCAAAAAGAAAGAGATAAGAGTTAGGGTAGGAGACCCCTCCTGGGGAGGGAGTTGTGAAGGAGGAGAACTTTCCAAACAGTAGGAAACCCTCTCACAGGCGGGATTGTGAGGAGTTTTGGAATCTCAGAGTGCAACACAACTGGGAAGAAAAAAAAGAAAAAAACCCACAGAATAAGTGGCTAACCACAACTCCCAGCAGAGAAGTAGCCCAGAAGCTCCCATCCACCACCAGCGAGTGGGGGCTGGACAGGGAAGTGTGGGCGGCATGATAGGTCCTCAGGGTAAGACCTGGGCCTGAATGCCCTGAGGACTATCTTAGGGAGCTAACATGAGATAGCAACCCAAATATATATATATATATATTACACTTTTTGTGATTGACTTTATTTTGTATTTTTCATATTGTAATTTTGAGAGTCTAACCTCTACTCTAGGTTTTTAATCTTTGCTTTTTGGTATTTGTTTTCAAATTTATACCTTAAGAATTGAATCTTCAGTATCCAGTTTCACTTAGGGATATGATTACTGCCTTGATTGCTCTCTCCCCCTTTGACCCTCCCTTTTCCCCCGCAGGTCACCTCTATCTCCTTCCCTCCCCCCCTCTCTTCTCTTCTCTACTTAACTCTATGAGCCTCTCTGGGTGTTCCAGGCTGTGGAGAACACTTAGGGATCTGATTACTGGCTAGACTGCTCTCTCCCCCTTTGACTCCCCTATTCTCCTCCTGGTCACCTCTGTCTCCCTCCTCCCTCTTCTCTTCTCCATGTAACTCTGGGAGCCTCTCTGGGTGTCCCTCACTGTGGAGAGGTGTTTCACCATTAACCTAGATGTTTTATCATCTGTGTATGGATGGAAAAGTCTTGAGGCTACTGTAAGAATAAGACTGAAAACCAGAGGCAGGAGGCTTAAATCCAAATCTTGAGAACACCATAAAACTCCTGATTCCAGGAAAAACACTAATTGACAAGAGCTCATCCAAAAGCCTCCATACCTACACTGAAACCAAGCTCCACCCAAGAGCCAACCAGTTCCAGAGCAAGACATACCACACTAACTCTCCAGCAAAGCAGGAACATAGCCTTGAGCATTAAAAGGCAGGCTACGCAAAGCCAAACCAAACCCAAAGACCCCTCAAGACTCACTACTGGACACTTCATTGCACTCCAGAGAGGAGAGATCCAGCTCCAGCCACCAGAACACAGATGAGAGCTCCCCTGAACAGGAAACCTTGACAAGCCACTTGTCCAACCCCACCCACAGCAAGGAACCTCCACAATAAAGAGGAACCACAAACTTCCAGCCTAGAGAAAGGGCACTCCAAACACAGCAATCTAAACAAAATGAAAAGGCAGGGCAATATTGAGCAGGTAAAGGAATATGATAAATACCCACTAAACCAAACAAAAGAGGGGGAGATAGGGAGTGTACCTGAAAAAGAATCCAGAATAATGATAGTAAAGATGCTCCAAAATTTTGAAAACAAAATGTAGTTACAGAAAAATAGATTAGAGAAAACAATTGAGAAGATGCAAGAAATGTTTAACAAGGACCTAGAAGAAATAAAGAACATGCAATCAATAATGAATAATGCAATAACTGAGCTCAAAAGCAGTCTGCAAGGAAACAATAGTAGAATAACTGAGGCAGAAGAGAGGATAAATGAGGTGAAAGATAGAATGGTGGAAATAAGTGAAGCAGAGAGAAAAAAAAGGAAAAAGAGTTAAAAGAAATGAGGACAACCTCAGAGACCTCTGGGACAATGTTAAACACCCCAACGTCCGAATCATAGGAGTCCCAGAGGAAGAAGACAAAAAGAAAGGGCATGAGAAAACATTTGATGAGATAATAGTTGAAAACTTCCAGGGGAGGAGCCAAGATGGCGGAGGAGTAGGACGGGGAGACCACTTTCTCTCCTACAAATTCATTGAAAGAATAACTGAACGCAGAGCAAACTTCACAGAACAACTTCTGATCGCTAGCTGAGGTCATCAGGCGCCCAGAAAAGCAGCCCATTGTCTTCGAAAGGAGTGCTGTATAGCTGGAGAAGTCCTGAGACTACAGGAAGAATAAAACTGAAATCCAGAGGCAGGAGACTTAAGCCCAAAACCTGAGAACACCAGAAAACTCCTGACTACATGGAACTTTAAGTAATAAGTGACCGTCCAAAAGCCTCCATACCTACACTGAAACCAACCACCACCCAAGAGCCAATAAGTTTTAGAGCAAGACATACCACGCAAATTCTCCAGCAACGCAGGAACATAGCCCTGAACATCAACATACAGGCTGTCCAAGGTCACACCTAACACATAGACCCATCTCAAAACCCATTACTGGGCACTCCATTGCTCTCCAAAGAGAAGAAATCAAGTTCCACGCACCAGAACACTGACGCAAGCTTCCCTAACCAGGAAACCTTGACAAGCCAATCGTCTAAGCCCACCCACTGGGTAAATCTTCCACAATAAAAAGGAACCACAGACCTCCAGAATACAGAAAGCCCACTCAAGACACAGCAATCTAAACAAGATGAAAAGGCAGAGAAATACCCAACAGGTAAAGGAACATGAAAATTGCCCACCAAGTCAAACAAAAGAGGAGGAGATAGGGAATCTACCTGAAAAAGAATTTAGAATAATGATAATAAAAATGATCCAAAATCTTGAAAACAAAATGGAGTTACAGATAAATAGCCTGGAGACAAAGATTGAAAAGATACAAGAAATGTTTAATAAAGACCTAGAAGAAATAAAAAAGAGTCAATTAAAAATGAACAATGCAATGAATGAGATCAAAAACACTTTGGAGGGAACCAAGAGTAGAATAACGGAGGCAGAAGATAGGATAAGTGAGGTAGAAGATAAAATGGTGGAAATAAATGAAGCAGAGAGGAAAAAAGAAAAAAGGATCAAAAGAAATGAGGACAACCTCAGGGACCTCTGGGACAATGTGAAACGCCCCAACATTCGAATCATAGGAGTCCCAGAAGAAGAAGACAAAAAGAAAGGCCATGAGAAAATACTCGAGGAGATAATAGCTGAAAACTTCCCTAAAATGGGGAAGGAAATAGCCACTCAAGTCCAAGAAACCCAGAGAGTCCCAAACAGGATAAACCCAAGGCGAAACACCCCAAGACACATATTAATCAAATTAACAAAGATCAAACACAAAGAACAAATACTAAAAGCAGCAAGGGAGAAACAACAAATAACACACAAAGAGATTCCCATAAGGATAACAGCTGATCTATCAATAGAAACCCTCCAGGCCAGAAGGGAATGGCAGGACGTACTGAAAGTAATGAAAGAGAATAACCTACAACCTAGATTACTGTATCCAGCAAGGATCTCATTCAGATATGAAGGAGAATTTAAAAGCTTTACAGATAAGCAAAAGCTGAGAGAATTCAGCACCACCAAACCAGCTCTTCAACAAATGCTAAAGGATCTTCTCTAGACAGGAAATGCAGAAAGGTTGTATAAACGTGAACCCAAAACAACAAAGTAAATGGCAACGGGACCACACCTATCAATAATTACCCTAAATGTAAATGGATTGAATGCCCGAACCAAAAGACAAAGATTGGCTGAATGGATACAAAAACAAGACCCCTATATATGCTGTCTACAAGAGACCCACCTCAAAACAAGAGACACATACAGACTGAAAGTGAAGGGCTGGAAAAAAATATTTCATGCAAACGGAGACCAAAAGAAAGCAGGAGTCGCAATACTCATATCAGATAAAATAGACTTTCAAATAAAGGATGTGAAAAGAGACAAAGAAGGACACTACATAATGATCAAAGGATCAATCCAAGAAGAAGATATAACAATTATAAATATATATGCACCCAACATAGGAGCACCGCAATATGTACGGCAAACACTAACGAGTATGAAAGAGGAAATTAATAGTAACACAATAATAGTGGGAGACTTTAATACCCCACTCACAACTATGGATAGATCAACTAAACAGACAATTAACAAGGAAACACAAACCTTAAATGACACAATGGACCAGCTAGACCTAATTGATATCTATAGGACATTTCACCCCAAAACAATCAACTTCACCTTTTTCTCAAGTGCACACGGAACCTTCTCCAGAATACATCACATCCTGGGCCATAAATCTGGTCTTGGAAAATTCAAAAAAATTGAAATCATTCCAGTCATCTTTTCTGACCACAGTGCAGTAAGATTAGATCTCAATTACAGGAAAAAAATTGTTAAAAATTCAAACATATGGAGGCTAAATAACACGCTTCTGAATAACCAACAAATCATAGAAGAAATCAAAAAAGAAATCAAAATATGTATAGAAATGAATGAAAATGAAAACACAACAACCCAAAACCTATGGGACACTGTAAAAGCAGTGCTTAGGGGAAGGTTCATAGCATTACAGGCTTATATCAAGAAACAAGAAAAAAACCAAATAAATAACCTAACTCTACACCTAAAGCAATTAGAGAAGGAAGAAATGAAGAACCCCAGGGTTAGCAGAAGGAAAGAAATCTTAGAAATCAGGGCAGAAATAAATGCAAAAGAAACTAAAGAGACCATAGCAAAAATCAACAAAGCTAAAAGCTGGTTTTTTGAAAAAATAAACAAAATTGACAAACCATTAGCAAGACTCATTAAGAAACAAAGAGAGAAGAACCAAATTAACAAAATTAGAAATGAAAATGGAGAGATCACAACAGACAACACTGAAATACAAAGGATCATAAGAGACTACTACCAGCAGCTCTATGCCAATAAAATGGACAACTTGGATGAAATGGACAAATTCTTAGAAAAGTATAACCTTCCAAAACTGAACCAGGAAGAAATAGAAGATCTTAACAGACCCATCACAAGCAAGGAAATTGAAACTGTAATCAAAAATCTTCCAGCAAAAAGAAGCCCAGGACCAGATGGCTTCACAGCTGAATTCTACCAAAAATTTAGAGAAGAGCTAACACCTATCTTACTCAAACTCTTCCAGAAAATTGCAGATGAAGGTAAGCTTCCAAACTCATTCTATGAGGCCACCATCACCCTAATTCCAAAACCAGACAAAGATGCCACAAAAAAAGAAAACTACAGGCCAATATCACTGATGAACATAGATGCAAAAATCCTTAACAAAATTCTAGCAAACAGAATCCAACAACATATTAAAAAAATCATACACCACGACCAAGTGGGCTTGATCCCAGGAATGCAAGGATTCTTTAATATCCGCAAATCAATCAATGTAATACACCACATTAACAAATTCAAAGATAAAAACCATATGATTATCTCAATAGATGCAGAGAAAGCCTTTGACAAAATTCAACACTCATTTATGATTAAAACTCTCCAAAAAGCAGGAATAGAAGGAACATACCTCAACATAATAAAAGCTATATATGACAAACCCACAGCAAGCATTACCTTCAATGGTGAAAAATTGAAAGCATTTCCCCTGAAATCAGGAACAAGACAAGGGTGCCCACTCTCACCACTACTGTTCAACATAGTGTTGGAAGTTTTGGCCACAGCAATCAGAGCAGAAAAAGAAGTACAAGGAATCCAGATAGGAAAAGAAGAAGTGAAACTCTCACTGTTTGCAGATGACATGATCCTCTACATAGAAAACCCTAAAGACTCTACCAGAAAATTACTAGAACTAATCAATGAATATAGTAAAGTTGCAGGATATAAAATTAACACACAGAAATCCCTTGCATTCCTATATACTAACAATGAAAAAACAGAAAGAGAAATTAAGGAAACAATACCATTCACCATTGCAACAAAAAGAATAAAATACTTAGGAGTATATCTACCTAAAGAAACAAAAGACCTATACATAGAAAACTATAAAACACTGATGAAAGAAATCAAAGAGGACACAAACAGATGGAGAAACATACCGTGTTCATGGATTGGAAGAATCAATATTGTCAAAATGGCTATTCTACCCAAAGCAATCTATAGATTCAATGCAATCCCTATCAAGCTACCAACGGTATTTTTCACAGAACTAGACCAAAGAATTTCACAATTTGTATGGAAATACAAAAAACCTCGAATAGCCAAAGTAATCCTGAGAAAGAAGAATGGAACTGGAGGAATCAACCTGCCTGACTTCAGACTCTACTACAAAGCCACAGTCATCAAGACAGTATGGTACTGGCACAAAGACAGAAATATAGATCAATGGAACAGAATAGAAAGCCCAGAGATAAATCCACGGACCTATGGACACCTTATCTTTGACAAAGGAGGTAAGGATATACAATGGAAAAAAGACAACCTCTTTAACTAGTGGTGCTGGGAAAACTGGTCAACCACTTGTAAAAGAATGAAACTAGAACACTTTCTAACACCATACACAAAAATAAGCTCAAAATGGATTAAAGATCTAAATGTAAGACCAGAAACTATAAAACTCCTAGAGGAGAACATAGGCAAAACACTCTCCGACATGAATCACAGCAGGATCCTCTATGACCCACCTCCCAGAATATTGGAAATAGAAGCAAAAATAAACAAATGGGACCTAATGAAACTTAAAAGCTTTTGCACTACAAAGGAAACTATAAGTAAGGTGAAAAGACAGCCCTCAGATTGGGAGAAAATAATAGCAAATGAAGTAACAGACAAAGGATTAATCTCAAAAATATACAAGCAACTCCTGAAGCTCAATTCCAGAAAAATAAATGACCCAATTCAAAAATGGGCCAAAGAACTAAACAGACATTTCTCCAAAGAAGACATACAGATGGCTAACAAACACATGAAAAGATGCTCAACATCACTCATTATTAGAGAAATGCAAATCAAAACCACAATGAGGTACCATTACACGCCAGTCAGGATGGCTGCTATCCAAAAGTCCACAAGCAATAAATGCTGGAGAGGGTGTGGAGAAAAGGGAACCCTCTTACACTGTTGGTGGGAATGCAAGCTAGTACAGCCGCTATGGAAAACAGTGTGGAGATTTCTTAAAAAACTGGAAATAGAACTGCCATATGATCCAGCAATCCCACTTCTGGGCATACACACTGAGGAAACCAGATCTGAAAGAGACACGTGCACCCCAATGTTCATTGCAGCACTGTTTATAATAGCCAGGACATGGAAGCAACCTAGATGCCCATCAGCAGATGAATGGATAAGGAAGCTGTGGTACATATACACCATGGAATATTACTCAGCCGTTAAAAAGAATTCATTTGAACCAATCCTAATGAGATGGATGAAACTGGAGCCCCTTATACAGAGTGAAGTAACCCAGAAAGATAAAGAACATTACAGCATACTAACACATATATATGGAATTTAGAAAGATGGTAACGATAACCCTATATGCAAAACAGAAAAAGAGACACAGAAATACAGAACAGACTATTGAACTATGTGGGAGAATGTGAGGGTGGGATATTTCAAAAGAACAGCATGTATACTATCTATGGTGAAACAGATCCCCAGCCCAGGTGGGATGCATGAGACAAGTGCTCGGGCCTGGTGCACTGGGAAGACCCAGAGGAATCGGGTGGAGAGGGAGGTGGGAGGGGGGATCAGGATGGGGAATACGTGTAACTCTATGGCTGATTCATATCAATGTATGACAAAACCCACTGAAATGTTGTGAAGTAATTAGCCTCCAACTAATAAAAAATTAAAAAAAAAAAAAAAACTTCCCTAATATGGGGAAGGAAATAGTCATCCAAGTCCAAGAAATCCAAAGAGTCCCAAACAGCATAAACTCAAAGTGAAACACCCCAAGACACATATTAATCAAATTAATGAAGATCAAACACAAAGAACAAATATTAAAAGCAGCAAGGGAAAAGCAACAAATAACACACAAGGGGATCCCCATAAGGATAACAGCTGATCTTTCAATAGAAATTCTTCATGCCAGAAGGGAATGGCAGGGCATATTTAAAGTGATGAAAGAGAAAAAGCTACAATACAGGTTCTTGCTACCCAGCAAGAATCTCATTCAAATATGAAGAATAAATCAAAAGCTTTACAGACAAGCAAAAGCTGAGAGAATTCACCAAGAAAAATCCAGGTCTTCAACACATGCTAAAAGATCTTCTCTAGACAGGAAACACAGAAAAGGTGTATAAACACAACCACCACCCCCCCCAAAAAAAAAAAGTAAATGGCAATGAGATCATACTTCTCAATAATTACCTTAAATGTAAATGAGTCGAATGCCCCAAACAAAAGACAAAGACTGGCTGAATGGATAAAAAACAAGATCCCTATATATGCTGTCTACAAGAGACCCACCTCAAACCAAGGGACACATACAGACTGAAAGTGAAGGGCTGGAAAAAGATATTTCACAAAAATGGAGACCAAAAGAAAGCAGGAGTAGCAATACTTATATCAGATAAAATGAACTTTGAAATAAAGGCTGTGAAAAGAGACCAAGAAGGGCACTACATAATGATCAAAGATCAATCCAAGAAGAAGATATAACAATTTAAAATATATATGCACCCAACATAGGCGCACCACAATACATAAGGCAAATGCTAGCAAGTATGAAAGCGGAAATTAACAGTAGCACAATAATAGTGGGAGACTTTAATAGCCCACTCACACCTATGGATAGATCAACCAAACAGAAAATTAGCAAGGAAATACAAACTTTAAATTATACAATGGGCCAGTTAGACCTAATTGATATCTATAGGACATTTCACCCCCAAACAATGAATTTCACCTCTTTCTCAAATACACATGGAACATTCACCAGGATAGAACATCCTGGGCCATAAATCTAGCATTAGTAATTTCAAAAAATTGAAATCATTTCAAGTGTCTTTTCTGATTACAATGCAGTAAGATTAGATGTCAACTACAGGGGAAAAAAACTATTAAAAATACAAACATATGGAGGCTAAATAACACACTTCTGAATAACAAATCATGGAAGAAATCAAAAAGGAAATCAAAATATGCATAGAAACAAATGAAGATGAAAACACAACAACAACCCAAAACCTAAGGGATTCTGTAAAAGCAGTGCCAAGGGGAAGGTTCACAGCATTACAAGACAAGCTCAATAAAGAAGAGAAAAATAAAATAAATAACCTAACTTTACACCTAAAGCAACTTGAAAAGGAAGAAATTATGAACCCCAGGGTTAGTAGAAGGAAAGAAATCATAAAAATTAGGGCAGAAATAAATTAAAAAGAAACAAAGGAGACCATAGTGAAAATCAACAAAACTAAAAGCTGATTCTTTGAGAAGATAAATAAAATAGACAAACCATTAGCCAAACTCATCAAGAAAAAAAGGGAGAAGAATCAAATCAACAAAATTAAACAAAAATGGAGAAATCACAACAGACAACACAGAAATACAAAGGATCGTAAGAGACTACTATCAGCAACTATATGCCAATAAAATGCACATCTTGGAAGAAATGGATGAATTCTTAGAAAAGTATAACCTTCCAAAACTGAATCAGGAAGAAACAGAAAATCTTAACAGACCCATCACAAGCACAGAAATAGAAACTGTAATCAAAAATCTTCCAATAACAAAAGCCCAGGACCAGAAGTCTTAACAGGTGAATTCTACCAAAAATTTAGAGAAGAGCTAACACCTATCCTACTCAAACTCTTCCAGAAAATTGCAAAGGGAAGTAAACTCCCAAATTCATTCTATGAAACCACCATCATGCTAATACCAAAACCAGACAAAAATGCCACAAAAAAAGAGAAAACTACAGGCCAACATCACTGATGAATATGGATGCAAAAATCCTCAACAAAATTCTAGCAAACAGAATTCAACAACATATTAAAAAGGTCATACATCATGACCAAGTGGGCATTATCCCAGGGATGCAAGGATTCTTCAATATTTGCAAACAATCAATGTGATACACTGCATTAAAAAATTTAAGGATGAAAACCATATGATTATCTCAATAGATGCAGAGAAAGCCTTTGGCAAAATTCAACACCCATTTATGATGAAAAAAAAAAAAAAAACTCTACAGAAAGCAAGCATAGAAGGCACATACCTCAACATAATAAAATCCATACATGATAAACCCAGAGCAAACACTATCCTCAATGGCAAAAAATTGAAAGCATTTCCACTAAAGTCAGGAACAAGACAATGGTGCCCACTCTCACCACTACTATTCAACATAGTTTTGGAAGTTTTAGTCACAGCAATCAAAGAAGAAAAAGAAATAAAAGGAATGGAGATTGGAAAAGGAGAAGTAAAACTCTCACTGTTTGCAGATGACATGATCCTCTACATAGAAAACCCTAAAGATACCACCAGAAAATTACTAGAGCTAACCAATGAATATAGTAAAGTTGCAGGATATAAAATGAATACACAGAAATCCCTTGCATTCCTATACACTAACAATGAGAAAACAGAAAGAGAAACTAAGAAAAAAAATCCCATTCACCATTGTGCTTAAAAGAATAGACTACTTAGGAATAAATCTACCTAAAGAAAAAAAAAAAAGACATAACTATAAAACACTGCCAAAAGAAATCAAAGATGACATAAATAGATGGAGAAATATACCATGTTCATGGATTGGAAGAATCGATATAGTGAAAATGAGTACACTACCCAATGCAATCTCTAGATTAAATGCAATCCCTCTCAAGGTACCAACGGCATTTGGAAATACAAAAAAAAAAAAACAAAACCTGGAATAGCCAAAGCAATCTTGAGAAAGAAGAATGGAACTAAAAGAATCAACCTTCCTGACTTAAGATTATACTACAAAACTGCACTCATCAAGACAGTATGGTACTGGCACAAAGACAGAAATACAGATCAATGGAACAAAATAGAAAACCCAGAGATAAATCCATGCACCGATGGGCACCTTATCTTTGACAAAGGAGCCAAAAATATACAATGGGGAATAAACAATGTCTTTAACAAGTGGTGCTGGGAAAACTGGTCAACCACCTGTAAAAGAATGAAACTAGAACACTTTCTAACACCATACACAAAAATAAATTAAAAATGAATTAAAGAACTAAATGTAAGACTAGAAACTATAGAACTCCTAGAGGAAAACATAGGCAAAACACTCTCTGACATAAATCATAGGAAGATCCTCTATGACCCACCTCTCAGAGTAATGGAAATAAAACCAAAAATAAACAGATCAGACCTAATTAAACTTAAAAATTTGCACAATGAAGGAAACTATAAGCAGGGTGAAAAGACAGCCTTTAGAATGGGAGAAAATTAATGAAGCAACTGACAAAGAATTAATCTCTAAAATATACAAATAGTTCATGCATCTCACTCCCAGAAAAATAAATGACCCAATCAAAAATGGGCCAAAGTTCTATACAGACATTTCTCCAAAGAAGACACACAGGTGGCTAACAAACACATGAAAAAATGCTCAATATCACTCATTATCAGAGAAATGAAAATCAAAACCACAATAAGGTACCATCTCACATAGGTCAGAATGGCTACTATCAAAATGTTTACAAACAATAAATGCTGGAGAGGGTGTGTAGAAAAGGAACCCTCTTACACTGTTGATGGGACTGCAAACTAGTACAGCCACTATGGAGAACAGTGTGGAGACTTCTTAAAAAACTGAAAATAGATCTGCCATATTGCCCAGCAAATGCACTACTGGGCATACACACTGAGGAAACCAGAACTGAAAAAGTCATATGTGCCCCGATGTTCATCACAGCACTGTTTACAATAGCTGGGATATGGAAGCAACCTAGATATCCATTGGCAGATGAATGAATAAGAAAGATGTGGTACATATACCAAATGGAATATTACTCAGCTATTAAAAAGAACACATTTGAATCAGTTCTAATGAGGTGGATGAAACTGAGCCTTTTATACAGAGTGAAGTAAGTCAGAAAGAAAAACATCAATACAGTATATTAATGTATACATATGGAATTTAGAAAGATGGTAACAACAACCCTATATACGAGACAGCAAAAGAGTCACAGATATAAAGAACAGACTTTTGGACTCTATGGGAGAAGACAAGAGTGGGATGATTTGAGAGAACAACATTGAAAGAAATATATTACCATATGTGAAATAGATAACTGGTTCCAGTTGGATGCATGAAACAGCGCAGTTAAAGCCAGTTCACTGAGACAACCCAGAGGGATGGGATGGGGAAGGACATGGGAAGGGGTTTGAGGATGTGGGACACATGTACACCCGTGGCTGATTCATGTCAATATATGGCAAAAACCACCACAATATTGTAAAGTAATTAGTCTCAAATTAAAATAAATTAATTAATTTTTCTTTAAAAAAAGCACAGACATTACTTTGTAACAAAGATCCATCTAGTCAAAGCTATGGTTTTGCCAATAGTTATATATGGATGTGAGAGTTGGACTATAAAGAAAGCTGAGCACTGAAAAATTGATGCTTTTGAACTGTGGTGTTGGAGAAGACGCTTGAGAGTCCCTTGGTCTGTAAGGAGATCCAACTAGCCAAACCTAAAGGAAATTAGTCCTGAATATTCATTTCAGCTTCAGCTGAAACTGAAGCTTTCAGTGATGAAAGCTGAAACTCAATACTTTGGCCACCTGATGGGAAGAACTGACTCATTGGAAAAAACCCTGATGGTGGGAAAGACTGAAGGCAGGAGGAGAAGTGGATGACAGAGGATGAGATAGTTGGATGGCTTCACTGACTCGATGGACATGAGTTTGAGTAAACTTTAGGAGTTAGTGATGGACAGGAAGGCCTGGCATGTTGCAGTCCATGGGGTTGCAAAGAGTTGGACATGACTGAGTGACTGAACTGAACTGAACTGACTGAATCTTATGAAAGAAGAGCAAAGATGGAGGTATCATCCTTTCTGATTTCAAATTATATTACAAAGTCTACTCACCACAATAGTGTGCTATTGGCATAACTAAGGCCATTCAGATCAATGGAACAGAATAGAGACCCAAGAAATAAACCCATACATATATTATCAGTTAATTTATCTCAAGAGAGTTTAGGAATATACAATGGGGAAAGAAAGTTTCTTTAATAAATGATGTTGGAGTAGCCACATGCAAAAGAATGAAACTGGACACAAATCTTACACTACATGTGTGTGTGAAAATTAATTCAAAAGCCAATGACAGACTTGAACATGAGGCCTGAAATCATAAAAATCCTAGAAAAAATCCAGGAGCTAAGCACCTTGAAATTGGTCATGGTGATGATCTTTTGGATCTGACACCAAAAAGGCAAAAATGTCAAAAATAAACATATCAAATTAGGTACATCAAATTAGGTACAGCAAAGTAAACCATCAACAAAATGAAAAGTCAGCCTATCGAATGGGAGAAAATATTTGCAAACCGTATATGTGATAAGGAGTTAATATCCAAAATATATAAAGAATTATTTAAATAAATAGCAAATTGAAAGAAACCAATTAAAAACTGGATAGGAGACCTGAATAAATATTCTTCCAAAGAAGACATACATATGGTCAACAGGTACATGAAAACATACTCTACATCACCGATCATCTGTTGTTCAGTCACCACGTCTTTGCAATCCCATGGACTGCATCATGCCAAGCTTCCCTTTCCCTCACTATTTCCATGAGTTTTCCCAAATTCATGTTCATTGAATTGGTGATGCCATCAACTGATGCACCACTGATCATTCAGTTCAGTTCAGTTCAGTTCAGTCGCTCAGTCGTGTCCAACTCTTTGTGACCCCATGAATCGCAGCACGCCAGGCCTCCCTGTCCATCACCAAGTCCCAAAGTTTACTCAAACTCACATCCATCGAATCAGTGATGCCATCCAGCCATCTCATCCTCTGTTGTCCCCTTCTCCTCCTGCTCCCAATCCCTCCCAGCATCAGGGTCTTTTCAAATGAGTCAGCTCTTCGCATGAGGTGGCCAAAGTATTGGAGTTTCAGCTTCAGCATCAGTCCTTCCAATGAACACCCAGGACTGATCTCCTTTAGGATGGACTGGTTGGATCTCCTTGCAGTCCAAGGGATGCTCAAGAGTCCTCTCCAACACCACAGTTTAAAAGCATCAATTTTTCGGCACTCTTCATCATTAGGGAAGTGCAAATGAAAACCATAATGAGATATCACCTCACACCTGTCAGAATGGCCATCAACAAAAAGAATACCAAATTTTGGCAAGGATTTAGAGAAAAGAGAACTCTTTTACACTGTTGATAGGGATGTAAATTGGTGCAGACACTACGGAAAACAGTATGGAGATTCTCCACAAAGCTAAAAATAGAACTACCATATGATTAATCTACTCTATTCCTGGGTATATATCCAGAAGAATTGAAAATACTAATCCAAAACAATATGTGTACCACAATGTCTGTAGTGACACTTTTTATAATAGCCAAGACATGGAAGCAACCCAAGTGCCCATCAACAGATGATCATCTTAAGAAGATGTGGTATACATATGCACACACATAATGGAATATTGGTATTACTCAACCATAAAAATAATGAAATTCTACCATCTGCTGCAATATGGATGGATCTGGGGCAAATGGTGCTTGGTGAAATAAGTCAGAGAAATACTGTATGTTATCATTTATATGTGGAATCTAAAAAACAAACTGAATGAATAACAGAGTGAAACCACATTCATAGAGAACAAACTAGTGATTAACAGTAGGGAAAGGAATGTAGGGGTGCAGGCTTAACAGGTAAAAAATAACATGCATAAAACATACAAGCTACAAGGATATGTTGTACATCACAGGGAATATAGCCAATATTTTGTAATAACTATAAATGGAGCATAATCTATAGAAATTTTGAATCACTATGCTATACACCTGAAACTAATATATGCATATATATATACATATATATATATACTAATACATTTATATATATAAACTAATATATTTATATACATAGTATACATGCATATATATACATGCATATGTAAAGTATTTCAACTATACCTCACTTGAAATAACACTATGGAGCAAAGAAGAAATCTCAATGAAATTTTAAAAAACTAATGTTTTTGCCTGAATGAAAATGAAAATGCAACTTAGAAAAAGTGATTCAGCAAAATCAGTGCTTACAGGGAAATGAAATGCATCTATTAGAAAACGAGCCTGGAAATCCATACTCTAAGCTTCTACATTAAAAATTTAGAGAAATAGAGCAAATTATATTCAAAACCTGGAGAAGAAAATGGCAACCCACTCCAGTACTCTTGCCTGGAAAATCCCATAGATGCAGAAGCCTGGTAAGCTACTATCCATGGGGTCGCAAAGAGTCAGATATGACTGAGTGACTTCACTTCATAATCAAAACAAACAAAAATAATAATATAAATTAGAACAGAAATAGATTAAACTGAAAACAGGAAATCAGTAAAACCAAAGGAGGTCAAAAGAGGATATTAAAAGTAAATGCATTTGTATAAAAAACTTGCTTGCATAAGTGTACATCCAATAAATTGTTTTATGTGCATAAATAAATGAATATACACAACACTAATTTCTCTACTAATACATGAAATCAGTAAAAGTCAATATACTGTGACATGCAAAATCACAAGATGTGTTGGTTTATCTAGACAATGCTGTCTCAAGAATCAGCAGAATTTTATTTTTGTTGAGTTGTGTTTAATTCTTATAACCTCAGATTTTATTGAAGGATACAATAATAAATGATGAAAGTGAAAGAGGAGAGTGAAAAAGTTGGCTTAAAACTCAACATTCAAAAAATAAGATCAAGGCATCTGGTCCCATTACTTCATGGCAAATACATGGGGAAACAATGGAAACAGTGAGACTTTATTTTGGTGGGGGGTGATGCTCCAAATCACTACAGAGGGTGACTGCTGCCATGAAATTAAAAAAAAAAAAAAAAAACATTTGTTCCTCGGAAGAAAATCTATGACCAACCTAGACAGTATACTAAAAAGCAGAGACATTACTTTGCCAACAAAGGTCCAGGTAGTCAAAGCAATGGTTTCTCCAGTAGTCATGTACAGATGTGATAGTTGGACTATAAAGAAAGCTGAGCACAGAAGAATTGATGATTTTGAACTGTGATGTTGGGGAAGACTCTTGAGAGTCCCTTGGACTGCAAGGAGATCAAACCAGTCAATCCAAAAGGAAATCAGTCCTGAATGTTCATTTGAAGGACTGATGTTGAAGTTTGAAACTCCAATACTTTGGCCACCTGACTCATTCGAAAGACCCTGATGCTGGGAAAGATTAAAGGCGGGAGGAGAAGGGGACGACAGAGGATGAGATGGTTGGATGGCATCACCGACTCGATGGACACAAGTTTGAGTAAACTCCAGGAGTTGGTGATGGACAAGGAAGCCTGGCATGCTGCAATCCAAAGGTTTGCAAAGAGTCAGACATGACTGAGCAACTGAACTGAAATGAACTGAACAATAATAAATAATGAATTCTGATTTATTATTTGTTATAGGGATGTTTAAAAGGCATTGACCACTTTATAATTCAAATATCCTCATCTTATGTTCCACAAAAGAAACTATGTGCAATAAGATTTTACTTCTCCTATAAAAACATATATATATATATATATGAATATTTTCAACAATGAAAGTAACATGATTGGTTCTATTTCTTTTTTCTTTGTTTCAGCCCTAGGAAGCTTAAAAGTAAAATATATTTCACTGTTTTTAAAGTATAGGAATACTGCCTAAACATATTGATGATTTTCCAAACTTTTATTTCAATCTTTATTCTAATTTTAATACTTACATATCAACTATGCATATATATTCAACATGTAATTTGTATATTGAATATACATTAATCTTAGATTTATTTATTAGAATGAGGAAAAGTTTAAAATGATACTAATATCCTCTATTTGATGAACTTTTAAGTAGTAAAACATTTTTATAGATGGTTAAAATAATTTTATGGGACCCACTGGTCATAAAAAACACCTACTTCCTACAATGCAAGAGACAACTCTACATATAGACATCACCAGATGGTCAATACTGAGATCACATTGATTATATTCTTTGTGGCCAAACATGGAGAAGCTCTCTACAGCCAGCAAAAGCAAGACCTTGAGCTGACTGTGGCTCAGATCATCAGTTCTTTATTGCAAAATTCAGGCTCAAAATGAAGAAAGTAGGGAAAACCACTAGGACATTCAGGTATGACCTAAGTCAAATTCCTTATGATTATACAGTGAAGGTGATGAATAGATTCAAGGGACTAGTTCTGGTAGACAGACTGTGCGAAGAACTATGGACGTAGGTTCATAACACTGTACAGGAGATGGTGACCAAAACCATGCTCAAGAAAAAGAAATGCAAAATGCAAACTGGTTGTCTGAGGAGGCCTTATAAATAGCTAAGAAAAGAAATGAAAGACAACGGAGAAAGGGAAAGTTATATGTGACAGAATACAGAGTACCAGAGAAAAGCAAGGAAAGAAAAGAAAGCACTCTTAAGTGAAAAATGCAAAGAGATAAAGGAAAACAATAGAATGGGAAAGACTAGAGATCTCTTAAAGAAAATTGGAGATACAAAGGGAACATAAAAAAAGCAGAGACATTACTTTGCCAACAAATGTCTGTCTAGTCAAAGCTATGGTTTTTCCAGTAGTCATGTATGGATGTGAGAGTTGGACCATAGAGAAGGCTGAGTGCTTAGTTTTTGATGCTTTCAAACTATGCTGTGGAGAAGACTCTTAGAATCTGTTGGACTGCTAGGAGATAAAACCAGTCAGTCCTAAAGGAAATCAACCCTGAATTTTCATTGGAAGGACTGATGCTGAAGCTCCAATACTTCGGCCACCTGATGTAAAGAGTCAACTTATTGGAAAAGACTCTGATGCTGGGAAAGATGGAAGGCAGGAGGAAAAGTGGATGACGGAGTATCAGATGGTTGGCAAACATCACCAACTCAATGGACAACAGTTTGAGTGAGCTCTGGGAGATGGTAAAGGACAGGGAAGCTTGGGCTGCTACAGTCCATGGGGTCACAAAGAGTCAGAAGAGTCAGACATGACTAAGCAACTGAACAACAAGAAAGGGAACATTTCCTGCAAAGATAGGCACAATAAAGGATAAAAATGATAAGGACCTAAGAGAAGCAGAAGAAATTGAGAACAGGTGGCAAAAACATACTGAAGAATTGTACAAAAAAGGTCTAATGACCTGGATAACCACAATGGTGTGGGCACTCACCTTGAGCCAGACTTTCTGGAGTGTGAAGTCAAGTGGTCCTTAAGAAGTGTTACTACTAACAAAGCTAGTGCAGGTAATGGAATTCCAGCTGAGCTACTTCAAATCCTAAAAGATGATGCTATTAAAGTGCTGCACTCAATATGCCAGAAAATTTGGAAAACTCAGCAGAGGCCACAGGACTGTAAAAGATCAGTTTTCATTCGAGTCCCAAAGAAGTACTGCAAAAGAATGTTCAGATTAATGTGCAATTGCACTTATTTCACATGCTACCAAAATTATGCTCAAAATCCTTCAAGCTAGGCTTCAGTAGTATGTGAACTGAGAACTTCCAGATGTACAAGCTGGATTTAGAAGAGACAGAGAACCAGAGATCAAATTGTCAATATATGTTGGATCATAGAAAAAGCAAGGGAATTAAATATGTATATATACATATATATATGTTTCAAAGACCACACTAAAGCCTTTGACTGTGTGGATCACAACAAACTATGGAACATTCTTGATGAAAGGGAAATATCAGACCACCTCCCCTGCCTCCTGAGAAACATGTATGCAGGTCAAGAAGCAACTGTTAGAACCGTACATGGAACAGTGGACTGGTTCAGAATTGGGTAAGGAGTATGTCAAGTCTGTATATGGTCACCCTGCTCATTTAACTGCTATGCAGAGTACATCATGAGAAACGCTGTGCTGGATGAAGCATAAACTGGAATCAAGACTGTTGGGAGAAATATCCACAACCTCAGGTATGCAAATAACACCACTTTAAAGGCAGAAAGTGAAAAGGAACTAAAGAGCCTCCTGATGAAGGTGAAAGAGCAAAGTGAAAAACTGGCTTAAAAATCAACATTCAAAAACCTAAGATCATGGCATCTGGTCCTATCACTTCATGGCAAATAGAAGGGAAAAAAGTGGAAACAGTGACAGGTTTCATTTTCCTGGGCTCTCAAATTAACCCACAAAATTAAAAGACTTTTGAGGAAAAGTTATGACAAACTTAGACTGTATTAAAATGCAGAAGCATCACTTTGCTGACAAAGGTCTGCATAGCTAAAGCTATGGTTTTTCAAGTAGTCATATACAGATGTGATTGTTGGGCCATAAAGAAGGCTGAGTGCCAAATAATTGATGCTTTTGAACTGTGGTACTGGAGAAGACTCTTGAGAATCCCTGTGAAAGCAAGGAGATCAAACCAGTAAATCCTAAAGACATCAAACCTGAATATTCATTGGAAGGACTGATGCTAATACTCCAATACTTTGGCCACCTGATGTTCAGTGCCAATTCATTGGAAAAGACCCTGATGCTGGGAAAGATTGAAGGCAGGAGGAGAGGAGGACGAAAGAGGATGAGATGGTTGGATGCATCACTGACTCAATGGACATGAGTTTGAGCAAAATCAGGCAGATAGTGAAGGACAGGGAAGCTTGGCATACTGCAGTTCATGGGGTTGCAAACAGTTGGTTATAACTTAGCGACTGAACAATAGCAACAACAATCCACAATTTGGAGAAGGAAATGGCAACCCACTCGAATATTCTTGCCTGAAGTATCCCACGGACAGAGGAACCTGGTGGGTTACAGTCCATGGTGTTGCAAACAGCTGGACATGACTGAGCATACACACCATCAATCCACAATTGGATATCATCAATACCATATATAGCATTTTAATAATATCATAAACTTCCTTTACTTCATGCTTTCTAATGATGTCAGTTAAATTTGAAATTTCTAGCGAGTTGCACTTGCCACTAAATCAATATTGAAGATTAAAATGCTATTAAGTTTTTAACATATACCAGACATTAATTTGCATTTAGAATAGTTCAAGAATTATTGTTTTAATAATGTGTCCAATAAGAGTCTAATTGTTTACAGGAATTAATAACTTATTGGAATGATTTTTTCTAGATGTTGTTAGTCACTCAGTCATGTCCAACTCTTTGCAACCCCATGGACTATAGCCTGCCAGGCTCCTTTGTCCACGGAATTCTCCAGGCAAGAATACTGGAGTAGTAGCTAATCCCTTCTCCAGGGGACCTTGCTGACCCAGGGATGGAAGATGAGTCTCCTACACTGCAGGTGAATTCTTTATCATCTGAACCACCAGGGAAGCCCCACTGTTTTTTAATGCCAGTACAAATATAGATTACTGAATTAAATTCATATATTTTACAAATATTTGTCTATCCATCAAGAAAATCAATAGAATATGCTTATACCATTGATTTATAAAGCCCTTAATTAACTGCCTAGGCCACATTTTACAAGGTAATATTATCAATATTCGATCTGAGCTGGAAAAATGGGCCCCATTCTTCCTAATGATTTGCACAGTAAGCGATTTATGATGTCTTTTACTTTTTCCAGCACCAGTAAATTAAAATATGCAACTTTCTATGAGATTATTGACTATATGTTTTCATGTACAACTCTGATAATAAGGCCAAAACTACACGGATTAGAAACACAGACCTAACAGTCTCATTCACATTCATGAGACTCCTGGGAAAGTGAGATTGGGAGCCATCAGAAAAACAACAGAGTTTTTTTTGATACTAAGGAGACCTGGAATTTATACCATCAAATGATAACAAGCATGTTATGACAGGCTCAATTCTACCTTACCCAGGAAAGGACAGTGGTATCCCTCGTGCAAATGCAGGTTAAGATGAGAACGGTAGGTACTCAATGTACACAGTCATCAAGACACAGTGAAACAGCAACTGTACTTGTTTTCAATAGATATAACTGAAGTAATAAGTTTGAAAAAAATTCAAGTGTGTGACACAGGCTTTTTTACCTCTCTCATGATGGTTTGTATTGTAAAAGTAAATGGATCCAACAACAGGAACATCTAAACAATACTATTCCTATATTTTAAAAATTTGGGGAATTTTCAGCATTAAAATTCTTCTGTGTTCATGATTTGTCAAGATCACCAAGTTTATTGGCAAAGTTTTTTTTTTCTTTTTTTTTTTCTGTAATCTAATCCATGTATTAGAATTCCCCTAACTAAAGAATACTTAAGAAAAAAAGAAAATGCTTAAGAAAAACAGTCCAAGAAGTAGTTGATGCTTTAAGGTTGATTTAAAAAATAAAATCTTTACATTTAAACTGTTAATGTTTACTCTGGAATAATGATAAGTACCATTTTCAGTAGCCCTGTAATCCATTCAGATTTTTCTAAGAATTTATTTGTGTCAATTTATATGAAAAAACATTTAGGAAAATTTTCTTTGGATAATTGAAAATAAAATGGGGCATATTTTCAACAAGATGTACAACACTTGAGCCAGATGTTTGGTGTCACTGCACCCCCTAACGTCCATTTATCACAGAGAAGATGGTACAGCAAGCTCACCACTAGCTGTGTCCTTTTATCAGCCTGAGTAGTGGAGCCTGAGATTTATAGGATTCTGCACACTGGACTGAGTAATACCAAATACTGCACCACTATCAATCCCATTATTAAATATCAAAAAAAAAGATTGGGAGAGACCTCAGACAATCTTTCTACCTTACATTTGAATAAAGTAAGAAACATAAACAGAGATAGCCCAGGGCCTTGAAGAAAGGTGGATGACACAGACAGGTGTAAAAAATAGATTTCCTGATACCTAGGTCAATGCTTTTACTGCATTTTCACGTTGCCTAGCAGTACAGAGTATTGAAAATTGTGAATAAAAAAGATTTTCTTTTTTTATATAAATGTGTCCCAGAAAATAAAATATGGATCATTTCTGTAGGTCACTTTATATTTTCTCGCTATATATTCTTTATTGTGTGCCTTGTAAAAGAAAAAATATACAACAAAATATTGTGAATAATAAAATGATTCTCCTCTCCCTCTTGGCCACGGTATTCCAGCCTCAGAAGTAACCACAGCTAACCATTCATTCTGGATTCTTCAAGGCAGTAAACATCTTCCTGGATAATATATACATATTTAAAAATTCACTTACATAAGCTCTTTATTCACTTGATACATTGAATTATCATGTATCTCAGAGTACATAATGAGAAATGCCGGCCTGGAGGAAGCACAAGCTGGAATCAAGATTGCTGGGAGAAATATCAATAACCTCAGATGTGCAGATGACACCATTCTTATGGCAGAAAGGGAAGAAGAACTAAAGAGCCCCTTGATGAAAGTGAAAGAGGAGAGTGAAAAAGTTGGCTTAAACCTCAACATTCAGAAAACTAAGATCATGGCATCTGGTCCCATCACTTCATGGCAAGTAGGTGGGGAAACAGTGGAAACAGTGGCTGACTTTATTTTGGGGGACTCCAAAATCACTGCAAATGATGATTGCAGCCATGAAATTAAAAGACCCTTATTCCTTGGAAGGAAAGTTATCACCAACCTAGACTGCATATTAAAAAGCAGAGACATTACTTTGTCAACAAAAGTTCATCTAGTCAAGGCTATGGTTTTTCCAATAGTCATGTATGGATGTGAGAGTTGGAATATAAAGAAAGCTGAGTCCCAAAGAATTGATGCTTTTGAACTGTGGTGTTGGAGAAGACTCTTGAGAGTCCCTTGCACACTGCAAGGAGATCCAACCAGTCCATCCTGAAGGAGATCAGTCCTGGGTGTTCATTGGAAGGACTGATGCTGAAGCTGAAACGCCAATACTTTGGCCACCTGATGTGAAGAACTGACTCATTGGAAAAGACCCTGATGCTGGGAAATATTGAGGGCAGGAGGATAAGGGGATGACAGAAGATGAGATGGTTGAATGGCATCACCGACTCAATGGACATGAGATTGAGTAAGCTCTGGGTGTTGGTGAAAGTGAAAGAGGAGAGTGAAAGAGTTGGCTTAATGCTCAACATACAGAAAACTAAGATCATGGCATCCGGTCCCATCACTTCATGGCAAATAGATGGGGAAACAGTGGCTGACTTTATTTTTCTGGGCTCCAAAATCACTGCAGATGGTGATTGCTGCCATGAAATTAAAAGGAGCTTACTCCTTGGAAGGAAAGTTATGACCAACCTAGACAGCATATTCAAAAGCAGAGACATTACTTTGTCAACAAAGGTCCATCTAGTCAAGGCTATGGTTTTTCCAGTGGTCATGTATGGATGTGAGAGTTGGACTATAAATAAAGCTGAGCACAGAAGAATTGATGCTTTTGAACTGTGGTGTTGGAGAAGACTCTTGAGAGTCCCTTGGACTGCGAGGAGATCCAACCAGTCCACCCTAAAGGAGATCAGTCCTGGATATTCATCGGAAGGACTGATGCTGAAGCTGAAACTCCAATACTTTGGCCACCTGATGCAAAGCTGACTCATTTGAAAAGACCCTTATGCTGGGAAATATTGAGGGCAGGAGGAGAAGGGGATGACAGAGGATGAGATGGTTGGATGGCATCACTGATTCGATGGATATGAGTTTGGGTAAACTCCGGGTGTTGGTGATGGACAGGGAGGCCTGGTGTGCTGCGGTTCATGGGGTCGCAAAGAGTCGGACACGACTGAGCGACTGAAGTGAACTGAACTGAACTCTGCATATAAGTTAAATAAGCAGGGTGACAATATACAGCCTTGACATACTCCTTTCCTGATTTGTAATCAGTCTGTTGTTCCATGTCCATGAACAGTATTACAAGACAAAACAAACAACATTACTGTGAAACCAGAGCTGCAATTTGCTCACAGATTGATGAGATACCAATTTGCATCCTGGGATTACAATGGGGAACCCTGAACTGCAAACTCTGAGTTCTCACCCATGGAGCAGACTCCCTGCCTGGGATAACCTTTTCCCAGTTGGAACTCTGGACTTGCTGTGTCACAGGACTTCCAGCGAGTTTGAGTCTAGATGTTTCTCAAAAACCCAATTTGGTGAGGTATCCTCTGCTGTTTCTATTTCTCTTTTCTTTTAATGTTAGTTTATTGAGAGGGAACTAGATAATTTTCTAATAAATATTTGTATTGTTTATCTGTAAATAATGAGTGGCTTATTTTGTTAACACATCCTTTGAATCTGTGACAAAGGTGAAAACTCTCAACAAAACAGTTGTTTTCATCTTTCCAAATGTTTCCACAAGAAAATCATTGTGACCTTATTGGAAACATCTGTATGACAGATTTCTTATAAAAAGACAGAAAAACTGAAGGAACAGGTGAAGTGTGAAAACAGAACAGGAAGAAATGAAGACATGGTGGGGGTGGTTAAGAGAGGAAAGGAGGAGAGGAAAGAAGAGAAAAAATGGAAGATAAATTAAGGAACTGAAGGAAAACAGTTTGGCATAAATAGAGGCAAAAAACTTGTCCAGTTATTTCACCCATGTGTTTACTTTCAGGAGAAGGGCTTCCCTGATAGCTCAGTTGATAAAGAATCTGCCTGCAATGTGGGAGAACTGGGTTCGATTCCTGGGTTGGGAAGATCCCCTGGAGAAGGGGAAGGTTATCCACTCCAGTGTTCTGGCCTGAAGAATTCCATGGATTGTATAGACCATGGGGTCGCAGAGTCGGACACGATTGAGTGACTTTCACTTTCACTTTCAAGCTATCTACTGTCCCAAATTCACCAGCTGCAAAACTGTTGCTTCTGGACAGTATATCTGTATCCACCCTTTGTTGGAGCACTGTATAGTATTCACATGACATTCAGATAAATGCAAATTAAAATAAATATGAAATACAATGTTAAACCTATCACGAGGGCAAAACTTAAAAACCAAATAAAACTATGAACACTGGTAAACAAATGAGGGAAAATATACATTCCTGCCCATTTGGCCAAAATAGGAAGTGTCAAAGACTTCTTGAAAAGAACTCTGACAACACATTTTAAATAAATAAATGATAGATAGATAAATAGATGGATGGAAACATAGATTTAGATCAATGCTTTCATGTATTCCTTGGGATCTATACCTAAGAGAGGAATTATTATGAAATAATAAAGGATATTCATTAAATCATTAATAATGGCAAAAATGGCAACAAAGTGATTTTTCCTTTTTAGGAGATAGTCCATAAAGTATAACACATCCATACCATAAAATATTATGTCTATTAAAATTAAATAAAATTCTTATAAGGTGGAAACTTTCACAAATATGTGGAGACTAAACAAAATGATACTGAATAATCAATGGATTAAAGAGGACGCCAAAAATGAAATTAAAAAATATCATGAGACAAGTAAAAATAAAAATACAACATACCAAAACTGCTGGGGTGCAGTAAATGCAGTTCTGAGAGGGAAGTTCAGGTGATAATATGCCCACCTCAAGAAATAAGAAGAAGCTCAAATAAGCAACCTAACTCTTTATATCTCAAGGTATATGAATGAAATGAAACAGAGACTAAAATATGATTTCAAAAAACCAATATAAATAAGAGCTGCTTTTTAAAAATACACAAAAGACAAAACTTCAGCTATACTCACAAAAAAGAGGACTCATAAATAAAATGAGGAGCTATTAATTGATACCACAGGAAGGAATAAAAATAATCATGAGACTGCTATGAACAACCTTGCTGTGCTAATAAATTGGACAACTGAAAAGAAATGGATAAATTCTTAGAAACATGCAACTTACCAAATTGAATCAGGGAGACAAAAAGTCTAAACAAACCAATCTAAAGTAAGGCGATTAAATCAGTAATTCAATACCTCCCAACAACAACAACAAATCCAGACCAAGACTCCACTGATGAACTATACCTATCATTGAAGAATTGACACCAATTCTTCTCAAAGTCTTCCAAAAACTTTGAGAGGAAACACTTGCAGATTCATTCATTCATTGAGACCAGCATCATCCTGATACTAAAACTAGACAAAGACACTACAAGAAAAAGATTACAAGTCGTATCCTTGATGAACATAGATGCAAAAGTCCTCAACAAAAATTTAGTGACGTGAATCAAACAATTAAAAAATCATACACCATGATCAATTGGGATTTAGTCAAAGGATGCAAGGATGATTCAATATCCACAAATCAAAAATTGTGATTCACTATATTAACAAAATGAAGGATCAAAATCATATGATCATCTCAATAGATTCATAAAAAAAACTTGATAAAATTCAAAATGCATCATGATAAAATCCTTAACAAAGTGAGGATAGAAGGAATGTACCTTAATATAACAGAGCCCAGATATAACAAGTTCATAGCTAACATCATGCTCAACAGGGAAAACTAAAAGATTTTCCTCTAATACCAAGAGCAAGACAAGGATGACAGTCTCATAACTTTAATTCAAAAGTCTTAGCCAAGACAATTAGGCAGGCAAGGGAAAAAAATTCATTTAAATCAAAAAGGAGCAAGTAAAGCTATTTCTATTTGTAATTAGAATGTTATTATCTATAGAAAACGCTAAAGATTGTACCAGAAAAGCTGTTAGAATAATTAAACTTAGCAAAAGAGCAGGGTACAAAATCAATACACAAATACCTTTGCACTCCTAGAAGCTAACAATGAACTACCAGAGAGTTAAAAAAACACATTTAATTGCAGCAAAAGCATAAAATGTGTAGGAATAAATTTAACTAAGGAGGTTAAGTAGGTATAACTAATGAACTGTATACTGAAAACTACAAGACACTGATGAAGTAAATTAAACAAGAAACAAATAAATGGAAAGAGTTTGTGTTCAACACAAAAAAATCAATACTGTTAAAAAGTTCATACTAACCAAATCAATCTAGAAATTCAAAGCAAATCCTATCAAACTTACAGTGACATTTTTCACAGAAATAGAACAAACATGGAACTAAAAAAGACCCTGAATAGCCAAAACAAACTTGAGGAAGAAGAAAGCTGGATACATCAAGCTTACTGATCTCAAATTATATTAGAAATCTATGGTAGTCAAAACAGTCTGTTTTTGGTATAAAAGCAGACATATAGATCAATGAAA
Organism: Cervus elaphus; assembly: GCF_910594005.1. Lineage (NCBI taxonomy): Eukaryota > Metazoa > Chordata > Mammalia > Artiodactyla > Cervidae > Cervus > Cervus elaphus. Next base: position 3,675,199 of record NC_057843.1, on the reverse strand, counting down.
CACAACAGAGAGCCCATAAATAAATCCATGCAAATAGGCTCAATTAATTTACAACAAAAAAACTAAAAATATACATTAGGAAAAGGACAGTTTCTTCAATAAGTTATATTTGAAAAATTGGACAGCAATGCAAAAGAATGAAATCAGAACACTTTCTTATACCATATACAAAAAAATTACTCAAAATGGAAAAATCCTTGAATATAAGATCTGAAACTATGAAACTCTTAGGGAAAAAAACTGAGGCAGTAAGCTACTTAACACCATATGTTGGCGATGGTTTCTTTGAATCTGATATCAAAACTAAGGCCAAAACAAAAGCAAAAATAAATACAAGGGACTCTATCAAACTTAAAAGTTTCTGTGCAGGAGAGTAAATCATCAGCAAAATGAAAAGACAACCTACAAAATGGGAGACAATATTTCCCAACTATATACATGACTATTTTTGTTGTTGTTTAGTCATAAGTCATACCAGACTCTTTCGCAACCTCGTGGACTGTAGCCTGCCAGGTTCCTCTGTCCATGGCATTTCCTAGGCAAGAATACTGGAGTGGGTAGCCACTCCCTCCTCCAGGGGATCTTCCCGACCCAGGGATTGATCCTGCATCTCTTACATCTGCTGCATTGGTAGGCAGGTTCTTTACCACTAGCACCACCTGGGAAGCCCGTATACATGATAAGAGATATATCCAAATACTGGGTTTTTAATATATTTTAGATATCTATACATAGTATTTATTTACATATTTGTCTTTATACATATTAGGTAGTGAAAGGAGCTGGGCTTCCCTAATGGCTCAGATAGTAAAGAATCTGCCCACAGTGCACGAGACCTGGGTTCTATCCCTGAGTCAGGAAGATCCCCTAGAGAAGGATACTGCAACCCACTCCAGTATTCTTGCCTGGAGAATTCCATTGACAGAGGATTCTTGTGGGCTATAGTCCATGTGGTTGCAAAAGATCATACATATTATATTTAATTATATATTATTATATAAATATATTTGTATAAGTATAAATATACATATATGTTATAGATGTATATATTTATATACACATATATCCTTAGTTTACAAAGAATTTATACAGCTTAATAACAAAAGAACAATTTGATTAGAGTGAAGCAGAGGGTCTATGTAGAATTTTTTTCAAAAGAATACATAAAAGTGGCCAACATACATATGAAAAGGTGCTCAATATCATTGATCATCACAGAAATGGAAATCAAAACCACAGTATCACCTCATAGCTGTTAGGCTAGCTATCATCAAGAAGACAAGAAATAGCAAGCGTTGTTGTCGAGTATATGGAGAAAAGGGAAGGCTTGTGTTCCGTTAGTAGGAATGTAAATAGATGAGTTACTATGGAAAACAGCATAGAGGTATTTCAGAATTTAAAAACTTAACTACCATATGACCCAGCAGTTTAATTCCAGATATTTATCTGAAGGAAAATAAATCTCTTGTCTCAAAAGACATATGCATCCCTATGTTCATTTATTTCAGCACTATTTACAATAGCCAAAACATGGAACCAAGGTCTCCAGAATGAACGGACAGATAGGGAAGACATATCCAAACAGTATTCAGCAATAAAAAGGAAGTCCTGCCACTTGCAACAACATGGATGAATCATGGAAACTAAGCTATGTGATTTAAGTCAGAGAGAGACAAATAACTTATGATCTCACTTACAGTGGAATCTAAAATAATATGAACTCATCAGTACAGAGAACAGATTGGCAGTTGCCAGATTTGGGCACTGGGAAGCAGACAAAGGGGGAAAAGGTGAGAAAAAGCTACAAATTTCTACTGTAAGATAAAAAAGTTAATTTAGGATTCAGTTCAGTTCAGTTCAGTTGCTCAGTCATGTACGACTCTTTGCAGCCCCATAAATCGCAGCACACCAGGCATCCCTGTCCATCACCAACACCCGGAGTTCACACAAACCTATGTCCTTTGAATTGGTGATGCCATCCAGCCATCTCATTCCCTGTCGTCCCTTTCTCCTCCTGCCCCCAATCGCTTCCAGCATCAGGGTCTTTTCCAATGAGTCAACTCTTTGCATCAGGTGGCCAAAGTACTGGAGTTTCAGCTTCAGCATCAGTCCTTCCAATGAACACACAGGACTTATCTCCTTCAGGATGGACTGGATGGATCTCTTTGCTGTCCAAGGGACTCTCAAGAGTCTTCTCCAACACCACAGTTCAAAAGCATCAATTTTTCGGCGCTCAGCTTTCTTCACACTCCAACTCTCCCATCCATACATGACCACTGGAAAAACCATAGCCTTGACTAGACGGACATTTGTTGGCAAAGTAATGTCTCTGCTTTTTAATACGCTATCTAGGTTGCTCATAACTTTCCTTCCAAGGAGTAAGCATCTTTTAATTTGATGGCTGAAATCACCATCGGCAGTGATTTTGGAGCCCAAAAAAATAAAGTCTCACACTTTTTCCACTGTTTACCCACATATTTCCTAAGAAATGATGGGACCAGATGCCATGATCTTAGTTTTCTGAATGTTGAGTTTAAGCCAACTTTTTTACTCTCCTCTTTCACGTCCATCAAGAGGCTTTTTAGTTCCTCTTCACTTTCTGCCATAAGGGTGGTGTCATCTGGATATCTGACGTTATTGATATTTCTCCCAGCAATCTTGATTCCAGCTTGTGCTTCTTCCAGCCCAGCATTTCTCATGATATACTCTGCATACAAGTTAAATAAGCAGGGTGACAATATACAGCCTTGACGTACTCCTTTTCCTATTTGGAACCAGTCTGTTGGTCCATGTCCAGTTCTAACTGTTGCCTCCTGACCTGCATACAGATTTCTCAAGAGGCAGATCAGGTGGTCTGGTATTCCCATCTCTCAGAATTTTCCACCGTTTATTGTGGTTCACATAGTCAAAGGCTTTGGCATAGTCAATAAAGCAGAAATAGATGTTTCTCTGATACTCTTACTTTTTTGATTAGTTCTTATCAAAAGAAAAAAAAATAATAACTCAGTGATGATAAATGGTAACTAAACTCATTGGTGAAATCATTTTTCAATATATAAATAAAATTATTATTTTGTACATGTAAATCTAATAGAATGCTGTATGTTGATTGTATCCCGATAAAAATTGAGCTCAGCTTAGTTCAGTTCAGTTGCTCAGTCGTGTCTGACTCTTTGTGACCCCATGAACTGTGGCATGCCAGGCCTCCCTGTCTATCACCAACTCCCGGAGTCCACCCAAACCTATGTCCACTGAGTCAGTGATGCCATCCAACCATCTCATCCTCTGTTGTCCTGTTGTCCTTCTGCCCTCAATCTTTCCCAGCATCAGGGTCTTTTCAAATGAGTCAGCTCTTCACATCAGGTGGTCAAAGTTTTGGAGTTTCAGCTTCAAAATCAGTCCTACCAATGAACACTCAGGACTGATCTCCTTTAGGATGGAATGGTTGGATCTCCTTGCAGTGCAAGGGACTCTCAGGAGTCTTCTCCAACACCACAGTTCAAAAGCATCATTTCTTCAGCGTTCAGCTTTCTTCACAGCCCAACCCTCACATGCATACATGACTACTGGAAAAACCTTAGCCTTGACCAATAAAAATAAATGCAATTAAACCCTTTAAAGCAATTATGAAGTAGTATATTTTACTGGTGATAGAAGCAAGGTCTGGTGCTGTAAAGAGCAAAATTGCATAGGAACCTTGAATGTTAGGTCCATGAATCAAGACAAATTGGAAGTGGTCAAACTTCCAAGAGTGAATGTCAACACTCTAGGAATCAGTGAACTAAAATGGACTAGAATGAGTAAATTTAACTCAGATGACCATTATATCTACTACTGTGGGCAGGAATCTCTTAGAAGAAATGGAGTAGCCATCATGGTCAACAAAAGAGTCCGAAATGCAGTACTTGGATTCAATCTCAAAAACTACAGAATGATCTCTGTTCGTTTCCAAGGCAAACCATTCAATATCACGGTAATCCAAGCCTATGCCCCAACCAGTAACGCTGAAGAAGCTGAAGTTGAACAGTTCTATGAAGACCTACAAGACACTTTAGAACTAACACCCAAAAAAGATATCCTTTTCATTATAGGGGCTGGAATGCAAAAGTAGGAAGTCAAGAATCACTTGAGTAATGGGAAAATTTGGCCTTGGAGTACAGAATGAAGCAGGGCAAAGGCTAAGAGAGTTTTGCCAAGAGAACAAACTTGTCATAGCAAACACCCTCTTCCAACAACACAAGAGAAGACTCTACACATGGACATCACCAGATGATCAACACTGAAATCAGATTGATTATATTCTGTGCAGCCAAAGATGGAGAAGCTCCATACAGTCAGCAAAAACAAGACTAGGATCTGACTGTGGCTCAGATCATAAACTCCTTATTGCCAAATTCAGACTTAAATTGAAGAAAGTAGAGAAAACCACTAGACCATTCAGGTATGACCTAAATCAAACCCCTTATGATTACACAGTGGAAGTGAGAAATAGATTGAAGGGACTAGATCTGATAGAGTGCCTGATGAACTATGGATGGAGGTTCATGACATTGTAGAGGAGACAGGGATCAAGACCACCCCCATGGAAAAGAAATGCAAAAAGGCAAAATGGTTGTCTGAGGAGGCCTTACAAATAGCTGTGTAAAGAAGAGAAGCGAAAATCAAAGGAGAAAAGGAAAGATATCCCCATTTGAATGCAGAGCTCCAAAGAATAGCAAGGAGAGATAAGAAAGTCTTCCTCAGCAATCAATGCAAAGAAATAGAGGAAAACAACAGAATGGGAAAGACTAGAGATCACTTCAAGAAAATTAGAGATACCAAGGGAACATTTCATGCAACGATGGGCTCAATAAAGGACAGAAATTGTATGGACCTAACAGAAGCGGAAGATATTAAGAAGAGGTGGCAAGAAGACACAGGAGAACTGTACAAAAAAGATCTTCATGACCCAGATGATCATGATGGTGTGATTACTCACCTAGAGCCAGACATCCTGGAATGTGAAGTCAGGTGGGCCTTAGAAAGCATCATTATGAAGAAAGCTAGTGGAGGTGATGGAATTCCAGTTGAGCTATTTCAAATCCTGAAAGATGATGCTGTGAAAGTGCTGCACTCAATATGACAGCAAATTTGGAAAACTCAGCAGTGGCCACAGGACTGGAAAAAGTCAGTTTCCATTTCAATCCCAAAGAAAGGCAATCCCAAGAATGCTCAAACTACCGCACAATTGCACTCATCTCACACGCTAGTAAAGTAATGCTCAAAATTCTCCAAGCTAGGATTCAGCAATACGTGAACCGTGAACTTCCAGATGTTCAAGCTGGTTTTAGAAAAGGCAGAGGAACCAGAGATCAAATTGCCAACATCCGCTGAATTATCGAAAAAGCAAGAGAGTTCCAGAAAAACATATATTTCTGCTTTACTGACTATGCCAAAGCCTTTGATTATGTGGATCACAATAAACTGTGGAAAATTCTGAAAGAGATGGGAATATCAGACCACCTGACCCACCTCTTGAGAAATCTATATGCAGGTCAGGGAGCATCAGTTAGAACTGGACATGGACCAACAGACTGGTTCCAAATAGGAAAAGGAGTACGTCAAGGCTGTATATTGTCACCCTGCTTATTTAACTTGTATGCAGAGTACATCATGAGAAATGCTGGGCTGGAAGAAGCACAAGCTGGAATCAAGATTGCTGGGAGAAATATCAATAATGTCAGATATACAGATGACACCACCCTTATGGCAGAAAGTGAAGAGGAACTAAAAAGCCTCTTGATGGACGTGAAAGAGGAGAGTAAAAAAGTTGGCTTAAACTCAACATTCAGAAAACTAAGATCGTGACATCTGGTCCCATCACTTCATAGGAAATAGATGGGGAAATAGTGGAAGCAGTGTCAGACTTTATTTTTTTGGGCTCCAAAATCACTGCCGATGGTGATTTCAGCCATCAAATTAAAAGATGCTTACTCCTTGGAAGGAAAGTTATGAGCAACCTAGATAGCGTATTAAAAAGCAGAGACATTACTTTGCCAACAAATGTCCGTCTAGTCAAGGCTATGGTTTTTCCAGTGGTCATGTATGGATGGGAGAGTTGGAGTGTGAAGAAAGCTGAGCGCCGAAAAATTGATGCTTTTGAACTGTGGTGTTGGAGAAGACTCTTGAGAGTCCCTTGGACAGCAAGGAGATCCAACCAGTCCATTCTAAAGGAGATAAGTCCTGTGTGTTCATTGGAAGGACTGATGCTGAAGCTGAAACTCCAGTACTTTGGCCACCTGATGCAAAGAGTTGACTCATTGGAAAAGACCCTGATGCTGGAAGTGATTGGGGGCAGGAGGAGAAGGGGATGACAGAAGATGAGATGGCTGGATGGCATCACCGACTCAATGGACATGAGTTTGAGTAAATTCCGGGTGTTGGCGATGGACAGGGAGGCCTGGCATGCTGCGATTCATGGGGTCGCAAAGATTTGGACTCGACTGAGTAACTGAATTGAACTGATATTAACTATTAAATGATTTTTAATACTGGCAAAAATGGAAACAGTGAATGTCTACTTATAATTATGTGGTTTATAGAGTATAGCACATCTACATATAGAAAATTCTGCATTTCTTAAAAAAAAGTACCAATGAAGAAATCTTAACCCCTCTAGATAATTGCATGCATTATACAACCTCAATAATAAGAACAGAGGAATAATAATGCCTAATGGGAAAACAGATCCCAGCACAAACTATAAAGTTTAGAAATAGACCTGTTTAATAAAACAGTTTAATACAGTAAGTGGTGAAGGTGGTGTCAACACCCAGAATATGACAGCACAATCTGTTGGCAAAGCTGTGAAGACATAAGCTGACAGGAATGTTAAACAGTACAAATCCCCATTCCATGGATGGAAACTTGCCAATATTTATCAATATTACAAAAGCATTTATCCTACTTCTGGAAATTTAGCCTATAGAAGTAAATGTACACATACAAAATGATGAACATAGAAAAGTTATTCACACTAACATATTTGTAAGAAGAACCCCAAATGTCCACCAACAGGGGACCAGATAAATAAACTATGGCATGATGCTAAAAGAGTAGATCTCATCACAAGAAAAAGAAATTCACAAATATATGTGTTCACTAAGCTGACTGTTAGGACTTCCCTAGTGGCTCAGACTGGAAAGCCTTTGTCTACAATGCAGGAGACCTGGGGTTGATCCCTGGGTCAGGAAGATCCCCTGGAGAAGAAAATGGCAACTCACTCCAACACACTTGCTTGGAAAAGTTCCATGGACAGAGGAGCCTGGTAGGCCACAGTCCATAGTGTCACAAAGAGCTGGACATGACTGAGCCATTTCACTTTCACTTAAGTTAACTGGTCATCTATTTGATATCCATACAAATACCGAATCATTAAGTTGTATACCTAAAGCTAACATTATATGTCAAATACATCTCAAAAAAAAGAAAATCTAAGGTGCAACCACACACACATGAAAGAAAAAAAAAAAAACTGGAGAAGATTCAGCAGGATCTATGAAATAAAATCCAATAAAGAGTATAGAAAAGGTAGATGTATAATCTAAGAATTTTACTACAATATTGTAAACTAATTAGCCTCCAATTAAAATAAATAAATTTTAAAAATAGTAAATAAACACCCAGTTGAATTATTAAATTTGTGGTGCAAGTCCACATGGTTTAATGGAAAAAAAAAAGAAACTCCATCTTTTAATGGACACTTGACATGTAGGAACAAAAAATATGATTTCAGAATATCATTAATATTTTTGAAAGATATAAAAGGAAAAAAGTTATGTTTAGTCAAGTATTACTAAAAGAAATAAAAAATCTTTCCACAAGTAAGGTCCAAACTACAATGGTAAAATCTTGTTAAAAGCTTTAATTTAGTATGTGAATTTCCACGTCACCAAAAAATTCAAATACTTTATTGGGAGATCAGATGAATTTTGAAACTACTTTCAACCTTCTGTCTCTAGCCTTCAACCAACTATCCCTAACCTTTGAGAAGATACAAATTAAAAATTGAAAGAAGGTTGTATAATAAAATTTCCAAATATTTCTGAGGTGACAAAATGAACTGTAAAAATAATCTTACAATTTCCTTTAATGGCTCCCTTCTGAAATATATGGATGTTAATTGTATCTATTATGTATAATAAAAATATCTTATATCATTAAAAAAAGAATTTTACTTTTAAAATAAAGTAAAATATTGAATGGGTATATAATCTAAGACTATGATCTATGGGTAGAAACACAGAGGGATATATAATTGACCCTTGAACAACATAGTTAAAAGTGCACGGTCCACTTATGTGTAGATATTTTCAACAAATATTCAGCTGGCCTTCTGTGATTCATGAGTTTTGCAACCATGGATTCAACTGCCTGTGGACTGAATCCTGCCCATGGAGGTGCTGACTGGACTGTGTGATTTTATAGGAGGAACCTGAGCATCAGTGGAGCCTGGTGTATGCTGGGGCTCCTGGAACCAAGCCCCGGGGAGTTCAGAAGCACAACTCTATGAGATTGCTAATATGTGTCACACAGAAAAAGAGAGCTGACATTGATGTGGGGGCAAGGAAAAAAATAATGAAGGGAGAATAATACTAGTGAGAATACAGACTACATATAAAATATATTCGCAATTATGGTGGTTTCCAAACATGTCCTCCTAATGAACTGCGCCTCCCAATACTTACAAATTTGTGTGGTTCCCTGGCCTTAAACCTAGGCCAATCTTGGTGATGTACTTGACCCAGAGAATCTTACAGACTGACAATCTGGTTGCAGACTCAACCCATCGAACACCGTCCAGTTACCCACTAGGAGTGTCAGACACTCATTCTTCAGATGCAGCGTCTCAGAAAAGCCCCTGGGCTGTGAGAAGTGCAGGCCCCGCGGAGAGGCCGTGTGCTTACAGGCAGACCCCCCGCTTACAGGCAGCATTAACCGCCTCCACATGACTGAGGCACCTCGGCATCCAGCCCAGCGGGGCTTAAAATGACTCCAGCCCCAACTGCCGCCTGCCAGCACACGAGGGACTTCAAGCCAGGACTCACCAGAGAGCCTTGTCTACCATGCCCAAGTGAGAAGTAATTAGACTGCTTTCGGCTCAAACTACCAATTCTGGGGGGTTTTGTTACACAGCTAAAAGCAATCACATTGACATATTAATGAAAAATTAAGCATAGTATGAAAATACTTATAAATATTAACAAGCAATTATTTTCAAAAGTAGAGAAAAGAAGACTTGATTTGGACCTAGATAAGGGGGAAAAAGGTCAGAGTGGCCATCATTAAAAGTCTACAAATAAATGATGGAGAAGGTGTGGAAAAAAGAGAATCCTCTTGTACTTGGTGGGATTGTAGTTGGTACAGCCTCTATGGAGAACAGTGTGGAGGTTCCTCAGAAAACTAATAATAGAGCTACCATATGATCCTGCAATCCCATTCCTGGGAATATACCCAAACAATAATTCAGAAAGACACATGTACCCCTGTGTTCACAGCTGCACTATTCACAATAGCCAAAGCATGGAGACAACCTAAATGTCCTCTGAGAGATGAATGAAGAAGACAGGGTATAGATAGATACATACATATATGCATCAGTTCAGTCACTCAGTCATGTCTGACTCTTTGCGACCCCCAGAACCGGAGCATGCCAGGCCTCCCTGTCCATCACCAACTCCTGGAGGCCACTCAAATCCATGCCCATTGAGCCAGTGATGCCATCCAACCATCTCATCCTCTGTCGTCCCCTTCTCCTCCTGCCCTCAATTTTTCCCAGCATCAGGGTCTTTTCCAATGAGTCAACTCTTCGCATCAGGTGGCCAAAGTATTGGAGTTTCAGCTTCAGCATCAATCCTTCCAATGAATATTCAGGACTGATTTCCTTCAGGATGGACTGGTTGGATCTCCTTGCAGTCCAAGGGACTCTCAAGAGTCTTCTCCAACACCACAGTTCAAAAGCATCAATTCTTCAGTGCTCAGCTTTCTTTATAATCCAACTCTCACATCCATACAAGACCACTGGAAAAACCACAGCCTTGACTAGATGGACCTTTGTCGACAAAGTGATGTCTCTGCTTTTCAATATGCTGGTCATATTTCAATACATTGGTCATAACTTTCCTTCCAAGGAGTAAGCATCTTTTAATTTCATGGCAGCAATCACCATCTGCAGTGATTTTGGAGCCCAGAAAAATAAAGTCTGACACTGTTTCCACTATTTCCCCATCTATTTGCCACTTTCTATTTGGTTACTTGTTGCTGAATTCTTCACAAGATTCCTGTCTCCTATTCCTCTACAATATCGTAGTCTCATATAAAAGACAGAGACTGTTGAAACTAAGAAAGATGTTCAGTGTAGTATGCATTTCTATCTTGTCTGTGGTACTCTTTGCACTGATACATCTGTGTGCTTCTATGCCAACAGCACACGGCCTTGATTATAGATTTATAACAGGATTTTGGCTTTTTTATTGTGTCCAGTATGGTAAAATATAACAGTAATTTTCCTTTGAAGATTATCTGTAATATTCACAGTTATTCTTTTATAAGATGTTAAATGGGCTTCCCTGATAGCTCAGTTGGTAAAGAATCTACCTGCAATGCAGGAGACCCCAGTTTGATTCCTGGGTCAGAAAGATCCCCTGTAGAAGGGATAGGCTACCCACTCCAGTATTCTGGCCTGGAGAATTCCATGGACTGTATAGTCCATGGGGTTACAAAGAGTCAGACATGACTGAGCAACTTTCACTTTCACAAGATGTTAAATGATTTCCCATTTTCCACCCACTGCAACACATCAGCAATAATATAAATATCAAAAAATAGATTTTAGTTGAATTACATTTGAAAAAATTTTATAAAAGATTAACATTTTTATAATATAAAGACAGGTCAACCAAGAGAGTTTAATCCTTATTAGAGGATTAAACTACAGAAGTAGTGACTGAGCATGAATCTTGATGAATGAATGTATTTCTATTAGGTAGAGATGAGAAGGAATATTTTGGGAAAAGAAAACAGCAAACCGTGAAGACAGGCATTACCAGTCATGTGTATTATAATGCATGGACAGATTTATGTCTGGCCAGAGAGCTACATAACAGCTTTAAAATGAATAGGAGTAAACACTCATTTCCCAAATTAAAGTTGCAGTCTTTCTCTCCATGGTTATTAATATGTTGTTCTCATTTTGGGGAGAGGTTGAGGATGAAAATGCTTAGCATATTATTTTAACTCATGTTTCTATCCTGTATCAACATATTAACATCACAAAAATGGACAATTTTTGTCTGGCTTCCTTTTGTTTCTTCCCATCCAGTTATTTATTGACTTGTTCAAGGTCTTATTGAAGGTAAACTTGTTTTCAACACTGATTTGTATTCTGTAGTTTACTATTTTATGGAGGAATTATTTTCTTCAAAATATTTTATACAATAAAGTATATTGGGGTCATTTGTATGGAAGACTGCATAACTGCTATTATTAATTCCAAGCCAGTGCAGCATATAAAAAGGGTAGTAATTGTTGCTGTGCTTTTTTTATGTCTTAAGAATTCTGAGAAGTTCCAAAGATTGATTGTAATGGAGGAAAATGATTAATTTGACAAAATACAACTAAACATAACCTTATTTCTCATATATTTTATTAGTAAGAGTTTTTCATGTTTTTCAATGTCTCATTTAAATGTTTCTCAATTAAAGTAGCTTCTCAAGCCTGGCAAATACTTCTTTTCACTTACTGTCTTTCTATAGCAATCCTACAGAACACCGATCTCATTAAAATGAGACTGGGTGTGTTAAATGGTATGAAAATGGCTCCATTAATGGTAAATTTTTCACACTATACTTGTAGAGGGGGACTGTGGGCATTGGTAACATCCAATTAACTCACCAATTTTTACAAAAGGATGTTTTCTACTAATTTAGTGAGGTTTTCTTCCTTGATTATTTTTCTGCTTCCCACTATGATAAATCTAGAATTCCCAGAAGTACAGAACATTGAAGATGAACAGAGCAAAGGCTTCTCATAAAATGATATTAATAGTCACGAGGCCAAGTGGAATCAATGGGGAAAATTAATCCTAACTCACTTTGTAATTTTTAAGCAGCTCATGCTGCTCAATACCAGAAAAACAAACCCAATCAAAAAGTAGACAAAAGACCTAAACACTATTTCTCCAAAGAAGACATACAGATGGCTTATAAACACATGAAAAGATGGTCAACATCACTCATTATCAGAGAAATGCAAATCAAAACCACAATTAAGTATCATCTCACACCAATCAGTCAGAAAGAAAAGATAATTACTGTATATTAATGCATATAAATGGAATTTAGAAAGATGGTTCCAATGAGCCTACATGCAGGGCAGCAAAGGAGACATAGATGCAAAGAACAGACTTTTGGACTCAGTGGGAGAAGGAGAGGGTGGGATGATTTGAGAGAGTAGCATTGAAACATGTCTATTACCAGGTTTCCCTCGTGGCTCAGTTAGTAAAGAATCCACCTGCAATGCAGGAGACCCAGTTTAATTCCTGGGTCAGAAAGATCCCCTGGAGAAGGGATAGGCTACCCACTCCAGTATTCTTGGGCTTCCCTTGTGGTTCAGCTGGTAAAGAATCTGCCTGCAATGTAGGAGACCTGGGTTTGATCCCTGGGTTTGGAAGACCCCGTGGAGAAAGGAAAGGCTACCGACTCCAGTACTCTGGCCTGGAGAGTATAGTCCATGGGGTCACAAAGAGTCAGACAGGACTGAGCGACTTTCACTTTCATGTATATTACCAAATGTAAAGTAGATGATGAGTGCAAGTTTCATGCATGAAGCAGGGCACCCAGAGCCTGTGCTATGGGACAATCCAGAGGGACTGTGCGGGAGGGAGACTGGAAGGGGGTTCTGGATGGGGGGGGGGGGACACACACATATACCTGTGGCCACTTCATGTTGATTTATGGCTAAAACCATCACAATACTGTAAGTACCCTCCAATTTAAATAAATAAAATATATTTTTTTAAAACATAGGAAATTGTTTCATTAAGACATGCCATTTACAAATATAGTTGTTGGGTCTTTTCTTCCTAAATGTTTAAAGAGTGAATGTGAATATGGACTGAATGGGATCCTATGGGATGAAGACAGAATTGAGAAGCTGAATCCCTCACCCACCTACCAAACAACAGTATTTTCCTTTCCAGCTCCTTCCCTGTGTATCTGTGAAACAGAGCTAGGCAGCAGGTAGAGAGAAAGAGAAATTTTAAATGATCCAGATTTCCTTCAGGAGACTGAAGAGAAATCAGAAGCAGCAGAAAGAGGACAGGAAGAAACAGCAGACCCCAGAGGCTGGGATTTCAGGGAGCAAGGATGGAGAAGCAGAGAGCAAAGTTCAGCGAAGCCCTTGTCATTCTTGTAAGGCTGTTGATGGCAACCAACACAAGAACAACTATTTAAAAGACATTTCACTATGCATTAAAAATCTATGGCCTGCTCTTTGAAGATATATCAGGATGTGGATAAAACTGTGAGTGCATATCAGTGACCACAGCTTTTTGGACTGTACTGTTTTGAATATACCTTTGTACAGCATTGGGGCACCTGGGCCCATTATGCAACCTTTCTTTCTTGTGTATGTGTGTTTGCGTGTATTTAGCTGACAACTGTGATTTAGCAGTCACAGAATTTGCTGCTATTTACAGACGGTGAAAATGTGTTATTTATAGAAGGTGTGGTCGTTCAGCTGCTAAGCTATGTCTGACTCTTTGCAACTCCACAGACTGCAGCACACCAGGCTTCCCCATCCTTCACTATCTCCCGGAGCTTGCTCAAACTCCTGTCCATCGAGCCGGTGATGCCATCCAAACATCTCATCCTCTATTGCCCCATAGAAGGCGAAAAGGTGTTATTAATATAAAGAGAAAAGAAAAGAAAAGAGAAGCAGAACTACCTTGGGACAAGAAATAATATGAACACATTACTGCAATACATTTCAAATATGAAATACATTTATATGTGAAACTCAGATGGCTAGAAATACAGGTTTTGCAATCTATCAGTCTGTACCGTCTTGAACATGGCACCTATTCTGCTGCCAACTTCCAACTTTGTACCCAGATCAATGTCTGTACAACCTTAAAACAAAGAGCACACTGAAATAAGAATAAACCATGTATACTATGGACATGAGACTCTTGGGAAGACTCTTTTGTCATCACTGGACACTAAACAGATGTTAATGTGGAGAATATTGGCAGAAAGAGACACAAAGCCTGTAATTCCTCATTTGCTTTCCCCTGTTGTCCACACATTCATGAGTTTATAAGGACAAATACTTTATAGCTTACAGCAATCTCTCATTTTAATATACAGTTTCCAGGAAAGGGAAACATACTCATATCAGATGTTTCTCTTTAGTGAAGTTTTATAAATCCCAAAGTGAAAGTTGAAGGAGTGAGTAGGAAAAATAGGTAAAGAGAGTAAACAGTACAAACTTCCAGTTATAAAATAAATCTAGGGATGTAACTTTGACCCTGGAGATGATAGTTAATAATACTGTTCTGCACCTTAGAAACTTGCTAACGAAGAGAGTAGATCTTAAAAGTTCTCAACACTAGAAAAAAAATTAACTATGTATGGTGATAAATAGCAACTAGACTTACTATGGTGATCATTTCACAGTATATATACAAACATCCAATCATTATGTTATATATCTAAAACTAATATAATTTATATGGCATTTAGACCTCAATTTTAAAAAGAGCTGACTTCCCATAATTCACAGAGACATATAATTAGACTGCTCAGGGCATCTTAGAAGAAGCTGTCCCATGAAGTTGATATGCCCACTAGCAAGGTTTTAAAGGGCAAGCTCTTGTTATAGAGAAAGGAATTTGCATACTTGGATATAAAAAAAAAAAGGATAGTATACACACACTGACAATACTCTAACCAAAGTAAATTTTCAGAAAAATGAATATGGTAAAAGTATGAGAAAAAATATCCTTTAGTACTGAGAAAGGACTTCTGGAGGCATATGGATTTTCATTTTTCAGGACCTGTCCTTTTTTGGCAAATGATGTGGCCAACAAGGAAATAATCTCCAAAAAATACAAAACAGCTCAACATCAAAAAAAAAAAAAACACAAAACCAGTCTAATCAAAAAATGGGAAGAATACCTAAATAGAGCTTTTTTCAAAGAAGATATATAGATGGCCAAAAGGCACATGAAACAATGCTCAACACTGTTAATTAGGGAAATAGAAATCAAAACAACAATGAGGTATCAACACACCTGTCAGAACGGACATCATCAAAAAATCTACAAAGAATAAATGCTGGATAAAATAAATGAAAAAAAAGAATAAATGCTGGAGAGGGTATAAAGAAAAGGGAACCCTCCTACATTGTTGTTAGGAATGTAAATTGATACAGACAGTGTGGAAAACAGTGTGGAGATTCCTTAAAAACTAAAAATAGAGCTATATTATTATTCTGCAATCCCACTCCTGGGCATATATGTAGATAAAACCACAACTTGAAAAGATACATGCACCCCAGTGTTCAAAGAAGCACTATTTACAATAGCCAAGACATGGAAGCAAGCTGATATCCAAGGAATAGACAGACAAATGGTAATTAAGATGTGGTATACACACAAAGATTATAGTTGAATCATAGGAAAAGCAAGAGAATTCCAGAAAAACATCTATTTCTGTTTCATTGACTATGCTAAAGCCTTTCACTGTATGGATCACAACAAGCTGGAAAATTCTTTAAGAGACAGGAATACCAGACCACCTTACCTGCCTCCTGAGAAATCTGTGTGCAAGTCAAGAAGACCTGCAGTTAGAACTGGATGTGGAATAACAGCCCAGTTCAAAATTGGGAAACGGGTGTGTCAAGGCTATATATTGTCACCCTGCTTATTAACTTATATGCAGAGTACATCATGCAAAATGCCAGGCTAGATGAAGCACAAGCTAGAATCAAAATTGCCAGGAGAAATATCAATAACTTCAGATATGCAGATGGCACCACCCTTATGGCAGAAAGTGAAGAAGAACTAAGGAGCCTCTTGATAAGGGTGAAAGAGGAGAGTGAAAAAGTTGGCTTAAAATTCAACATTCAAAAAACAAAGATTACAGCATTCAGTCCCATCACTTTATGGCATATAGATGGGGAAACAGTGACAGACTTTCTTTTCTTGGGCTCCAAAATCACTTCAGCCATGCAATTAAAAGACACTTACTCCTTGGAGGAAAAGCTATGACAAACCTAGATAGCATATTAAACAGTAGAGATATTACTTTGCCAACAAAGGTCCATATAGTCAAAGCTATAGGTTTTCCAATAGTCATGTATGAATCTAAGAGTTGGAACGTAAAGAAGGCTGAGTGCCAAAGAACTGATGCTTTTGAACTGTGGTGTTGGAGAAGACTCTTGAGTCCCTTGGTCTGCAAAGAATTCAAACCAGGAAATCCTAGGGAAAATCAGTCCTGAATATTCATTGGAAGGACTGATGCTGAAGCTGAAGCTCCAATACTTTGGCCACCTGATGTGAAGAACCTATTCATTGGAAAAGACCCTGATGCTGGGAAGGACTGAAGGCAGAAGAAGAGGATGACAGAGGGGGAGATGGTTGAATGGCATCAATGACTCAATGGAGATAATTTGAGAAAACTCCAGGAGACAGTGAAGGATAGGGAAGCCTGGCATGCTGCAGTCCACAGGGTCACAGAGTCAGACACAACTGAGTGGCTGAACAACAACAATAATAACATACACACACAGATACACTATAGAATACTACCTAGCCATAAAAAAAGAATGAAATAATGTCATTTGCAGCAACACGGATGAATCTAGAAATCACCATGCTAAGTGAAGTAAGCCAGACAGAAAGACAAATGTAAAATAACACCTTTAAAACTCAGGATAACACAGGTCAAGTTCCAAACTTAGTACACTATCTGCATGTTTCCAAGAGGAGCTGAATGTTAAGGAATTTACATGAGTACAATTCTCATTTCTACAATAATAAAACAATAATAACTATTCTGATGGGAATTGAAACTGTTTAAATTAAACCTTTAAAAGTGAACATGGAAGTCCCTGCAGAAGAAAGCAGCTAAGTGGTCCAGTACACAATGCAGAGCAGTCCTGCCATTTCTTCGGTAGAAACAGTACATGAAAGAGAATGTTTCAGGGCAAATCTCAACCAAATCTCCCTCTTCACACTTTCCTTCTCCCATCACACCAGGAAGACAAGACTTCTTTTAAAATGACTACTTTCAGTGTTTGATTTTAAAAAAAAAATTCTCTCAGATCATCCCACCCTCGCCTTCTCCTATAGAGTCCAAAAGTCTGTTCTATACATCTGTGTCTTTTTCTGTCTTGCAGGGCTGGTGAACTGGGATGACCCAGAGGGATGGGATGGGGAGGGAAGTGGGAGGGGGATTCAGGATGGGGAACACATGTAAATCCATGGGTGATTAATGTCAATGTATGGCAAAAACCACTACAACATTGTAAAGTAATTAGCTCCAACTAATAAAAATAAATGAAAAAAAAAATGAGTCCTATAGTTCCAAACCACACCATTTCATTCTGAAAACATCAGCAGTTTAGAAGAATGTGTTAATTAGGTAGTAAGGATTTCACCTCACATCACTTCTCTGGAACAAATAATCTTAATGAATAAAAATATTAAGGGCAGTTAACCCTACACTTTCATTAATATCCAGGAAATGACCCAAAGCACAGTCATTATAGATAGTCCACATCAATTTTCAAGAATCCCTTAGATTAACAAGTGTCATGGCTTTGATATAATTATAAGCTTACTTTTCATGTCAGAGACATGGTATCAAAATATATGTTTTACAGAATCAGAATTCTTCATGGAATTGAGATGATTTTTTAAACCCTGTCTCGGCTGACTACTTTATCTTAAAAGTTGTTGTTGTTCAATTGCTAAGTCATTTCCAGCTCTTTGCGACCCCATGGACTGCAGCACACCAGGATTCCCTGTCCTTCACTATCTTCCAGAGTTTGCTCCAACTCATGTCTTGAGTAGGTGATGCCATCCAACCATCTCATCCTCTGTCGTCCCCTTCTGCTCCTGCCTTCTATCTTTCCCAGCATCACTCTTTTCCAATGAGTAGGCTCGTCCCATCAGGTAGTCAAAGTATTGGAGCTTCAGCTTCAGACCACAAGTATTTGTTCTTAATTAGGTACGTCTAAGTTTACTTAACCTGAAAATGAGAGGTCTGAACTACTAGAGCCTTGGCAATAGAATATGAACCGTTGGAGCAGGAAGTTTGTGATTTTCAAAAAGTTGATAAATCACAAAATCACTCTGTTCTTTGCTGTTACATTAGAGGTCAGTTATGAATGTCTTTCACCAAATACAAAGACTGGGGTGATGGATGGAGAGTGACTTGCACATATTTTAAGAATTGTCTGCACGTTTAGGAGGAAAGGAAAACACAGACTACTATGATGGAAATAGAACAAGGGATTTAAGGAAAATGTGGTGAGTAGAATTGCTCCTGCGGCCTTCACCATATGGTAATTTCTGGGGGAACCATTTTCTATCTAGGTATCTATTCACGAGATTCCAGAGGCTCTGAAAGTCTAACTTAGAATGGATAAGAGCATTTTGTCCACAGGAAATATAACTATGCTTGAATACTAGATAAGATATGAACAGAAATTCACAAATGTTCAGAGTTCTTGATGAATGAAAATAAATTTTAAAGTTGATAATAGCTACATAAAGTGACAAAATATGCTTAATACTGCTTACAAAAAGGCACTTTAAATATAGCAAGGAAATGCCCATTTGTGTTAGGAGCAGTGAGCTGAGAAGAAAACACACGCACACACATTATATGTTGTATTTATCCTTGAGTAATTTGGTTGATTCATGTCAATGCATGGCAAAAACCACCACAGTATTGTAAAGTAATTAGCCTCCAATTAAAATAAATTAATTAATCAAAAAAACTCAATAGCATCACAATATATCTTTAAAGATCAATTTAAGTGTGTCACCAACAGAGCTGCTGAGACACCACAGCCTCCTGACCCATCTAGGTTCCAGGATTTCTACCCTGCAGAACACCACCCAAGAATCCATGTATAATGAACCACTTAAAATCATTCTGTGAACTCCCAGACAGATGATGCTGAAGGCTCCTGTAAGAATTTCCTTGCATTTAGATGCCCCGAAAAGGCTTAGGAAAGGGTCAGCTCTAGGTGCCAGCCCGGATGTCATTTGTCACTCTGCCACATTTTGCCACACTTCAGCTCCCAAGCAATTTGTACTCCTCTTCCTCCCTCTTGCCCTTGTCATCACCTGTCGAAATAAAATACATTCTTAACCTCAAGATACTTTGTGGATTTTATAAAATGTAAGAAGCCAGAATGTAAATTTCTATGGGAAAAGACATGAAACGTGGCCTTTGTCCTCAAGTCCTGGAGCTTCAGTAGTTGTGTCCTCTATCGGGATGCAAATATGTCCCAGGCAGAGCCCTGTCATTTCAAACTAGTGAAAAGACCCCACACGTGAGGAGTACAGTTCAGTACTAACAGGTTCTAAAGGAAAAATCAGTACTAATTATGAAGAATGGTATTTCATAAAAATTCGCCACAATCAAAGCATAGGAAAGCTAACAAGTGATGCTTTAGAAGGATTTATTCTCTTTCAGATAGCAATGCATAGTGGGCCAGAAAGTCTGTCAGATTCTCCCAACAAAGTCACCTTATTTCACCCAAGAAAATACTTAGCAACTAACGCTCAGAAACATGAAATGAAAATAGCATGAGGCATGAATAACAGCAAACACCATTAAATATGTCCAGGTTTTATTCACGTCTACCCCATAAGGTGTCTGATCATCATTGTTGAGGCTAAGTTGTGTTACGTAATTTGCTCAAGGTCATAGCACTCTTGAATTTAAGAACGCAATCACGTCTGGCTCCAGCGATGCTTGCTGGCTTCCCAGGGAAGCTGGGCTCTGGGTTTACCCTAGGCAACTCACCTTCCTATCAGTAAAAGTGTCATTATGTCCTGTCAAGGTGCCTCCACCTCAAACAGTCATAGATAATATCATTTCAGAAGTGGCCTCTTTCTAATTGGTAGTTTCTTTCAGACATCCTTTCAGTTCAGTTCAGTCGCTCAGTCATGTCTGACTCTTTGCAACCCCATGAACTGCAGCACACCAGGCCTCCCTGTCCATCACCAACTCATGCCCATTGAATTGATGATGCCATCCATCCATCTCATCCTCTGTCATCTCCTTCTCCTCCTGCCCTCAATCTTTCCCAGCATCAGGGTCTTTTCCAAAGAGTCGGTTCTTCGCATCAGGTAGACATCATTTATACTTTATTATTTCCCAAATAATTTGGAAGTTTGAATTTTTAAGCACATAACAGTCTCCTCGCAAATGATGTGCGAAATATAAAAAGGAAAGGATGTCCAAAAGAATCTACCCTGACGACAAGGCCTCCTATAAAAGGTTATTATCTGATGACACTGACCAGGTGGGCAATTTGAAAATCTCCCAGACCTCAATTCTAAAATTATATTTTATTAAAAAGACATTTCCACTAGTAACTATATACCAGTAACTAGAGCTAATCCATTCATTCAACAAATATTACTTAATGCTTAGAAGGCAGCAGGTATTACTCTAGATGTTGGAGATAAAACCGTGAACAAAAGAGAAAAAAGTTTGGCACCTTCACAGGATTTATAATCTAGTGAGAAAGCAGGTGATAAAAGAGAGAAATACACAAAACATATAGAGTGTGTGGATCACAGTAAGTGCTACAGGATAGAGAAAAGAGTAGCAAACACTGGGAAATTGAGCATCCTGCTTTCTCTTTCCTCAGTTATCAGCTTATACCAGGAAGGGAAGCTTACCATGAGAGGCAACCTCATGGTAAAAGTGAGTATTGATAAGACAAAAGAAAATGTCAGGACAGGTAAATATGCAGCTGTATATAGGGTATTTACACACACACACATAAATACAAGCTTGTCATGTTTGAGGCATCCCCATGTACGTATGTACATATATACATATGCCATAACATACATACATTAGTACATACACACATACATGTGTATTACACACATATACCTACTATATCTATTATAGGCAGGGGCAGCACCCATGACAACAGCAGTTATAGATAAGTTATACAAACCTCAGCATGCACATATAGCCAACCCAGTCAGAAGCAGAATGAATAATTAATAGTAGCAGAAAAATCTGCAATTCAGTTTGATTTTAGGATTCAGCATCTATTTCAACTCAAAGGAATGATTTGTGAACATATCTAATTAAGAGCAAGCCAATATCTAAACCCTACACATTCCACTGTAGTTCCTTAATTAAACTTAGAAAAAATAGTGCAGGTTTTTAATTTATGATGAAGTATTAAAAAAAATAGTTTGACAGTTTGCCATATCGTGTCGATCACAGAGTAAGAATAGCTCCTATCTACTCCCTACTCGCCTTGTGCACACACACAAATACACAGGTAGCCTAAAGCAAAAGTGTCTCAGCAATCAGGCAATCTTGTAAGAATAAATATTTTAAACATAATTTGAAAAAGTGAAGACTACTGACTTCTGTCCTAATACTGAAAGGAGTACCAAAGTTACCATATAAATACATATAAATATGTTATATAAATGTCCAATCTCTCCACTGACCAAAGTCTTCCCTGCATTTATTATGAAGTCTTTTCCTATGCAACATATATAATTTTGGATCAGATTTGACTGTTAAAAAGAGTAATGCTCCCCCCAAATTACTGGCCTATGTTACTGCATCCTTAAAAAAAGGTACATATTGATTGACTGTCCTGAGCAGGCCCAGGACCAACACATTCACCCAGACCTGGGCTCCCCCACACATCTCCTCAGTTCTCTTCACATGGCTTTCATCCTTACAATGAAGCATGTCTTCATGATTGCTGCTGGAGCTCTGAACATCACATCCACAGTTCAGGCGTAAGAAAGAAGATTAGATCATAAAGCAGGCATAATCCATCTCACTTTGAAGAATATGCTGAGATTATGATGCAGCACTTCACACTGGTTAAACTCCAATGATTAAAAACCACACTAGATGCAAAGATGGGAGCATAACTGCTGGGAATGAATTTGGGATTCCCCTGCACTAATGAAGTCACAAGGAGATTTCAGGCACTGAAATCTGTCACTCTCATATACTTAACTTTGGAAATTTTTTGATTCTCATCCCTATGAAACCCCTTGGAAGAAAATATCCTATTATAAAGCTATGGCAAAACCAGGCAATGGATTAGTTTATCTTCTCAGCTATTCTTATGCATGGTGGTTGTATTTCTGGGCAAAATTTTTTAAGTCCACAGAGATATAACTACTGGTGTGTGCATACACATATGCACATACATACAGAATCACTACTACACAATACTGGCATCAGGGATTTTGAAGGTAGAAGGCTTTTTAAGTTTCTACCTACTCACCTTCATTCAGGCTTTGATCACCCTTTACAGCCGCATGACATGTTTTTCTGTCCTTGGACTATCAGCTTATTCCCAAGGAACAAACTGTCTTTTCACCAGTGTTTCTTTGACAGGTTGTTCCAAGCCTGCCTTCCTATGCAGTGTCTGCACGCATCAATAACCCTACAACCCCTCCTGTGATGGATGCTGGAGTGTCATTCCTTTAAATCAGTTGGAGCTGATGAAAACAGACACGTTCAATGGAAACACAGCATATCTGCAGCGGTTTTGGCTGTCCAGTGATTGCAAAGCAGACCCTGATATACGAATAGAACTAGACCATTACATTTTCCAGAGGCACTGAAGTCCAACATGAGGCGGGAACACAGGAGTTCACAGTGCATTTCATACAAGTGTAGACATCCCAGGACCATTTCATGTATCCCAGCGATGTGGAGTCACTGTCTTCTCACATTTATAGGGTTTGTCAGACTTTGAAAACATACTAATCTTAATTAATAGCATTAGAGGAGAGAGGAAATCCTAAAGATTTTTTTAATTGATATATTTTCAAGAGTACATAATGACATATGGCAAAACCGCTGCAAGTAGAAAACATTTCTTCTCAATTCATCTAACGAAGAGTTTTGAACAGTTAACAGGATAAGTAATATAGTCAGGGTACCTATTAGAAAAGAAAATTTATCTAGGTAATTTAAGAAAAAGTGGTCATGTTGCCTAATATTCAGAGAGTAGAATAGCTATAGGACCTGGAAGGTAGTTCTTGCATCTAAGTGGTGATTCTGAGCACCAACCCCAAGCCTAATGTAAAACCATCTGGCTTCCTGGTGTCTTCACTCACCACTAGCAAGTAAATTGGCTCTTGGGTTTGTCTATAATACAGAAATGTCAGAGAGATCCCAGAATAGTGGCAATTCCCAGACTAATGAGTAAAAAGAGAATAAGAATAAGACCCTTTTGGATAATTTAAAAAATAAGCTTCAGCATTTAAGATTTCAAAGGTAGTTTAACATTCAAGGAAATTAAAGAAGTAGATCTTTCCCAGCAATAAAAGAAAGAATTTTGCCATTTAATGCCTTTCCCAGATGATCAATTTCTACTATAATAAAAGATATAAGAAGTTCCAGAATTGTGAACATGTTGAAAAATACCCACATCCCTGAAGTCTTTCATCATTTCATGTCTAAACTGAAATTTTGCTGAGCCGATTTGGCCAGAGATAGCCTTTCTGATTAACTTTTGTACAGGTGAGACAGATTCTTTTTCCATTCTTTTCACCCAAGAATCCATTTTACAGACAGCAATAATTATTTATTTTTATATGGTTCTCCGGTGTCTAAATGGAAGATTCCTACATGTCTCAGAATATCTATAGAAGACACATGGCTTCTCAGATGGCTCAGTGATAAAGACTCCAACTGCCAATGCAGGAGACCCTGGAGACACCGGTTTGATCCTTGGGTTGAGAAAATCCCCTGGAAAAGGAAATGGCAACACATTCCAGTACTCTTGCCTGGAAAATCCTGTGGATGGAGGAGTCTGGTGGGCTACAGTCCATGGGGTCACAAAGAGCTGGACATGACTGAGCGACTGAGCATAGCACATAGTAGATACATTCACTACCTTGTATGTACACATAAAAGTCTATTCCATGGTTCCCACAAAACTTCACTGTCTGCACATATGCTCTCTTAGTTGCTTAAGGACCTGTCTGTAAGCAGGATGAATAAGCTGGAGATGGAGGGAAGGAGGAGGAGGGAGGAAGTGTAGAGGGTCTACAAATTGAGACAAGAAATTGTCCAACCTTGGTGGAGGTCATGGGCAACCTTGAAAAGAACAGTTTAGGTGAAATGGTATGGAAAAAGACTGATCTGAGTGAGTTAAAGAGTGAAATGAATAAACATGAATGAATTATACTTCCATCCAGAGACCTGGGTAAATCTCTAAGCATAATGTCAAAGAAAGAAAAGCTAGTCATAAAAGCACATTTACTGTCAGTATTATTACATTTATAGAGTGCACAAACACACAAAACTAAATCTCAGTCTTTAGCAATATCCACTGAGACAGTAAAAATATAAAGAAAATAAAAGGAGTGATTACACTCAGAGAAGAAGAATGGGGTTTAGATTGTGAATGTCAGGTTTGGGGACACATTTCTGCAGTGGTGAAAATGTTCTATTTGCTGATCTATGTAGAACTTTCATCAGTGGTTTCTTTTCTATTAAACAGTAAGCTGTACACTACATTTTATGTTTGTGTAAATATATATATATATGTATATATGTATATACATGTATATATGTATACATATATATATATATTTGCAAAATGAAGCATTTCAAAATGAAAAGCAAGGGGGACAGAATTCCACTTTCATCCATGACAAAATTACTGATACTAGGCTTGGTCCACAGTTCTAAACAATTATAACTCTGAAGAAAATATACCATGAACTATAAACGCCTACAATATATCAGGCATTGGCTAAAGATCTTTAAAGTATGATGGTTCTCACACATTTGGTGAGTTCTACACTGCCCTGGTTTCTTTTATTGGAAGTGGAGCTAAAAACAAACAAACCAACCAGTCTTATTGAAATTGAAAAGGTAAAATGGGATAAAGACAACCGAGAGCTGAATCAACAAAAACAAAGCTAAGTATGTCAAGTTCCAAAATGTTTGTAGAATTCCACTACCATCCACAACAAAAATCAACAACCTAGAAATGAAGAAAAGATCATCTAGATTCAATATGTCATTCACATTATATAAGATAGTTACAACGACTTAGCATGCAAAAAAAAAAAAATCTAGAAAACTTAATGTATACTCAAGGGAGAAAAAAGCATACAATTAAAACAGACTCTGAGGTGGTTTAGATATCACAGTTAGTAGATAAGAACTTTACAAGAGTGATTACAAATAAACCAATGATCTGAGGGAAAATATAGACAAAGTATGAACAGATGGGAAATCTCCACAAAAAAGTAGAAGACCTTCAAGAGAACTAAATGGAAATTTGAAAATAGAGAAGTGGAATATTTAAGTGAAATCATATTGAATGAGCTAACCACAGTTTGAAAAATACCAAAGCAGGTGATCTATCACTCAGTATACATTATCCAGTCCCAAGAACAGCACTACTTATCTCTTGAAATTAGAGGTCATGGTACAGAGTTAGGCCAGGCAGCATGATGGATATTATTCAGCCACTTACAGCTTCTGTGGTATAGAACAGGGCTGGTAACTTGATTTAACAAAGACAGTATTTTAGCCAGGAGACTATAAACAAGTGAGTGAGGGGCCAGGGACCTGAAGGGGAAGCAAGACAGGGATCATGAAATTTGATCACAGCATTCAAGCAGCTTTAACAGACTAGTAAGAGCATGAAAAGGATGAAGAGGATGAACAAAGGCTGGGGCTGATAAATCATATGTCTAGGAGGTGTCCAAGATTGAGTCAACCAACTAGAGGCAGTGAGCTGGAAATGCAGAAAGTAAGGGTCAGAAAGTGGAAATCATGGACCTGAGACAATGGAGGAATTTCAGTTATAGATACTGAAGGTGTCTCGAAGGCAGAGCTATCCAGTAAAACTTTCTGGAATGATAGGGAATTTTTAATCATTTTTATTGGCATATGGTTGCTTTACAATATCGTGCTTGCTTCTCCCATACAGCGAAACGAACCAGCCGCACATACACACACGCCCCTCCCTGCTGGCCTTTCTCCCCAGTCAGGTCCCCGCAGAGCACCGAGCGGCTCCCCGAGCTCTAGAGCGTGTTCTCACTGCTGTCATTCAGTCACTAAGTCACCTCTGACTGTGACGCCACGGGCTGCAGCGCACCAGGCTTCCCTGTCCTTCACCATCTCCCAGAGTTTGCTCAGACTCAAGTCTGTTTGCCATCCAACCATGTCATCCTCTATCTCCCCCTCTCCTCCTAATGTTTGCATCAGTTATCTGTTAAACAGATACAAAATGACAGACGTAGAAAACAAATACCTGGATACCAATGGGGAAAGGAAGTGGTGCAAAGAATTGGGAGATTGGGATTGACACATAGACACTACTGATGGGGATAATCTGAGCTGTCCAATATGGAGACCAAGAGCCACACGCGCCTTTCAAGCACTTGAAATGTGACCTGTGCAACTGAGAGACTGCAGTCCTAATTTTTAAAATTCTAATAGTCATGATGTGTGGTTAATGGATACTATAATATCCTGCAGTGCAAGTTAGAGTGTGATTACAGAACGAGTAGATGAGGCCAGACTGGAAACAAGATTTATCTGCACACTAAATCCAGAGCATTGACAGATCACCTACATAGCTACTGGAAATCACCACCTTGAATGTGTGTGGTGACAGGAGAGCAACAGTGAGTCAGGAGGAGCAGCATCGAGGAGTAAGCAGAGTGGTATGGGTAGGTCCCACAAGCAAGGTGATGGTCACTCTTCTCATTCAGCAAGGAATTCAAGCCTAGAGGTGTTTAGGGACAGAGATGAGGGAACACCCTCAAAGACGGTGGGGACACCCTCTTGCCTGCAGGTGATGGGGTCAAGGGGCTGTGTTCAAGAAAAGAGCCTCTACTGAGGGCTCCAGGCAGCCAGAGGTGTGGCCAGGAAGATGTGGTGGTGGTGGTTTAGTCACTGTGTTATATCTAACTCTTGCAACCCGATGCAAGCCTGCCAGGATTTTCCACTGATGGAATTTGCCAGGCAAGAACACAGGAGTGGGTTGCCATTTCCTTCTCCAGGAGATCTTCCTGACCCAGGGATTGAACCTGGGTCTCTGGCACTGCATAGAGATTCTTTATCGACTGAAGCACCAGGGAAACCCCTGGGGAAAGGTAGGCTCCCACTATCCTGAGACAGAAGAGAACTCCCAAAGAAGAGGCTGAGATGTTATTTTCATTTTCTGCATGAGGCTCAGAGAAGTAAAGCAAACTGTTCAAGATCACAGAGCTCAATCACATGACAGAGAACCTGAAGCTTGATATTGTTACCCCAGTGCCCATGCTCCTGACAATTGCACTCAACCACATGCACACGACCCACCACAGCACCTAGAGCATCTGGAGCACCAGGGATCCAGTCAATATTTTTCAAATTAGTATTGAATGAGACAGCTCAACAATTCATAGAATGGGAAAGACTAGAGATCTCTTCAAGAAAATTAGAGATACAAAGGGAACATTTCATGCAAAGATGGGCACAATAAAGGACAGAAATGGTATGGACCTAACAAAAGCATAAGACATCAAGAAGAGGTGGTAAGAATATAGAGAAGAACTATACAAAAAAGATCTTCATGACCCAGATAACCATGATGGTGTGATCACTCTCCTAGAGCCAGACATTCTGGAATGATGTGAGCCTTCAGAAACATCACTATGAACAAAGCTAGTGGAGGTGATGGAATTCCAGTTGAGCTATTTCAAATCCTAAAAGAATATGCTGTTAAAGTGCTGCACTCGATATGCCAGCAAATTTGGGAAACTCAGCAGTGGCCACAGCACTGGAAAAGGTCAGTTTTCATTCCAATCACAAAGAAAGGCAAAGCCAAAGAAAGTTCAAACTACCACACAGTTGCACTCATCTCACACACTAGCAAAGTAACACTTAAAATTCTCCAAGCCAGACTTCAAAACTACGTGAACCATGAACTTTCAGATGTTCAAGTTGGATTTAGAAAAGGTAGAGAAACCAGAGATCAAATTGCCAACATCCATTGGATCATAGGAAAAGCAAGATAGTTCCAGAAAAACATCTACTTCTGCTTTATTGACTATGCCAAAGCCTTTGACTGTGTGGATCACCAAAAACTATGGAAAAATTTTCAAGAGATGGGAATATCAGACCATCTTACCTGCCTCCTGAGAAATATGTATGCAGTCAAGAAGCAACAGTTAGAACCAGACATGGAACAACAGACTGGTTCTAAATAGGAAAGGAGTACATCAAGACTGTATATTGTCACCCTGCTTATTTAACTTATATGCAGAGTGCATCATGAAAAATACCAGGCTGGATGAAGCACAAGCTGGATTCAAGATTTGTGGGAGAAATATCAATAACCTCAGATATGCAGATGACACCACCCTTATTGCAGAAAGTGAAGAAGAACTAAAGAGCCTCTTGATGAAAGTGAAAGAGGAGAGTGAAAAAGCTGGCTTAAAACTCAACATTCAAAAAACTAAGATCATGGCATCCTGTTCAATCCCTTCATGGCAAATAGATGGTGAAACAATGGAAAGAGTGACAGA
This sequence comes from Cervus elaphus, assembly GCF_910594005.1. Classification (NCBI taxonomy): domain Eukaryota; kingdom Metazoa; phylum Chordata; class Mammalia; order Artiodactyla; family Cervidae; genus Cervus; species Cervus elaphus. The sequence continues at coordinate 3,646,368 of NC_057843.1, read as the reverse complement.
CTTTATTTTCTTTGGCTCCAAAATCACTGCAGATGGTGACTGCATCCATGAAATTAAAAGTGGCTTACTCCTTGGAAGAAAAGCTATGACCAACACAGCATGTTAAAAAGGAAAGACATTACTTTAACAACAAAGGTCTGTCTAGTCAAAGCAATGGTTTTTCCAGTAGTCATGTACAAATGTGAGAGTTGGACCATAAAGAAAGCTAAGCGCTGAAGAATTGATGCTTTTGAACTGTGGTGTTGGGGAAGACTCTTGAGAGTCCCTTGGCCTGCAAGAAGATCAAACCTAAAGGAAATCAGTCCTGAATATTCACTGGAAGGACTGATGCTGAAGCTCCAATATTTTGGCCACCTGATGGGAAATGCTGACTCATTGGAAAATATTCTGATGCTAGGAAAGATTGAAGGCAGGAGGAAAAGTGGACGACAGAGGATGAGATGGTTGGATGGCATCACCGCCTTGATGGACACAAGTTTGAGCATCCCCTGGGAGTCAGTGATGGAAAGGAAAGCATGGCATGCTTCAGTCCATGGGGTTGCAGCGTTGGACACGACTGAGTGACTGAACTTAACTGATCTGAGACAGTGCTGCAGAATGGCCATACCTACATCCAGCATTGAAGCCCACTAGCCACGCGTAACTGAAATATGAACTACACCTGTTTTGTGACAGAATCCAGCAGGCAACATGAAGTACAAAAAAGTCTGCTTCTTTCTGTTTTATGTTGCTATCAACAAAAGTCCTGTGGACATCATTTTAATCCTCCTTAAACTTCTCCCATGTTCTGAATTACTAAAGTGTAGTGTGGCTACATTTTATCACTGTGGAATAAATACTCTTGTTTTTCCCCTAAATTTTACCCACTCTGGTTTACCTTCTAGCCTTTCCAAATTATTCTTTTAGAGACACAAGGACACAGACAACAATAACTTTTGGCAATTCTAAAGTCACATAATTTATCCTGAGTTTTCATACAGTACTATAAATAGAATGCTAGACTATATTTAATCACATAGAAAATCTGAAAGTCGGCTATAGGAATGCTAATTCACTTCTTTACTAGGAATCAAACTGAAATGTGAAGCCATGAAATCTTCCCTTTCAAAAGTTACTGAATGTTGGTTACTTATGTGAGACTTTGTTCAATTTTGTTCTATTTGCTAACTTCTTGGAGCTTAGGTTGGAAAATGTGCTTGTACATATATATATATATATACACACAGACACAGACACACACACACATATATATATTTAGTAAAAAAAGAAAACTTCAATCACTTATCTTTTATTATTTTCACTTTTTCCTGTAAGTCTGTGTATGTTTGTCCGGCCTGTAAGCAGGGAGGAAGCAGGTGAAGACGTGTGGAGAGTAAGCGAGCTTAGAGAAAGTAGAGGTCGGGAAAGAAGAAAACATCAAGAGACCTCAGAGCAACTGACTTGACAAGATACCTCTTTGAAGTGGAAGGCATGAAAGCGGCTCACAGCTAGCAGCTGAGAGGAGAGCTGTTGACAGATGCGGTCTCCTGAGGAGTCAGGGCATAATGAGAGCGATCCGAAGGGTGAAATGGTAATCCGGGGAACAGCGCAGGCAAAGGGCAGTGCACGGCATCCTGGGAGACGGGGGCGTGGCCACCACAGAGGAAGGAAAAAATGGCGGCACGGATGTGAGGGCCCCTTCTGACAGAAAGCTGCAAACAACCGACCTAAAGGGCCAGCACAGCCATCTCTGAGGAGGAGCTTACCGGCACCGAGAACCAGGGGCTGGTTCTCTACCATCAGGTCTGACAGTAAATAGGAGCACCATAAACAAGAAACAGAACGATGCCCCTCTAAGTAAGGTACTAGGCAGAACTACCTGAAATCCCTAAGGGCCAGCATCTAGGAAAAATAGCGCTTCAGGGAGATGTTTTTATGACCTGTTGAACACCTGCGCTTAAACAGGCGTGACTGGTCTCTGAAGATTTACGGGCCTGTCAACAAGACGTCAGCAGAGCAGTGTTCACCGAGCTTCGCATTGTTCACAAAACCGGACGACAAGCGTGGGGAAGAGTCAGCGTCAGATATGGTCCCTTCCCTAAAATCGGCTGGAGAAAGAGGAAGACTGAAAAAGGGGAAACACGTAGGAGTGTATGCTTACACTGGATGGCTGGGGGTTATGTGCAAAATGTATATTTCCCTTGTGGTAGGACGTTTTGTTTTTTTCTTAAGCAATCTAACAAATTATACATGAAATATTCACATTCATGAAATAGGCAACTGTTTTTGCGTGCCTACAATGTGGCCACAGATCACTGAACAGTTGGATATAGAGATGAGAGATGATTGGATGGAGGGACCAAGGCATAGACTTAGACTCCAAGGTGCCATGGAGCAAAGCCTGGCTCCATGCTAACTGGCCATGGAATGGTGGGCAGTCCCTAGTTCCTCTGTCCCTGGATTCCCTCAGGAAAGGATACATTAGTCAGAGCCAGGCCACGATCACAGACGCCAGGCCCCCATCGCAGGCGCCAGGCGCACATCGCAGACACCAGGCCCTGGTTAAGTGCTCAGCATGTTTTGCTCTCACTTAGGGCTAGAAAAGCTGCCTCCTGAATACTGTAAACCCCAATCATGTATTTGGCTTCACTGATGATAATTAAAGCAGATTTACTAATACTACCAAATGTTTTTTTGTAGGAAGTAAACCACAGAAAAATTAAAGCACATGTCTATATGCAGAATAGAAAGGAGACGAGTGGCTGGCCAGTGTGGGCAGCAAATTCCTGTGTGTAGATGCTACAGGCTCACCAGGTTAGTTAGGAGTACTTCCAATTCTCTAAGCACTGCTATCATGGACCAAATTTGAGGGAGATGCTGAAACTCTTATTTCCTTGAGAGTGATGGATGCCTGGGTAAACTACTGACCCATCATTGACTGAATTGAGTCCCATTGTTTTCTTCCAGGATGCAATTTTCAAAGCTGGAAGGCAATGATGGACTCCCAACAGAAATCACAGATTTGTACCTAGTTTGTCCACTTGAAGATTTTTCTCACTTATTTTTCTATCACCTAAATGTATCTGATGCCTCTCACTGCTAGTATCTGTCTTATAGGCAGAAGTTTTGATGCATGAAATACATTATCATCAATCTGATTTTCACTTTCTGCATAATAAAGAGGGAATGGGACTTCCCAGGTGGCACTTGTAAAGATCCTGCCTGCCAGTCTAGGAGACATAAGAGACAAAAGAATTGGGTTTGATTCCTGAGTAAGATCCCTTGGAGGAGAGCATGGCAACCCACTCTTGTGTTCTTGCCTGAAGAATCCCCATGGACAGAGGAGCCTGGTGGGCTAGAGTCCATAGGGTCGCAAAGAGTCGAGCGAGACTGAAACAACTTGCCAGGCATGCACACACACAAAGAGGGAACATTGTTGCTTTGCCTTTTTAAAAAATTGTGTTTAAAGTAGACACATTTTACCATACGATTTTCCAAAGGTTGGTTATTGTTCTATTTTTTCTTGCTCATTCATTCATTCCTCAGTTCATTTCTGAGTTATTGTCAAGATATATTTGGCACAATCTTATTAAATGTCTATAGATAAAACAATCATATTTTCTTAAGTTACACTTTTGTTGTATATAGTTTTTTGTTTTATCTTTAATATTTATTATCAACTAGATACTTTTTAGTAAATTTCAGAAAGAATTTAATTCACCCCAATATATTAATGTGTACATGTATGTATGTATACACATGTATGACAGGGAAGGCTGGGTGACTCAGTGGTAAAGAATTCACCTGCAATGCAGAAAACCTGGGTTCAACCCCTGGGTCAGGAAGATCCCCTGGAGAAGCAAATGGTAACCCACTCCAGTATTCTTGCCAGCAAAATCCCATGGACAGGGGATGCTGGCAGGCTACAATCCATAGGGTCCACAAAGAGTTGGACAGGACTGAACGTCTAACACACATGCACACACACATACACACACACAAAAACACACAAAAATATAAACATGTCATGAGAATTAAAAATTATTATATAAAATGATAAAATGGAAGTCTGAAACTATTTTATGATTGCAATCTGTCATGTTTCAGATAAAATTTTTAAAGCCTGACATTTATAATCAAGGCCATAAAACTGTTTCACATAAGCAAGTGAACAAATAACTTGCCCAGATGAAATCACCGTGGGGCTCTAGCTTGTGTTTCAGCAAGCTTTGTGGATTTTCTTTAAGCCATTTAAATGGCTTGCCACAACCCTTCCCCATCCTTCACTTGCTTTTTCCAAATACATAATGATTCATCTAACATATGTCCCCATGTTTTAAAAACTGAGACTTTGTGAATGATTCTCAGAAATGATTTGAAATTAAATAGTAAGAATAATCTTTCAGGTCCCTCCATATTTTCATTAGAAAGTTTTCTTTTATAATGCCATTTGCAGCAACATGGATAGAACTAGAGATGATCACAGTAAGTGAAGTAAGTCTGAGAGAGAAACACAAACATCATATGGTATCACTTATATTTGGAATCTAAAATATTACACAAGTGGATATATCTAGGTAGTAGAAACAGACTCGCAAACAGAGAGTAGCCTTGTGGTTGCCGGGGCTGGGGGAGGAGGGGGTAGGGGAAGGATGGACTGGGAGTTTAGGGTTGCTAAGTCGCTTCAGTTGTATCCGCCTCTTTCCGGCCCCATGGACTGTATCCTGCCAGGCTCCTCTGTCCATGGTTTATTCCAGGGAAGTATACTGGAGTGGGTTGCCATGCAGCCCCCCAGTTATCTTCCCAACCCTAGTCTCTTAAATCTCCCGCATTGGTAGGTGGATTCTTTAACATTAGTGCCACCTGGGAAGTGGAAGCCCTTGGGGTTAGCAGATGTAACATACAGACTGGAGAAACAAGTTCCAACTATACAGCACAGGGAACTATATTCAGTATGCTGTGATAAACCATAATGGAAAAGAATATAAGAAGATATACACATATATATATACACACACACATACATATTATAATCACTTTGCTGTACAGCAGAAATTAACACAAAATTGTAAAGCAACTATACTTCAATAAAAATATATTTAAAAATTAAATACATAAAAATAAAAAATAAACTTGCCTTTTCAATTCAGTTAACAGTAGAAGAGGAAAATGTTTTAGTATTCCATCTGTCATAAGCTTTTCTACTAAATTGTAAAGATTAAACAATTTTATAGATGGGTCATTTTGAAAAGACATTACTTCACCTTTATGCACAACAACAAGATTGGTGCCAAAGTATCTCTAACTAAGATTTGGTAAACTGGACATCAGAGGGTAAAGAATCCGCCTGCAATGCAGGAGATCTGGGTTCAATCCCAGGATCAAGAAGATCCCCTGGAGAAGGGAGTGGAAACCCATTCCAGTATTTTTGCCTGAAGAATTCCACGGACAGAGGCTACAGCCCATGGGGTCGCAAAGAGTCAGACATGACTGCATGACTAACACGTACACACACTCAGTCTTTGGTTTGCTACCAAACGAGCTCCCAGTGTTCAGGCAGAAATTATTAATAGATGACCACAAACCAGACACACACCTAGATCTCAGCTCTGTGTCCTCCGTTCGCCCCAGCAGGACACAGAGTTCTCCTGGAGCTTCGAGGTGGTGTCTCACCTGCCCGCACCATGTCCTCAGCTTCTTTGTTCTGGGGTCCACTCAGACCCCTCATCTCCCCAGTGCCTGATGTTGATGGCTGCCCAACAGTGAGGCTTACCAAACGCATGTGATACGACTACTCAGCCAAGTGAGAAGAGGCCTGTCTCTCCAGGTTTGAACAGTGAGGGTAGTTTGAGTCCTAAGTGTAGCAGAGTCTAATGCTTGTATTTTGGAATCATTCCACACTTTCTTGGACCACACACACACACACACAACACCTTCCCCCAAGCCAATTCGTATTTCCTCAGGTGCTACACTGAATGAGTTAAGTGTCAGCCGCTAAGAGAAGCCCAGAAATACTGTTCTCCTAAAATGCTTGTCATATTGATAAGCCCAGTTCATTGCACTGACTTCCTTCTCTTTGCCACAGTCAACCCTATACACCAGGTCTCCTTGCATCTTTGAGCATGATGACCTTCCCCCTCCTCCCCTGTAAACCTGTTACATTTGAACTACGGCTATGGACAGAACACAGAATTTTCCTGAAGATACACCTGGAGCATAAGCAGATGTAAATAGACACAAGCAACCACAGTGAGATGAATCCGGAGCCCAGTACTCACTCAGCAGGAAAACTGTTTCAACGATTTGAACAGTTTCAGTATAAAAGACTCCATCAAGCTCCTTCCTGCCTTCTGAAAAAAATCTCTTCCCAGGTTAATAACACATACATCCAGAACAATTTGAAAATTACTGTTAAACTGGAATCTTCACTGCATTTTTGAAAATTTCATTACAGGTCATGTACATAATTGATCAAAAGTTTCTCAAATGCTAGGAAAATAGAGAAAACCAAGGCTCACATAGCAAGTGATCTTATGAATTTATTAGAGTTGATTAGACAGACAGTTTTTTTTCCTACTCTCATAATAATCTATCTCTGGAACAGACCAATTATGTACTATTCATGCTCTAGCAAGTGACCTGTAAAATTAACAATCCAATCATCCTATAGGCAGGCTCTAAAATGTACTGAGTTTTTATGGGGCATTCTCTTTAGCTAATGGAACCCCTGACTTCTCTGACATAACTCCATCTAATTATCTTACTGGTGTAAACATCTTACTGATGTTACTGGTGGGATTGTCAGCAATAAAATGTTAATAGTATTTTGCTTGCATCAAAATTAAAAGCCAAAAAGTCATCAAAATGAGAATGTTCATCTGTAGGATACCGGACAAAGTTTCATAGCCATATGGTGGATTAGAGTAATAGAGTAATGCTGCGGAGAAGGCAACGGCAGCCCACTCCAGTACTCTTGCCTGGAAAATCCCATGGACGGAGGAGCCTGGTGGGCTGTGGTCCATGGGGTCGCGAAGGGTCGGACATGACTGAGCGACTTCACTTTCACTTTTCACTTTCATGCATTGGAGAAGGAAATGGCAACCCACTCCAGGGTTCTTGCCTGGAGAATCCCAGGGACGGGGGAGCCTGGTGGGCTGCCGTCTATGGGGTCGCACAGAGTCGGGCACAACTGAAGCAACGTAGCAGCAGCAGATAATGCTGATGTGTCTGGTGAGGGTGGTGACAGTAGTGATGTGAGTCACACTTTATTTGTGAAGGATGAGGACACAGTCACCCTATACTCATTTCACTGAGGGCTGAAGGCCCCTTCCTTGTACTGCACAGCTTATAACCTCTAGTGCATATACACATTTAATTTTGTCTCATCTCATGGAACACTGCCAGGGTGAAAGTGGAAACAAAAGATTTGGTGATGCATGTTTCTGTATTTTTCCTATTGCATATCAAATATGCAAAAGGCAAAGAGCATATTGTATCCTTTCAAAATCACTTACATGATTAAGTACTAGGAAACAGGTTCAGTAGCACAAAATTCACAGAAACTGTTATTTTTTAAAGTTAAAAATAACTCATGAAATGGAAGGTTTGTACCCGTCACAGAGCAAGGCCCTGACTCATTTTTATGAAACCTGAATCTCAAGCACTCAAGAGGCTTTATAGGAGTCTTACCACCATCAGAGCCGCCCAGCAGGTATTATCATCCTGCTGGGGATTTGATCATTTCTCCCCCTCTAGGTCTCTTTTTATTGAAAGGGAAAAAAAGCTCCCCTAGATATAAAAGGCCTTAAAAAAGTGTCTTTTCACATACTGAAAACATTTCAAGTTTTTCATGTGTATTATATATATATCAAGCAGTTCTGTGTATGTACAACTACTGAATATATAAAAATAATGTGGAATAAATTCAGAGGAAGTTAGACTTCATAGCATATTCCTGTGTCCTTGAAGAGTCAGTTCTCAGGCCATTCTGCAGTCTTCCAAACTATCAACCTTTGTTTAGTTTGCGGCAATGGAAGTCTGATGCTGAAGCTGAAGCACCAGTACTTTGGCCACCTGATGCAAAGAGCCGACTCATTAGGAAAAATCCCTGATGCTGGGGAAATCTGAGGGCAGGAGGAGAAGGGGACAACAGAGGACAAGATGGTTGTATGGCATCACCAGCTCAATGGACATGACTTTGAGCAAGCTCTGGGAGATGGTGAAGGACAGGGAAGACGCATGCTGCAGTTGTTGGGGTTGCAAAGTGTCAGACATGACTGAGCAACTGAACAACAATGGAAATCTTCCTTAAAAAAAAACAAAAGTACCAGTACAATTGCCTTGGTTTCTAAAAGTGGATGGGTTCAATTCATCTACTCAAGTTAGGAGTCAGAGGGAGATGAAACTACAGTCTAACAAAAATGAACTGAATTTGTTCTTTGTGCTGAGCAGATCCCAAGACAGTAGAAAACCCACTTCTGGTGACACAACATTATCTCAGAGATGGCCAGCACGGCAGTTGCTTCACACCAGAAGGCCTGTGAGACAGAGGTCCTTCCTGGCCAGGACAACTCTTCTGTGGGTCGAATAAGCCAGACCCTACATAACACACTTTGGAAAATTCAGAAGAGCCTTATATGAATTACCTTCTTCCTTGCCCTAAGAGAAGTTTATATTCACCATAAGTTACCTACTTTTGGTGAGTGCACTGACTTCCCATTAAAACCCACAGGTATGCTCAGTCTTCTTAGACTGAGGTCTTTAAATCAGTGAGCAAAAACCATATCTATATTGACTGGGGACAATGCCAGAGCTGTAGCTCAACTTCTCTGTAGTCCAAGCTAGCACATGATAGGGTTGACCATCAGGGTCCTGGGTGGGCAACTTTTCTGAAAAAGACCAGATGATGAACGGTTTTTATACAACCTTTGCAGGTTATATGCTCTTGACTGCAACTGCACCCCTCTGCTGTTGTAGCAGGTGGAAACCATAGACAACTAAGTGTGACTGTGTGACAATGCTCACTGATGGACACTGACATGTTCATTTCATGTAAACTTCACATACTACAAAGTAGTATTTCGTTACTTTTCAACTACTTGAAAATGTGAAAACCACCCTTAGCTTGTGAATCTGCAAAGATGATGAGTGAGGCAGAGCTGCCTGGCGGACAGGGGTTTATAGACCTCTGACCTAGGAGATGCAGGCCTCAAATGTAACATATTTAGAGACCAGCTCTCCCCACCCCCAACTCACAAGGCTCCATCTCTCAGTAAATGCTGTTGAGTTACACACACCAGCAACTTGATGCTTTTCCTTAATTTGTCTCTCTGTCTCTTCTATCCCAAATGTCATCCTGTCAGCTGAGCCCACAAAATACACTCAGAGTCCTTCCACTTTTCAGCAAATGACCTCCTGTCATGGTAGTCAAATCACCTGTGATGAACCCTCTATAGCCAATGACCTGACAAGGTCATGTGTCACCAGGTCTATTGCATGAGCTGCCCTGATGCCCAGTCTTAGCAAACTCAATCCACTCTGCAGACTAATCCACAATCCAGAAAGATCTTTCTAACAAACAAGCCAGACTGTCTTCTACTCTTCCTAATGAAACTCCTTCTGTTTCCTGGCTCACACAGAAGGGAAAGCATACTTGGGGCTATGAAGGTCTCTGAGTCCTGACTCCCTCTGCTGTCTCTGCAGCCTCCTCACCCACCACAGCCACCTCTGCTCCAGCCGAACCAGCCTTCCTGCTATTTCTGGAACTCTGTCCTCAAATGCACTTCTCTGTCTTGTCCCCCTCTGTTTAGAGTGCTCTTTCCTCATGGACCTGTGTGACTCACTCCCTCATTACTAAAGAAGTTTCCCCAACCAACTAGTGTAAAAGGACACCTCCCACCAATACTTCGTATTCTGTTACATTCTCTGTTGAACTGGTGTCTTTTGTCTTATGGCCCATTTTCTTGTCCTCCTATTTTTCCTGTCTTTTTTTTTTTTTTCTTCTAGAATGTAGACTCTGCAGAAAGAGACTTTTTATTTTTTTGCCTTGACTGCTGTGTTTCATGCTGATAGAACATTAGCTGAACAAATAAAGAAATGAGTGAAATGATATCAGAATTGTCAAAAGGGACAGGAGGACTTGGAGGGGACACCTGACCACATAGTCATCTTGTGTGGGGCTGGCCTCTTCCTTATTTCACCTGGAAGGGTAATAGAGCTGTGCTGCCTGGTAGGTCAGAGCAGGGAATTTGAGTCAAGTGCTTCTGTCTCCCACCTCCTCTCCAGCTACCTAAGTACATTTGGGAGGTACTTAGACACTTCAAGTCTGAATGGTATAAAACTTGGGATCTCTATTTTCTGAGAATTAAGAATTTTATACATTTTTTTAGGTACAATGCCTAGCAATTTGATCAGAACAAGTGGTAAGTGCTAGTATTATGCAAAAGTTACTCACATTCATCTAGATTACCTTTAATTAAATGTAGGAAACACAGTGAAAAATAAGACAACCCCAAAATTTCAAAATAAGGAAGTTCTATTAGATTCAAATGAAAAATTGGGGATAGCCAGGTACAAGTTAAAAATTGTATTACTTGGTTCAGTGGCATTAATATCAATCACTATATTGATATGGAGATATTTATTCTAAAAACAAACATTGGGTACCTGTGTTCCAGTTACACTCTGGGCACTGTGTTTTTCCATCTTTGCAATGGGAATACAAAACAAGACTCTTTTTTTATTGAAATGATCATTTAGATTCCTACAAGGTACTAAGACCCATTCTTTATGCTGTTTACATTTCCAGCAAGCATTTTTATAATAAAAATTGAAACCATATTACCCCTCCATCCTCATTTACAAAGAGCATTCTTCTAAGAGGAAAGCAATTTTTTTTTCCCTCAAGCTAATAAAAGCTCTGAGATGTGTGTAAATCAATAGTTTCTAAACTTTAGTGTCCATTAGTATCACAGTAAGTGATGGGGGGGGGGTATAGATCTCATAAAAAATGGAAATACCTAGACTCCCCTTACCTTCTGGTTCCTGATTCAGAATACTGAGTCCAGGAGGGCTAACTTTTAATATGAGTTCAACTGATTCTAATGTTTTATTACCCATTTTTTAGAAATACTGGCCTGATAATATCAAGTATATATTTAAAGAAAATAACAAATTTGAATATTATTTATAAATTAAAATGATTAAGTACCAGAAATTTTTAGCATTTCAGTTCCCTAATTAACATCTTTTTAACTAACATAACTAAATATTCTTGCCATGAATAACCAAAAATATAATAGAGATTATATTGCACTACAGCAATAATAATTTGTAGCAATAATAATTTGTAGCATTCTGTAAACCAGTTTAAAGGGTTGGGGTTTTTTGTATGTTGTTGCTGTTGTCTTGAAACTAAGATCAGTAGTCTCATTGAGAACATGGACAAATTCACAATTTAAAGAGCCTGGAAAAATCTAATTGTGTTTTGGATTTTGCTTGTTATTATCAAGATTAACTTTAAAAGCACAGATGGAAAAATAGCACAGAAGGAAAACCTCAGTCTGGTCTGCTTGCCTTTTCTTCTCTCTTTGGATGGTCCATAAGAAAATGAGAAAACAGCAGATAATCAAAAAGTTCACAGAGCTTAGAAAAGGCCATTGGAATGAAATGACTGTCACTTCACCTGCCCTACTTGGGAAATAATTATTTCTGTGTAATGGTTGACAGGCTGAAATCAGACTTTATAGTCTGGATGTCTGAGAGCGAGGGCCAAGGAATGACAGCTAAGAATATCTGTCAGTAAATTCACTAAAATCTTGGAGGGGGTTGGAGTCATCTCTTTGGCAGATAAAAACATAGAAGACCTCACAAATTGCCTGCCTTGAAAACAATTTCCTTTCTTTAAAAAGGTTTGGTGGGCCTCTATTTATTTTTAAATTAATTATTGTTTTTAAATTTTAATTTCTTAAATATTTTCTTACAAGAAAACTCAAGGTAAAAAGAGGGCTGCATGTTGTCAAGATTTTTGTTAGGGATTTTCCCTAGTTTTTCCATGAAATCAGTGTAACTGGGAAACACCTGATATAGAGATATAAAAACAAAAAGAAATAAACCAAAAGAAAAAAAAAACCCAAAACCTCCTCTTCTACTTTTTACTTAATTGAAGATAAGTTTTTTCCAGACTTGGGTTAAGGTTTTAGTTAGCATTATAAGAATGTTTTTAATAAATAAAAGTATTTTAATATTCTGAGAATATGCTAGAACAGCCTTCTTTGTGAACTACGTTCTTTTTGCCATGGTATTTTCTCATAAACATTGTTATCAGCTGATAGGCAAGTGAAACTGGGGTGCCTTAGTACTAGCGAATACTCTTCTATATTCACCTTAACTTTATAAATGTATGTTAAAACGGTTTGCCAATGATGCATTTTCTAGCAAAAGAAATGTTTTATAAGGAGAAGAAATGAATCTATCAATTGAAAATCTGGTTTATTTGTCAGTGGCAGCCTGTGCTAAGCAGCAATTACACGGTTAATGTGTGGGGTGGAGGGCCAATGTCTTGATCTCTTCACTGCACAACCACTCATCATTTAATGTTGGATAGAATCTAATGTATAAATTCATGCACATGTTTCATGAAGAACACTATCCAGTGGAGGAATGTCTTGACACTGTGAAAACATAACTGGGACTTAAAACAATTTTTAAGAAATGTGATGGATTTGGTGATCTGAATAGAGTCAGAATTTTTTTTAAATTCTGGTTGACAATTAAATTTTTTATTGGAGTATAGTTAATTTACAATGTTGTGTTTATTTCAAGTGTGCAACAATATATTCTTTTTCAGATTCTGTGACACTAGATTATTACAAGTTACCGAGTGGAGTTCCCTGAGCTATACAATAGGCCCTTGTTTTCCTATTTTGTATACAGTAGCATGTATGTGTTATCCCCAAACTCCTAATTTACTTCTCCCCCAACTCCTGCAGTCTCCTTATGTTTGTTTTCTGCTTCTATGGGTTTACTTCTGGTTTGTAAGTAAGTTCACTTGTATCTAAGAATCAGAACTGTTTAAACTGTTTCATATACAATGGATCACAGCAACAAGTATGATCCATTTGAAATCAAAACTATTATGTACAAGACCATATTGACAAGATTATAATGAATGATTGCTGAAATGATAATTCTAGTTATGATTGATGCTAAAATAGCCAAACGAGAACTTTAATCTTTCTCTCAAGTCATTAACTTGGTGAAGAACGTGGGTTTTGAGTTCAGACAAATGAGTAATATTTTTGCTGAATAAAATAGTGCTTGTCATCCATTATGAAGCTATTAATTTTTTATTCTTTTTTCTTAATCTATTTGTAACATAAATTCTCCTGCATAAATATTCTACAATAGTTTTATTATTATACTCTTATATTAGAAGCAGAACTGCTATTAAGTATATAAAATACAAATATAAAATAATAAAGAATATAATGTAGAATATATGAAACCTGGCATTAAATATCATTAGTGTATTGTAATCTTAGTATCTAAATGACCCAAGTCATTTATCTCAACATATTCAGATACTGATCTTCTATTAATGGAACATAACACTTATTGATTTTTCATTGTATCTAATAGAAGTATAATATTATAACTGTGGGCATCAATTATTAAGGAACAATGAACTGAGGTATAATTGTTTTTTACAAACTAAATACTTTGAGTAAACAGAACATATTGTAGCATGAGCATTCTATTCTTAAAAATTATTAATAAAAACAAAATTTTGAAAAGTTTTTGATATGCAGATTATCACTTGAAGTTCATGTGATGTGAACTTCAATAGTGACAAACAAGATCAGTCTTTGAAAAGTAAAGCAACTGAACTCTTTCTTTAGAATACTTAAAAGGGAATACTGTGTTCTTCAAAACACAATAAACAAATGCAAAACTCTGGAGAAGTGCTGCTATCTTCCCTGTTCTAAAATCATTCCAAATCTAAAATTGAAGTTGTCTGAAATTTAATTTTAACCATAAGTCAAAATAGACTACAGTAAAACAAAATGCCTAACATTAAAGGAATTGTCCTTTTCCACCTTATTTATGAAGCATACAAACCTATTTTCTTGACACTTTGTATAATAAAGATGCAGAAAAAAAATTTAATATATCTGATAAAGGGCTTATATTTAAGATACATAATGAATGCCTGCAAGTCAATAACAAAAAAAAATCAGTTTTTTTTAAATGGGTAGAAAATGTAAATTAGACACATCACTATACGAGATGTACAAATGGTAAATAAATGTGTGAAAAGATTCTCGACCTCATTAGCTATTGGGGAAATGCAAGTTAAAACCACAGAGGGATGCCAAGTCTGACAGGATGAGTCAGTTGATGATAAGAGTGATGAAACCAAGTTCTGAGGAAGATTTGGGAAAGAGACAGCTTGTACATTGCTGGTGAGAATGGAAAATCGTGCTGCTGCTTGGGAAAACTGTCTGGCAGGGTTTTGTTGTTACTGTTTTAAAATAAACATACTAAACCTACAGTCCAGCCATTGCATTTTTAAGTATTTAACTAAGAAAAGTGAAAACTTGCCCATACAAAGACCTACTCACAGATATTCATAAGAAGATCTATGTTACAGCACAAACCTGCAAACAACCAAAATGATCATCGACTGGTTAACGGATAACAGATTATAGGTCTCCATGTAAAGAAACCTACCATTAAAAAGCAATAAACTACTGCTGCAAGCAACAATATGGCTCATCTCAAAAACATTATACTAAGTGAAAGAAGCCAGACACAAACTACCACAACTGAATGATTTCATTTCTATAAAATGCTAGAAAGTCAAAGCCATAGTAACTGAAAACAGATCAGTAGATTCCAGGAGCCCAGCGAGGAGGAAGAGACTGACCCCAAAGCATCACAAAGAAAGTTTCCCAGTGAAGGAGATGTTTTATGTCATGATTATGGTGGTGGTTCATGACGGTATTAATTCAGTTCAGTTCAGTCAGTCGTGTCCAACTTTTTGTGACCCTATGAACCGCAGCATGCCAGGCCTCCCTGTCCATCACCAACTCCCAGAGTTTACCCAAACTCATATCCATCGAGTCGGTGATGCCATCCAACCATCTCATCCTCTGTCGTCCCTATCTCCTCCCGCCCTCAATCCTTCCCAGTATGAGGGTCTTTTCAAATGAGTCTGCTCTTCACATCAGGTGGCCAAAGTATTGGAGTTTCACCTTCAACATCAGTCCTTCCAATAAACATCCAGGACTGATTTCCTTTAGGATGGACTGGTTGTATCTCCTTGCAGTCCAAGGGACTCTCAAGAGTCTTCTCCAACACCACAGTTCAAAAGCATCAATTCTTCGGCACTCAGCTTTCTTTATACTCTAACTCTCACATCCATACATGACTACTGGAAAAACCATACATTTGTGAAAATCCCCTGTTCGATACACTTGAAATCGGTAAATTTAATTGCATATCAGCTATGCCTCAAGAAACTTGATTTCTTTTTTTCAATTATTTTTATTAGTTGGAGGCTAATTACTTTGCAACATTGCAGTGGGTTTTGTCATACATTGACATGAATCAGCCATGGAATTACATGTATTCCCCATCCCAATCCTCCCTCCCACCTCCCCCCCACCCGATTCCCTTGGGTCCTCCCAGTGCACTTGGCCCGAGCACCTGTCTCATGCATCCCACATGGGCTGGTGGTCTGTTTCACCATAGATAATATACAGGCTGTTCTCTCAAAACATCCCACCCTCGCCTTCTCCCACAGAGTCCCAAAGTCTGTTCTGTACATCTGTGTCTCTTTTTCTGTTTTGCATATAGGGTTATCATTACCATCTTTATAAATTCCATATATATGTGTTAGTATGCTGTAATGATCTTTATCTTTCTGGCTTACTTCACTCTGTATAATGGGCTCCAGTTTCATCCATCTCATTAGAACTGATTCAAATGAATTCTTTTTAACGGCTGAGTAATATTCCATGGTGTATATGTACCACAGCTTCCTTATCCATTCGTCTGCTGACGGGCATCTAGGTTGCTTCCATGTCCTGGCTATTATAAACAGTGCTGCGATGAACATTGGGGTGCACGTGTCTCTTTCAGATCTGGTTTCCTCTGTGTGTATGCCCAAGAGTGGTATTGCTGGGTCATATGGCAGTTCTATTTCCAGTTTTTTAAGAAATCTCCACACTGTTTTCCATAGTGGCTGTACTAGTTTGCATTCCCACCAACAGTGTAAGAGGGTTCCCTTTTCTCCACACCCTCTCCAGCATTTATTGCTTGTAGACTTTTGGAGAGCAGCCATCCTGACTGGCGTGTAATGGTACCTCATTGTGGTTGTGATTTGCATTTCTCTGATAATGAGTGATGTGGAGCATTTTTTCATGTGTTTGTTAGCCATCTGTATGTCTTCTTTGGAGAAATGTCTGTTTAGTTCTTTGGCCCATGTTTTGATTGGGTCATTTATTTTTCTGGAATTGAGCTTCAGGAGTTGCTTGTATATTTTTGAGATTAATCCTTTGTCTGTTGCTTCATTTGCTATTATTTTCTCCCAATCTGAGGGCTGTCTTTTCACCTTACTTATTGTTTCCTTTGTTGTGCAAAAGCTTTTAAGTTTCATTAGGTCCCATTTGTTTAGTTTTGCTTCTATTTCCAATATTCTGGGAGGTGGGTCATAGAGGATCCTGCTGTGATTCATGTCGGAGAGTGTTTTGCCTATGTTCTCCTCTAGGAGTTTTATAGTTTCTGGTCTTACATTTAGATCTTTAATCCATTTTGAGTTTATTTTTGCGTATGGTGTTAGAAAGTGTTCTAGCTTCATTCTTTTACAAGTGGTTGACCAGTTTTCCCAGCACCACTTTTTGAAGAGGTTGTCTTTTTTCCATTGTATATCCTTGCCTCCTTTGTCAAAGATAAGGTGTCCATAGGTTCGTGGATTTATCTCTGGGCTTTCTATTCTGTTCCATTGATCTATATTTCTGTCTTTGTGCCAGTACCATACTGTCTTGAGGACTGTGGCTTTGTAGTAGAGTCTGAAGTCAGGCAGGTTGATTCCTCCAGTTCCATTCTTCTTTCTCAAGATTACTTTGGCTATTCGAGGTTTTTTGTATTTCCATACAAATTGTGAAATTCTTTGGTCTAGTTCTGTGAAAAATACCGTTGGTAGCTTGATAGGGATTGCATTGAATCTATAGATTGCTTTGGGTAGAATAGCCATTTTGACAATATTGATTCTTCCAATCCATGAACACAGTACTTTTCTCCATCTGTTTGTGTCCTCTTTGATTTCTTTCATCAGTGTTTTATAGTTTTCTATGTATAGGTCTTTTGTTTCTTTAGGTAGATATACTCCTAAGTATTTTATTCTTTTTGTTGCAATGGTGAATGGTATTGTTTCCTTAATTTCTCTTTCTGTTTTTTCATTGTCGTGTATAGGAATGCAAGGGATTTCTGTGTGTTAATTTTATATCCTGCAACTTTACTATATTCATTGATTAGCTCTAGTAATTTTCTGGTAGAGTCTTTAGGGTTTTCTATGTAGAGGATCATGTCATCTGCAAATAGCGAGAGTTTCACTTCTTCTTTTCCTATCTGGATTCCTTTTACTTCTTTTTCTGCTCTGATTGCTGTGGCCAAAACTTCCAACACTATGTTGAATAGTAGTGGTGAGAGTGGGCACCCTTGTCTTGTTCCTGATTTCAGGGGAAATGTTTTCAATTTTTCACCATTGAGGGTAATGCTTGCTGTGGGTTTGTCATATATGGCTTTTATTATGTTGAGATATGTTCCTTCTATTCCTGCTTTCTGGAGAGTTTTAATCATAAATGAGTTTTGAATTTTGTCAAAGGCTTTCTCTGCATCTATTGAGATAATCATATGGTTTTTATCTTTCAATTTGTTAATGTGGTGTATTACATTGATTGATTTGCGGATATTAAAGAATCCTTGCATTCCTGGGATAAAGCCCACTTGGTCATGGTGTATGATTTTTTTAATATGTTGTTGGATTCTGTTTGCTAGAATTTTGTTAAGAATTTTTGCATCTATGTTCATCAGTGATATTGGCCTGTAGTTTTCTTTTTTTGTGGCATCTTTGTCTGGTTTTAGAATTAGGGTGATGGTGGCCTCATAGAATGAGTTTGGAAGTTTACCTTCTTCTGCAATTTTCTGGAAGAGTTTGAGTAAGATAGGTGTTAGCTCTTCTTTAAATTTTTGGTAGAATTCAGCTGTGAAGCCATCAGGTCCTGGGCTTTTGTTTGCTGGCAGATTTCCTATTACGGTTTCGATTTCCTTGCTTGTGATGGCTCTGTTAAGATCTTCTATTTCTTTCTGGTTCAGTTTAAGAAACTTGATTTTTTTTTTAACGCAAAAAGAAAAACAAGGAGAGCATAAAACACCAAAGTTTAGTTAGCATTTTGTTCAAATTCAAGGAAATTGTGATAAATAAGGGTCATGTGGTTTCACAGTTAACTAGTAGTATTAGATTACTCCTGACACCTCAGGAATTACCTTGAGAAATTAAGTGCCCATACAAATAGCATATCACAAGCCTCCCTTCCTCACACATCAGCTGATCATACTGGGAGCTCTTGAGAGCAGAGGCTACCAGTTGTATGTGTGTGTGTGCTCAGTTATGTCCAACTCTTGCAACCACACATACCTCCAGGCTCCTCTGTCCATGGGCTTCTCTAGGTAAGAATACTGGAGTGGCTTGCCATTTCCTTTTCCAGGAGGCCTTCCCAACTCAGGGATTGAATCCACCTCTCCTGTATCTCCTGCACTGGCATGTGGATTCTTTACTGCTGAGCCACCGAGAAATCACAGAGCATGGAAAAAGAGATGATAGCACCAACCACTAGTCACTATGTGCAGGCTTTCTCTAGGACCAGAGGTGCTGGTGACTGTAACTAGGTCGAGACTCTTCTTGGACCAGAACTTGACTATGATGGGGCCTCTCATCAGTTCCGCATCCACGTTGAGGCATGTTATTCAAAGCATCACACAACGTATGGTCACATCACAGGACAACAGTCCATTCCTGCATTTCCAGACATCAAAATTAAGGCCTGTTTTATTACTCAGCAATAAAAAGGAATGCAATAATGCTATTTGCAGAGATGTAGATGGACCTAGAGATTGTCATAATGAGTGGAGCAAGTCGGGAAGAGAAGGACAAATACCATGTGATATCACTTATATGTCAAATTTTTAAAAAATGGTACAAATGAGCTTATTTACAAAACAGAAAGAGAGTCACAGATATAGAAAACAAACTTACAGTTATGAGGGGGGAAGAGGGGATGACGGATAAGTTGGGAGGTTGGGATTGACATGTATCCACATCATATCTAAAGTAAGGGCCTGCTATATATCATAGAGTGCTCTGCTCAGTACTCTAATGACCTATATGAAAAAAGAATCTGAAAAAGAGTGGATATGTGTATATGCAGAACTGCCTCACTTGCTGCACACCTGAAACCAGCACAACATTGTAATCAACCACACTCCAGTAAAAAATTTAAAAAAAAAGCAAGGCCCTTTTCCATCAGCTCACCTGTCTTCATTCTGATGTTTAGAGCTTGGACTGACTTTGCATGGACACCTTTACTCCCAAGACATAATCGTTAGAAATTAAGCCTAACTTCTGTTGTTTCAACTACTTAGTCTTTTCTCTAAGACAAACCATAATAACATGTAACAGCTCCTTTATTTTACCTGAAGGAAATTTCAATCACTTCTGGAAAGTGATGAATCTTATAGAAGGATAATGTGTTAGGTCTGGAGATGGAGAGGAAGGCAGAGTTCGTGGATTCTTGAAGGTTCAGATGTGAAGGGGGCTGGCTCTAACAAAATCGTGTTTAATACAAAGATTCTCTGTGGTCCATTTTTTTTTTTTTTTTTTTTTTGGACTGAAAATGTGTCACTGGCAAATGACCAGATGTGTATGAGTGGAAAGAATTGACCCTCTGACTTCTAACACCTCAGATGGAGGTTGAACATCACAACCTTGCTATGGATGGCAGGAGGGCTCTGGCATAATTAGGCAACCCTGGTAATGGACAATTGTGTACAAAGCCAAGAGCAACAGGAGAAGTCAGAGAACTCCGCCAGTTGAGGAACTGGCTTTCAGGGGCATGGAGGCTCTACCATTACCATCAACAGGCAATGGCAGTGACTGGTGTTAAGGGGGAGTGATTTGTGAAACTTGTGTGCATTCTCAGAGTCTGTGATACTAGGGGAAGAGAATCTGGAGAAAAACAAACACAGATTTCCCATTCTACGCACAATATTTTGTCTCAGTCATTACTTTTATATTCAAGATATATCATCTTGGACCTAGAGATGATCATATTAAGTGAAGCAAGACAGAGAAAAAAATACTGTATGATATCACTTATATGTGGAATCTAAAAAATAATACAGATGAATCTATTTACAAAGCAGAAGCAGACTCACAGACATAGAAAACAGATTTTTTGTTACTCAAGGAGGAAGAAGTAGGAGGTATAAATTGGGGATTTGAGATTAACATATACACACTACTATGCATAAAATAGATAAACAACAAGGACCTATTGTATAGCACAAAGAACTATATTCAATATCTTATAATAACCTACAATAGATAAGAATCTTTAAAAGTTATGTATATATATATATGACTGAAATGCTTTTCTGTATACCTGAAAGATAGGTTCGTACAAGACAGAGGTTCATAACACTGTACAGGACGCAGTGACCAAAACCATCCCAAAGAAAAAGAAATTAAAATTGCAGAGTGGTTGTCTGAGGAGGCTTTACAAATAGCTGAGAAAAAAAGAGAAGTGATGAACAAGGGACAAAGGCAAAGATATACCGAACTGAATGCAGAATTACAGAGAATAGCAAGGAGAGACAAGAAGGTCTTCTTCAATGATCAAAGTAAAGATATAGAGGAAAGCAATGGAATGAGAAAGACTAGAGATCTCTTCAAGAAATTTGGAGATATCAATGAAACATTTCATGCATGGATGGGAATGACAAAGGACAGAAAT
Source organism: Cervus elaphus (assembly GCF_910594005.1). Classification (NCBI taxonomy): domain Eukaryota; kingdom Metazoa; phylum Chordata; class Mammalia; order Artiodactyla; family Cervidae; genus Cervus; species Cervus elaphus. The sequence goes on along the minus strand of NC_057843.1, from coordinate 3,625,315 downwards.
GGTATGGACCTAACAGAAGCAGAAGAGATTAAGAAGAGGTGGCAAGAATACACAGAATAATGATACAAAAAAGGTCATCATGACAGGAATAACCATGACGGTGTGATCACTCACCTAGAGCCAGACATCCTGGAATGTGAAGTGAAGAGGGCTTTAGGAAGCATCACCACGAACAAAGCTAGTGGAGGTGATGGAATTCCAGCTGAGCTTTTTCAAATCCTGAAAGATGATGCTGTGAAAGTGCTGCACTCAATATGCCAGCAAATTTGGAAAACTCAGCAACAGCCCCAGGACCAGAAAAAGTCAGTTTTCATTCCAATCCCAAAGAAAGCCAATATTTGAACAATGTTCAAACTACCAGAAAATTGCACTTATTTTCCATGCTGAAGCTCCAATCCTTTGGCCACCTGATGCAAAGAGCTGACTCATTAGAAAAGACCCAATTCATTAGAAAAGACCCTGATGCTAAGAAGTACTGAAGACAAAAGGAGAAGTGGGTAGCAGAGGATAGGATGGTTGGATAGCATCATGAGTTTGAGCAAACTCCAGGAGACAGTGGAAGACAGGGAAGCCTGGTGTGTTGCAGTCCATGGAGTCACAAAGAATCTGGCACAACTTATAGACTGAACAACAACATACCTGAAATACTGTGTATCAGCTATACCTCAATGAAAAGAAACTAAAGCAATATATTGTCTTCTTTAGCTTAAAAAAAAAAGTGAAATGAAACATATAGGTTACATTATCAAATGATTACCGTTTATAATAACTTTGGCATATGTCATGCAATTCTCATCTCTCTGGGTAAGACAACCATAGATAGAATTTTAAGAACTCAGCAAAAACAACATATTTAAATCATGTTATATTTTTAGTAGAATTGGTAAGCAGCATGGAGATTTTGCAAAATTTTATATATATATATGCAGATATATGCAGACACAGACACTCACAGATATATCCGTAAAATATTGGCAGCAGAGTAATAGCTTGATAGATTAGCCAATATACTTAGTATTTTTTTCATTTAGACAGGCTCCAGGGCATTCTCTGAGTTGTTCACTCGTAAAAGTGTTGAAACATCATAAAACAAGATAAAACAAAAACATCACATTTTGGCTTTGAAATTTAAAAGCCTAGATCTCAGGAGAATAAATACATCTTAAAGTATGAATGGCAGATTTACATTATGACAAAAAGCATATCTTTCAGCTCAGAGCCCCAATAACCAGACACAGACAGAATTTGCTTGCACCAGAGGAAAAGAAAAGAAGAATGTTCAGAAGAAAGGAATGGGTGTGCAGTGTGGGTTGTGGATAAAACAAGGTCCTGCCTCTGCAGCTTAGTCCAGAGGACATGAAGGTAACAAAAACACCTGACATGCTCAAGAGAAGGGATGGGAGAATCCTAGCACAGGAAAACCATGTTTTCTTTCCAGGAAAGCACAGAATGCAGCAAGACAGAAAGCAGGCAGTTTTATTCCCGACAGCTGTGAAAGCGTAGGGAATGGCCAGAATTGCCCTGGAGTTTCTCACAGATAATACATCACATAAAGGGTGATAGGACCAAGAGGTTCTCAAGAAGCAATGAAATTAGCTAGATGACAGTCAGATTAAGTGAGGCTCCTCAGTCCTGAAACATGCAAGGAAGCAGATGTCACCAATGACCACATGATCTTGGAACTGGATCCTTCCCTAGTTGAGCCTCAAATGAGTCCTGGAACAAGGGACCCCTTAGAAATGATCCTCACGGACTACACACCACAGAAAAACAAAGACACCTCTGATCATTCTAGAGTAGCTAATGGTTCTGTAGACAACATGATAATGCTGTGGATTATAAAAGTGCTCCAGAACTTAGAAGCGGCTCCAGCAAAAGTGGGGCAGAACTTCGCATTCATGAAAATAGTTTAAATTAACCTGCAAAATAAAATATATTTCTTTTTTAACAAGGAAATATATTTTCTATACACTTGAGTTTTTATTTTATATTAAATGTCAAGCTTTTCAGAGAGTAGGGGGTCTGTCCAGAACATACAGAAGTCAGCACAGCCCACTACTTGCATCAGGGACTAATTAGAAACCCAAGTAGAGTTAGAACTTAGTCATCTTGAGGATGACTTAAAATCTTATGAGAGAGTTGATGTGCTGACATGACATGAACTTTCATCTATAAATCCTAATTTCAGAAAATAATTCCAGAGTGTTGTGATAAGACTGAGTTTAAAATTTAAATGCCTTACATGTCTTAGAAAAGATTAAATGTGAGTTTTTAGTAGTTTGTTAATAAAAGTACTTAGAGTAAGTCACGGAGTAGGATTCTGAAAGCCCTTGTATTGGATCCTGGATTTCTAAGAACACAATCATGTTGTAAGTATAATAAGGTATTCCAGAGGTATGAAGCCAGAAAGATAGTGTTTACCATTCAGGTGTATCATCTCTCTTTCTTCCCCAAGGTGACACCTGGGGCACCAGCATAGGGAGTGTGGAGAAGGAGGCAAGATGGCTCTGATTCAAGATCAGTGAGGTCACCACCCAGCTCTAAAGGGGAAATTCTTCTAAGACAAAGGGGTGGGCATACTCCTGTTCTATTTGTGTTTAGAAAACCAACACGTGTCCTTATAGTGTCAACCCAAATAGAGAACCTACAGTGAGTAATGAGATGCTAACCTGGACCTGGAAATGTGCTGCAAACAGAGAGGGACCAAAGAGAGGAGCCAAACCACTCTTAGAGGCTCATCTCACCAGTCGTGTCTATCAGAAGCGTATGAGCAAGAGAAAAAGACTAGTTTCCATAAGGGTTATCAGCCTGCTTCCTAAGTCATCTGTTGCCTTAACAATGAGTTTTCCAACCTCACTATTCCCTTCTCCAACTCCTATGTTTAAATCATCAACAACACAAACACATGAATTAAATCAAGCCTAGAAATTAAAATGATGAACTTGCCCCAAAGAATTTTTTTAAAAAAATAATTTGAAATCTTACATTACACTAAAGCAAAAATTATATATAGCATGAGAATTGCAAACTTTCTGATAGAACATTGAAAAATGCCTAAACATTTTGTCCCTTTTAAGATCAGTAAGACAATTGTGTCATGTCATAGCCAAATGCAAATGTGGTTTTGCCTCAGATGTGGTCAGGATGGTGGAACCGAGGGAATCTGGACTCACCTCCTCTCACACATACATCAAATTACAACCACAGTGAATCCTTGAATAACACAGGTGTAAACTGCATGGGTCCACTTATACACAACTTTTATTTCACTAAAAACATACTATTACTACATAGTTCATGACTGGATATGGACCTGTAAATAGAGAGGGCCAGCTAGAAAGTCGTACCCAGACTTTTGACTGAACAGAGGGTCACTGTCCCTAAACTCTGTATTGTTCAAGCGTACTTACAGCACCAGCTATGACAATGACCTGAAGACAAGCAGAAAAGATTTTCCACAACTCAAGACCCACAAAAGGAAATATGGCAAATGGGAAGGAAGGGCCAAACTGCAAAGTAGTCAGAACACAGACCCAAATGTCAGTGATCCACAAATGGAGGAATATCAAAATTAGAGGTCCTCCCCAAGAAGCAAGTTACCTGAGCTGTATATCAGATGCCCAAGAAAGGGTGTGTGGGGGGGGAGGGCATTCCTGCATCAGGAATATGAGCCCCCAAATGTCTGGATCTGAAAATTAGTAGCGCTTAAGTTTGGCGGAGCCAGGGAGCCGTAGGAAACAGAGACTCCACACTTAAAGAGTTCACCCAAAACCTCATATGCTGAGTCCCAGCTCAGTTTCAGAAGTCTGAATAGACCATAGATTAGGCTCACTTACTAATATTGGAGAGCCCTTCAGAGAGGCAGGAGACACTTAGGATACCCCTGGGGAAAGATGTTGGCCACAGTCATTTGTGGGAGCTCATTCTACCATGAAATATTCCTTTTTACCTCTAATTTTTTGAAGAGACTCTAGTCTTTCCCATTCTATTGTTTTCCTCTATTTCTTTGCATTGATCGCTGAGGAAGGCTTTCTTTCTTTCCTTGCTATTCTTTGGAACTCTGCATTCAAATAGGCATGTCTTTCCTTTTCTCCTTTGCTTTTCCCTTCTCTTCTTTTCACAGCTATTTGTAAGGCCTCCTCAGATAGCCATTTTGTTTTTTGCATTTCTTTTGCTTGGAGATGGTCTTGATCCCTGTCTCCTCTACAATGTCACAAACCTCCATCCATAGTTCTTCAGGCACTCTATCAGATCTAGTCCCTTCAATATATTTCTCACTTCCACTGTATAGTCATAAGGGATTTGATTTAGGTCATACCTGAATGGTTTAGTGGTTTTCCCTACTTTCTTCAATTTAAGTCTGAATTTGGCAATAAGGAATTCATGATCTGAGCCACAGTCAGCTCCCAGTCTTGTTTTTGCAGACTGTATAGAGCTTCTCCATCTCTTGCTGCAACGAATATAATCAATCTGATTTCAATGTTGGCCATCTGGTGATGTCCATGTGTAGTCTTCTCTTGTGTTGTTGAAGAGGGTGTTTGCTATGACCATTGCATTCTCTTGGCAAAACTGTATTAGCCTTTGCCCTGCTTCATTCTGTACTCCAAGGCCAAATTTGCCTGTTATTCCAGGTGTTTCTTGACTTCCTACTTTTGCATTCCAGTCCTCTATAATGAAAAGGACATCTTTTGGGGGTTTTAGTTCTAAAAGGTCTTGTAGGTCTTCATAGAACCATTCAACTTCAGCTTCTTCAGCGTTACTGGTCAGGGCATAGACTTGGATTACCGTGATACTGAATGGTTTGCTTTGGAAATGAACAGAGATCATTCTGTCCTTTTTGAGACTGCACCCAAGTACTGCACTTCGGACTCTTTTGTTGACTATGATGGCTGCTCCATTTCTTCTAAGGGATTCTTGCTTACGATAGTATATATAATGGTCATCTGAGTTAAATTCACCCATTCCAGTCCATTTTAGTTCACTGATTCCTAAAATGACAATGTTCACTCTTGCCATCTCCTATTTGACCATTTCCAATTTGCCTTGATTCATGGACCTAACACTCCAGGTTTCTATGCAATATTGCTCTTTACAGCATCGGACACTGCTTCTATCACTAGTCACATCCACAAATGTGTGTTGTTTTTGCTTTGGCTCCATCTCTTCATTCTTTCTGGATTTATTTCTCCACTGATCTACAGTAGCATATTGGACACCTACCGACCTTGGTAGTTCATCTTACAGTGTCCTATCTGTTTGCATTTTCCTACTGTTCGTGGGGTTCTGAAGGCAAGAATACTGAAGTGGTTTGCCATTCCCTTCTCTAGTGGACCACACTTTTAGAACTCTCCACCATGACCTGTCCATCTTGGGTGGCCCCACACAGCACTGCTTAGTTTCATTGAGTTAGAAAAGGCTGTGGCCCATGTGATTAGATTGGTTAGTTTTCTGTGATTGTGATTTCAGTCTGTCTGCCCTCTGATGCCCTCTCTCAGCGCCTACAGTCTTACTGGGGTGCTCTTACCTTTGACATAGTCAGTGCAAAGAAATAGAGGAAAACAATAGAATAGGAAAGACGAGATCTCTTCAAGAAAATTAGAGATACTAAGGGAACATCTCATGCAAAGACGAGCTCAATAAAGGACAGAAATGGTATGGACCTAACAAAAGTAGAAGATATTAAGAATAAGTGGCAAGAATACACAGAAGAACTATGCAAAAAAAACCTTCACAATCATGATGCTATGATCACTCACCTAGAGCCAGACATCCTGGAATGTGAAGTCAAGTGGGCTTTAGGAAGCATCACTATGAACAAATCTAGAGGAGGTGATGGAATTCCCATTGAGCTATTTCAAATTCTAAAACATGATGCTGTGAAAATGCTGCACTCAATATGCCAGCAAATTTAGAAAACTCATCCGTGGCCACAGGACTGGAAAAGGTCAGCTTTCATTTGAATCCTAAACGAAGGCGATGCCAAAGAATGCTCAAGCTACCGCACAATTGTACTCATCTCTCATGCTAGTAAAGTAATGCTCAAAATTCTCCACACCAGGCTTCAGTAATACATGAACCGTGAATTCCAGATGTTCAACCTGGTTTTAGCAAAGGCAGAGGAACCAGAGATCAAATCGCCAACATTCGCTGGATCACCAAAAAAGCAAGACAGTGCCAGAAAAACATCTATTTCTGCTTTATTGACTATGCCAAAGGTTTTGACTGTGTAGATCACAATAAACTGTGGAAAATTCTGAAAGAAATGGGAATACCAGACCACCTGAGCTGTCTCTTGAGAATTCTGTATGCAGGTCAGGTAGAAGAGTTAGAACTGAACATGGAAAAACAGATTGGTTCCAAATAGGAAAAGGAATACATCAAGGCTGTATATTGTCACCCTGCTTATTTAAATTATATGCAGAGTACATCATGAGAAACTCTGGGCTGGGTGAAGCATAAGCTGAAATCAAGATTGCCAGGAGAAATATCAATAATCTCAGGTATGCAGATGACACCACCCTTATGGCAGAAAGTGAAGAAGAGCTAAAGAGCCTCTTGATGAAAGTGAAAGAGGAGAGTGAAAAAGTTGGCTTAAAGCTCAACATTCAGAAAACTAAGATCATGGCATCTGGTCCCATCATTTCATGGCAAATAGATAGGGAAATGGTGAGAGACTTTATTTTGGGGGGCTCCAAAATCACTGAAGATTGGGAGAAAATAATAGCAAACAAAGCAACAGACAAGGATTAATCTCAAAAATATACAAGCAACTCCTGAAGCTCAATTCCAGAAAAATAAATGACCCAATCAAAACATGGGCCAAAGAACTAAACAGACATTTCTCCAAAGAAAACATACAGATGGCTAACAAATACATGAAAAGATGCTCAACATCACTCATTATCAGAGAAATGCAAATCAAAACCACAATGAAGTACCATTACATGCCAGTCAGGATGGCTGCTCTCCAAAAGTCTACAAGCAATAAATGCTGGAGAGGGTGTGGAGAAAAGGGAACCCTCTTACACTGTTGGTGGGAATGCAAACTAGTACAGCCACTATGGAGAACAGTGTGGAGATTTCTTAAAAAACTGGAAATAGAACTGCCATGTGACCCAGCAATCCCACTCCTGGGCATACACACTGAGGAAACCAGATCTGAAAGAGACACATGCACCCCAGTGTTCATCGCATCACTGTTTATAATAGCCAGGACATGGAAGCAACCTAGATGCCCATCAGCAGATGAATGGATAAGGAAGCTATGGTACATATACACTATGGAATATTACTCAACCATTAAAAAGAATTCATTTGAATCAGTTCTAATGAGATGGATGAAACTGGAGCCCATTATACAGAGTGAAGTAAGCCAGAAAGATAAAGACCAATACAGTATACTAAAGCATACATATGGAATTTATAAAGATGGTAACAATAACCCTATATGCAAAACAGAAAAAGAGACACAGATGTACAGAACAGACTTTTGGACTCTGTGGGAGAAGGTGAGGGTGGGATGATCTGAGAGAACAGCATCAAAACATGTATACTATCAAGGGTGAAACAGATCACGAGCCCAGGTTGGATGCATGAGACATGTGCTCAGGCCTGGTGCACTGGGAAGACCCAGAGGAATCGGGTGGAGAGGGAGGTGGGAGGGGGGATCAGGATGGGGAATACATGTAAATCCATGGTGATTCATGTCAATGTATGGCAAAAACCACTACAATATTGTAATTAGCCTCCAACTAATAAAAATAAATGGAAAATAAATAAATAAATAAATAAAAGCCAGGGGGGAAAAAAGACAATAAAAAAAAAATCACTGCAGATGGTGATTGCAGCCATGAAATTAAAAGATGCTTACTCCTTGGAAGGAAAGTTATGACCTATCTAGACAGTATATTAAAAAGCAGAGACATTACTTTACCAACAAAGTCCGTCTGGTCAAGGCTATGGTTTTTCCATACATGACTATGTATAGGTGTGAGAGCTGGATTATAAAGAAAGCTGAGCAGCAAAGAATTGATGCGTTTGAGCTGTGGTGTTGGAGAAGACTCTTGAGAGTCCCTTGACAGCAAGGAGTTCCAACCAGCCCATCCTAAAGGAGATCAGTCCTGGGTGTTCATTGGAAGAAGAGATGAAGCTGAAACTCCAATACGCTGGCCATCTGATACAAAGAACTGACTCATTTGAAAAGACCCTGATGCTGGGAAAGATTGAAGGCAGATGAGAAGGGGATGACAAAGGATGAGATGGCTGGATGGCATCACTGACTCAATGGACATGAGTTTGGGTAAACTCTGGGAGTTGGTTATGGATAGAGAGGTCTGGCATGCTGTGGTCCATGGGGTTGCAAAGAGTCGGACACAACTGAGCGACTGAACTGAACTGATTCTGTCATGATAACACTGGCATTAGCAAATGCCATTTTGGAATCCTCCCTCTAGAACTACTAATGCTGGAGAGTAATCTGTCCACCAACAGGTCAGCACAAGCCTCACACTGCCCCAGGCCATGCATCCAACCTCTCAGGAAATCTCCCTTAGCCTCCAGTGGGCATTTAACCATCATACAAGTTACAGCCTCATAGCTAACCACATAGGGACCAGCCATGCCTACCAGGCTGTCCACATAGTCAGCTCTGCCTCAACAGAAGGACCCACACAGGCCACACAAAAGGCACTGCTAGAGCACACAGCTCTGGTGGCCAGTAGATGTGCTACTGGGCCACCTACAGTATCTCCTCCATAAGGACACTTTTTCACGATCAGGAAATGTAACTAGCTTACCTAATACATAGAAAACACAAGAGCAGAAAACAGGCAAAATGAGGAGATGGAGAAATATGTTCCAGAGTCTAAGACAAAACTTCAGAAAAGTAAGTAAGTGAAAGAGACATGAACAATGCACCCAATAAAAAGTTCAAGGTGTTGATCATAATGATGTTCTTTGAACTCAGGAGTAGAATGGACGAACATACTGAGAAATTCAAGAGAGTTAGAAAATTTAAAAAAGACAAAATTATCTGAGGAATATAATAACTGAAGGGAGAGAATGGAAAAAATAGTCCATACAAATGGTGTAGCAATATTTATATCAGACAAAATAGACATTAAAACAAAGACTAAAACAAGAGACAAAGGAGGACATTAACATTAGAATTAATCAAAAAAAGGTATAATAATCACAAATATATAAGTATCCAGAGAAGCACTTAATTACATTAAACAATTATTAGCAAACATAAATAAAGAAATTGACAGTAACACAATAATAGTAGAGGACTTTAACACTCTGCTTACATCAATGGACAGATCATCCAGACACAAAAATCAAACAGATAGAATTAATATATATGTATAAAGAATATTTCATCCCAAAATAGAAGAATACATTTTCTCTTTAAGTGTACATGGAACATTTATAATCATAGATCACATTCTAGGTCACAAAAAAAGTCACAATATATTCAAGAAGACAGAGATATCAACCATATCTTTAGACCACACTGATAATGAAACTAGAAATCAGCTACAAGAAAAAACAGCAAAACAGGCAAACACATGGAGGCTAAACAATATACTGCTAAGCAACCCATGGTTTACTGAAGACATCAAAAAGAAAAAACACACCTGAAGACATATGACAATAAAAGCACAGCAATCCAAAAATCTACCAGACACAGAAAAAGCAGTTCTAAGAGGGAAGTCCATAGTGATAAACATTTACCTCAAGAAACAAAAAAATCTCAAATAATCACCTTAGGAAACTAAAAGAAAAGAATAAACAAAACTCAACATTAGTAGAAGGAAATAAATAAAGATCACAACAGACATAAATGAAATAATGACCAAAAAAAAAAAAAATGTCAATGAAAACTAAGAGCTGGTTCTTTGAAAAGAGAAACAAAATTAGAAAACATAATTTGGCCAGACTCATGAAGGGAAAAAGAGAGCCCAAATCAATAAAATCACAAATGAAAGAATCACAATCAATACCACAGAAATACAAACAATCATTAGAAATCACTATGAACAATTATACACCAATAAAATGGACAACCTGGAAAAAAGGGATCACTTCCTACAAAACTACCATCACCCCAGACTGATTCAAGAAGAAATAGAAAATATGAACAGATCAATCATCATTAATGAAATTGAATCAATAACAATAAAGCTCCCAGCAAACAAAGTCTAGGACTTGAGGGCTTCTCAGGTGAATTCTTCAAAACACTTAAAGAAAAGCTAATAGTTGTCCTTTTCAAATGATTTCAAACTACTTAAGAGGAAGGAACACTGCTGAACTCATTCTACAAGGCCAGCATCAACCTGGAACCAAAACCAGACAAAGACATATGAAAAACCACAGTTAGATCACTGAGGAACATAGAGGCAAAAATTATCAACAAAATATTAGCAATGCATTAAAAGGATCATACCTAGTAAATGTCATGCTCAATGGTGAAAATGGTGATAGTATTTCCTCTGAGATCAGGAACAATATAAGAATGCACAGGTTCACCACATCTATTCAGTATAGTTTTAGAAGTCTCCACCATAGCTTTCAGACAAGAAAAAGGAATTCAAACTGGAAAGGAATATATAAACAGTCAACATCTGCAGATGACATGATACTATACACAGGACATTTGAAATTTTCAGTTCAGTTGCTCAGTCATGTCTCTTTCTTTGTGACCCCATGGACTGCAGCATGCCAGGCTTCCCTGTCCATCACCAACTTCTGGAGCTTGCTCAAACTCATGTCCGCATCGAGTCAAACATCCTAAAGATGCAAAGAAAAATTATCAGAGCTAATAAACAAGTTCAGTAAACTTGCAGGATACAAATTTAGTATGTAGAAATATATTGTATTTATATACTCTAATAACAAGCTATTAGAAAAAGAAATTAAGAAAATGAAATCCCATTTACAATTGCATCAAAAGAATTAAATATTTAGTAATAGGTGTAATTAAAGAAAAGACTTGTACTCTTAGAGAAGTCAAAAGAAACACATATAGCTCATCATCATACAAACAACCTTACAAAGAAATGAGTGGAGTACTTGAATAGACATTTTTCAAAGAAGACATTCAAATAGTCAGTAGGCACATGGAAAGATACTCAACATCACTATCAGGTAAATGTAAATCAAAAACACAATGAGCTATCACACCTATCAGAATGTCTATCACCAAAATGAGAACAATGCCAAGTTTTGGCAAGGATAAGAAGGGAACCCTTATGCACTGCGGGTGGAAATGTAAATTAGCACAGCCACTATGGAAAACAGCATGGAGGTTATTCAGAAAGCTAAAAGTAGAACTACCCTATGATCACCAATTTCACTTCTGGGTATATTGTTTAGTCGGTAAGTCAACTCTGACTATTTGTGACCCCATGGACTGCAGCATGCCAGGCTTCCCTGTCCTCCACCATCTCCCAGAGTTTGCTCAAACTCATGTCAGTGATGCCATCCAACCATCTCATCTTCTGTCATCCCCTTTTCCTGCCTTCAGTCTTTCCCAGCATCATGGTCTTTTCCAGGGAGTTAGTCACATCAGGTGGCCAAAGTACTGGAGCTTCAGCATCAGTTCTTCCAATGAATATTTTGGGTTGATTTCCTTTAGGATTGACTGATTTGATCTCGATGTAGTCCAAGGGACTCTCAAGAGTCTCCTCCAACACCACAGTTCAAAAACATCAATTCTTCAGCACTCAGCATTCTTTATGGTCCAACTGTCACATCCATACATGACTACTGGAAAAACCATAGCTTTGACTATACAAACCTTTGTCAGCAAAGTGATGTCTCTGCTTTTTAATATGCTGTCTAGGTTTGTCATAGCTTTTATTCCAAGGAACAAGTGTCTTTTAATTTTGCGGCTGCAGTCACTGACCATAGTGATTTTGGAGCTCAAGAAAATAGTCTGTTACTCTTTCCATTTTTCCCCTATCTATTTACCATGAAGTGATGGGACTGGATGCCATACACCCAGGGAAAAATAAATCCCTAATTTGAAAGCTACATGCCGACCAATGTTCATTGCAGCATTACTTACAATAGCCAAGATATGAAACTATGAAAGCAACCTAAGCATGTACCTATACGTGAACAAATAAAGAAATAGTATATATAGATATATATGCACAATAGAATATTACCCAGCAATAAGACAAAGGAAATCTTGCTATTTAGGACAACATGTATGGTTCTAGAATGTATTAAGCTAAGTGAAGTAAGTCAGATGAATCCCATATGATATCAATTATATGTGAAATCTGAAAAATACAAAACAAAATGAAAACATACTCAGATACAGAAAACAAAGAATAATGGCCTGAGAAAAGGAGAGTAGTTAAAAGGGATAGGTGAAGGGGACTAAGAGGCACACCCTCCATTATTAAATAAATAAGTCAGGGTGATGAAATGTACAGCATGAGAAATATGGTTTCTAATATTGTAATAAAGCTAATTCAAATCCTAAAAGATGGTGCTGTTGAAGTGCTGCACTCAATATTGAAGCAATTTGGAAAACTCAGCAGGGGCCCCAGGACTGGAAAAGGTCAGTTTTCACTCCAATTCCAAAGAAGGGCAATGTCAAATAATGTTCAAACTACCACACAATTACACTCATTTCACATGATAGCAAGGTAATACTCAAAATCCTCCAAGCTAGGCTTCAGCAGTATGTGAACTGAGATTTTCCAGATGTACAAGCTGGATTTAGAAAAAGCAGAGGAATCAGAAATCAAATTGCCAACATCCACTGGATCATAGAAAAAGCAAGAGAATTCCAGAAAAATATCTACATCTGCTTCACTGACTACACTAAAGCCTTTGACTGTGTGGATCACAATAAACTGTGGAAAATTCTTAGAGAGATAGGAATACCAGACCACCTTGCCTGCCTCCTGAGAAACCTGTATGCAGGTCAGTAAACAACAGTTAAAACCAGACATGGAACAACAGACTGGTTCCAAATTGGGAAAGCAGTATGTCAAGGCTGTATATTGTCACCCTGGTTGTTTAACTTATATGCAGAGTACGTCATGAGAAATGCTGGGCTGGATGAAGCACAAGCTGGAATCAAGATTGCTGGGAGAAATGTCAATAACCTCAGATATGCAGATGACACCACCCTAATGGCAGAAAGCAAAGAGGAACTAAAGAGATCTTCCCAACCCAGGAATTGAACCCAGGTCTCCCTCGTTGCAGATGGATTCTTTACCAGCTGAGCCACAAGGAAAGCCCAAGAATACTGGAGTGGGTAGCCTATCCCTTCTCTAGTGGATCTTCCTGACCCAGGAATTGAACTGGGGTCTCCTGCATCGCAGGCATATTCTTTACCAACTGAGCTTTAAGAGAAGCCCTATACACAGATGACACCTCTCTAATGGCAGAAAGCAAAAAAGGAACTAAACGGCCTTTTGATGAGGGTGAAAGAGAAGAGTGAAAAAGCTATCTAAAAACTCAACATTCAAGAAACTAAGATCATGGCATCCAGTCCCATCAGTTCATGGCAAATAGATGGGGAAACAATGGAAACAGTGACAGAATGTATTTTCTTGGGCTCCAAAATTCCTGTGGATGGTGACTGAAGGCATGAAATTAAAAGATGCTTTCCCCCTTGGAAGAAAAGCTATGACCAACCTAAACAGCATTTTAAAAAGCAGAGACATTACTTTGCTGACAAAGCTCCATATAGTTAAGGGTATGGTTTTTCCAATAGTCATGTACGGATGTGACAGTTGGACCATAAACAAGGCTGGCCACTGAAGAACTGATGCTTTTGAAATGTGTTGTTGGCAAAGACTCTTAAGAGTCCCTTGGACTGCAAGGAGATCAAACCAGTCTATCCTAAAGGGAATCAACCCTGGATATTCATTGGAAGGACTAATGCTGAAGCTGAAGCTCCAATACTTTGGACATCTGATGGGAAAATCTGACTCAATGGAAAAGACTGTGATACTGGGAAAGATTGAAGGCAGGAGGAGTAGGGGATGACAGAGGATGAGATGGTTGGATGGCATCACTGACTCAATGGACATGAGTTTGAGAAAACTCTGGGAGATAGTGAAAGACAGGGAAGCCTGGCGTGTTCCAGTCCATGGGGTCACAAAGAGCTGGACACGCCTGAGTGATTGAACAAAATTTATATGTGAACAAATGGTTACTAGACTTTCTGTGGTGATCATTTCCTAATGTATGCAAATGTCAAGAAACTAACATAATATTGTATACAATGATTTTTAGAATGCATTCATAGAAATGCAAACTGCATCAACAACCGAAGAATTGAGAGTTGGTCCTTCATCTTTCAGTAGAATATGACATTTTAGACTTTGTATCAAATTTTAGGAAGAAACCTTGACAAACTAGATCAATTTCATGAGAGCAGAACTGAGCAAAGAACTTGAGATAAACTTTTGAATAATTGTTGAATTACACTCTTCACATAAACATTGGAGCACCATAACAGTTTTAAAAATGCAGTATTTATTGTTTATGATGTTTACCATAAAATGCAAAGTATGTTTTCCTATAGGTAGAGATTATGATAAAAAAAAGGTCATGTTTTTGTGGAAACCTAAGAAGGCAATGGCACCCCACTCCAGTACTCTTGCCTGGAAAATCCCATGGACGGAGGAGCCTGGTAGGCTGCAGTCCTTGGGGTCACTAAGAGTCGGGCATGACTGAGCGACTTCACTTTCACTTTTCATTTTCACGCATTGGAGAAGGAAATGGCAACCCATTCCAGTGTTCTTGCCTGGAGAACCCCAGGGATGGGGGAGCCTGGTGGGCTTCTGTCTATGGGGTTGCACAGAGTTGGACATGACTTAGTGACTGAACAACAACAGCAAAGCAATATATGTGTGCCCATGTGCCCACACATGACACACACACAAAACAAACATGAAGTGTTGTATGAATTGCTATGTGTGTCTATGTTAACATGCTGACCAGAGTATGAATGGATGGGTGAACAGAGAAAAGGCCCTACTCTGACTATACAGAGGGGGCTAAGAAGGTTACTTGTTGAAGACAGAAAACACCTCATCAATGTTGACTACTCTAGCTCCTTAGTTATTATACCACATTACCTAATGACCTGACTCCAATCTCACAACTGGATTAAAATCCACTTATTAAACAGTGCTGCAAGTTGGACCACTGGATGTGTTGGAAGTCAATTTGAATCACACATGAATTCTAGGACTAGTAATCCAATGGGAAATTAATGAAATGATATTCCTAATGCTTATCAATATGGAAGTAATATTCTTACAAGCACGAGGGCATGAACCAACAGGGGTGTGCTTATTCCTGCCTCTGCAGTGATACCCCTGTTCACTCAATGCTGACAACCTACTTCCAATAAGAGTCTGAAACATACACAGCTATTTCTGACTTTCTTAATACTTACGTTTTTATCAAGAGTTACAAGATCGAGGGCATTGTTTTACCCCTTAAACCTATTGTTTCAAATGGCCTAAAGGTAGATCTCACTGAATGATGGGGAGCCAGGCAAGCCAAGTCTGAAAGTCACAAAGAAGGCTTTCAAATTATGCTCAGAAGAGAACCCATAAGATCGTTACCAGCATACAGAACCCACTGCAAGCTGCCAGAGTGGAGGAGCTCTGTCCTTCTATATGGAGCTTACATTTTTTTAAGGAAAACAGGCAAAGATTTTACAACATATCTTGTTAAAGGAAATAATAGAAGCATGCGTAAACTGTAGAAGTTTCTTTGGGTGAGGAAAATGGGCCCACTTAGGCAAAAAGAATCAGGAGAGACAACTCTTCCAGCCAATTTTGTTTACTTTTGTCATTCAAGTTGGATTTTAAATAATGCATATTAATTCAACAGCCAATGAAGGAGAAGCAGCCACCCAAGATGAAGGAAGGAAGTGTGTTTTTAATGTGAACAAGGTGATACCAGCATCCTGTGATGTTGCCTAGACACAAAGCATGAAGAGTGGAAGGAATGCACTGGGGCCGCATCACAGGTACTCATGACAGGGTCTCTGATGAGGGGCTTCGTCCTACCCTGTGGACAAAGAGGTCACAGAGAGGCGAAAGCAAGGTATGAATAGGTCAGCACTGCATTTTAGAAAGTGAACTGTTGTAACTGTGGGTTATGGATTGAACGAGGAAGCAATCACAGGCAAGGGGAGTGTTTGCCACATTTGCGAAATTAGCTGAGTGAACCTGAGGGTGAGCGTGGAGGAGAAACTGTGCAGGAGACAAGGATGAGTTTAAAAGCTGTTCAGAAGGTAAGGTCTGTGTTCTGATGATTTATTAGATGTAGGTAAGAGGGAAGGATGGAGGAATCGAAGATGATACATTGTTCTCTGGAATGATGGATAGTAAGTCGAAGAGGCAGGAATGATTCCAGGTTTTGGTGCAAAGAGAATAAAATTGGCTTGGAACATGGTCAATATCTAGGAGATATATAGGTGAAAGTATCTACTAAGAAAATATAGATTCTGTTCTTTAAATTTGGTACAGAGAACTTCTTCAGTCATATATGCCCTGATTTATTTTAAGGGAAGTATACCTGGAATTTTGAGTACATTTTCATGTTCATTTCAGAAAAAATTATTAATTTCAGAACACACTAAGTTAATTTTTCTTCAAACATTTTAAACATTTGTCACATTGTTATCTGCACTCTGTGAAGAAATTAAAATGCATATAAGTGTTTAAACTATAAAAGTTTAATTGAATACAGAGTACCTTCTCTCTGGCAAATAGCTCTAATGTGAAATATAAAAATGCTCATTAATAGAAAAAGGTCCTTAAATGTATGAATAATTTTTCTTTGCTTTCTTATTAGACAGTTTTGGATAAAATTCATTTAGGATGACTCAAAATCTCTTTTTGTAAATATAAAGTTTGAAATTCAAAATCTGTAACCTATTTATAGCATGTTTTATCATTTTACTATATTTATTTATAAATAAGGACAGGTTTATCTAGTGTTTCATTTGGGTTTGTAGAAGGCTGGGTGTGTGTATGTGTGTGTGTGTGTGTGCACGCGTGCATGCACATACACAAACATGCACATTAAGTCATGTCCAATTATTTTCAACTCTGAGGGCTGTACCCAGCCAGGCTCCTCTGTCCATGTAATTTCCCAGTCAAGAATACTGGAATAGGTTGCCATTTCCTACTCCAGGGAATCCTTCCCACCCAGAGATTGAACCCAAGTCTCTTGAATCTCCTGCACCGGCAGGCAGGTTCTTTACCACTGAGCCACCTGGGAAGCCCAAACCTAGGTTGGTTATTAATAAAATATTTGGATCTCCCCCTAAGGAAGAAAGATGCTAGTTGCCCACCTGTACTGCACTCTGGGCTTGTGTCTTAAAATGTAATTTTTTCTAAGAATTAGTACCAAAAACAATTCGCCTTCAATGTCTTTTATAATCTCCACTTTTGTGTGCCACATATGGCTAGCATAATAACACAGCTGTCTCCCACTACAATCTTAAAATGTGTATATGAATAAATGTGTGTGTGAGTAAATGGGAGATGAGTTAATTTGATATTTAAAATAAAGAAAAAGCCTTTTTTTTTTTTTTTGGTTTCAAACACCAGGAATCATTTTAATTCATGCAGCTGTTATGTTTTATTTAGTCCTTTATAATATGTAAATATAAGGTATATAAATCATTCTATTTGTCTTGAAGAGTTGAACAAAGGTGGGGGAGGGGAATGGTCGTTTATGAGTAATTGAATAGCTTTTAAACTTATACTTATCAAGAAAGGAACTGTAGAAAGTGTTTTGAATGTGTTACCCTATTAATCACAAAGAAAACCTGTGAATAGATAGTGTTATCCTCAACTTACCCACGAGGAGCTAAGGCTCCGGAAGTTAGAGTCACACAGCTAGGAGATGGAAGGGGTTGACACTCCCAAATCAACCGGCATGGTGTTAGGACTTGAAATGTTTGAAAGATATTCACCCTTTCATCTACTAGCTGTGTAACTCTAACTTACTGAGCCTTTTACAAATCACTCTTCGTGTTTAATAACCTCCAAGTTATCAAGTGAATCCTTCTGAAGTTTCCGCCCATGCACTCTTTCTTGCAATCCAGCTTTATAACCACCAGGTGGCGATGGCAATGCCTTCTCCTCATTCCCCTCAAGTTTTGTTTTGTTTTGTTTTTTAATAACAGAGTAGTAAGCTGAGAACTTCAAGATGTACAAACTGGATTTAGAAAAGGTAGAAGAACAAGAAATCAAATTGCCAGCATCTACTGGATCATAGAAAAACCAAGGGAATTCATGTCAATGTATGGCAAAAACCACTACAATATTGTAAAGTAATTAGCCTCCAACTAATAAAAATAAATGAAAAAAAAAAAAAAAAACAAGGGAATTCCAGAAAAACATTTACTTCTGCTTCATTGACTACACTAAAGCCTTTGACTGTGTGGATCACAACAAACTATGGAAAATTCTTACAGAGATGCAAATACCAGACCACTTTACCTGCCTCCTGAGAAATCTGTATCCAGGTCAGGAAGCAACAGTTAGAACTGGACATGGAACAACAGACTGGTTCCAAATCCGGAAAGGAATACATCAAGTCTGTATATTGTCACCCTGTTTATTGAATTTATATGCAGCATACATCACACAAAGTGCCAGACTGGTGAACCACAAGTTGGAATCAAGACTGCTGGGAGAAATATAAATAACCTCAGATATGCAGATGGCACCACCCTTATTGCAGAAATCGAAGAATAACTAAAGAGCCTCTTGATGAGAATGAAAGAGGAAAGTGAAAAAGCTGGCTTAAAACTCAACATTCAGAAAACTAACATCATGGCACCCAGTCCCATCACTTCAAGGCAAATAATGGGGAAACAATGGAAATAGTGACAGACTGTATTTTCTTGGGCTCCAAAATCACTGTGGATGGTGACTGCAGGCATGAAATTTTAAAAATGCCTGCTCCTTGGAAGAAGTGCCATGAGAAACCTAGACAGCATATTAAAAAGCAGAGACATCAGTTTGCCAACAAAGGTCCATATAGTCAAAGTATGTTTTTTTCAGTAGTCACATGCAGATGTGAGAGTTGTTGTTCACAAGAGATGTGTTCACAGATAAGGCTGAGCACTGAAGAAGTGATGCTTTTGAACTGTGGTGTTGGATAAGACTCTTGAGAGTCCCTTGGACTGCAAGGAGATCAAATCAGTCCATCCTAAAGGAAATCAGTCCTGAATATTCATTGAAAGGATTGATGCTGAAGCTCCAATACTTTGGCCACCTGATGCAAAGAACTGACTCATTGGAAAAGACCCTGTTGCTGGGGAAGATTGAGGGCAGGAGGAGAAGGGTGACAGAGGATGAGATGGTTGGATGGCATCACTGACCCAGCGGACATATTTGAGTAACTCCAGGAGACAGTGAAGGGCAGGGAAGCCTGGTATGCTGCAGTCCACGGGGTCACAAAGAGTGGATATAATTGAACAACTGAACAACAACAAATCTAGCCTTTATCCTTGAAGTTGCTCAGTCATGTCTGACTCTTTTTGATCCCATGGACTGTAGCATACCATGCTCTTCCATCCATGGAATTTTCCAGGCTAGAGTACTAGAGTGGCTTGCCATTTCCTTCTCCAGGAGATCTTCCTAACCCAGGGATCAAACCCAGGTATCCTGCATTACCGGCAAATGCTTTACCATCTGAGTCACCAGGGAAGCGCTCCATCCTTAAACTTAGCTAATGTTTTATATTCTTTAATGGATTTAATGGCAGCAGTATTTTTCCTTATATCTAACAAAGAAGTTCAACTTTTACCTCAGTTGAGTCTGCTGACAGTGACTGCCTGAAATCCAAAGAGCCATCTCCAATACTGCATCCTTCAAGATCAGATGCTGAGATCAAGTTCTCAGTTTACCTATACTGCCTTGAATTTTGACATTGGTCTTGCCCTCATCTTTCCCTCTGCCCTTCTCTGGATGTTTGTTGCCATCTGAAATAGATATTCATTATAAACATACTTTTCATGTCATTTTAAATCTTACCCAGAAACATGCTGAAATATATTTGGCTCTCATTCTTATTTGGAAAAAGAGAAGTAAAGCCAATTTGTTACTTTAAAATCTTTAAAAATCTTTAAAATCTTTTAAAAAATACTACTAAAGGCATTCTATCAAATAGTGTTGTTTACCCACATGTCTGAAGTTTTAAGAGACAATACTTTAAATGCTCTTAAAATATTAAAATATTCCCTCCTAGCTCAGTAAAATGAGCTACAAAAGGCAGAATGATTCCATTATATTGGACAGTGTTATTAACATTTGTTCACTTTATCAGTTTATGAGCACATTGCTCCAACTCAACACATTCTCCTGTTCCCTCCAAAACACAACAAAGGACAGAATCACAAAAGGCAGTGATGAAACTGCAAATCAGAACTTAGCAACCTTAACTCTGAGTCAACACTGTTTCACCAAAACAAAAACAATCTCAAGAGAATTTAAGAAAGCAGCAGCAAAAAACTCCAATGGAATATAACAAATCACCAACCTTATCTTCCACTGTAAAAAATAACTAGTACCCAGGTGGCCTTTTTTTTCTTTATTTCAGAATTATATCTGCTTGCTCACTTTCATTTTTCCAGGGAAAGACCCAGAGGTTTCACTAAATCTTCAATGAGTCTGTGATTTTTGAAAGATTCAGAACTATTCCTAAGTGTCCCTGAAAGAATATCAATTCAAAGTCCAATTCATCTGGTGTGAGGTAGAGTTTTACCTGATTTTTTTAAAAGATTCCTAAGAGGGCAGCAGTGCTCTGAATCATTCAATGTCATTAATGTAAGCTCAACCACTGCCTCAAGGCAATGCTTTCAAACTCCTACCCATGGACTAGCACCCACCTCCCACCTTGCCCCCAGTGTCCCCTGCTTCCCTACTCTCCCTGAAACATCAGAGATTATTTTTACACCCTGATGGCCCCCAAATCAGTACTCAGAGATCTGATCTCTTTCCCAAGCTCTAGGACCCCAGGATTAAATCGTTTTTCCTTTCAGACTGTCCTCCACTTTAGACTCTCCGGAAGGCAGCTTTGCTCATGGTCCTTCTGCAGCTGCTCAGAGGTGCCAGCTCGCTGTTGCCGGGGGATGATTACCCACCACTGAGGTCTCCCCACACGCCTACTGCAGAGGTTTCCAGGCATGATGTGTGAGCACAGGGTTTTGGAATCACAAGAGCACTGGGTGTTTCTTGAGTCACCCTAGGCGTTACTCTAGCATCTGGTTTAGCATGTAAGCTGGGCACTTCTCATCGCAACATGACAATGCTAAGCTGAACTGTGTTAAGGCAAAAGGTGAGGGGCACACTGTGAGCCCTCACTGTTAAGCCCGTGGTGAGTACATCCAGTCAGAGGGTCACTGGTTCCCTGTCTGACCAGGTCTTCTCTAAGCACTTACTAGGTGAGATAAGCAGAGACTTTCACTGAAACAAAACTACAACTGCAGTATCAAAACAAATCAAGTTATGCTTGTTAAAGACCAGAAACGGTGAATACTTTTGACATGTCTTAATGCAGCCACTTCAGTTGCTCAGTCATGTCCGAATCTTTGCAACCCCATGGACTGCAGAGCACCAGGCTTCCCTGTCCATCAACAACTCCTGGAGCTTACCCAAACTCATGTCCATAAAGTCGGTGATGCCATCCAACCTTCTCATCTTTGGTTGTCCCATTCTCCTCCTGCCTTCAATCTTTCTCAGCATTGGAATTTTTCCCAATGAGTCAGTTCTTCACATCAGGTGGTCAAAGTATTGGAGTTTCAGCTTCAGCATCAGTCCTTCTAATGAATATTCAGGACTGATTTTCTTGAAGATTGACTGGTTTGATCTTGTAGTCCAAGGGACTCTCAAGAGTCTTCTCCAACACCACAGTTCAAAAGCATCAATTCTTCAGCACTCAGCTTTCTTTATAGTACAACTCTCACATCCATACATGACTACTGGAAAAACTATAGCTTTGACTAGATGGACCCTTGTTGGCAAAGTAATGTCTCTGCTTTTTAATGTGCTGTCTAGGTTTGTCATAGCTTTTCTTCCAAGGAGCAATCATCTTTTAATTTCATGGCTGCAGTCACCATCTGCAGTGATTTTGGAGCCCAAGAAAATCAAGTCTGTCACTGTTTCCATTGTTTCCCCATCTATTTGCCATGAAGGGATGGGACTGGGTGCCATGATCTTAGACTTCTGATTGTTGAGTTTTAAGCCAACTTTTTCACTCTCCTCTTTCACTTTCATCAAGAGGCTCTTTAGTTTTTCTTCGCTTTCTGCAATAAGGGTGGTGCCATCTGCATATCTGAGGTTATTGATATTTTTTCCAGCAATCTTGATTTCAGCTTGTGCTTCATCCAGCCCAGAGTTTCTCATGATGTACTCTGCATATAAGTTAAATAAGCAGGGTGACAATATACAGCCTTGACGTACTCCTTTCCCAATTTGGAACTAGTCTGTTGTTCCATGTCCAGTTCTAACTGTTGCTTCTTGACCTGAATACAGATTTCTCAGGAGGCAAGTAAGGTGGTCTGGTATTCCCATCTCTTGAAGAATTTTCCACAGTTCATTGTGATCCACACAGTCAAAGGCTTTGCTGTAGTCAATAAAGCAAAAGTAGACATTTCTCTGGAATTCTCTTGCTTTTTCAGTGATGCAATGGATGTTGGCAATTTGACTTTTGGTTCCTCTGCCTTTTCTAAATCCAGCTTCAACATCTGGAAGTTCACGATTCATATACTGTTGAAGCCTGACTTGGGGAATTTTGAGCATTACTTTGTTAGCATGTGAGATGTGTGCAATTGTGCAGTCGTTTGAACATTCTTTGGCATTGCTTTTCTTTGGGATTGGAATGAAAACTAATCTTTTCCAACTTGTGGCCACTGCTGGCATATTGAGTACAGCATTTTAACAGCATATTTTTTTAGGATTTGAAATAGATCAACTGGAATTCCATCACCTCCACTAGCTTTGTTTGCAGTGATGCTTCCTAAGGCCCACTTGACTTCACATTCCAGGATGTCTGGTTCTAGGTAAGTGATCACACCATTATGGTTATCTGGGTCACGAAGATCCTTTTTGTGTAGTTCTTCGGTGTATTGTTGCCACCTCTTCTTATATCGTCCATAGCATTTCTGCCCTTTATTGTGCCTACCTTTGCATGAAATATTCCCTGGGTATCTCTAGGTTTCATGAAGAGATCTCTAGTCTTTCCCATTCTATTGTTCTCCTCTGTTTCTTTGCATTGATCACTTAGGAAGGCTTTCTTATCTCTCTTTGCTATTCTTTGGAACTCTGCATTCAAATGGGTATATCTTCCCTTTTCTCCTTTGCTTTTCACTTCTCTTCTTTTCACAGCTCTTTGTAAGGCCTCCTCGGACAGCCATTTTGACTTTTTGCATTTCTTTTTCTTGGAGATTTTCTTGACCACTGCCTCCTGCACAATATCATGAACCTCTGTCCATAGTTCTTCGGGCACTCTGTCTATCAGATCTAATCCCTTGAATCTGTTTGTCACTTCCACTGTATAATCATAAGGGATTTGATTTAGGTCATACATGAATGGTCTAGTGGTTTTCCCTACTTTCTTCAGTTTGAGTCTGAATTTGGCAATAAGGAGTTCATGATCTGAGCCATGGTCAGCTTCTGGTCTTGTTTTTGCTGACTGTGTAGAGCTTCTCCATCTTTGGCTGCAAAGAATATAATCAATCTGATTTTGGTGTTGACCATCTGGTGATGTCCACATGTAGAGTCTTCTCTTGTGTGGTTGGAAGAGGGTGTTTGCTATGACCAGTGTGTTCTCTTGGCAAACCTCTGTTAGCTTTTGCCCTGCTTCATTCTATACTCCAAAACCAAACTTGACTGTTACTCCAGGTATCTCTTGACTTCCTACTTTTGCATTCCAGCCCCCTATAATGAAAAGGACATCTTTTTTGGATGTTATTTCTAGAAGGTCTTATAGGTCTTCATAGAACCATCCAACTTCAGCTTCTTCAGCATGACTGGTTGGGGCATAGACTTGGATTACTGTGCTATTGAATGGTTTGCCTTGGAAATGAACAGAGATCATTCTGTCATTTCTGAGATTGCATCCAAGTACTGCATTTCAGACTCTTGTTGACTATGAGGGCTACGTCATTTCTTCTAAGGGATTCTTGCCCACAGTAGTAGATATACTGGTCATCTGGGTTAAATTCACCCATTCCAGTTCATTTTAGTTCACTGATTCCTAAAATGTCGATGTTCACTCTTGCCGTCTCCTGTTTGACCACTTCCAATTTATCTTGATTCATGGACCTAACATTCCAGGTTCCTATGATATATTGTTCTTTACATCATCGGACTTTACGCAATAGGTAAAAAAAAAAAAAAAAAATGAAATGCCAACCCCTACCACCATGCTAAGTAATTTGAAAAGCCCAGAGGATAATGCAGAGAAGAAAGAGGCCAGCTAGTGAAAAGGAGGAAAACCAGAGGAGAAAAACCAGTGAGTATGTTTTGATATGTTTTTAAAAAAGAGTGAGTTATTCACTGGGTCTAATGCTGTTGATAATCAAGGGAGTTGTGGACTGAGGAGAGGGCCCTGGATGGAACAGTCTGTAAATCGCTGCTTACCTTCACAATATCAACTAGCATAGAGCAGTGTGAAGGGAGACTTGAAGGATAGGAAATAATCATTGACAGCTAGCACAGTCCACTCCTCAGAAGACTTTTGTTATAAACACAAGAGAATAAATCAGTAGCATCCAGAATACTTTTTGAAATGGGAGAAGTAAGAGCATGTTTGATTTCTGATTCAGTGCAGAAGGAAGCCTAGATGCACCAGCAGATGAGGGCTCCTGAGGCACAGCCATGCGTAGGTGATGGGGGACAGGATCCAAAACACAACTGATGGGGGCTGGAGGGGCTGGAGTCCAGTCGGTTCATCTGCATCCAGACAGAGGAGCCTGCATGTGTGAGGACAGGCGGGGACATGTCCACACATTGGAGAGCCACAGCTTTCGGCAATGCTCTACTGCCTTCAGCTGCTTACTGAAAGAAGGGGCAAGGTCATCAGCTGAACCCAGGGATGTGGGAAAGGAATCAAAAGTTTGATCATGAGATGAAAATGAAAGAGTTCATCTGATGACTGTCTCGTAACCAAAGCAACCATGCAGAGTTTTGCAGGTCACAGCCAGGACTTGCATTTCATTTAGCATATAATAGGAAACTATGTTTATAGTCAACCTTCCCCTAAAATTATCTGCTTAGAGTATCCTATTCATCCCTGAGAGATAAAAACTTTATCTGTGCCATATTCAGTTTGGGGATACGTAGGTAGGTAGGGAGACAGGTGAATAGGGAGACAGACAGAGGTATAGAGATGTATGTATATAGCATATATATATATATAATAGACACATACATATATGCTATACTTGCTGCTGCTGCTGCTAAGTCGCTTCAGTCGTGTCTGACTCTGTGTGACCCCATAGACAGCAGCCCACTAGGCTCCTCTGTCCCTGGGATTCTCCAGGCAAGAATTCTGGAGTGGGTTGCCATTTCCTTCTCCAATGCATGAAAGTGAAAAAAGTGAAAGTAAAGTCACTCAGTCGTGCCTGACTCTTAACGACCCCATGGACTGCAGCCAACCAGGCTCCTCTGTCCATGGGATTTTCCAGGCAAGAATACTGGAGTGGGGTGCCATTGCTTTCTCTGATTCTATACTTAGGTATATATACTTATTTTTTAAGATATCCTTAATAAGTTTTTCTCTTTTTAAAATTTATTATATCAATACAATCAAAATCTCTCTGCAAATGACATCATGCTTTGATCTTTCTCTCATTTGGCAGATTTTCCAAATATATTTGTTGCATTTAACAGAGAATCTACATAACTTGAGTTTTTAAAAAACATACCTTGTCAGAATCACCTCTGGATACAGCTGGCTTATTGTGCTCTAAAAACTTTATAATTTATAAACATGTTTTTTGAATGTTAATAATACTTTCAACATTTGAAAGATAGTTTTTCTTAGATTGGGATGTTATAAATCCAGCTCGCCTATCTAATCAAATTTTCCAGGTTGTACCTAGAGAATTCTATTCAAAAACAAAGACAATATCTACTTGATTCAAAAGAGTATTATATGAACTAATGAGATAATTCTTGTAAATCACTTTAGTTCCTCAGAGACAGCATTCAATAAAGACAAAATGATATTATTATTCTCCGGAGCCCATGAGTTCTTTGTCTGCATGCTCCTGGTTAGGAGATATCAGTTGCACACAAGCATCATCTGCTATGGATTGGTGCACACTCCAAGAGTCAGACACAGACTTTCACAAATGCAATCCTTCCCAGATCGACAAGTTCCCTCTCATTAAGATCCTGTGTATCAGCATTCAACAAGGGAGTTCTGGGCCCAGGGAGGCTTGGTCTAATGATAGACTACAATGAAGTTTAATTAAAATTTTCATCTACATGAATTTTAAAGTCTTCAGATTGCTAGAGAAGCCAATGAAGATGTATTTTTTTTTTAATTCTATTGGCCCAGATTTAATGATACTATCTAATTGCCATCTCTTAAAATTATCCCCTGGGCCTATAACCTGACTCCACTCATTCCTCAATCTTTATAAGAGAGAAACAATAACTCCCAAGGTTACAATAAATGTAATGCATCTTGCCAGGGTCCTGTTCTTTGTTTTTCTGCCAACAGAATGATTAGTATCTCTAAACCATAACCTCTTGCTTAGCTAAACTGCAGTAGTCTTCCATATATATTTTTTTACATTTTTGCATTGTATTATAATTTATAAACATGTCTATTAGGCAAAAAATAATGTGAATTACTTAATGATTTCTATTTCATTTTTGTATTCCTATTATCTAACACATTCTGTACTAGAAGAACATATTCTGGGCAAGAAATTACATCTCAATAAAATTATAATTATACAATATGCATTATCTTAACAAACAGAATTAAATTAGAAATAACAGAAACATAGAAAATATCCAAGCATTTCAAAACTAAATAGCACACTTCAAAGATATCCCACTGATCAAAGAAAAAAAATCAAAGGAGAATTAGAAAGTCTGTATTGAAAGATTTGTGATCTATCCACTGGATTGAAGTGGCCAAGTTGCATGGATAAACCATGCTGCTATTTACTTAATTTGTATGAGTAATACAAGACACAATGAACTTTTGGATCTTAGATATGCCAATATCACTTCTGTATCCTTCCCAGTGTAGCTGGCTTCCTTTTGTTTCATAACGTATACACCATGGGAGTCAAGGTATTTGGAATTCCACTCAGTAATCTTCTACATACCTACAGATCATTTCACCAGGCCATTCCTTTATTCTTGTGATGGTATAAACTTAGAATAGAAGTCATCTTTCACTACTTAAAATAAAAATCCCTATTTGCTGTTAAAATACATTTGGTGATGAAGAGTTTTTATATGACTGTATGTCAGGGATGAATAGCTCCAGTTCCCTCAGTTGTAAGTGCAAGGATTCAGGTAAAAAATTTGGCCTTTTTTATTCGGCTTGAATTCAAAGCAACACTATTTTAGGATTTGTCTTAGAGACATAAGTGCTTCCTCTAGAAAAGTGTACAACAGGGGCTACAAGATGAACAAGAACAAAAAGATCAATCTTTAAAAAGAAGAAAGAGAACTTTGATAGGTTAAGCCAGAGAAACCACAAATCAATCTTTTGGGTTTAGTTAATATATTTATTGATGACTAAAATTTTATGTCATATTTTATGACTAAAATAATGCTTCCTTTGAGTAGTTAAAATCTGGTGGAATGATTACCTTCAGGAGGGAGGAAGGGAGAGGGAGAGAGAGGTGGGGGACAGAGAGAGAGGGAGGGCTCTAGTAACTACTTTAGGTAGATGCTCTGATAGTCATATGCATGAGTGTTTGTAACAAAAGCACCCAACCACACTGTGTGTATGTTTGGGGCAAGGGGTGGGTGAGACTAGAAGAACTCTAATTTTCTCGAGAAAGGGTGTGGTAGGCAGAGAAAATATCTGGAGCAAAGGAACAGAAGAAAGAGGCTGGTTGTTGACACTTCTTATTCTAATTGAGTGGAGAACAATACAGGAAGAAGGTAAGTTCAAAACTCTTCACAGAAGGCCTTTCTCCCATGGTAAATTCAACTGTTCCATAAGAAGTTAGTGTTTGTCTTGAAAGGGCATGGGTGAGTGAGGGCAGTGAGGAAACAGGAGCCAGCATGCAAGGACTGATGAATTAACAATCAAGTAAAAAAGGTGACAACATTTTTAATATAATAGAGAAAAATAAGACTAAAGACAGAAATACTAGACAAAAGCTCAAGCTTTCCAGGTGGGAGAAGGTAACTAAGATGGAATTAAATCAGTGACAGAATGGATAAATAAAGTCAACAAATAGAAAAATAATTAAGAAGTAAGGATGAACCAGCGCTGCTGCGTCCAGCTCAGTGGGCGAGAAAGACCTGAATCGGGGACAAGCGCATGATTAAAAGACAGAACATATAATTTGGCAAGCGGGGAGTCAGGGGCCCTCCTGCTCTCCATGGCAGGAAGCCAAATGTCCCCTTTCAGTCGGCACTTCTATTGGCAGAAGTCACATGAGATCGTCAGGAGACGGCTATCCCGGGGAGTCTGATCAGTGCACCATAAAGAGGGAATCAAGTTAAGGCTCTGCTGTTGATCAGAAACATCCTGTTTTGTTTCCGTGGAGACAGACGCAGGGGCAGGCAGTGAATCGAATCAGAGAGCATGTCCAGCCCCAAGAATGGCCCTTTGGCATGCTCACTAGGACAATCAGGAGGGCGGGGTTTGCCGCACCCTTGATTCATGGGGCAGGTTCTGATCTCTGCTCCACCAGGCTGCAACAAACCAGGCTTGATACCTGATGGGCCATGAGTAGGGTAAAGATGCTAAATAATGAATAAACTGAAGATCTGGGAATTGGTGACAAAGTAGTTGATGGGGCTTCCCCATCCATACATGGACCCTATCCCTTCCACTGCATCCAAACAAGGACCAGGTACAGTTCTGCTCATCCTCTTGTTCCTTGACTACCAAAGTGTCTGGTTCAGAGTGCTCTCAGTAGGAACGTCACTTGAGAATAGACCCTATTAGGAATGAAAGGTAACACATTTAACTTTAAACGACTTGAGGTGGACGTACCTGTGAAACCTTCAAGCATAAATGCATCACTCAAGTTAGCAAAATTGATTTCTATCCCAAGAGAATTTGAAATGTGACAGAAAGATCAAGTCAGTTATTGGGGAATGTTTTGTAGACATTCATATGAATATGTTGCCACTTCAGTATTTGTGGGATCCAAGCTAAAAGTGCAAATGGAATTCCATATATCACAGATCTAACTACTTAAATGTAATACAATTAAGCTAACACATTGTTGGGACTTCCCTGTAGCTCAAATAGTAAAGAATCTACCTGCAATACAGGAGACCTAGGTCCGATCCCTGGGTTGGGAAGATCGTCTGGAGAAGGGAATGGCAATCCACTCCAGTATTCTTACCTGGAGAATCCCATGGACAGAGGAGCCTGGTGAGCTACAGTCTGGGAGGTTGCAAAGAATCGGACACAACTAACACTAACACATTTTTTAGAAGAATATGTGCTCGCCTCCTATGTTGACAAATACATCATTACGATGACAGAATTACATACAGAATTCTCAGAATCCTCAACATTTTCAGCAAGGATGTACAGATACAGGAAGAACTGGCTAGTGGCTCTGGATCATGGCCTCCCTCCCTTCTCTTTCCACATGGAGCTTCGTCCATAAAGACAGGACCTCACACATCCGAGGTCCATCTACTTGCAGAGCTCTCTCCGCAGCCGATGCCACAGCCCAAGGGTGTACATGCCTACTGCGTGGATGGCTCACAGATGAGTGTGCCTGAGGAGGAAGAGTATTTCATAGGCCCTGGTAGGATGCTTGAGGCTAGCAGATCAGAGAATTAGAGACCCTCAGGTTCCCAAAACCTAGCCTAAGACGGGGTTAAACTGGAGAAGACCCTGGGAAGGGCTTCCTCTGGTCTTGCTCTGAGAAAAACACTGCACATTGGAGCAAATCTGATAGACTAGTGACAAATTGCCTGCAAAACCCAGACCACAGAGGGGGACAGAGATGAAACAGACAGACGAAGAAGCAAAACGAAGAGTCCTTGAAAGACAGAACTGAAACCCAGTGGTGCTGCAGTCCTCTTGAAGTCTAGCTAACTTTTTGTGGTTAATTTACATGAGATTTTTATCTGGTTCCATGATGTTTTTCTAGATAATAAGTTAGCTTTTGTCCCTTGTCATCAAATTATCCGTGATTCAGAAAATACAATTATTAGAACTATAAGAACATCCAAAGAGGGAACACAATACAAAATGGGCTAAGAATATGACCTGCTATTTCACTGAGTTGACTGAGCTGATGCATTTCACACAGAACTTGTGGACATGGTCCAGAAAAGGGATCAAACACCCACAACAAATTTGTGCTAACTTCATCAGCTTTTTTAAAATTGTTTCCATTATGTCTTCTGTTCTTTCTAGGCATTATACCACAAACTATACAAATCAAAAAGGTCATCTTTAACTTGGGAGTTTGGGGTTAACATACACAGTATGTAGTTTTATACATACTACTATGCATAAAACAGATAAATCAGAACCTATTGTATAGCACAAAGAACTATATTCAATGTCTTGTAATAATCTATAAGGGGAAAGAATCTGAAAAAGAATATATTTTGTATACATCTATAAATTGAGTATATATGTAAACTGAACATGTATATATATATATATATATATATATATATATATATATATATATATACAAGTAAACTGAATCAGTTTGCTGTACACTTGAAGGTAACCAACATTGTAAATTAACTATGTACTTCAATCTTAAAAAGTGATTTTTAAAAAAGGCCATCCTTCAATTAGTACTTAAGTTCATTAAAATAAAGTTAAACCTGTACATGATAGCTGGTTAATGTACAATTACTGCCCACTTTTCCAGCTCCAGCATTTAAAACAATCCTACTGTATTCTGTGTGCTCTCAGAGAATAGATATCTGACTTGGTTAAACAATGTTCACAGAGAAAACTCACACATAAATTCATTCTAACAAGGGGTCCGTGCTAAACAATGCATGAGAAGGAGAGAATGTCAAGGAACAAACAACACAAACCACTGTTTCTCAATTCCACCAAGACCTCTTTTTCGAGAATTTAGCCGATGATAAAAATGAGAAACAGAATTATTGTGGCAAAGACAAATTATCTTGTGTGTTGAGAGGAGAACAGCAAAAGCAGGAAGAAAAGGATCACATCCCTTGCGTAAACAGGTTTTCACATTTCAAGAAACAGACACAAGCAATTCTGCAGGAGTTAAGTGAGTGCTTTTAGAAGTCCATCAGGCATAATGGGCTGAACCAACATAAACATCAACAGAAAATGCAGAATATCATCCGAGTCCTTGCACTAATGGCGTAAATTGTACAAGTGAAATGGGGGGGAGGGTAAGTAAATTGTAAAAATGAAACATCTATCCTGAGACCTAAATAAGCCACTAACAGATGGAGAAATTCACTTCAGCCTAATCATGAGGGACCCATGTGCTAAATAGAGAAGAAGCCACTGTGGTATTAGCGTATCTGAGAACAAAATCATTGCCTTAGTAACATGTGCACATCACAGAGGCTACAAGCTTATAAATATCTAATGTACAGGGACAAGGAATATATAATAGAACGCCATTCCATTCTGAGAGAGGAGAATATTTATGAAATGAAGAAATTACATATGCATTAGGGCTAGCATGAACTCAATGAACATAGAATGGAAAATAGTCTAGAAAATGTCTTAGCTACCATGTCCTCAAATATTCTCATTTTATACCTGAGGAAACTAAGAAACACAAGGGGTAAATGCTTCTTATATCATGAATGACTCACTATCAAAGCTATAAAAAATAATGAGGCAATATCCACAATTAGTGCAAGGCTAATTTTAAATATTCAATGTAAACCAATACAAACAATAAAACAAAATTAAAATTAACATATACTTTTCCATTCAAAATTATCTCATTAAATTGTTTATTCCCTCAAGGAAATAATAAAATTTTAATTCTTAAAAAAACACAAGTATTTAGTAAACACCTACTTTACTTAGAACATGGAAAATATCCTGAGATTTTAAAAAGACATAATTTCTAGGTCTGTTTACCAAAGGGGAAAGATGGGAGAAGGGATAAATTGAGAGTCTGAAATTCACACACACACACTACTATATTTAAGATAAATAACCAATTAGAATATACTGTATAACACAAGGAACTCTACGCATTATTCTGTAATAACCTAAATGGGATAAGAATTTGAAAAAGGGTAGATATATGTGTATGTATAACTGATTCACTGTGTTGTATACCCGAAGCTAAAATCATAAATAAACTATGCTGCTGCTACTGCTAAGTCACTTCAGTCGTGGCCGACTCGACTCTAATATAAAATAAATATTTAAAAATAAATAAATAGAATATATAATATTTTAATCCTTACAGTTTGTTTTGGCTCATAATAGACATCAACCTCAAGGTTGACGTAGACTGAGTATGATATAAACAATAGAAATATATTCTATTTTATTTTTATGATTCCCACTCGCAGGAAATAGCAACCCACTCCAGTACTCTTGCCCAGGAAACCCCAGGGACAGAAAAGCCTGGCAGGTTACAGCCCACGTGGTGGCAAAGAGTCAGACAGGACTCAGTGACTAAACAACAACTCTATCACCCTCGGTCAAAACAAAGGGTCAACTGACCCAAACTGCATCAGATGTCAGATGTGGGAGCCGCCCCACCTCACCTATATACACTGTTTCCCCTTCCTTATTGGCTTTCAACCAAATGACATGACTGTCGAGCTCCTTGGAAATCCTCATCACTTGTCAGTAAGTTTACTCACTTCTCAAAATCCTGGAACAATTCACCAGGCAACAACCTGCTTTCTCCATTGATCCCAAGGAAGGCACTGACCACCAGACAGATAAAATCTTGCTAGTTTTGCCCTCATTTCAACTAAGGCTTTTGGAGAATGACTGCATGTCAGGACTCAGGTGAGATGAGGACAGACTCTCTAAGAATCAAGTTGCTGAACCCTTCCACCCTGGACGCCATCATTCACAGTGGACAATAGCATTAATTTCTCAGTGCCATTTTGCAACTGTTCTCAACACTGAAAATACTGTATTTGAAGATGATTTCATCCTCTCCTTCACTTAAAAGCCTGTTTATTTTTCAGTACCACAAGGGACATTATTTCAGAATGGAATGACTTCTTTGTGCAGCTAGAAATTATACCATGACCTATTTGGTAATATGTAATATATATGGAGTAATTTTGGTGCTACAGTTACTGGAAAATCTATTTCTGGGATTTGCAAGCCAAGTGGCCCCACAGCTTATTCAATAGCAATGTCAGAACCATGTTGCTGCTTTTCTGTAGCTCTCAGAGACTATATGCAGCAAGGTGTCTGAACGTTGACAAGATTAACTGTGGAGGGTGGTCCAGTGGTTAAGATCGCATGCTTCCACTTCAGGAGACAAGGATTTGATCCCTTTTCCAGGAACTGAAATTCCACATGCAGTGCTGTGCAGCCAAAAGAAAAAAAAAAAAGAGAGAGAGAGAGAATACCTGTGGGCCTTGTGATTAAGGAGACACTCCCTCGACTAAGTAAGAGAGCCTCATGTGCTCAGTCAGAAGTCTCGTTTGACCTGGTCCCTCCAACCACTACCCCGACTCGCAAAACTTGTCAACATGAGTTTTTCTGCTTCCCTTGGAACTGCTTATACCAAATTCTTTCAGTCCAGAGAGGCTTGGAGGTGTTAAGGGGCAAAATAGTAATAATAAGGAGGATGACGGCGATAACAGAAGAGGAGCACAAAACTAGGAATGAATGCCACAATGGTAGACACACATATCTCAAAAAAAAAAAAGCGCCAAGAAGTCTAAAATTCAGACTTTATGGAAACATAAATAGTGAATAGGAGTTTAGCTGCTAACAACTACCAACTAGAAGAAAGTATAGATTTAATGAATGACACAAAGCTGATTTTGTCAGCTTGAAAGGACTTTTGCAGTATTTAAAACAAAAATCTTTTTTTAAAAAAAAAACCTCATAAGACAGTTGTAGAACAAAGCATATAAGGTATCTATGAGTGCAGAGCATATTAAAAGAGAGCCCAAATTGTGCAGCTAAGAGAATTCAGGGTTCAGTTCATGGATGTCAGTTTTACACTCTGGTCTGCTGCTCAGATAGATACTGTACATTTGGCAGTTCACTCCACAATTGCTTTATCTGTTATAGATGAAGAATGCCACATGTTAACATCCTCAGTATTCTAGTAAAAATAAAATTAGCAACTGTTCAGATAATATTGTGAGAAATGTGAAGCATTCTATAAATCAATACTGTAATTATTACTTGAGAAATTAGTAGCAGATTTAGTTTCTATCAGTATCAATTTATAATAATACAAGACCATTGGGCTATGCCCTTGTCAGTACTCTAGCAGGAATTTTGTTTTTAGATTCTGGCCCCATCAAGCTTTCTCTCAAGGGATTTGCTTCCTCAAAGAAATGGAACTTCCTTGGCTGAGTGACTCTCCAGGGAGGCAGAACTTTCTTTTTATTATGGGCATATCTTTACAAGTGAATGTGCAGCCCAGAAATTTTTATTCTTGGAATAAAAGACTGAAACTTACTTATGCATGGACTAGAGACAGGAACAGTGCACCCTCCACATAACATATGTTACAAAATCCTACATGCTGAGAGTTTTCAGAACCCAAAATCTCACCCTGGACCCAAACAAAGGACATTACTTTAGAGACACAAGGTTGACAGATTTCACAAAGGAACAGTGTACCTTTTACACACAAATATAAACCACCCCCTGGTGGCTCAAATGGTAAAGAATCTGCCTGCAATGCCAGAAATGTGGGTTCAATCCCTGGGTCAGGAATATCCCCTGGAGGAGGAAATGGCAACCGATTCCAGTATTCTTGCCTGGAGAATCCCATGGACAGAGGAGCTGTGCGGGCTACAGTCCATGGGGTCCCAAAGAGTCAGACACAACTGAGTGACTAACACTTTCACTTTTTGTTTTTCAAACAATCCTATTCTGCCAGTGAAAGCTATTTCCTCTTATTTCCCCAAATTCAAGTGTCTAGTAATGAAGAGTCCACAAACATGAATAAAGACAGGCATGTTACCATTTTCATTTTGCTGCCTTTTGTTTCCACTTTGCTTAATTATCTGCAGAGCTTCATAATACAATTAAAATATATCTACTAATTGGTTCTACAATTTCTGCCAACATAGGTGGAAATCAAGCAGATTAAGAGTTCATTTTCTTACAAATGACAGTGTCTTATTTTAGCATGGTGATTGAATGTAAATTTGTCCCCTAAAATTGACTATAATGAGAGTAAATGAGGAAGAACAGGAATGAACCCTAAAGACAGCAGGTACGGTGTCAAGGGAAGGTTTACAGCTGGAAAGCAGGACACATTTCAGCTTACTAAGCACAGTGGGGAAAGGAAAAGCTAAGACAGCCATCCAGAGGAAGAGGGAGAAAGATAAAGCTTTTTTATCACAGAACCTGGAATGGTTCACGTTGGGCAAACAGTTACTTTTGAAAGCAGAGATAGAGAGGAGGGACTAAAAGCAGAAGCACTGGTTGAAAGTCTACTTAAGAAGAAATTTGACCCCAGAATTTCTACCCCTTTACAGCCCCCTTGCCGCCTGGCAGAGGACTGGGCTTAAGTCACACACAGTTGCAGAAGAGTGGAAAAACATGGGACAGGTGAGTGCTCCTGTGCTGCAAAATGCGGTCCATTAGACCATCCCCCTTGGAGGGTCCAAGAATATGGGAAAAAGAAATCTGTGCCTCAGGCAAGAAAAGGGGTTACTCTATAAGAATCTGGCTGCTTCCAGAGAAAACCTGCAGATCCTTTCATCTGGGCACCCAGGAACAAGGGCCCCAAGACAGACAGATGGAGGGAAGGACGGGGAGGCGGAGGGCAGAGGACGGAAAGAGGAGGAAGAGAAGGATGGGGCCGGGTGTGGGGGCCAGGAAGGAAGGGAGGGAGGGAAGGAGATGCTGAGAGGTTCCCTACACTGGATGCTCTGGACCTGCCCCAGCCCACTTAACTGGGCCAGTGCACCCATCCTCCAGCTGGTGGAGGGTGAGGTCACCCATCCACCCCTTCTTCTGTCCTGCTCCAAGAGGGCGCCATCCGGTCCTGGAGATTGGAAGCTCCATCCCACTGCCACAGTGCATGCTCAGTCACTCCAGGGTATCCAACTCTGTCCCTGGGATTTCTCGGGCAAGAATACTGGAGTGGGTCGCCATTTCCTCTTCCAGGGGATCTTCCCAACCCAGGGATTGAACCCACATTTTCTGTGTGTGCTGACTCAGTAAAACCCATGCATCCACACCCGTTTACCAGCTCTATTTCCAAGGAACTTAAACTCAGACCTTACTTGATTTATTCAATTACATGAGAAGATCTTTATATCTCTGACAGTTTCGGAATAGGCTCCTAAGAAAACAACAAAAGGGATCAACTATTGGCCTGCAAGGAAAACAATAACTTGTACAAGGAAGAGAATGAAATAGTATGTGACACTATACAACAACTCCACTCTGCATAAACACAAAATATTCACAATAAATAAATAAATATGACTTATTTAATCTAAATAAGAGACAAATGTGTTGGGAGAAAAAAGAGAAAATATTTGTGTGGGGTTGGGGACAGGGACATGAAAAAAGCAATCTATTTTCTACATGAATAATTCAATAAATAATCCCTTAAAAACTAAATGATGGTTATTTTGTATATGGAGGTAAACAGCAGAAGAAACAGTTAAAAGGTTTGAAAGTGGATGACTTGGGAAAGCAAAAAAGTAGAGCAAAGAAATGCTGCTTTTATTTATATGTCTTCTAGAGCTACTTGCTGTTTTAAACTTTTCACAGTAGTTACAAAATACAGATTCACATTTAACATATGTCTGCATATAAAAAGTACCTACTAATTTTAGGAAATCCATAAAAGTAAAAGAACATAAAAATAATCTATAGCTTTGATACCCCCATCAGAGATGATTATTTTTAGCATTTTATTATGGATTGCCTCGGGTTTTTTTCCTTTGGTTACTGTCTTTCACAAATTTTAATTGTTCTGTATAAGGAATTTTCATTCAGTTAATATTATATTAATACTATGCTGGGTGTGCTCAGAGCAAGGCCCTGAAGAAATGGCTTGTCTGATAACAACATACCAGACAGGAATCTGTATTCATTGTACCAAAGGGCACAAAAGGTGTGGCCTTCCTACAAACATCCATCATGTGTCCCCCCACCCCTTCACGTGGCTGCTGGGCAAGACAGTGGGACAGGGCTCGGTATTGGAAGAAAATCTGCAGTATTTGGTTGGGGTCGTTGTCACCTAGAGCCTGTCTGGTCCATGTGTGGGTGGGCCATAAGTGGTCTAAGAAAGGCTTTGAATCTCTCTTTTCAAGGAGAAAGAACAAAAAAGAAAAATAGATTCCAACTATGGCATTCTGGAAAATGCAAAACTATGGAGACAATAAAAAGATCAGTGATGGCCAGGAGTTTGCAGGGAGATGAACACAGAAAGCACAGGAGTTATTTCTATTAGCAGTGAAAATACTTTGAATAGCATTATAATAAGGGATATACATCATTATGGTGGTTTGGTTTAGTGGTGGTTTAGTTGCTAAGTCGTGTCTGACTCTTGCGACCCTGTGGGCTGTAGCCCGCCAGGCTCCTCTGTCCATGGGATTTTCCTGGCAAGAATACTGGAGTAGTTTTGTCCAAATCCATAGAAGCTGCAGCACTACTCACTTGATTAAAGTAAACCCTAAGATGAACTGGGGACCTTGGTGATTATGGTGTGTCGGTGTAGTTCATCCTTGGTTTTGTTTTGTTTTGTTTTTCATTTATTTTTATTAGTTGGAGGCTAATTACTTTACAATATTGTAGTGGTTTTTGCCATACATTGACATGAATCAGCCATGGATTTACATGTGTTCCCCATCCTGAACCCCCCTCCCACCTCCCTCCCCATCCCATCCCTCTGGGTCTTCCCAGTGCACCAGCCCAGAGCACTTGTCTCATGCATCCAACCTGGACTGGCGATCTGTTTCACACTTGATAATATACATGTTTCAATGCTATTCTCTCAGATCATGCCACCCTCGCCTTCTCCCACAGAGTCCAAAAGTCTGTTCTATACATCTGTGTCTCTTTTTCTGTCCTGCATATAGAGTTATCATTACCGTCTCTTTAAATTCCATATATATACGTTAGTATACTGTATTGGTGTTAAGGTACCACTCTGTTGATAATGGCCATGCATGTGAGGGGAGGGGGTCTATGGGGAATTTCTGTAGCTTTCTGTCAATGTGTTGTAAACCTAAAACATTTTTTTTTAAAGGTCTCAAAAAAAATTAACTCTCAGGGTAAATGTTTTGGTAAAACTTTTGTTTCACCTTTATATATGTGTATATGTTTGTTAGACTGTGATATAAAATGTATTTTTAAGAATAAAAAGCTTGCAGGCCACTGTAGTTAAATTATACTGGCAAATAAAAATACAAACTAACCTCAAGACATTATAAGCATTTTATGACATTTTTACTTTATTTTGTTGATAAAATATTTTACCAACAAAATAATCTTATTATAACTTTTATAATGTTTAACAATTCTCTTCTTTTTGTATTTTTACAGAAATCTCCATTCTTCTCTATTATAAATAATACTGCAACACATATCTATGAACATAAAATATTATTCTACATAGTTTTAATGTGCAGATACCCACTGAGTCTCATCCCTAAATCATCAATTTACAGGGACTTTCACACCTGAAATCATTTTGACAAAATTCCCCAATAAAGCAATCTGCAGGCACTGTAGGCTCATTCTGATGAGACGCTCCCTATGTAAATGATTTTCCAGTTCTTTGGTTTTAGGAGTTTTGCCATCTCCCCCCTGGAACTTTTCACTTTCCAGGAGAACTTCAGGTTTTCCCCATTGAGCACTAAAACAAATAAGTCATTCAATTTTTCTGCTGCATTTGCTTCTTCCGTCATTGAATTCATTTCAATCTCTCTCCAGGGGCTTATAATCTTCCTTCCTTGTCTTCTTGATTCACATATATTTAGGAAACTCTCCATTTTTCTTCTCCAAACATGCATCCTTTTTGCAGGTCTTATGATTTATTTGATTATATGTGCCTTTGCCCTACATTTGTAATGTTGATTTAGATTTCTTATCCTTATGCCTTTATATTTTGGACAACCTTATGTTTTTCCTATTCAACATTTTTGACTAACACTTATTAAAGATACCAATGATGTTTCACTCCCCATGAGTTAAGAACCACCATACATTGCATCCCCACTGGATGCCAGGAATCTATCCATTGTGTCAACCACAATACCTCATTTTTCTTTACTACAACTTGTAAATTATGGATTAGTGGAATTTCACTTTTACTTGAAAGAAAACAAACACCAGTTGTAAGACAACTGGACCCATGAGAGCTTCCCATTCCACTCCCTGGAAAATAGAAACAGGAGAACGAACAATTGGTCTTGTCTGTTGATTTATTTTAAACAACTATATTGAGTCAATCCAAAGAAATGACAGTATAGTTGACATTTTCTTTTCTGTTATTATTGTCACTGTTTAGTCGCTAAGTCATGTCTGACTGTTTGTGACCCCATGGACTGTAGCCCGCCAGGCTCTTCCATCTATTGAGTTTCCCAGGCAAGAACACTGGAGAGGGTTGCCCTTTCCTCCTCCAGGGAATCTTCCCCACCCAGGGATTGAAACTGTGCTCCTACATTGGCAGGCGGGCTCTTTACCACTGAGCCTCCTGGGAAGCTCATTTTCCTTTCTACTCTCTGCTTAAATGATTACTTTTTTCAACTGATCTTCACATTGCCTTTATTAGATCTTGGTAAGGGCTAATGAGCAACACTTTGAAAATCAAATGCTGGCTGCTTGACTCTAAATACCTAGCATTCAAAATGTATGGTGGAACTTGGGGAAAAAATATTAATAGATTGTGTAAGTCTATCTCCACTATTGAGGGAAACTATTTAAAAAGCAATATCTAGCTAAACACTATTGTTTTTGTACAGAATAACTCATTTATACCTAAAATTTCCATTTGCTACTTCTATTATTTTAAATTATTTCATGTATTCCATTGTTTGATATCAACAAGTGTGTAAAGACTTGAATGAGTAAGCTTCCTGATGTGTTCATCTAATGCAAGATTTCTCATACCAATGGTAATTCCTTCAATTTCTTCTCCTTCACTGATGAGAAGAAACAGTTCAGAGCAGGATGTCCCAGAGATTTCTTCCAACAGCAACACTTTGTACTCTTTCTTTTCTTCATATGGGACTTAATCCTGGCCTTTGTCTTGTTTGATCTACATCATCTGTAGAAACCCTGCCTCAAATGGATTATCGTTAAATCCTTCAATCTCATTGCCTGTATTCATGAGTTAAGCAGTTTTCAGGCTTACACTATACATGCCCAAACCATAATGTTTCCTTTTCATTCCTGCTTTTTTCTAGAACCTGTATGTTTGTGTCTATGTCATGGGTTTTTGTTTCCCTTTTCATTTTCTTGCTCTGGGCTGTATTTTGTGGCATCACACCTTGAACTTATTTTTCTGCACTTCCTTATGTTCACAGTCTGTATCTATCTGCTCTCTGACAGCAACCCTTCTTTCCAGGCTTTTGGCATCAAAATATGCCTTGTTCTCCCCACCCTGGCCATTGTCTCAACTACAGGCATACCCTTTGACTGTGTGGATCACCACAAACTGTGGGAAATTCTTAAAGACATGGGAATACCAGACCACCTGACCTGCCTCTTGAGAAATCTGTTTGCAGTTCAGGAAGCAACAGTTAGAACTGGACATGGAACAATAGGCTGGTTCCAAATAGGAAAAGGAGTATGTCAAGGCTGCATATTGTCATCCTGCTTGTTTAACTTACACGCAGAGTACATCATGAGAAACGCGGGGCTGGAAGAAGCACAAGCTGGAATCAAGATTGCCGGGAGAAATATCAATAACCTCAGATATGCAGATGACACCACCCTTATGGCAAGAAGTGAAGAGGAACTAAAGAGCCTCTTGATGAAAGTGAAAGAGGAAAGTGAAAAAGTTGGCTTAAAGCTCAACATTCAGAAAACTAAGATCATGGCATCTGGTCCCATCACTTCATGGCAAATAGATGGAGAAACAGTGACAGACTTTTTTTTTGGGGGGGGGGGGGCTCCAAAATCACTGCAGATGGTGACTGCAGCCATGAAATTAAAAGATGCTGACTCCTTGGAAGAAAAGGTATGACTAACCTAGATAGCATATTAAAAAGCAGAGGCATTACTTTGCCAACAAAGGTCCGTCCAGTCAAGGTTATTGCTTTTCCAGTAGTTATATATATGAGAGTTGGGCTATAAAGAAAGTGGAGCATCAAAGAATTGATGCCTTTGAACTGCGGTGCTGGAGAAGATTCTTGAGAGTCTCTTGGCCAGCAAGGAGATCCAACCAGTCCATCCTAAAGGAAATTGGTCCTGAATATTCATTGGAAG
This sequence comes from Cervus elaphus, assembly GCF_910594005.1. Classification (NCBI taxonomy): domain Eukaryota; kingdom Metazoa; phylum Chordata; class Mammalia; order Artiodactyla; family Cervidae; genus Cervus; species Cervus elaphus. Next base: position 3,583,537 of record NC_057843.1, on the reverse strand, counting down.
GACTGATGCTGAAACTGAAACACCAATACTTTGGCCATCTGAAGTGAAGAACTTACTCTTTGGAAAAGACTCTGATGCTGGGAAAGATTGAAGGAGGGAGGAAAAGGGGATGACAGAGGATGAGATGCCTGGATGGCATCACTGACTCAATGGACATGAGTCTAAGTAAACTCCGGGAGTTGGTGATGAACAGGGTGGCTTGGCATACTGCAGTCCATGGGGTCACAAAGAGTCGGACATGACTGAGTGACTGAACTGAACTGAGGATCTCAGTAACAATGTGATTCTGATTCCAATTCTAATAACCAGTATGGATTTTTCCCCACACCAGCAATTCCCTGCCTGAGTGTCCAGCACCTGACTCAATTCTGATGGAGACAGCATCAGACCCCATAAGTAAGGACTCAGTCCTAAAAGACTGCCCCCACTTCTGACGCCAGTCTCAAATCCACGTTGTCACCAGTGTTTCTGACCAATCTGCTATAGGTCAGAGCTTCCAATGACCTTCTCCTTGGGCTCGATTACTTTGCTAGAGTGGCCCAGAAAATTCAGAGGAAGATTTTACTTACTAGACTACCAGTTTATTATAATAAGATATAACACAGAAATAGCCAGATGGAAGAGATGTACAGGGCTGGTTACAGGGAAAGGACACAAAGCTCCCATGCCCTCTCTGAGCCCCCCACTCCTTGACTCCCTCCGTGTTCACCAGCCTAGAAGCTCAAACAGCCTGGTCCTTCTGGATTTCACAGAGGCTTCATTAAATAGGTATGGTTGATCACAGCATCAGCCATCGGTCCCCCATTCAACCTCCAGCCCCTCTCCCCTCCCTGCAGGAGGTTGGTTCCCTCCCTCCTCAGGTGCTTCCAAAAGCCACCTCATTAACATAATGAAAGACACCTGTATCACTCTCATCACTTAGGAAATTGCAAGGTTGGTAGGTGTTCTATGCCAGAAATAGGGCCAAAGACCAAATATGCATTTCTTATGATGAAGACAATATTACACAACCTCATCTGTTTCTTCCAGCTGGGAATAGTTCAGATTTTCTTTTTTTAGGTGACTGTCTAACTTGATATGTTGAACACACTCTTGCATATACAACTAAAAAGTCCAAGCTCAATTTCATCACATTATATGAGCACCAAAATTATACATGTTCTCAGTCCATGCCTGCCAGTTTTGCTAAATGTCACACACAGCACTTGCATGAGGTCTGGTTGTCTGAGAAGACCTCAGCTGTGTGGAGGTGAGGGGTGAGGGAGCAGCAGGGGCTGGGCAGAGCCTCAAACCAGAGTCCTGTGAAGGGAAGGGGAAGGAGAGAGAATTAGGTGAGAAGCATCTCAGACTACAAGCTCCATCTAGAGAACATTTGCCCAGACCATCGGGGATATGGTCACCCATTAGAGGACCGTGCATCACCAGGACAGGGTGGCACTAGACCCTCTACTGTGCTCAGGTGACAGCCAGCCACACCCTGCGAGAATGGTGGCCTGGGTGACCACAGCTGGGCTGGCAGCCCACAGCACTCTCTGCTGCAGATGATGTCAGTGGGGACATGACAAGATTCTCACCACCACCACTGCCACGATTTCCTGGCACATCACTAGACATTAGTCTCTGCCTTGACTCTGGCTTCTTGGCATCCTCACTGCAGTTCTCTTTGTTCCCGCCTCTCAGAGCAACCTGGGGCATGTCTCAGGCTGCAGTCAATCTTTGGGTGACTGGCACACTGTCCTAGGATGAGAGGGCACGGCGGGGAGGGCAGCACACGGGAGACCGGCCACTTCCTGCAGTTTATCGTTACATCCTAGGCGTGGCACTGGCTTTTCTCTGAGTTCTCCCAACGCAGAAGAAAGCAGTATGTAACATACAATAGATGTTTGCTACGCATGTGTTAATTTACGTGAGAGAATTACAACACGGTAACTTACAACCTACAGTACACATGCTGCTCTCAGCTCAAAGGATCTAGCAGGTCCTCTACATGAGTGAAAATGTCAACTGCAAACAAAGAGAGTTTTTGTTTCTTCTTTCCCAATCCATCTTCTAATATTTCCTTGTTCTTGTCATCACTTTAGCTAGAACTTTCAATACTACGTTAAAAATAAATGGTGAGAGGGAACACCCATGCTTTGTTTCAGACCTACGTGAGAAAGTGTCAAGTGCCTCCATACTTTCACATCACTGTCTTCCCCTGCAATCTGCAGCCTGTCCCTCTGTTAAAGGACCAGCTCAACCCAATCAGTGCCCTAAAGGAGAACTGATCCTCAGAATCAGGTCTCAACAACTGAGAACAAAGAGTGGTCTCTGCCTTAGGCTCTGGATATGCTAATTATGGGACCATAGGTAATGGAAACTTAGCACCCCCCCAAGGCATTCAGGACATGTGCACTCTTACCTAGTAGCCCCAAAAGCACAGTAACATCAGAATGTAATATTCCAACATCAGTACAACCCACAATTTCTTGGTTATTGACCTACATAGAATGTTGTCCAGGTCATTCCTAGAACAAACAGGCAGAATCTCAATATAAGTACAATCCCTTTACTTCTGGACACCGCTTCACGGCTCCTGCCATGGAGTCTTCCTACAAGAAGAACCTAGCAAGAACCTCTACAGAGAAAAGTACAGTCTAAATCCACATGAAGAAAGACACACTCCTCTCTCATGAGCAGAGCCTGTGGAGATGGAGTCCTGTCTCAAAAATACCTGACTCTGTAGAATCCCCAGTGTTACATTTCCCTTCCTAGTCAGAAACCTCTTCATTAAAGCTAATAATTACTTCAAAATGCCCCCCAAAGAACCATAAGATGTTACCTGGCATCGATAAAGGATCTTTCTCAATAGTTACTATAAACAGTGAAACAGAAAGTCCAATGGGGATATTTAAGTCTTTATCTCAGAGACTGAAAGCATTTATAGCTTTAAAGTGACATGTTTTCCCAGCCAACTACCAGTTCTATAGAAATTCACAAAAAGTCTGAACTTTTTACATATAAAATTACACATATAAATCCAACATCTTTAAAGTACCAAATATACCATTTTTTGGTCTGTAAACCATGTGAACTATGTATGAAATCTCCTCACCTTTATGATATCACCTCTTAAGTCTTCCAGGAATGTGCAAAGTAGTCTTTGTAGAAGAATCTCAAAGCAATTCAACCCCAAATCTAATTATTCTACTTCTAAAGGAGTTATTTACACTTAATAACTTCAGGTATTAGGAAAGCCCTGCTCTTATTTAGCCATGGATGTTTCCCACTGGGCTTACTGGAAACTCATGTTTCCTGCATTGGCAGGCAGATTCTTTGCCACTCAGCCTCCTGGGAAGCCTTCTCTTCTTCCTTTCAATCACTTCTCATGTTATATTATGTGGTATATTTTAAAGAGTATTTTTATTGGTTAGCAAAAAAACTTTAGATTTTTCCATTATCTACTACATTTAGAGCCTTAGGGACATCCTTAAGCCTGATTTTCACATCTTTAATACAGAGCTATGAAGAGACAAGTATCCACTTCTGTTCATTTAATTATGAAGTTTAATAGAGATTATGCTTCTAAATCACACAGCACATAATATCACTTGGCACATAATATTAGTTATTGTTATTGCCTTGTGAACTTTCATCTGCATGATACTCAGTTCTTATCTTTATTAAAATAAAGTATTTAATTTTGAGCAAATTAGCAGGTGATTTGACAGGCACTATTTTCCTTTTGTTATTGCTTTCCTGCCAAGAAGCTTCTGATTTCCTGGCTGCAGTCACTGCCCGCAGTGATTTTGGAGCCCAAGAAGAGGAAATCTGTCACTGCTTCCACCTTTTCCCCTTCTATTTGCCATGCACTAATGGGGGCAGATGCCATCATCTTAGTTTTTTTACTATTTAGTCTTAAGTCAGCTTTTTAACTCTCCTGTGAAAGAGAGTGGTGACAAATGTTAAAATGACAAACCTACACAAGTGTGCTGAAAACCAGAGACATTACTCTGCCAACAAATGTCCGAATAGTCAAGGCTATGGTCTTCCTGGTGGTCATGTACAGTTGTGAAAGCTGGACAGTAAAGAAGGCAGTAAAGAAGGCAGAATGCCAAAGAATTGATGCATTCAAGCTGTGGTGCTGGAGAAGACTCCAGAAAGTTCCTTAGACAGCAAAAATATCAAACCAGTCAATCTTAAGGGAAATCAACCCTGAATATTCACTGGAAGGACTGAGGCTTAAGCTGCATGATTTTGGCCATCTGATATGGAAAAGTCCCTGATTCTGGGAAAGATTGAGGGCAGAAGGAGAAGAGGGCTTCAGAAGATGAGATGGTTGGACGGAATCATGGATGCAATGAACATGAACTTGGGCAAACTCTGGGAGATGGTGAGGGACAGGGAGGCATGGCGTGCTGCAGTCTGAGGTCATAAAGAGTTGGACATGATTGAGCAACTGAACAACAACAACAATTTTCCTTTTAACATCAGTGAAATACACATGCATTGTCAACAACTGTACATCATGTCCAAGCTCAGGTCAGCATTTTTTCTCCAGAGAGGGTACTTAGGTCCTTTCTTTAAATAACAATTATTGCTAACTATATACCAGTGATTAATTAATAAGTCAATGTAGAAGGCGAGAAACACAATCACCAGGGGGTAAAGACTCAACCTGTGACCACTGATGCTCATCAGGCAGAAAGGTGTACAGACATGTAAACCAACAGTTTTAAGGGTCATGCATGTTATATATGTGATAAGAGCTATAAAGGAAAGATGTAAAATGTGTTACCAAAAGAGAGTTAATTACCAAACAGTTTTCTCAGGAAGACGTCCTACTGAAGAGGCATTCCATAGGAATTCTAACTATTCATCCATCCATCCATCCATCCATCCATCCATCTATTCATTTACTCACTAAATCTTTATTCAATGGTTTCTGTTTCCCAGGAACTGTTCTTTTTCTAGTCAGGGTTGCAAACAATACAGTGATAAAGATATGATCCTTGTCCTGAGAGAGAACACTATCTAATAGAAGAGAAAATCACATTAACCATTTCAACCATGGTGGTTAAAGTCAAGAAGTCTAGGATGTTAAGAGAACATATGATTTGGTTCTAAAAGACTTCATTGTAATTAAAGTAGGATTACTAGAGTTAGCAAATAAAAATACAAGATGCCCATTTATATTTGACTTTCAGATAAACAACAAATACTTTGTAGTATAAATCTGTCCCATAAACTATTCGGGACACACTTATACAAGTTATTTGCTATTTGCTGCTGCTGCTGTTAGTCGCTAAGTTGTCTGACTCTTCGCAACCCCATGGACTGTAGTCCATCAGGCTCCTCTGTCCATGGGATTTCCCAGGCAGGAAAAAATACTGGAGTGGGTTGTCATTTCCTTCTCCTGGTATTTGCCATTTACATGAGGTTAACATTTAAGTGGGCCTGTTTGTACCTGACAACTCTAAATCTGACGAGTGAACTGAACACACGTGTTCCTACAAGCAGGACATGTGGAGAAAACTGGGAGACTATGTGAAACCAAGGAAATGGTTTCTAAAAGGGCTGGAGGGACTCATCACATTGTGAGTCAGGCTAATGCAGATAAGCCCAGAAAGGTCAAGGAAATATTATAAACTCTCTCCAGGAGATGGAATTCTATCCCTTAGAGCAAGCAGCAGCTATTTAAGGAAAATAAGCAGGGCACTGACAGAATCAATTTCCAGCTTCCAAACATCTGGCTGCAGTGGGAAGAATGGATTCCAGGGAGTCATTCTGGAGACAAAGAGGGGCCAATTTAGAAAAGAGTACAAATCAGGGCGCTTCAATCAGAGGAAACAGTATGAATGAAACCTTAAGACAAAGATGTGAAAGTCATGGTACTCCAGAGAACAGTGAACAGCCTGGACTGCAAGGGGCAGAGCAGAAGGAGATGAAACTGCAAAGTGAGGTTAAGGACAGTTTTGTTTTTTTTTTAAGGAAGCTTTAATGGTAAAGTCTTAGACTTAATCCCTAGAAAGTGGTTGGGAGATTTTAAAGGGATTATCCTTATTATCCTATTTCTCTCTTTGAGAAATTGGACAGGTTAGCCTGACTTCTCAGAAAATGCCAGATGTAATAATGTCAGTGCTGATTCTCTGTGAAGCTGATAATAAGATCAAGTTAGGGAAGAAATCATTAAAGTACACTCCTTCTAATCAAATACCTTAATTTTAAAAAATATGGTTTTAAACTCATCTTCTAACTAGATCTATAAAACTTAAAGTAACAAGATGAGACAAAGAAATCTAAGGAAAGGGTTATGCTAGCATTTGTCCTTGTAAACATTTTCCTCTTCGAGCCCACTTCCCCAGCTCTAGCATCATCACCATGGCTGTTACCGCCATCCTCATCATGATGACCTAGATGCACACGGTGCTTTCTGTGTGCCGGCCAGCAACACCCACAGCAACCTTACGAGGTTGGGGCTGTCTTTATCCCCATGGTATCAATAAGGAGTTTGGAGGCACAGAAAAACCCATACATTGTCAAGGGCACAAACAGCTAGAAAGTGTCAGGCTGGCTCCTAAGGTAGGACATGTCCTGCCACACTGAAATGTTCCAGATATACGGGTCTTACTGTCTTCAATCTACTAACACTTAAATAATGAAAAGAATGCTCCAAAAAAGAATTGCTAAAGTGAAATATAAAATGGGCACCGGAGAAAAAACATAAAATGAGGAAGAGAAATATTCTCAAGGCCCATCAGTATTATCAACTTGGATTGACTGTTAAAGTCAAATTTTTAGATTCTCCATAGCCAGGCTGCTATGCAAGAGACGTTAGTAAAAGCAATATCTGTTTCATCTATCATATGTTCCATCTATTATATACACACCTTGTCAACATTTCACAAGAAAGAAACAAGTACGTCTAGGTCTGTGAATCCATTAGTACCCCAAGAGTAGGTCTGTATTTAAGAGGTAGATCTGGAACCAACGTGACCAAAGTGATGCACATATTAGAATTCCAGCCACAGACAATCACTGCTACTACTCCTTATCTCAACATTATAATCAATAGAGTAAGCCCCTGACTTAAACTGGTAGATAAAATTCAAATGCATCTTTATTAATGTAGTCAGAGTCATCATAAAAGAAATACTCTGGCTAACATTTAAGCAAAGGTAGGAGTGAAAGTGTTAGTCTCTTAGTCCTGTCTGACTCTTTGTGACCCCATGAACTGTAGCCCACCAGGCTTCTCTGTCCATGCGATTCTTCAGGCAAGAATACTGGAATGGTTTGTCATGTCTTTCTCCAGGGGATCTTCCCGACCAAGGGATCAAACCTAGGTCTCCAGCATGGCAGGCAGAGTCTTTACTGTTTGAGCTACATGGGAAGCCCAACAGTGGAAGTGAGGGAGGTAGCTTGAAAATGTGCTAAAATTGACTGAATGTAAAGGTTCAGAGGGCTGTGGAAATAGAATTGAGAGATTGGGAATGACATATATCTGCTATTGGCACTATGCATAAAATAGATAACTAAAGAAAACCTACTATGTAGCACAAGGAACTCTACTCAATGCTCTGTGGTGATCTGAATAAGAAGGAAATACAAAAAAGAAGGAATATATGTATATACACACATATGGCTGATTCACTTCTCTGTGCAGTTAAAACTAAACATTGTAAAGCAACTACACTCCATTAATTTTTTTTTTAAAGAAATAGAAGAGAATACTCAACAGCCTCTTAAAATGGAGGTCTAGAAAGTTGATTTCCAACATAAAATTAGAACCAAAAGCTTTACACTTACTAGGAAAGTAAAACAGAAATAAAAGTGCTTTGCTTCTAGTAAACTTGACAAAGACCTGGGATCAGATCTTTATACTGATTTGTGGAAGGAGAAGCGCATGAGGACTCTTTCCTGAAAATTTATAGAAAAAGGATCCATCATGGGAATTTTGTAGCCTAATTTATTGTATGAGAAAAAAATGTAAGCCTGACAATTTAGCTTAAAATTCAACATGTTACACTTCAGAGGTACTTGAAATTAAGCCTAAGGAAAATCCCCTCTGGAAGGACATATGTTGGCTCAAGCCTAAAAGTTCTGAAAATATATTTATACTTGAAGAGTCAAAAATTAAAAAACACAAATGAAACTCATACATAAACAGATAAGAAAATATAAATACAAAAAGAGCCTTAAAACATTGATTCTGTAATAAAATAATGTACTTCTAAAAGTATGTGATATTGTTCAAGAAATAAAAAGGCCTTAAAACACAGGTAAAACAAATTTTGCAAGAAGGACAAATTGCACATCCAGAAACTGAATCTAGTAACTGAGATTAAAAGATTGGTAGGTGAGTTTAGATGTAACTAATGGAATAATTATTAAATTCATGATGGTCACAGATCAGGGACATAGACCTACTGCAAGACGGAGATTTAAGAGTAGGTTTATAGAACGCTTCCCCTCCCAGCTCCTACTGGCATCTGCATCTATGGGAGTCCAGTATAAAATCAGTGACTCACAGCTGAAAGGGCTGGAGGACACAGACTCAAATTAAGGAGGACCACAGACACAGGAATATGAATAGAAGAATATGAATCTCTGTCCCCATAGACACAGTAAACATCAGACACAACCCTACCTCCTAGCCAGGTTAACAAAAAACCTCACACTAAAAGCCTTTTTCCCAGTTGCTCTTACCCATTACATCATTTCCAGCATTCTACAAAAAATTATGTGGCTAGATAAAATTTATGTGAAGTTTTGAGGCTAGATAAAAGTTATGTGAAGACACAAACCTAACATCAGAATCAGACTCAACTATGACACAGATGCTGGAATTAGGAGACAGGAAATTGAATAACTATAACAACTATAATAACAACCACTTATGGGTTCCAGTGGAAAAAAGGACAGTATGCAAGAATACATGGGTAGTGTAAGCAGAGAGATGTAAATTTTAAGAAAAATCAAAAGGGAGTTCTAGAAGTCAACGCCACTATAACAGAATTCAATGGTTTTGATAAGCCTATCAGTAGACTGAACACAGCCAAAGAAAGAATCAATGATTTTGAAGGTATGTCAATAGAAACTTCTCAAATTACAATGCAATGATAAAAAAGAATATAGGGGGAAAGAGCATCTAAGAACTGAGGGAAAATTTCAAAGTGTGTAGCACACAAATAACTGAAATACTACAAGGAGGAAAAAAAATGGAGTGAAAGAGTATTTGAAAGCATAAAGGCAGATAATTTTACACAGTTAATGACAAATACCAAATCACCAATCTGGGAAGCTAAGAGAACTCCAAGCAGAGTAAATATCAAAAATATATACTTGAGAAGTTCAAATGTTAACTACAGAAAGTTAAGACAAGATCTTGAAAGAAGGCAGAGGAAAATAAAAAATACTGAACCTACAGAGGAATATCGATAAAGAAGTTGTAAGTAAGACTTCTCATCAGAAACCAGGGAAGGAAGACAGAAGGGTTGAGAGAAAGAAAAACACACTAGCCTATAGTTCTCTATTCACTGAAACTGTCCTACAAATTGAGGGGGAAATAGGCTCACAGAAAGCAAAGAACTGTCCAAATTCATTGCTGACCAATGTATCCTTTGAGGAATTGTAAAAGAAAATCATTAGGGAGAAGAAAAATAATACTGGTCAGAAACTAGTACACATATAAAGAAAGGATGAGTGTCAGATAAAAAACAAACGAAAGTTGAATGAAGCTTTTATTTTTCTTAATCTTAATTGATCTAAAAGATAGCTGCTTTGTGAGAGAGTAGAATATTTGGCTTGTGAGTGGGAGCCTCTCACTCGCTCACGGAGGAAAACTGATTTTAAAAAGGGTGATGTGGAGAAGGGCAAGAAGACTTCTGTTCAGAAGTGTGTCCAGTACCATACTGTGGAAAAGGGAGGTAAGCACAAACACTGGGCCATGGTCTGCTTGGGTGAAAGACAGGTCAGGGTGCTGGATTCTCTTACATAGATGATAACAAGGACAAAAGCATCATCAGGGAGAGGAGATGCTGATGGAGTACTTGGAGAATCCCAAGAAGTACATCTCTGGCACAAAAACGATCATTGCTGGCATTAAGAAGAAGGAAGAAAGGGGAGACTTCATAACTTATCTCACAAAAGCTACTAATGAGTAATAGTTGACCACTGCCTTATTTATTATGAAACAGAAGTGTCTCATGATGCTTTATGTGTACCAAATGTCAATTGATCTCATACACTAGAATTCAGATCATGAATGGCTGATGGAATATTTCTGTTAGACTGTCCTGATTTAAATATTGGTTTGTGGCTAAATGAATATGGTCAGCTTTTTAAAGTTTGATAGTAATTCTGGTTTAACAAGTACTATCACTGTTTTCCCCTTCTAGAGAAATGATTGAACTTGAATAAGGAATTTTAAACTTTTCAGGGAGATGGTGAATGCCTTCTCAAACCCTATAGGAGACTAGTTTTATATTTAGATTTATATAACTGGTTAAATTAATATATTTATGTATATATTTATATTAAAAGGTCCCTTCACTATCTCAAAGAACAGAGGAGGGTTCACGTGTGTTTCAAGTTGTGTTCATTAGCCTGTTAAGGCAAAGGTTGAAGATACTCTGACAATGTCCATTTATCTTTTTGGTCTTAACTATGCCAATTTAACTAAAATTCTCTTATCTAAAATATTACCTTTTACTTACTGAAAGCCATTTTAGTGTGATTTATGTATAGAATAAATAAAGAGTATTTAGCACCTCACATTTTACAGATGATCTTTGAGATGCTTTTAAACTTCACTGTGACAAGTTATGTTAGCAAACTTTGCTGTGCATTCTTCACAAAATCAGACTAAGTTATAATTCAGGATTGTCTTTTAAATGGTAAATCAGAAACACAACTGTAGAACTGCTTGTACATGTGTGATTGGCAATGGTGTTTTTGCAAATTCATTAGAAGGCTTAAAGTAGAGGGGCTATATCAATAGCACAGATATGTAAATCATCTGATCATAAGGGTTAAGAATTAAAAAACAAAGTCACAGAAAAAAAAAGATAGCTGCTTTTTAAAGTAATAATAGTAACCATAAGTGATTACAGCTATTGGATAAGTGATATTAATGACAGCACTATCATAAAAGATAGGAGGGAGGAAATGGAAAAACTTTGCTATAAGATACCTGCAAACCTCAGTATTAGTTACTTGATGATTGATTCAGAATAGTTGTAATTTTATACTACAAACTCCAGGATGACCACTAAAATAGTTTTAAAAGATAATATAACTGCTATGCTAACACAGGAGATAAAATGGAATCATATACAGTGCTCAATTAAAACCCAAGAAACAGGACAGAAGAAAGATGAAAATAGAAAAAAACTTGTTGTGCAACATAAAGAAAACTGCTACAAACATGGTAGATATTATTCCAATGATATAAACAATTTAAGTGTGAATGGTATAAATACATGAAATAAAAGTAAAAGATTATGAAAGGTAATTAAAAAAACAAAAACCAGCTATATCTTCTCTATAATAAACCCACTTTAAATATAAAAACTCAGATTTAAAATAAAGATATGGAAAAAGATATACCATGCTAACAGTAACCACAAGAAAGTAAGGGTAGCTGTATTAATTTCAGACTGAGCAGACTATACAGAACAAGAACATTATCAGGGATAAAGAGGGTCATTATATAATGATAATGGGATGAGTTATCCAGAGAGACAAATCAACCCTTAAATATAAATTGACTCTACATACATAGTCAAAGTATTAGTTGCTTTATCATATTCAACTCTTTGAGACCCCATGGACTGTAACCCTTCAGACGTCTCTGTCCATGGAGTTCTCCAGGCAAGAATACTGGAGTCAGCCTCCTTGCCTTCCTCCAGCGGATCTTCCCAACCCAGGGATTGATCTCAGGTCTCCTGCACTGCCGGAGGATTCTTTACTTTCTGAGCCATCAGGGAAGCCCCACCACCACCACACCCACTCACCCTTAGCTAACAGAGCATCAGAAACAGGGCCACTAAAATCATCATCCCACAGCAGGCAGAGACATCCTGGAGCTAGTTTGTTGAAAGTGCAGGTACTCCAGATACTGGAAAAAAGTGGCTTTATTTTCCCCCTATTGTTCCTACAAGCCTGCTCTGGGTCACTGGATCTTCTTCCTCTGTCACTTTAGACAGCAGAAAGAGTCAGTCATCACTATGTCCATCCACATGAAATAACTAAGGCTCTGGAATTTAAGGTGTTTCTCCTCTTCCAGCCCTGAGAACAGGACTGTGCTGGGAACAGGACCCCTGTGGCCTTCCTCCCTGCTGGCTGTGCAGTGTCCGGCTTCTTCACAGTTGGAATGGACAAAAGGGCAAGTAAGGGAACAGAAGAGCTCTCTCTCTTGACTGACACTGAGTATAGCTTGGTTTCTACATGTATGTTTTCACATGTCCATTCACAGTCCACATTTCTACGGCTGTAAAAAGGACTTGCAGCTGATTGTGGTGGTGTTGTTCAGTCACACAGTTGTATCCAACTCTTTGTGACTCCATGGACGGCAGCACACCAGGCTTCCCTGCCTTTCACCATCTCCCAGAGCTTGCTCAAACTCATGTCCATTGGGTTGGTGATGCCATCCAACCATCTCATCCTCTGTCATCCCCTTTGCCTCCTGCCTTCAATCTTTCCAAGCACCATGATCTTTTCAAATGAGTTAGCTCTTCGCATCAGGTGGCCAAAGTATTGGAGCTTCAGCATCAGTCCCTCCAATGTATATTCAGGACTGATTTCCTTTAGGATTGACTGGTTGGATCTCCTTGCTGTCCAAGGGACTCTCAAGAGTCTTCTCCAACACCATAGTTCAAAAGCATCAATTCCTCAGCACTTAACCTTCTTTATGGTCCAGCTCTCACATGTACATGACTACTGGAAAACCACAGCTTTGACTAGACAAACCCTTGTCAGCTAAGGTCCAGATGCCATGATCTGGGACCACGTGCCACGATCTTAGTTTTTTTAAGGCTGAGTTTTAGTGTCAGTTAATTGTGGATGTGATGGTTAATTGTATGAGTCAACTTGACTTGGTCAAAGTATCTAGATGTTTGGTCAAACAACAGTCTGGATGTTCCTGTGAGTGTATTTTTTAGATGAGATCAACATTTAAGTCAGTGGACTTTGAGTAATGCAGATCACCCTCTATGCTGTGGATGGGCCTCATCCAGTCAGTTGAAGGCCTTGATATTTAAAAGATGGACATTCCCTGAGGAAGAGAGAATTCTGCCTCCAAATTGTGTTTAGATTTGAGCTGCAGCATCAACTCTTCCTGCCAGCCCACCACACACACTCACCCTATTCATTCTTCTTCTCCAGAGAATGCAGACTAACACAGTGGGGTTTGTTGAGACAGGCCCTTTATGAAGACCACCCCTTCCAGTTCCCTAGCACAGCTATACACTCTGCAGGATCATATGAACCTGCTTTCCCAATCCCCGCTTTCAGCAGTCCTTGTCTGGACATCACCCCAGCTAGAGCATCTCTTACAAGATGCTCTCAGCCTACCCATCCGAGTGCATTTAGTCTTGGCCTACCCATCTGACATCACCTTTGCTAACAATTTTGAACTTCATTCTCTAAATAATAGGCAGAGTCTTTAAAGAGATTCATGGTTGTTTGTTTCTTTGGGAAAATGAATCTGGAAAGATGTACTTGAGTTGAAAGCCATTGGTGGCAGGGAGAATATAGCTGACACTCAAGCAAGTGAGTTTGGATTCAGGAGTTGTTATTGAAATAGATTCTCCAAGTGCATTTGACTGCTCAGTCTCCAGCGGACTCTCCTCACCCAGCCCCCAGCCCACCCCAGGTTGGGTTACTAGGAAAGCACACATGGACTTGTTACCCCTACACATAGCTTACATACCACTGGTCCAGGGGCTCCAGCCAAGGTCTCACCCTTTGTCTTCCTCAGCCCTGTGTCCCCCAGGCTGTGGGGGACAAATATGAGAGGATCAGAAAGACCCCTCTCAAGGGAAGACGTGACAGATCTCATATCACAGTGAACAGCCCACCCGCATCACCTTTCCAGTGCTACTTCTGCATCCTTCTGGTACTGTCTGGAGACTGACATCAGCTACTATCAGCTACACCCCTCATCCCTTGTCTGAGAACACCCTCTGCAAATCCTCCTCAGGCTGGCTACCCCTCCCAGTGTGGGGTACTTACAGTCAGTCTTCAGCAAAAACAAGGACAGAACATTACCATTTTAATATCTGCATTTACATAAAGCAATTATGATCATGTTAGTCCCCTGTTTTGAATCTTTTAATAGCTCCCTATTGGCACTGGTGTGAAGTCTCATTTCTTAGCTCAACTTACCAGGCTCCTCACTGCCCTCACACCTGGGCTCTAAGCATTGGTTTCTTTTAAGTCCCTGAATTGATCTTTGCTCTTCTCTCCCCTGTCAGATCTCAAACATGCTGTTTGAGATCCCACTATTGCCTCCACCATACCAGATAAGTCCTCCTTGTCCATCAGGTCAAGGATTGATTATTATCTCTGACTGTTCACCTGGCCTCCCCACAAATACCAACTTAGACACCTCTACTAAGTGTACCCAAAACACCTTTCTCTACAGTAGTTAGTAACTGTGTGTTTAACCATGTGTCACCTCAATTACCAAGCGTGCAGCAGTAAGGGCAGCCTCGTGTGTCCAGCTAGTGGCTGTGCACCCAGAGCCTAGCAGTGACTAGTGACGCACAGTGCCCAACAAATATTGATTAACTTTTGGCTTTATCTTGATAGTCATTATTAGGAAAAATTAAATTACATCGGAATTCAGTCACGTGAAAAAGGAAACAAGATTCTGTCTGTTGTCAAACTTGGCATTTGAGTGGATTGCAAAGGTACAGCTAGAAAGCTATTAAAAGATCCCTGGCACTTCAGTTACAAATGCAGAAACAGGATTTCAAATAAACAGGGACTCCAAAGATTGTTTGGGCTTCCCAGGTAACACTAGTGGTAAAGACCCTGCCTGCCAACACTGGAGACAGAAGAGACGCAGGTTAAATCAATTCCTGGGTTGGGGAAATCCCCTGGAGGAGAAAATGGCAAACCACTCCAATATTCTTGCCTGGAGAATCCCCATGGACAGAGGAGCCTGGTGGGCTACAGTCCATGGGGTTGCACAAGAGTCAGACACAACTGAGTGACTGAGCAACCACGCACACCAGAGATTATTTTAAACATCATTGACATTTCAAAGAGTAAGTTATAAGAAACTTTCTTTGGGGGACCTGAGGATACAATTCTTGTATCTTGCAGAGGTAAAGCATTGAAATACTTTTCAAAACAAGACCTTGAGCCAAAGGTCAACATTTAATCATTTCTTTACTTAATATTTTATATCTTTTAAGGGTCTTAAAATTTCAATGATAGAAATTACTCTCTGCATCTTCAACTAGCGTGAACTGGGAATTAAATAAGAATGCCTATTTTTAGTCTAGTTAAAGATGATAGAAGATATGTGTCAATTCCCAGGATTCTGTAATTTAAATGGTAACTGAGTTGATATCTCACTCTAAAATAGTGACTTAAAGAAAACCACATTGCTTCATTAAAATTAAAATCTTGTCAAAACACTTTCAACTATTTCCCCTCATTTATTTGATTTGTCCTTCTATCATGAAGTCAAATTAGATTAGAGTTTACTAAGTCTTCACAAACCACATTGGTCAATATCTTGGCTATTTGTGAGAATTTTATGCAGTAGTTAATGATTTGTTTCAATCATCAAAAGAAAGTTAAACTGTCACTCCTGTAGTACCCAAGATGCTGTGTTTAAAAGGTAAACATGCCTATGACCTGAAATACACTCAAGGTAACAAGTACTTTGTACCTGTCTGAGAATAACTGATGCCTTTTTTCTCTGTTCTAATCTTACTTGTGTAATCATCCAGGCCATATCACTTCCACTGATCTTCAGTAACAACTGATTCTGCTTCTGTAGACTGAAGTTAAAGAAAATGGAAATAGTTAACTCTACATCATGTTAGACCCATTAATTCTGCTTTAGTAGCAAACTTTCTATTCTTAGCTAGTCAATGGACAGATTTTGTCATAATAGTGCTTTATTCACAAAACACTTAAATATATATGTTTAATTTTCTTTTTGTTGCTCTTATTAGACACATATTTCTAGACAGAGCCAAAATAAGCATATACCCAAGATTAATAGAAAATATATCTATAGTTTAAATAAAGAGAAAACATACTAAGCTACTAAAAAAATACAAACTTGGAAAAAATTCTAATCATCACAAAATGAAAGTGTTAGTCAGTCAGTCATGATCGACTCTTTGTGACCCCACGGACTGCAGCCCACCAGGCTTCTCTGTCCATGGGATTTTCCAGGCAAGAATACTGCAGTGGGTTGCCATTTCCTTCTCCAGGGGATATTCCTGACCCAAGGCTCAAACCCAGATCTCCCTCATTACAGATTCTTACCATCTGAGCCACCAGAGAAATCCTCTTATCATAATATCCACATCTTAAATTATCTTTCATTGCCAAACACTGCACTTAACTAAAACACTTAAAATTTAGTAATAGAATGATTTCTTAATTAGCTTTATTTTTTATTTGTAATTAATAATCTTAATATTAAGAACAAAGACAAAGATTTGTAATAAAAACATAGGAAACAATGCTGCAGTTACTTTTTACAGTTTGTGATAGCATCACAGACAAAAGAATCAAGTCCTGTTTAGTGACTCAAATAATTGGTCCAATGCATTGCCTTTGGAAATGTCCAAACTGAGTCGTTTCTCTCTTTGCTGGTTAATTGTTAAACCCATCGGCATTTCAGGGTAAACCTAATCAGCTTCCAATTTATTGTCACTAAATTCATTGGAAAGTTGTTTCTAAAATGTTAGTTCATGACAAATGAGCTTTTTGAACCATTTTAAAATACTTTCAGGACCTTGTATTTAGAGACCAAAAAAAAAAAGTCAAGCTTCTCTCAATGTCACTGGACTGAAATCCCACCGAGGAGAGTTCTCACTTTACAATTCTAAAAGTCAGAATAGATTTTCAACTTGAAAAAGCACATCTTCTACTGCTATTCTCCAGTGTGGTCCAATCTTCTCTCCCTTTCCACGGATTTGATATTTAGGAAATTGAACTCTGACTTCAATTTAAAGGGTAACTGAGCACTTCTCTTTGGTTATCTTTTTCACCATTAACCTGGTAAGATGATACCTGATGAGAATAACTCTTTTTAACTCTTTGATCAGATTCATCTTTTTTAGACTTGTGCATTTTATATTTGCAATTGTGTTTATATTAACACTCACAAAACATGTTAATTATCTGAAATTAAATATTTTCAACTGTTCTTATATCAATAGTAATAAAATCATGATGACAACAAAAATAATCCCCTAGGAAATCCTCACAGTATATGTTAAGGACATTATAACATTATCTAATTAACATTCTCTACAATTCTTTGAATTAGGTATCACCAGTCCTATTTTAAAAGACAGAAAACTAAAGTTCTGAGAATTTAAGATATTTGACCAATCTTGCATAGCTGAAAAATTCAAGATGGCAAGGCCAGGTCTATCTGAATGCAAAACTTGTACTTTTACAGACACACACACACAAACTACAATTTGTGAACATCTTAGATGAAACTGTAATCGTGTCCGACTCTTTGCGACCCTGTGGACTGTAACCTACCAGGCTCCTCCGTCCACGGGATTCTCCAGGCAAGAATTCTGGAGTGGGTTACCATTTCCTTCTCCAGGGGATCTTCCCGACCCAGGGATCGAACCCACGTCTCCCACATTGGAGGCAGACGCTTTAACCTCTGAGCCACCAGGGAAGCCCACCTGTATTTAAGTAGATTTAGTTTAAAACTACTGATTTTCAGTTTCTATGCTGGGACAGATCAATTTTTGGTTTTTTAATCTCTAGGAAAAGGAGCACAGGTCCTGGGAGAGGTTAAAGAACTAGGCTGCTAGAGTCAAGCTGGTACAGTAATAGGCTAAGGATGAAAGAGAATCTGAGGAAAGTGCATAATAAAGTCAAGATGCCTGTTAAGATTTCTCTCTATATATATAATTTTTTCCCACACACACACTTTTTTCCCCACATACAATTTTGGAAACTTTGTGCTTTTACCATCTTTTCCTGGTTTCTCATAATATAAACCTAAGCATTTAAAAATATGATACTTAGTTTTATGTGCTTATTTTACCATCATTTAAGCATTTAATGTTAAGTTTCTTTTTTTTTTCCAATTTATTTTTATTAGTTGGAGGCTAATTACTTTACAATAGTGTAGTGGTTTTTGTCATACATTGACATGAATTAGCCATGGATTTACATGTATTCCCCATCCTGATCCCCCCCTCCTACCTCCCTCTCTACCCGATCCCTCTGGGTCTTCCCAGTGCACCAGGTTAAGTTTCTTATCTAAGAAAAATACTTCTAAAAACTTGAAGCTGCTGTTTCTTTACCAGGTCTCTTTGTTAGTGTTTCCTGCCATGTGATGGGTCCCCACGTTAATAATCCAGAGGGTCTTTCTTGGGAAAGGGCCTGTGAAGGGCAGAAAGCTGAGGAGTAGAGTTTAGGAGAGCCCACAAAGCCTGCTGGTCCTCCCTACCACAGCTCCAGGAATCCCCACCACTAGGCACCTCCATTTAGGCTGAGTTATGCTTCAGACCTGAGACTGATGATGATGACAATGATGATCAGTTAATGTTCACTTAAAACTCAGGTGTATGGGGACTTTCCTTCACTGGGTGGTCCAGTGACTAAGACTCCATGCTCCCAATGCAGGGGGTCTGGATTTGATCCCTCATCAGAGAGCTAGACCCTACATGCTGCAAATAAGAGTTTTCATGCTGCAACCAAGAAAGAAAAGATCCTGCATGCCACAGCTTAAAAGAGCCCACATACTGCAACTAAAGGTCCTGCATCCACAGTGACAATCAAAGGTCCCTCAGCTGAGACCCAGTGCAGCTAAAAGAGTAAATATATATGCCAGGTGTTCGTGCTGGCATGACAACATAACTGACATTTACATTTTTATGTAGAATTAGAGAAAATATTATTTAACAGTGATAAACCTGATGATACTTTGGGCTGAGAATCTGGGAGACAGACCTGAGTGACCCCCTCTAAGGATGCTTCCTCATTAGGGAGAGGGGGAAGGACCATTAATGGAGAGAAAAAATAAAACAGAAACAAAAAGACAATAGAACAAATTCCTACAGTTCACGTTTTTATCAAGGTACATGCGACAAGACCTGAACACAATATCATCCCATTAAGCACAGAAACTATTTAGTATAGATGTGATGGGGTTTGTTCTGTAATAAATTAGTCTATGCAGTTCTAGTGTCATAGATGGAACATTCTCTTATAAATTGTACTAAAGTTAAAACATTTCAAAGAGAATAAACTCACTTATTCATGAGCTGTTTGCACAGAGAAAGTAGGGCTTATAAGAATGACTGGTGTTCATACAGATGGCCAACAGGGACATGAAAAGATGCTCAACATCATTAATTATTAGAGAAATGGAAGTCAAAACCATAATGAGGTATCATCTCACACCAGTCAGGATGGCCATCATCAAAAAGAACACAAATAACAAATGTTGGTGAGAATGTGGAGAAAAGGGAACCCTCCTACAATGTTGGTGAGAATGTAAATTGGTGCAGCCACTATGGAGAATACTATGGAGCATTCTCAAAAAGTGAAAATAGAACTACCATATGATCCTGCTGTCCCACTCCTGGGCACATATAAAGAGGAAACAATTTGAAAAAAAATGCATGCACCCCAATATTCACAGAAACACAGTTTACAGTAGCCAAGACATGAAAGCAACCTATATGCCCAATGACGGATGAATGGATAAAGAAAATGTGGTATAATATACACAATGGAGTATTAATCAGCCTTAAAAAAGAATGAAATAATGCCACTTGCAGCAACATGGATAGACCTAGAGATTATTATACTAAGTGAAATAAGTCAAAGAAAAATATCAGATGATATCACTTATATGTGGAGCTTTAAAAAGTGACCAAATGAAATTATTTAAAAAATGGAAATTGAGTCACAGGCATAGAAAACAAACTTATGGTTACCAAAGGGGAAAAGGAGAGAAGGATAAATTAGGGCCTTGGGATGAATAGATACACACTATTACACATAAATAGATAATCATCCAGGACTTACTGTATAGCACAGGGAACTCTATTCAATATCTTGTAATAACCTATAATGGAAAAAGAATCTGAAAAGGCATATTATATACATATATTGGGTTTGCCAAGTAGTTTGTTCACTTTTTCTATAAGCTGTTACATATACACATAACTGAATCTGTTTGCTGTACACCAAAAATTAGCATTGTAAATCAACTATAATTCAATAAAAGATACTTGAATATACAGAGGAGGAAACCTAACCAGAACAATTACCCATAGAGGACACAGTTTTCCTTGAGGGTCTAGTAGTATTTGAGCGAAGGAGGATATAAACCATACTTTAAGATAGTAGAATTATTTACTATAATGATCTGAAATAGTAAGTTAAAGACTGTTTTACATGTAACCAATCCATAAGTAAAAACCATTGCCACCCAGAACTATGACAATTCTGCATATGTGCATAAAGAGTGTTAACTGAGAAAGTTAACAGAAAGTATTTCTTATGAGAGTAATTTTAACTGAAATGTTTTTCTGAGCCTATTTCTGCACAGAGAAGGATGTAAAAAAATAATACAAAGCTTGGTGCTTGTGTGTGCATGAGATGTGTGAGGTGTGTAGGTGAAAGGGATCCATAACTGAATAGATGGAGAGGTCAGATAAAAACTAGAATCCATGCCTTCCAAGTAACTGTCCTCCAACCTTACTCCCTAGATTCTCACACTACAAGAGACAGTAACCATATTGTTTGATCCTACGTCTAAGTGCTATTATTTCAGACAGGAACCCTTTTCTGACAATCAACTCTTGAGTTTAGGTTACTTACAGAGAAATTCTTGAATCTCAGAAAATAGTGATTTCCTTTTTGTTGTCCTTTCTCTCTTTATAGCCCTTTCACCAGCTTAGTCACTTCTGGATTCCACACAGAAGCTCACAGAAGAAGAAACACATGCTGAAGGTACCTCTTAATCTTCCTGTCTCCCAACAGCTCTTCCTCTAAGCTCTGTTCATGTGAGACACTTTATAGCTGATTTCCTCCATGACATTTCATGTTGATCTCAACTGTACAATTTCCCTCATGTTTTACCACTTTCATCTTCTTGAAGGAAGAATATAATGCCCCCAAATTAACTTGTTAATTAAGTAAATGTGTTAGTTTATCACCCGGATAGTATCTATGGGTTATATTTTTTCATTTTATCCAGTGGCATGAAAATTTATTCTATATTTTCTAAGTTAATGAAGAGTGAGAAAAAACTGGGATTCTAAACTGACATCTAATAAGCCTTAAATATGAGAAATCTATTGCATTTATATTGTTATGAATTATTATAAACTATGCATACCATAATAAAAATATCCAAAATTTTATCTATATTCTGATTCACTTCCTCCAAAAATAGGAAGACTACTCCAGTATTCGTGCCTGGAGAATTCCATGGACAGAGGAGCCTGGTGGGCTACCATCCTTGGGGTTACAAAGAGTCAGACACAACTGAAATGACTTAGCACAGCAGAGCACAACCTGAAGATTATAAATATCATTTGGGTGAAAAACAAGTGCTTAAATTTTGAAGTATATTTTCACATTGCTAGTTTTGATCATAAAAATGATAAAAGAGTGTTATATCAGTCAAGATAAACTTGGTTATGCTCCTGTAATAAAAAAAAACTCAAGCTGGGGGGCAGTCCTAAGATGGACACCACCCTTATGGCAGAAAGTGAAGAGGAACTACAAAGCCTCTGGATGAAAGTGAAAGAGGAAAGTGAAAACGTTGGCTTAAAACTCAACATTCAGAAAACTAACATCATGGCATCTGGTCCCATCACTTCTTGGGAAATAGATGGGGAGACAGTGGAAGCTGTGTGAGACTTTATTTTTTTGGGCTCCAAAATCACTGCAGATGGTGATTTCAGCCATCAAATTAAAAGATGCTTACTCCTTGGAAGGAAAGTTATGACAAACCTAGGTAGCATATTAAAAAGCAGAGACATTTCTTTGCCAACAAAGATCCATCTGGTTAAGGCTACGGTTTTTCCGTGGTCATGTATGGATGTGAGAGTTGGACTGTGAAGAAAGTCGAGTGTCGAAAAATTGATGCTTTTGAACTGTGGTATTGGAGAAGACTCTTGAGAGTCCCTTGGATTGCAAGGAGATCCAACCAGTCCATCCTAAAGGAGATCAGTCTTGGGTGTTCATTGAAAGGACTGATGCTGAAGGTGAAACTCCAATACTTTGGCCACCTGATGCGAAGAGTTGACTCACTGGAAAAGACCCTGATGCTGGGAGGGATTAGGGGAAGGAGGAAAACGGGATGACAGAGGATGAGATGGCTGGATGGCATCACCGACTTGATGAACATGGGTTTGAGTAAACTCCGGGAGTTGGTGATGGACAGGGAGGCCTGGCGTGCTGAGATTCATGGGGTCGCAAAGAGTCAGACACGACTGCGTGGCTGAACTGAACTGAATCAATGAAAATAGTAAAATTGCAGGATATAAAATTAACACACAGAAATCCCTTGCATTCTTATACACTAACAATGAGAAAACAGAAAGAGAAATTAAGAAAACAATTCCATTCACCCTTTCAACAAACAGAATAAAATACTTAGGAATAAATCTACCTAAAGAAATAAAGGACCTATATATAGAAAGCTATAAAACACTGATGAAAGAAATCAAAGAGGATACAGATAGATGGATAAATATATACAGTGTTCATGAATCAGAAGAATCAATATTGTGAAAATGAGTTTACTACCCAATGCAATCTATAGATTCAATGCAATCCCTATCAAGCTACCAACGGCATTTTTCAGAGAACTAGAACAAATAATTTCACAATTTGTATGGAAATACAAAAAACCTCGCGTTGCCAAAGCAATCTTGAGAAAGAATGGAACTGGAAGAATCAACATGCCTGACTTCAGGCTATACTACAAAGCAACAGTCGTCAAGACAGTATGGCACTGGAACAAAGACAGAAATATAGATCAGTGGAACAAACTAGAAAGCCCAGAGATAAATCCACGCACCTATGGACACCTTATCTTTGACAAAGAAGGGAAGAATATACAATGGAGAAAAGACAATCTCTTTAACAAGTGGTGCTGGGAAAACTGGTCAACCATTTGTAAAAGAATGAAACTAAAACACTTTCTAACACCATACACAAAAACAAACTCAAAATGGATTAAAGATATAAAGGTAAGACCAGAAACTATAAAACTCCTAAAGGAAACTATAGGCAAAACACTCTCTGACATAAATCACAGCAGGCTCCTCTATGGCCCACCTCCCAGAGTAATGGAAATAAAAGCAAAAAAATACAAATGGGACCTAATTAAACTTAAAAGCTTTTGCACAATGAAGGAAACCAAAAGCAAGGTGAAAAGACAACATTCAGAATGGGAGAAAATAATAGCAGATGAAGCAACTGACAAAGAATTAATCTCAAAAACATACAAGCAGCTCCTGCAGCTCAATCCCAGAAAAACAAATGACCCAATCAAAAAATGGGCCATAGAACTAAATAGACATTTTCCTTAAAAAAAAAAAAAGACATATACATGGCTAACAAACACATGAAAAGATGCTTAACATCACTCATTATCAGAGAAGTACAAATCAAAACCACAATGAAGTACCATCTCATGCCAGTCAGAATGGCTGCTATCAAAAAGTCTACAAACAATAAATGCTGGAGAGGGTGTGGAGAAAAGGGAACCCTCTTGTTGGTGGGAATACAAACTAGTACAGCCACTACGGAGAACAGTGTGGAGATTCCTTAAAAATCTGGAAATACAACTGCCATATGACCCAGCAATCCTACTGCTGGGCATAGACACCAAGGAAACCAGAATTGAAAGAGACACGTGTACCCCAGTTTTCATCACAGCACTGTTTACAATAACCAGACATGGAAGCAACCTACATGTCCATCAGCAGATGAATGGATAAGAAAGCTGTGGTACATATACACAGTGGAATATTATTAGCTATTAAAAACAATGCATTTGAATCAGTTCTAATGAGGTGGATGAAACTGGAGCCTATTATACAGAGTGAAGTAAGTGAAAGGTTGTTGCTGAATGATAAGACGCCGGGATTCTTGGCCTCCAGAGAAGATGAATTCAATCCGGGGCCAGAGACGAGGCTGGATCGCTCAGAGCTTTTGTGTAATAAAGTTTTATTAAAGTATAAAGGAGGTAGAGAAAGCTTCTGACATAGGCATCAGAAGGGGGCAGAAAGAATACCCCCCTGCTAGCCTTCAGCTGGATGTTATATAGTCACTAGCAGTTTGTTAATGAAAAGAAAGGAATGTCTTAAAACTCAGAATGGCGCCAGGCCCCTCATCCATAAATTGCATTTTGTGATAATCCTGGCACCAGATGATTCATCCCAGGCCATAAAATGATTGACTTGAATCTTGTAGAAGGGCAGATTACCATACGAATAGTTTCGCTTACATAGATTAGGGGAACAATATCTGAGTGTAACATACTGGTTTGTCAAGTAGGTTGTGAGCCATTTGGCGAAACTTGAAGACAGAGTCTGGGGTATATTAACATAGCTTAAGACAAACATTTCCATAAGAAAAAATGTATTGGTTAACTCAAGGTTTGAGAATAGTTAGCTTCAGGTGAAACCAGGTGTCATGGCAACACAGCATTTTAAGAGAAACCTCCTTTTAAATTTGTATAGAGAAGGAAAAAATATCGCTGGTTTGTTTCCTCCTGCCGCTTAAGAGAGATAAAAATGTCTGGCACTTGCAGCCTATTTCCTCCGTTTGGAGACCCCTGGCCTTCCTGCTTGTTACCCTCTCATAAGTCAGAAAGAAAAATACCAATACAGTACAATAACACATATATGGAATCTAGAAAGATGATAACAATGACCCTATATGAGAGACAGCAAGAAAGACACAGATGTAAAGAACAGACTTTTGGACTCTATGGGAGAAGGCAAGGGTGGGATGATTTGAGAGAATAGCATCAAAACATGTATATTATCATATGTGAAATAGATCGCCATCCAGGTTCAATACATGAGACAGGGTGCTCAGGGCTGCTGCACTGGGATGGCCCTGAGGGATAGGATGGGGAGGTGGTGGGAGGGGGGTTCAGGATGGGGAACACATGTACACCCATGGCTGATTCATGTCAATGTATGGCAAAAACCACTACAATATTGTAAAGTAATTAGCCTCCAATTAAAATAATTAACACACACACACGTACATACACCAGACACGAAAAAGAAAATAAAAAAACAATCCAAGCCACAGATGGCTTAAAACAGTGTAGTCATTTTCTGTTGTTGCCACAACAAATTACTCAAACTTAGTAGCTTGAAAACTAACACAAATTTATTGTCTTAGAGTGTAGAAGATCAGAAGTCCAAAATGGGTTTCAGTGGGCTAAATGCTTCTGGAGCTTCTGAGGAAAAATCCATTTCCTGCCATTTCTGGTTTCTAGAGGCCATTTAAATTCCTTGGCCCCTCCCTTCTTCTTCAAAGTCAACAATCACATCAGCCCCGCCTCTGCTTTCCACTGGCATCTTGAAGGACCCTTGTGATTACACTGGACCCACCCAGATAATGCTAGGTAAGAGCCCCATCTCAAGGTCCTTAACTTGATCGTGTCTGCCAATTTTCTTTGGCCACGTCAGGCTACATTTTCACAGAGTCTAGGAATTAGGACCTGGGCATCTTCAGGAAGACATTTCTCTGTACACCACACACAGCTCAGATTTGATTCCTGATGCTGGCAAGGCCCCCTGAAGACGGAGAGCCTGCTGCAGTCTGTCAGCTAACCAGGCCTCCAAGCTGCCTTGCACGGTGCCAGCTGCAGCTCAGGGAAAGGGAACTCTTGGCAGTAACTAGATGCTGTGTCTGAAAGGGATACAAGTCACTCCTGCTTCCAGCTGGTTGGTTTAGAACCACTCATATGATCTTGCTCAATTTCAAAATGTTATCTATCCTGCCATTTGAAGGATAGCGGAACCTGAGTACTGGGTGAGGGGTGTTCCTATCACAGCCCAAACACTCAGACTACCTCCATTTCCCCACCAAGAGAATCTGTACTTGTTGCTAATGCTCTTCACCAAATATTGTCTTTTTTTTTTTTTTTTTTTACCATTCAAGTATCATTTGGGTGTCTTTCATGATCAGTCTAATTCAGAAACAAATGGAGAAGGGAATTTTGGAAAATGTACTTCCAGGACTGTCTTACGTGATGATGAAAATTCCAAAAGGGGTGGGCAGGTTAAAGGGTGTAATTAACAAAATTAATTTTTTTTTGTTAATTTGTGAAACAAAATAAGGCTAAGATGTTCCAATAAAACTGCCCTTACCACATGCTTACTATCAATGTTCTTCTCTTGCAATAGGAACATTCAATCTCAAAACAATCTTGAAATAGTTTGATATTATCACTCTGACAAAGAGTTGAGTAGTCCGCCGAAGTACTTGATAAATGTTGACTTCAAGAGCCAACTTTAAGTCTTTTTTCATTCCAAAGTGTGTACAGTTTTTACTACTTTCTTCCTCCACTGTATATTTACAAGCTAGTAAGAGATTCAACCACTGATGCCAATAGCAGAGTCAGAGCTCATGGTGAAGTGTCACAGTCTGTGAGGGAGGACCATCAGTGCCCACTGGCAAAGCACACCAAATGGTAGCAAAACTCTAAAAAACCATGGAGGCAGAAAGCCTGGACTGTATTGACAATCACATCTAGGTAAACCACTTTATGTCTCCAAGAGTTCTTTTCCTCATACACAAAAGCAAGCAACATCATTGTCAGACTGTGTTGCAATATTGTAAAGATCATCAGCAGTAGCAGACAGGAAGCTATAAATTAATGCATTTATACAAACTTCTTAATTCATGTACTCATATAACAAATAATTATCACTGAATATTTCTTAACACTCAAAATTTATGTTCACAAAATTGTTTCAAAACAGGGAGAGATATTTGTACATTGATTTGATTACTCACTACAAAAGTTTTAATAAAATATATTCTGCCAAGTTTATGTTAGATTTTGTCAATATTAAAACCAGAAAATCCATGATTCCTAGCATTAGAGAAAAGTTAAGCCCCATTTCATAGATAAGAAAGTGATAATTGGCACAAAGACTTTTTTCAGTTCTGAAACAAGTATCTACTCCTCCAGTTTTTATCTTCTTAAATTACTATAGTAACACTGCCTTATTTTCAAACAATTGCATTAATTTATGTACATTAATACAAACTGAATAATATTCATAGAAATCTATACAATCACAAGGTCTATGCAGATAGAACTGATCTAGACATTTCAAACAAAAAAGTTCATTAATGCACAAAGCAATATAAATTCCAATCAAAAAGAAAATTAATAGAGTAATGAGCTGAATTATAATTCTAAATGCTTCTACTGTACCAGCGGACTTTCTGAAATATGTCCATGTGTTTTTGCACACTGTATCTTTCCCTTTCCTCACTCTAATTGGGTTGCCAGGTACCCTATCTTCTTAGTTGTGACTAATTGTACACGGAAAACTAAAGCTGACTGTATCCTTTAAATCGTACATCTGGAATCTAGAAAAGTGGTGCAGATGAACCTATTTGCAGGGCAGGAATAGAGACACTGATACAGAGGACAGATGTGTGGGCATGGGCAGGGGTGTACGTGGAGGGGTGGATGGACTGGGAGAGTAGCACTTGCATATTTACACTGTGATGTGTAAATACATAGTTAGTGGGGAGCTACTGTACAGCACTTGGAGCTCAGCTTGGTGCCCCGTGATGGATGCGTGGCATCGGGGCTGGGTTGGAAGAAGGTCTCAAAGGGAGGGGTTGTATGTATACATATAGCGGATTCACATTTTTGTACAAGCAGAAACTAACAAATTTGGTAAAGCAACTAACTATACTCCAAAAAAATAAAATCCTAAACTCACTGACAACATAATGTCAGGTATCACGGAGCGAGAAAGGATCAGTCAAGAAGGGAGTCAGCCCATTGTACAAAAAGGGGAGTAGGGGCTGCGAACCCAAGCTCTGTCTAGAGTTTGTTATCTGAAAGTGTGGCCAGAACTCAGAGCCAGTGGCCACCCCCTCCTAAGGCTGTGGCTACAACGACTTGCAGCATCACCAGGCCTCAGATGGAATACCAGGGATTATGTATGAAACATTAATGCAATGCCATTACTTCTGTTTTTGAAAGAACCTGATAGTTTAATCATTTACTCATCAATAATGAAATCCATAACTGTAAGGCAGGTGCAGAGAAAAAGAGAGTGAGCTGCGTAATCAGACAAGAAAAGGAAATTTATTTGAGGGAAAACAAGAGGGTGACTGGCCCTTGAGAAGAACCAGCATCCTCCCTTTCTGATGGGGTCTGTCCTATACTCTTCTAACCACACATTCTGAGAAACAAACTCACTCAGAAGGACAATGCAGATAGTGGAGTGCAGTTTATTACACCAGCAGGCCCAAGGCAGAGTCACCTTTTAGCCAAGGACCCCGACCAGGTTTTGTGAAAACCTTATATACCCTAAGTGTACATGCCCCAAATTCCCTGAAACTAGCCTGAACAAAGGAAAAGAAAGATAAAATCAAAGTTAACCTCTGATTCATATGCCTTAAGCCTAGGTAGTTAACAGTGGACAATTATCAATAGGCCTGTGGTCATACCCCAATAAGCATAATAGCATTTATGATTCTATTCAGTTACACAGATAATTAGGGTATTCTTTTAGGCAATGGAGAGTCTAAGTACAAGCCCTGGGGCTCTTCTATCTGGGGGGTCTGGTTTTCCAGTTGGTATGTTATTTCCATAGATACTGGGCATATAGCTCAAAGTCCACAGTCCGGCCCAAGCTGGAGTCCTGTTTTCAAGATGGAGCCTGTTCTGTCTGTTTCCTCCTTCAATACCCTGCCAATGGAATATTCTCTGAAGGGATGGTTAATTTTTAGCTTGTAGCTGAGTCCTGCAGTCACATAGCCGGAGGTCTGGAATCCACTGGTCTTGTAGCTTTGAGAAGGTAGGCGCCAGTGGAAAAACACAATGTCGTTTGGGCAATTTGGTCAATCTCAAGGGTCACTGTGATTTTCTTTGTTTGTGAGGTCAACATAATGAGCCATTTCAACCATGAGTCCCCATGTAGATCCTATGAGTAACAGTTTGTTTATCATGTGCAGAAAAGGCAAAACAAAGTGTTGTCTTTAAGCCTAAGCAAATTTGTACCTTCACACATTGCAGTACTCAACTATTTACTATATTTTTAAAAAATATTATACTATGTAAGCATACTTATGACCATATTATGAAGCCCTTTTGAACAAGTGAAATATTAGCATCATAATATCAAACTGATAGTTTGCATTGTTCTGTGGGATGGAGCTGAAACAATGTCTTCAATGTTATCAACCATAGAACCTGTGATTATTCAGAGATTAGAGACTCAGGGGAAAATATCTGTAAGTATTCTCTGCTTAATAGCTACAAAATATCTATTAAATATTATCCTGCTAGTAAAGACATAGCAAGTGACTTTCCATCAGTTGGAAATCTCTTTACAAAAATAGATTCAGCTCAATAATAATCATATTAATGCAATTTTTAAAGCATCTGACTTCTACAAAGAAATTGAACTGCATAATACCATTTTAATGATTCATGCATAATTAGTGTTCACTTTTATGTAATGCTGGTTTGAGTAATATTAATTATACTAATTTTATCAGTTTATGATAATATATGTTAAACATATTTTGTTAGGCTGATACTTAATATTTTTAATATATTTATATATTGAATGTATCACCTACTGAGTTTTACCGATTTTTTAATTTTGTGAAGTCTTAACACTTTAATGTAATACTAATATTACTGCCATCATTAATGATGAAGCAGTAAAAGTGCTAGCATAACTATTATGTTCTCTTTCCTGATTCATCTCCCCAGAACTTGCCAATCTCCCCTGTGCCCCACGAACAGTGGAAAAACCTGAGGACTGCAGGTAGGACCAGAAAGGCTGATACATCCTAAAACAATGGTGCATCAACAGCCCTGACCCCAGGGCTCTTTCTTAGGTTTTACTGGGATGACAGGACTGAAGGGAACATCCACTGAGGACTGAGATTAAATTCACCTTTAGCACAAAGACAGAAGGTGGATTTTTTAGTATCATAATTCTTACACACGAACAACTGAGATGGCAAGTTCATGTCTCTTGTCTCTCACTCTTTCTCCTATCCACACTGAAGCCTGCATTACCACATGGCCCCTCTCTGGTCAACACTGCTAAGCTGTCTGCTTAGAATTTGGGTCCATAGGAAACAGCACATCTTCCCCTGAGTCTCTCCTCACTGTCTTCCAGGAACCAGGCTGCCATCCCCTCAGGGTGTCTCTTAGGTTTGATTGTAAGACTCTTAAGAAACATCAGTTCTTACCTTGTATTTAAATTACTTGTTTTTTCTCTTCAATAGATTTCCTCGCCTTTCCAAGAAGCACCCAGTTTATTTCATCTTAGCACTCTCATTGGAGCCCGCCAGGGTGGACTCTGTACCTGGCGTCCTCCTCTGCAGCTACCCCATGCCTGGGCCTCCCCACTTCAGTTTATCTTGCCTCAAACAGCCTTCAGCACTGTTATCTCCTCTAGTCCTACTTGTAATTTTTTTCCAGTGACTTCTAGGAACATATCTGTTTAGGTAGGTTCCTTTTCTAATTCTTAAACCTTTCCTAATTCTCATTTTCTGCTCCTTTAAACAGCTGTTACTTCCAACCTACCAATGTCTCCTGGACTTAAACAATTTGTCTCTCACCACAGACTACTCTAAATACTGTTCATCTCACAATCTGAACTTGAATCTGCATGTAACCTCCCCTCCCCCCCCGCCCCCAGCATGTGCTCTCAGGATTTTTTCCAGTTTATTAAAGCCACCCTTCACCCAGACTCCCTGCCTCCTATGTTTTCTTCTTCCTCTCTGGGGGTCAGTATAAATGTTAAATGGAATGGCATAACAACAGAGCTTGGGAAAAAGGAATGAAACTCAGATATGTTTTGAAAGCAAATCTATACAATTTATTCTGGGTGTATAAAAGTGAAAAGAAAAGCAAGACTAAGCTTTGTAACCTGAGTAGCTGAACGATGGTGCTTTTTTATAAACTAGGAAACACAGGAGAAGGACTCAGGTTTACGTCAGGGAAACTGGTGATTAAATATTCATTTATAGACAGGAGCCATCAAATAGATTTAGACTTGTATTCATGGTGTGTGTGTGCACATGTGGGCGTGTGTGTATAAGCAAAGAGATTGCTGAGGTATGAAAACCCAATATGTTAATAGATAGCATTTAAAGCCTATGAAATAAAGAAGATTATTTAAGAAGAGAGTAAGATAGAAAAAAATCCAACAAAGGCACATTGATGCCCCAATATTTATAGGCAGGAAATGCAGTCCTGAGTGTTGGAGAAATATAACTAAAATCTCCTGCCAACCCAGAAAACCTCTCCACAACCGTAGAAGATAAAACGACATTCTTCCTGTTAAATTCCCACTGTTACAAAATTACCACTGTTAATACTATTGAATTAGAGTGGGGTGTGCAGCACAGGTGATCAACTAAGATTGCAATGCCAGAAAGAAATCTTACTTTTATAGAATCAGGCAGATACAGCCCACTATATACATGTAAGATAATCAATAACTAGTGTTCAAATAGGCTTCCCTAGTGGCTCAGACAGTAACAAATCTGCCTGCCATGTGGGAGAGGACTGAAGCCACCATGTGTCACACAGAGATCCTTCTAGATTCCCATGATAATTGGGTGGCCATTGGCATTCGCTAACTGGCTTTACCCAAAGGAAAAATAAGCTTCTCACACCTTTGTTACAGGAGGGAGCTTTGTAAGTTGGAGCAAAGTCTCCACCAAAATTAGGCTTTTACTCTCCCACATAAACCAGAAGCCAGGGCCCTATCTTCCTTGCTTACATGCAAAGAGATGGTTGTTAGGTATCTGAGATATTCCTGAGCCTTAAAACTGGCAAGAGACTTCTTTAGCCACAAAAACGTACCTACATTTCTTACTTTATAAATTTATAAGCAATGCTTATTTTTTTAAGTAACAAAAATGCTAAGAAAATGTGAGGTAGAGAACCTCTTGCATTTTTTCACTGAAGAAAATTGTCTTTTTTTCCCTTTAGTTTGTATTGGGTTGGCCAAAAAGTTGTTCAGGTTTTCCGTAAAACTGTATGAAAAATCCAAGTCAACTTTTTGGCCAACCCAATATTTATCCTTAGATTAGCAAGGAGGAAGACTAGGAGCACACAGTGCCTTACACAGCAAGAGGAAGCCAGCTAAAAGGATCAATCAACAAGAAAGCTTTTAAAAGGATGATGCATACAATTTTATACAAGGAAGGATTGAAGAGTGACCTGTCAGATGTGGAAACATGGAGGACTTTGTTTCCTTTTTTTTTTTTTTTTTTTTAAGTATCAGTGCGATGATAAGAATAGAAACTTTGACAGGAGTAACCTTTACGGGAAAGAAGGCAGGGAGGGGTGAATGAGTTCATACCTCTCTTTCAAGAGTCTGCTAAACATAGAAAAGAAATAAGTAGTATTTGAAAGGAAAGGCCACTATGGTTGATGCTTGTGTGATAATTCAAGACTGGAAAATGCTGACATTTCATGAGAACAAGGATGACTACAGAAGTCAGGTCTTGCATAAGAAATAAGAGGAGATGGAGACCTTGCACAAAATAGAGGATTTGGCCTTCTGTGAAAATGGAGATACAGGTAGAACTACAGACTGGGAGGTAGTGATGATGAAGTTTTCTTCCCATTATTTGCTTCATGAAATAAAAAGCAGAGCTGTTGCTTCCAGTTCAAAGGACAGAGTAAAAGGATGTTCACTCATCTCCTCCTGTGAGAGCTCCAAAATCACAACTAGCTGCTGAAAAGCCATCAACAGGAGGATGCTAGAGCCTACCAAAAATATATATTCCATGTTCAAAGACAAAGAAGAAGCCATAGCAAGACAGTAGGAGGGGCATAATCACAGTAAAATCAATATCTGCCAGGTGGGTGACCCACAAAGTGGGGAACAATAATACCAAAGAAGTTCTCCCACTGTTGTGAAGGTTCAGAACTCCACATAAGGCTCCCCAGCCTGGGGACACAACAAAGGGACTGGGAATCCCCAGGGAATATGACCCTGAAGCCCAGCAGGATTTGATTACAAGATTTCCACAGGACTGGGGGAAACAGAGAGTCAGGCTTGGAAGGCACAAACTAAACCTTGGTTGCACCAAGATTCAGAGGAAAGGAGCAGTGACTCCACAGGAAACTGAACCAAAACTACCTACTAGTGATGGGTCTCCTGTGGAGTCATGGGTCAGCATGGGGTGACCACAGGGACAGGGGTGGGGGTGGCAGCACCTGTCTGGGAAGGTCCCCTTTGCTTGTAAACACTCTTGGAGTTTGCCATTAACTCAACCATAGAGCCTGCAGACCCAAGGGCTGGGTCACCTCAGGACAAAAAACTACCAGGGTGGGTGTGCAACCCCACCAATCAGCAGATAACTGGATTAAAGCTTTACTGAGCAAGGTCCTGCCCACCAGAGCAAGATGCATTTTTTCCCACCCATCAGGTCCTTCCCATCAGGAAGTTTACAAGTCTCTTAGCCTCCTCCATCAGAAGGTGGACAGAAGAACCAAGAAGAACCATAATCCCACAGTGACAAAAACAAAACCACATTACCAAAAGTTAATTAGCATGAAGAAGCAGAAAGTTACATTCCAGATGAAGGGACAATATAAAACCCCAGAAAAACAACTAAATGAAGTAGAGATAGGCAACCTTCCAGAAAAGGAATTCAGAATAATGATAGTGAAGATGATTCAGGATGTCGGAAAAAGAATGGAGGCAAAGATTGAGAAGATACAAGAAATGTTTACCAATTCCCTACAAGAACTAAAGAACACACAAACAGAGATGAATAATACACTAAAATGAATCAATATCAGAATATTTGAGGCAGAAGAACGGATAAATGGCCTGGAGGACAGAATGGTGGAAATCACTGAGACAGAACAGAATACAGAAAAAAGACTGAAAAGAAATGAAGACAGCAAACTTCGCAAAACAACTTCTGGTCGCTAGCTGAGGTCATCAGGCGCCCAGAAAAGCAGCCCATTGTCTTCGAAAGGAGGTAGGACAAAATATAAAAGATTAAAAGTGAGGCAAAAGAGCTAAGGACGGAGACCCGTCCCGGGAAGGGAATCTTAGGCGGCATTGCTTGGAGTAGGGTCCGGGCCTGAGTGCCCTGAGGACAATCGGAGGGAGCTTCTGTGAGGTGCCAACTTGAACTGTGGGAGACCAAAGGAGAGAGAGTAAATTAACCGGCCCGAACACACTGCCGGCCGTTCGCAGAACAAAGAGACCGAGAAAATCCAGAGAAGAGCTCGCAGGCTGCGGACCGGCCCAGCCCCGCCGGAGGCAGGAGGCAGGGGGGAGGGGAAGGTCGCGGCGAGACACAGGGCGCAGACACCCGACCCGCGCGGGCGGGGACTAGGGCTGGGGACACGGAGGGCGGAAGGCGCGCGCGCCCGACTGGCGCCAGCAGAAACTGAGACTGGGTCCGTGGAAGGGAGTGGGCGCGCCACACCTGGGGAGAGTGCGCCCACCAAGCCCCTGGCTGCCTGGACCGCTCTGACGGGGAAGGCACAGAGAGCAGGCGCAGCTTTTCGTTCTGCGCTTTTGTGTAACACCCGAGGGCTGGAACCTAGCGCAGCGCGGGGCGCGCTCCATATGGAACAGCCGGGAGCCTGAGCAGCGCAGACGGAGAAAGCAGCGTCAGCCCCTCCCGGCAGCGCCAGCCCGCCCCCGCAGGGCCAGCCCCTCCCCGCAGAGCGACGGAACTAGCTACCTGAATAAGAGTCCACCTCCTCCAGCCTGTGTCAGGGCGGAAATGAGGCTCTGAAGAGACCGGCAAACAGAAGCCAAATAAACAAAGGTAACCGCCTCAGAAGGGACTGGTGCAACAGATTAAAATCCCTGTAGAAAACACCGACTACACCGGAAGGGGCCTGTAGATATCGAGAAGTGTAAGCTGGAACGAGGAGCTATCTGAAACTGAGCCGAACCCACACTGACCGCAACAGCTCCAGAGAAACGCCTAGATATAATTTTACTTTTTTCTCATTTTTTTTCTTTTTTTTTCTTTTTTATTTTTTATTATTTTTTCTTTTTTTATTTTTTCTTTTTTATTTTTTCTCTTTTATTTTCCTTTAAAATCCCCTATTAGACCCCATTACTCCTTAACTTTCATTTCCATAGATTTTTACGATTTTTTTAATTAGGGGGAGAAAAAATTTTTTTTCTTTTTTTTTTTTTCTTTTTTTTCCTCTTCTTTTTTTCTTTCCTTTTTCTCTCTATTTTTTATTTTTCTTTTTCTCTTATTTCTTTTAAAATCCTTTAGTACTCCTATACTACTCCTTAATTTTCATTTTCAATACACTATAACCTTACAAAAAAAAAAGAAGAGAAGCCCTATTTTTAAACCAAAGATTATTCTCTCCCAATCTTGACTCTCTGTTTTCTACCTCAGAACACCTCTATTTCCTCCTTTCCCCTTCTCTTCCCAATCCAATTCTGTGAATCTTTGTAGGTGACTGGGCTACGGAGAACACTCTGGGAACAGACAGCTGCATAGATCTGTCCCTCTCCTCTTGAGTCCCCCTTTTTCTCCTCCTGCTCATCTCTATCTCCCTCCTCCCTCTCCTTTTCTTCATGTAACTCTGTGAACCTCTCTGGGTGTCCCTAACGGGGGAGAATCTTTTCGCCATTAACCTAGAAGTTTTATTATCAGTGCTGTATAGTTGGAGAAGTCCTGAGACTACAGGAAGAATAAAACTGAAATCCAGAGGCAGGAGACTTAAGCCCAAAACCTGAGAACACCAGAAAACTCCTGACTACATGAAACTTTAAGTAATAAGTGACTGTCCAAAAGCCTCCATACCTACACTGAAACCAACCACCACCCAAGAGCCAATAAGTTTTAGAGCAAGACATACCACGCAAATTCTCCAGCAACACAGGAACATAGCCGTGAACGTCAACATACAGGCTGCCCAAGGACACACCTAACACATAGACCCATCTCAAAACTCATTACTGGGCACTCCATTGCTCTCCAAAGAGAAGAAATCAAATTCCACGCACCAGAACACTGACGCAAGCTTCCCTAACTAGGAAACCTTGACAAGCCAATCGTCTAACCCCACCCACTGGGTAAATCCTCCACAATAAAAAGGAACCACAGACCTCCAGAATACAGAAAGCCCACTCCAGACACAGCAATCTAAACAAGATGAAAAGGCAAAGAAATACCCAACAGGTAAAGGAACATGAAAAATGCCCACCAAGTCAAACAAAAGAGGAGGAGATAGGGAATCTACCTGAAAAAGAATTTAGAATAATGATAATAAAAATGATCCAAAATCTTGAAAACAAAATGGAGTTACAGATAAATAGCCTGGAGACAAAGATTGAAAAGATACAAGAATTGTTTAATAAAGACCTAGAAGAAATAAAAAAGAGACAATTAAAAATGAATAATGCAATGAATGAGATCAAAAACACTCTGGAGGGAACCAAGAGTAGACTAACGGAAGCAGAAGACAGGATAAGTGAGATAGAAGATAAAATGGTGGAAATAAATGAAGCAGAGAGGAAAAAAGAAAAAAGGATCAAAAGAAATGAGGACAACCTCAGGGACCTCTGGGACAATGTGAAACGCCCCAACATTCGAATCATAGGAATTCCAGAAGAAGAAGACAAAAAGAAAGGCCATGAGAAAATACTCGAGGAGATAATAGCTGAAAACTTCCCTAAAATGGGGAAGGAAATAGCCACGCAAGTCCAAGAAGCCCAGAGAGTCCCAAACAGGATAAACCCAAGGCGAAACACCCCAAGACACATATTAATCAAATTAACAAAGATCAAACACAAAGAACAAATATTAAAAGCAACAAGGGAGAAACAACAAATAACACACAAAGGGATTCCCATAAGGATAACAGCTGATCTATCAATAGAAACCCTCCAGGCCAGAAGGGAATGGCAGGACGTACTGAAAGTAATGAAAGAGAATAACCTACAACCTAGATTACTGTATCCAGCAAGGATCTCATTCAGATATGAAGGAGAATTCAAAAGCTTTACCGACAAGCAAAAGCTGAGAGAATTCAGCACCACCAAACCAGCTCTTCAACAAATGCTAAAGGATCTTCTCTAGACAGGAAATGCAGAAAGGTTGTATAAACGTGAACCCAAAACAACAAAGTAAATGGCAACGGGACCACACCTATCAATAATTACCCTAAATGTAAATG
This sequence comes from Cervus elaphus, assembly GCF_910594005.1. Lineage (NCBI taxonomy): Eukaryota > Metazoa > Chordata > Mammalia > Artiodactyla > Cervidae > Cervus > Cervus elaphus. The sequence continues at coordinate 3,545,928 of NC_057843.1, read as the reverse complement.
GATTGAATGCCCGAACCAAAAGACAAAGATTGGCTGAATGGATACAAAAACAAGACCCCTATATATGCTGTCTACAAGAGACCCACCTCAAAGCAAGAGACACATACAGACTAAAAGTGAAGGGCTGGAAAAAAATATTTCATGCAAACGGAGACCAAAAGAAAGCAGGAGTCGCAATACTCATATCAGATAAAATAGACTTTCAAATAAAGGATGTGAAAAGAGACAAAGAAGGACGCTACATAATGATCAAAGGATCAATCCAAGAAGAAGATATAACAATTATAAATAAATATGCACCCAACATAGGAGCACCGCAATATGTACGGCAAACGCTAACGAGTATGAAAGAGGAAATTAATAGTAACACAATAATAGTGGGAGACTTTAATACCCCACTCACAACTATGGATAGATCAACTAAACAGAAAATTAACAAGGAAACACAAACCTTAAATGACACAATGGACCAGCTAGACCTAATTGATATCTATAGGACATTTCACCCCAAAACAATCAACTTCACCTTTTTCTCAAGTGCACACGGAACCTTCTCCAGAATACATCACATCCTGGGCCATAAATCTGGTCTTGGAAAATTCAAAAAAATTGAAATCATTCCAGTCATCTTTTCTGACCACAGTGCAGTAAGATTAGATCTCAATTACAGGAAAAAAAATTGTTAAAAATTCAAACATATGGAGGCTAAATAACACGCTTCTGAATAACCAACAAATCATAGAAGAAATCAAAAAAGAAATCAAAATATGTATAGAAATGAATGAAAATGAAAACACAACAACCCAAAACCTATGGGACACTGTAAAAGCAGTGCTAAGGGGAAGGTTCATAGCATTACAGGCTTACATCAAGAAACAAGAAAAAAACCAAATAAATAACCTAACTCTACACCTAAAGCAATTAGAGAAGGAAGAAATGAAGAACCCCAGGGTTAGCAGAAGGAAAGAAATCTTAAAAATCAGGGCAGAAATAAATGCAAAAGAAACTACAGAGACCATAGCAAAAATCAACAAAGCTAAAAGCTGGTTTTTTGAAAAAATAAACAAAATTGACAAGCCATTAGCAAGACTCATTAAGAAACAAAGAGAGAAGAACCAAATTAACAAAATTAGAAATGAAAATGGAGAGATCACAACAGACAACACTGAAATACAAAGGCTCATAAGAGACTACTACCAGCAGCTCTATGCCAATAAAATGGACAACTTGGATGAAATGGACAAATTCTTAGAAAAGTATAACTTTCCAAAACTGAACCAGGAAGAAATAGAAGATCTTAACAGACCCATCACAAGCAAGGAAATCGAAACTGTAATCAAAAATCTTCCAGCAAACAAAAGCCCAGGACCAGATGGCTTCACAGCTGAATTCTACCAAAAATTTAGAGAAGAGCTAACACCTATCTTACTCAAACTCTTCCAGAAAATTGCAGAGGAAGGTAAACTTCCAAACTCATTCTATGAGGCCACCATCACCCTAATTCCAAAACCAGACAAAGATGCCACAAAAAAAGAAAACTACAGGCCAATATCACTGATGAACATAGATGCAAAAATCCTTAACAAAATTCTAGCAAACAGAATCCAACAACATATTAAAAAAATCATATACCATGACCAAGTGGGCTTTATCCCAGGAATGCAAGGATTCTTTAATATCTGCAAATCAATCAATGTAATACACCACATTAAAAAATTGAAAGATAAAAACCATATAATTATCTCAATAGATGCAGAGAAAGCCTTTGACAAAATTCAACACTCATTTATGATTAAAACTCTCCAGAAAGCAGGAATAGAAGGAACATACCTCAACATAATAAAAGCTATATATGACAAACCCACAGCAAGCATCACCCTCAATGGTGAAAAATTGAAAGCGTTTCCCCTGAAATCAGGAACAAGACAAGGGTGCCCACTCTCACCACTACTATTCAACATAGTGTTGGAAGTTTTGGCCACAGCAATCAGAGCAGAAAAAGAAGTAAAAGGAATCCAGATAGGAAAAGAAGAAGTGAAACTCTCGCTATTTGCAGATGACATGATCCTCTACATAGAAAACCCTAAAGACTCTTCCAGAAAATTACTAGAGCTAATCAATGAATATAGTAAAGTTGCAGGATATAAAATTAACACACAGAAATCCCTTGCATTCCTTTATACTAACAATGAAAAAACAGAAAGAGAAATTAAAGAAACAATACCATTCACCATTGCAACAAAAAGAATAAAATACTTAGGACTATATCTACCTAAGGAAACAAAAGACCTATACATAGAAAACTATAAAACACTGATGAAAGAAATCAAAGAGGACACAAACAGATGGAGAAACATACCGTGTTCATGGATTGGAAGAATCAATATTGTCAAAATGGCTATTCTACCCAAAGCAATCTATAGATTCAATGCAATCCCTATCAAGTTACCAATGGTATTTTTCACAGAACTAGACCAAAGAATTTCACAATTTGTATGGAAATACAAAAAACCTCGAATAGCCAAAGTAATCTTGAGAAAGAAGAATGGAACTGGAGGAATCAACCTGCCTGACTTCAGGCTCTACTACAAAGCCACAGTCATCAAGAGAGTATGGTACTGGCACAAAGACAGAAATATAGATCAATGGAACAGAATAGAAAGCCCAGAGATAAATCCACGGACCTATGGACACCTTATCTTCCACAAAGGAGGCAAGGATATACAATGGAAAAAAGACAACCTCTTCAAAAAGTGGTGCTGGGAAAACTGGTCAACCACTTGCAAAAGAATGAAACTAGAACACTTTCTAACACCATACACAAAAATAAACTCAAAATGGATTAAAGATCTAAATGTAAGACCAGAAACTATAAAACTCCTAGAGGAGAACATAGGCAAAACACTCTCAGACATGAATCACAGCAGGATCCTCTATGACCCACCTCCCAGAATATTGGAAATAAAAGCAAAACTAAACAAATGGGACCTAATGAAACTTAAAAGCTTTTGCACTACAAAGGAAACTATAAGTAAGGTGAAAAGACAGCCCTCAGATTGGGAGAAAATAATAGCAAATGAAGAAACAGACAAAGGATTAATCTCAAAAATATACAAGCAACTCCTGCAGCTCAATTCCAGAAAAATAAATGACCCAATCAAAAAATGGGCCAAAGAACTAAACAGACATTTCTCCAAAGAAGACATACAGATGGCTAACAAACACATGAAAAGATGCTCAACATCACTCATTATTAGAGAAATGCAAATCAAAACCACTATGAGGTACCATTACACACCAGTCAGGATGGCTGCTATCCAAAAGTCTACAAGCAATAAATGCTGGAGAGGGTGTGGGAATGTTGGTGGGAATGCAAACTAGTACAGCCGCTATGGAAAACAGTGTGGAGATTTCTTAAAAAACTGGAAATAGAACTGCCATATGACCCAGCAATCCCACTTCTGGGCATACACACTGAGGAAACCACATCTGAAAGAGACACGTGCACCCCAATGTTCATCGCAGCACTGTTTATAATAGCCAGGACATGGAAGCAACCTAGATGCCCGTCAGCAGATGAATGGATAAGGAAGCTGTGCTACATATACACCATGGAATATTACTCAGCCGTTAAAAAGAATTCATTTGAATCAGTCCTAATGAGATGGATGAAACTGGAGCCCCTTATACAGAGTGAAGTAAGCCAGAAAGATAAAGAACATTACAGCATACTAACACATATATATGGAATTTAGAAAGATGGTAACGATAACCCTATATGCAAAACAGAAAAAGAGACACAGAAATACAGAACAGACTTTTGAACTCTGTGGGAGAATTTGAGGCTGGGATACTTCAAAAGAACAGCATGTATACTATCAAGGGTGAAACAGATCACCAGCCCAGGTGGGATGCATGAGACAAGTGCTCGGGCCTGGTGCACTGGGAAGACCCAGAGGAATCGGGTGGAGAGGGAGGTGGGAGGGGGGATCGGGATGGGGAATACGTGTAAATCTATGGCTGATAAGAAAAATATATATATATATATATTCTGAATGAAAAAAAAAAGAAAGAAATGAAGACAGTCTAAGAGATCTCTGGGACAACATTAAATGCACCAACATTTGCATTATAGGGGTCCTAGAAGGAAAAGACAGAGAAAGGACCTCAGAAAATATCTGAAGAGATAATAGCTGAAAACCTCTCTAACATGGGAAAGGAAACAGTCTACCAAGTTCAAGAAGCATAGAGAGTCCCAGGCAGGATAAACCCAAGGAGGAACACACCAAGACACATAGTAATCAAACTGACAAACATTAAAGACAGAGATAAAATATTAAAAACAACAAGGGAAAAATGACAAACAACATAAAAGGGAACTCCCATCAGGCCATCAGCTATTTCTCAACAGTAACTGTGCAAGCCAGAAGGGAATAGCATAACATATTTAAAGTGATTAAAAGGAAAGACTCTACAACCAAGAATACTCTACCCAGCAAGACTCTCCATCAGATTTGATGGAGAAATCAAAAGATTTCCAGACAGCAAAAGTTAAGAGAATTCAGCACCACCAAACCAACTTTACAACAAATGCTAAATGAACTTTTCTAGGCAAGAAATGTAAGAGAAGGAAAAGACCTACAGAAAAAGCCAAAACAATTAAGATTGACAGTAATAGGGTCATTCATATCGATAATTACCTTAAGTGTAAATGGATTAAATGCACCAACTAAAAGACATAGACTGGTTGAACAAATGAAAATGTGCATGTATGCTCCTCCACTTACCACATCACTCTGTTTGACTCCCCTCCAAATTGCATGTTATTATTTTATATTGTTAGGTTAATCATGTTCCCTTTGTGACTTGCAATTGTAATTATCTTTTTTTGGGGAGGTGGGTCTGGTTTGTGATTGTGAAAGCTGATAGATATCTTTTACTATTGTTATTATGCAACTATTACTCAATACCATTGTATCATGATTGGTCAACAGAAAAATTATAGAATTCTATATCATCAAAACTACCATTTAATAGAAAAATCTGTCTTCAATTTTTAAAATCCAAAAGCATATCAGAATTATCTTGGCATTTTTTTGAAAAATAAGAATGTCCAGACATTTTCTTTTTTGGCCAGAGCTCCAGGTATGTCTCTAATGAGCAGTCATGTTTAAAAATAACTGGTCTATATGAAGATCTTTTACTTTTATCCAGTTTGTTTCACTTTTTCTACTTCATATTCAGTGTTCCTATTTCATTTGACTTGTTTTCCAATTTCTCCATCTCTCTTTTTTTTTTCTTTTGATGTTTTTTCTCAAGTCTTTATCAAGCATAGTAGAAAAGCTTTTGTATACATATACATAAAGAATATGTATAATATATATATTTTAGAAAACATAAAATTTTTGCCTGACTAAAAATTTATGACATTTTGATTCCACTTGTTTGACTTAGTATGAACAGAATACTAGATTTCTCATATAAAATACTGATATACAACAAGCAACAAAGATTTACTGTATAGTACAGGGAACTATAGTCAATATCTTGTAATAATCTATAATGGAAAATGCTTCCCTGGTGGCTCAGCTGGCAAAGAATCTGATTGCAATGCAGGAGACCTGGATTTTATCCCTGGGTTGGGAAGATCCACTGGAGAAGGGAAAGGCTACCCACTCCAGTATTCTGGCCTGGAGAATTCCATGGACTGTATAGACCATGGGGTCGCAAAGAGTTGGACATGACTGAGTGACTTTCACTCACTCACTCACTCATAATAGAAAATAATTGCAAAAATAATATATGTGTATATGTGTAAATGTGTAAATGAAACACACATATACCAAAAAAGAATTCTACTCTTTGAAATTTAGTAATGTGTATCTTTTTGCCAGTTTTTCTAAATGTCCTATGGACATTTAACAACATATGAGATACAAAAATTTAAATATATTTGTGTAGGGTATGATTAATATAATTTAAATATAAATCTACTCTATTTAAACTAGTAATGACATCATTCAAGATGCTCCTATTCTCATTTTTTCTGCACCCGATAAAATATTCTCAGAGAAATGTTAATATGTCTCCCTATAACTGTTTATTGTTTTCTTTTGCCTTCTATTTCTTCTGATTTTTGCTTGTGTATCTTGTTTCTTTGTTGTTAAGGTGTTTAGTGGCTTATGAGGTCCATCTTAAAAATATTCATCTTTGAAAAAAATATGAGCAAATTAAATTCAACAATACATTAAAAGGATCATACACCACAATCAATTGGGATTTATTCCAGGGGTGCAAGGATGGTTCAACATTCAAAATAATCAACATGATACCTGGAATTAACAAAATGAGGAATACAAAAGAAGTCACACAAAGATCTCAACAGATACAGAAAAGTATTGAACAAAATTCAACACCCATTCATAATAAAAATGGCATTTTTTTTTACAGCAGTAGATCAAATATTTCTAAAAATTGAATGGAACCACAAAGGATCCTGTATAGCAAAAACAATTTTGAGAAAGAAGAACAAAGCTGGAGGCATCATGTACCCTGATTTTACACTATATTAAAAGTATAGTAATCAAGACAGTGTGGTACTAGCATAACAACACACAGATCAATGGAACAGAATAGAGGGCCCGGAAATAAACCCATGCATATATAGTCAATTAATCTACAGCAAAGGAGGCAAGAATATACAATGGCGAAAGAACAGTCTCTTCAATAAACGGTCTCAGAAAACTGAAAAATCACATGAAAAAGAATGAAACTGGAACACTATCTTACATCATACACAGAAGTTTACTCAAATGGATTAAAGACTTGAATATAAGATCAGAGGCCATTAAACTCAAGAAAACATCATTGGAAAGCTCCTTGACATGAATCTAGCAATTTTTTGGAGTTGACTCCAAAGGCAATGGTAGCAAAGGGAAAAATAAATGTGACTATATCAAACTAAAGACCTCTCCACAGCAAATGAAACAATCAACAAAATTAAAAGGTAATCTACTGAATGGGAGATGATGCTTGCAAGTCATATATCCAATAAAGGGCTAATATCCAAAATATATTTTTGGCACTTGAACAATGTGGGTTTGAACTTCACAGGTCTACTTTTACATGGGTTTTTTTTTCAATCAATACTTACTACAGGACTACACAATATACTGTTGGTTGAATCTGCAGATGGGGAATTGTGGATATAAAGGGCCAACTCTAAAGTTATGTGCCAATTTACAACTACATGGAGGACTGGTACCTCAACTTGAGTTGTTCAAGGGTCAACTGTATAAACAATTCTTACAGCTCAATTACAAAAAACAATTAAATAAAAAAAAATGGGCAGAGGATCTGAATAGACATTTTTCAGAACAGAAGACATCCAAATGGTCAATGGGCATATGAAAAGATGCTCAACATCATTAATTATCAGGAAAATGCAAATCAAAGCCATAGCAAAATATTACCTCACACCTCGAAGAATGGCTATTATCAAAAGGATAGGAAATAACAAGTGTTGGCAGAGATGTGGAGAAAAGGGAATTCTCATATGCTATTGGTAGGAATGTAAATTAGTACAGCCACTAATGTGGAAAACAGTATGGAGGTTCCTGAAAAAAGTTAGAAATAGAACTACCATATGATTCAGCAATTCTACTTCTGGATATTTAACTGAAGAAAACACAAAAACACTTATTCAGAAAATACATATGTGCATTGCTGTGTTCACTGCAACATTATCGACAATAACCAAGAGAAGGAAACAACCTAAGTGTCTGTCAGTGGATAAATAAAGATTTATTATATATTCCATATATATAAATATATATCTACAATGGAATATTAACCATCCGTAAAAAATGAAATGCTCCTATTTGTGGCAACATGGATGGACTTTGAAAACATGCTAAATGAAGTAAGTCAGACAGAGACATATTCTATACGATTTCATTTATATGTGGAATCTAAAAAATGAAACTCAGTTCCAGAGAACAGGCTGGTGGTTACCAGAGAGGAGGTGAGTCAGTGGGTAAAATGGGTGAAGAGGACCAACAGGTACAAACTCCGTTATAAACAGAATAAGTTATGCTGATATAAATACAGCATGATGACTATCTTCAGTGATATCATGTTGCAAATGTGAAAGCTACTCTTAAATCTTAAAACTTCATATCACAAGAAAATTCTATAACTTCGTGTGGTGACAGAACGCAATTAGACTTACTGTGGTGATCGTTTCACAACGCATGCTGTGCTGTGCTTAGTCGCTCAGTCATGCCCAAGTCTTTGTGACCCCTGAACTATAGCCTGCCAGGTTCCCCTGTCCATGGGGATTCTCCAGGCCAGAATACTGGAGTGGGTTACCATACCTTCCTTCAGGGCATCGTCCCAACCCAGGGATTGAACCCAGGTCTCCCACATTGCAGGCAGATTCTTTACCATCTGAACCACTAGGGAAGCCCAAGAATACTGGAGGGGGCAGCCTGTCCCTTCTACAGGGGATCTTCCCAACTCAGGAATCAAACCAGGGTCTCCGGCATTGCAGGTAGATTCTTTACCAGCTGAACTACCAGGGAAACCCTTCACAATGTACACAAAATGCCAAAACTATTGTCATGTTGTATGTCAATTATATTTCAATTAAAAAAAAAAAAAGCAGAGCTATTGTCTGAGATTGAGGAGAAGAAGGTGTCAACTCAGCAGCTCAGAGCCTGATAGAGTCACAGAGATGTGACTATCCCAAAGCATGAGAAGCATCAGACACCCAAGACTGCTGGAGCTGGTTTGTGATCACGAATTTAGGTAGACTAGTGAGCATGGATGTGTGTCTGTCCAATTGATTAATCTGCTCTGGCACAACTGTAGAATTCTTGGAGTGCTAGATTCAACCAGGACTGGGTTTTGGTGAGGGAAGTCCAAATACACAGCAAAAGACACAGGAACTGGGATGTCTGCTTGCTAATGACCAAGGATTAGGGGTATTTACTTTTCAGTATTTTAATTTTCATGGTGAAGTAGAGAACAAGATTGTCACCTGAGAGTAAACATGGACGAGAATACGTAGGGTTGAGAAGAGGAAAGAAGTGAAAAACTTGCCCAGAGAAAGAGTGAATACAGAGGAATAGAGGGTTTCTGAGCAATAATTAAAGCCCATTTGAGGCTCATGGTCATGGATTTAAAGGGCAACCAGTCACCATACCTGTTATTCTTCTCCAACCATCTTTAGATAAGTGCATTCAGGCAAGCAGTAGGAGGGTTTAACCAGTATTGTACCTACATAAGCAATTGAGATGAAGGAAGAGAGGGACTGGGAATATGACACAAATATCAGGTGGTGTTCATAGTGATTTTGCCTGTATAGAAGTTAAGTGAGAAGAAAGACTTAAGGTGTTTGAGGGAAAGTGGAAACTTGGATATGGGTGAGGAGAGATGGCAAGAGATGATTAGTGGTGTTAGAACTGCTACTGCTACTGCTAAGTCACTTCAGTCGTGTCCGACTCTGTGCAAACCCATCCCTGGGATTCTCCAGGCAAGAACACTGGAGGGGGTTGCCATTTCCTTCTCCAAAGCATAAAAGTGAAAAGTGAATGTGAAGTCGCTCAGTCATGTACGAGTCTTCGTGACCTCAAAAGATGCCAAGGGAGGAGTTTGCCTTTGATATCCTGGAGGGCTTACAGTCAAGGACTAAGACAAGTGAGTTCCTTGAGTAAATGTAGAAAACCACTGAAAGAGGGCACCCAGAATGGCCACAATATTAGGAGGATCTACATGGATCCTGAGATCACAGAGAAATAGTACCAAGTGGCAGTGGAATAGGAGTCACAACTTTAAGGTATGAGGAGTTTTCATCAGGAGAAATGGGAGATGCCTATAATATAGAGGAGTGACACAAAAAGTATTAATAAAATGGCCCTAAGATACACAAAGCAAAAACTGTTAGACACCTAAGTAACTACATAAAAATACAAAAAGTGGGAGATTTAATGCAACTATGTCAACAATTGACATTACTAATTATATGTATTACAAATTTGTATCACAAATTACAGCAGAGAATATATTAGTCTTGAGCACATAGGAACATTTACAAAGATTCATCATGTAGTAGACATAAAGTTATAAAACAACTTTCAAAAGTTTGCATCATACAGAGCATATTTTTTGACAATGTAACTTTTTAGAAAAAAGATATCAACTACAAAACACTAAGCATCCCATGTTTGAAATGAATCAAAGACACAGTTATAATCAAAATTAAGCATATAACAAAATATCAGCTACAAAGCAGTGGATGGCAGATAAAGCAAAACTTAAAGAAAAATGTATAGTTTCTCTGCTCAAATCAGAGACCAGACAGAAAGACAAAACCACTAGAATCCGTATATAATGAAGTTTGACCCTACCAAGGTCCTACCGCATAGCACAGGGAACTTATATTCAATCTCCTGGGGTGAACCATAGCAGAAAATAATGTTTAAAAAGAAGAATACATATGTGTAAAACTGACTCACTTTGCTGTACAGTATATATTGGCACAACATTGTTAATCAGCTGTACTTCAATTGAAAAAAACAGAATTTAAGAAAAAAGAGGAAAAAAAGTTTGACCTTCTAGACAAATGGAAGCTGGTGAAGCTCTCTCTAGATGTGTGTTGTTCTCACACCTGATGTTAGAGCTTGACGTCCACAGGGCGAGCTGGGAAGGAAAGATGGAGGAGAGGTGCAAGAAAGTAAAACCAGATGTAGCTCACAAGGCTGGAGACAGCATGGAAACCCACATCAGGGGTTCTTCCCCTCTGGCCTCAGTCACCAGAGTGACCTGGAGAAGCCAGGGCTCCTGGTTGTGCACCTGAAGACATGCACCCATGAAGGAGTCGAGGGGCTGAGGGAATGGCCGGAGACACGGCAGGCAGTCACTGCTCACGCCAGGGCTGGGAGCTGGCCCATTGCGTCAAAGGTGAGATGCAAAGTGAGCTGTTGCCTCACTTCTGCCTCCAAAACATGTGTGTTGTTGTTTGGTTTGGTTTTGAGAATTTGATTATTTCTCCAGGTTTACGGATAATTGACATAAAGCTTTGCATTAGTTTTGAGAGTGCAGCATAATGGTTTGCTTTCTATTCATACTGCAAAATGATTACCACAGTAAATCCAGTTAATGTCCATCACCTTATATGGTTACAATTTTTCTTCTTGTGATGAGAACTTTTAAGGTTCTCTGTTAGTGACTTTCAAATATACAATAAAGTTCTGTTAAAAAGCAGAGACATTACTTTACCAACAAAGGTCTGTCTGGTCAAGGCTATGGTTTTTCATGTGGTCATGTATGGATGTGAGAGTTGGACTGTGAAGAAAGCAGAGTGCCAAAAAATTGATGCTTTTGAACTGTAGTGTTGGAGAAGACTCTTGAGAGTCCCTTGGACTGCAAGGAGATCCAACCAGTCCACCCTAAAGGAGATAAGTCCTGGGTGTTCATTGGAAGGGCTGATGCTGAAGCTGAAACTCCAATACTTTGGCCACCTCATGGGAAGAGTTGACTCACTGGAAAAGACCCTGATGCTGGGACGGATTGGGGGCAGGAGGAGAAGGGGACGACAGAGGATGAGATGGCTGGATGACATCACCGACTCGATGGGCATGAGTTTGAGTAAACTCTGGGAGTTTGTGATGGACAGGGAGGCCTGGCGTGCTGCAATTCATGGGGTCACAAAGAGTCGGACACGACTGAGCGACTGAACTGAACTGAACTGAACTGAACTGTACTTAGGATGAGATGGTTGGATGGCATCACTGACTCAATGGACATGAGTTTGAGCTAACTCAGGGAGAGAATGAAGGACAGGGAAGCCTGGTTTGCAGCAGTCCATGGGGTTGCAACAAGTCGGACACAACATAGCGACTGGACAACAACAACAACCAACAAGGACCAACTTTATAGCATAAGGAACTATACTCAACATTTTGTAATAACCTATAAGGGAAAATAATATAAAAAAGTATATACATATATATATATATATATACATACACACATATATACATATATACATACACATATAAAACTGAATCACTTTGTTGTACACCTGAAACACTGTAGATCAACTATTATATATATAATAGAAGGATTAACAAATTAGAAGCAAACCTTTGCAGAGTTTTTTAAATTTGACAAACCACTCAAAATGGAAAGAAAAAAAAAGAAAGGACTCTAAAACTGTTAATAATGTCACAGATGAAAAAGAGGAGCATTACTGAATATGCTATGTAAGAGGATGTTAAAAGCCAGGCTTATACTAGAGCATTTAAAATTAAAAGTGAATTGAAAGGACATATTCTGAGGAAAGTATGTAATATAATGAACTTACAAAAAAAGAGCTTGAAAACCTTAACAGTCTTGCTAAAGTAACTGAATTAATACACAATATCTTCCAAAATAGAGAATCTTAGTTCCAAAGGACTTTTTTGATACATCTCCCAAGATCTATCTGTGTCTCCTTATCCAATAATTCCTTTCCTAACATTCTGATGCAGACAAGTACAAGGATGCACATACTACATACAGCACGCACATGCTGTATGGTTAAGCATGGACACCGATGCTCAGAGCACACTACTCTGCAAAGCCCAAAGCTGAAACATTTATGTTCAACAATAGAATGGATTAAAACTATTCTATCAACTGAGTACTGCATTGTATCAAAGAAGCTATAGCATCATGTAACGACATAAAGAAAATTCATTAATGTTGAGAAAAAAGGAGATTTTTTTTTTTAAAGTACAGTATTTTGTTACTATTTTGTTATGATTCTATTCATACAAAATTAGGGCAATCTATTTTCAGGAACACAAACACAAAACGCCAAGTGCTAAGGAAAGTTAAGAGTATTTATTACAGAAGGGCTCTAACAGTGAGAGGTGGTGTGTGGACACAGCCTTACTATTTTCCAGCTCTGAGCATTGGTTTCTTGGATTTTCACTTCAGTTATTAAACTGCATGTATTTCATTCATTTTTCCATATGTCATTGTTTACAATAAAAGAAGAAATGCTATTAAGCTCAAAGAAAGACTACTTGATGTATAAAGTGTGCTGTTTCAATTTAGAGGAATCACATTATAACCTTTCCAAACTTAAGCTATCTTTCAGAAAAGCCACCTTCTACAGTCAACTGTGAAAAAGAAGTTAGTAGCATTCTAATGAATGAATGTGTATGGCTGACAACCAAGTGAGGTCAGACGTTATTGACTTCCCTTATTTTCAGTAGACCTAACCAAGGGGAAGGTGTTTGAGGGCTGTCCTCTCAAGAGCCCAATGGCAAGGAGTCTAATAAGAGTCACAGTTGTTCCTACCGACTCCTGAGTTCTCTTCCTGAGAAGAGATTTCTTATCATCACTCTTCCCAAATTGGTGATTACATCGAAACCAGGATAAATTCATGAGCTTCCCTGTGTCCTTGAGCAAATACACTGATTCAAGCTGTAGATGTGAATTCTACCCTTAATTCTCAGGGATCCTGTGTGTCAGCTGAACAAACAACAAAAATACTTGACATATGATCACTCAAGGTGTAACAGCAAGTTGTATAAGAGCATGGACTGATTTGAGTGTGTGAGTTCAGTCTAGTTACTAGACACTTAATCTTATAAACTGAGGTTCAGGTTTGCTAGGGTCAAGTCACATGTTCAGGGGACAAAAAAGGTGATCTGGATTCTGGTCACCTAACTCTCCAACCAGTGTCATTCCCTTCAGATATCTGTACTTCCTGGACTAAAATTTACAGATTCTAATGCTCATAACTGTCTACGTTTTTCCTTTCTGCTTTCAGACTACTGTGTATACTTTAGACTTAGCCCCCTAAATCTCCATCTGAATTATTTACATGCTTTGACATTTGCAGAAGGAAATGGATGAAAAATGGAGTCTCTTTTTTCCCAGGAATCTGCAAATGTCAAGTGTTATCATAAACTACTAAGAAAACCCTGCCTTGATATTAGATTAGTTGCTTGATATTAGATTACTACTTCCTAAATGGCCTTGACAGTTAAATATCCTTAAGATTAAACACAATCAGCCCTATTAAAACTCCTGATCAGTGACTTTGAAAAAAACACATTAAACTGTGATTGAACCTTCTTAATGACATTTGTGCTATGTAAGCAAGCATATATACTGTCATTTCTATGTTTGCAAATTTTATAAAAAATAAAAGTAATAGTTTTAGCAATTGCAATATTTCAAAATAGCTGGTGCAGCCCACCTCTCCTTTCTCTACCAAATGGCAGAGTATGTATTAGGCATCCCTGGGCAACCACCCAGGTGTCCAAATTCAGAGAAAGATTCTCAATCTCCCCATGAGTCATGCACTAAGTAAAAACAGTGACATTACACACAGTGAGCTAATAGAAATTATGTCTAGGTGTAACTGGTTAAATATGGTGTAGAAATGTGAATACAGGAGCTGGAAATGCAACACGTATTTAAATTGATTTAAAAACTCACAGGAAAAGACATTTGCTCCCAGGAGTCACCCCACTCTTGGAATGTGGACCTCATAAATACAACTAGAGTTTAAGTTTTTCCACATTTTCTCCATCCTCTCTTCCTCATGCCATTAAACCACTTCTGCATAGTCTTATGTTAATTATCTGCAAAGACCTTAGTTTAAGACTTTAGTTTAAGTTCCTTTGTGGTGACTTGAGGAACCACCTGTGATTCGCTTGTTCCTTTGTAATTTTTAAGAATTTTACAATGTACCTAGTGCTCATCTTAATCAAGAAGATCAGCATACTTGCATGAGATGACGAGAAAACTAAAATCTACACTGCATGTTAAAATAAAATGGATTTTAAGTGCAGCATTTTATAGGGCTTTTATTATAAAACTTTGTAATCTATGTTCAATGTGTAAAATTTACAAAATATGGAAAAGCTTTTTTTTTTTAAAAAAAAAAAAAAAAGCACTTCTAATTCCTAATTCCATTCCCAAGAAGTAATACCACTTAGTACTCAGGTATTCCATCTCAGGTTTATGGTAGTAAAAGGAATAGAAATAAAATAATCCCAGAATGAATTGTTACTCCATTTTAGTCCCAGCACATCCATTTCAGTAACAGAGTTTAGAGAGAGAATGAGGAGGGAGATGGGGGGAGACAGTGAGGAAGAGGGGAGTTGAGTGAGGCGGGAAGAAGCGGGTAGGGAGCAAAACCTAAGCACAGGGTTGGAGAGCATAAAGTAAGGGTTTGGAGAGAGGCATGATGCCACTGCCGTTCTAGGTCAGGGCAAACCTTCCTGTAAGTAGAATCAGAGGCAAGTCCTAAATTCCTGGATGATTGAACTCCTCTGTGTCCTTGTTAGCAAATTCCTGGACTCTTTCTCCAAAGATCACGCTTCAGAAGTTTTGAGGTGGACTCCCATAAGCCACATATTTAAAAATGCTTCACTTGACTTCGAGTAATTAATATGCTTTCACACATTGGAAAACATGTTTCCTTGCTCTATATTGTAGCTGCTAGGTCATATGTCAGTATTAAAGTTAATTTTTCATTAACCAAAGTTAAATATTAATGCACATTAATTTTAATTAAAAGAAATTTAAAGTTCATTTCCTCAATCACATTAGACACATTTTATTTTTTTTTTTTAGACACATTTTAAATACTCGATTGTCATGTGTGGGTAGTAGTATTACATCCTGCAATATGGGATATGTGACCACAACCACAGACAGTCTCTTGGACGGTGCTGCTGGCAGGACTGGGCTCCCTTTACCATGGTTATAGTCAGGTGAGTGTAGTCAGCAATGTCAAGAGAAAGGAGCCAATATTCCATGTTTTGAGGCTCCCTCTTATAATTCCAGCAGATAAAGTTAACCTGAGATTATCATCCTTGGGACTTTTCTGGAAATTTCTGAACATCACGTATAATTGACATTGACCTGGTCAAAGCAAAATATTTTTCTAATCACTTTGTCCAAAACTGACTTTGTATCAACTTTTTAACATGCAACAATAAAAAGAGGAGAGACTTGATAAGAATGGTTTATTTTTTTTCTCAATCCTTTCAGTCCAGTATAAAAATCTTTTCCAATGAACACTTTTAAAACTCAGAATGTTCAAATTGCAATACTTCTGTAACAAAGTCATTGTTTGTAGTTGAGGTCCATTATATACTGTCAAGTGAAATTACTAGTGAATGACGATTATAAGAGATAAATCAAATTATAAAAATTTAGGGTCAGCGTAACCCAAATTAACTATATAGTTCATCTCTACTAGATTCTAAATATGTATACTCCTAATCTAACCCAATATACGTGCAGAAAAACCAAGGAAGGCATGCATTCTTGATCAGAAGAATGGCTTATTTCTAGGTCCAGCAATGCTGCCATGTAGTGAAGCAAACACCCACCCATGAACTTATTACTTTCTTAAAGCATGAAATCAGAACAGAGAATGAAAAAGTTCATGAAAATGTTATCCAGTTTAGCACACCCAAAAACACATAAAACTTTGAACATTAAACACATGAGTGCTAAAAAGACCCCTCTTCATTTTTTAATCATTTCTTTCTTAACTCTTCAGAGTTATAGAAAAGCCCATAGCCTATTGTAGTAAGTATAACTAATAATATGTACATTTGGAGAAAAAACAATGACCTACCTTGAAAGCTAATTCAGTTTTTAAATTTCCTTCTTTACTCAGCTTACAATACAGTTAATATATCCATGTAACTATCCAAGAGGATACATATTCAAGTCTCAAAGTCATTTATACGCAACTTACAACAGTTTGAAAAGTAGATAAGACAATGGAGAAAAATTAAATACTCTATATTATCACTAATATGTAGAATCCAAAAAAAAAAAGCAAGGGAAAAATATATCTATAAACACAGAAGCAGTTCACAGATATAGAGAACAAAAGTGATTACAGAGGGGAGGGGGATGGAGAGAGGCAAAAAATTTGAGGTAGGGAATTAAGAGATACAGACTACCATGTATAAAATATATATACAATGAGAATATAGTGTAGAGCATAGGAAAGTACAGCCATTGGTTTTTTAATAACTTTAAATGAAGTATATCTATAAAAATATTGAATCACTGTTTTGTAAGGACTGGAATGCAAAAGTAGGAAGTCAAGAAACACTTGGATTAACAGGCAAATTTGGCCTTGGAGTACAAAATGAAGCAGGACAAAGGCTAATTGAGTTTTGCCAAGAGAACTCACTGGTCATAGCAAACACCCTCTTCCAACAACACAAGAGAAGACTCTACACATGGACAACACCAGATGGTCAATACCAAAATCAGACTGATTATATTCTTTGCAGCTGAAGATGGAGAAGCTCTATACAGTCAGCAAAACAAGACAGAGCTGACTATGGCTCAGATCATGAACTCCTTATTGCTAAATTCAGACTTAAATTGAAGAAAGTAGGGAAAACCACTAGACCATTCGGGTATGACCTAAATCAAATCTCTTACGATTATACAGCAGAAGTGAGAAATAGATTCAAGGGATTAGATCTGATAGAGTACCTGAAGAACTCTGGATGGAGGTTTGTGACATTGTACAAGAGACAGGGATCAAGACCATCCCCAAGAAAAAGAAATGCAAAAAAGCAAAATGGTTATCTGAGAAGGTCTTACAAATAGCTGTGAAAAGAAGAGAAGCAAAAAGCAAAGGAGAAAAGGAAAGAGATTCCCATTTGAATGCAGAGTTCCAAAGAATAGCAAGGAAAGATAAGAAAGCCTTCCTCCGTGTTCACTGCAAAGAAATAGAGGAAAACAATAGAATTGGAAAGACTAGAGATCTCTTCAAGAGTCCCTTGGACTGCAAGGAGATCCATCCAGTCCATCCTAAAGGAGATCAGTCTTGAGTGTTCGTTGGAAGGATTGATGCAGAAGCTGAAACTCCAATACTTTGGGCACCTGATGCGAAGAGCTGACTCCTTTGAAAAGACCCTGATTCTGGGAAAGATTGAGGACAGGAGGAGAAGGGGACAACAGAGGATGAGACGGTTGGATGGCATCACCAACTCAATGGACATGAGTTTGGGTAAACTCCAGGAGTTGGTGATAGACAGGGAGGCCTGGTGTACTGTGGTCCATAGGGTCACAAAGAGTTGGACATGAATGAATGACGGAAATGAACTAAAGGGAAGATTTCCTGCAAAGAGGAGCTCAATAAAGGACAGGAATGGTATGGACCTAACAGAAGTGGGGGATGTTACGAAGAGGTGGCAAGAATACACAGAAGAACTGTACTAAAAAGACCCCCATGATCCAGATAATAAAGATGGTATGATCATTCACCTAGAGCTAGACACCCTGAAATGCAAAGTCAAGTGGGCCTTAGGAAGCATTACTATGAAAAAAGCTAGTGGATGTGATGGAATTCCAGTTGAGCTATTTCAAATCCTAAAAGATGATGCTGTGAAAATGCTACACTAAATATGCTAGCAAATTTGGAAAACTCAGCAGTGGCTACAGGACTGGAAAAGGTTAGTTTTCATTCCAATCCCAAAAAAGGCAATGCCAAAGAATGCTCAAACTACCACACAATTGCACTCATTCACACAGTAGTAAAGTAATGCTCAAAATTTTCCAAGCCAGGCTTCAACATTACATAAACCATGAACTTGCAGATGTTCAAGCTGGTTTTAGAAAAGGCAGAGTAACCTTGAGATCAAATTGCCAACATCTGTTGGATTATCAAAAACCAAGAGAGTTCTAGAAAAACATCTATTTCTGCTTTACTGACTATGTCAAAGCTTTTGACTGTGTGGATCACAACAAACTGTGGAAAATTCTTAAAGACATGGGAATATCAGACCACTTTACCTGCCTCCTGAGAAATCTGTATGCAGGTCAGGAAGCAACAGTTAGAACTGGACATGGAAGAACAGACTGGTTACAAATAGGAAAAGAAGTACATCAAGGCTGTAAATTGTCACCCTGCTTATTTAATTTATATGCAGAGTACATCATGAGAAATGCTGGGCTGGATGAAGTACAAGCTGGAATCAAGATGGCCAGGAGACATATCAATAACCTTAGATATGCAGATGACACCACCCTTATGGCAGAAAGTGAAGAAGAACTAAAAAGCCTCTTGATGAAAGTGAAAGAGGAGAGTGAAAAAGTTGGCATAAAGCCCAACACTCAGAAAACTAAGATCATGGCATCTGGTCCCATCACTTCATGGCAAATAGATGGGGAAACAGTGGAAACAGTGTCAGACTTTATTTTTGGGGGCTCCAAAATCACTGCAGATGGTGACTGCAGCCAAAAAATTAAAAGATGCTTGCTCTTTGGAAGAAAAGTTATGACAAACCTAGACAGCATATTAAAAAGCAGAGATATTATTTTGCCAACAAAGGTCCATCTAATCAAAGCTATGCTTTTTCCACTAGTCATGTATGGATGTGAGAGTTGGACTATAAAGAAAGCTGAGCACTGAAGAATTTGTGCTTTTGAACTGTGGTGTTGGGGAAGACTTTTGAGAGTCCCGGGACTGCAAGGAGATCCAACCAGTCCATCCTAAAGGAAGTCAGTCCTGAATATTCATTGGAAGGATCGATGTTGAAGCTGAAACTCCAATACTTTGGCCACCTGATGTGAAGAACTGACTCATTGGAAAAGCCCCTGATGCTGGGAAAGATTGAACATGGGAGGAGAAGGGGACGATTGACGATGAGATGGTTGGATGTCATCACTGACTCGATGGACATGAGTTTGAGTAAACTCCAGGAGCTGTTATAGGCAGGGAGACCTGGTGTGCTGTAGTCCATGGGGTTGCAAGGAGTCAGACACAACTGATCAACTGAACTGAACTGAACATCTGAAACATAATATTGTAAAAAAACAAAAAACAAAACTATACTTCAATAAGAACTATATAAAGTATTGTAAAAGTTGTCTTTAAAAAAAAGCCTCATTAAAACTCTAAT
Source organism: Cervus elaphus (assembly GCF_910594005.1). Lineage (NCBI taxonomy): Eukaryota > Metazoa > Chordata > Mammalia > Artiodactyla > Cervidae > Cervus > Cervus elaphus. The sequence goes on along the minus strand of NC_057843.1, from coordinate 3,525,976 downwards.
CAGTTGTGTTTCTGTACACTAAAAATAAAACATCTGGAAAAATAATGTATCTCATTTACTATAGCAACAAAACCTGTACAGTACCTAGAAATAAATTTAACTGAGGAATTGAAAGATCTGTACAATAAGAACTACAAGACTTTACTGAAAGGCATCAAAGAAGAGACAGCCAAATGGAGGGATATCCCATGTTTAGAGATTAGAAGAGTTAATATCATTTAAATATTCATACAACCACAATCCCAGTCAAAAGTCCAATAGGACTTTTTACAGAAATAAACAATCCTAAAAATTTTTGGAGCCATAAAATAAAACCCTAAATATAGACAACAATCATGAGAAAAAAACAAAAGTGGATGCATCTCACTTCCTAATAGAAATACATATGTAAGTGAAAGTCAATTGTGTCCGACTCTTTGTGACCCCATGGACCATACAGTTCATAGAATTCTCCAGGCCAGAATACTGGAGTGGGTAGTCTTTCCCTCCTCCAGGGCATCTCCCCAACCCAGTGATCAAACTCAGGTGTCCCGCATTGCAGGTGGATTCTTTACCAGCTGAGCCACAAGGGAAGCCCAAGAATACTGGAAGAAGTAGTCTATCCCTTCTCCAGCAGATCTTCCTGACCCAGAAATCGAACTGGGGTCTCCTGCATTGCAGGCAGATTCTTTATCAACTGAGCTACCAGGGAAGCCCATATAGACACGCATATATGTCTATATACATATAGACACACATACTACAAAACTAATAGTAACTAAGAAGTATGGTACAGCCATAAAAATAAACACATAGACCAATGGCGTAGAGAACCCAGAATTAAATCCCTGTATATATGGCTGACTAATATTTGATAAGAGCCAAGACATCCATTGAGGAACATCCCTTCAACCAATGCTGTTGGGAAAACTGAATAAACACAGGCAGAAAAATGAAATTGCACCCTGTCTTATACCACGCACAAAAATTAATCCTAAATGAATCTAAACCTTAAGCATAAGACATGAAAATGTAAAACTCCTAGGAAAAAAAGTAGAGAAGAAGAATCCTCAGTATCAGTTTTGGCAATGGTTTTTTTGGATATGACACCAAAAGCACAAACAAAAGAAAATCATTTAGTAGAATTACACCAAACCTTCCTCATTGCCAAAGAAAAAAAATCAACCAATGTAAGAGCAACCAATGGAAGAAAATATTTGCAAGACTTGTATCAGGTCAACGGTTAACATCCAAAATATATTAACTCATACAACTCAATAACAACAACAAATCCAACTAAAAATGGCAAAACTAAATAGAATTTTTTCTAAAGGAGGCATTCAAGTGGCAAACAGGTACATAAAAATGTGCTCAACATCAGTAATCACCAAGGACAAGCAAATCTAAACCACACTAAGGTATCATCTCTAGTCGCTAAGAAAGCATGTCATCAAGAAGATGACAGATGAGAAATGTTGGCAAGGATGCTGGTGGGGGATGGGGAGGGAGCACTTTTGCATTGTTAGTAGGACCACTGGCCCAACCTCTATGGAACCATTACAGAGATTCCTTAAAAAATTAAAAATAGAACTATCAGCAAAAGATCCAGCAATCCCATCCCTGGGAATGTATCCAAAGGAAATTAAAAGAGAATACTGAAGAGATGGCTGCATTTCCATGTTCACTGCAGCATTATTTACAATAGTCACAACATGAAAACAACCTAAGTGCCCATCAATGGATGAATAAAGAAGATGTGAGATTATACACACACACACACACACACACACACACACACACACACACAATGTACTTCTAATCAGCCATGAGAAAAAAAATCCTCCCTTCCATTTGTAATAACATAGATGGAACTTGAAATCATTATATTAAACAAGTCAGACAGGGGAAGACAAATAGTGTATGATAACACTTATGTGTGGAATCTAAAAAGCACCAAACTCAAATGGAGAGTGGAATGGTGGTTACCAGAAGCTGAGGAATGGAGGAATAGGGGAGCTGAGTTCATGCACACAAAGTTTCAACTAGTAGGTCAGTCAATCAGTTCAGTCACTCAGTCATGTCTGACTCTTTGCAACCCCATGGACTGCAGCATGCCAAGCTTCCCTGTCCATCAACAACTCCTGGAGCTTGCTCAGACTCATGTCCATTGAGTCACTGATGCCATCCAACCATCTCATCCTTGGTTGTCCCCTTCTCCTGCCTTCAATCTTTCCCAGCATCTGGGTCTTTTCCAGCGAGTCATTTCTTTGCATCAGGTGGCCAAAGTATTGGCGTTTCAGCATCATTCCTTCCAAAGAATATTCAGGACTGATTTCCTTTAGGATGGACTGGTTGGATCTCCTTGCAGTCCAAGGGACTCTCAAGAGTTTTCTCCAGTATCACAGTTTAGAAGCATCAATTCTTTAGCACTCAACTTTCTTTATGGTCCAACTGTCACATCCATACATGACTACTTGAAAAACCATAGCTTTGAATAGAGAGGCCTTTGTCAGCAAAGTAATGTCTCTGCTTTTTAATATGCTGTCTAGGTTGGTCATAACTTTTCTTCTAAGGAGTAAGCACCTTTTACTTCATGGCTGTGGTCACCATCTGCAGTGATTTTGGAGCCCAAGAAAATCAAGTCTGTCACTGTTTTCATTGCTTCCCCACCTATTTGCCATGCAGTGATGGGACCAGATGCCATGGTCTTAGTTTTCTGAATGTTGAGTTTTAAGCCAGCTTTTTCACACCCCTCTTTTACTTTCATCAAGAGGCTCTTTAGTTCCTCTTTGCTTCCTGCTGTAAGGGTGGTGTCATCTGCATATCTGAGGTTATTGATATTTCTCCCAGCCAGCTTGATTTCAGCTTGTGCTTCATCCAGCCCAGCATTTTGCATGATGTACTCTTCATATAAGTAGGTAAGTCTTGGCAATTTAATACGCAGTACAATGACTACAGACAACATAACTGTATTATAAATGTTCAGCTTGCTTAGAGAATAGATCCTAACTGTTCCCATGACTAGAAGAAAGGATAATTATGTGACTTGATTAGAAGGGTTAGCTAATGCTACTGCTGCTATCATACTGCAATATAAATTATCAAATCATATGTTGCATACCTTAAACTTATACATGTTACATGTCAATTATACCCAAATAAACACATACACACAATTCTATTTGTAGCAAGCAGCTATCACTTTCATGAACATCTTTATTACAAGTGTTTTTAAAATTTTATCTAAATGGATTACCTAATAAACACACACCTAAAGTAAAGAGATAAGAATAAACAACTGGCCAGTTCATTTCTGGGATAATTGGGGAAAATGTTCAATCAACAGAGACAGTTGGACTTCACTGTAATATAACTATTGTGTTAATACTTTCAAATGCCCATAAAAACTATTCTGAAGGAAAGGGTAACTGCTAGTAAAAGTCTGCTATTTAGAATAAATTGCTTTTTTAATTTAAAGAGTATTTTTCAGGTAAATTATCATTTAGTTGATTGATCTCTTACAAATACTAATTTACAATTTTTATAAAGAAATTTTCACCTGATCTGAGCCACTTTTAATACAAACTTTCATCCTCATACAAATTAACATCACAAGATATAAATCCACAGAAAAGAGGATTTATCATGAAATTGCAATAGCATTGCCACTCTGCAGAAATAACAAATTCTGTTATAATTGAGGTCATAGTGTTTCTTAATTCAAATTTAAAAGTAGCTGATGAGCAGGCAACATGAAATAAACTATACCAAAACCATCAAGTGAATGCTTCATGAATTTCTCTCAATAAAAATAATTTAAGCATAAAGAATCATTTTGTAATCTATCATATTGTCCAAAATGAAAGTGTTAGTCTCTCAGTCATGTTCTAGTCTTTGCAACCCAATGCATTGTAGCCCTAGGCTCCACTGTCCATGAGATTTTTCCAGGCAAGAATAATGGAATGGATTGCCATTGCCTTCTCCAGGGGATCTTCTCGACCCAGAGATTGAACCCAATATTGTCCAAACATATATTTTGTTATTTGGCATATTTTATATCAAGTTTCCCTTCATAAAAGAATCATAAAATTTAAATCATAAAACAAAACTCAATTAAATAGTTATGAGACCAGCAGAGAGAGTTCTCACTCCCTGTAACACTGCAGAGCCCAAGAGGAAGGGAAAAACGACTCTTCTTTCCTGGCAAGGACTCAGCCCTGAAAAGCCATGGATTCTGTTTACTATGGCCCTTCCGACTCCCTCTTCCTCCCTATAAAAGTTCTCCTTCCCTCTGCTGTGGGGAGACTTGCACAGAGCTCACCATCATTGCAGACCCCCAAACTCCAGTTCTCTGCTGATCCTGAATAAACCCATTGGTCAACACCTCTCATGGTTCACACGTTTAAGCGATACCTTCCTAGTAAAACCACAGGTGCCTTAAAAGCAAGACTTGGGGAGGTTGTTCCCGGCAGCCAGGGCAAAGCTGAGAGGTGGGTAGTTTAAACTCGAGGGTGCCCTGGGCAGGAGACCAGCAGCTGCTGTGCAAGCCCAGCTGCCTGTGTGTTGTGGGCATGACAGGTCCTGACGAGTGTGAGTTTTCCAGGCTTCCAGGGTGTCTGAGAGCTGTCCACCCACCACCCTGACAACCAGTTCATTTCCTGCTTCGTCAGTTGGAGTTTCTACTGTTGGTAAAGAACTCTTTCTGATAAGGTAGAAATAATGAGAGAGCAAAAGTGCAGCCTTCCCAGTTACCAGTCGTCCAATAGCATGAATCAGGAGTTTAACTCCAAGAGGCTGTTCTAAGGTTTGGTCTATGGTGAGCTGGGGTAATTATAGACTGATTTTACTCATGGTGTTCTTGAAAACAAACATCCATCAAACATTCTCAGTGGAACAGAAAAAAAAATCATGTTTTCACATTATAAATCACTATTTTTCAGGCGAAGATGCTGAATTGTTTAACATCAGTTTACTTAAAGAATTACTGAATATGAAATTTCAACCACTATTTTTTCACACATAGCATAGAAGAACTACTGTCACTTGGAAGTCTAATAAACTAATTTATTTTTTCAAAGAACTGCAGCCTCAAAAAAAGAGAACACCGTCAAAGATTACTTTTTACTTGGAAACAGCCATTATAAGGTTATTTTCAATCTAAAAGTTCTAAAATTGCAAGAAACCAATGAAAACCTTATGGATCAGCATGGGAAAATGCATTCCAGAATATTTGCATGCAGTTACAAAAGGCTTAGTTAAGGAAGGGAGAGTGTATGAGGTTAGTTATGTGATCTATGTATAAATTCTCCAAAAGAAGAGGTAAGCATGTGACAGCCAGCTCACCATCTCTGGTATAACAAAACCCTTACTTGAAGCAGACAGTCTCACCCAGGTTCTTTCTAAGTAACATGCAATGAATGAAAACTAAAATAAGGCCCACATCAGCCATGGTAGAAGCCAGAGAATGGCACAGAATTGGCTTGAAATGAAAGAAAAATACAGAATGCATTTGCCTGACTACAGCGCCTCTCTAGGGTTTGCACAATACAGACTAGAATTAAAGATGTTGAATCATAAAAAAGGCTGAGCACCAAAGAATTGATGCTTTTGAACCATGATGCTGGAGAAGACTCTTGAGAGTCCCTTGGACAGCAAAGAGACCAAACCAGTCAATCCTAAGGGAAATCAACTGTGAATATTCATTGGAAGGACTGATGCTGAAGCTCCAATACTTTGGCCACATGATGTGAACAGCCAACTCATTGGAAAAGACCCTGATGCTGGGAAAGGTTGAAGGCAGGAGGAGAAGGGGATGACAGAGGATGAGATGGTTGGATGGTATCACTAACTCAATGGACAGGAGTTTGAGCAAGCTCTGGGAGATGGTGATGGACAGGGAAATCTGGCATGTTTCAGACCACGGGGTTGCAAAGAGTGGGATGAGACTGAACAACAAAGAATTAAAGACCTAAACCACATTGGAGCCATTTACATGTTATTTATATCCATTGCCTTGTGCTTAAACATTGCTTAAATCTATTTACTTTGCATTCTATATATGGTTTCAGAGTTCAAACAACTCCTAAATAAGGAAATCCCTTTGGGTATTAGTTAAGAGAAACACATATATGGAATCTAGAAAAATGGTACAGATGAAACTATTTGCAGGGCAGGAATTTCTGTAATGTAGGAAACATTTCAGAAATTTCAAAAGAAGATACAACTTTTCTGAACCATGACTTCTTTGAATTTTGTGGGTTTTTTTTTTAACTTTCTTTCACTTTTAATATTAATAAAGAAAGAAAGTGAAGTCGCTCAGTCATGTCTGACTCTTTGCGACCCCATGGACCATAGCTTACCATGCTCCTTAAAGTCCATGGGATTTTCCAGGCAAGAATACTGGAGTGGGTTGACATTTCCTTCTCCAGGGGATCTTACCAACCCAGGGATCAAACCCGTCTGCATTGCAGGCAGACGCTTTGCCATCTGAGCCACCAAGGATGTTTGGATTTGTAGGATAGACTCTTAAAATATATCACCTATACTAAAACATCCCAAGTAATGCACAGATCAAGGATAAATATGATATTTAAAATTAGACACTGAAGAGCCACATTTATAGCAACATAAGATTTATTTTCATGAAAATAAATGTGTGGGATTGAATTATGAAAAGCATGAAAGTTTGCATGAGATGGTAATACAGTGAAGAGGTCAGGAAATGTGTAATGACAGCTCCAGAGAGGGAGTGGAGTACCTGAAGTGGCTCTAGCCTTTCTAGGCATTTTCCAACTCCCAGCGAAATTTCAAAATAGATTTTCTGATATCCTATGACTCAAGGACAGAAAAGTAAGCGAGAGTCTATAGGAGGATAACCATCATGGTGAAAGAGATAACTATCATTAAATCTGCCCCCCTCCCCCATGAAGTCTATAATAAACTGTAATTTTATAACAAAGTGTGAAACCAAGCTTTATACTCAATGGAAGGGGAAAATGTCCCTCAAAAATGTGAAACCACTAGCCACCCAACACATGGGTTTTCACCCTAATTCATTCCTGAGTTAGATTAAAAAGAGTTAGATTAAAAAGAATTATGTTCCAAGCATTCCTGGATTGGGGATATTTGTACTTCCTCAATGAACCCACATTTGCCTCAGTTTTCAAAGCATTTCCACAGATCCTTTTCCAAGAAAACTGCATCCCTTATTTCCAAAATTGATTAAGTGTAAAGATGTGACAGTAATTTTTATGTGTTGCCTTGAGCAGGGGATGCCCAGCTCTGTGGTCAAGCTGTGTTCTGGTGTGTCTGTGAGTGGTGTGCTTGATGAGATTGCATGGGTGCACACAGGAAAGGAGGTTGTCCTCATCCATGTGGGTGGTCTTCTTCCAGTCAGTGGAAGGCCTGAATAAAACAAAAAGGTGGACCTTTCCACCAGTAACAAGAATTCCTCCTGCCTGAGTGCTTGATCTCATCACTGGTCTTCTCCTGCATCCAAACTAGAATCGGACTTCAGCCTCCTTGGGTCCCCAGCATGCTGGCTTTCAGACGGGAACATATACACTTGACTCAGACTGAGCCACACTATAAGCTCACTTCCCAGGTCTCCAGCCTGACAACTGAAGACTTAAAAAGCAAGCAAAATGGAGACCAGATGTGAAACTTCCTGAGCAGATAAGCCTGGGTAGTCTACTAGCAAAGTGTAACTTAGATTATTATGCAAAGCAAGCAAAACTTAACTTGGTTCAGTTCGAGTGACAATAACAACTGACTTCCTGAAAAGACCTACTGACCAACTACAAAATTTCTCCCAACCAACATACAAAGTTCAAAATAGAATGAGAAAAAGAAATAATTATCAGCTTCAAACAATGAAGGAAATGAACAAAAATGAGCATGGTAAAGGTGACACAAAATCAAAACATAGACTAAATAAATAGGAGTTAATCAGTATCTGTTAGAAATTGAGAGTAAATGAACTGATTTTCAATTTCCAAAACAAGGGTAAATGCTGAACAGATTGTAAAAGCGACAATCCTTGAATCCATAAGCAGGAGGTGACCCCAGGAAAGCCCCCCAGGACTGGACAGGCAGACAGTGGATCATGGGGAGCCATGGCTGCCCTGAAGAGAAATCACTGCAGAAACCAGGCCAGGGAGGGAAGCCCGAAACTCACAGGTAAAGCGCTGGAGGCTGCGTGTGGACAAGCCCGAGGGCTAAAACCTCCACCGGAAACAGTCCTGCGAGCCCCCACAGTCTTTCACAGGAAATACAGCGGGAAAATTCCTCTTGCTTCTAGCAGGGGCAGGAGCAAAGAAACCATTTTGGAAGACAGCAGAGCTCTCTTCCTCTTAATAGGATGAGCCCTCAGGTGAAACTAGTTAACCTGAGCCCCAGGTGAGGGCAATATAGAGTCTAACTGACCTGCGTGCACACTCAATCACTCAGCTGTGTCTGACTCTTTGTAACCCCATTGACAGTAGCCCGCCAGGCTCCTCAGTCATGGGCATTCTCCAGGCAAGAATACTGGAGTGGGTTGCCATTTTCTCCTCCAGGAGATCTTCCTGACACAGGGATCGAACCTCCGTCTCCTGCATTGGCAGAAGGGCTCTTTACCGTCTGAACCACTGGAGAAGCCCTAACCTGAGGAGTGGTCCACTCCAGCCATCCTTTCAGACACCAATCACAATCCAGGAATTTCAGAGGATAACAAGTGAGGACAAATGTGCCCCAAACCAAGAATTATCATTTTCAAATTATAGAAAATCAAAGATAAAGAAAAAATTCTGGAAGAAGTTAGAGGAGGAAAGGGGGAAACACCTTAACTTTAGAATAACAAAAATAAGAACTATACAGCTACTCAGAAACCATGCAAGTGAGGAGACAGTGGGGGGCAGGGCATTTAAACTGCTAGAAAAAAGAAATAAAACAACTAATCCAGAATACTGTATTCTGCAAAATAAACCTTCAAAAGTAAAGAAAGAGTCCTTCTAGACAAACAAAAATTAGAGAACGTGTTGCCAGTACACCTACCTTATAAGAAATGCTAGAAGATATTGAGATAAGTAAAAAATACATATATTAATAAATATACTCAGAATAATATAGGTCAGAAATGTAGATCTGCATAAAGCATAAGCTTTAAAGAAGGAAAAGATGAAGAGGAAGTAATTATTTTCATCTTTCTTATTCTTAATTGATCTAACAGATAAAACATTGTTAAAAATAATAATAGGAATGTTTTATTTGATTACATATGCCTTTATATATATATATATACATATATATGATTATGTATGCTCACATACAAGTAAAAGGAATAACATCAATAATACAAGAAACAGGAAAGAAGAATTAGCATTATTTTGTTATTACAAAGTTCTTACACTACTGGTGATGTAGTGTCATCTGAAAGTGTACTTGGATTACTGGCAAACACTAGCACAATCACTAAATACTGTAAAAATCAAATAAACCAGCAAAAACACAAAGAAGTATAACTGATAATCTAGGAGAGGACAGAATATAGAATCACATAAAATCCTCAATTAAAAGTATAAACAGCAGGAAAAAATGGAAAAAAATAGGAAGAAAGAATAAGAGCTACAAGTAGAAAGCAATAATATTGTACATATTAACCCAATTATATCAGTAATCACTTTGAACATCAGTTAACTAACTGCACCAATTAAAAGACAGAGATTGTCAGAGTAGATCAGAAAGAAAGACTCAACTATATATTGTCTACAAGAAACCCACTTTAAACAAAAATACATACAAATTAAAAGTAAACATATAGAGAAAAATGTACCAAGGAAAGTTATGACCAACCTAGATAGAATATTAAAAAGCAAAGACATTACATTGCCAACAAAGGTCTGTCTGGTCAAGGCTGTGGTTTTTCCAGTGATCATGTATGGATGTGAGAGTTGAACTGTGAAGAAAGCTGAGCACCAAAGAATTGATGCTTTTGAACTGTGGTGTTGGAGAAGACTCTTGAGAGTCCCTTGGACTGCAAGGAGATCCCACCAGTCCATCCTAAAGCAGATCAGTCCTGGGTGTTCATTGGAAGGACTGATGCTGAAGCTGAAACTCCAATACTTTGGCCACCTGATGCGAAGAGTTGGCTCATTGGAAAAGACCCTGATGCTTGGAGGGATTAGGGGCAGGAGGAGAAGGGGACGACAGAGGATGAGATGGCTGGATGGCATCACCGACTTGATGGACATGAGTTTGAGTAAACTCCGGGAGTTGGTGATGGACAGGGAGGCCTGGCGTGCTGCGATTCATGGGGTCACAAAAGTCAGACATGACTGAGTGGTTGAACTGAATTGAACTGAATACTAATCAAAAGAGAGAATTTCAGACAGAAAAGACTTCAAAGCAAGGAAATTATCACAAATAAAGAAGGGCATTCCAGGGTTTCCTTGGTGGCTCAGTGGCAAAGAATCCGCCTGCCATTGCAGGAGACATGGGTTCTACCCCTGATCTGGGAGGATCCCACATGCCATGGAGCAGTTAAGCCCAAGAGCCACAAGTATGGAGCCTGTGCTCTATAGAGTCCAGGAGCTGCAACTACTGAAGCCCTGGCATCTAGAGCTCATGGTCCCCAACCTTCCCCACAAGAGGAGCCACAGCGCAGTGAGAAGCCCGTGCTCTGCAGCTAGAGAGTAGCCCCCAGCTCACCACAACTAGAGAAAGCGTGCAACAACAAAGACCAAGCACGGCCAAAAATAAATGCATAAATAACATTGTTCAAAAAGAAGGTTATTACATAATGATAAAAAAGGTTAACCCTCCAAGAAAACATAACAATCCTTAACATGTATGTGCTTAACGGCAGAGCATCAAACAAAACCAATAGTGCTGCAAGGAGAAAGAAGGGATTCTTCCATGATCGTTGGAGACCTCACCACCTTTCTGTGAGAAATGAACAGATTCAACAGGCAGAGAATCAGTAAGGACAGAGATGAATTCAACCACACAATCAATCAATTGCACATAATCATCTACAGACTGTTTCATACAACAAGTTATACATTATTCTCAAGTTCACAAGAAACTTTCAGCAAGACAGACAACATTTTAGACCATAAAACACACATTCACAGGTTAAAAAATACAGCTCATAAAGTGCCTGCTCTCATATCCCAATGAAATTAAACCAGAAATCAATAGCCGAAAGAAAACTAGCACATGGAGAGTAGGCAACACACTTCTAAATATACTGGGGTCAAATAAATCCACTCTCAAGAGAAATTCTGAAATATTTGAACTAAATGAAAGAGTAAACACAACTTATCAAAATTTGTGGGATGTAGTAAAACAAGTTTTCAGAGGGAAGTTTTCAGCAGTGAGTGCAAACATCAGAAGATAGCAGACCAGTGGCCATCAGTGGGGAGATGTAAGCAGGAAGGGAAAAGACAGGGCTGGGGAATAAGGGGTACAAGGTGTTAGGTCTGAAATAAGCTACAAAGATGTACGGCACAACACAGGGAGCATGGCCAATACTTTATAACAACTATAAATGGACTACAACCTTTAAAAACTGTGAGTCACTATACTGTAGACCCATAACTTACATAATATTGTCCAGCAACAACTGCCTGTGTGTTAAGTCGTGCCTGTCTCTTTAAGGCCCCATGGACAACAGCCCACCAGGCTCCCCTATCCATGGGATTCTCCAGCCAAGAACACAGGAGTGGGTTGCCATTTCTTTCTCCAGGAGATCTTCCCAATCCAGGGGTTGAACCCTCATCTCGTGTCTCCTGCATTGGCAGGTGGATTCTTTACCCCTAAGCCATGTGGGAAGCCCTTAAAAAACGAACCACAGATCTGAACAGGTATCTCAACAAAGAAGATATGGAAATGGAAATAAGCATATGAAAAGATGCTCCACATTGTATATCATCAGGGAAAAGCGAATTAAAACAACGCAATGCCCCCGCATGCCTGTTAGAAGGGCCAAATGGACACTGACAGCAAGTGCTGGCGAGGATGTGAATGTCTTACTCACGGCCGAACACAAGATGGTACGGACATTTTGAGACAGTTTGGCAGTTTCTTTCTAAACTAAACATATTCTTACCATATGATCCAGCAATTGCAGTTCTTGGTATTTATCCAAAAAAGTTGAAAGCTTATGTCCACAACAAAGACTTGGACACTAATGTGTATAGAAATTTTACTGATAACTGTCAAAACTTGGAAGCAACCTAAATGTCCTTCAGGAGGTAAGTAGATAAATAACCTGAGGTACAGCCAGACAATGAATATTATTCAGTGCTAAAAATAAATGAGCTATCTAGCCATGAAAAGGCATAAAGGAACTATAAAATGTATATTATTACGTGAAAGAAGCCAATCTGAAAAAGCTACATAACGTATATCATTCCAGCTATGTGAGATTCTAGCAAAGGCAAAACTATGACTACAGCAGAAACATCAGTGATTGCCAGGAACTGGAGGGAGGGAAAGCTGAATAGGCAGAGCAAAGAGGATTTTCAGGGCAGTGAAAATGCTCTATATGATACTACAGTGATGAGTATCTGGGCATTACACATTTGTCCAAACCTGTGAAATATACGGCACCAGGTGAGCCCTAATGTAAACTCTGGACTTTGGGTGAGGAAGTGTCACTGTCAGTTCATCACCGTAACAAATGTACCATCTGGTGGGAATGCTGATAATGGGGGAGGCTAGGCATTTGTGGGACAGAATGTATACGGGAAATCTCTGCATCTTCTCAAATTCTCCCTGAAACACGACTGTTAAAAATTATTTCAGCAAATGTTTCAAAAGTAAATGAACTTAGGTTAAAAGAAAATTTCAGACAAGATTAAAAAACATAAACCCAGCTGAACTCTGTTTTGTATATTATATATATATATATAATTTTTATATAGAGATGCTATATATATGTAGAATAAGTTATGTTTTAATAAAAACAAAAATGGTGGAAATACAGAAAGAAATTATAGATCCAAAATCAGATAAAAATTGCTAGGACTATAAAAGTTTACAGAATATATTTAAAATGGTTTCACAAAGTAGGCAGACGAAAGGTTTTAACAAGTACTAATAGGTAAAAGGAATGACTTAGATGCATATGAGGACTTGTTCATTTTGATAGAAATAAAGGAAATTCAAAATAAAATAAAAATCACAGGTCATTTTATACTAACTGTAAAAAAAAAAGTCCAGTTAACATTATGTGAAGCAACTACAACTTTCATATGCTGCTCCTGCTGGGTGTGTAGAGCAGTCCAACCACGCTGAGAAATATTTGCATTATAAAGGAGAGCTGGACATGTCCACAGTTCACAGTTTAGCATCGCATCTCCTAGGTAGAGGCCCTAGAGAAAATGCTGCACACTGTACCCATGAAGACATGATAGGTATTTTTATGACAGCATCAGTCAGAATGGTAAAAACTGGAAACTGAAAAGACGACCAAAACTGAAGGGGGTAAATAACATGGAGTCCATGTATTCAATGAAATACTATATAGCAGTGAATAAATTTGATAACAGCCTTAAGCATTCATGTGGATTAAACTACAAGACTAGCGGTCAACGAAGTGACTTATAAGAAGACATGCACTGTGACTTCTTCTATATAATGTTTAAAATATACAGATTCAAATAATACTTGGTTGGGACTGAATAGAGATTCATAAAGATGGCAAAGACTTACAAAAGAATGATCACTATAAAACAAAAGGCATTTACTCTGGGGAAGAGCAAGGGAGATTTAACGGCCTGCTCAGGTGAGGTAAAGTGCTATTTCTTAGCCCAGGTGTTGGGAACATAGTCACTCATCATATTATTTTTCCTTAACTGTAATGTATGTTTTCATATACTCCTGTCACTTTATACTATATCTCACATACTGGAAAACCAATAAACTGCTGAAGTAATTGTAATTTAAGATATTTTAAAGATCAGACAACACTGAAAGTCTTCTTTACTCTTTAGAGAAAATATCAAAATGTATTTAATAGTCTTCACGAGGAATTTATGAAGTGCAGGAAAGTACAGAACCAAGGAAAAATAATTATTCCTTTTTCATAGTTATTAAATCTAAACTAGAATATTTCAACCATGAGTCAGCTGAACAGACAACTAGCTGAGGGGAAAAAAAAGAATATTTTCACCCTCAGCAAGGATTCCTCACTCTTGGTGAAATATTAATGCTTTCTCCTGCGGGGTACTAGAAAAGAGGTCAAACACTTCAGGATTAACGGAGTAGTTTAACCTGTGCTAGAGGGGCTTCTTAAACAGAGCTTGTCTGTGGTGAGAAAGTGACAGATTTTTCTGGAACTGTTTCAAAACTGTCAACTTATCAACCATAATTGGCCACATAATGAACTTCTCACTGTTGTCAAATGCTTGAGAAAAAGAATTTTTTTTTCTCTCTTGAAAAGCAAATAAACCTGGGGCAATAGTAAATAGCTACAATAATTACATTATGAGTAGAATGCTGTTTTTAAAATACCATTTTATCTGGTTACTAAATTCCTCTTTGTATCTCATCACCAGCGGATATGAGGATTTGGGAAAATTAGCTTGTTTTACATAGAGAACTATCATTAGAGAATAAGTCAATTATAACTTGAAAGTAGGAAGCATTTTCCTAAGAGGATGAAATCTGTAACACATTGAGCTAGTCACATCCTCTGGGGCAGTGACAGCACAATCTTTCAGTAAGAGCTACAAGGCAATGATCTGTCCTTAGCTTGTATATACACCCGAAGCTAGCTGTAAAAAAGAATCATAAAATTAAAAATAATAATGTTAATGCAATTCAGTTGCTAATTTTCAAAATAGTCTAACAGTAATTTGGTATAAACTTAATTGCTCTTAATTTTAGAGGTAAGAAATCATTTATTTTACATTAAAATTAGTATGGCTATATGTTTCAAGTTAATCCATTGAGTTTAGAACTGTATTGCAGTATTTGTGATTAAAGTTTGGCTTTTGAATTTTAATCTATATAAGCATTTTTTCAACCTTTGCAAGATAACCTTGCATTTAAGATCAATAAGCAAATCTACAATTTTCTTTATTTACATAGGGAACTGAAAAGTAAATGGATTTAAAATATGCAAGACTCATATTTGCATTTTATTATTCATAACCTCAAAGGTATGATCTTGACTTGCAATCAACCAACCCAAGGAACAAGGACATAAGGTAGACCAGGAGTCTGAATTCCAAGAGGAAAGATTACAACAGGAGAAGATTCACCTCATTATTAAAATCAGATTTCTAGTAAATTTATTTTTTCACATCTTTTACTCACAAAATTGTTATCTGATATTATTTAAAGGAAATAAACATGAATCCACATGTCTTTCCAACAAACACACACAGGCTGCCTACCTAGCACCAGGCTCTGCCCTAGGAACTGACAAAATCCCTGACTTCAGAGAGCTAATGTTTTAGACAGAGGAGCTGGACCCAAGGAAGAAAGACTCAGCAAATAAAAAGGTTAAAAATGTACAGTGAGTGAAGTGATTGTAAGTGCTCTAGACAAGCCTGGAACCTGGCAAACCAGGGCTGCTGGGGTCCAAGGGCAGGCTCCTCTATGTGTGGTGGTTAGGACATGTCTCTCTGTTGGTGACATTCAAACAGAGGCGAAGAGGAGCATGTAAGTCTCCTGGACAGAGGAGGAACATTTTCCAGACAAAGATAAATGCAAGATCAAAGGTATTTAAGTAGGAAAGAGCTTAGCATGTTTTAGGAAACTGCAAAGAGGCCAGAGAGATGGAGACCAGTGAGTTGGTAGGAGATAAGAAGATGGCCAATGAGATAGCACCTCAGGCCAGTCAGAATGGCCATCATAAAAGCCTGCAAATGATAAATGTTGGAGAGGGTGTGGAGAAAAGGGAACCATTCTGCACTCTAGCTAGGAATGTAATCTGGCGCAGCCACTACAGAAAACACTATGGAAGTTTCTTAAAAAACTAAAAATAGAGCTACTGATGACCCAGTAATCCCACTCTCAGGCATATAGCTGGAGAAAATCATAATTTCAAATCATAATTTGAAAAGATATATCCACACCAATATTAACAGCAGCACTATTTACAATGGCCAAGAGATGGAAGCAACCTAAATGTCCATCAGCAGCAGAATGGATAAAAGAGATGTGGTACATATGTACAATCGAATATTATTCAGCCATAAAAATATTGAAATGATGCTATTTGCATCAACATGGATGTACCTAGAGATTATTCTATTAAGTGAAGTCAGCCAGACATAGAAAGACAGATATCACATGATATTGCTTATATGCAGAATCTCAAAAAATGATAAAGTGAACTTAATTACAAAACAGAAAGAGACTCACAGACATAGTTGGTTACCAAAGGGGAAAAGTAGGGAAAAGGAGAGTTATGGAGTTTGGGATGGACATGCACACACTGTTAGATTTAAAATGGATAACAAACAAGGACCTATATGCAGCACATGGAATTCTGCCCAATATTCTGTAATAACCTAAATGGGAAAAAAATTGAAAAAGAATCAGCTCAGTTCAGTCGCTCATTCGTCTCCGACTCTGCAATCCCGTGAATCGCAGCACGCCAGGCCTCCCTGTCCATCACCAACTCCCGGAGTTTACTCAAACTCATGTCCATTGAGTCGGTGATGCCATCCAGCCATCTCATCCTCTGTCGTCCCCTCCTCATCCTGCCCCCCAATCCCTCCCAGCATCAGGGTCTTTTCCAATGAGTCAGCTCTTTGCATCAGGTGGTCAAAGTATTGGAGTTTCAGCTTCAGCATCAGCATCAGTCCTTCCAATGAACACCCAGGACTGATCTCCTTTAGGAGATCTCCTTGCAGTCCAAGGGACTCTCAAGAGTCTTCACCAATACCACAGTTCAAAAGCATCAATTTTTCGGCACTCAGCTTTCTTCACAGTCCAACTCTCACATCCATACATGACTACCGGAAAAATCATAGCTTTGACTAGACGGACCTTTGTTGGCAAAGTCAAGCCTCTGCTTTCTAATATGCTGTCTAGGTTGGTCATGGCTTTTCTTCCAAGGGGCGAACATCTTTTAATTTCATGGCTGCAATCACCATCTGCAGTGATTTTGGAGCCCACAAAAATAAACTCTGACACTGTTTCCACTGTCTCCCCATCTATTTCCCATGAGGAGATGGGACCCGATGCCATGATCTTAGTTTTCTGAATGTTGAGCTTTAAGCCAACTTTTTCACTCTCTTCTTTCACTTTCATCAAGAGGCTCTTTAGTTTTTCTTCATTTTCTGCCATAAGGGTGGTGTCATCTGCATATCTGAGGTTATTGATATTTCTCCCAGCAATCTTGATTCCAGCTTGTGCTTCTTCCAGCCTAGCGTTTCTCATGATGTACTCTGCATATAAGTCAAATAAATACACTGACAATGTACAGCTTTGATTACTCCTTTTCCTATTTGGAACCAGGAGGAAGAAAAAAACGTGCCACTCTCTGCAGGTCTTTTCTGGACTATACTGGATTCACCTCTGCCACCACGGTCCAGCCTGTGCCCCTTCCTCATGTCAGGACCCTGGCTCCCTTAGCACCTGACGACTTACACGCTGCTTCCCTGGGAAGGTGGAGGCGATACACGTGGTGACTGAGGGCCCAGCCAGGAGGCGGGAAGCCGCCCCCAGGATCGCGCTCCCTCAACTGGACCCTGGTACATCTAAGATCTCCCTGTTCAGGGCTGCAAACAGGAAAACAAAGGCTGCCTCTGTGCTCTGTACTTTAGGGTCAAGAATAAAAAATCAAGATAAGAGACTAAAAGCTAATTATAGCTATTTCAAATTTATACCATTTTTTTTTTAGGAGAAGAGACATAATTCCTTTCTAATGGCAGATTCATCACAGAAATTAGGTAGAAAAAAAACCCCAAATCCAAAATTTCAGCTGCTCATCCCAGTTACTCTTCAAAGTTTATTATTAGCAGGATTTGACTCATCTCATTTTAAATTACTCCAACACCTCACCTAATCATTTTTTTAAACTATATCTCATTTTAATACTCTCAGTTGTGGCAAAATTTCTAACCCAGAGCCTGAAATTTTCTTTAGCTTGGTGTCAGCCCATCGCTCTTGATTACACCTGTTGTCTTTCTCACACCAAGGTGGGTACAGAGTACATCTTCAGGAGATAACATCAGATTGTCACCTGGTGGCCCAAGACAGGATACAGAGTTATGAGCCAGCTCCATACCATTTCCCTTATGAAGCAAATGATAATACTTAAAACACTGCATTTATGTCTGTTCGTTTCCGCTGAAAATTTCCAGTGGTCTCTATGATCCACAGAATTAAATTCAATTTGCTTTGTTTGGGATTCAAGGCATATTGCAAACTTGTTCTTAGTTCATGTTTCTAGCCACAGCGTCCACTATTTAATTATAAAAAAAAAGTTCCACAAATAACAAACCAATCTCTTGAATTTTCTTGAAATATTCTTTGTGGATTTTTTATGTTGTTTAACAATGTGCTTTTTCTGATTATAGTTTTTCTTCAATTTTAAACATGTACAGTGAATGATTGAAAAAAAGAAGGAAGAGAGAAAGGAAGAAAGAGTTTTAAGGACACAGTAAAACCAGAGAAGTACAGACTGCCAGTTAACATCAGAAAATATTTAACATGGCTAACAGAGGAAGAAATGTAAACTTTACCTCCAATAACATGCTACTTATTAACCTATCATAGTGATTAAAATTTTTTAAAGAATGCTATTCTGTAATTATACATATTGAATAATTTCTTAGCCAACACCTTGTTAGTAAGTAACTTGGTTATTTAAAATGTTCTCCATTTTGCTTCTCTGTCATCTCCCTGGAAGACTTGTCTGTAACAGGAAATTCTGAAAGCAGCCACGGGGACTTGGGACGCACCAAGCTGCCCTCCAGAATGTGTTGAGCGCCACCCTCACTCAGGGCTGGTAGGCAGAGTGGTGTATTATATGCACTGCACGAAGTTTCCAGGCCAGAAAGAGTCTCGGAGGATAAGAGAGCTGGGTGGCCAAAATGTGGGCCATGTTGTGCTCTGTAAGCTCCATGTCCTGTTAGAAGTCTAGTCTCTTTTCATCTTTGCTATTTTCATTAAAAGCGACACTGAACCTAGATGTCCATCAATAGATGAACGGACAAAGAAGATGCGGTACATATATATACAATGGAATGTTGCTCAGCCATGAAAAGGAATGAATTTGAGTCAACTGAACTAAGGTGGATGAAACTAGAGCTTGTAATACAGACTGAAGTTAAGTCAGAAAGAGAAAAACATATCATATATCATACATTATATTGTATCATGTATCATAAATCATTTCAAGTATCATATATTAACAAATATATATATGGAATCTAGAAAGATGGTACTGATGAACCTATTTGTGGGCGGGAATACAGATTCAGCATAGAGAACAGACTCATGGACACAGACCTGGAAGGAAAGAGTGGGACAAATAGAGAGAGTAACACTGAAAAATATACATTACCATATGCAAAATAGATAGCTAGGTGGGAAGTTGCTGTTACACAGGGAACTCAACCCTGTGCTCTGTGACAACCTAGAGGAGTGGGAGTGGGTGAGCGATGGGAGGGATGCTCAAGGAGGGGGGACATGTGTATACCTGTGGCTGATTCATGTTGTATGGCAGAAACCAACACAACATCGTAAAGCAATTATCTGCCCACTGAAACCACATTTAAAAAGCTAGTATGTATAAAATAAATAAGCTACAAGGGTATATTTAACAGCACAAGGAATCTAGCCAATAGTTTATAATGACTTTCAGTGGAATATAATCTACAAAAATATTGAATCACTATGCTGCACACCTGAAGACTAATATTATTGTTAATCAACTATACCTCAATAAAAATTAAAATACTTTATCTTAAAAAAAGATTAAAAGTTTTGGGAAGATGAAATTATGAAGTTGCCTGAAAAATGGCAGAAGATAGTGGAACAAAATGCTGAATATGTTGTTCAATAAAGTTTTTGGTGAAAACTTTTTTAAAAAAAGCAACACTGAGACCCCCATCTTCCCCAGAGCCTCAGTATCAGTGCTGGGGTTGTGTCATCATAAGTGGAAACCTGGTTCTCCTTGACACAGCTTCTTACTCTCAAAATAGTGAATCATGCTTATATCAGGAAACTAGTTTGAAGTTATTTTTGCATTCTGATTCAATTACATGTTTTTCTTATATACAACAAGTTGTCCCAACATCATACATTGAATCATGTATTATTATTAGAAAACTGGCTTTTATGATACTTAATTTTACCCATATATGGTTAGATTGAATATTGTTGTTACAATATTTTACTGTCTATTAATGAAAACCTGACATCATTTTTCTTCTTTTAAAATGGACACCTTATCTTTGACAAAGGAGGCAAGGATATACAATGGAAAAAAGACAACCTCTTTAACAAGTGGTGCTGGGAAAACTGGTCAACCACTTGCAAAAGAATGAAACTAGAACACTTTCTAACACCATACACAAAAATAAACTCAAAATGGATTAAAGATCTAAATGTAAGACCAGAAACTATAAAACTCCTAGAGGAGAACATAGGCAAAACACTCTCCGACATAAATCACAGCAAGATCCTCTATGACCCACCTCCCAGAATATTGGAAATAAAAGCAAAACTAAACAAATGGGATCTAATGAAACTTAAAAGCTTTTGCACTACAAAAGAAACTATAAGTAAGGTGAAAAGACAGCCGTCAGATTGGGAGAAAATAATAGCAAATGAAGAAACAGACAAAGGATTAATCTCAAAAATATACAAGCAACTCCTGCAGCTCAATTCCAGAAAAATAAATGACCCAATCAAAAAATGGGCCAGAGAACTAAACAGACATTTCTCCAAAGAAGACATACAGATGGCTAACAAACACATGAAAAGGTGCTCAACATCACTCATTATTAGAGAAATGCAAATCAAAACCACAATGAGGTACCATTACACACCAGTCAGGATGGCTGCTATCCAAAAGTCTACAAGCAATAAATGCTGGAGAGGCTGTGGAGAAAAGGGAACCCTCTTACACTGTTGGTGGGAATGCAAACTAGTACAGCCACTATGGAAAACAGTGTGGAGATTCCTTAAAAAACTGGAAATAGAACTGCCATATGACCCAGCAATACCACTTCTGGGCATACACACTGAGGAAACCAGATCTGAAAGAGACACGTGCACCCCAATGTTCATCGCAGCACTGTTTATAATAGCCAGGACATGGAAGCAACCTAGATGCCCATCAGCAGATGAATGGATAAGGAAGCTGTGGTACATATACACCATGGAATTTTACTCAGCCGTCAAAAAGAATTCATTTGAACCAGTCCTAATGAGATGGATGAAGCTGGAGCCCCTTATACAGAGTGAAGTAAGCCAGAAAGATAAAGAACATTACAGCATACTAACACATATATAAGGAATTTAGAAAGATGGTAACGATAACCCTATATGCAAAACAGAAAAAGAGACACAGAAATACAGAACAGACTTTTGAACTCTGTGGGAGAAGGTGAGGGTGGGATATTTCAAAAGAACAGCATGTATACTATCTATGGTGAAACAGATCACCAGCCCAGGTGGGATGCATGAGACAAGTGCTTGGGCCTGGTGCACTGGGAAGACCCAGAGGAATCGGGTGGAGAGGGAGATGGGAGGGGGGATCGGGATGGGGAATAAGTGTAAATCTATGGCTGATTCATATCAATGTATGACAAAACCCACTGAAATGTTGTGAAGTAATTAGCCTCCAACTAATAAAAAAATTAAAAAAAAAAAAAAGCCTCAGCCATTTTTACACTCTATTTTCACTGATATATTCTGGAATAATTCAGTTGGAATGTTCATTGCAATTGTACTTATATTTACACTTAATTTTAGAAGAAATAAAATGTTTGTTATATTCTGCTTGCCTTCTAGGAAAAAAGATTTCCTTTCATTAAATTCTGTTTTTATGATCCTTAGGGATACCTAATACTTTTCTTTCACATAACACCTGCACATTTCTTTTTAAAGTTACTTATAATTGTTTTAAAATATATTCTGTTTATTAATAGAGTCTGTTTTTATTATATTTTCCAGAAGTTGTTGCTGGCATATGAAGTTATTGATTTTTAAATAATTTTCAACCAGGCTCTTCGCATATATTTTAAGTGTTATTAATAATTTTTCAGGTGCTTGCCTTGGATTTTGCAGACATACAATTATATTTCTTAGAAGCATTGTCCATGGAGTGCAAATGCTAGCTGCACAAAGGCAAGCACAGCTGTTACACATCAAGAGACCCAAATGCTCGACTTCCCTCCAACTTCTCCTCCCAAAAGCTAAACAATATAAGTTCACTGCAACAGCAAAATGGAACTCATGTCTGATCGCACACCTGTAATGTAGATTCGTAGGAAGAACAGGTCAGGTTTAGGTAACTGTTGATAAAATCCACTGACAAATAACTTGAGCTCCCACAGTCCGCTCAGGGCACAAAGCAGTGGCTTCAGAACAGTGGGTCAGTACCCTCTGTCTAAATTCCACATATATGCATTAATAATCAATATTTGTTTTTAGAAAGACGGCACTGATGATCCTAGATGCAAGACAGCAAAGGAAATACAGACGTAAAGAACAGACTTTTGCATTCAGTGGGAGAAGGCGAGGGTGGGATGATTTGAAAGAATAGCATGGAAACATGTATGTTACCATATATAAAACAGATGACCAGTGCAAGTTAGAGGCATGAAGCAGGGCACCCAAAGCCGGTGCTCTGGGACAACCCAGAGGGATGGGGTGGGGAGGGAGGTGGAGGGTTTAGTATGAGGGGACACATGAATATCTGTGGCTGATTCATGTTGAAGTATGGCAAAAAGTCATCACATTATTGTAAAGGAACTATCCTCCAATTAAAATGAATTAAAAAAAAAAAAAAAAAGAACAAGCTTATTGAGCAGTGGGTCAACAAGGTGTTCCTGTGATCAGCAGCTATATTTTGAAAGCATCCCCAACATACAAATAAATGCTTCACAAAATATAGGCTTATGGCACCTGTCACTGCAGTTCTGCTGATAACATCACTTCTTGCTCGCCAGTCTTTCTGTGGTGCCCAGTGTAAGAGGAACACAGGAGCAGATGAAGTGGGCAGAGGAGGCCCTGTCCAGGGTGCTGAACTGCGCTCTCCCTCCCACCAAGCTCTTCAGAACTCACTCAAAATCATGAGCTAGTCCACTGAGGGCCACGCTGCTGGGTTACTCACCCAATCTTGGTACCAGCTCTTTAGATGATCTGCTAGGAAATTCTGTGTTTCTCCTTGATTTCCATTATGTATAAACTGTGAATTATATTGACAATGCTGCTGTATTTATAAGGAAGCAGTATTTCTCAAATAAAAATCTGCACCCTGGTAGAGTAAGAAATTCTGACTGTATTACATAAATTCCCACGAGTCACTGCCTATACCTCTATTTTAAAACTAGACCACATACTCATTTGTTTCCTAAGTACCTGTTAGACTGAGCTCTTCAAGGGCAGAACTGGGTTGGCTCTTTAGAATTTTTTACATAATACTGGAATCATAATAGGTGATTAATCTAAGATTTTTTTTTAAAATCTAGGATCTTTGAAGAAAAAAGCAAGGCAAGACAACTCAAAGCAAAAGAAAATAAGGAAGCAACTGGCTATAAACAGGCCAGGTATACAGACTTAAGAGGGGGGAGAAAATGATTTTATACCCTTATGCCCTCTTTTCTATCCTAACCATACTAACTTTGAGAAACAAGAAATGAGAGAAAAGCATAGTTTTATGTGGTGATGTTAGGCAGAGATGGTAGCTAGAGCCTTGGCGCAGCTTCTCCCACCCATCAGCTTGTGTATTTTCAGTGAGCAGCGTGACAGGCATGTGAACATCTGAGGCACAATGACACACGGAGGTCCTGACAATCCAAAAAGATCTGTCAGTGACCGTGAGGTGAGCATCTTTGTGTTTGAGCCAATCTTTCTCAGATAAATGACTCATTATGGCAGTAGGACATTATGGGAATTTTAAACTCTTCAACTGTCTTAAAACAATTCATATCACAGACATCCGAATTTCAGTTGTAGGACTGAGAAAAAACTAAAGAAGCATGTTTAGTAGATCTGTAAGTCATATCAACTGAACATATAAACAAGCTCACTCACAGACTCATGTTATAGAAAGTACCACAAACATGTTGCATACTCAAGCTCTGCTGTGGGATTGTGCTTATTCTGACAGATGGAACTAACAGAGAGCATCTGAAAATGCAGATTGTGATTTAGGTGAAAAAAGAAAGAGATTCAATCACTAATCACAAATTCACGTAGATTTTATGACCTAACACTTAAAATCCTTTCTTCTTGTAGTATAGTCTCCACATCTTGTTTCTATTAGGACTCTAGTTCTCAACGTCCCTTTGGCACTTATTTTGGTTGAACACAGTACGTTCAAAGGACAGAACAGTCATTGAAAAACACACAGGGAGGCAGAATTGTCATCCAAATTTCTCTAGAGAATTATATTTGGTCTCTTTCACTGGAATCCATGTGCACTTCTCCAGAATCCATCAGCTAGTTTAAAAGCCATCAGCTTTGTCATAGACCACTGTGGTTTTACAAAATTTCAATATCCATCTGTGCAAAGATAATATTTTCACACTATCTATTTTAAAAAGTCCTGGAAAAGAGATTTGAAATGTTAAATTAACTTCTCTTACATCTCTGTCTATATTCTTGTGTGAATATGAACCCTCAAGCCAAGAGCAGATGTTGCTTTACAGAAACATTTTGTGTAAACATGTTCTTTTCATCAGTCAATAAATTTACTTCCTTATGGCAACATTTCACCTCAAAACAATAAAACCCATCCACTTTCTGCCAATATGAATATTTTTCATAATAAGTACATGAAACTGTCCGAGATTAAATTTAAGTCTCAGGTGATTGCTACATTGCTTCCAAAGACTTTTGATATATGAATGAAGTAAAAGAGCTCTCAACTTCTGAGAGCAGTTTTAACAAGGTCAAAATGTTTTATTGAAGAGTAAATCCATATATTTTTGAGGCATAAATCTCAAGACACAAGGTAAACCTTATAAAAACATTTCATATCAGTGTCATGTCCCCGCTAAGGTGAACTGTCTACATTTTTTATTTTCTCTTATGTTTAGACAACAAATAGTCCTAGAAGCACCTGCATGAGGTCATTTTCTATAGTAGAGGGCTGGATAGGAAATTGGGACTAACTCTCTGGCTAGAAGCAAACTGATATTTCTGGATGAAACATAAAAACATCTTCTTAATAAGCTAACAATATGGTACAGAATGACTAGCCAGATCTGAGGGGCAAGTTTGAATCCAGAGAAAAGGGGTAGTGACAGTCTCTCACCTGAAGCCTTTTCCACTTGGAAGCTTTGAGTTTTTTGGTTGGAGGGGGCAAATGGAAAGAGGAAAATGAAAATCAAAATCCAGGGTCTGCTCAAGGTGGAAGATCTAAGAGGAGACTCTCCTCCCTCTCCTCACATTAAGCTGAGACCACAGTGGATACAGCCCCAAGGCAAGTTTGCTACTTAGTCAACCAGATTACCCACTCAAATCTACATCATCTTGTGCTCCCCTGTGCTCAGACACTCAGTCATGTCTTTGCGATCCCATAGACCATAGCCCACCATGCCCCTCTGTCCATGGGATTCTCCCAGCAAAAATGCTGAGGTGTATTGTCATTTCCCTCTCCATGGAATCTTTCCAATCCAGGAACCAAATTTGCATCTCTTGCATCTCCTGCACTGGCAAGGTGGATTCTTTACCACTGTGCCCCCTGGAAAGCCCTACATCATCTAAGAGACCCCCAGAGCTCAAGACATGAATCTAACTAGAATACAGAGAGGCTAGGTGTAAACATAAACACTGAAAATCTTCCTGAAAGCAGCAGTTCTCAAATTTGGGCATGTATCAGAATCACACCGAGGGCTGCTAAAACACATACTTCAGGTCCTCAACCCTAGTCTTTCTGATTCAGCGGGTCTGAGATGAGGCACAAGAATTCACATTTCTAACAAATTCTCCTGTGACGCTGATGCTGCTGGTCCAGGGACCACACCTAGAGAATCATTGCTGTAGATGAATATATGTCTATCCTGAGCAAATTATCCCCCCCCAAAAAAATTGCAAGGATATCAAGTATATGATACAAGATAAATAATCAATTACTCAAGGAAGTAAATATAAGCAAATATCAAAAGCAGAGCAGCAAGACTTCCAGTATTTGAATTATCACTCACAAACCATAAAACTAGGATGTTTACTTCATGTCTATGGTTTAAAAAATAAGAGTCGAACTTAAAACAACTTTAGGAAGTAAGAAATTGTAAACAGTGATAGCACAGCTTTGAAAAACTGCAAACTGATATTCTGGAAATGATAAAGAAAGTAAATAAATGAGATTAATGACAGATTAGATGAAGGGAGAATTAGTGAACTGGAAGATAGGTCAGAGGGAAGAATCTAGGTCAGAAATCAGGAAATTATAGTCCACAGGCAAATTCTGGTCCACCACTTGGTTTTGTAAGCAAAATTGTATTGGAACATGACCATGGTCATTTATTTATATATGGTCTTGGGTTATGAGAGACTGAGGTATCTAGGAGGCAAAATCTAAGGAGATATTCACTTTCTGGCAAGTGCTGTTTCTGCACTTTCCCAACTCTGAAAGTAAGCACTTTCTTAAATTTAATCCCTTGGCCCTCTCATGGCCTTGGAAGGAAGCATGAGAGGATCACTTGAGTAGTCAATATATGCAGCTATTAATTTTTGCTGTAATAACTATAATTTGTACAATTTTCTGAGTTTATTTCAATTTTATAAACAAATGCTCCTCTAAAGCAGGTTAAAGAAGAAATAACAATAAAAATTAGAAACATTTTAAACTCAAAAATAATGAACATCCTATCTATCAAAGCAAGTGGGATGAAGTTAAGACAACAGTGCAACTGTTGGCAAAGCAGGTCAGATAGATACAAGTGATCTGGGCATCTGTGTTAAAAAGCAATACATCCAATGAGACAGCTTCTACTCTTTCTACTTCCACTCCTGAATATATTTCTACTCCTGAATATAAGCCTTCTACTCCTGAATATAAGCCTTCAGGATCCCGTGTCCTTGTGCCCAAAGTTACATGAGCAGCAATGTCTACAGCAGAATATTACACTGTATAGCTATACAATGATTGCACTATAGCAACAAGCAAAAACAAGAGTGAATCTTGCAAACATAATGTTTAAAAGAAGCAAAGGGAAAATAATATATACCATGTGTGTGCTAAGTTGCAAACGTAATGTTTAAAAGAAGCAAAGGGAAAATAATATACACCATGTGTGTGCTAAGTCGCTTTAGTCATATCCAACTCTTTGCAACCCTGTTAAACTTCTCTGTTCATGGGACTCTCCAGGCAAGAATACTGGAGGGGGTTTCCATGCCCTTCTCCAGGGGATCTTCCCAACCCGGGGATCAAATCCACATCTCTTATGTATCTAGCATTGGCAAGCAGGTTCTTTAGCACTAGCATCACTTGGGAAGCCCAATAAATACTGTATCATTCCACTCATATAAATGTTCAAAAAAGGAAAAACTAAGTCAAAGTTAAGAATTGCCTCAAGGTAAGGGGAAACAATTATGACTGAGAAAGTACAGAAAATGATTTTCTGTTCTTACAATAGTTTATTTCTTAATATGAGTAAAGATCATATAGTATTTGCTTTTTAATTATTTACTAAACTATAGGTGGGGAAACAGTGGAAACAGTGGCAGACTTTATTTTTTGGGGCTCCAAAATCACTGGTGATTGCAGCCATGAAGTTAAAAGACGCTCACTCCTTGGAAGGAAAGTTATGACCAACCTAGATAGCATATTAAAAAGCAGAGACATTACTTTGCCAACAAAGGTCCGTCTGGTTAAGGCTATGGTTTTTCCAGTGGTCATGTATGGATGTGAGAGTTGGACTTTGAAGAAAGCTGAGCGCTGAAAAATTGATGCTTTTGAATTGTGGTGTTGGAGAAGACTCTTGAGAGGCCCTTGGACTGCAAGGAGATCCAACTAGTCCATCCTAAAGGAGATAAGGACTTTAGGTGTTCTGGGTGTTCATTGGAAGGACTGATGCTGAAGCTGGAACTCCAATACTTTGGCTACCTCATGCGAAGAGTTGACTCATTGGAAAAGACTCTGATGCTGGGAGGGATTGGGGGCAGAAGGAGAAGGGGATGACAGAGGATGAGATGGTTGGATGGCATCACTGACTTGATGGGCATGAGTTTGAGTAAACTCTGGGATTTGGTGACGGATAGGGAGGCCTGGCGTGCTGCGATTCATGGGGTTGCTAAGAGTCAGACACAACTGAGCGACTGAACTGAGTTGAACTGAACATTTACTTTATGCACTTTTCCAAATATATTTAAAGATTTTTAAATGTTTAAAAAATAAAATCTATATATGGGGATTAACTGAATAAAATAGGATTGAGACAATAGTTTTTCTAACTACAGACTTCTGTGTATTTCTGAAGTTGCATGCTATCGTGGTATCAAATGGTTTAGCAATATACTATAGACTGAGGTTCTTGAAACACCAGCTTCTGTGAACCTAAAGAATGTATTAAGCAGTCTGCTGAGTGAGTCATTTTAATAAATGTGGAAATAGAAAGTAGATAGGGTATTATAATGAAAATGTATGTATCACTCACCCAGCTGCATTATTTATCAACATTTTGCACACTCAGTTTTACTTATCCTCCTCTAATTCTTTTTCTGTTTTAAGGGAAAACCCAGATATTATGTAATTCATCTGTAAATATATCAGTATTTCATTTTAACACATAAAAACAGACTTTAACATCACCACCAGGGCACCATTATCATATCAAAAATGTCCAATAATTCTTTAATATCATCAATGTCCTCTTTGGAAAAAAGAAAGTGTTAGTCACTCAGTCATGTCCGAATGTTTTTGACCCTGTGGATTAGAGCTCAGGCTTCATAGGTGGCACTGGTGGTAAAGAATCTGCTTGCAATTCAGGAGACACAAGAGACCCAGGTTTGATCTCTGGGTTGGGAAGATCCCCTGGAGGAGGGCATGGCAACCCACCCCAGTATTCTTGCCAAGAAAAACCCATGGACAGAGAAGCCTGGTGGGCTTCAGTCCATGGGGTCACCAAGAGTCAGACCTGACCGAAGCAACTTAGCACACATGCACAGACTAGAGGCCACCAGGCTCCTCTGTCCATGGGATTCTCTAGACGAGATACTGGAGTGGGTTGCTACTCCCTTCTCTAGGAGATCTTCCCAAACAAGAGATGGAATCTGGGTCTCCCACACTGCAGGCAGATTCTTCACTGTCTGAGCCACCAGGGAAGCCCTTGATTGTCCACTTTATCTCAACAATAACTTTATAGTTTTTTTCCTTCCCTCTGAAGCAGAATTTACACAAGGTCTACACTTTGCTTATTAAGTCTTCTCTGCTTTTTAATAGACCACTCCCACTTTTCAATGCCATTGATCTACTGTAGAAAATAGATCATTTACACTGTAGATCATCCCACATTCTGGAGTTGGCTGCTTCTTTGAAATACAGATAATTTATTTTTCTTTATCTGCCTTTTAATTCCATTTTGGAAGTACACAAACTTACCTTACTACCTTGATACCACGTATGGCAACCACAGCAGCAGAGTCATCTACTGGGTTACACAGGTAAATTCATTTCACATCCTAAGAGAAATAAAGATCACTTTGAAAAACATTTATTTAGTTGACAATGTTCAGGTCTGAACCACCTAACTGATGCAATTATAATTGCCTTGCTACAATCTAAATCTAGTTACAGAAAAGACTTCAGAATGGATGGACTTTTACACTCACTATGTTTAGGATAATGAACTCTTTTCCAATTAAGTGCTATTTCTAAGCCCTAAATCAGTGTCCCCTGGGCATTCAGGAAAGGCCCTTATTGCACAGAATAGAGTTTCTCATTTGTGGACCACATACTGTGTCTTCATTACATTCAAAGGATGCCAATTCTAGATAAACTGAGAAATGGGACTATTGAAAGCTTTTAAATAATAAGATTAATAACCAACTTTCAAATTAATAATACTAAAATTATGTGGTGTCAGTGAGATGGATGATATTATTTGAAACTTTTAACTAACAATTTATATTCAACTTAAGAATGAGTATTTGGGGATGCAAATCAGGTTGTGTATCCAGTTAATTACTTCATTTATTCTTTATTTATACCAAATCAGAAATTCTTAACTTGTATTAAGACTTAACAAACACACATCAGCAAAAATTAGTTTGAATGTTTTGTGTTCTTGCCTTTTAGTTCTAGGTATTTGGATGAAATATGAAATATGTGCAAATTATTAGGAGATTTATTATTACATACCATGTCTTGTGTGCAGAAATATGCTAAATTAATTACTACATCACTTTCAAAACCATTTGAATGATTGGGCAGGGGCAGACTGGTAAATATATTTTGAATTCTCTTTTTGTATTTATGGAAAATATTTCTTCATGTTCTGTTGCAGCATTTAAATTTGTTTTTTAAAAAAATATATCCCAGTGTGTCATTCATTTTCTTATCTGACAAGTGAAGAAGAAATCTGAAGGCTGAAAAAGAAAAACATTTTTGGCAATTGAGGTGTACATACCAATTTAGACTTCTTAAGAAGTTTGTTGTCTTATCACCAATATTAACATGATGTTGCCACTGAAGTAATATATTCAGACTATTCAAGTTACTAAGTGTATTTTTGGGATATGTCACAAAGAAAAAAGTGCCTGAAATCAGATAAATAAACCTTAATCTTTTATTGATGCTGTGAATCCTTAAAGGAATCTTATCCTTCACTTGAAAAGCTCCCAGGAGCAAACTTCCCCTTGACAACTAGCATGCTTTAGAGAGAAAAAGTGAGTCTTGCTTTCACTTCCAACCTGTGTCTTTGAACAGCAAGCTGAAAATCAGACATTCAATTGCCAACTTTGCCATGTTTTCTCTTTACTTTAATGTTAAATCCAGACTGGACATATTGCCAGCTGCTGATGGCATAATTAACACCTAAATATTTGACTATTTTTTTGCATGTCAAAACCCTACTTGTGACAAATATGGTGATTACTGCTGTTATTAATACCAAAACTGTTATCCAATCATAGTTTAAACAATTATCCTGCATTTCCCAATTTACTAACTAAAAATGGATTTACATCATCACATTAAGCAAAATATTGGCCATTAGCACGATAACCACTCTTCCACAAGGCATGTCATGGCCACCTATCTGATTTTGCCTCCCTCATTGTCCTCTGTGCACACAATGTCCCAGTCAGACAAATCTTCTTTCTTTCACAGCGAAAAGCCCAGCTTTTGCTTGCCACAGGACCTTTGCACGAGCTTGTCCCTTGATCTCCATGGATAGAGGATGCTATTATTTCATATGGCTGCTTCCTTTTATCATCTTGATCTCAGTTAAAAGCCTCAGTAAAACCTATCCTAATTTCTCAATCTAATACCACACTCCCAGTCACCTTCCATAATATCCAGAAGGGATATTAAACACCTATTTCATGATCTCTAAAGCATGAGCACTGGTCAGAAGGGATGCAGGTTGCAGCCAACAGGTCAAGCTAGACTGGTGCATAGTTGCTGAATATACGCCCTGACAACGTGAAGTTCCCTGTTCTCTTCAGAGCACTTGCCACAGTCTGAAATCAATCTTGACTCGGCAATCATTTGGCTCCTCTCAATAAGAATATAAGCTCTATGAGAGCAGAGCTTTCTTCACCATTGTATTCTTAGCCCCTGAAAATTTGTCACATGTAACCTATGAAATAACAGGTGTTTAGTATCAACCTTGATAAGTGAGTGATTTTGCTCTGAAGGGTACCACTTTGAATGATATCTCCATAGTTTCCACTTCTTATGTGCCATTAGCAACAGCAGTAGATTATCACACAGAGGAAAATCTTATTTTGTTTCCATTCTAGGAAAAAAAATGTGTTTGCCAAGCATATTATTGAACTTTTCTTAAAATGGATGGTGCAAAAGCATCAGTGGCTCCCTGCCATTATTTGAGTCCACCTAGCAGACTCTGTCACCCCACTCCAGTACTCTTGCCTGGAAAATCCCGTGGACGGAGGAGCCACGGGAGCCTGGAAAATCCCGTGGACGGATAGGCTGCAGTCCATGGGATCGCTAAGAATCGGACATGACTGAGCGACTTCACTTTCACTTTTCACTTTCATGCATTGGAGAAAGAAATGCAACCCACTCCAGTGTTCTTGCCTTGAGAATCCCAGGGACGGGGAGCCTGGTGGGCTGCCCTCTATGCGGGCGCACAGAGTCGGACACTACTGAAGTGACTTAGTACCAGCAGCAGCAGAATCTGTACGTCCGGACCAGTCCATAGACACTGCCCACTCCCATCAGGAGCCACCAGGGGCCACAGACCACACATTAATGAACGCTTTTGGGGAGCAAAGTTTACCTTCAAGTCAATAAATGTCCAAATTTCCACTAGTGCCAAATTAGGCAATTTCCAACTAAATGTCATGCTATGTGTCTTGTGTGAAAGATAAGTAAAACCTAAAGAAAATAGATTAAGTTTTAAAGTGATATAGAAAAGGACACATATAATTAGAAGGCTCAGTAAAGTTTCCATGTTTTAATAATGATTATGAGAGCTTAGATTTAAACTACATATAAGGACAGTTGTCATGGAATTTACTAGATGCTTATAAAGTACCAAACACTCTTTAGAATTTTCTTCATCTGGGAAATAAGGATAACAGAACCTACTCTAGGGGTTGTTGTGAGGAATAATAAAATGCACAGGGAGAATTTGCCATATTGCCTGACAAGTCAGTAGATGCTCAATAAATATTGCTATTAATAATGACTTCAGCCATTTTAAAAGACAGATATGAAGTACAAATCCTAGTAAGTCTAGGAATTTGTGACCTTATTATTTCAGGAAGGCCCTCACGCTGTCACACTCAAAAACTGGGTAGAGTATCAACTGAAGAAAATGTACAACCTAAAATTTGAGAATTATGTTTTATTTGGCAGACAAAACTGAGGATTTAAGGCTGGGACACAGCATCTTAGATAGCTGTGAGAAACTGCTCCTAAGAGGTAAGGAGGAGCCAGGATATATAGGAGTTTTTGAAACAAAGACCTAGTAATCAAAAGATTACTGTTAATTAAAGAAAACCAGACATCTCAAGTTAAGGAATTAGGCACTTCTCTATGCATGGGAAGATGCAAGAGTCTGGCTCACTGAAAGAATTCCTTTGATCTGCACCTCATTCTCTGGGGCCAGGGTCCTGTGCTTCCCCATCCTGAGTTTCCTTGCAGTGGTAAAGAATCTGCCTGCAGTGCAGGAGATGGGGGTTCAATCCTTGGGTCAGGAAGAGCCCCTGGAGGAGGAAACAGCACCCCACTCCCATTTTCTCCTGGATAATCCCATGGGCAGAGGAGCCTGGAGAGCTGCAGGCCACGGGGTCGCAGAGTCGGACACGACCATACACTCACACAAGGCACACGGTCAGGGAGGGGGTGTGCAGTGGCCGAGGGACAGATGGCTGGAAGCCTGTTTCTGTCCTGAGTCCCCTCAGGGCTCACCATGCAGGTGGTGGTAACGTGATGGCTTGTCAACAGCAGCATCCTTGGTTTGCTGATATGGCAGCAACATTTTCCATTGATGAGAAGTTGGTCCAGGGCTGTGTAATAAAGCAGCAGCCCTCACCATCCTTCAGTCTCCCTTAAATGCACTGCTTCAGGAGGGGATGTCAGTTAAAATGCTAATAGTGACTGTGAAAACTCTTTTCTCAAGCTCACATTCCAAAACTCCAACAGATAAGAAACATATTTTTCATACTATATCATAAACATATATAAATCTGTTAATATGTATGAATATATAAAAACATATATGAATAAAATATAGTCACATTATGTTATAGATGTTTCATATTATAAACATATGACATGAATATAGTTATAGAATTATGCATTCTGATGGGGATTCATAGTGCATCATCCTGCCCTACAGATGAGGGCCCTGCATCTCAGAGGTCAATCTATTGCCCAAGAGTCTTGCAACTACTTTCATTTAATGCACAATGTCTACTGAGTGTTTACTCTGCACAAGGTAACCTGCCTGATATTACAGGGAATAAAACATAAGTAAGGCATAAACTCTGCCTCCAAGCCGTTCACAGTAATGAAAGAGGAGAAAGACAAGTATCAAAATATGACAATAGAATACACAATACAGACTTTCTCTGGTGGATCAAAAAAGACATTGCTTCAGCCTGGATGCAAAACAGAAAAAGGATTTTTTTTTTTCAAATAAGCCTGTAGGTGAGACTTGACTGTTGACTTGGCTTCCTGGTGGAAGCATCAGTAGAAGCAAGAGTAGCAGGAGAAAAACCAAGGGCAAATTCAGGGGCCACAGAGACATCCAACCTGACTAGTGCTTTGGGTAGAGGAACGGTAAAAACTGGTTAGAAATTCGTAAATAAAGCTTTCAACTGCACTGTGGCCAGCCTTAAACATCCAAGTAGATGAGTTTAAACTTAATTCAGAAAGCTGAGAAGACACCACAGGCTCTTTGTCAGGAGAATGGCTTTGTATAAACTGTGGTTTAGGAAGACAGGCCTGTTAAGTGTGATGAAGAATGATTTATATCATGGAGGAAGTAGAACCGGGGAGATGAGTTTATCTTGCTGTAATGTAGGTCAGAAATACATCCTCTATCTAGCAGACTGACAGAGGCCATGGACAAGAGAGGGAAGAATCAAGGAAACAGCAGCAACAGAGTTGATTGTGTTTGGCAGCGCACTGAATCTAGGATGAAGAGTCAAGATAAAAGAGCAGGGGCAAGCTGCTCACGGGCCAAATAAGACCAATAGCAGAGAGAAAGGCCATCGAGGGAGAAAAGATGAACAGCTAGGTTTTGGGCCTTCAGGCTGATGTCCTAACAAAGCAGTCCATTCATTTAAGGAAGATAAACGAACAGTGAGAGCTGGCAGAAGCAGATCCAGGACTTGCAGAAGAGACTGAGGTGAGAAAGCCAGACGTGGAGCCCTCCACAAGGAGGAGGTGATCAGGTTTGGCAGTAGATAATGTCTTCAGAGGGACAGCTGAAGGGAGAGGAGGTGACAGTAGATGAAGGCTTGGGGATTGCTTTCTTTAATTTCTTTTTACACGAGAAAGAACAGTTGTCAGAGGAGCCCATGAAGAGAGTCTGAAGAAGTGGAAAAGGGCTGATCACCCTTCCTTGCTCTCACAGGCAGTGATTTCTGGGGTGGAAGGAGAGCTAGACAAATGTGTGCATGCATGCATGTGTGTGTGGGGGTGGTGTTGGCCAAAAGGATCATTTGGGTTTTTCCATAACATCTTACAGAAAAATATGAATGAACTTTTTGGCCAAGTACACACACACACACACACACACACACACACACACACACACAGAGTACATCCTCCACATACAAACAAGTTCCATTCTGAGAGCACATTCATAAGTCTAATTTGTTCAGTAAGTCAAACAAAATTAGCCTATGTAGTCAAGTAATACAATTGACTATATAGTACTGTACAGTCACAGCTTTATAATCCTTTTCAAACAAATAATACACAAAAAACAAACACAAAAAATAAGGAAAAGATTTTTAATTTTAGACTACCTTGAAAAGCCTTGAAGCCTGGCATGCTGCAGTCCATGGGGTCGCAAAGAGTCAGACACAACTTAGTGACTGAACAACATTAGTAACCTGCATCTTTGCATCTTTGAAAGCTTGTGTATGTTAGTAGCTCAGTCCTGTCCAAATCTCTGTGACCCCATGGACTGTAGCCTGCCAGGCTCCTCTGTTCATGAAATTCTCCAGGCAAGAATACTGGAGTGGGTTGCTATTTTCTTCTCCATTTGAAAGTTTACAACTTGAAGACTCATATGTAGGGAACTCACATATATATATATATATATATATATATATATACACACACACACACACATATATATGTATGTATGTAATATGTGTATATAATACATATATGCAATAAATCTCCCCATACAAGTCAGAAGAGCAGAAGTCCATTATTACTCAAGAAGAATGCATCTCTTATCACTATTTAAAATCATGAAGATAGTATACTTGCACACCTGTGCTATTTTTATGTTTCCCTTTTTTCCACACTACATAAAACCATGTATTTCCTGAAGGGAAAAAAAATTTAGTATAAAGGAGATGCAAACCTAAGAAGGATAATCTATGATAGCAATATAGTTTAAAATACAGAAAGAAAATGTAGACTATGAACAGAGTGTTTCATTTTTGTTTGTTTTTGTTAGTTTGCTTTTTAGGAGAGGAGGCACTATGTCTTTCCTTTTTCCTCAGACACAGATGAAAACTATGTCATTTCTAATGAACATCTACTAAGAGCCTATGACTGTGTTCCATACTCTGCACGCTGGAATTAGAGATCCAGATGGAAAAGATGTGCTTACAAGGAAAGCAGACATTCCCAGGAAGGGCAATCCAGCTGATGAAGCAAGTGAAAATAATCACTTTACAAAATTCCGCTGTGCCTGAGCCCTGCACCCAGCACTGAGGGAGTAGAAGACATAGATCCAATGGGAGAAATGTCTGGATATTTTCTTGTAACTGGGAAACCTGGAG
Source organism: Cervus elaphus (assembly GCF_910594005.1). Classification (NCBI taxonomy): domain Eukaryota; kingdom Metazoa; phylum Chordata; class Mammalia; order Artiodactyla; family Cervidae; genus Cervus; species Cervus elaphus. Next base: position 3,489,208 of record NC_057843.1, on the reverse strand, counting down.
TGCTGCAGTCCATGGGGTCACAAAGAGTTGGACATGACTGAGCAACTGAACTGAACTGGGAGCAAAAACTAAGATTTTGCCAGATAGTTGAGTTATGAAAGGGAAATTCAGGCTGAGAGGCTGTGAGCAAAGTCACAGAGAAGTGAAACAGCAGTTTGGGACACTGATGAAGGTCAAGTGCATGAATCGGGGTCCCGGGACCCCATGTTCCCAGTGGAGGGAGAGTGGGGCTCTGATAAAGGTCAAGTGGACTAGTTGGGGTCCTGAGACCCCCTCTTCTCAGTGGAGGGAGGTCAATGCTGGAGAAGGCCAGGGAAGTGGGTTGGAAGGTGAGACACCAGGGACTGAACCTTGAAGCAGGTTCGTAAGAAACACACACGGGGTGTGGTCTGCAGCTGCGAGTTCAGGCTCATGAATTTACAGAGCTGGGAAGCATAGTCATGTGAATGTCTCTCAGCGGGAGCTGCTAACAAAGAATTAAAATGTGTCTCTTGCCTACTACTGACATTACAGAACATAGAGATGGTGAACCAGGCACCCGACTTGTGAATCTTCAGAACAACGGACTCGGAGAAGGCTGGCATCCTCAGGCCCTTATTAGAATCAAATAACCACTAAGACCTTAACAATAATGAAACTAGAGGACTTTGAGTAATAGGTCTCACTGAAATAAACTTTACTTTTACAGAACAAAGTTACTTTATGAAAGCCATCCAAAAGCACAGACCTACGGGGGCTCAAAGGAGCAGTCACTGACCTTGAATCCAAAACTTCAAGAACCAGCTAGGGCACACACACACACACACACACACGTGTGCAAGGGCATGTACACACATACTGACCTTGACCCTCAGCTAATAGACACTTTCAATATATTTTTACCAACAGTTCAATTCAGTCGCTCAGTCGTGTCTGATTCTTTGTGGCTCCATGGACTGCAACACGCCAGGCTTCTCTGTTCATCACCAACACCCAGAGCTTGCTAAAACTCACACCCATTGAGTTGGTGGTGCCATCCAACCATCTCATCCTCTGTCATCCCGTTCTCCTCCTGCCTTCAATCTTTCCCAGCATCAGGGTCTTTCCAGTGAGTCAGTTCTTCACATCAGGTGGCGAAAGTATTGGAGTTTCAGCTTCAGCATCAGTCCTTCCAATGAACACCCAGGACTGATCTCCTTTAGGATGGACTGGTTGGATCTCCTTGCAGTCCAAGGGACTCTCAAGAGTCTTCTCCAACACCACATTTCAAAGGCATCAGTTCTTGCCATACACTGACATGAATCAGGGAGAAAAAAGAAAAATAAACTTCCTACCATAAAAAAAAAAAAAGCATCAGTTCTTCAGCGCTCATCTTTCTTTATAGTCCAACTCTCACATCCATACATGACTACTGGAGAAACCATAGCTTTGACTAGACGGACCTTTGTTGGCAAATGTCTCTGTTTTTTAATATGCTGTCTAGGTTTCTCATAGCTTTTCTTACAAGGAGCAAGGGTCTTTTAATTTCATGGCTGCAGCCACCATCTGCAGTGATTTTGGAGCCCAAGAAAATAAAGTCTGTCACTGTTTCCATTGTTTCCCCATCTATTTGCCATGAAGTGATGGGAATGGATGCCATGATCTTAATTTTTTGAATGTTGAGTTTTAAACCATTCTCTTCATTTTCCTCTTAAACTTTTATGCAAAAATAAGGACAGTAAAATGAACATTCTTATACCTACTATCAGTTTCAAAAATTATAACCTCATGGCTAGTTTAAGCTGATGAACTTTTAATTTATTTTACATTATAAGAGGACTCCAAAGGGACTTAAACCATTGTAAAATAAAGGGGTGAAAGTATTCAAGAGAATGGAAGCTATCTCATGCCTTCCAATGGTACATATCAGCTTCCCTATGCTATAAAATATAAAACAAAAAGTTGCAAAAGCTATTTCAGGTATACATAGAAAGAACCATAAAGAGAACACAGAACAATTGTAATCCACCCTCACAAAAGACCAATAAAATTATGAGAATTTAAAAACTCCCAAGAGAGAGATTGTATAAGCCTCAAATAATTTTTGGCTTCAGTATAATTTAACACTGGAATGGGATTCTATGGAAAGCTATTAATTTCCATCTATGAAGATAATTTTCTAATGATCATCAGCATCCTTTTATCTTTGGGGCATGAAGCTGTCAAGTGAGTGTCTGTTTATATATTGTATACTATTCACTTATACGTGCACTAAGTAAAATCATACTCTGTGGAACTCAAGTAGGTACACTAAATTCTAAACGATTTAACAAATTTTCAAATGCAGAAGTGTGCTACCATTCGGTGTAACTGTAGTTAATTCACTAATGGCTCAGATGGTAAAGAATTACCTGCAGTGCAGGAGACCGGATCAGGAAGATCCCCTGGAGAAGGGATTGGCAGCCCACTCTGGTATTCTTGCTTGGAGAATCCCATGAACAGAGAGGCTTGGTGGGCTACATTTGCAAAGAGTCAGACAGGACTGAGCAACTAACACTTTCACTTTCTTTAGTTAATTCACTAAAGATTTGCATGTAATGTGATGGTGTGCTTTTATGGAAAAAAAACAGTACTCAGTAATTTTGTCAATCTTTGTTAATGTAATGATCTTATAAAACATAACTTAATCAGTTTGGTTATTAAAACAACTCCAGGCCCCACTGATAGCTCTTACTTCTGAACAAGCATAGGGCAAACTGTCTACGGTCTTCCTACCTCACTCTCCCTCGGGCCCTTCCAGCTCAGGGAGGAGTAACTGAGTTGTAACTTGTTGACTGGCTCAGGAATCATCTGACCTGTGTCACTTCTCTCCCCTCTGTGGAACTTTCTTTAATCCTCAGCCACTCTCAGATTAGCAAATACACAGATTCTCAGGGTGTACAAATATACATCTTCCAAATCAACCCTTACTGCTTCTAATTACTAGTCACTTAAAAATGTTTTCTGTCTTTTCATCTCTTTAGACATATTTTTTAAAAATTATCTCAACTATGGCTTATAAATGTTAGTGTGGTGATGGCTCTTTGCCAGCATAAGGAATTTTGAAAAAAATATTATATATAGTAAGGCACTAATACCATCACATGTTAAGATTCCCATGGAATCCCTTTAAAGTTACCATTACCTTCCTTACCGTCCTTTGATAATTAATCTGCTTTTACTCAAATGTCAGCATGTAAGAGAGAAAAGCTTGATCCAAGTCTGGTGCTGACTAAGAGCTAGACACTGCTAGGCTAGGAGGAAACAGTGCTGAGCAAAACCAGCTGTGCCCAGATTTAATGCAGGCTGCAGGCTAGCCAAGTACTCTCATTTTGGTCCCCATCTTTAAAGCAATGAGAATCCCCTGAAGGGTGTTAACAGTGAATGTGTCGTGTGTGTGTGTGTGTGTCTATGAGTGCAGTATGCACAGGTATAGAAATGGCACATTCACATCTACATTTATATTTTGAGGTGGTTATATCTTTAAAATAATTTGTATTAATTTATATTTTTATTTTATCCCCAGCACTAGAAAATATGCTCTCTTTATTGTGAATATAAAGTTTTTATCTACATATGTGCAAAATTGGCTGATCTGAGATAGTCTAGAAATCTAAACAAAGTTTTATCATCATTTTCAAGACACTATGCCATTCAAGTACCAAATATTTTGTGAAAAGACTAGGAAAATGACCAATCATATAAATGCACCTGCTATTTCTTAGATATTTGTATATTCTTCAAATTCAAGGGCTGTAATTTAGGAATGTGGTTTTGTGACCCCCATCATGTATATTATCTATAGTGAAACAGATCACCAGCCAAGGTGGGATGCATGAGACAAGTGCTCGGGCCTGGTGCACTGGGAAGACCCAGAGGAATCGGGTGGAGAGGGAGGTGGGAGGGGGGATCGGGATGGGGAATACATGTAACTCCATGGCTGATTCATGTCAATGTATGACATAACCCACTGAAATGTTGTGAAGTAATTAGCCTCCAACTGATAAAAAAATAAATAAAAATAATAATAAAAAAAAGAAAATTAAAATGTAATAAATCAAAATAACTCTTGCTTCCAAAAAATAAGCCTATTTTAAGACAAAGAGGAACAAAATTTATCATACAGATGCACTATGACAAAAAATAACTACTCAATTTTTGTTAAGTAAACCAGTTATGGAACCTATGAACACATACAATTATCTCCTCTATTAAAGCTGAAAAATTGTTTCCATAGAAACTTGGAAACTTGGCACTGTAAGTTCCTAGAGAAAAAGACTCTATTTTATTTATCTTATTATTTCAGGGCCTAACAAAGAGTTTAGAAAAAAGGTTTAATTAATGTATTTTAGTGTACTATATAAAGTATATTTTTATAGTGTCTTTCAAAAATCTATTTTAGTTACAACTTCAGATTTAATTGTATTATGCTTCTTTCAAACTAAAGTTTTTCATTAATAATCACTTAAATCACTACTTAAAATAGATATTCTGAAATAAATGTGATGACTGTTCAGTCAAATATTTTTAAAATAATGGGCACATAGTATTCCTGTTTATCTTAAAACATAATTGCATTTATTCAAATACAGTGAAATGAGAACAAGTGGATATGTGTGTGTGCTCAGTCATGTCTGACCCTGTGTGACCCCATGGGCTATAGCCTGTCCATGGAATTCTCCGGGCAAGAACACTGGAGCTGGGTGCCATTTCCTCCTCCAGGGATCTTCCTGACCCAGGGATTGAATCTGAGTCTCCTGCATTGGTAGGCGGATTCTTTACCACTGAGCCACAGGGGAAACCCAAATAAGCAGTCAGTTTTAATTCTGCCATGATCTTATTACAGGGAAATCAGCATCTAGTGTGCCCAGAACTGGGGAAGCTCAGGGATGTGGGATGCTCAGTGCTAAAGCAAGGACAGTCCTAGGACAGGTAAACAGGGACTCTGTCCAATAAACACTGTCATCTATAACAAGCAAGTGCCAATTGACCTCAGTGTTTAAGTACAACTGTGGTTTTTCCTGCTTGGTCTGTCTATTTAATTGTGAGCTTCCACAGTCAGGGTGAAAAATTAATACCACATCATGGCCTGAGAGACCCCGGGACTTATCCTTTGAGACTTCCATTGCTCAAGCCTCCATTGGTCCCAGGTTTTGACCTAATGGCCTGAGTTACTCATGTTTTCTTTTTTGCTATTCACTGAGAGTCTCTGAAAAAATAGAAGGTCTAGAAAAACTTATATATTCATCCCTTCAAATAGGTTTTTAACAGAATGCAGGAAATACATCTACCACTTAATTTGTAGACAAATTTTCATTTAAATTTTCTTTCATGGCAGAGGAGTAGTACTTGGCATGAAGATTTCTTACTTTAGAACAAAATAAGATGATCCTTTCCTATCTTCTCATCCCACTTGGAAATATTAATTAAATGGAAAGTGTTATTGATACACTTGGCTCTTAGAGTCCACAATGATCACAGTGAAATTAAAAGCAGTAACAGGAATACACTGAAGCAAGACAGGAGAGAAAAGACAATGAAAGTATTTTCTAATCCACACAGTAAGAAAGAGAAACTAAAAATTCCCAGTTTGAGTCAACATAAGGTTTGAACTATGTGTAGGCAGGGGAAAATATTCAGTAAGTGTGTGCGAGGGGTTGGCTATATTTGGTGATTTTAACAAAGTCTTTTCAAAGGTCAAGTTCATGACCTTATAATTAAAAAGGAAGTGATAATAAGCTGAGACAGTTCAGTTCAGTTCAGTTGCTCAGTGGTGTCCAACTCTATGTTACCACATGGACTGCAGCATGCCAGACTTCTGTGTCCACCACCAACTCCTGGAGCTTACTCAAATTCATGTCCATCATGTCAGTGATGCCATCCAACCATCTCATCCTCTGTCATCCCCTTCTTCTGCTGCCTTCAATCTTTCCCAGCATCAGGGTCTTTCCAGTGAGTCAGCTTTTCACATCAGGTGGCCAAAGTATTGGAATTTCATCTTCAACATCAGTCCTCCTAGTGAACACCCAGGACTGATTTCCTTTAGAATGGACTGGTTGGATCTCCTTCTTGCAGTCCAAGGGACTCTCAAGAGTCTTCCCCAACACCACAGTTCAAAAACAACAATTTTTCGGTGCTCAGCTTTCTTTATAGTCCAATTCTCACATCCATACATGACTACTGGAGAAACCATAGCTTTGACTAGATGGACTTTTATTGGAAAAGTAATGTTAAAAGGTTTTTAATATGCTAACTAGATTTGTTATAGCTTTTCTTCCAAGGAGCAAGTGTCTTTTGATTTCATGGCTGCAGTCACCATCTGCAATGATTTTGGAGCCCAGAAAAATAAAGTCTGACACTGTTTCCACTGTTTCCCCATCTATTTCCCATGAGGTGATGGGACAAGATGCCATGATCTTAGTTTTCTGAATGTTAAGCTTTAAGCCACCTTTTTCACTCTCCTCTTTCACTATCATCAAGAGGCTCTTTAGTTCCTCTTCACTTTCTGCCATAAGGGTGGTGTCATCTGCATATCTGAGGTTATTGATATTTCTCCCGGCAATATTGATTCCAGCTTATGCTTCTTCCAGCCTAGCATTTCTCATGATGTACTCTGCATATAAGTTAAATAAGCAGGGTGACAATATACAGCCTTGACATACTCCTTTTCCTATTTGGAACCAGTCTGTTCTTCTATGTCCAGTTCTAACTGTTGTTTCTTGACCTGCATACAGATTTCTCAGGAGGTAGGTCAGGTGGTCTGGTATTCCCATCTCTTGAAGAGTTTTACACAGTTTGTTGTGATCTACACAAAGGCTTTGGCATAATCAATAAAGCAGAGGTAAATGTTTTTCTGGAACTCCCTTGCTTTTTCGATGTTGACAAATTGATCTCTAGTTCCTCTGCCTTTTCTAAATCCAGCTTGAACATCTGAAAGTTCACAGTTCACGTACTGTTGAAGCCTGGCTTGGAGATTTTTGAGCATTACTTTACTAGTGTGTGAGATGAGTGCAATTGTGCAGTAGTTTGATCATTCTTTGGCATTGCTTTTCTTTGGATTGATATGAAAACTGACCTTTTCCAGTCCTGTGGCCACTGCTGAGTTTTCCCAATTTGCCGGCATATTGAAAACTCACAGCATCATCTTTTAGGATTTGAAATAGCTCAACTGGAATTCCGTCACCTCCACCAGCTTTGTTTGTAGTGATGCTTCCTAAGGCCCACTTGACTTCACACTTCAGGATGTCTGGCTCTAGGTAAGTGATCACACCATCATGGTTATCTGGGTCATGAAGATCTTTTTTGTATAGTTTTTCTGTGTATTCTTGCCACCTCTTCTTAATATATTTTGCTTCTGTCAGGTCTATACCGTTTCTGTCCTTTATTGTGCTCATCTTTCATGAAATATTCCCTTGGTAGCTCTAATTTTTTTTTGAGAGAGCTCTAGTCTTTCCCATTTTATTGTTTTCCTCTATTTCTTTGCATTGATCACTGAGGAAGTCTTTCTTGTCTCTCCTTGCTATTCTTTGAAACTCTGCATTCAAATGGGTATATCTTTCCTTTTCTCCTTTGCCTTTAGCCTCTCTTCTTTTCTCAGGTATTTGTAAGGCCTCTTCAGACAACCATTTTGCCTTTTAGCATTTCTTTTTCTTGGGGATGGACTTGATCACTGCCTCCTGTACAATGTCAGGAACCTCCATCCAGAGGCACTCTGTCTACCAGATCTAATCCCTTGAATCTAATTGTCACTTCCACTGTATAATCATAAGGGGTTTGATTTAGGTCATACCTGAAGGTCTAGTGGTTTTCCCTACTTTCTTCAACTTAAGTCTGAATTTGGCAATAAGGAGTTCATGATCTGAGCTACAGTCAGCTCCCAGTCTTGTTTTTGCTGACTGTATAGAGTTTCTCCATCTTTGGCTGCACAGAATATAATCAATCTGACTTCGGTACTGACCATCTGTTGATGTCCATGTGTAAACACTTTTCTTGTGTTGTTGGAAGTGGGTGTTTGGTATGACCAGTGCATTCTCTTTGCAAAACTCTGTTAGCCTTAGACCTGCTTCGTTTTGTACTCCAAGGCCAAATTTGCCTGTTACTCCAGGTAGCTCTTGACTTCCTCTTTTTTCATTCCAGTCCCCTATAATGAATAAGACATCTTTTTTGGGTGGTTAGTTCTAGAAGGGTTTGTAGGTATCCATAGGACCATTTGACTTCAGCTTGTTCAGCATTACTGGTTGGGGCATAGACTTGGATTACTGTGATATTGAATGGTTTGCCTTGGAAACGAACAGAGATCGTTCTGTTGTTTTTCAGATTGCATCCAAGTACTGCATTTTGGATCCTTTATCAACCTATGAGGGCTACTCCATTTCTTCTAAGGGATTGTTGCCCACAGTAGTAGATAAAATGGCCATCTGAATTAAATTTATCCATTCCAGTCCATTTTATTTTACTGATTCCTAAAATGTTGATGTTCACTGTTGCCATCTCCTGTCTGACCACTTCCAATTTTACCTTGATTCATGGACCTAACATTACAGGTTCCTATGCAATATTGCTCTTTACAGCATCGGACTTCCATCACCAGTGACATCCACAACTGGGTGTTTTTTTGTTTTCTGTTTTTTTTCCCTTTGGCTCCATTTCTTCATTCTTTCTGGAGTTATTTCTCTACTCTTCTCCAGTAGCATATTGGGCACCTACTGACCTAGGGAGTTCATCTTTCAGTGTTACACCTTTTTGCCTTTTCATACTGTTCATGGGGTTCTCAAGGCAAGAATGATGAAGTGGTTTGCTATTCCCTTCTCCATTGGACCACATTTTGTCAGAACTCTCCACCATGACCCATCGGTCTTGGGTGGCCCTACATGGCATGGCTCATAGTTTCATTGAGGTTGACAAGGCTGTCGTTCATGTGATCAGTTTGGTTAGTTTTCTGTGATTGTGGTTTTCATTCTATCTGCCCCTCTGATGGAGAAGAATAAGAGGCTTATGGAAGCTTCCTGATGGGAGAGACTGACTGAGGGGGAAACAGGGTCTTGTTCTGATGGGTGGGACCATGTTCAGTAAATCTTTAATCTAATTTGCTGTTGATGGGCTGGACTGTGTTCCCTCCCTGTTGCTTGACCTGAGGCCAAACTATGGTGGAGGCAATGAAGATAATGGTGACCTCCTTCAAAAGGTCCCATGCATGCACTGCTGCACTCGGTGCCCAGGAGTCTCTAGCGGAGGCTGGGTTGGCGGTGGCCTGCTGCAGGGTCGGGGACACGAAGCTGAGAAAACTTCCAATAAAAACTACTTAGGCTGGAGCCATTATATATTTTCCTTTTTAAAGCTACATTTGGAGTGAATTCTAGTTCTATACAGATTCACTGAATACAATAAAAACAATTAATGATTGACTGCATTTTCTAGAATCACAAACATTCAAGATGGGAGAATCCATCTTTTCCTTTTTTAAAATGAAAATCCATCAGAAGTAACCAGGCATTATTGTGTGAAGTGCGCACGCTCAGCCTTGAGCCTCTGATCTAGGGGAGCCCCAGGCAGCGATGCTGGGGACTCAAGGCAGATGGTCTCTGGAATGTCACTTTATACAACTATTTGAAGAACGAGAGTGTTGTCGACAACTGTCCCATTTAAATGCCAGAGTAGTGTTGTTAGGTGTGACTGAACTTTTCAAGGAAGCGGAGGGATACTGAGGGGTTTAGAAAGCTGCACATACGCACCTGGGGAACGTAATTATAAAGAAGACAATCTGTGTACGCAAATACCACAGAAGCTTGTGTTAAATTAAATCACTGGCAACTTAAAAGTGCGTTTGTGTTTCTTCAGCACTCTGTCCCACTGGAGTACTTCACGGGAATATGTGAAGTAAGTTCAATGAGGAAACAGTGTCAGTCATAATGCCCCCTCAGAGGCTTAACAACTATAAAAATGCTTTATGTCGCGCTCAATGAGGACTTGTTAATATGCAAGGCTTACATTTTGCCACAATTTACAGTTTTGGAGCTCATTTTTCACGTACCAGAAAACAATTCCATCAGCTCAATTCAATGTGTAATTAAGATCTTTCAAAACCATGCTTCAGGATGGACACAATTTGCTCAGTACTCAAGAAGCTAAAATCTGAATAAAATGGGCTATTTTTTTAGAATAAATTTTAAAAATGTATACAAAAATCAATCAAACACAACTAATGAACTGCTGCTCTTAAAGGTCATCCTTCCACTCAATTATTGACTCATAATCCTATTTATGTGAATACTAAGGAATGTGGATATCATGGAAAGAAAAAAAAATGGCAGTTAAAATGTCAATAACAATGTTGGGGGAAAAAAATGAAGATTGTCTTTAAAATACTCACTTGCTTGTATATTTTTGAGATTAATCATTTGTTGCTTCATTTGTTATTATTTTCTCCCAATCTGAGGGCTGTCTTTTCACCTTGCTTATAGTTTCCTTTGTTGTGCAAAAGCTTTTAAGTTTAATTAGGTCCCATTTGTTTTTTGTTTTTTTTTATTTCCAATATTCTGGGAGGTGGGTCATAGAGGATTCTGCTGTGATTTATGTCAGAGAGTGTTTTGCCTATGTTCTCCTCTAGGAGTTTTATAGATTCTGGTCTTACATTTAGATCTTTAATCCATTTTGAATTCATTTTTGTGTATGGTGTTAGAAAGCATTCTAGTTTCATGACACGTGCACCCCAATGTTCATCACAGCACTGTTTATAATAGCCAGGACATGGAAGCAACCTAGATGCCCATCAGCAGACGAATGGGTAAGGAAGCTGTGGTACACATACACCATGGAATATTACTCAGCCATTAAAAAAATTCATTTGAATCAATTCTAATAAGATGGATGAAACTGGAGCCCATTATATAGAGTGAAGTAAGCTAGAAAGATAAAGACCAATACAGTATACTAACGCATATATATGGAATTTAGAAAGATGGTAACGATAACCCTATATGCAAAACAGAAAAAGAGACACAGATGTACAGAACAGACTTTTGGACTCTGTGGGAGAAGGCGAGGGTGGGATGTTTCGAGAGAACAGCATCAAAACATGTATACTATCAAGGGTGAAACAGATCACCAGCCCAGGTTGGATGCATGAGACAAGTGCTCGGGCCTGGTGCACTGGGAAGACCCAGAGGGATCGGGTGGAGAGGGAGGTGGGAGGGGTGATCGGGATGGGGAATACATGTAAATCTATGGCTGATTCATGTCAATGTATGGCAAAAACCACTACAATATTGCAAAGTAATTAGCCTCCAACTAATAAAAATAAACGGAAAAAAAAAGTACTTACTTGCTATGTAAGCAAAATAATTCAATTATTAAGCACTAGCAGGTGAAAAACATAAGGAAAGCCACATCTAACACATAGTTTGCATATGACCTTTGAAAAATCCAAGCTTGGAGGAAACTTATCCTCAAAAAAAATGAAAATTTGGAGAGTACCAAGTCAAAAAGCTATGTTATTCAAAATTGTGTATTCTATTTATTTATATTGTGTTAAACGGTATGTTCATATAAAGTTTTGTAGAAAACACCTTTAGTGAGAGTTTGGTTAATATAGGTGCCATTTTAAAATAAATTTGTAATTTTTGAAAAAGTTTTACATTGATCGACACAAGAACTTTCTGTGACCCTCTGTTGTTCTGTTCTGAAGAAAAAAGACTAGCACTTTGACTGGTGTAGATCAATTGCCACCATCTCCTCTGATGTACATTTAGTGATGCATCTAACACAGGTTATCAAGAGGTTTTATTCTGTCTAAGACAAACCTACCTCCAGGAAAAATCTTCACAGGCCATCTGGCAACCTCCTCCCTTTTCAGATGAGGAAGAAACACACACACATACACACATATCCCAACACACATTGTGTAGAATTGGTGTTAATTCTTTAAACGTTCAGAAAAATTGTTCACAGGTGCCATCTGGGCCTCTATATTTCTTTGTCAGGATTTTTTAAGTTACAAAATCAGTTTTCTTAATAGTTATAATGCTATACAAATGAATTATTTTACATTAAGTGAGCTGTTGTAGTTAGGTTTTCAGAAAAACTGAATTATTTCATTAAAATTGTGTGATCTGTGTGTGTAAAGTGGTTTGTATATTAATATACCCTGTTATCCTTTTAATGTCTGGTGGGTCCATAGTGATGTTCAGTTTCATTTCTGATATTGACGATTTGTGTCTTCTCTTTTTCTTACCGGAACACTCAGTCATGTATGACTCTCGACCTCATGGGGAATTTTCTAGACCAGAATACTGGAGTGGGTAGCCGTTCCCTTCCCCAGGGGATCTTCCCAACCCAGGCATCGAACCCAGGTCTCCCGCATTGCAGGCAGATTCTTTAATAGCTGTGCCCCAAGGGAAGCCCTACCAGAACTTTACCAACTTTTTAAAACCAGAGATTCAGTCCTTTGTTTTATTGATCATTATTGGCTTTCTTTTGCTTTCAATTTCAATTTCATTCTGTTTATGCTATTATTTTTTATTAGTTTTTCCCTTGGTTTGCGTTTATTTTGCTGTACTTATTCAACATCCTTGAGGTGGGAGCTTCAATTATTGATTTAAAACTTTCTTTTCTAATGCACACATTGAGTGCTATACATTTCCTTCTCAGCACTATTTTAACTATGCCCTACAAATTTTGATGTGTTCTAATTGTATTTTCATAACCTTGACAATTCCTCTTTCACCCATGGATATTTAGGAGGTATTTAATTTCTAAGTGTTTGGAGAATTTCCTGTTATTGATTTCTTGTTTGATATTATTGAGGTTGGAGAACACAATTTGTATGTGCTATCCATTTTCTAATAATTGTTGAATTTTATTTTATGGCCTAGTATACGGTAAATTCAGTCAGTTCAGTGACTCAGTCATGACCAACTCTTTGCAACCCCATGGACTGCAGCACGCTAGGCTTCCCTGTCCATCACCAACTCCTAGAGCTTGCTCAAACTCATGTCCATCAAGTCGGTGATGCCATCCAACCATCTCATCCTTTGTTGTCCCCTTATCCTCCTGCCTTCAATCTTTCCCAGCATCTGAGTCCTTTCCAATGAGTCAGTTCTTCACATCAGGTGGCCAAAATACTGAAGCTTCAGCTTCAGCATCAGTCCTTCCAATGAATATTCGGGACTGATTTCCTTTAGGATGGACTGGTTTCATCTCCTGTTGTCCAAGGGACTCTCAAGAGTCTTCAACACTACAGTTCAAAAGAATCAGTTATTTAGTGCTCATCTTTCTTTAAGGTCCAACTCTCACATGCATTAAGTGACTACTGGAAAAACCATAGCTTTGACTAGATGGACATTTGTTGGCAAAGTAATGTCTCTGCTTTTTAATGTGCTGTCTAGGTTGGTCATAACTTTCCTTCCAAGGAGTAAGCATCTTTTAATTTCATGGCTACAGTCACCATTTGCAGTGATGTTGGAGCCCAAGAAAATAAAGTCGGTCACCCTTTCCATTGTTGCCCCATTTATTTGCTATGAAGTGATAGGACCAGATGCCATGATCTTTGCTTTTTGAATGTTGAGTTTTAAGCCAGCTTTTTCACTGTCCTCTTTCATTTTCACCAAGAGGCTCTTTAGTTCCTCTTCTCTTTCTGCCATAAGTGTGGTATCATCCGCGTATCTGAGGTTATTGATATTTCTCCCAACAATCTCGATTCCAACTTGTGCTTCATTCACTCTGGCATTTCACATGATGTACTCTGCATATAAGTTAAATAAGCAAGGTGACAATATAGAGCCTTGACATATTCTATTCCCAATTTGGAACCAGTCTGTTGTTCCATGTCTGATTCTAACTGTTGCTTCTTGACCTGAATACAGATTTCTCAGGAGACACATAAGGTGATCTGGTATTCCCATTTCTTGAAGAATTTGCCAGTTTGTTGTGATCCTCACAGTCAAAAGCTTTAGCGTAGTCAATGAAGCAGAAGTAGGTGTATTTCTGGAATTCTCTTGCTTTTTCTATGATACAGTGGATGTTGGCAATTTGATCTCTGGTTCCTCTGACTTTTCTAAATCCAGCTGGAACATCCGGAAGTTCTCAGTTCATGCACTGTTGAAGCCTGGCTTGCAGAGTTTGAGCATTACTTTGTTAGCATGTGAGATGAGTGCAATTGCGCGGCAGTTTGTACATTCTTTGGCATTGCCTTTCTTTGGGATTGAAATGAAAACTGACCTTTTCCAGTCCTGTGACCACTTCTCAGTTTTCTAAATTTGCTGGCATATTGATTGTAGCACTTTAAATAGTGGTATAGTTCCCTCATAGCTCAGTTGGTAAATCATCTGCCTGCAATGCAGGAGACCCGGGTTCGGTTCCTGGGTCGGGAAGACCCCCTGGAGAAGGAAATGGCAACTCACTCCAGTATTCTTGCCTGGAGAATCCCATGGACAGAGGAGCCTGACAGGCTACAGTCCATGGGATTGCAAGAGTCGGGCATGACTTAGCGACTAAACCACCACCACAACCATAGTATGTGTGTGTGTGTGTGTGTATTATATAAGCTGTGGGACCTGAAAAATAATGTGTTTTGCTGTTGTTAGATGGAGTTTTCTGTTTGATTCTGTTAGTTGGTAATGAGTTCTTTCAAATCCAGGCCAATTTTCCACTTAATTGTTCTAAGAATCATTGCTAGAAGAATATTTAAGTCTTCAGTTATTCATCTATTTTTGATGATTATTCATCTAGTTTTCCTTTCAGTTTTATCAGCTCTGTTTCACATATTTTGTAGTTCTGTTTTTTTAGTAGATACACATTAAGGACTGCTATACATTCTTGGTAGGGTAACTCATTTATCATCATAAATATCCATCTTTCATGAGTCTTTGCTCTGGAGTTTATCTAATATTAATATTGCCACTTCTACTTTTTTGGATCAATGATTACATATCTTTTCCCATCATTTTACCATTAACCAGTCTATAGCATTATAATTGAAGTCAGTTTCTTACAGACAGCATATGGTTGGGTCATGCTTTTCAATCCACTTTGCTAATCTCTGTCTACATTTGGTGCATTTAGACCATCCATATTTAATGTAATAATAGATATGTTAATGCTTAAGTCTGCCATTTTTTGTTTGTTTACTATTTTCCTCTGATTTTTATGCCTGTTTTTTCCTGCCTTACTTGAACATTTTTAGAATTCCATTATCATTTACATGTAGCATTTGTATTGAATGCTTTTGCATAGCTTCTTTGGTAGTTGCTCTAGGTGTCGCATGACATATGCATAACCTACCAAGAGTCTACTGGTGTCATTTTACCAATGTAAGTGTAGGAAATTACCTCCCTTCATGTTTTTTTACACCTTCCTTATTGATACAATAATTGCTTTAGTTGTTTTTTTTTTTCTAAAACAAATTTAGAACAACATCAGAGAGTTTAATAATTTTTGCTGCTATCAGCAAATGTAACTGTGAAAACTTCAGACGAAAAATCGGTTGTATTTGCCCATATTTTTGCTCAGTGTGTCCTTCTTCCCTAAGGTGGTGTTTGTCTGGAGTACACTGGTTATTATCTAAAAACTTTGTCTCACAAGGGTGCCCCCTTTTCTGGTGCTTTGCCAGGAGGAAATTCATGGGATTTCCCAGGCAAGAATCCTGGAGGGGGTTGCCATTTTCCTTTCCAATACATGTATGTATTTATTTCTTGAGGAGCCTGGTGGGCTACAGTCCATGGGGTCTCAAAAGAGTCTCTTTTCAGAAAATACGATACTCTTTCTGCCCTCTTTCTTGTACAGGAGAAAAGACTTACAAATGCAAAAACTGAAGTCATATACGCTATCAAAACCCACCTCAAAAAATTATTCAGAGTTCAGGAATCTTTTGTGGCATAAATGGCTATATAAAGAGTGAAATGTAACACAGCGGAGAGACAGAGAAACCCTTCTACAAAAGGAGCTCAGAAATATTCTAGGAAATAGTCCATATTTAATTGGCAAGTGCTTAAGGGCTGCTCTTTCCTGCAGATCTGATAAGATGTGGGAACGTTTGTAAGATGCTTTGAAAAACAAGGTGTCAGGATTAGGTAGAAAATCTATTAAGTGACTTCCCTTTGTCGTCTGGCTACCTCAAGAAGGAGTAAACTTAGGAAGCAGGTGACCTGACAAAACAGCCCTAAGATCAGGACACAGCAAAAGAGTGTACACACACACACACACACACACACACACACACACACACAGGAAAAGGAGTCACTGGACAGAGCAAGAGCGTCACAGAGCTGACTGAGTGGAAATGGTTTTTAGAGTGGGTTTGTGCTGATTTAAAAAAAAAATGTTAAGGTGGCTTTTGGTTAGTTTCTACTTCTTATAAAGATAAAAATATGCTGTATATAACAATCAGTGACAGGATTCCTCTAAAGAGGAGTTTTTAGTTTGAAAACATCCTTGATCCTTTTTAAACATAATTAGAGAGCATCTGTATGAAAATGAATTAAAGCAGGAGGCAATAAAGCCTAGCCAACAAGCTGCTTAAATAGCTATTCTGGAAGCCAGACAAAAAGAGATGAGATAAACCTTGCAAAAGAATGCAGCACAAATACAAGATTATTTCAAGACAGATTTCCAATCTAGTTCATTAGAAATGAAAGCTGAATAATAGAAACCCAATATGTAAGAACATGAAAACTATTAATGATGTTAAATTAGTCTGACAAAACAAAAAAAAATAGCAATAATTTCTCCTCGATGAAAAAAGGGCCTGTTTCATTAACAAAAAGAAACAGAAAATGGGCTCCACTATGCTATAACCCACCAAGCTAGAATTCTAAGAATAAGAGAGGAAAGATTTAGAGGCCTTGAAACAATATTTAGACTAATAGGTATTCTGTACATCATAACCATCAGGTAGAAGAAAGATGACCTTGATTAAATACTCTTTGCAAAAAGTTTCCATAAAATGGCTCTACCACAATTGTTCACACCCAAGTAGTGTGATTATTTAAGAATCTGAGTACTGGAGATTCAAAGGGATGTAAATGGAATTGTTTAAAAAAACTACATGGTATAAGTTCTTATCTATTTGGGGGGATGGAAAGAAACTGCACGAATAAAATGCAATACACTGACTTTGTTCTTTCAGCCTTGAATTGGAATACACTTGTGGAGAATGCATGTGGTGCTAACTCAGGAGAGAGGGAGGGGCTGTGTGAGCAGGGGAGGATGGTACTTCTCAGATGCAGTCAGTCTTCAGTAGGGAGATAGCTTCTGAGCTGACACCTCTTGGGGTAGATTCAGTACTAGTTTCTGTGCTGTGTTGTCATTACTTGCTCAGACTCTTTGCAACCCCAGGGACTGCAGCACGCCAGGCTTCCCTGTCCATCACCAACTCCTGAAGCTTACTCAAACTCATGAGCATCAAGTCGGTGATGCCATCCAACCAGCTCATCCTCTGTCGTCCCCTTCTCCTCCCGCCTTTAATCTTTCCCAGCATCAGGGTCTTTTCCAGAGAGTCAGTTCTTTCCATCAGGTGGCCAAAGTATTGGAGTTTCAGCTTCAGCATCAGTCCTTCCAATGAACACCCAGGACTGATCTCCTTTAGGATGGACTGGTTGGATCTCCTTGCAGTCTGACAAACTCTCAAAAGTCTTCTCCAACACCATAGTTCAAAAGTAGCAATTCTTCAGTGCTCAACTTTCTTTATGATCCAACTCTCACATCCATACATGACTACTGGAAAAATCATAGTTTTGACTAGATGGACCTTTGTTGGCAAAGCAGTGTCTCTGCTTTTTAATATGCTGTCTAGGTTGGTCATAGCTTTTCTTCCAAGGAGGAAGGTTTTCTTCCTTGGTCATAGCTTTTCTGTTTTGGAAGAAAAGCTTGGAAGGAGATCTTCACTGTATTACTATATTACTGAGGGTTCTCCAGAAAACATAATCAATAGGAGATTATATCTATATCCATCTCGATACTTATCTCTATCCATACATCCATTCATTCATCGCCTTTCTCCTTCCCTCCCTCTCTCCCTATTTCCCTCCCTTCCTCTTTCTTTCCTTTCTTTTTATACACACACAGCCATCCCTTGGTAACCATAGGGACTAGATTACCCAGCAAGGCCCAAATCTGCAGATGTTCATGCCCCTTAGTAGGTCCTCCACATCTGTGGATTCAGTCAGCCACAAACTGTACATGCTCAGTCGTGTCCAACTCTTTGCAACCCCATAGATGGCAGCCCACCAGGCTCCCCCATCCCTGGGATTCTCCAGGCAAGAACACTGGAGTGGGTTGTCATTTCCTCCTCCAACAGATTGTATAGTGCTGTACTATTTGCTATTGAAAGGAATTTACATACAAGTGGTCCCTTGCAGTTCAAACCCATGTTATTCAAGGGTCAACTGTGTGTTTACAGGCACATGAACACAAACATGCGCACGTGCACACACACACACACATACATACACTAGAAATTTGTTGTCTGGAAACGGCTCACACCATTATGGAGGCTTAGAAGCCTCAGACATGTAGTCAGTCAGATGAACATCCAAAAGAACCAAGGGTACAGCTCCATCCTGAGTCCAGAGATCTGAAAGCCAGGAGGGCCAATGGCCTAAATTCAACTTCAAGGGCAAGAGAAACCCCATATTCCAACTCAGCAATCGAGCCAAGTCCCGCTCACTCAGCCTTTGTGTCCTACTCAGGTCTTCAGTTAATGGGATAAGGCCCACCCACATCTGGGAGGGCCACCCCCTGCCCAGTCCTCCATTTCAAATGTCAGCCTCCTCCAGAAGCAGCCTCACCGACACACCAGAATAACTTTAACCAGTTATCTGAGTACCCGTGACCCGGTCAGGTTGACACAGGAAATTAACCACCACAATTACCAACAGAAACATGTAGGGGAACTAAAAACACACTAAAAGACAGCAGGCACTCTACAGATTATTAGCTGCGGGGTGTCATTTCTGGCTTGGGAATATCTGAAAGACAGAGCTCCCAGCCCAGTTTTCCACTCTGGCTCTGATCTCACAGAAGCCTAATTGTGTGAGAGAAATTAAACGAGGCAGAAGGAAAGAGAAATAGGATTTAAAAATTCAAAGAGGGAACAGTCCAAGTGAGACTGAACTTTGAGTATTCATCATATCCCAGTCAGGAATAGCAATAAATTCACCAGTTAAAACAAAAATGAAGGAACAAAAGAATCCACATTACATGTGGAAGTATAACACCACAGAGCAGACTTCCATGACCTGGAGGAGAGGATTTCCTTCTCCTCTCTGTCAAAACTGCACTTTTCCTGAAAGCAATCTCCCTGCATAGTGAATGAAATGCAAGGTAAAAGGGGAAGATTTTATTTGATGAATGTCATCTGCTCTCCAAGAAAATCATACAAAAATTTAATAACACCACTGAAATTAAGAACATTAGGGTAATATGAATATTATTTTGAGCTAAATAAAAATATGTTTAATCCATAGATTCTGTGAAATAGAGATTCTTTTCATCTATTTTTTGCATGTCACATTGATATCAATTATCTAGGGCAGAGTGATCCCTGCCCACAGCCCATACTATCTGCACACAGTACAAAATAGATATTACCCAATTTATATAGAGATCTAATAAAAGGTAAAAGGATGATTGAGGACAGGTATCCCAGACTTATGATAACATTACCCCAATCTCTGTGTCAATCTTCCCAGAGTCTTCTCATCTGTGTGTGTGCACCTCTGTGTCCCTGTCTCTTAAAGGATCCTTACTGAATTCAGGATCCACTCCAGTCTAGTATAATTTCATTGTTATCCTTGTCTTCATGCCACCTGCATGGACTCTATTCCCAAATAAAATCATATTCTGAGGTTCCAGTACACAGAGATTGGGGGGGGGGGGGGGGGTGCTGCTATTCAATCCTCTACACTGAGTTTAACACATTGAGCCCAAACCTTAAAAAAGCCCAAAAAGATCTTCCCATCAGTACTTTAGAGAGCCTGGTTATTCTTACTGAAATTCACTTCAGTGTCGTCGGCCTTCGTGGAGGAGGAGCTCCATTCAGGGCCCACTGTTAGACTCCAGCCGGTCACAGGGCAGAATTCAGGGGATGTTCTGGCAAGAGCTGAGTTAAACTTGTGAGGGGGACTGGGGCTGAGGGGGAACCAGAAATAAGATAGCGCAATGGGAGAAGACTACTGAGAAAGGCAGGCTGAGAAAGGCTACATGCGTTGTATCAGAGCAGTATCTTGTTAAAGCTGGGGGATGCAGGGAGGTCAGGAAGGTCATGGGGAAGAGGGGCGGAGGGAGAAAATGGTGATTCGGTTACAACGGTTACAACAGGCCCTAACAGGGTCTGGGGGTGTGGACAGGGCTTGGGAGCAGGCTGCCCTGTGCCTGAATACAGCCTTTCTAACTTGGCAACAAAAGAAATGACATAAAGGGAGCCTCAGGGAGTGTGGAGGCCTCTCTAGGTAAACTCACCCAAGACCTCAAATCTCCCCTGTCAGGGCTGCTGCACCTCCCAGCCCTGCTGCAAGGGGGATGCTCCCTCCTTTGACCTTGAGATCACAGGGTGAAGAGCCCAGATAGGAAACCATGTGACTGTGAGGTCAGAGGGTGAAGTGCCCAGATAGGAAAACATGTGACCTTGGGGTCACAGGGTGAGGTGCCCAGATAGGAAACCATGTGATGTTGGGGTCAGAGGGTGAAGTGCCCACATAGGAAACCATGTGCTCCTTTTCCTCACTTAAAAGGTATATGTCAGAGAAGGTGCCAGGCCTGACTCGGGGCACTAACATGGGTTGTTGTTCAGTTGCTCAGTCGTATCTGACTCTTCGCAACTCCATGGACTGCAGCACACCAGGCTTCCCCATCCTTCACTATCTCCCAGAGTTTGCATGAACTCATGTCCACTGAGTCGGTGATGCCATCCAACCATCTCATTATCTGTCGTCCCCTTTTCCTCCTGCCTTCAACACAAAGAATGTCTGCAATTTGGGATACATAATAGATTTTAAAGATGTATTAACAATGTTTTAGTTGAAACACTAATAGCTTGGAAAAAAAAATTCAGTGTCCTTGTAAAGAGAGGTGCCTGAGAAGAATGCTAAGGAGAGTTTATTTTATGTTTGCATCTCAGGGAGAGTGAGTGAGTGAGTGGTCTCATTTATCTATATGGGATTTATTCCCATTGCCCCCATTCTCTGTTCATTCCTCTCCCCCTTCATAGGTTACCACTCTAAAGTATTTAACATATGTATTTTTGTTCTCATGTGTTTCTGCATAATGTATAATTTATTTTATAGGAAGGTAGATTTAATTTACTTAAATGGTGCTCTCTATTCACACCTTTTTTCCAGTATTTTTAAAAAATTTATGTATTTATTTTAATTGCAGGATAATTACTTTACAATATTGCGATGGTTTTTGGCCTTCATCAATATAAATTGTCCATAGGCATACATGTGTCCCCTCCATCCTAATTCAACAATTTGGACTAGGATCCATTCATGTTGCTAGTAGTTTATCCAGTTGCTTCTAACTGCTGCTGAGTGTCCAGGGTGGGAATCCACCAGATTTAACCTGGCCAACTTGTACACTCAGACCACCTTCAACACTGTCATGGACAACACAAAATGGACTTCCTTTTGCAAGTCCTTTGATGTACAATAATTGATTGGGGGTATATGTGCAGATGGTCTGGTGTTCCCATCTCCTTCAGAATTTTCCAGTTTACTGTGATCCACACAGTGAAAAGCTTTGGCGTAGTCAATAAAGCAGAAATAGATGTTTTTCTGGAACTCTCTTGCTTTTTCAATGATTCAGCGGATATTGGCAATTTGATCTCTGGTTCCTCTGCCTTTTCTAAAACCAGCTTGAACATCTGGAAGTTCTCGGTTCACGTATTGCTGAAGCCTGGCTTAGAGAATTTTGAGCATTACTTTACTAGCGTGTGAGATGAGCGCAATTGTTTGAGCAGTAGTTTGAGGATTCTTTGGGATTGCCTCTCTTAGGGATTGGAATGAAAACGGACCTTTTCCAGTCCTGTGGCCACTGCTGAGTTTTCCAAATTTGCTGGCATATTGAGTGCAGCACTTTCACAGCATCATCTTTCAGGATTTGTAATAGTTTAACTGGAATTCCATCACATCCACTAGCTTTGTTCATAGTGATGCTTTCTAAGGCCCACTTGACTTCACATTCCAGTATGTCTGGTTCTAGGTGAGTGATCACACCACCTGACCTGCCTCTTGAGAAACCTGTATGCAGGTCAGGAAGCAACAGTTAGAACTGGACATGGAACAACAGACTGGTTCCAAATAGGAAAAGGAGTACATCAAGGCTGTATATTGTCACCCTGCTTATTTTACTTATATGCAGAGTACATCATGAGAAACGCTGGGCTGGAAGAAGCACAAGCTGGAATAAAGATTGCCAGGAGGAATATCAATAACCTCAGATATGCAGATGACACCACCCTTATGGCAGAAAGTGAAGAAGAACTAAAAAGCCTCTTGATGAGAGTGAAAAAGTTGGCTTAAAGCTCAACATTCAGAAAACTAAAATCACGGCATCTGGTCCCATCACCTCATGGGAAATAGATGGGGAGAGAGTGGAAACAGTGTCAGACCTTATTTTTCTGGGCTCCAAAATCACTGCAGATGGTGACTGCAGCCATGAAATTAAAAGACGCTTACTCCTTGGGAGGAAAGTTATGACCAACCTAGATAGCATATTAAAAAGCAGAGACATTACTTTGCCAACAAAGGTCCGTCTGGTCAAGGCTATGGTTTTTCCAGTGGTCATGTATGGATGTGAGAGTTGGGCTGTGAAGAAAGCTGAGCACTGAAAAATTGTTGTTTTTGAACTGTGGTGTTGGAGAAGACTCTTGAGAGTCCCTTGGACTGCAAGGAGATCCAACCAGTCCATCCTGAAGGAGATAAGTCCTGGGTGTTCCTTGGAAGGATTGATGCTGAAGCTGAAACTCTAATACTTCAGCCACCTCATGCGAAGAGTTGAGTCATTGGAAAAGACCCTGATGCTTGGAGGGATTGGGGGCAGGAGGGGAAGGGAGCAACAGAGGATGAGATGGCTGGATGGCATCACCGACTCGATGGGCATAACTTTGAGTAAACTCCAGGAGTTTGTGATGGACAGGGAGGCCTGGCATGTTGTGATTCATGGGGTCGCAAAGAGTCAGACACGACTGAGCTACTGAACTGAACTGAACTGATATGTGTAGGGGATGACTAGCTGCATCTTGGAGGACATAGGCAACCAGTTTGACTAAGCGGTGTCAGATTGCTTTCCAGAATGTGTGGAGCTTTCACCATCCCCTATGAGTAAGAACCCTTCATCACACTCCTCTCCATCATCCAGGTTATCCAATGGGATGCCACCTGGTATTTTTCACAGTCTTACACATACATGTGTTACTCCCTCAGTCGTGTCTGACTCTTTGCAACCCTAGGGACCATAGTCCATCAGGCTCCTCTGTCCATGGAATTCTCCAGGCAAGAATACTGGAGTAGTTGCCTTTCCCTTCTCCAGGGAATCTTCCTAATCCAGGAGTCAAACACAGGTCTTCTGCATTGCAGGCAGATTCTTTACTGTCCGAGACACCAGGGAAGCCTGGTGTATATACATACATACATAATCAGTATTTCTGTGATTACTAATCAGTTCTTAAGGTTTCTCTTCTGAAAATCGTTTCTTCATGTCATTTTCCCATTTTCCACTGAGGTTCTTGTTTGCTATCTGGTAAAGTCTGGAAGTAAGACAGAGCAACTTTGGGGCAAAGAAATGAAAAGAAAGACAGGATAAAGACAGGTTATCTTTAAGGACATTGGCACTTATATGACAAAGTCTTTGGAGGTAAGAACACTTCATAGATTAACATAGCACCTCTCTCCCTGGAGAGAATGGCCTTAAATAACTTAAATCTTCTTTAGAGTTGAAGAGAGATTCTGGAAAGACTCATTAAGGGAAAGAAATTAGTAAATAAAGACAGTTTTGGATGAGATGACATTGAGAAAAAGAAACTGTGACATGTATTAAGCCCAGTACTGACTCCCCAACAAAGTTCAGGAAACCTCTGTCACTTGCATCAACTATAAATGACAGCCTCTTCTGAAAGAAACACTAGAAGTAAAGCATATCTGATGGTCTTTCATTACTGTGGGAATGGATGAGATGCTGAAAATGACCCTCCTGGTTTTCTGTCCTGATTTATTGTGGCAGGCATGATCACAGAATAACATCCTTCTCACCTGTCCACTTGTAAATACCTTTACACACTCATGGAGAGAGACTAGTTTGGCTGTCATGTCCAGTTATCTTTAAAACCGCCTTTGAAACCTGCCAATTACATAGGCAGTTAGGAGAGGCTGACTCAGGCTGACTCACTGACTCAGACTGAAAGCAGCAAATTTGCCCCTTTCCTGTTTGCCCATTTCTACTCCCTCTAACTTTGAAAGAATTTAATTAGCCTGCTGATTCTTTTCCTAGATAAAAAGAAGTAAGAATGAAGAACGAAGTTAAAGAATCACTAGTTCTCTATTTCTAAGAGCCCTCTTAGCAACCCTGGAGGCAGATCACACAGGCAAGATAACATCAGAAGAAAGATTCATGCTGAGCCCAACCTCATGCCTCAATGAGTCACTGAGATAATTCCCCATTTTCCCCTTTAAAATCCTTTCATGGTTCAGAAGAATCTTCCAGTTGGTCTCACGACACGAGTCCACCTTCTCCCCAGATTGGTGGATTTTCTGATTAAAACACCATTCCTTTCTACTGACACTTGCCTCTTGAATTATTGGCTTTTGAGCAGTGAACAGCTGAACCTGAGTTCAATAGCAAAAGTAGGGAAGATGGGAGAAAATAACCACTGGGGATGTGCAGCTCTGGTTATTACATCCGCTGCTATCTGGGGCACCTGGAGTCCAAGCGCTTCTCACCCCAGAGGCAACACTTCAACGACTCACTCTCAGGAATGGCTCCTCTCCACAAGGTGCGTGGCACATGGAAAGTTGAGTAATTTTTCTCAGTTGAACAGACAGATCCCCACTAAGAGTTGGAAAGGACATCTGAGGTGGAGGCAGCACTTTATCAGCTTATAATTTAATTTTATAGATTTCCTCCCTTCAGAGTCTTCCCTACACAAACTACTTACTCATATTGGTCTTCAAGTATTGTACTAGACTTTTTGTTCTCACTGATAAACACATATTCTATCATTTGACATTTATATGGAAAACACATCATGCTTTTTTATTTCTGAAATGGAACATAAGTATATTGAAATTTTAGTTTCAGGCCGGTTTATGTATTAAGGCCCATGAAATAAAATACCAAGATTTATTGTTTTTAAAGAAAAACATTATTTTCAGAAATTAAAACATGCTGTACTAATAGCTTGAGTCTTCTTGTATTCACATAGTGCTCTTTGAATGTATATAAAAGTCAGATTACTAAGTATAGAAACAGAAGTGTCTGTTAGTCACTCAGTCATGCCTGACTCTTTGTGACCCCATGGACTGTAGCCCACCAGGCTCCTCTGTCCATGGGATTCTCCAGGGAAGAATACTGGAGTGGGTTGCTATTTCCTCCTCCAGGGTGGATCCTCCTGACCCAGGGATCGAACCCTGGGTCTCCTGCATTGCTGGAAGATTCTTTGGGTTTGTGGACACAGAAGACTACCTTTAGGCATTAATTTAACCACATGTTGTGTATGTTCCAGGCCACTATCCACTGAATAACAGTTTTATCTGAACAACAGCTTTCAGGTTTCACATATTCACTTTATCTTAATGTGATTGAACCAGAGAGTTAGGAAGGGCCAAGCCCAATTTAACTTCACTTTCAATCTCCCCATCTTCAGAATGAAGTTGATTATAGGATGGTATCTACCCTACAGGTCTGAGAAGCTGTAAAGGGGTAATCCCTCTACAGCAGCTGTGCCATATCCAGAATACATCAAGTGTTCAATAAACATCAGAGTGGCTACCAGGAGCACTCAGAAAGCTTCCAGTCATCCTTTGACTCGACCAGGACATACCAACAGCTGATTCTTCCGTCTTCTGTCTTCATGTCCAATAAGAGGATCTTCCATCTGAACCCAGTATAAATGTTATTGGCAATCAGTAGATTCACAGTGCTAACTCTTTGATCCTCTCCAGCCTCATTCCACCAGAATTCCCATTAAATCCAGCTCTCTTCCTACTCCTTGCATGCTTGGCCACTGAATGTGGACACACACACACACCCCACAAGCATTCTGATTTGTGTAACCTTAACTTTATACCCACAAAACAGTCTCCAGTAGGGCCTTCAAAGGGCCCACCAATCGCTGTACTTTCCTCACTCCACAGAACCAGACAAAAAGTTTATATCCTCCTCCACAAAAATCTCAAAACATCCTCCACATCTCCCTCCTCTTCAGATCATTGCAGATGTCACCTTCCTGATCATGACTCTCTGATTCTTGTGGAACTGTGATCCCACGGAACCCACTCTCCCAGCCTCGATCGATACTTCCCCCAGGACTTCCCTCCGTCTACCCTGCCACATCACATGCTTCTGTCATAGGCATAGTATTTGTCTCCCCTAACAGAACGTGAGCCCCACAAGGACAGAAATGTTGCAAACAAAATCCATCCTGTTTACAGATATATCTCTATAGCCTCTAACACTGCCAGGCTCATAATACTTCCTCTCAGAATAGTCATTCAATGAATGCATCAATATAGAAAGGATGCTTGCTTACAAAATGGACAAAGAATTGGAAAATCAAATTCCTTTAGTAATTCAGAAATGTTGAGCTGAAGGTTGAGTGATAATGGATTTTTCCCACTTGGGAGAAGGGTTTTGGGTGATAATGACCAGAGAGAAATGGAATTAATCAACATCTCAGGTGCACATATCTTAGAAACACACTGCAACTTGAGTAGGCAAACTGTCCCTGCTCTCTCTCTCCTATGAGTGGGGCCTGGAGAGAGAAGGGGAATGAACTCTTCCAAGAGTGTGGATTCTCATAAGCTGGGGCAGAGGCAGTGAGAGCAATTGCAAGAGGTCTGAGCTGGGTCCCCCAGATCTGCCCTCAGAGGAGCAGTGCAGAGACATGTGGTGGCAATTCTCTGGCAGATGAATCATGTGAAATGGACAGAGTGTTGGAAACAAAAGCTCCAGAAGGCCCTATATTTCTCTCTGACAGCCCTTGACTGTAACAAGCACTAATTACTTGGGGCTTAAGGGATTTGGGGGATTTTTATTTTGTTTTTTGCTTATAAAATAAAAGCATTTGTGAATTTAGGAACACTTGTTCTCAATTTCTTTCAACACTTCCCATGTTCTCATTTTGGAAACAGAGTTTTCGATCTCAGGCCTCTGTTTTTTTGCCCAAAGACTTTTATCAAGATAAATTATGTGACCAACAGATAAACTAAAACTTCTTGGATTCTATGATTCCTTATAAACTACAAAATGCTACCTATAAAACCTGAATTATGCCCATTTTACAAAAGCTAACACCTGTTTCACAAGTGCTGTATAAGACATTAAACTAGCTCATTCGTGAATTAATCTTTAATATGTACTTTCATGGACCAGATGAGATGTGGGAAAGTAATCAAATAGCTTTTTCCAATGAGAAGAACATTGCATATGTGGATAAATTAAAAACAAAGGTTTTAGCTGTATCACTCAGGGTTTTTAGTAAAAGAACTAACGGACAGAACCCGGTCTGTCTAACTGATACAGAAGAGAAGCTTGCTCCATGAAACCACATGGCTCCTGTATGCCAGGAGCCAGGCTCCAGACCCTGGGGCAGGGTTTACATGCAGCCGCTCTCCACGCTGCCTGCAGGACCCTGATCTGTTCTGCTGCCACATCCATCTGTGACCTGACACCCCCAGCAAATACAATGTATCTTCTGCATACTTGTCAGAAGGTCAGTTCTCCCTAGCAGGCCTTTGCTCTCAACTCCCACCTTCAAATCTATCTTGTCTCCTGATTGGTAGGATCTAAGCCACACGCCTAAGCTAATTAATGAAATCACAGAGACTAAAGGGCAAAATGGCATTAGTGATGAAGAAGCCACTTGCAAAGCTGGAAACATAAGAGACATGAGTTTGATCCATTGGTTCGGAAGATCCCCTGAAGGAGGGCATGGCAACCCACTCCAGTATTCTTGCCTAGAGAATTTCATTGACAGAGGAGCCTGGTGGGCTACAGTCCATGGGGTCACAAAAGAGTTGGACATGACTGAAGCAACCTAGCACACAAGGTCCTTTCCAGACCTAAAAAGCCATCCATCATGCTCAGTCATGCCTTTGGTAGATATTGACCACATATTCAAAAATTAGGACCCCTTAAATTAACTACTTTTCTCAGTGCACTGATTTTTTAGGATGAAATAGTTTTATCTCTTTCAGACTTGATCATCTTTATAAATAAAAAGATGTTATTGCTTTAAAATTAGCTTTTAAATGCACACGGATTATAGGAATGCATTCTTATCAAAACCAAAGAGAAGCATAATATTGCTGTCACCTCCCGTCATTGCCTTCATGGTGGCCTCTTCTTCCTCATATTGGCGGAAATTACCATCACCAACCTGGTGGATTTCCTTCTAGAGAGTTTCCATTCTTGATTCTCTTAGGATCTGAGGAAATGTAATTAATTTTATGGCTAACTCAGGCAAGTACTGATTTCCAATAATAATGAGTTTATACCAACAGACTCTTGAAAAGAGATTTTCTAAAAAGTGTTGACTATTACATACCAAACTAAATGCTAATACTAAATAAAAAAGTATATATTATAGATATTTATAATATTAAAAAAGTGAGTATGGTATTTAGAAAATCATGGGAATTTTAAAAGGCACAATGTCCTAAAATCTCATTTTAGCAAAACCACACACAAAAAAAGGTCTTCTAAAACTCAAGAATGTGATTCCACTTGTAGAATGCTTTAATTTACCATTGTGTTTAAAACTCAAATCTGTACTTTCAGGTAAGCTATTTATATAGTTCAGTGTGCAGATAAAACCCTCATAACACAGTACCAATTTAACATACTTGAGATTATAGTTTAAAGACACTTGCATTGCAGGTTTCCCAGGTGACTCACGTAGTAAAGAACCTGCCTGCCAATGCAGGAGACACAGTTCCATCTGTGGGTCAGGAAGATCCCCTGGAATAGGAAATGGCAACATACTCCAGTATTCTTGCCTGGAAATTCCATGGGCAGGAGAGCCTGCAGGACTACAGTGCATGGGTTTGCAAAGAGTCAGACACAAGTGGGCACACAAGCATTTTATGGAGGATCTGCAATAACTTATGTCTACAGAAAGCATCATCTTTATTACAGAATATTGGTGGAAAATTCTACACACAATTTTGCTTTCATTGTGTGTTGTATTTCATGGGTTACTATTCTGACCACAGATAATATGAATTGCAAATTATTCACTGAAGAACTGAACTGAAATTCATTTGATTATGTGTAGCTAAGTATGTTCTGTGTCAGACCAATGAAACATGCTGGATCTACAGTCAGACCACAGAACAGGCACACAAACTGTGGCAGATTACTTAATCTCTCTCATTTCTGTATCCTTGTTGCTAATTTTAAAATGATCATAAGTGTAAGAGGACCTAATTCATGGAGTTATTGTGAAAGTAAATGAATTAATCCATGTGAAACATCCACAATAGTATTTGGTACACACTAAGTGCTCAATAAATGTCATTTATTAATATTACCATGTTATCATAATTGTTGCTTTGTTATCATAAGTAGGTTTCTATGACTGCAAAGATTACTTGCACAAACTCATGTATCTAATGAGTGAAATTTTGATTCAAATATCTATAATCAAAGTTTAGTGTTCTCATGCCCAAAAGTTTTAGTTATAACTTAAATTTTTTCTAATATGTACTTGCATCATTTAAACAAAAAATAGCTGAAATACAGTCAACGTTAGTTTCTAAGACTCATCACACTCTTCTCAGCTTAACTTCTTTCCAAAGCTCTAGGGGAAAAATCCTTCTTTAGACATGCTCAACACAATTGATGAAACTGAATATTTTAAGACAAAGGAAATTCATTGACATGTGTCTCATTACTGGCATATTATTATAACAAAAACATTCACAAAATTTCCTAATCTCTCCAAATATCTCGTAGACCACTCTAGAATGTCAGCACTAGCCCTGTGGGATGGGCCTTTCCCTGTAAGATCAGAAACAAGACAAGGATGCCCATTTTTTCCACACATTTTTGGAAGTCTTAGCCACAGCATCCAGAGGAGAAAAATAAATTAAAGGAATTCAAATTGAAAGGAAGATAATTGTTTGCAGATGACATAATACTATACATAGAAAATGCTACTAGATCTCATTAATGAAGTTGATAAAGTTGAAGGACATGAGATTAATATGTGGAAATCTGTTGCTTTTCTATACACTTACAACAAAATATCAGAAAGAGAAATTAAGGAAACAATCCCATTCACCATTGCATTGGAAAAAAAAAAGTACCTAGCAAAAAACCTACTTAAGGAGGCAAAAGATCTGTTTACAGAAAATGATGTTAATGAAAGAAACTGAAGATTACACACACAGATGGGAAGATATACCGTTTTTTGGGGATTAGAAGAATTGAAATTGTTGAAAATGACCATGTTATTCACGGCAATTATAGAATCAGGGCAATCCCCATTAAAATACAAATGGCAGTTTTCACAGACCTAGAACATTTCTGCTACTTGTACAACCACACACACTGATTCTCAGAAGAGACCAGGAAGAGTTGATAAATATCAATGCCCTATCACTTTATACCCATCTACTTAGTTCAACTCTATACTTTGTTCCAAGTGAAATTCTCTTTCATTGTTAATCCATCTTCCTATTTTTTATTATCTTCTTTTCAGAGCCCTCTCCCAGTTTTCCAGCCTTCAAGTAAATCATCAAAACAAAAGTGAACACCTAGTAAAATGAACACATTCCCTTCAAATGTTTCTATTTCATTTCCTTTCTTCCAAGTAGAGTCCTTTCTGATGTGTTACTTTCATAAGGTTTGCTGATGGGGGAGGCAGCTGGGTGACTTGTACTGAGCATAAAGTTTCCTACTTTTTAGACAGCTATTCATACTTTCCAATGTCTTGCTCATCCATATTTGACCTGTAATCATTTTTGTATCCCTTCTGGATAACTAATTTTTACTGATGCTATACTCACTCTATTTTTCTTCAAGTAGATTCTCTTATAATATTGTTATATTTATAACTCTCCGTTTCCCAAATTAGTCACCAACTTGGTTGAATTATTACATTTAAGTGCCCATATTATATATTCTTTCCTCCAAATCTTTCATTAATACAACAAACAATATTACCACCAACCCTGGTTACTGCATCTTAGTTACTCCCTTATTTTTGTGTTATTTAGAGCGGACTTTTAAATTCCATTTTCCTGCCACTCACATCTGCTAAGACCTCTTTGATCTAAACCATATTTCTAAAATATCCTGATAAATATCCTTTGAGATAAAATCTTTAGCTTCACTAAGATGAAATCATATTACTTTTTTCTCTTTGTCATTTACCTTCTAGGACAATCACTTTTATATGGAAAAAGAAAACAAAAAGAAAAAACAGCTTAAGTTGACAGAACTTGTCAGCTTACTTTAATTATTCTAATGTGTAACATATCGACAAGTTTGAAAACTGCTTTTCCGCTCATCCAGCCTTCTTCCTCAGGGTCTGCACATTCACCTTGTTTCAGGTTTTAGGAATTACCCTCATCATCAGTAAGTTCTCAGAAGTAACAGGCAGTGTTCTTTAGTGCTGACAACCAGTTCTTGTGTGCCAGGAATGTAGTTTGTGTAGGAAACTACACAAAATGCCTGATAGAAAACTACAGAAAATGCCTAACCTGTTAGCGCAAACTTTACACAGCCCCACCTATTCAAGAATCAGTTATGACAGCAGGCAGAATGCAGGTGATCTTCCAAGTGAAACAAGAGATTTTAAAGTAAATTTTTCAGATTTTTTTTTAAAAAGTCAGCTGACAAGAACTGTTTTCCATCATCCTTTTTAAGCATCTCACTTAGCTTATTTTTGTGATTAAAGACTTTTGTACATTCCTTTATTCCTTATGTAAATTGCATCCACTTTGTTTTGTGTGCCCATGCAGCTGTTCAAGGGATTCCATTAAACCTCTGAGAGCAGAAGATGTCAAATTTCTCTCATAAATAACCCTGAATAAGAAATCAAAGTATTTAAATAGCATACACCATCCACTTTTCCAGATGTTACCTACGGCTTATTTCCAATAAATCTCTGTTTACCATGGGTGAATACTACATGCTACCAATGACAAACTCTCACCTTGAAAGTCAGCTGCAACATTTAAAAAAAAAAAAACAGAACTAGAAATTTCTTAATTTTTTGAATTAGTTGATGACTCTGCCCCCAAATTCTCAGGGATTCAAATCACTGCACATATGCAAGAAGCTTGACTCCTGTTACAACAGGAGCCTACCCATGTTACAACTTTTGAAAAACTGGCATAGCCCAAGGACATAGTATAAACCAATTAGAATCAAATGGGTTCAAGATGGCACATAAGTTGATTGTGATAAGACCTTGATCCTCAATTGGCAAGCTAAATGACAAACCCACAGGCACCATGACAACTCCATCAGTTCAGTTCAGTTGCTCAGCCATGTCTGACTCTTTGTGACCCCATGGACTGCAGCACACTAGGCTTCCCTGTCCATCACCAACTCCCAGAGCTTGTTCCTTGTTCATCGAGTAGGTGATGCCATTCAACCATCTTATCCTCTGTCAACCCCTTTTCCACCTGCCTTCAATCTTTCCCAACATCACTGTATTATCTAATGAATCAGCACTTCCCATCAAGTGGCCAAAGTATTGGAGTTTCAGCTTCAGCATCAGTCCGTCCAATGACTATTCAGGACTGATTTCCTTTAGGATTGACTGGCTTGATCTCCTTGCAGCCCAAGGGACCCTCAAGAGTCTTCTCCAACACCACAGTTCAAAAGCATCAATTTTTCAGTGCTCAGCTTTCTTTACGGCCCAACTCTCACATCCTTACATGACTACTGGGAAAATCATAGCTTTGACTAGATGGAATTTTGTAGACAAAATAATGTCTCTGCTTTTTATTTTTTTATTTTTTTTATTATTATTTTTTTATTATTATTATTTTTTTTCCAGTGGGTTTTGTCATACATTGATATGAATCAGCCATGGATTTACATGTATTCCCAATCCCGATCCCCCCTCCCACCTCCCTCTCCACCCGATTCCTCTGGCTCTTCCCAGTGCACCAGGCCGGAGCACTTGTCTCATGCATCCCACCTGGGCTGGTGATCTGTTTCACCATAGATAGTATACATGCTGTTCTTTTGAAATATCCCACCCTCACATTCTCCCACAAAGTTCAAAAGTCTGTTCTGTATTTCTGTGTCTCTTTTTCTGTTTTGCATATAGGGTTATTGTTATCACCTTTCTAAATTCCATATATGTGTGTTAGTATGCTGTAATGTTCTTTATCTTTCTGGCTTACTTCACTCTGTATAATGGGCTCCAGCTTCATCCATCTCATTAGGACTGGTTCAAATGAATTCTTTTTAATGGCTGAGTAAAAAATAATGTCTCTGCTTTTTAATACACTGTCTAGGTTGGTCATAGCTTTTCTTCCAAGGAGCAAGCGTCTCTTAATTTCATGGCTACTGTCACCATCTGAAGTGATTTTGAAGCCCAAGAAAATCAAGTCTGTCACTGTTTCCATTGTTTCCCCATCTATTTGCCATGAAGTGATGGGACCACATGCCATGATCTTAGTTTTTTTAATGTTGAGTTTTAAGCCAGTTTTTCACTCTCCTCTTTCATCAAGAGGAGTTAGTTCCTCTTCATTTTCTGCCATAAGGGTGATGTCATCTGCGTATCTGAGGCTATTGATATTTCTCCCAGAAATCTTGATTCCAGCTTGTGTGTGATTCAACCAGCCTGGCATTTCGCATGATGCACTCTGCATATAAGTTAAATAGGTAGGGTAACAACATAGAACCTTGACATTCTCCTTTCCCAATTTGGAACCAGCCTGTTGCTCCATGTCTGGTTCTAACTGTTGCTTCTTGACCTGCATACAGATTTCTCAGGAGGCAGGTAAGGTGGTCTGGTATTCCCATCTTTTGAAGAATTTTCCACAGCTTGTTGTGATCCACATAGTCAAAGGCTTTAGCATAGTCATTCAAGCAGAAGTAGATATTATTCTGGAATTTTCCTGCTTTTTCTATGATCCAGTGAATGTTGGCAATTTGATCTCTAGTTCCTCTGCCTTCTCTAAACCCAGCTTGAACAACTTGAAGTTCTCGGTTCATGTACTGTTGAAGCCTAAGAATTTTGAGCATTACTTTGCTAGCATGTGAGATGAGTGCAATTGTGTGGTATTTCGAACATTCTTTGGTATTGCCTTTCTTTGGGATTGGAATGAAAACTGACCTTTTCCAGTCCTGTGGCCACTGATGAGTTTTCCAGATTTGCCGGCATATTGAATGTAGCACTTAAATAGCATCATCTTTTATGATTTGAAATAGCTCAACTGGAATGGAACTGTCAAAAGACTAAGGAGTGGTGGGTGGCCCAATTCTTGAAACTCTCTACCCCTTCCTGAGAAGGGTTGGAATAATCCTCCCACTCATTAGCATATGAAATTACCCTGCCTATAAAAACTATCTATGCTACATTTTGTAGCCACACTCACCCTCTGCAACAGCTCACACTCTGTCTATGGATAGTGCTTCTCTCTGAATCTGAATAAATCCATTTCTCACCTATCACTTTATCTTTCATTGAATTCTTTCTGTGCTGAGACATCAAGAACTTAAGCTGCATTAGGTTCTGAAACTGGCTGCCATGTGTTTAGACTGGGTTGAGTCCCAGCCATGTGGATTCAAGTGCCAATCTGAGATAAATGGTTTCATTGTTAGGAAAATTACAACTGAAGTCTTGTTCAAGCTTCAGTAGACAAAGAAAACCAAGCAGGCCTCTGATCTTGATTCTGACCTGCCTGGATGGAACCCTGAGTACCTGCCTGCCTTCTCACTGACAGACTGTTACCAGGCAGCAGGGCAGATCCTAGATAAGACAGGGATTAAGTCCTAGAATTCTCCTGAGCCCTGGAGACCTGACCAATCTCCTGGGTCTAGAGAATACCAGCACTCACAAGATAAAACAGGAAGCATTAACATGAAACCAGAGGTGCACTTTGATCAGAGACTGATGATGTTATCAGTTTTCAGTGTAGGATTATAAACTGGAACCCCAAACTGAAATTTTGAAGTTTCAACCAGAAATTAATGTCAGTATATTGAAAGTAAGCTAGATAATTCTCTAATAAGTATTGGTATTGCTTGAAGAAAGTGACCTGGTGACTGTAGCCATGATATTAAAAGGTGCTTGGTCCTTGGAAAAAAAGCTACGACAACCCTAGATAGCATATTAAAAAGCAGAGACTTTACTTCACCAACAAAGGTCTGTCTAGTCAAAGCTATAGTTTTCCCAGTAGTCATGTATGGATGTGAGTGTTGGACTATAAAGAAAGCTGAGCGCTGAAGAATTGATGCTTTTTTTTTTCATTTATGTATACTAGTTGGAGGCTAATTACCTTACAATATTGTAGTGGTTTTTGCCATACATTGACATGAACCAGTCATGGATTTACATGTGTTCCCATCCTGAACCCTCCTCCCACCTCCCTCCCCATCCCATCCCTCTGGGTCATCCCAGTGCACCATCCCTGAGCACTTGTCTCATGCTTCAAACATGGACTGGCAATCTATTTCACAAACGATAATATACATGTTTCAATGCTATTCTCTCAGATCATCCCCATCTCGCCTTCTCCCACAGAGTCCAAAAGTCCGTACTATACATCTGTGACTCTTTTTCTGTCTTGCATATACGGTTATCATTAACATCTTTCTAAATTCCATATATATGCATTAGTATACTGTATTGGTGTTTTTCTTTCTGGCTTACATCACTCTGTATAATGAGCTCCAGTTCCATCCACCTCACTAGAACTGATTCAAATGTATTCTTTTTAATGATTGAGTAATATTCCATTGTGTATACGTACCACAGCTTTCTTATCCATTCGTCTGCTGATGGGCATCTAGGTTGCTTCCATGTCCTGGCTATTACAAACAGTGCTGCGATGAACATTGGGGTACACATGACTCTTTTAGTTCTGGTTTCCTCAGAGTGTATGACCAGGAGTGGGATTGCTGGGTCATATGGCAGTTCTATTTACAGTTTTTTGAGGAATCTCCACACTGTTCTCCATAGTGGCTGTACTAGTTTGCATTCCCACCAACAGTGTAAGAGGGTTCCCTTTTCTCCACACCCTCTCCAGCATTTATTGCTTGTAGACTTTTGGATAGCAGCCATTCTGACTGGTGAGAAATGGTATCTCATTGTGGTTTTGATTTGCATTTCTCTGATAATGAGTGGTGTTGAACATGTTTTCATGTGTTTGTTAGCCATCTGTATGCCTTCATTGGAGATATGTCTATTTAGTTCTCTGGCCCATTTTTTAATTGGGTAGTTTATTTTTCTGGAATTCAGGTGCAGGAGTTGCTTGTATATTTTTCAGATTAATTCTTTGTCAGTTGCTTCATTTGCTATTATTTTCTTCCATTCTGAAGGCTGTCTTTTCACCTTGCTCATAGTTTCCTTTGTTGTGCAAAAGCTTTTAAGCTTAATTAGGTCCCATTTGCTTATTTTTGCTTTTATTTCCAAAATTCTGGGAGGAGGGTCATAAGGATCTTGCTGTGGTTTATGTCAGAGACTGTTTTGCCTCTGTTCTCCTCTAGGAGTTTTGTAGTTTCTGGTATTATCTTTAGATCTTTAATCCATTTTGAGTTTATTTTTGTGTATGGTGTTAGAAAGTGTTCTAGTTTCATTCTTTCACAAATGGTTGATCAGTTTTCCCAGCACCACTTGTTAAAGAGGTTGTCTTTTCTCCATTGTATATTCTTGCCTATTTTGTCAAAGATAAGGTGTTCATAGGTATGTGGATTAATCTCTGGACTTTCTACTTTGTTCCATTGATCTATATTTCCGTCTTTGTGCCAGTACCGTACTGTCTTGATGACTGTGGCTTTGTAGTAGAGCCTGAAGTCAGGTAGGTTGATTCCTCCAGTTCCATTCTTCTTTTTCAAGATTGCTTTGGCTATTCGAGGTTTTTTGTATTTCCATACAAATTGTGAAATTATTTGTTCTAGTTCTGTGACAAATACCGTTGGTAGCTTGACAGGGATTGCATTGAATCTATAGATTGCTTTGGGTAGTATACTCATTTTCACAATATGATTCTTCCAATCCACGAACATGGTATATTTTTCCATCTATTTGTGTCCTCTTTGATTTCTTTCATCAGTGTTTTATAGTTTTCTATGTATAGGTCTTTTGTTTCTTTAGGTAGATATATTCCTAAGTATTTTATTCTTTTCGTTCCAATGGTGAATGGTATTGTTTCCTTAATTTCTCTTTCTGTTTTCTCATTGTTAGTGTATAGGAATGCAAGGGATTTCTGTCTGTTAATTTTATATCCTGCAACTTTACTATATTCATTGTAATAATGAATAGTAATTTTCTGGTAGAGTAATTTTCTGGTAGAGTCTATAGAGTTGTCTATGTAGAGGATCATGTCGTCTGCAAACAGCGAGAGGTTTACTTCTTCTTTTCCTATCTGGATTCCTTTTATTTCTTTTTCTGCTCTGATTTCTGTGGCCAAAACTCCCAAAACTATGTTGAATAGTAGTGGTGAGAGTGGGCACCCTTGCCTTGTTCCTGATTTTAGGGGAAATGCTTTCAATTTTTCACCATTGAGGATAATGTTTGCTGAGGGTTTGTCATATATAGCTTTTATGTTGAGGTATGTTCCTTCTATGCCTGCTTTCTGGAGAGTTTTTATCATAAATGGATGTTGAATTTTGTCAAAGGCTTTTTCTGCATCTATTGAGATAATCATATGGTATTTATCTTTCAATTTTTTAATGTGCTGTATTACACTGATTGATCTGTGGATATTAAAGAATCCTTGCATTCCTGAGATAAAGCCCACTTGCTCATGATGTATGATCTTTTTAATATGTTGTTGGATTCTGTTTGCTAGAATTTTGTTAAGGATTTTTGCATCTATGTTCATCAGTGATATTGGCCTGTAGTTTTCTTCTTTTGTGCATCTTTGTCTGGTTTTGGTATTAGGGCGATGGTGGCCTCATAGAATGAGTTTGGAAGTTTATCTTCTTCTGCAATTTTCTGGAAGAGTTTGAGTAAGATAGGTGTTAGCTCTTCTCTAAATTTTTGGTAGAATTCAGCTGTGAAGCCATCTGGTCCTGGGCTTTTGTTTGCTGGAAGACTTCTGATTACAGTTTCAATTTCCGTGTTTGTGATGGATCTGTTAAGATCTTCTATTTCTTCCTGGTTCAGTTTTGGAAAGTTGTACTTTTATAAGAAGTTGGCCATTTCTTCCAAGTTGTCCATTTTATTGGCATATAGCTGCCGGTAGTAGTCTCTTAGGATCCTTGGCATTTCTGTGTTGTCTGTTGTGATCTCTCCATTTTCATTTCTAATTTTGTTGATTTCATTCTTTTCCCTTTGTTTCTTGATGAGTCTGGCTAACGGTTTGTCAATTTTATTTACCTTTTCAAAGACCCACCTTTTGGTTTTATTGATTTTTGCTATGGTCTCATTTGTTTCTTCTGCATTTGTTTCTGCCATAATTTTTAAGATTTCTTTCCTTCTATTAACCCTGGGGTTCTTCATTTCTTCCTTCTCTAGTTGCTTTAGGTGTAGAGCTAGGTTATTTATTTGACTTTTTGCTTGTTTCTCAAGGTAAGCCTGTATTGCTATGAACCTTCCCCTTAAGACTGCTTTTAAAGTGTCCCATAGGTTTTAGGTTGTTGTGTTTTCATTTTCATTTATTTCTATGTATATTTTGATTTTTTTTAAATTTCTTCTATGATATGTTGGTTATTCAGAAGCGTATTATTTAGCCTCCATATGTTGGAATTTTTAACAGTTTTTTTTTTTCCTGTAATTGAGATCTAATCTTACTGCACTGTGGTCAGAAAAGATGACTGGAATGATTTCAATTTTTTTGAATTTACCAAGGCTAGATTTATGGCCCAGGATGTGATCTTTTCTGGAGAAGGTTCCATGTGCAGTTGAGAAAAAGGTGAAATTGATTGTTTTGGAGTGAAATCTCTCATAGATATCAATTAGGTCTAGCTGGTTCATTGTGTCATTTAAAGTTTGTGTTTCCTTGTTAATTTTCTGTTTAGTTGATCTGTCCATAGGTGTGAGTGGGGTATTAAAGTATCCCACTATTATTAATAGTGTTATTGTTAATTTCCCCTTTCATACTTGTTAGTATTTGCCTTACATATTGTGGTGCTCCTATGTTGAGTGCATATATATTTATAATTGTTATATCTTCTTCTTGGATTGATCCTTTAATCATTATGTAGTGTCCTTCTTTGCCTCTTTTCACAGCCTTTATTTTAAAGTCTATTTTATCTGATATGAGTATTGCGACTCTTGCTTTCTTTTGGTCTCTGCATGAAATATTTTTTTCCAGCCCTTCACTTTCAGTCTGTATGTGTCCCTTGTTTTGAGGTGGGTCTCTTGTAGACAGCATATATAGAGGTCTTGTTTTTGTATTCATTCAGCCAGTCTTTGTCTTTTGGTTGGGGCATTCAACCCATTTACATTTAAGGTAATTATTGATAAGTATGATCCTGTTGCCATTTACTTTATTGTTTTGAGTTCGAGTTTATACACCCTTTCTGTGTTTCCTGTCTAGAGAAGATCCTTTAGCATTTGTTGGAGACCTGGTTTGGTGGTGCTGAATTCTCTCAGCTTTCGCTTGTCTGTAAAGCCTTTGATTTCTCCTTCATATTTGAATGAGATCCTTGCTGGATACAGTAATCTGGGTTGTAGGTTACTCTCTTTCATTACTTTATGTATGCCCTGCCATTCCCTTCTGGCCTGAAGAGTTTCTATTGAAAGGTCAGCTGTTATCCTTATGGGAATCCCATTGTGTGTTATTTGTTGTTTTTCCCTTGCTGCTTTTATTATTTGTTCTTTGTGTTTGATCTTTGTTAATTTTATTAATATGTGTCTTGGGGTGTTTCACTTTGGGTTTACCCTGTTTGAGACTCTCTGGGTTTCTTGGACTTGGGTGACTATTTCCTTCCCCTTTTATGGAAGTTTTCAACTGTTATCTCCTCGAGTATTTTCTCATGGCCTTTCTTTTTGTCTTTTTCTTCTGGGACTCCTGATTCGAATGATTCGAATGTTGGGACATTTCACATTGTCCCAGAGGTCCCTGAGGTTGTCCTCATTTCTTTTGATTATTTTTCTTTTTTCCTCTCTGCTTCATTTATTTCCACCATTCTATGTTCTACCTCACTTATCCTATCTTCTGCCTCCATTATTCTACTGTTGGTTCCCTCCAGAGTGTTTTAGATCTTATTCATTATTAATTGACTCTTTTTTATTTCTTCTAGGTCCTTATTAAACCTTTCTTGCATCTTCTCAATCCTTGTCTCCAGGCTATTAATCTGTAACTCCATTTTGTTTTCAAGATTTTCGATCATTTTTATTATCATTATTTTAAATTCTTTTTCAGGTAGATTCCCTATCTCCTCATCTTTTGTTAGGTTTGGTGGGCATTTTTCATGTTCCTTTACATGCTGAGTATTTCTCTGCCTCTTCATCTTGTTTAATTGTTGTGTTTGGAGTGGCCTTTCTGTATTCTGGTAGTTTGTGGTTCCTCTTTATTGTGGAGGTTCCTCCCTGTCGGTGGGTTTGGACGATTGGCTTGTCAAGGTTTCCTGGTTAGGGAAGCTTGTGTCAGTGTTCTGGTGGGTGGAGCTGGATTTCTTCTCTCTAGAGTGCAATGGAGTGTCCAGTAGTGAGTTTTGAGATGTCTATGGGTTTGGTGTGACTTTGGGCAGCCTGTATATTGACGCTCAGGGCTATGTTCCTGTATTGCTGGAAAATTTTCATGGTATGTATTGCTCTGGAACTTATTGGCTCCTGGGCGGTGGTTGGTTTCAGTGTAGGTATGGAGGCTTTTGGATGATATCTTATTAACTAATGTTCCCTGGAGTCAGGAGTTCTCTGGTGTTCTCAGGTTTTGGGCTTAAGCCTCCTGCCTCTGGTTTTCAGTCTTATTCTTCCAGTAGCCTCAAGACTTCTCCATCCATACAGCACTGATAATAAAACTTCTAGTTAATAGTGAAAAGATTCTCCACTGTGAGGGACACCTGGAGAGGTTCACAGAGTTCCATGAAGAAGAGGAGAGGGAGGAAGGATATCGAGGTGAGCAGGAGGAGAAAAAGGGGGACTCAAGAGGAGAGAGACAGATCTAGGCAGTACTCTGTTCCCTAAGTGTTCTCTGCAGCCCAAACACCCAGAGAGATTCACAGAATTGGGTTGGGAAGGGAAGGGGGAGGGAGGAAATAAGGGTGACCTGGGAAAGAAAAAGGAGAGTCAAAAGGGGGAGAGAGTAATCAAGCCAGTAATCACACTCCTGAGTAAAAATGGGTACTGAAGATTGGATTCTTAAAAGTACAAAATTGATATCAAATACTAAAAAACAAAGATTAAAAATCTAGAGTAGAGGTTATACTCTTAAAAATACACTATTTAAAAAAGTAAAAACACAAAGTATAAGCAATATATATGAAGTTCGCTTTAAAAATAGGGTCTTTTTTTTTTTGCAAGGTAATGGGGGGTTATAAAAATAAAAATTAAAGGAGTAATAGAGGACTTAAGAAAGAAGAAGAAAAATTTTTTAATTAAAAAATAATAGTAAAAATTTATCTAGGAATTTCTCTGGAGCTGTTGTGGGCAGTGTGGGTTCAGTTCAGCTTCTGATAGTTTCTTGTTCCAGCTTATACTTCTCAATATCTATAGGCCCCTTCCAGTGTAGTCAGTGTTAACTACAGGGATTTTAATCTGTTGCACCTGTCACTTCTAAAGCGGTTCCCTTTGTTTATTTGGCTTCTGTTTGCAGGTCTCTTCAGTGTCTAATTTCCGCCCTGAAACAAGGGGGTGGAGGTGGTCTCTTGTTTAGGTTCTCTTGTTCAGTTGTCCTCCTTTTGAAGACAATGGGATGTTTTTCTGGGTGCCTGACGTCCTCTGCCAGCTTTCAGAAGTTGTTTTGTGGAATTTGCTCAGCGTTCAAATGTTCTTTTGATGAATTTGTGGGGGAGAAAGTGGTCTCCCCGTCCTATTCCTCCACCATCTTAGCTCCTCCTCCAGAATTAATGCTTTTAAACTGTTGGAGAAGATTCTTGAGGGTCCCTTGGACTGCAAGGAGATCAAGCCAGTCAATCCTAAAGGGAATCAGTCCTGAATATTCATTGGATGGACTGATGCTGAAGCTGAAACTCCAATACTTTGGACACCTGATGCAAAGAACCAACTCATTGGAAAAGACCCTAATGCTGGGAAAGATTGAAGGCGGGAGGAGAAGGAGTGACGAAGGATGAGATGGTCGGATGGCATCACGGAGTAATGGACATGAGTTTGAGTATGCTCCAGGAGTTGGTGATAGACAGGGAAGCCTGGCGTGCTGCAGTCCATGGAGTCACAAAAATTGGACAGGACTGAGCAACTGAACTGAACTGAACTGAAGAAAGTGAAAGTGAAAGTCACTTTGTCTTGTCCTACTCTTTGCAACCACATGGACTATACAGTCCATGGAATTCTCCAGGCCTGAATATTGGAGTGGGTAGCCTTTCCCTTCTCCAAGGGATCTTCCCAACAAAGGAATCAAACTTATGTCTCCCGCATTGCAGGCAGATTCTGTTATTATATTATTATATAGTATTATATATAATTGATATTATATATATTTACTATTATATAAATACTGGTATTTATATAATATAAACTATAATTGGTATTTATATGATACCATTATATAATACCTGGTATTATATCTGTTTATGATATCTGTTTATCTGGTCTTGCTTATCTGTTGGTTTATTTTGTTAACAAGTCCTCTGAACCTGAGATGAAAGTTAAAGCTTCAGGCAGAACAACTCCTAAGAAGAGATTCTAAAGGAAGAGGAAAACCCAGCTCTCTCTCAGCAAAGTCATCCACTGAATCGTTATTTGTGAACTGAAGATGCTCTTCCTAACACACAACCAAATTCTGTGAAAGCCCTTTTTAAAAGTCTCAAAAATGGTTCCTCTAAATGTGTTTGTTTTTAAAGAAAATACAGTGTGCAGAATAGTGACAAAATGAATAAATAGTTGAAGAATGATATCAAAGATGGCTCTTTTAATTTCAATATGTTATAGTGACAAATAGCCTGCAACAAAGCAAAGACATACAATTTGTCTTGTAACTGTTCCCCTGCCCATTTGCTAGGCTAAATACACATTGGGTCAGGAAT
Source organism: Cervus elaphus (assembly GCF_910594005.1). Lineage (NCBI taxonomy): Eukaryota > Metazoa > Chordata > Mammalia > Artiodactyla > Cervidae > Cervus > Cervus elaphus. The sequence continues at coordinate 3,445,723 of NC_057843.1, read as the reverse complement.
AAAAAAAAATATGGATTTAATTTATGTCCTTACATATTTTAAGATAAAGTCCAGTGAAAAGAGTAGACTGCTGACAGTATTTTGAATGACAGACAATTTCTACTTAATGTGTATTTTACTCTATGAATTTATGTATAAATTTTCTATTTAATCTATAACCTTACTCCTATGTGTTGAATTAACAATATTTAAAACAGAATATTTACATGGGCAAAGGATTAATCTTTAAAAGCACATAAACAGGAGGATCTCTGTTACAGTGCTTCAAAAACTTGGATATAAAGTATCTAAAAATAAGTATTTTCAAATATTTTAAGATCCATCTTTCTAATATTTTATTCTAGCAATTCTAAACATCTATAAGTGAAATATTCAGAATTCAGAACAAATTAACTCTATATTAAGCATGTATTATACTTAGTATGACTAAAACACTAAATAATATTTTAGTATACTTAGCATCACTAAGTAATTACTGAGATAGTAATTCTAAGAATGGTTTTTCCCTCTGTAGTCTCAAACAGTCTCTCAAGTGAGTTGTTCCAAAGTCTGGGCTAAGAAGGATGTGCTAGGAAACCTTATTATAGTCTTAAAATCTAATCTGAGTTATTAATCCATCCAGTTGATATTTTGATCACTAGCCTTTGATCCTTACATCAAGTGTCTCTAAACATAAGAAAGGAATAAAGATATATTGGGTACTCTAAAACTCCCCAAAAACATGTAATTTATATTATTTGGAGATGTAAAACCAGAACTGAAATTAGACACTCTTAAAATAGATTGACTCCAAGAAGTATAGGGTAGGAATAGGTGGGAGGTATAGACACACATTTTATTTGGAGTCATACTACTCTATTCAATTGTTTTAACACATATGTTTCTTTTTTAATGCAAATAATATTCAAACACGACTATACCCTGAAGGTTCACATCCAAAGATATGAAAACACAAATTACAAAGTGATCTACTGAGACACTGTTTATAGTATCAAGATATTGGGAACTATCTTTCTAAGTAAAAGGAAAGTTCAAATAAACTATGGCACATCTAACAATAGAATACCATGCAGTTGTATAAGGAATTAGGATCTCTGGCCTCATGTGAAGTGAATTATAGGATAAATGAGTCTACAAAGAAAGCTAAGTGCCAGAATAGGTCTATCATATCTCTTTTGTAAGAGACACAAGAAAAAAAAAATCTTTTTTTTAATGTATCTACTCTCTTGGACACAAAACAAAGGAGAGGACAAATTAGAAATTATTGGTATTGGTTACCTCCCAGTGTGGGTGGGAATAGAGTGAAAGAATAGAAGGGATTTGGGGGAATAACATGTCTCTGACAATTTTTTAAACAGTTCTAACCTTCAGAACCATGAAAGTACTTCACATGCTTTAAAAAAAATTAAATTAAAAGGAAGAACTGTGAAATTAAAAAAAAAAAACAAAACAAATAAACCAAAGTTGTATTTCACATTAATAATAAAACTACACTAAGGAGGCAGTGAGGAGGGGGAAGGAAAGAAGAATAAACTTGGCAACTTTTAAACATAGTTTTTCAGCTAATTTTTCAGGATAAGGAAAGAAAATAACTTTTAACAAAGGGTGAACTACAGGAAGGAGACTGATTTTACACAGAAGCATCAACCAGCAACTCAAAGTTAAAGTTTGTGTGTATTCTAGTTGTGAAAGATTAAGTAAGCAACAGAACCAGACATGGAACAACAAATTGGGAAAGAAGAACGTCAAGACTTTATATTGTCACTCTGTTAATTTAACTTACACACAAAGTACATCATGTGAAATGCTGGGTGAGATGAAGTACAAGCTAGAATCAAGATTGCTGGGAGAAATATCAATAACCTCAGAAATGCAGATGACACCACCCTTATGGCAGAAAGTGAAGAGGAACTAAAGAGCATCTTGATGAAAGTGAAAGAGGAGAGTAAAAGAGCTGGCTTATAAATCAACATTCAAAAAACTAAGATCATGGCATCTGGTCCCATCACTTCATGAAAATAGATGGGATAACAATGGAAACAATGACAGACTTTATTTTCTTGGGCTCCCAAATCACTGAGAACAGTGACTCCAGCCATGAAATTAAAAGACGCTTACTCCTTGGAAGAGAGTGAAGTCGTTAGTCATGTCCAACTCTTTGCAAACCCGTGGACTGCAACTTATCAGGCTCCTCTGTCCATGGGATTCTCCAGGCAAGAATACTGGAGTGGGTTGCCATTTCTTTCTTCAGGGGATCTTCTGGACCCAGGGATCGAACCCAGGTCTCCCGCATTGCAGGCAGACACTTTAACCTCCGAGCCACCAGGAAAGCCCTTGGAAGAAAAGCTATGACAAATCTAGACAGTTAAAAAGCAGAGACATCACTTTGCTGACAAAAGTCCATCTAGTCAAAGCTATGATTTGTCAAGTAGTCATGTATGAATGTGAGAGTTGGACCATAAAGAAGGCTAAATGCCTAAGAATTGATGCTTTTGAACTGTGGTGCAGGAGAAGATTCTTGAGGGTCCCTTGGACTTCAAGCAGATCAAACCAGTCAAGCCTAAAGGAAATCAGTCCTGAATATTCATTGGAAGGACTGATGCTAAAGCTGAAGCTTCAATGCTTTCGCCACCTGATGCAAAGAAGTGACTCATTTGAAAAGACCCTGATGCTGGGAAAGATTGAAGGCAGGAGGAGAAGAGGATGAGATGGTTGGATGGCATCACAGATTCAATGGAAATGAGTTTGAGCAAACTCTGGGAGATGGTGAAGGACAGGGAAGCCTGGCGTGCGGCAGTCCACGGGGTCACAGAGAGTCAGACATGACTGAGCAGCTTAACAGCAACAACAAAGTAACTATATTGTGGATAATGAGAGAATTACACTACCTTTTGGGAATCAAGCAAGAGTTCACAGCCTACAACCCCTGTCTCCATAGATGCAGAGTGAGCAACACCATTCTTGCCAATTTTGTAGGATTTTTCTATGATCATAACCATTTGTAATCAACCCTGCAGCAAAGACTAAGGACTGCCCCTCGGGAGTACAAGAATACCCAGAGCGTCACCGACACTCGAGATCTCCATCTGTACTTCTTCCACATTTCTCCCCTTTCCTCCTGCGCTAGCATGTTGCTCAAAGGCTATTTCACACTTTCCTTTTAAATTAGATTCTACTGAAGAGGATACACCACCTATGTTTTAAATTAATTAGTTTTCCTTCTCCTTTCATTTTTAAATACTGAGAAATGATTAAAGTTAATGATATGCCACACCGTCTGAGGCCTCAGCACTGCCTGGCCCCTGCAGGCTGATGGGCAAGTGGTGTTCACTGCGATGCCTTCATTATGCAAGAAGGTTTCATTCACTTAAAAACCTAAGTCATGATTTCCACAAAGTGAACAGAAGCTTCTTCTCTGGGTTCAAAGCCGAGTTTACTTTACAATCTAAGTTAAAGAAATAGCATCTCATTTCCCTGGCTTGCAGGTGTTGAAAAGACTTAGGGAAAAGGTTAAAGTGGGCCTTAAGGAACACAGATGGGGAGACCCAATCCCTCCTTCCTGCTGCCTTACTCTCTTCCAGTGGAGGGGCATTCACCCCTAATTAGCCACAGCTGGGGGTGGGGGGTGAGCAGTACACAAAGGACCTCTGGGAAAAGTCACAAATGCAGAAAATGAAATGTGGCCATAATGTATGCAGTGAGTTCAGTCATGGCCCCAAAGATGTACACATGCTCGCCTCAGTAACTGTGAATAAGGACACATTCAGAGAGAGTTTTGCAAATTATATAACCTAAGGATATCAAGATGAGACTATCTAGATTATCTTCAAGGGGCTTAAGTTCAATGATGAGTGTCCTTCTAAGGGATAGGAAAAGACCAGGAAAGGAGAAAGGCTGGGAAGAGGGAAACAGAGATTGGAGTTGAACAGCCACAAGCCAAGGGATGCTGGAGCCTACAGAAACTGAAGAGGCAGGAAGAACTCTCCCCACCCTCTACCCTCCCACCCTCCACCAGGGCTTTCAGGGCTTTCAGCAAGAGTGCAGCCCTGCCACCTTGATCTGGCCTTCTGGCTCCCAGAATTCGATATCTGCTTTAAGTCACCAAATTTGTGCTAATTTTCACAGTGGCCCCAGGAAACTGACAGTGTGTTGCACTTTCCAGTAATGAAGGATAAGGTGTTCTGCTTCCCAGTAATGAAGGCATGAAATTAAATCAGAAAATAAGGATTCAGTTCCTCACACAGTTTTTCTTCTGGACATGAAATGAAAGAGCATATGAGATGGTTTGCATGTGTGTGTAAAATGATCCTCTATAAGGCATAGATAAGTGACAGTTATTTCCAAAAAACAACTCAACTTTACTTAAGACTTACTATCACAAACAAAAGTTCCATCTCATTAAACACCATTGAAGTAATACAATTAAGGGGACTTTCCAATTTAAAATTTTCCAATGGTATTAATATTATTTAGTTATCTTTAGAAATATGTGGGACATAATTTTTAAGGCTCCCTGGTCAAATAAGTACATATTAGATACCCTTTCACTAAAAAAAAAAAAAAAAAAAAAGTCTTCAATTAGCCATGTTCCCATTTGAATTGTCCTTAAAAATGAAATAGTTCAACCTAATGAAATCAGGACAGCGAGGAGATCAAACCAGTCAATCCTAAATGAAATCAACCTTGAATATTCATTGGAAGGACTGAAGCTGAAGCTGAAGCTCCAATACTTGGCCACTTGATGTGAAGAGCCACTGATGCAGGGAAAGATTGAGGGCAGGAGGAGAAGTGGAAGGCAAAGGATGAGATGTTTGGGTGGCATCACCAACTCAATGGATGTGAATTTCAGGGAACTCCCGGAGACAGTGAAGGACAGGGAAGCCTGGCGTGCTGCAGTTCATGGGGTCAGTCAGACACAACTGAGCGACTGAACAACAACAGCAAAAATGAAACTTTGTATCACTGTTTCTCAAAACTGATTGTAAGAATCCCTCCTGGGTAGATGTTAAAAGGCAGGTGCCTGGACCCAGTCCCGGATTCAATAAGTCTACTTTAGGATTGCGTCTTGATTTTTAATTGCTGTCCCAGATTTTATTGCGGGTGGTCATGGGAGGAAAAAAATGTCCCCAAGATGCACCATAATGAGCAGTCACTCAGTCCTGTAGGCTGCACTTTACTCACAGAATTCAAACTGATCCAGATGTGTGTAGATCAGAAGAGCTTCATGCTGTGAAATACGCAACAAGTGGAACTTTTGTCCAAAATGAAATTAAAATGATGACAGTGCTTTCTATTTGTGCTTTTTATTCCTGTGATTCTCCTACATTTGGGGGCCATTACGAGCTTGATTTTGCCCCTAAAGGGAACAGTTACTCTGAAATTTGAAAACAAAAGCAACAAATTCTGAAATTTCAAGAATTAACAAATTGATAACACAGTATTTTCCTGCCCTCCCCCAACTGCCCGGTGCATCAGGCTAGATGGAAATCCTCCACAAGCACACACACCCTGCCCTTTGCTGCCCCCAATCAATAGGGGTGGAGGTAAGAACAGGTCTTCAGTTACATGTGAGAAATCAAACAGAAGATTGTGAGTTCCAACATCACTGAAATGTTGGAAACTTCCCACATGATCAGAGTGTGGAGGCAATGACAGAAGTAGATGCTTATCTATCCCAGATGGTTATGGACATGATGGCCCCACCAAGAATCCTAGAAGCTTAGGAAGGCATGAGAGGGCAGCCAAACCTGCCAAGTGCCTCCAGAAAGATGAGGAAACAGAGAGAAATGTTGGATGATATATGTCAGACCCACAGGAGCAACGGATATAAACAAGGCAGGTAGTAAGATGAGACGAGCATCTACCTTGTTAGCAAATCTGTCAACACAAAACCATGCCAAAGTAAAGAAAAAAAGGAAGACGTCTTTCTCCTAGAGCATAGTACATGAGATCTAATCAGTACAATTGGTAAAACCTAATGGCTCACAACTTTTCCCTTATGTCATTCCCTCTGTATGTATCAACATCCTTATCTTAGGACAGAAAAATGACATGCAGAGCAATCAAAGAGAATCACCACACCCTCACAGACCAGTTCAGGACTGCCACACTGAGCCGTGCCCCCGCCCCCACAATTCATGTTGTTGCCTTAACCCCCAACGTACGTATATTGTCAGGATAAGAGTCAGGTTAAGTGAGACGACAAGGGTGGGCCCCTGAACCAACAGGATTGGTTTCTTTGTAAGAAGAGGCACACAGAGCTCTCTTTCTCTCTCTCCAAGCCCACAAGCATTAAGAAAAAGACATGCAGAACCACCTGCAAGCCAGGATGCGCCCTCACCAGAAACCAGCCTTGCCAGCACCCTGACCTGGGACTCCAGCCTCCAGAACTATGGATAAATTCCTGTTGTTTTAGCCATTCACCCAGTCTATGGTATTTGGTTATAGCAATTCAAGCCATATAGGCACCAAATGCAAACTTTTGAATTCCTTTTTTAAATCACTTCTTACTTTGCCATAATTGCCTGTATATTTTCACATCACTTTACTGCTGGGCAAACATAAGTTGTTTTTTCCCCATCTATGACATACAGACACAGAATCTTAGAAAGAAGATGGAAGAGTACCTCAAAAATCTGTAATGCACAAATCGCCTACCCTCATCTTTGCAAAGAGAAACATCATTATTGGTAGTTGTCCATGCTCAGTCACTCAGTCGGGTCCAACTCTTTCTGACACTATGGACTGTAGCCCACCAGGCTCCTCTCTCCATGGGATTCTTTAGGAAAGAATACTGGACTGGGTTGCCATTTCCTTCTCCAGTGGTTATGCACACCCAAGAAAAATGGTAAAATATGGTACGTTCCTTAATCCTGGGGCCCCATACTCCTTACTAGTAATTGGTTTAGAGGTGGGCACAATGTATGACTCAGGATTTTACCAGGATAATATAAACACAGTGAATATTTTTTAAAAAGGAAATCAATGCAGGCAATTTTTCCCATATGTGATGGGAGATTGAGAAACTAGAAGGTGGGGAGGGGAGGGAACAAAGCCGCGACCACACCTAAGCCAGTGAGAGTGGGAATGGAGGTTTAACCAGAGCCCAGTGGTCTGCTGGGGAGAGGGGGGTGTTTGTCTGCAGAACCTGGACTCACTTCCACTAACTGGTGGGTGTTGGAGCGATAGAGCCAGGCGGTTGCTGGGGACGTAGTCCGAAGGAGAGGGAGGAACAGAAGCACGCCTCTCTCCTGACCACTCATCAGTTTCCACCAGTGCCTCCCTTTGACCAAACCCAGCCAGAAACCAGCATCCTGGAGACGCCCACAAAGGTCAGACCCTCCTGGGAGGCTGGAACGAGCCCCCTGTGTGACCCACTTCTGACAAATGAAGGAGAGCCGATCGGGTAGCTTCTGCCAAGGACTTTCTCTGTCACAGAATGGTCATCCCCTTCTGCTGCCGAGTGTGCGTGATGGCGGGAACTGCTACAGCCAGCCTGTCACAGGAGGGCAAGCCAGAGACACGAAGGCAGCAGGGAAGGCCCGGCCACACCATGATGTCATTCACTCAGTGAGGAACGGCTCCTAAAGCTACTCTTCTTTAGAGCTTTCTTTTACATGGATCATGCTCAGTTGCAGAGTCAGACAGGACTGAGCGACTAAGCACATGCTCATCCTTATTATTCAAGCCATTTGGAGTTGCTCTTTTCTGCCAAAATGATGCAGTCTGTCTTCTAATTATTCCCTGTAGAAATTCTTGCCAAACACCTCCACAGAACTCTCACAGTGTAATAATAATTAAAGCAATAAAAAAGAGTGACACCTGAAGCAGGAGCTCAATATCAAAGTAAACAAATAGCCCAAGTCAGAACACACAACAGCATGCACTGGGAGGATGTGTGAAATCTCCACCACAGACTAAAAATATCAGACACCGGTTTAAATAAGAGTTGCTGACCCAATGAAACTAGTTGTTCTGCCTACGTGAATGTGGACAAAGGGCTTGCCTCTTCCTATCACATCCATCTTCAGAGTCATTGACTAGAGTGTCAGGCACTTCAGCCATGGGTGGTCATGGCCTCAGGCACTGACTTGGGACAATCACAATGGCCCTGCTGTCTGGGTACACACAGGTTCCCACAAGGACACCAAACATTAAGGCTCCTCCTTAGATGTGCTTTCATTCCATCCATGTTGAGACATGTTCTGACAAAGAGAAACTCAGGAGAGGTGTTTATTCTGCTGCATCAAAGATTTACATTTTTCCTTTAAAAAATACTATCTTCCCACTATAAACATAAGCCTTAGTGTTTTATATCATTTATTTATATTACTATATCTACTAGAATTGTTGTGAAGGAAGAAATCAACCATGGTACCTGTGAGTTATTAAACATAATGCCTTCAATGTGTGAGGACATTAAATAAAGCCATGAAGGGCAATGATGGGAGATGGACTTGAACTTGAAACCTGAGTTGGCCTCAGATGGGCTGTGGTATGGCCTGGGGTAAACCACTTAATCTCTGTGAGGCTCAATTTTCTTACTGCAAAAAGGGGATAATCATGCTGCTTCCCCCTCTAGACCTCAGAGGGAATTAGATTGTACAATACATATAAAGTACTCACACAGTGTAGGGCATTTACCAAGAGCTCAGAAAGGACTAGTTTCACACCCAGCTCATCCCAACCTGAAAAGGAGAAGGTAACAGCAGAGGATGAGAGGGTGGGATGGCATCGCAGAAGTAATGGCCAGGAATCTGAGCAAACTCTGGATGATAGTGAAGGACAGGGAAGCCTGGCGTGCGGCAGTCCGAGGGGTTGCAAAGAGTCAGACACGACTTAGCGACTAAACAACAACAACAACCGATTCAGAAATTTGCCAGGGCATCTTCCTTCTCAAGCTAGAACTCACGTTGTACAATCATATCTATCAAGAATAGCACCCAAAGATCATTTAAATAATCTCTGTTCTCCCATGCAATGGCAACCAACTGAGTGTCTGGGCACTGTAGTTTGGTACTTCATCTCCAGATCAGGAGAGAGCCTTGACATCACACAGCAGCATGTAACTGAGGACTTCCTGAGTGAGCTGTCATTCTGGTCTTTTGTTTCTACCTGCATTTCCCCCTCAAGGCATGTTATCTGTGGCTACCTACCACTGGAACAAGGTGGTCTGGTTTGAGAAGTCACAGAACTTGAGGAAATGTGGTTTTTCAATGCCTTTCTATCAAATATAGGTAACACTCCCTGTTGGAATGTAGAAAACACCATTCTAAGGCTTTCACATTCCCCACTGTAATTGGAAAAATTAACAGTTTGCATTTTCTTCTACAATATTTCTGCCTGCAGAAAAGGCATCTGGGAATTTTAATCTTAAAATAACAAACACTGCTTTAAAGAACAGCTGGGAAGAGGAGAAAGTAAGGGACTCAGAGGAATGAAAGATAAAAGAAGCGTGGGGACAGACTGGTGGAGTCAGCATGACTCACATAAACATACTATTGGTTGAATTACAAAAATCAAGGTCAAAAGACCCCAGAAAGCATTTAAATGTTTATTTTATTCTAAAATCCTTTTTTTCCCCATTTGCTTCTGTGCTCATTTCTGCATAGGGTCATCAAAGCAGCTAACTCTGGGCTCTAAATTGCCCTATTTATAGAAGAACTAAGTTAAAACACCCACACAGGAGCAAAAAATTTGGGCACAGTAATGACTCATTGGAAAAAGACCCTGCTGCTGGGAAAGATTGAAGGCAGGGGGAGAAGGGGCCGACAGAGGATGAGGTGGTTGGATGGCATCACCAACTCGATGGACATGAGTTTGAGCAAGCTCTGGGAAGATGAGCAAGCTCTTGGTGATGGACCAGGAAGCCTGGTGTGCTGCAGTCCATGGGGTTGCAAAGAGTCAGAAACGACTTAGCAACTGAACTGAACTGAACCAAACTGAAGGTTGAGAAAGGAACAGTCAAGGAGGTAGTATTGACCACTGTTATCCTGTCTTCTCCATTTTTCATTTTGTGACTAATGAATCATGTGGCTAATGAACCTGTGGTTTGAATAATGCTGCATTCATTGGGAAAGTGGGAAAGTGTTAGTTGCTCAGTCCTGTCCGACTCTTTGCAACACCATGGACTATAGTCCACCAGGCTCCTCTGTCCATGGGATTCTCCAGGCAAGAATACTGGAGTGGGTAGTCATTTCCTTCTCCAGGGGATCCTCCCGACCCAGAGACTGAACCTGCATCTGCATTGCAGGCAGATTCTTTACCTGCTGAGCCATCAGGGCAGCACCGATCTGAAAAGCCCCAAGCTCAGCCCTTTCACCCGAGGAACACAAGCAGAGGATGTTCACCCTGATCGGACAACAGGGTCTCCTCTTCCTTGCCTGGACCAGCCCCATCCGTCCCCAGACTGACGATGGCCCTAAGAGGGCCTAAGGAGTCCCAGTGACGCCCCGGCACTCTACACTAGGTCACACCGGCCTCCACATCAGGGCCTATGTTGTCCCCTAAATCAGTGCTTCCTGACAACCCAGCCACTGCTTTACTCCTCTATCCCACTCTCTAGTCTATTCTTGTGAGGTCCAGGCCCTCTTATCTTTCCTGGTAGATGTTCAGAAACCTGCCAGCTCATTGTCCAGCTCCCCTCAAGAATCAAGGTCTCCAACTTTGCTTCTGAGACATACTTTGCTATTTCCCCTCTTAGAAAATCTAGAGGCTAATCTATCTCCACACTTCTGACCCATTCTTCATCCCTCACTACCTCTAAATACATTCACCATGGACGCACGGTGGTGTGTCTGAGCACATTTTCTAGATGTTCCCTTGAGAATTACAACACTAATTACAACTGCTGGCAGATGTATCTAGCTTTTTTTTTTCAAGGCTTGGAGGGATATGTTTATGTAAATAGCTAAAGAAACTTAAAATGAAAGCCATTTTTGAGTTTATTTCCCAGAAAAGAAAGTGGGTTTTGCCGTATGCTTAGGTTCAGTGCAGTAGCTAAAGCTGTTAACATAAATAGCATAGAAAAGAACTGCAAGAAACACATTACCGTCAGGTCCAGCTGGGTTTGCTGTGTATGAAGCTGCTGCACCAGGGGGTGACAGCGGAGGAAGCCTGGAGCCTAGGACACGGATTTGGGGGCGGGGTGGGGTGGGGGTAGTTAAGTGAAGGGCGTGCACATGCCCACTGCTGAGCTTGGGAAGGGTTGTGGCATGCTCAGATGGCGGTTCAGATGCAGGGTGTCTCAGCAGTCTTCGTTCGGGAGACAGAGGAATAAAGCAGGGCTGAGGGAGTCTTGCTGAGAAAGCAGCAATCAGTCAGAAGATGAGAAATGGGCTTGGAAAGTATTCTTTATAAACCTTTGGCTGTATTTTGTTACGATACCCTTTTAGATTCCTTAGGTGCATTACAATCTGACTTCCACTAGGGCTAGGACAGAACTTGGGGACTTAAGACTTTAGGAAACACAGAGTGAAGATATATGAGGAATACTTTTTTCGGAACACCCTTATCTGAAGCTCTGTGTCTGCCCTGGAAATAGAGCTGTGTTTTTGTGTCGCAGTGGCCCTCGTGGCTCAGATCCTTGAGACAAGAGTAAAGTGTTCCGTCCTCCCAAACACGATTTCAAACAGCAAAGTCTGAAATTACCTGTGATTTCAGAAACTGTTTTCTCAGCACTATGCACCTGATAATTAACAAAAAGAATTAACAAAAAGCAATTCTTATAAGTTCATTACTGTAGTTTATTTTAGATTTATTTTCTAAAGAAAGAAATGATCACTTTAATCATAATTGTGAGGAAGGACCTGGCCAAGTAAAGATGATCTCATTCTTAGAACAGTAGGATTTGTTTCATTAAATATTATAATCTTACCGTACAAAGAGGATTTTATTTCATTCTCTGAAAATCATCACCATTTAGCAAATGGTCTACTATTTTTACTTAACAGAGATAATTTATTATTTAAATGTTTTTGTGCAAAATTTCAATCTCTGTGAATGTTCCTCAATGTTTAATAACATGAGAAGTATTACAATCATCGCTCCAGTCTTGCTAATTTTATAAAATATTTAACCTCATGGTTACCATGGAAAGAATCAGGATTTTTCCTTCTCAAATGCATTTGTTTCTAACCTCATAATTACGAGTGTCCCTAAGTTGTCTGCATTTTGGCAAGATGATAAGCACTCTGCATTCTGAATTTGTGAAGATGTACTAAGTGTAACTTTGTCCTTTTGCAGGGTCTCTTGGATACCAAGATGAACAAGGGCTAGAGGTCCTGTCACCCTTTCATACAGTTTATCTACAGTTTCTAAAATCTGGTTTCCAAATTCAGCAAGAATCAATATTTTATCATTGAGAGGTGGGCTTGTATAAAGCAAATGACTTTAGGGGACCCTGAGAGTTTGCATCCATCTATTAACGTAAAGGCACAACCCCAGTCCTTGTCAATGCAGAGGCATGTCCTCCAGTAGATACTCACGTCACCTGACAGGAGGCTGAGAGCAACTCGGTCAATAAGACCTTAAAATACATCTTTTCTTAGAAATCACAGAATCATTAGTTTTCATGGTGTCATTGAATTGTCCCTATTGGATTAGCTAGTTGATGCTCATAACAATATGTTACTCATTTTTACAAGGGAAAAAATGAGAATGTATTATTGCGTTCCAAGAACTAGAAAATCTGTTATGGATGACACAAGGAATTATCTTGTTATGGTTGCGCACAGGGAAGAAAGAGTAATTTATGTGTCTGTAAGCATTTTTTCCCATTTATCACTGATCATCACTCATTATATGATATTAATTTTAACAGAGCATGATTAAATAGTCACTCAGTGTGTGACTAAGATGTATAGCAGACAGGAAGGGAACTGATATTTAAGTCTACTAGCTTTGGGAAAATGATATATTCCTTTGCATCCCCCTCCCCTTTTTAAAATATCAATATTTTCACCCACAATGCCTTCACTCCCTTTTTTAAAGTATCAATATTCCCACTCATAATGCACTCACCCTTGAAAATGTTTGCTTTTTGAGCAGTAAGACTGTCATAGCAATGCCTTGCTTCGAAGAGAAAGATGAGCAAATTCGATAGAAGCACAGCTGTTACCATGTGCGGACACCCTTGCCCCTTGTCTTTCTGACTCTCCAATACTTTCCTTCCCACACCTGATCTTTCACATCATCAACTCTGAGGCTGAATTTCATCTCTACAATGCTTTATCTTGTCTCTGCTATAAGGTATCCTAAATCAGTTGGATTATTTAGGGACATTTTCTAGCCAATGGCAGGGAGGTCCAGTCCTCTGACTACAGTTTATTGAAGATTCAACTACATCCAAAGTCTAGGGACCTCTCAGTGACCCTGTTGCTGATGTCCTGGTCCAGGCATCCATCACCTCTTCATCACCTCCTATTGGATGATGGCAATAGTTTCCAGACATCTCCTTGTTTTCACTTCCTGAGGGGCAGCCAGAATTATATTTTCAAAGTTTAAGCTGGATCATGTCACTTTCTTACTCAAAATTCCACAGTTATTCCCTAGTTAACTTAGAGCAAAATCCAGAATCATACCACAGCCAACAAAGCTCTGTAGGATCTTCTCTGACTATCCCTACAGTCTCCTCCATACTCCTTCCACTGCTGCCATGCATGTAAGAGGTGTGCAAAATGATAGAAAAAGAACATAGTTGAGAGTCAGCTCTAACTACGCCCACTTTGTGAAACACACCTCTGGACTTTTGGTTTATTATCTTCATCCATAAAATGGAGATAATATCTTCCCCCATAGAATTGGTATGAGGATCTAATATAGGTATTGTGTCTGGCACAGGGTGGGGAATAAATTCATGGCTATATTTTGAAGCAGTGTTTTCGCTTATTTGTTTGACTGGTTGGTTTGCTCAGAGAATCCTAAACATGGACTATTCTATAGCTATCTAAAGAGAGCTCAGAAATCTCCATTTGTAGTAGTGAATACCTGTAAAACAGCTATCCTTTTTGCATCATTACTATGGAAGAAGAACTGAGACATCAAAAGTAAGAGGAAAGTCCAGAGCATCTTCTTAGTACCCTAGAATCACTGAAGGTCTCCTACAGGTGCTGATACCCTTCATCTTCCTAGAACATGGAGCAGTTCCTTACCTCAACCCATCAGTTTGCCTTTGAAGGATTTTATTAACTGACCTTTGAATTTTCTTTCCTTGCTTCCAGAGCTTTCCTGAAGTCTTAGACTCACTAATTCCAGGGTCTGCTGTTGTTTAGTCACCCAGTCTTGTCCCACTCTGCGAACCCATGGACTGCAGCACACAAGGGATCGCTTTCCCTCACTATCTCCCAGAGTTCATGCTTACTGCATCAGCGATGTCGTCCAGCTACCTCATCCTCTGATACCCTCTTCTCCTCCTGCCCTTGATCTTTCCCAGCATCAGGGACTTTTCCAATGAGTCGTCTATTCACATCAGATGACTGAAATACTGGAGCTTCAGCTTCAACATTGGTCCTTCCAGTGAATATCCAGGGTTGATCTCCCTTAAGATTGACTGGTTTGATCTCCTTGCTGTCCAAGGGACTTTCAGGAGTCTTCTCTAGAACCACAGTTCTAAGGCATCAATTCTTTGGTGTTCTGCCTTCTATACAGTCCAGCTGTCACAACCATATGTGACTATTGAGAAGACCATTGCCTTGACTATACAGACCTTTGTCGGCAGAGTAATGTCTCTGCTTTTCAACACACTGTCTAGGTTTGTTATTGCCTTCCTGCCAAGAAGCAATTGTCTTCTGATTTCATGGTCAGGCTTACTATTGAACAATTTAGATTTCTACTTTGTACTATTTTCCTCAAGTATTTCATGTGGGCTATTTTTTTCTAGACATTTTTAATGCTGCTAACTGCAATGTAAAGCAACATAGGTGCCAAAATACCATAGAACATTAGGAAAATCTAAAAGTAATTAATAAGAGCCATGCATCCCTGATCTTTCTTGAAGTATAAATATGTTTAAGCTTGATAATACCTAACTTCCTTCATGAGCTTGGAGACAGTTCTAATAAATTCATCAACCTGATGGGCTCTGGGGTAAAACAGTTTAAGGAATAGGAAGGTATAGCAGAAGAAACTTGTTTCAGTACAGGAAAATCAGATCACATCCTTTCTTCCCATTAGCAACCAAGGAAATTCAGCAGACTCTAATGCTCTGCCATCGTTGCCCTTTTCAAGAAGAAACCCCATTATGGCAAGAAGTTAAGCTCACCTTGCACCCTGCAGATAATTCAGGTGCACAGGAAAAGAAGTGTGATTGTTATTAGTCTCCATGATAATTACAGTCAAGATCATAAACATTTGAGGTTAAAATCTCTTATCAACAATACAGATTGCTTGATTTGTATGCTTGACAAACAGTAAGGGAAAATTCATTTGGTCCTAATTGACCAGTCTGCTTTGTGATTCCCCCTAGAGCAGGAGCCAGCATCTATTCAGTAATGACCCAGCCCTTGCCCTGCCTCTGTCCCAGGTCAGCCATACATCTGCAGGGACTGCTCCAACCACTCTTCAACATCAATGAAGGTACAGACATTATCACTGAATCACATTCAGTAAGTATCCTTCTGACCTTCAATGTGCAGCACATACAAATGTGATGAGGTACTAATTTAATATGAAAGAAGTGAATACAAATTAGAGCAGACTTCCTGCTGCTCAGACATCTCCAAGAGTTATTTATAAGGAAGTAAAAGACAACCAATTCTCCTCTATTACGTTTCTTGTTAATAGAACGACTCACCTGCTAATACTAGGTGGAGTCTGAGGGTCAGTGCTTCCAGCACCATGCATGCTGTAGCCTCACTTCATGTATACTCTACAAGTTTAACTTACAGATGCTAGCCCTCATCTCTCCTTGTTAGCAATTGTACCATCACTAAAACATACTGCCAGGTATCACCTCAGATATGATTGTCAGTAATGTATTTTCGTGAAGACACTAGTGATTCTACCTATTAAAATTTCTAGCAAGTTTGAACATACAGTTTCTTGTAGGGCAGCAGATCATATTTACATACACCTACTTCATTAAGGAATATTCGATGTCAAAATCACCAGACAAAATCACCTAGAAAATGCAGGAAGCTGTTTTGTATAGTGTAGATAATATGTCCTGATAAAAATTCCTTAGTTTATAAATACTCATGTTTGTGGCATAAAATATTACAGAAAAGCCTATTATATTGCTGGAGCTTTCTGGAAGGACTGCAATTGCCCACACAGATTATCCAAACTTCCCAGAACACAAAATTTCAGCACCCAAATTTATTTTCCTAGAATGCTTACAATATTCAGAAGTAACCTAAAATACTTTTTTAGATGATTAACCAGATATTGAGTTGAAAAATATTCCTCCCATATTAATTAATGAATATATAATGGGTAATTTTATTTAATTTTAGTACATTAAAATAGCTAATAAAGTTGCAAAAAATGTTCTTGGTAAGTTTGTATTAAAGGGTCATAAAATTATTTTCAGAGCTATTTAAATAAGCTTTATTTAGGAATTATTTTTGTCACTCAATGGCTCGAATCTGATTCAACCTACACAATAAGTAGTTTGAGATGAAAAGTAAAACAAGCAAGGGAATTTCAGGATGACAGCGCTGTGAGACAGCTGTGTGCATTTCCTAGTGGGGTGCCTTCCATGGAAGCCTGCTACCTCAGCTGTTTCACTGCCATTAAGCAGTGGGGGGAAGAGAACAGACCAACAAGCAAGAGACCAGGCTGCAGTCTCAGAAGATTATCTCCTGAAGAACCTTGGCTATGGTTACTCACACATAGAAATGCCCAGAAACAAACATACCAGAGACTCTCCAAGCTGTTTGAAGAAAATGTATGACCAACATATCCTCAAGTGTAGTTTTCAAAAACCTGTGCCTATTCCAACAATTGCCTGGACCCTAAACCCAGGAAGAAGAGGATCTGGAAAAGCCCAGCAACATCCACTCCAGATGTTCCCATAAAGGTTCTTCCCAAGGAAGAACCTTCCAGAGAGTGTGTGCAGGGACCATGGACAGTGGTGGAGAGGGAGTTCTCCCAGGAGACAGAACCAGGATGCCAGGCGGGCTAACTGAGGAACTGCCCCGCCTCCCTAGTACCATGGACAGCTCATCGTAGACAGTAGAGATGAGCCTGGCTGGGCTCCACAGAACTGTAATGCAAACAGAAGAGAGGAGGGTGCAAAAATGCAACAAGAGCAACACAGAGAAGCTTCTCCTCTGGCCGTGAACAACCCCCTTTCCAACAGCTGCGACCCAAGACACAGGAGGTACCACAAGTTGTGGTAGGAGCCAGGAATTGCTCTTAGGTAGCAGCTACACAAGGAAGAAGGAAGAGCTGCTGAAGAGCCTCACTTGGGAAAACTCTTATTAAGCAATGATCATATGAAGCTTTTCATATATCCAATCACTATCATTGTTCACAGGTTCTACTGTCCTTCCAACATCACAACATAATTCAGACGAGTTCTCTGTGACTCTATAGCAAAGATCACTTCCCTCCAGGGTCCAAAAGCATGTCTTTCACTTCCACTTGACGCCTCACCAGAGGCACTTTTAACACTCATATTCCTAACAGCACTGTGTTCATGATGATATGTGTGTTCTCTGAGGTACTAGAAAGATTTCTGTGCTCTTCTCCCTTCTTTCTGAGGCCTCACCACTATTGCCTTTAACATTCATATTTCCATCTACAATCTCTTCAAGGCAATCTATCAAGCACCTCAAAAACTCTTACAGCTTCTATACAGCTTTGAATTTCAAAGCCACTTCTTTATTTTTGGGTATTTTGTGGCAACAGCACCCTGTTTTCTGGTACTAGAATATGCCTTAGCATCCTAGGCCTACATGCATATTCAATTTCCTGTCTTGCTAAATAAAAGTATAGGTTCCATGCATGCTAAGTTGCTTCAGTAGTGTTTGACTCCTTGCAAACCTATGGACTATAGCCTTCCAAACTCTTCTGTCCATGGGATTCTCCAAGCAAGAATACTGGGCTGGCTTGCCATGCCCTCCTCCAGGGGTAGGTTCTCTAAAGCAAGAAATTGTTCAGTTTCATTATCTACTGTATCCCATTGCCAAGATTCCAGAACACAACCTAGCATATTAGTACTGAAAAAGTGAATGCATGAACTAACAAAATCAAGCACAAAGAATAAAACTGATGTATTATTTTCCTATAGTGATCAAACATTGGGAAGCTGAGGAACAGTAAAAACTTTGGGCACTTTAAATGCAAATTAGTTTTTTCTTTCAAAATTCATGTATATTATGCCCCCTTCCCTCCTCCCCACCCCCCTCCCCACAGAATGAGGTGCTATTTCTGGAGAGTAAAATAGCTTCTGAAAATGAATAAGTTCTCTGTGCTGGGAGGAACAAGGGTGTCACTCCAAATGGTGAGAGGACACCTGGTCAACTCAAGAAGAAAATAGTTGACTCATTCAAAATACTTGTTCTTTATACTGACCAGAGCAGATAAGTCAATTGTCAGTTTCATCTCCATTGTTACTTGCAACTGGGCTTTACACAGATCTATTACAAATCATCAATTAAAATACTGTTAATTTTTTTCAAGTCATTATTCTCAATCTTCTGACTAAAAGTCAGAATAGATAAAAGGTGGAAAGCTACAAATAAATAAAACACAGTAACTCTTAGTCTAAGTTACATATAGATTTAATAACAGTATTCTTTATTGCCTTCCTCTATTGCTATATTAACAGCAAACTTGTTAACTTAGAAAGATGATTATGATTTATGGTGATCAGTAAGTCAATTAGTTTTCTTTTCATTACATTTATTGTATAAGCAAATTAGCACAGATAAAAAAATACCCTTTTATGAAGCCTTATAGAATAAGAAAAAAATGAAAACTATAGTGATGTAGTATACCAAAAAATTTTAATAATGACATAAAAATGGTACTTGGGAAAATGCAATATAAATCTTTAAGCAGGATATAATTATACAAATCAGGCTTCCCTTGTGACTCAGCTGGTAAAGAATCCGCCTGCAAAGTTCAAGACCTGAGTTCGATTCCTGGGTTGGGAAGATCCCCTGGAGAAGGGAATAACTACCCACTCCAGTATTCTGGCCTGGAGAATTCCATGGAATTTATAGTCCATGGTGTTGCAAAGAGTCGGACATGACTGAGTGACTTTCACTTTTCAATTATACAAATTAGAAAAGAGTGGAATATTATTTGAATAAATGGTCACAAGGAGACTTTATTTTTTTTTTCACAAGGAGACTTTAATATCTAGTGAACAAAATTTAATTGAAGGCAAAAATTTAAAATTATCACAGAAAATTATTTTGTTATTCTGGAAAATATAGGCACCAAGCCAGTCTCTTTGCTCATTGAGCTAAATAAGTCAAGAAAATGAAAGTATTGGGAGCTGAATTATCCTAACAATGTAAACATTCAGAAATTTTTTCTTTCATTAAAGTAAAGTTACCTTTTTATTATTACCTACAACACATGGAAAATTAGATAAAGTAGGAAAGACAATCTCAACATCAGTTCACTTCAGTTCAGTCACTCAATCGTGTCCAACTCTTTGCAACCCCATGGACTGCATCACACGAGGACTCCCTGTCCATCACCAACTCCCGGGGTTTACTCAAACTCATGTCCATTGAGTCAGTGATGCCATCCAATCATCTCATCCTTGGTCATCCCCTTCTCCTCCCACCTTCAATCTTTCCCAACATTAGGGTCTTTTCCAATGAGTCAGCACTTCCCATCAGGTAGCCAAAATATTGTAGTTTCAGCTTCAAAATCAGTCCTTCCAATGAATATTCAGGACTGATCTCCTATAGGATGGACTGGTTGGATCTCCTTGCAGTCCAAGGGACTCTCAAGAGTCTTCAACACCACAGTTCAAAAGTATAAATTCTTTGGTACTCAACTTTCTTGGTGGTCCAACATCCATACGTGACTACTGGAAAAATCATAACTTTGACTAGACAGACTTTTGTTGGCAAAGTAATGTCTCTATTTTTAATATGCTGTCTAGGTGGGTCATAGTTTTTCTTCCAAGAAACAAGCATCTTTTCATTTCACGACTGCAGTGACTATCTGTAGTGATTTGGGAGCCCCCCAAAATAAAGTCTGTCACTGTTTCCATTGTTTCCCCATCTATTTGTCATGAAGTGATGGGGCTGGATGCCATGATCTTTGCTTTTTGAATGCTGAGTTTTAAGACAGCTTTTTCACTCTCCTCTTTCACTTTCATCAAGAGGCTCTTGAGTTCCTCTTTGTTTTCTGCCATAAGGGTGGTGTCATCTGCATATCTGAGGTTGTTGATACCTCTCCCAGCAATCTTAATTCCAGCTTGTGTTTCATCCAGCTCAGCATTTCACATGATGTACTGTGCATGTGAGTTAAACGAGCAGGGGAACAATATACAGCCTTGACATACTCCTTTCACTATTTGAAACCAGTCTGTTGTTCATGTCAGGTTCTAACTGTTGCTTCTTGATCTGCATATAGATTTCTCAGGAGGCAGTTAAGGTGGTCTAGTATTCCCATCTCTTGAAGAATTTGCCACAGTTTGTTGTGATCCACACAATCAAAGGCTTTGGCATAGTCAATAAATCAGAAGTAGATGTTTTTCTGAAACACTCTTGCTTTTTCTATAATGCACAGATGTTGGCAATTTGATCTCTGGTTCCTCTGCCTTTTCTGAATCCAGCTTGAACATCTGGAAGTTCTTGGTTGAAGTACTGTTGAAGCCTGGCTTGGAGAATTTTGAGCATTATTGTGCTAGCGTGTGAGATAAGTGCAATTGTGCAGTAGTCTGAACATTCTTTGGCAATGCCTTTCTTTGGGATTGGAATGAAAACTGACCTTTTCCAGTCCTGTGGCCACGGCAAGTTTTCCAAATTTGCTGGCATCTTGACTGCAGCACTTTCACAGCATCATCTTTTAGGATTTGAAATAGCTCAGCTGGAATCCCATCACCTCCACTAACTTTGTCCCTAGTGATGCTTCCTAAGGCCCACCTGGCTTCGGACTCGAGGATGTCTGGCTCTACGTGAGTGATCACACCATCATGGTTATCTGGGTCATGAAGATCTTTTTTGTATAGTTTTCTGTGTATTTTTGCCACTTCTTCTTAATATCTTCCGCTTCTGTTAGGTCCATACCATGTCTGTCCTTTGTGTATTATCTTTTCATGAAATGTTACCTTGGTATCTTTAATTTTCTTGAAGAGATATCTAGTCTTTCCAATTCTATTTTTTTTCTTTATTTCTTTGCATTGATCACTAAGGAAGGCTGTCTTATCTCTCCTTGCTCTTCTTTGGAACTCTGCATTCATACAGGTATATTTTTCCTTTTTTCCTTTGCCTTTTGCTTCTTTTCTTCTCATAGCTGTTTGTAAAGCCTCCTCAGACAACCATTTTGCCCTTTTACATTTCTTTTTCTTGGGGATGATCTTGATCACTGCCTCCTATACAATGCCACGAACCTCCATTCATAGGCACTCAGTCTATCAGATCTAAACCTTTGAATCTATTTGTCACTTCAACTATATAATCCTAAAGGATTTGATTTAGGTCATACCTGAATGGTCTATGCTCCAGCAGATGTTGAAGACTGACTTGGAGAATTTTGAGCATTACTTTACTAGCATGTGAGATGAGTGCAATTGTGTGTTACTTTGAGCATTCTTTGGCATTGCCTTTCTTTGGGGTTGGGGTGAAAACTGGGTTTTAGAAAAGGCAGACGAACCAGAGATCAAGTTGCCAACATCTGCTGGATCATAGAAAAACCAGGAGAGTTCCAGAAAAACATCTATTTCTGCGTTATTGACTATGCCAAAGCCTTTGACTGTGTGGATCGCAATAAACTGTGGAAAATTCTGAAAGAGAGGGAATACGAGACCATCTGACCTGCCTCTTGAGAAACCTGTATGCAGGTCAGGAAGCAACAGTTAGAACTGGACATGGAACAACAGACTGGTTCCAAATAGGAAAAGGAGTACGTCAAGGCTGTATATTGTCACCCTGCTTATTTAATTTATATGCAGAGTACATCATGAGAAATGCTGGGATGGAGGAAGCACAAGCTGGAATCAAGATTGCTGGGAGAAATATCAATAACCTCAGATATGCAGATGACACCACCCTTATGGCAGAAAGTGAAGAGGAACTAAAAAGCCTCTTGATGAAAGTGAAGGAGGAGAGTGAAAAAGTTGGCTTAAAGCTCAACATTCAGAAAACTAAGATCATGGCAACTGGTCCCATCACTTCACGGGCAATGATGGGGAAACAGTGTAAACAGTGTCAGACTTTATTTTTGGGGGGTCCAAAATCACTGCAGATGGTGATTGCAGCCATGAAATTAAAAGATGCTTACTCCTTGGAAGGAAAGTTACGACAAACCTAGACAGCATATTAAAAAGCAGAGACATTACTTTGCCAACAAATGTCCGTCTAGTCAAGGCTATGGTTTTTCCAGTGGTCATGTATGGATGTGAGAGTTGGACTGTAAAGAAAGCTGAGCACAGAATTGATGCTTTGGAACTGTGGTGTTGGAGAAGACTCTTGAGAGTCCCATGGACTGCAAGGAGATCCAACCAGTCCATCCTAAAGGAGATCAGTCCTGGGTGTTCATTGGAAGGACTGATACTGAAGCTGAAACTCCAATACTTTGACCACCTCATGCGAAGAGTTGACTCATTGGAAAAGACCCTGATGCTGGGAGGGATTGGGGGCAGGAGAAGGGGATGACAGAGGAGGAGATGACTGGATGGCATCACCAACTCAAATGACATGAGTTTGAGTGGACTCTGGGAGTTGGTGATGGACAGGGAGGCCTGGCGTGCTGCGATTCATGGGGTTGCAAAGAGTCGGACGCGACTGAACTAAACCGAAATTAAAAATTGGGATATGAGTACGGCAAGGTTGTGTATTGTCACCCTGTTTATTTCACTTATATGCAGAGTACATCACGTGAAGCCCAGGCTGGAAGAATCGCAAGCTGGAAACAAGATTACCAGGGAAAATATCAACAACCTCCGATATGCAGATGACTCCACTCTAAGGGCAGAAAGTGAAGAGGAACTAAAGAGCCTCTTGATAAAGGTAAAGAAAGAGTGGAAAAACTGGTTTAAAACTCAGCATTCAAAAAAACTAAGATCATGGCATCCAGTCTCACTACTTCATGGCAAATAGATGGGAAAACAGTGGAAACAATGACAGGCTTTATTTTCTTGGGCTCCAAATCACTGCAGATGGTGATTGCAGCCATGAAATAAAAGACACTTCCTCCTTGGAAGAAAAGCTATTACCAACCTGGACGGCATATTAAAAAGCAGAGAGATTACTTTGCCAACAAAGGTCCATCTAGTCAAAGCTATGGTTTTTCCAGTAGTCATGTATGAATGTGAGAGGTGGACCATAAAGAAGACTGAGTGCCAAAGAATTTATGGTTTCGAATTGTGGTGTTGGAGAAGACTCTTGAGAGTCCCTTGGACTGCAAGGAGATCAAACCAGTCAATCTTAAAGGAAATCAACCCTGAGTATCCATTGGAAGGACTCAAGCTGAAGCTCCAATACTTTGGCCACCTGATGCAAGAAGCTGACTCATTGGAAAAGACCCTGATGCTGGGATAGAGTGAAGGCAAAAAGAGAAGAGGGCAGCAGAGGATGAGATGGTTATATACCATCACCAACTCAATGGATATGAATTTGAGCAAACTCCAGGAGAGAGTGAAGAACAGAGGAGCCTGGCACGCTGTAGTCCATGGGGTAACAAAGATTCGGACATGACTTAGCAACCAAACAACAACATAAAAAAATTTAATTCTATTATCAATGAAATGCTGTATGCACATTGTATTGTTTCCTTGCTGGATTTTTAAGGAAGTTGCATTCTGCTGTGGAATTGAAGGAAATGAGCCAGATAAAATTCATGAGAAATGGTAAACAAGGAGTGTAAGGCAGTGAGTAAGCTAGTAGCTTAGGAAATATCAGTGAAGGCCATGGTCTGTATCAGGTATAGAGAATGTATACACAGCTGAAGCCACAAGCAGAATCCAGCACACACTTAGATGGTAAGTTAGTAACTTCTAAAACATGGTAACAGTAGATTGAATCAATATGAAGTTTGATGGATCAAATAAGAGTGTTGCTTATAAATAGGAAGGATGGTGAGATAAGGTTTTGATCACACCACGTCTAGGCTGACAGTGGCTACGTCCAAAAGCAGCACATGTGGCCCCTCCCCAGGAGGGTCCCACCCCAGCTCTGCGTGCTCTGAGCTAGACAGGACTAGTCAGCCGTCTAACTGCCAGTCAGACTGGACAGGGCATGCAGGATTCTGCTTTCCTCTGATGGGCAAGTGTAGGTCGGAGTCTAAGACACCTTTCATCCCTGGGCCTCCTTGCGCAGACCTCCACACTAATCACAGCACCAGAGAGGAAGACCAACGCGCAGAGACATAAGAGATGGGAACACTGAACACCCCAGATGCAGCCTTCACTGACTGGCACCCCATCCCATTTCTTTCTCCTCACTTTTTTTTTCTTCAATTTTTTCTTAATAATTTTCATTCTTTGCTATAAAAGTACTAAATAGTAAAAAAGATGAAGAAAATGCTAAGGTTTAAAAAAACCTATGTGATTCAAGCAATTTTATCTTGTCTGTGAACTCTCAATACCTTACCTGGTAGTGTATTTTGAGGCTGACATTTCATCAGGGAAATTTTCAACATGATTCCAGTCATCAAAATAAAAGTATAGATGGTTTGCTGCAAATTAATAAAACATTAACATAAGAAGACACAAAAGTCCTAATCTCGTTGTCCAAATTTGAAATGTCATCGAGTTATTACTAAAAACTGAAGAAAGAAATCAATGCTAATATCAGATATTTAAGGTTTAGGGTAGAAAAAGAAAATAGGAGAGGAAAAAGACAGCAAAAAGGCACAAACAAATATAGTTCAAAAATACCAGTATGTTTTAGAGTTTCTTTTCCCAAAGTTTCAAAACTCCCAACTTATATTTTTAAGTGTTTTGATTAAAGTTTGATAAATTTCCCAAAAATAGCAACAAAATTTGTGCAGATGTTGCTTTAAACGTGACAGTGATTCAGGGTTAAGCTCAGAGGAGCTGATGCCGCTCTTCAGTACCTGGACCAGGAATCAAGCTGAGAACACAGTTGATTTAGTATATTCCTGTTATATCACTCAGGCAGATGGCCACCTACTAGTATCAATGTTAATTTCAGGGGGAAATCTTATTCCCTTAGGCCTGACCCTATTTCCAAGTCTCCAATTTTCATTGCTCACTGTCTTAAGAATATTTGAGTCTGGATAAGGAGTCAAATTAAGGAGGGAATTAGCTCAATTAAAATGTCTCCTGGTGGTCATTTAATTAACTGAGCCCTTAAAGCTACCAAAGTCTTGTGAATTTTACTTTTTATTCATCTTAGTGTGCAGGTTACTTATTGTGAACTTTATGAGATAATTTCTGACTCCCTGAAGTTAGCTTCTGTAACACGCATATGAGGAAGTAAATGATGAGTGTTGAAAGACAGGAAAGGGGGAAAGAATAAACACTGGAACATTCCCATGAATGTTCTGAGCAAGGAAAAGTCACACCAGAAAGAAGTCAACTATCTAACAGAAAAATAGCTTGTAATAATACATTTTTGTATATGCCTGGTCCCTGAATATAAGTAGTTTCATCTCTGTGGCAGCAGGACATTAATTAATGCAGAGAGGCCCCTTCAAGGTCTCCCCCTGTGTTATACTGGCCTCTCCAATGTTAGCTCTACCTCTAATTCCAATTCCCACTTCCGGTCTGCAAAGATCAGACCACATTTAAGCTTCAAAGGCAAAGATCTCAAGTTAAAAACATGTGGCAACCTTACAAAACCAGAAAAAGCAGAATCTTTTCTTCTAAATTTACAAAACAAAGTTAAATCTTTGCACCTTTAGTCTGTAGACGCAAGTCCACTTTCATCTCCGGGGTCTCCATTAATGAACAGTGAACAGGTAAACACCTAACAAACGTCAGTAAGGCTAGCTGATGGTGCCATCAACATAGGATGCTGATAAAGACTCCCAACCACCCAGAGAGCAAGGTTATGATAATAATTGAAGAGACTTGATCATAGGAAAACAATATTTGAGAAGCTATCACTTTGGGAAAAAAAAAAAAAAAAGATTGCACAGTGCTTCTAAGGAAAGTACTCTAATGGACTTTACTCATTCATTCATTCATCCACTCATTCAACAAATGCTTACTGAGCTCCAATTACATTCCAGGTTCACTGCTAGGCCCTGGGCATTTATTGCAAATAAAATTTCCATTTTTAATGAGTCTATGTATGTATTTGTCCCTCATCTTCCAAATTTGGGAATTTTGAAAAAGTCAAAAAATTTTCCCTTGTGTTTTTCTCAGGATCCAAAAGTACAATTTTGTTTTTTTCATCCCAGGCCATTCTCATCCCTCTTTAAGGAAACTTCTGCGTTTTCTAGGTTTGCCTACTCAGTAGCTAGGCTTTGTTATTCTTATCTAAACAGGAGGCATAGAGAAAGACTGAACCTAGGCAAAGAGAACCTAGACTAATACACACCACAGAGTGTGTATTAATCCACCATGCAAGGTGAGAGGAGGTAAGAGTTTTAATACACACTGAAGACCAGAGATTTTAACAGGAGGACAGTGGGTGAAAATAGATTATGAGAAAACCAAAAAAAAAGAAAGCTGGGTAAAGAAGAATACGGATGGATTAAGAGGAAAGTTGAAACAATTTGAAATACCCAGCAATACAATTACCACTGCTGAAGAAGACTCTTGAAAATCCCCTAGACAGCAAGGAGATCAAACCAGTCAATCTTAAGGGAGATCAACCCTGAATATCCACTG
This sequence comes from Cervus elaphus, assembly GCF_910594005.1. NCBI lineage: Eukaryota > Metazoa > Chordata > Mammalia > Artiodactyla > Cervidae > Cervus > Cervus elaphus. The sequence goes on along the minus strand of NC_057843.1, from coordinate 3,418,791 downwards.
GAAGGACTGATGCTGAAGCTGAAGCTCCAGTATTTCATTCATCTGATGTGAACTGATGACTCATTGGAAAAGTCCTTGATGCTGGGAAAGGTTGAGGGCAGAAGGAGAAGAGGGTATCAGAGGATGAGATGCCTGAACAGCATCACCGATGCAATGAACATGAACTTGGGAAAAGTCCAGGAGATGGTGAGGGGCAGGAAGGCCTGGCGTGCTGCAGGCCATGGGGTCAAAAAGAGTCAGACATGACAGGGCAACTGAACAACAACAACAACAACACAATTACCACATTGATATCTCCTTGGGCAATTTGTATGTGGACTTAGATCACTTCTCAAGGGTTCTTCCACTTGATGTGTCTACATTTTTGAGCTAACACCACCCATTACCCCAACTTTATCCCAGTTACACAATTAAAGAGTTAAAATTCTCTCTGTCCCTCAGTTCAGGCTTTTGGGATGCAAATTCCTTCCTCTTTACATGCAGACTTTTATTTACTATCTCTCTAAAATTTTTAGATGCAATCAGATCTCCTCAGACTGTTTAAAAGTATTTTTCAGACACAAATGTGTTCATTTTGAATCTTCCCTCACAAAAATAGTTATTCTGATTTTTGAATAAATTTTACAGTCATTTTCAGTATCATTCACCAATTTTAAACTCCTTAATTACAGTCAGTATTTAGAACCAAATAGAGCATTGCTTCTGGGATATTTAAAGCAGATGCGTAATTCCCCTTGATTCAGAACAAAGTTTCTAAGAAATACATTTTTATAAGTCTTTATGCTTCCGAATCTCTGTGCTGTGACCCAGTCATGGCAGAGATGGAATCTGGGCTGGCCGGGGTTTGGGGCAGGGGGCTTGTTGTGGCTTGCTGGAATCCCAGGGACTAGCAACCTCTTCTCTGTTAACAGGCAGGACTGAATCCCCTCAGGTGTGCCCCTGCCCACAGCCATGCCATGGCAATTGTTCAAAACATTCCCTACAGCTGGATTCTGATTCCAGCCTTGTCTCTCTCACCATGGGTATGTCCTGAGCTGCAACTGCTTTCTTCTACTGTTACATACTTCACTTAACAGCGCCATTTCTAAGACTCGGGCACCAGAGAACACAGTCATCTAAAGTATCCTATATGTCTCTTTTACACAACTCTCTGCAGCTTGATGCAGAGGAAAAAAGATATAATTGAAGTCAAACAGGCTCTGTCAGTTTCTAACGATGTTCCGCCAAGGTTCAGTTTTCTCTACAAGTCTATGTCTAAATCAGCACTTTCCAAACCTTAACAAGCATAGGAATTACCTGGAAATCATGGCAAGTGCATATTCTATTTCAATGGCAAAGGACAGGACCAAGATTCTGCATTTCTAGCCCCAACATTGCCAGTGCAGCTGGTCTGAGGACCATATTCCAAGTAACAAGGTGATCAAGACTCATGTACAACTTGAGTTCTTTCAAACAGCTGTGGCATTTCTCACAAAATGGAAACTAGAGTGAAGCCGTGATGCTACTCTGAGTTACCTTTAGAGTGGCTCAGCTGGTAAAGAATCCACCTACAATGTGGGAGACCTGGGTTTGATCCCTGGGTTGGGAAGATCCCCTGGAGAAGGGAAAGGCTATTCTGGCTTGGAGAATTCCATAGAGTGTATAGTCCATGGGGTCGCAAAGAGTTGGACACGACTGAGCTACATTCACCTTCACCTTCCTTCACCTAGAGAAAGATTGATACTGAAGTCTGTAACCACCAGAGGATGGGTCTAGGATGATAAGATTATCATCTTGTTGACCGGCGGAATCCGTGAGAGATGGCATAGTGACACATAGAGAAGACAGGCGGGGTCCATTTTACAGAGGGGCCCCCACTGAGGAGCTCTGCCTGCAGTGACCTGTTCACGGAAGCTCCTGGGAAGCACGCAAGGGAAACACCAAGGATGGCAACCCCCCAGGAAGGGCGCCGAGGGTGCTGCTCAGGGGCCTGATGCCTCAGAATTGTTGGCTTCTTCATATTGCGTGTGAGCCTGGAGGATAAAGATATCTGCGTGCATCTCAAAGCAGAGTGAGGGCTGCTGGTCTTTGATCAGAGGCTTAAATGAGAGGAGGTCAGAATTTTCTGGCAAATACTTGATGAGACTGGAAGCTCAAAATGGTGCACAGAGTGGGGAGTGCTCGAGCCAGTAACAGCCCCCAGCCAACAGCTTCTCAGCTGTATTGCACACGCCGTTCAAGACCAGTGACATCCCGAACTACCTACACTTGAGTGGGCCCCCTGCCTCTCCCTGTTCCTTCTGTCCCGTTAGTGAACTGCTCCTGGAGCCTGAAAGTCCACATTCAGCTTCTTATCTTGTTTGGGGACCTATTTGTGTACCCATCCTCATTGCCCTTCTTCCTCCAAACCCCAACCTACTAGCCATGAGTCATCAGCAGATTGTTCTGCTGGCACACCAAGAACTGACTGCAGAATGAGCCACATAAATCTTGCTTAACATCTTCTTGAACTCGGAGCCCATGGGAAACCCGCTTGTCAACTCTGCCCTGAAGAATTATTGTCCACATATTATTACTTCCTCTGGTTTGCCAGCTAGTCATCTATTTTATAATAGCAATCCTCTGCTAATGCCAGGAGGTTGGGACTTATTCACACGCTTTTGAAGAGATGCTTTATCAAAGGCATGGCTAAAATCAAGATAAATTATGCCTTTTCATAAATTAACTTAGTTACTTCATCAAAAAATTCAGATTAGTCTGACATGATTTATTTTTAGAGAATCCAGGCTAACACCTGCTCAACAACCCAGATAATTGATTTCATTATTTTAGAACAGATTGAACACAGTATCTCAGTTTGCTAAGAAAAGTTCAAACAATTGACCAGTCACATTCTCCATTAAGAGTCCAGAAAAATCACAGGGATATTAGTCTCTTAACTATATGCAAGAACAGTGTTTTAGATTTTCTAATTCCCATCCTTCAGAAGTAAACTTCAGAAGTACTACATCTCAATTACTTCAAATACCCTGAAATGTTTTATTGCCCTGTGAAGAGATAAGTGAATCTAAGAGAAGAAGCTTTGTTTCCATATATCTGTGCATCACTCATGGTAGGAGAATCACTTGGTTATTTTATGAAATCTCTTCAGTATTGAGGGAGTGAATACAGTGGGTAGAGTTGGATTTATTTATGAGTAAATTATTTATGAGTCAATTTGCATATGTTATTGAAATAGTGCAACGATGGCTGGACTGTGAATTAAACTCAGAAATTTCCATTGCATGTGATGGAAATGTATGATCCTAGGGAGGAGGAGATGGGTTTGGCTAGGAAGCTAAAGACAAGAGAGTGTGGGAGTGCAGACCAACTTCTCTGGAAACCAGAACCACCAGAGTGAGAGCTATCAAGACCACCTGGACCCTCCCTGTCTCCTGTCTTCTGTTTCCCACCAAGGTCAGAGGCACAGTCTGGGGCATGATTTCTCTTGTTACAGATGTGGCCCCTCCCATCTCTCACATTCATTCATACTTGATTTACAATGTTGTGTTAGTTTCAAGAGTAGAGCAAAGTGATTAAGATGTATATTTTTTTTCAGGTTCTTTTCCATTATGTTATTACAAGATAGCGACTCTAGTTCCCTGTGCTATATGGTCTTTGATGGTAGTCTATTTTATATATGTGTGTGGGTTAGTTGCTCAGTATTGCCTGAGTCTTTGCAACCCATGGACTGTGGTCCATCAGTCTCCTCTGCCCATGGGATTCTCCAGGCAAGAATACTGGAGTGGTTGTCATTTCCTTCTCCAGGGTATCTGGAGCCCATTCCTTCCCAACCCAGGGATCGAAGCCAGGTCTCCTGCACTGTGGGCAGGTTCTTTACCATCTGAGCCACCTGGGAAGTCTTATTTTATTAGTGTGTAGATTGTAGATTTTAATCCCAAACTCCTAATTTATCCTTCACTCTCTTTCGCCTTTGGTGACCATAAGTTTGTTTTCTATGTCCGTGTATCTGTTTCAGTTTTGCAAATAAGTCATTTGGATCATTTTTTTTAAGATTCCTCATGTAAGCAGTTTCATATGATATTTATCTTTCTCTTACTTACATCATTTAGTATAATTTTTTTAGCTTCCAGGTATAAGCAATTTCATATGATATCATCTTTCTCTGTCTGACTTACTTCAGTTAGGATAATCTCTAGAGATTGTCCAGTGATCTCTAAATGAATCTCAGATCCTTGGGTTCTTAGGCGCTGCCTCAGAGGGCAGTACAGGGGGCCAGCAAGCAGAATCCAGGGGGCCACAGGCCCCACAGCCTGCCCCTGGCCCCCAGAGTGCCCCACATGGGACTGTTTGCTGTCAGATTTCATTTCACTCGATTCACAGGATCTGGCTCCTGACTCTGCCTGAGTTCACCCTCTGTTTTGCTCTGTCCACTAACACTGTCCTTTGAGTTCGAGTCTCTTCCTTCCATTTTTCCTTCCTCTCAACAAGTGCTAAAGAAGTTATCTTAGACAAAATCAGTAATGATAATTATTGTCAAGTGCACATTAAAACAGCTAAATTGAACAACTGCCCAATGGACAGTCTGCCTCCTTGCCAGTCCACTTTGAGTGTTTTCTCTTCAAAAGCATCAGAGGCCATCATGTTGCTACTGTTACCAGGCTACCCTTTCTCCAGAGTCCCATCGAGACTCACATTTTCTGATTCCACTCTTGGTTTAACTGTAGAAACTTCGTTGTACTCTGCTTTGTTTCCTTAGGGCTAGTTTTTTATCATCAGCACATATACGCTAAACTATTTCTAATATGTATTTTGTGTGTGTGCTCAGTCACTCAGTTGTGTTCGACTTTGCGACCTGCCAGGCTCCTCTGTCCATGGGATTCTTCAGGTAAGAATACTGGAGTGGGTTGCCATGGCCTTCTTCAGGGGATCTTCCCAACCCAGGGATCAAACCCAGGTCTCTTGCATTGCAGGCACATATTTTATCATCTCCCTCATCAGGGAAGCCCTTTCAAATTGTACCAATATAGGTGGATGCCTAGTATTTTAACATATTTCTCTTTGCTATCCAGAAACAAAAGCATTAGAAATTTGATACCACAGTAAGGTGCAGATAGTTAAAAGCACCATAATACGCTTATCTCACAAATTTCAAGCCCCATTTTATCAAATAGGAAGCCTTTTATTAATGGAATATGTAGTCACTTCCAGCAGCTAATTAAGTCTAACTTAATCTCTTCTCACTACCCATAGGGTGATGAGTCTGAATAAAACAGCAAACTTGGTTTAAAAAAGCTGCTTTAGGAGAAAAATGAGTGTGAAGTTTCAAAAACAGTAAAACTTTCCCACTGAGGCTGTTTCTCTGCAGATACTTAAGGAACTTTGGAATTGAAGTTCTTTAGGACAAAAAATTCAGAACTCTGACCTTGTGAATATACTGCTTGCCTTTGTTCAAGAAAGAAATGAATATTTTACCACTACACTCTCGTCCTTCAGTTAGATTCTTTCTGGCGAGGAGGTGAACAGGGAGGAAACAGGGGTGACAGATGGGGGAGAAAATGGACCAAAGTGGAAACATGGCTTCAGATCGGTTCCCAGGAAGGGAGGGGCTGTGGTGTGGGGGTCTCTGAGCTCTGTGGTGAGGGAGAAAAGGGGGTGGGGCACTGAGAGAGCACACGTGACCTTGGTCCCTTCTTCTGGTGACGTGACCTTGTATGAAGACAGACTGAAAATGTGACAGGGCTGGAGGGACATTTCCTATTACACACCTTGGCCCAAAAGACAGAAGTACTTGGGCCATGATGAATGGTGTCTGAATTTAGCTTGCCTGACACACAAATCAATTAAGGCTGGTGAGAGACTCCAGGGACCCTTTAGATTTTTGCTGCATCATCAGAAAGTATTAATAGCATTTCAAAAAAAAAAAAAACCTTGGTGAAATAAATGTACTATGGAGGGTTATATTTTTAATTGATGTAAGTTAACAAAGTGATAGACTTAAAGGAATATTTTTTAAAGGTGATAATTGTGTATCATTAAAGTTCTGATTTCTTAGGTTACACGCAACATTGTAAGGGCTTTCTTTTTCAAATTAACTGTTTGTGAAATGTTTACATATCTGTGAGTAAAGAAAGTGACATGCAAGTACAGCACCATGGAAGTATAACTCTCCTAAATTTATGTTTAAATCAGTACGTATAGTTAAATTTCATTTTAACATTGAAACTACAGCATATCAATAATTCCTTGCTTTAAAAACAAAAACAGCCATGCATGTTAAAAATACCTTCTAGCAGGCACTGCTAATCAAATAACGCAGTTGTCACTACACAGCTTTTATTTATTAGAGAATGCATGTGCCTTCATACATGCCCTCAATGTATGTGTGTCTTCTAAAAGAGAATGTGGAGGCAGTGAGGGCATAGCAGTGAAGGATGCAGGTGCTGGCAGGTTGTCAACTCTGGGGGGTGCCTGGGGGTCCCCAGAATCTACCAAAGCTCAGACCCCTTAGCCCAAATAATCCGTATAGGTGTCACGTTTGTATGCTTTTACATATCAAGTGAATATATAAGAAAACTAATTTTTATGAATTTTCCAAACTAGGTAAAAATATAGCAAGGTAGGAAAGATTTTGTTTTTAAAAAATCAGCAAAGCGTTGCATACATTTCTGTGTTACAATCCCTGTCCTAAATGACTTACATCCTTCTGAACAATAATTTATTGATTTGATGGAAAAAGATTTAGTATCTCCTATATGCAGACACAGATCTAGACATCTGGGACACAGCAGTGACTAAACAAAAAGAGCCCTGCCCTCAAGGGGGCCCACTTTTTAGCAGGGGGACAGGCAATAAAACTAATTATAATAAACATGTGACTGATATAGTGTGTTAGATGACAAGGACTGTGGGAGCACACAGAGGATAGGGAGGCAGTCTGCAATTTCAGAGAGGACCAGCTCTGCTGACATCATTTCAAAGGGGACTATTGAGCAACGAAAGGAAGTGAAGCAATGAAAGGAAGCCAGTGAAAAGTGCAGATAAAAGACACAGTTTAAAAGCAGCCCTGGATGGAACGGGTATGAAAGCCTGGTGTCTGGTGTGGGCACTATTAGGTGATGGATGTGAATGTGGCAATCTGTGGACGTTCTTTTCTCATTGCTTTAATTTGCTCAGTGAAACAGGGGACAAAATAATCAGCTAAGATATAGGACTTTCCTGATGGCTCAGTTGGTAAAGAATCCACCTGCAATGCAGGAGACCCCGGTTCGATTCCTGGGTCAGGAAGATCCGCTGGAGAAGGGATAGGCTACCCACTCCAGTATTTGAGCTTAGAGAATTCCATGGACTGTTTAGTCCATGGGGTCGCAAAGAGTCGGACACGACTGGGCGACTTTCACTTTCACTTTCAAGATAAATATGGTGAAGGAGAAGTCAGGGATTTGAGGACAGAGGATAAGGCAGGAAATATTCGTCAAGCAGGGGGACCAGCATATGAGCTAGGGAGACAGACCACGGTACTCAGGCAGCACTAGTGTCTGCCAGAACTCACCTGGACATACCCAAGACGGCTCTGTGTTCCATGCCCACCACCACAAGTGCCAGTGTGAAGCAGACAGGGCTACGATGAAATGCTGAGGACATGGGTGAGTGCAAGGAGTTGATTAGAAAGACTGGAATTTATGCTAAGAAGAGAGTGCATTAAATAGTTAAAAGGCAACAAAAAGCTGTAGAAGCAATGGGTTGGAGGTTTCTGTGGGGTCAAAGGATTGTCGGTGTCAAGATTAACTGCCTGAGTTACTTCCAAGCTTAGGAGGGGAAGGTTACCCTGGGATGAATAAAACATAGGCCGTGGAGGGACTGGTTATTGGTGATGGCAAAGTTCGTGATTATAATTATGGTAGATGGCAGCTACAGTTAGGGATAATGAAGGGTAACTTTTGGTGACAAGAAGCCCAGTGCTAGCGTTTTACAAAGAAGGGAGGGAGGGGAGTGGAAGCAGTGAGGGGAAACAACGTGGCCCCTGCAGGACCTTCAGAATCAGCCCAGGAGGAGAAGGAGGGGGGCTCTTTGCGACCAGATGGACTGTAGCCCGCCAGGCTCCTCTGTCCGTGGGATTTCCCAGGCAAGAATACTGGAGTGGGTTGCCATGCCCTCCTCCAGGGGATCTTCCTGACCAAGGGTCCGAACCCTCATCTCTTATGTCTCCTGCATTGGCAGGCAGGTTCTTTACCACTAGCGCCACCTGGGAAGCCCTCCCCACCCCCCCTTTTTTTTCATATGGCAGAACAAAATTGGGATCTCTCCACCATTTCTTTCAACATTGAAACATTTATCCAAATCCCATGATTTTAGGTCATATTTAAAGGTTTAAATACATCTCTTCAATTTCACCTCCCTAACTAATGAAATGAAAAAAAAGTAATGAGAGACAATTGAGAACTGAGTTATTCATGATAGAGAGGGTGGAAAAAATTGCCAATAGTCTGCTTTGAAAGCTTATTGTTCTTCTTTTCATATAACTTCCTTGAAAGCACCCAAGCCTATCTCCATTACACCAACAAGAAAATCACATTTGCAATACCTTGTAGTAAAATGATAAAATATTGCTGAGTATTTTCACAGTCTTAAAAGAGTACCTTCTAAATCCTCTATGATAAATAATCCAAGTTTCCTTTTAATGTCCCTACCACTTGCTTAAAATCAATAAGATACTCTACCTAGCTTATACAGTAGCTAGACAGGTCTTTTACATCTCTGAAATGCTGACCAGCTGTCTTTAATCAAGTACCATTTTATGTGTGAATTGATAAGAAGAGCATAAGGATTTGTTTCAGAAATGCTGCAGAAGATGCCCCTGTTGACATTTGATTTTTTAAAATAATTTCCTCTATATCTACCTCTTGTGATAATTTCAAGTAGCTTTATTATCAACTTAAAATATAAATAAATAGCATCTTAACTCTTGAACTCACAGTTTCTTATTAAGAACAGTCATGATTATTTTCATTGCACTGTATTTGAGTTAATCCCGCAGTGTTTACAGTATGACTTACAGGAGCTGCACTGCCCTCATCTGAAGCTCTGCACTTAGGTTACACAAAGAAAACTTCCTTATTGCAATTCTCTCACAATTCAAAGCCTGAATTGGTTGTCACCATGATTTGGAATTCTTAAGATGATCAAGAAGATTTGATAGTAAGCTCCTCTCTTATATACATTTTTCTAAACATTTGTTTTCCATTACATTTTAAAATACAATTATTTTGTTTAATAGTAGGCAAATCACTATGACCTAATGAAAGATGAAAACCAACTGATAAAGGTGGCTCAGATGGTAAAGAATCTACCTGTAATGCAGGAGACCCGGGTTTGATCCCTGGGTGGGGAAGATCCCCTGGAGAAAGAAATGGCTACTATTTCACTCCAATATTCTTGCCAGAGAATCCCATGGACAGAGGAGCCTGGTGGACTACAGTCTATAGGTTGCAGAGTCGGACACGACTGAGTGATTAACACACACACATACAACCAACAAATGACTGTCTCCTGCATATTTTCTCTCTTGAAATCATGACTGATCCCTAGAGCTAAATACATAGAAGGAGAAAAAACATCTTGGAAAATTAGAGTAAGGAATTGCGTAAATTCTATTAGGTCCAACCTAATTAAGTTTCAGTTTAAAAATCTTAAAAATGCTGTGCCTTAATTATTAGAGCATTAATATTTGAGCAGCTACTTGACAAAAGAAATGTTTACTTGATCATGAAGCTGTATCCACATAATTCACACATGTCTATATAACACTTGACTAGCCAGTTATTTCACTATTAATAATAGAAAAAGCAATATGCTCATAGTCTTTCCGTATGAAAATGTAAGTAAACTGAGCCCCAGTTCACTCAACTATAACTAAAATAAGTATCTTTCTTCAGAGTTATTGTGATGAGGAAATGAGATAATGCTCATAAAACATTTAGCACACCACGTTCAGTTCAGTTCAGTTTAGTTTAGTCACTCAGTTGTGTTCGACTCTGCGACCCCATGGACTGCAGCACACCAGGCCTCCCTGTCCGGGAGTAAACCCCCAGAGTTTACTCAAACTCATGTCCAGTGAGTCGGTGATGCCATCCAACCATCTCATCCTCTGTCTTCCCCTTCTCCTCCTGCCTTCAATCTTTCCAAGCATCAGGGTCTTTTCCAATGAGTTGGCTCTTCACATCAAGCAGCCAAAGTATTGGAGCTTCAGCTTCCCCATCAGTCCTTCTAATGAACATTCAGGACTGATTTCCTTTAGGATTGACTGGTTGGATCCCCTTGCAGTCCAAGGGACTCTCAAGAGTCTTCTCCAGTGCCATAGTTCAAAAGCATCAATTCTTTGGCCCTCAGCTTTCTTTATGGTCCAACTCTCACATCCATACATGACTATTGGTAAAGTCATAGCTTTGGCTAAACAGACCTTTATTGGCAAAGTAATGTCTCTGCTTTTTAATATGTTGTCTAGGTTGTTCATAGCTTTTCCTCCAAGGAGGAAGTGTCTTTTAATTTCATGGCTGCAATCACCATCTGCAGTGATTTGGAGCCCAAGAAAATAGTCTGTCACTGTTTCCATTGTTTCCCCATCTATTTGCTATGAAGTGATGAGACCAGATGCCATGATCTCAGCTTTAGCCTAGTGATTACACTTAGCTTCTTGACTTTATGCTGTTTCTTGATTCAAAATGTTCTTGCTTAGCCTATTCATTCCCAACAAATCCATTCTTCTAGACCCCCGACCCATGGATGGCTGCACCATGTACCCCAAGCCTGGTGGCATGAGAGAACATGCACTCCCTCTCAATTTCTGCAGGTCCAGAGTTAGGGTGTGACTTCCCTGCTCTCTGTGCTCTAGGTTCTCACCAGCTGTGGCAAGTTGATGCTGGAACCGCAGTCTCCTCTCAAGGCTAGAAGAGGGAAGGCTGTGTTTCTGGTCCCCTGGAGCTGGTCCCAGGACGTGGTTCCTTCCAGGCTGTTGATTTCAGAGGCTGTGCTTCTTCAGTCTATTTGCATATGCCACTTAGTTCTCTGGCTCCATGAGCATCTCCAACATGGAAAGTTTTGGGGGGTTTTTTTGGTCTGTTTTTATGTTTTAATCAAAGTGTACAAGCTGAGAAGAAATAGAGAGAGAAAGCCAGCAAGACCAAAGGCACAGTTTTGTAGTCAAATTAAGTTAGTATGACTTCGAATTTCCATTCCTCGGTCTTAGAGAGGAAATTTGCTTAGTTAGAAGTAGCTAGATCTGCCCACTCTGAAGGGAGGGGAGTGAATACCAGGAAGTAGGGATCCTTGAGGACCAGTTTTGACAGCTACCTGCTATCATCTCACCTTTAAACCATCTCTGACTACTCAGCTGCTACAAACTTCTTTGAAAATAATTAGAAAACTAGTGGTTAATTTACTTTCCAATTTCAAATGGCTCAACCCCTTAGAATTTTGAAAGCACTAATAGCTGGATTCCCTGATAGCTCAGTTGGTAAAAAAAAAAAAAAAAAAAAAAAAAAAAAATCCACCTGCAATCCAGGAGACCCTGGTTCAATTCCTGGGCTGGGAAGATCTGCTGGAGAATGGATAGGGTACCCACTCCAGTATTCTTGGGCTTCCCTTGTGGCTCTGCTGGTAAAGAATTCACATGCAATGAAGAAGACCTGGGTTTGATCCCTGGGTTGGGAAGATCCACTGGAGAAGGAAAAGGCTACCCACTCCAGTATTCTTGCCTGGAGAATTCCATGGACTCTCTAGTCCATGGGGTTGCAAAGAGTCGAACACGACTGAGTGACTTTCACTTTCACTTTCAATAGCTGGATTCAAGGTTTTTGTCATAAAATTTCATGCTTTTTTCCCAACAATATTATATCTTGTCATGTGCCTCTATATCTCTGGGAGAGTTTAGTACAAATGGTGGATTAGACAAATATTAGTTGAAAGAGCAAATACTATTTCTCACTGATAAACTATCTGGGTGATGGAATTCTAATACACTCCCATAAGAGATATTCATATCTCTGAAAGAGAAAATCATTTATTTTTTCTATAAAATTATATATTTAACACATTACTACAAAAACCTATATTCCCTGTCTTTGTAACAGAATGTTTTCTATAAAATAGGACTATGTGACTCCAGCTATAAAATACTGGATTATAATTTTTTATAAGAATGAAAGAGCAAAGAAAACAAACTGTTTTTAAAGATTTTAAAATTATTTTGTGATAATAAAAATTTAAGCCTTTTTATAATTTTTCCTTCACTCCATTGGATGTATTTACAGAAAAGAAAATTAAATCAATCACTTTGATGCAGCATAAATCATGTATGTCACCTATAAAGATTATATTTTTCAAATGCTAAAATAGGTAATATAAATTACTACAGAGATCTTCCCTCTAAAACTTTAGTATCCTATAAATATAGCTTTAAATTAGCCAATAAACTAAACTATACTTTTATTCTGTATAGTCTAATGACCTACTTTTCTTCTAATAACTAGATCTGGCAAATACCATGAAAAATAGATAGACTGCTTCATGTGAATCAAGACTGGACCATACAATTGGAATTTAACTGACTAGAGAGAAAGTCAATAAAATCTCTTGGGCTGTATATATATATATATATATATATATACACACAACTAAACAAATATATGTATTTATATACATATAAATTATAACCTATTTCTCTCTGAGCACATTTATATTAGGATTAAATAATTCACATTAAATTTATTTTATGTCACTAAACATTAGAATAGTACTGTAAAAATCTTAAGATTAATTCAGATGAATTCATGTAATACCAAGGATGTTACAGAACTACTATAATCTAGAAATATTTAGCAATAAAAGAAACTCTGATTAAAAGGAATAAATTAAAAGCATGAGTATTATCTGTCCCTGTTCTCAAGCCAATGAAAGTAACAAAAGAAAAAAAAAAAACACAACAGAAGAATGAGAGGGCTCCATGCTCAATGGGATGCAAAATATTCATCCCTCAAGCTGATATATTTCTCCTCCACTCTCAAGTAGAATTCAAATTTTATTAAAGTTATTATCAGGAAACAATAAAGTTCTTAGAAGAAAAGAGAAGTGAATATTTTTGCATCCTTGGACAGGTAAAGATTTCTCATACCTAACACAAAAACATGAATAAGACTCTAACTATAAACAAAAGTTTAATAAATGAATCACCTTAAAATCAAATAGCTCTTTTCATCAAAAATCACATTGGGACTCCCATTTCTGTTTAGAACAGAAAGTCACAAGAGAAAATTTTCACTACCCAAACAACAGGAACAAGTTGAGAAACTACAAATTCATATCTCAAATCCACTGAAGAACTAAGAAAGCAAATGAGCAAAAAGTGAGTTTGCTAAACTCACTTATATTTACTAAAGAGTGAGGACAGGAAAACTATGAGAGAAAATCTCCAAGCACCCCCAGTGTGTACATGTGGCCAGTGGGGAGGCAGGACACATTTGTGCAAGATCCAAGATATAGTTCTAAGACTGAGGAGCCCTCAGGCCCTCTGATCCCAAGCGCTGCAGAAAGGCCCTCATCCTGCCTTCATAATAGTTGAAGCCAATAGAGAAAAATCCAGAAAATTCAGATCCATCTTAATTACAAACGTGATTAACTCCCGACACTGGCACTCTGACAAAAGAGGCAAGTCTACTTCTGAGCACACATTCTTACTTCAGTCTCTGGCTCAGAGGGTGAAGAATCCACCTGCAATGCAGGAGACATGGATTCAACCCCTGGGTCAGGAAGAACCCCTGGAGAAGTGAATGGCAACCCACTTCAGTATTCTTGCCTGGACAATCCCATGAACAGAGGAGCTACAGTCTATGGGATCGGAAAGAGTCGGACACAACTAAACAACTAACACTACTGAACAGCTAACACTACTGACCTCTAATGCATAATTCTTGCTATAGAATAAAAAAACTGAGTTATACAAAGAAAATATGACCAATCAACAAGAGGAAAGGTGAATTACAGAACCAGATCCAGAGTCTTCATAATTATAATGATACATGTGCTAAACAATCTATTGCAGTCTTTGTGCCAGTACCATACTGTCTTGATGACTGTGGCTTTGTAGTAGAGCCTGAAGTCAGGCAGGTTGATTCCTCCAGTTCCATTCTTCTTTCTCAAGATTGCTTCGGCTATTCAAGGCTTTTTGTATTTCCATACAAATTGTGAAATTATTTGTTCTAGTTCTGTGAAAAATAACATTGGTAGCTTGATAGGGATTGCATTGAATCTATAGATTGCTCTGGATAGTATACTCATTTTCACAATATTGATTCTTCCAATCCATGAACATGGTATATTTCTCCATCTATTTGTGTCCTCTTTGATTTCTTTCATCAGTGTTTTATAGTTTTCTATGTATAGGTCTTTTGTTTCTTTAGGTAGATACATTCCTAAGTATTTTATCCTTCTTGTTGCAATGGTGAATTAATTTCTCTTTCTGTTTCCTCATTGCTAGTGTATAGGAATGCAAGGGATTTCTGTGTGTTAATTTTATATCCTGCAACTTTACTATATTCATTGATTAGCTCTAGCAATTTTCTGGTAGAGTCTTTTAGGGTTTTCTGTGTAGAGGATCATGTCATCTGCAAACAGTGAGAGGTTTACTTCTTCTTTTCCTATCTGGATTCCTTTTATTTCTTTTTCTGCTCTGATTACTGTCGCCAACACTTCCAAAACTATGTTGAATAGTAGTGGTGAGAGTGGGCACCCTTGTCTTGTTCCTGACTTTAAGCGAAATGCTTTCAATTTTTCACCATTGAGGATAATGTTTGCTGAGGGTTTGTCATATATAGCTTTTATTATGTTGAGGTATGTTCCTTCTATTCCTGCTTTCTGGAGATTTTTTTATCATAAATGTATGCTAAAAAAAAAACAATCTATTGCAAATGTGAGTGACAGGGATGAATAGATGGAGAATTTCAGCAGATAACTGAAAACTATATAAAAGAGCAAAATGGAAATGCCAAAAAATGAAAATATAATGTCAGAGATGAGGGATTCTTACAGTAGGCTTATTAGCAGTCTGGCTTATCCTCCCCCCAAAATTAAGTTAACATATACTTGGGTCAATAGAAACTATTCAAGGTGAAATACAAGAAACAAAGAATAGGAAAAAATAGAGTAAAATATACAATGCTTATAGAATAGTATCAAACCAAGTACCATGGGTATAATTGCAGTCAAAAAGAGAAGAGAATAAAAATAAGGTCAAAAATTTTTGAGAAACATACAACATTGGAATTAAAGTATACTTTGATAAAAAATAAATTAATTTAAAAAGTTAAGTTGCTGTTAATACTAGTGGACCAAAAAAAAAAAAAAAATAATAACCACTGTGTTTGTACACGGGAAAATAACACAACACTGTCAATCAACCATACTTAATTTTTTAAAAAGCTTAAAAAGAAAACAGAGAAAATAAAATTTCTATGAACATTAGTGGACAAAAGTATTTAAAAAACAATGGCCAAGAGTTTTCCAAATTAGTGAAATACAACAAACCACATACCAAAATTCAATGCAACATTAAGCAGAATAAATAAATCACAGTTAGGCCCATCATAGCCAAACATCCAAAGATAAAGAGAAAATTTTAAAAATCAATCAGAGAACAAAAGTATGTTATATTTTTATATATTATGACACAGGTATAAAAATGATAGTTGAAATCCCAACAGTTACAATGAAGTCCAGAAAAAAAGTCACAAGTTTATTTATAGTAAAAAACAAAACACACACACAAAAAACTGTCAGTCGAGATCCTATAATGAGTAAAAATGTCTTTTTAAAATAGAGGAAAATAAAAATGTGTTCAGATTAACAATATTAAAGAATAATTATTGTCATTTAAACAATTACAAAGAAGGTTTGTGTTGATGTTCATGCAGGAGCTACTTTGTAATTATTTTACTGTATCTAGAAAATCTTTTCACTGTTTTATATTGCTAAATCTGCAAGATTTTCTGGTAAAGAGGTAAGATTGTAGACAATGAATAATTTTTTTCCAACGTTTAAAAAAATGGTTGCCTTGAAGAAAATTCGGGATCATGTAAAATGAGGGCATTAAAGTGACGTTTGCTTTGACTTTACAATAAATGTAAAGTCATTGTTTATTTTGAATGTACTATTTGAATCTAGAAATATATATCCTCACAAGGTTTAGAAATAGTAATCATCCCTAATATCAATTTAGAAATATAATTTAGAGTTAGAATGAGCTTAGACTCTCCCAAGCCACTGAAACTTGTCACTGAAATGCATGTAGCTTGCTGTGGTTTGTTAGCGCCTACCCTATGACTGCTGCTATTTAGTCACCAAACTGTATTGACTCTTTGCAACCCCATGGACTGTAGCCTGCCAGGCTCCTCTGTCCATGGGACTGTTCAGGCAAGAATAGTGGAGAGTGTTGTCATTTCCTTCTCAAGATAATCTTCTTTACCCAGGGATCCAACCCTACAACCAGGAGTTCTCCAAATCCTGTGTAGAATGTAATGTTAAAGTATAAGCAATTAAAAATGTGTTTAACTGCAGAAATTTTTTTTAGAAATTAGGCCAACAAATGTTTGTTTGTTTGTGTTTTTCTAGAAAGAGTACTACTGCTAACTGTATTAGTCTGCTGAGGCTACTGTAACAAAACAACACAAACCAGACAGTGTAAACAACAGAAATTCATTTTCTCACAGTTCCAGAGTCTAGGAGTCAAGGTCAAGGTGCTGGAGGTCTAGCTCCTTCTGAGGCCACTTTTCTTGGCTTGTCAATGACCCTTGTGTGGTCTGTCTGTGCACTCACTCCTGGCATCTCTCTGTGTGTTCAAATTCCCTCTTCTTATAAGAACATCAATCACACAGGATCAGAGTCCACTCTAAAAACTCAATTTTAACTTAATCACCACTTTTAAGGCCCCATCTCCCAACAGTCACATTCTGACTTACTTGGGTTTAGGGCCTCTGCATATGAAGAGGGAAAATACAATTCAACCTATAACACTGACATTGTTTAAGGTCTGTCACATAAGAACTTGAAAGCCAAGTAACTTTAATTCAGTGTTGTTACTGTATTTAAATTTCCTACAACTTGTCCACATATCCTGCACCTAGGATGAACCAGTTTTACTGTCCACTGGTGACCAATAGCATACTTAATAATAAAATACTGAACGGTTTCCTCTTACAATTGTGAACAAGGCAAGGATTTCAGCCATCACCGCTTCTATTTCTATTAATTATTGTAACAGAGAATCTAGACCACTTGACACATTCAGAAAAAGAAATACTATACATAAAAAGTAAAACTATTCACTTGCAAATAATATAGTTATGTATGTAGAAAATACTGAGGATTCAATTAAAAAAAAAAAAAACCTGAAAATGTCAATCAGCATCAGTATAGGATACAAAGGCAATAAATAAAAATTAATTGTATTCCCATTGCACAAGCAATGTACAATGTATATTTTTAAATTTGCAATTGAACACAAAAATATAAACTAATTGGGGATAAATGTAATAGAAGATGTGGAAGATATCATACTGAAATTACAAGACGCTGTGATGAGGTAAATGAAATTGTAAAAAGTGGAAGCAACATGGACATGGATTGAGTCAATAAAAATAAAATATAAATCCTCTACAAATCGTGGATCTAATTCAATCCCAATTAAATCTAAGTAAGCCTTTTTGCGGGAATTAGCAAGCTGATCCTAAAAGGTACATAAAAAACCAAAGTCTGGTTTAGACAAAACAATCTTGAAAAATGACAATTAGAAGGCATCTCATCTAATTTCAGCAAATCAAAGATTCCCTATGATGTTACAATAATCTAGACAGTGTTATTAATAAAAGGCTAAGTAGGTCAATGGAATAGAATAGAAAAGCAAATAGTATCATGAATACACTGTCAAATAATTTTGGCAAAAGGAAGTACATGCAAAAAGGAGTCTTCAATAAATGGTACCAGACCAATTGGAGGTATATAAGGAGGTAAGTGGCCTTCACTGGTGGCTCAGAGGTTAAAGGGTCTGCCTGAAATGCAGGAGACCTGGGTTCAATCCCTGGGTCAGGAAGATCCCCTGGAGAAGGAAATGGCAACCCACTCCCATCAGGCAGTTTCTGTAAGCCTCTTATCCTTATCCCTCAGAGAGCAGACAGAAGGAAAACCAGTCACAGAAAACTAATCAAACTGATCACATGGACCACAGCCTTGTCTAACTCAACGAAACTATCAGCCATGCCATTTAGGGCCACCCAAGATGGACAGGTCATGGTGGAGAGTTCTGACAAAACGTGGTCCACTGGAGAAGGGGAATGGCCCTTCAGTACTCTTGCCTTGAGAACCCCATGTGCAGTGTAAAAACGCAAAAAGATATGACACTGAAAGTTGAACTCCCCTGGTCAATAGGTGCCCAATATGCAACTGGAGAATAGTGGAGAAATAACTCCAAAAAGAATGAACAGACAAAGCCAAAGTGAAAACAATGCCCAGTTGTGGATGTGACTGATGATGGAAGTAAACTGCAATGCCATAAAGAGAAATACTGCATAGGAACCTGCAATGTTAGGTCCATGAATCAAGGTAAATTAGAAGTGGTCAAAAGGAGATGACAAGGGTGAACATCGACATTTTAGGAATCCGTGAACTAAAATGGACTGAAATGGGAGAATTTAATTCAGATGACCTTTATATCCACTACTGGGGGCAAGAATCCCTTAGAAGAAATGGGGTAGACTTCATAGTCAACAGAAGAGTATGAAATGCAGTACTTGGGTGCATGCTCAAAAATGGCAGAATGGTCTCTGTTTGTTTCCAAGGCAAATCATTCAATATCACAATAATCAAAGTCTATGCCCCAACAAGTAATGCTGAAGAAGGTGAAGTTGAACAGTACTATAAAGACCTACAAGACCTTTTAGAACTAACACCCAAAAAAGATGTCCTTGTCATCATAGGGGACTGGAATGCAAAAGTAGGAAGTCAAGAGATATCTGGAATAACAGACAAAGTTGGCCTTGGAGTACAAAATGAAGCAGGGCAAAGGCTAACAGAGTTTGGCCAAGAAAACTCACTGGTCATAGCAAACACCCTTTTCCAACAACACAAGAGAAGAGTCTACACAGGGACATCACCAGATGATCAACACCAAAATCAGATTGATCATATTATTTGCAGCCAAAGATGCAGAAGCTCTATGCAGCCAATAAAAACAAGACCAGAAGCTGACTGTGGCTCAGATCATGAATTAATTATTGCAAAATTCAGACTTAAGTTGAAGAAAGTAGGGAAAACCACTAGACCATTCAGGTATTACCTAAACCAAATCCCTTATGACTATACAGTGGAAGTGGTAAATAGATTCAAGGGATTAGATCTGATAGAGTGCCTGAAGAACTATGGACGGAGGTTCATGACATTGTACAGAGGCAGGGATCAAGACCTTTCCCAAGAAAAACAAATGCAAAAAGGCAAATGGTTGCCTGAGGGGGCCTTACAAATAGCTGAGAAAAGAAGAGAAGCAGTAGAGAGAGGAGAAAAGGAAAGATATACCCATTTGAATGCAGAGTTCCAAAGGATAGCAAGGAGAGATAATAAAGCCTTCCTCAGTGATCAATGCAAACAAATAGAGAAAAACAATAGAATAGGGAAGACCATAGATGTCATCAAGAAAATTAGAGATGCCAACAGAACATGCAGAGATGGGAACAATAAAGGACAGAAATGGTATGTACCTAACAGAAACAGAAGATACTAATAAGTGGTGGCAAGAATACACAGAAAAACTATACAAAAAAAGATCTTCATGGCCCAGATAACCACGGTGGTGTGATCACTCACCTAGAGCCAGACATACTGGAATGTGAAGTCAAGTAGGCCTTAGGAAGCATCACTACGAACAAACCTAGTGGAGGTGATGGAATTCCAGTTGAACTATTTCAAATCCTAAAAGATGATGCTGTGAAAGTGTTGCACTCAATATGTCAGCAAATTTGGAAAACTCAGCAGAGGCCACAGGACTGGAAAAGGTCAGTTTTTATTCCAATCCGAAAGAAAGGCAGTGCCAAAGAATGCTCAAACTACCACACAATTGCACTCATATCACATGCTAGCAAAGTACTACTCAAAATTCGCCAAGCCAGGCTTCAACATTACATGAACCATGAACTACCAGATGTTCAAGTTGGATTCAGAAAAGGCAGAGGAACCAAATTGCCAACATATGTTGGATCATTACAAAAGCAAGAGAGTTCCAAAAAAGTCTACTTCTGCTTTATTGACTACACCAAAGCCTTTGATTGTGTGGATCACAACAAACTGTGGAAAATTCTGAAAAAGATGGGAATAGCAGACCACCTGATCTGCCTCCTGAGAAATCTGTACAGACGTAAAGAAGCAACAGTTAGAACTGGACATGAAACAGACTGGTTCCAAATCAGGAAAGGAGTATGTCAAGACAGTATTTTGTCACCCTGCTTGTTTAATTTATATGCAGAGTATATCATGAGAAGTGCCAGGCTGGATGACACACAAGCTGGAATCAAGATTGCCAGAAGAAATATCAATAAATTCATATATTTACTTTTTTAAATTTAATTTTTTTTCATTTATTTTTATTAGTTGGAGGCTAATTACTTTACAATATTGTAGTGGTTTTTGTCATACATTGACTTGAATTAGCCATGGATTTACATGTATTCCCCATCCCGATCCCCCCTCCCATCTCCCTCTCTACCCTCTCCCTCTGGGTCTTCCCAGTGTACCAGGCCCAAGCTCTTGTCTCATGCATCCAACCTGGGCTGGTGATCTGTTTCACCATAGATAATATACATGTTTCGATGCTGTTCTCTTGAAACATCCCACCCTCGCCTTCTCCCACAGAGTCCAAAAGTCTGTTCTGTACATCTGTGTCTCTTTCTCTGTTTTGCGTATAGGGTTATCGTTACCATCTTTCTAAATTCCATATATATGTTTTAGTATACTCTAATAGTCTTTATCTTTCTGGCTTACTTCACTCTGTATAATGGGCTTCAGTTTCATCCATCTCATTAGAACTGATTCAAATGAATTCTTTTTAATGGCTGAGTAATATTCCATGGTGTATATGTACCACAGCTTCCTTATCCATTTGTCTGCTGATGGGCATATAGGTTGCTTCCATGTCCTGGCTATTATAAACAGTGCTGCGATGAACATTGGGGTGCACGTGTCTCTTTCAGATCTGGTTTCCTCTGTGTGTATGCCCAAGAGTGGTATTGCTGGGTCATATGGCAGTTCTAGTTCCAGTTTTTTAAGAAATCTCCACACTGTTTTCCATAGTGGTTGTACTAGTTTGCATTCCCACCAACAGTGTAAGAGGGTTCCCTTTTCTCCACACCCTCTCCAGCGTTTATTGCTTGTAGACTTTTGGATAGCAGCCATCCTGACTGGCGTGTAATGGTACCTCATTGTGGTTTTGATTTGCATTTCTCTGATAATGAATGATGTTGACCATCTTTTCATGTGTTTGTTAGCCATCTGTATGTCTTCATTGGAGAAATGTCTGTTTAGTTCTTTGGCCCATTTTTTGATTGGGTCATTTATTTTTCTGGAGTTGAGCTTCAGGAGTTGCTTGTATATTTTTGAGATTAATCCTTTGTTGCTTCGTTTGCTATTATTTTCTCCCAATCTGAGGGCTGTCTTTTCACCTTGCTTATAGTTTCCTTTGTTGTGCAAAAGCTTTTAAGTTTCATTAGGTCCCATTTGTTTATTTTTGCTTTTGTTTCTAATATTCTGGGATGTGGGTCATAGAGGATCCTGCTGTGATTTATGTCAGAGAGTGTTTTGCCTATGTTCTCCTCTAGGAGTTTTATAGTTTCTGGTCTTACATTTAGATCTTTAATCCATTTTGAGTTTATTTTTGTGTATGGTAATAACCTCATATATTTAGATGACACCACCCTTAAGACAGAAAGCAAAGAACTAAAGAGCCTCTTGATGAAAGTGAAAGAGGAGAGTAAAAAAGTTGGCTTAAAACTCAACATTCAGAAAACTAAGATAATGGCGTCTGGTCCCATCACTTCATGGCAAATCGATAGGGAAACAATGGAAACAAGGACAAACTTTATTTTCTTGGGCTCCCAAATCACTGCAGATAGTGACTGCAGCCATGAAAGTAAAAGATGCTTCCTCCTTGGAAGACAAGCTATGACCAACCTAGAAAGCATATTAAAAATCAGAGACATTACTTTGCCAACAAAGGTCGATCCAGTCAAAGCTACGATTTTTCCAGTAGTCATGTATGGATGTGAGAGTTGAAGCTCCAACACTTTGGCCACCAAATGCAAAGACCTGACTCATTGGAAAAGATCCTGATGATGGGAAAGGTCGAAGGCAGAAGAAGAAGGGCACTACAGAGGATGAGATGGTTGGATGGCATCACCGACTCGATGGAATGAGTTTGAGCAGCCTCAGGGAGTTGGTGATGGACAGGGAAGCCTAGTGTGCTGCAGCCATGGGGTCACAGATTGGACACGACTGAGTGATTCAACTGAACTGATTCCCCATCAAGTTTCTGTCTGACCTGACTGTAATCATTGTACCCATCTGTAAGGGCAGGAGATACTTCTAAGTTGTGCTCTAAGCAGGTGTCCAGTCCTGAGGCTTAATGATAATAGGACTCATTCAGAGAGAGGTCTAACACAGGTGAGCTACTTACCCCCTTGTTGTTCAGCTGGTAAAGAATCCTGGGTTGGGAAGATCCCCTGTAGAAGGGAAAGGCTACCCACTCTAGTATTCTGGCCTGGAGAATTCCACAGACTGTATTGCCCATGGGGTGGCAATGAGTCAGACATGACTGAGTCACTTTAACAAAACGGAATCATCTCTCTTGATGACATTCCCATCACTTTAACCATAATGACAAATCAGTTTTGCCAACCTCACTCTGAAGCTTGTTATGAATTTTAAACTCACTGTGAATTATTTCAGACAAAAATAGAGGAGAAATGATTGCCACTGATTCAAGCAGTTAACTGAGTTTTAATGGGGTGTCATTTTGCATAATTTGATTATAGTTTGTTGACATTAGAAAATAATTGAACATTTGTAGTCAGCTTTAAATGGTCAGTTCTGTTAGCACAGTAATCTGCATGCACTTTGACTTTTTTTCAGCATTGTGCAGGTTCTAAAGAATTGATATGCACACTATTCATTTCCAATTTGTCCTTAATTGGACAGTTTTCTTAGGGTGCTTATTCCCTGCCATGCCCCCCCCCCAATTTTTCTTTTTTTTCATCCTTAACTGATGTAAGTTACTTTCTTGGTCTAAGTATTCTCATCTGTCACATGTTTATGAATGTATGTCAATTTGTATTTTAATTAGTATTTGAGAGCTTCTTCTTTTGGCTTAAATGTATAGGAAGATTTGACATTGAGACAATGAAGAATACTTTGTATGAGAATTAAGTGCAATATGTTACCAGGAATTATGCCACAACAAAGCAGAAACTGATGGTAATTCTGCACAATGCTTAAGTTAATGAGACTGAGAACTATGCCTACCTAAGGTGGCTGTGAAATCCCCACCCAGTGGAAGTACTGAATTCAGACCCAGTGCCTGCGAGATACAACTGAGTCTTTCTGGCTCACTTTCTCTTGAGGAGCTGTGTCTAAGTTCCAAGTGACTAACCATGAGAAGGAAAGATCAGTTGGTATATCTGAATAATTACTGAATTCTGTACATATGACATTTCTACTAAAATGCAGACATTGTTTTAAGTGCTGGGGAGACATTATTAATAAAGTAGAAAAGTTCTTGTTCTTAGGAACTTAGATTCTAGTGGGAAAGTCAGTCATAAACAGATATATAAACACATACATATCAGTTAGGTCCAGTGCTGTGCAGAAAGGCACATGGAAAATGCAAGGGAGGGTTGCTATTGAATATGGGGAGGTTCTCAGGCATTGGGAGCAGGTGACTTCTGAGCAAGAAGAATAAGTTGAAGATGGAAGTGATGTGCACATATGGGTGAGGAGTATTCTAGGCAGGAGGAGCATGCAAATGCTTGTCTTAAGGAGACAGCTAGTACATCTGAGAAATAACAAGGGGGTTGACGTGGGCAGAGCCCAGTGCAGGGAGATAGAGGAAGGTGAAATTAGACCCACAATCAGGGGGGTCAGATAACATCTGCCTCAGAAGACATAGGAAGAACTTTGGATTTCATTCTAAATCAGATGGGGCATCACTTAGTAACAGCAAGTGAGTAAAGGTTTAAATTTCATTTTGTTTTTTCTTTGCCTATAATTCTGTTTACATAAAGGCTGCCACGTCTGAAAGAAATTTATAGTCCTACACTAATGTCACTTACATGTTGGCTCTAGAACTTGGTGATGCTGTCCTTTGCATCACAAGTGTCTATCTGGCTAGACTCATTCTGTCTTGACACATTCAATTATAATTAAGTGGGCTTCTCTGCCTTTTTGCTAGATTATGAGTTACCTGAGCATAAAACCTCTACAGAATGTATTACAGAACTCAATGGAGGGCCTGTACACATTTTTTAAACTGAGATGAGGCTAACAGACACTGTCTGTTAACAAGATCATTGGTATTTCCTCAGTCAGGAGAATAACAGAGACATGTTTCTTTCCATATTCCCCATACAAGGCTATACAATGGAATTAATCTGGTCTTTTGCATATTCTCCACTAAAACTGAGCCTAACACCTCAAAATAAAAGGGAGACTTCACAGGCCCATGGACCTGTCTGCTCCTTATTTTGTTAATTCAAAGAGAAATGAGAGTCTTATAAACTCCTATGATACTGTGTTTTCCAAAACAGGTTTGTTATTTATCACTGAGTAAACTAGTTGATTTAAAGATCCATTGTTAAAAGTGAAATATGTCATTTACAGATATCAAATAAGATGAATCGACCTTTTCTAAAATATTAAGAAGGCTGCAGTTTATCTCGTGCTGCAATTTTTTAAATGTCAAACAAAAGTAAATGCCAAATGTGAAAAATTGAAAATAGTATGAAAACATATGCTGTTTATAATTCTTAAAGGACAAGCACTATCTCTGTATCAATTTTTTCTGTGGTTAAAATCTCAGGAAATCATTCAACATAGATTTAAACACAATCCTTTATGAAATTCATATCTTTTGTCTTCTAAATAGGGTTACATTACCATTACTTTATTTCATATTTAATATTCTCTTCAAACCTAGTGAAAAATATAAATCATCTACAGTCAATGATTTTAAGTGTTTTCAAACACATATGTCTACTGTGGAGAGGAAAGGAGAACAAGTATCTTTTATAAATAAAACAGAAGAATAATTTTTCTTATTATCTTACTATAAACATACATTTTTTAAAGTGGACTCCCCAGCATAGATCACATCCTGGGCCACAAATCTATCCTTGGTAAATTGTAAAAATTTGAAATCATTTCAATCATTTTTTTTCTGATCACAATGCAGTAAGATTAGATATCAACTACAGGGGAAAAAACTATAAAAAACACAACCACATATGCAGGCTAAACAACACACTTCTGAATAACCAAAAGGTCACAGAAAAAATAAAAAAGGAAATCAAAGTATGCATAGATACAAATGATGATGAAAACACAACCCAAAACCTATGGGATTCAGTAAAAGCAGCAAATTCAGTAAGAGGGATGTTCATAGCTAGACAAGCCTACCTCAAGAAACAAGAGAAGCATCAAATAAGCAACCTAGATTTACACATAAAGCAACTTGAAAAAGAAGAAAGAAAAAGCCCAAAGTCAGTAGAAGGAAAGAAATCATAAAAATCAGAGCAGAAATAACTGAAAAAAAAACAAAGGAGATGATAGCAAAGATCAACAAAACTAAAAGCTGGATCTTGAGAAGATAAATAAAATAGACAAACTGTTAGCCAGACTCATCAAGGAAAAAAAGGGAAAAGATTCAAATCAATAAAACTAGAAATGAGAATGAAGAAATCACAACAGACAACACAGAAATACAAAAGATCATAAGATACCACTATGAGCCAATAAAATGGACAACTTGGAAGAAATGGACAAATTCTTAGAAACGTATAACCTTTCAAAACTGAACCAGGAAGAAATAGAAAATCTGAACATATCAATCATAAACACGGAAATCAGCACTGTACTCAAATATCTTCAAACAAACAAAAGCCCAGGACCAGATGATTCACAGGTGAGTTCTACCAAAAATTTAAAGAGATGACACCTATCCTACTTAAACCCTTTGAGAAAATTGCAGAGGAAGACAAACCAAATGAATTCTATGAAGTCACCATCACCCTGACACCAAAACCAGATGAAGATGTCACAAAAAGAAAACTCAGGCCAATATCACAGATGAATATAGATGCAATAATTCTCAAAAAATTCTAGCAAACAAAATCCAACATATTAAAAAGATCATACATCATGAGCAAGTGGGCTTTATCCCAGGGATGCAAGGATTCTTCAATATTTGCAAATCAATGTGATACACCATTTAACAAATTGAAAGATAAAATCCATAAGGAATCTCAATAGATGCAGAGAAAGCCTTTGACAATATTCAACATCCATTTGTGATAAAAAAAAAAAACCCTTCAGAAAGCAGGCATAGAAGGAACATACCTCAACATAATAAAAGCCATGTATGACAAACTCATAGCAAATATTATCCTCAAAGGTGAAACATTGAAAGCATTTCCTCTAAAACCAGGAACAAGACAAGGATGGCCACTCACACCACTACTATTCAACATAGTTTTGGAAGTCCTAGCAACAGCAATCAGAGAATAAAAAGAAATAAAAGAAATCTAGGTAGGAAAAGAAGTAAAACTCCCACCATTTGCAGATGACATGATCCTCTACATAGAAAACCCTAACGACACCACTAGAAAATAACTAGAGCTAATCAATGAATATAGTAAACTTGAAAGACATAAAATTAATACACAGAAATCCTTTGCATTTCTATACACTAACAATAAAAAAAAACAGAGAAAGAAATTAAGGAAACAATCCCATTCACCATTGCAATGAAAAGAATAAAATGCTTAGGAATATATCTACCTAAACAAACAAAAGATCTACATATAGAAAACTATAAAACACTGAGGAAAGAAACCAAAGATGACACAAATGGAGAAATATACAGTGTTCAAGGATTGGAAGAATCAATATTGTGAAAATGAGCATATTACTCAAAGCAATCTATAGATTCAACACAATCCCTATCAAGCTACCAACAGTATTTTTCACAGAACTAGAACAAATAATTTCACAATTTGTATGGAAATACAAAAAAACCTCAAAGAGCCAAGGCAATCTTGAGAAAGAAGAATGGAACTGGAGGAATCAGCCTGCCTGATTTCAGACTAAACTACAAAGCAATAGTCATCAAGACAGTATAGTACTGGCACAAAGACAGAAATATAGATCAATGGAACAAAATAGAAAGCCCAGAGATAAACCCACACACCTATGGAAACCTTATCTTTGACAAAGGAGGCAAAAACATACAGTGGAGAAAAGACAATCTCTTTAACAAGTGGTGCTGGGAAAACTGGTCAACCACCTGTAAAAGAATGAAACAAAACACTTTCTAACACCATACACAAAAATAAATTCAAAAAGAATTAAAGATCTAAATGTAAGATAAGAAACTATAAAGCTCCTAGAGGAAAACATAGGCAAAACACTCTCTGACATAAATCACAACAAGATCCTCTATGACCCACCTCCCAGAGTAATGGAAATAAAAATAAATAAGTGGGACCCAATTAAACTTAAAAGTTTTTGCACAACAAAGGAAACTATATGTAAGGTGAAAAGGCACCCTTCAGAATGGGAGAAGATAATAGCAAATGAAATAACTGACAAAGAATTAATCTCCAAAATATACAAGCAGCTCATGCAGCTCAACATCAGAAAAATGAACAACCCAATCAAAAAGTGGGCCAAACAACTAAACAGAAATTTCTCCAAAGAAGACATGCAAATGGCTAATAAACACATGAAAAGATGCTCAACATCACTCATTATTAGAGAAATGCAAATCAAAATCACAATGAGGTATTATCTCACAGTGATCAGAATGGCTGCCATCAAAAAGTCTATAAACAATAAATGCTGGAGAGGGTGTGGAGAAAAGGGAACCCTCTTACACTGTTGGTGGGAATACAAACTAGTACAGCCACTACGGAGAACAGTGTGGAGATTCCTTGAAAAACTGGAAATAGAACTGCCTCCGTTCGATGACTCAGAAATCTCACTGCTGGACATACACTTGAAGGAAGCAGAATTGAAAGAGACACATGTAACCCAATGTTCATTGCAGCACTTTTTACAATAGCTAGGACATGGAGGCAACCTAGATATCCATTGGCAGATGAATAGATAAGGAATTTGTGTCACATACACACAATGGAATATTACTCAGCTATAAAAAGGAACACATTTGAGTCAGTTTTAATGAGGTAGATGAATCTGGAGTCTATTATATAGAGTGAAGTAAGTCAGAAAGAGAAACACCTATACAGTACATTGACACATATATATGGAATGTAAAAAGATGGTGATGATGATCCTATATGTAGGGCATCAAAGGAGACACAGATGTGGGAAAAGTTGAGGGTGGGATGATCTAAGAGAATAGCACTGAGACATGAATATTACAGTATATAAAATAGATGACCAGTGCAAGTTTGAAGCAAGTTTGAGCACTGGCTTTGAGTGCCCTGCTCTGGGACAACCCAGAGGGATGGGGTGAGGAGGGAGGTGGTTGGGGGTTTCAGGATGGGGGACACATATGCACCGATTACTGATTCATTTTGATGTATGGCAAAAAACACCACAATATTGTAAAGTAATTATCCTCCAATTAAAATCAATTAATTAATTTAAAAAATAAGTGGAATCCCCTGTGTATTATTCAATTAAGTAGCATATATTCAGTTATCATTTCTTTGACTGAATAAATTAGGAAGACTTCTTTATATAAACAACCTTTTTAAGTTATTAACTCAATTGTGCAACAAACTTGTTGAGACTGTATACCATGCCCTCTGCTGTATGCTGAGGGAAAATAAACTTAAAGAGGTAAGTGAACACTTGGGTCCCACCCTCACAATTACATAAGTGATACTTATTTGAATGATATATTGCAATATTTCTCAAAAATGGTAATGAACAGAAACTAATTTTCAATGCAGAATATCCATAACTACTTCAAGTGATGAAAGAGAAAGACCTACAACTCAGATTACTGTACCCAGCAAGGGTCTCATTTAAATATGAAAGAGAAATCAAAAGCTTTACAGACAAGCAAAAGCTGAGAGAATTCAGCACCACCAAACCAACTCTCCAGCAAATGCTAAAGGATCTTCTCTAGACAGCAAACACAGAAAGGGTGTATAAACTCAAACCTAAAACAACAAAGTAAATGGCAATGGGATCATAGTTATCAATAATTACCTTAAGTGTAATTGGGTTGAATGCCCCAACCAAAGACAAAGACTGGCTGAATGGATACAAAAACAAGACCCCTATATATGTCATCTACAAGAGACCCACCTCAAAACAAGGGACACATACAGACTGAAAGTGAAGGGCCAGAAAAATATATTCCACACAAATATAGACCAAAAGAAAGCAGGAGTATCAATACTCATATCAGATTAAATAGACTTTAAAATAAATGCTGTGAAAAGATACAAAGAAGGACACTACATAATGATCAAAGGATCAACCCAAGAGGAAGATATAACAATTATAAATATATATGCACTCAACATAGGAACAACACAATATGTAAGGCAAATGCTAACAAGTATCAAAGGGGAATTTAACAATAACACAATAACAGTGGGAGACCTTAATACCCCAATCACATCCATGGATAGATCAACTAAACAAAAAATTAACAAGGAAACACAAACTTTAAATGATACAATAGACGAGTTAGACCTAATTGATATCAATAGGACATTTCACCCCAAAACAATCAATTTCACCTTTTTCTCAAGTGTATAGGGAACCTTCTCCAGGATAGATCACGTCCTGGGCCATAAATCTAGCCTTGATAAATTCAAAAAGATTGAAATCATTCCAAGCATCTTTTCTGACCACAATGCAGTAAGATTAGATGTCAATTACAGGAGAAAAACTATTAAAAATTCCAACATATGGAGGCTGAAAAACATGCTGCTGAATAACCAATAAATTACAGAATAAATCAAAAAAGAAATCAAAATAGGCATAGAAACAAATGAAAATGAAAACAAAACAACCCAAAACCTATGGGACACTGTAAAAGCAGTGCTAAGGGGAAGGTTCATGGCAAAACAGGCTGACCACAAGAAAAAAGTCAAATAAATAACCTAACTCTACACCTAAAGCAACTAGAAAAGGAAGAAATGAAGAACCCCAGGGTTAGTAGGAGGAAAAAAATCTTAAAAATTAGGTCAGAAATAAATGCAAAAGAAACAAAAGAGACCATAGGAAAAATCAACAAAGCTAAAAGCTTGTTCTTTGAGAAGATAAATAAAACAAACAAACCATTAGCCAGACTCATCAAGAAATAAAGGGAGAAGAATCAAATCAACAAAATTAGAAGTGAAAATGGAGAGATCACAATAGACAACACAGAAATGCAAAGGATCATAAGAGACTGCTATCAGCAACTATATGCCAATAAAATGGACAACTTGGAAGAAATGGACAAATTCTTAGAAAAGTACAACTTTCCAAAATTGAACCAGGAAGAAATAGAAAATCTTAACAGACCCATCACAAGCACAGAAATTGAAACTGTAATCAGAAGTCTTCCAGCAAACAAAAGCCCAGGAACAGATAGTTTCACACCTGAATTCTACCAAAAATTTAGAGAAGAGCTAACACCTATCCTACTCAAATTCTTATAGGAAATTGCAGAAGGAGGTAAACTTCCAGACTCACTCTATGAGGCCACCATTACCCTAATACCAAAACCAGACAAAGATGCCGCAAAAAAAGAAAACTACAGGCCAATATCACTGATGAACATAGATGCAAAAATCCTTAACAAAATTCTAGCAAACAGAATCTGACAACATATTAAAAAGGTCATACATCCTGACCAAGTGTGCTTTATCCCAGGGATGCAAGGATTCTTCAATATGTGCAAATCAATCAATGTAATACACCACATTAAAAAATTGAAAGATAAATACCATATGATTATCTCAATAGACATACAGAAAGCATTGACAAAATTCAACATCCATTTGTGATAAAAACCCACCAGAAAGCAGGCATAGAAGGAACATACCTCAACATAATGAAAGCTATATATGACAAACCCACAGCAAACATTATCCTCAATGGTGAAAAGTTGAAAGCATTTCCCCTAAAATCAGGAACAAGACAAGGATGCCCAATCTCACCACCACTATTCAACATAGTTTTGGGAGTTTTGGCCATGGCAATCAGAGCAGAAAAAGAAATAAAAGGAATCCAGATTGGAAAAGAAGAAGTGAAACTCTCACTGTTT
This sequence comes from Cervus elaphus, assembly GCF_910594005.1. Classification (NCBI taxonomy): domain Eukaryota; kingdom Metazoa; phylum Chordata; class Mammalia; order Artiodactyla; family Cervidae; genus Cervus; species Cervus elaphus. The sequence goes on along the minus strand of NC_057843.1, from coordinate 3,387,221 downwards.
GCAGATGACATGATCCTCTACATAAAAAAAACCCTAAAGACTCTACCAGAAAATTACTAGAGCTAATCAATGAATATAGTAAACTTGAAAGACATAAAATTAATACACAGAAATCACTTGCATTCCTATACACTAACAATGAGAAAACAAAAAAAGAAATTAAGGTAACAAGCCCATTCACCATTGCAACAAAAAGAATAAAATACTTAGGAATATATCTACCTAAACAAACAAAAGATCTACATATAGAAAACTATAAAACACTGAGGAAAGAAACCAAAGATGACACAAATGGAGAAATATACAGTGTTCAAGGATTGGAAGAATCAATATAGTGAAAATGAGCATATTACTCAAAGCAATCTATAGATTCAACACAATCCCTGTCAAGCTACCAACAGTATTTTTCACAGAACTAGAACAAATAATTTCACAATTTGTATAGAAATACAAAAAACCTCAAAGAGCCAAGGCAATCTTGAGAAAGAAGAATGGAACTGGAGGAATCAGCCTGCCTGATTTCAGACTAAACTACAAAGCAATAGTCATCAAGACAGTATAGTATTGGCACAAAGACAGAAATATAGATCAATGGAACAAATTAGAAAGCCCAGAGATAAACCCACACACCTATGGACACCTTATCTTTGACAAAGGAGGCAAAAACATACAGTGGAGAAAAGACAATCTCTTTAACAAGTGGTGCTGGGAAAACTGGTCAACCACTTGTAAAAGAATGAAACTAGAACACTTTCTAACACCATACACAAAAATAAACTCAAAATTGATTAAAGACCTAAATGTAAGACCAGAAACTATAAAACCCCTAGAAAAAAACATAGGCAAAACACTCTCCGACATAAATCACAGCAAGATCCTCTATGACCCACCTCCCAGAATATTGGAAATAAAAGCAAATATTAACAAATGGGACCTAATTAAACTTAAAAGCTTTTGCACAACAAAGGAAACTATAAGCAAGGTGAAAAGACAGCCCTCAGATTGGGAGAAAAGAATAGCAAATGAAGAAACTGACAAAGAATTAATTTCAAAAATATACAAGCAACTCCTGCAGCTCAATTCCAGATAAATAAATGACCCAGTCAAAAAATGGGCCAAAGAACTAAACAGACATTTCTCCAAAGAAGACATACAGATGGCTAACAAACACATGAAAAGATGCTCAACATCACTCATTATCAGAGAAATGCAAATCAAAACCACAATGAGGTACCATTACACGCCAGTCAGGATGGCTGCTATCCAAAAGTCTACAAGCAATAAATGCTGGAGAAGGTGTGGAGAAAAGGGAACCCTCTTACACTGTTGGTGAGAATGCAAACTAGTACAGCCACTATGGAGAACAGTGTGGAGATTCCTCAAAAAACTGGAAATAGAACTGCCATATGACCCAGCAATCCCACTGCTGGGAATACACACTGAGGAAACCAGAATTGAAAGAGACACTTGTACCCCAGTGTTCATCACAGTACTGTTTGTAATAGCCAGGACATGGAAGCAACCTAGATGTCCATCAGCAGACGAATGGATAAGAAGGCCATGGTACATATACACAATGGAATATTACTCAGCCATTAAAAAGAATACATTTGCATCAGTTCTAATGAGGTGGGCCAATGAGATGGACCAAACACCAATACAGTATACTAGCACATATATATGGAATTTAGAAAGATGGTAATGATAACCCTATATGCCAGACAGCAAAAGAGACACAGATGTATAGAACAGTCTTTCAGACTCCGTGGGAGAGGGCAAGAGTAGGGTGATATGGGAGAATGGCATTGAAACATGTATATTATCATATGTGAAATGAATTGTCAGTCCATGCTATGCATGAGACAGAGTGCTCGGGGTTGGTGCACTGGGATGACCCAGAGGGATGGGATGGGGAGGGAGGTGGGAGGGGGGTTCAGGATGGGGAACACATGTACACCTGTGGTGGATTCATGTCAATGTATGGCAAAACCACTACAATATTGTAAAGTAATTAGCCCCCAATTAAAATAACTACATTTATATTAAAAAAATAAAAAAATAACTATAAATAATAAAGTATTTAAACAGTGAATAATAGAAAATTTACAGGATTGATTTACGTTTTTCTTTCTGGAACTAGGTGACAGATTCACAGAGCAATCTTTGACTTCTCAGGCACAAAATATAACGTATTGTAGAATTATCAGTCCTTTTTTGTTGAAATGAATATTTCATTTTTCAAATGCCATGTTTCTTACATTTCACTTAGAAATTTTTACTTGTTGCAAGTTCACTAAGTTTTTCTGCTATGTTCTCTTTTAGAAATTGTGTAATCTTAGCTATCATGTTTAGGACTTTGATCCATTTTGAGTTAGCTTTTATGTATTATGTGAAATAAAGCTTAGAGTTCATATTGTTGTATATAAATTTTCAATTGTTTCAAGCACCTTTAGCTGGGGGTAGGGGAAGCTGCCCTTTCCTCATTGACTTGCCTGGACCTTTTTTTCTAAAACACTAAAAGAACTTTACTGGAAAACAATTGGCTATATATGTATAGGTTCATTTCTGGAATTTTCATTCTGTTCCAGCGATCAATATGTTTGTACTTATGGAAAACCTATTATGTCTTGAATAAATAGCCTTAAGAAAAAAATCTTGAAATTTGGTATTTGAATCCTGTAACTACTCTCTCAAAGTTATTTTGGTTATCCTGTGTTCTTTTTGTATAATCTTTCAAAATTTTATCAATTTTTACAAAAAATATTCTGCTGGGATTTTAATTTGGATTTCATTCAACCATACATTAATTTGGGGGTAATTGACATTTCAGCACTATTGAGTTTCTCAATCTATTAGTATGGTATATACCTACCTACTTAGGTCTTTATTTTAGCAATGATTGCAGTTGTCTGTATATACATCTTGACATACTTTGCTCAATGTATCCTTAGGAATTTCATATTTTTAGTACAATTGCAAATGGAATCATTGTCAATTAATATTTAAAAGAAATTTTAAACTGAGAAAAAGTGTTTAGTATTTACCCACATAGTTCCCATTCTGCTGAGCAATAGCAGCCCCAAGCTCCCTACCATAACTTGTCTGTGACAAGAGACAACTAACTCTCAGATGTCACAGCGCCTCACAGAACTCTCCAGTGTTCATCCCTGAGGCCCAGACTTCTATGAGTGCACATACCCAGCATCCTGAGTTTCTTTGCCAGGTCCATCAACTTCCACCTGACCCTGTGTTTGGGGAAGATTGGTTAGCAAGTCTTTATCTGCTCTTCTGATTCATTTCCAGATCTTTAACCCACAGCCTCCCCTCCCCATAGTATTAATACCACAGTGGCACTGCTTCTCTGATTTTGTCACTTCTATTCACTATCCCTTCTATAAAAGGCCTTGTAAGTTTTTAAAGAGACCTCAACACTATCTTAACCATGGGACCAAAGTTAGTGTAAACAGTAATGAGGCAGATGACTTCATACACACTGTGACAGGTGCTGAGACAGATCTCAGCTATACTGCTGATGTACTGCTAAGAAAAGTGCATCATCTGAATCTAACCATGAGGAAACACTCCACAAGCCCAAACTGAGGAACATTTTACCAATAACTGACTTCTAGTATTAAAAATATGCTGTAGTTAAGGAAAATTTTAAAAACTAAGGAAGTGTTCCAAAATAAAGTTGAGGCAAGAATGTAAGGTATGCTCATGAATTTTTTTTTAAAAAAAGTTTTCTTCTGTATAGAAGGCACTAGATAGACAGTTGAAAATGTTAACTACCCATAGATTGAAGTATTATATCAAAATTGATTTCATGGCAAATAGATGGGGAGACAATGGAAACAGTGACAGACTTTATTTTGGGGGGCTCCAAAATCTCTGCAGATGGTGACTGCAGCCATGAAATTAAAAGACGCTTGCTCCTTGGAAGAAAAGCTATGACCAACCTAGACAGCATATTAAAAAGCAGAGACATCACTTTGCCAACAAAGGCCCATCTAGTCAAAGCTATGGTTTTTCCAGTAGTCATGTATGGATGTGTGAGTTGGACTATAAAGAAAGCTGAGCGCCAAAGAATTGATGCTTTTGAACTGTGGTGTTGGAGAAGACTCTTGAAAGTCCCTTGGACTTGCAAAGAGATCGAACCAGTCAATCCTAAAGGAAATCAGTCCATCAGTCCTGAATATTCATTGGAAGGGCTGACGCTGAAGCTGAAGCTCCAATACTTTGGCCACTTGATACGAAGAACTGACTCATTAGAAAAGACCCTGATGCTGGGAAAGATTGAAGGTAGGAGGAGAAGGGGATGACAGAGGTTGGATGGCATCACTGACTTGCCGGACATGAGTTTGAGTAAGCTCCAGGAGTTGGTGATGGACAGGGATGCCTGGTGTACTGCAGTCCAAAGAGTCAGACACAACTAAGTGACTGAACTGAACTGTCTGCAACTTTCAAAACCTCAGGGAAAAAAAGTAATATTAATGTGGTAAAATGCTAACATTTGGGGGATTTAAGTAAAGGGCATTTGGGAATTTTTACAAATTTGTTGTAAGTCTAAAATTTTTCCTCCAAAATTTTAAAAGATTCCTGTAACAAGATTGCAAAAGAACATATGCTTTTATCCCTTCCTCCTGAACTACCATTAAAATATAGGGAAGAAAGAATAACACAAAGAAAAAGGGAAAGAAGAGACGTAAGGTTGAAAGGTATAAATCCATAATAAGCAGATAACAAAGACAAAACACACATAATGATACATGCATAACAACATAACAAAGACACATTTTTGTTTAGGAAATTTTTTGAAGATCTTAAAGAAGTGAAGCAAGAAAGAAGAAATGGGAAGAATGTGCCCAGCACAGAAGGGTAGTCACTGAGAATATTCTGTCCACCTTGGAATAGGGAGAAGAAGGAGTCAGAGAGAGAGGTCTTATGGGGAACAAAGAATGCAAAATAACTCAGCAGTTGATTGAAAATGGCCACCTGACAGAGGTCAAGAGTTCCTTCGTTAAAATGTAAGTAAACTAGAGGTTCCATAAAAGAAAAAAAAGAAAAAAGAATTGTATAAAAACTAATAATACAAATATGAGAAAACTGGTCCAAACAGAGAAAAAGTCAATGGAATTTAGGCAGCAAAATGAATTAATTACAGCAAAAGATAGATTAAAGCTGAAGAATATTAGAGTTATGGCAAAAGATATATTTTTCTTTATCTTCTAAACATTCTATATAAAAAGCATGATACAACACCCCAGCAAAAATAACAAGTAGACCAACATACAAGAAACATGTACGACAAAGAGAAAGGCTTCACTTATGGAGGTTTAATTGGAGCTATTCATACCTATATATGTAAAAGTAGTCTAAAGACACTGGAATAGAAAATAGGAATAGAGAAGGAAGGCAGATGAGATCAGAGAAGTTGATAAAAGTATCTTTAATCCTTTGGTAATATTTTCATTATTGCTGCATGGAATGTATGTGGGGATTCTTTTTCTGTTTTGCTTTTCTGACTTTTAGTATGTCAAAATTCCATGATGCTATTTAAAAAATAAAATTAGTCAAAATATAGAAGCATACATTTGTATTCTATGTTGGTCTCCATTTCTCCAAGGAAGGCAAAAACTCTTGCCCAAAGAGGAAACAGTTTCCCTAGATGGAAAGGTACTTCATTCATGCAGACTGTGTGTGACAGACATTGGTTTCTTGATTAAAAACTCTGACACTAAATAAGAACTTGATTTGTTGATTTATCAAGCTAAAGAAAGGTCTGAATAAGACTAAATTTAACCATACCCTTCTCTACATTTCACAAAACAGCCTTTTATCATCTGTGGTATCTTTCCAAGGACATTTGTGTCAGAGTTGACTATGACAACTATATCTTTGATATATCCTCTAACCTCCACTATTAACAGAATTTCTTGGTATGAGAGCACTGTTTTAAGGGAATAAGACTGGTTAATAAAATATGTGGAGATAACTTTTCACTATAAAGTGGGAATGACATGTATCTATTTTCCCTTTATATTTTCTCTTCCCTAAAATGTCAGAAAAAGCCACAAGATCTTTTCTGTGTTGACTGTTTTCTCTTATCTACCTCACTTCTGTGAAAGACTAAGAAAATTTAAAGAAATTAAAGAGCTTCTGACAATTGTACAAATAGACTAAATGCAGAATTTCATGTATGCTCCCAGCAAACTTCTGCTGCCATTTAGGTTTAAACAGAGAATTGACACGACAAATTTCACCACTGCCAAATCCTCAGACACTAAGTGAGGTTCTAAATCCCTAATGGTGATTTAAAGAGTAGAGTTGAGAACTCCTGTCACTTTACTGTTCATGTGGTGCTGAGCACTCCTCTTTTTGTCACTGAACCTGTAAGAATTCCCACTAATATAAAGTAAAGGAGAAGGCTTAAAAGGTATTGAAAGTCATAGGAAAGAAAATGTAACACGTCTTATGTCTGGTCAAATCAACGGAGACAGGAAAACTCTCCATCAAATATTGGTGACTTTTTCCTTTTTTAATATGAATCTACTTATGTTTAATTAAAATTGGGTTTATTACTATTTGCTAAAGGGCCCCCAGGTGGCACAGTGGTTAAAGAATCTGCCTGCTAAGGCAGGAGTCACAAGAGATGCGGATTCTATCCCCAGGTCTGGAAGATCCCCTGGAGGAGGAAATGGCAACCATCTCTAGTATTCTTGCCTGGTAAATCCCATGGACAGAGAAGCCTGGAAGGCTACAGTCCATGGGGTAGCAAAGAGTTGGACACAACTGAGCAACTGAGCACACACACTATTAACTAAAAGCCTTGAATGCCTCAGAGCAAATGTATTTTCAAGAGGAAAATTTATTTTCAATGTATCTCATTCAATTTGCAGCAATAGGAGAGAAAGGTCCTGTTTTAAATTCTTGCCTATTTAGCTACCAAGACATAATCAAGCACTCTTTCATTTGAGGAGGAAATAGGAGAATATACTTGGCTTAGACAAGTTTGTGTCTTAAATTGTTGTGAACATAAATATAAATTTACTAACATCAGAAATGAAAGTAATACTATAGGACAATTCAGTAAAAACAATGGGATAATTAAGTAATATATCCAGACTTTCTAAAGTATCAAACATTTACATTAAAAGCCTTAAATAGTGTGTACTGATGACTAGAGAATAAGATTCTGAGCAGAAATTACTGGAAAATTTTACTCTGAGGAAAAAAAGTTAATGAATTTCATTCTTTTAAGTCTTTTTTCCTGTCTCTTCTTTCTCACATAAATCTCTCATTCAATGGAGGAATTTGTAGAGATAAAAAGATAAATAATTTCATTTGTAAACACCCGATAGATTAACCTCCTCCTTTCCTTCCACCCAGCCATAAAAAACTATCAATATTTAAACAAATAATTTTAAAGTTTCCTTCCTCTTTCCTCCTTGTTTGGACCAAGTTTAAAGTGTTACCTTAAATCAGACCCTACTCTGTATAACTTTTCAATTTCATATTTCATATATAATTTTGGTTTAAATAGGTTTAGTGTTCCTGTTGAGCTGTGAACATTTAAAGTGAAAATAACTTAGATTTTTCTAGTGGAAAACGTATGAGAAATAAGCAGTCATGAACAAGCTAGATATACAAATAGCCTACCCCTGTGTATCTTGGTTTCCAGTCTGCTCAGGTTACAAAAAGACCCTTCCTAGGAAACTTTACTTTTATTAAAGATTAACTAGATAGAAATTTATTCTTACAAATCAGAAAAGTATTCCAGTTGAGAAAACTTTACCTTTAAGTTTAAAGTAGGTTAAAGTGTAAATTATATTTTTTTAAAAATCAAGATTATTTTCATTTTAAAATTTACATTATTCAAATAACTAGGAATAAATCTACCTAAGGAGGTAAAAGACCTGTCCTTGGAAAACTATTAGACACTGATGAAAGAAATTGAAGACAGTGCAAACAGATGGAAAGATAAATTCTATTCCTGGATTAGAAGAATTAATATTTTTTAAATGACCATATTAGCCAAGTCAATCTATAGATTCACTGCTGCTGCTGCTGCTGCTAAGTTGCTTCAGTCATGTTCGACTCTGTGCGACCCCACAGACAGCAGCCCACCAGGCTCCCCTGTCCCTGGGATTCTCCAGGCAAGAGCACTGGAGCGGGTTGCCATTTCCTTCTCCAATGCATGAAAGTGAAAAGTGAAAGTGAAGTCGCTCAGTCATGTCCGACTCCTAGCAACCCCATGGACTGCAGCCTACCAGGCTCCTCTGTCCATGGGATTTTCCAGGCAAGAGTACTGGAGTGGGGTGCCATTGCCTCCTCCGTAGATTCACTGCAACCTCTATCAAATACTAATGGTACTTTTCACAGAACTAGTACAAATAATTTTAAATGTTGTGTGGAAACACAAAAGACCCCAAATACTCAAAAAAATGTCTGGAAAAGAAAAACAGAACTGGAGGAATCAGGCTCCCTGACTTCAGACTACACTATAAAGCTACAGTAATCAAACTAGGATGATACTGGCATAAAAACAGATATATAGATCAATGAACATGAAAGTGAAGTTGCTCAGTCATGTCCGACTCTTTGCAATCCCATGGACTGTAGCCCACTAGGCTCCTCCATCCATGGAATTTTCCAGGCAAGAGTATTGAAGTGGGTTGCCATTTCCTTTTCCAAGGGATCTTCCTGACCCAGGAAATGAACCCAGGTCTCCCACATTGTAGGCAGACGCTTTTACTGTCTGAGCCACCAGGAAAGCCTAGTGATAGGATAAAAAGCCCAGAAATAAACCCACTCACTTATGGTCAATTAATCTATGACAAAGAATGACAGACAGTCTATTCAATAAGGGGTGCTGGGAAAACTGGACAGCTCCGTGTAAAAGAATGGTATTAGGACATTCTCACACCACACACAAAAATAAACCCAAAATGGATTACAGACCTAAGTGTAAAACCAGATACTATAAACCTTCCAGATAAAAACATAGGCAGAACACTCTTTGACATAAGTCATAGCAATATTTTTTTTGATCCATCTCCTAAAGCAAAGGAAATAAGAGCAAAAATAAACAAATGGTACCTAATTAAATGTAAAACCTTTTGCAAAGCAAAGAAAACCACTGACAAAGAGTTCTCTCTCCTACTGAATGGGAGAAAATATTTACAAATGATATGACTGATAAGGGGTTAATATCTAACATATACAAACAGCTTCTACAACTCAACATTAAAAAATTGAATGGAAAAATGGGTAGAAGAACTGAATAGACATTTTTCCAAAGAGGAAATGCAGATGGTCAACAGGCACATGAAAATACACTGAACATTGCTAATGAACATGGAAATGCAAAACCAAATGTGATATCACCTCATACCTGTCAGAATGGCTACAATAAAAAGACCACAAATCACATACATTGGAAAGGATGTGGAGAAAAGGAAATTTTCACACACTGCTGATGGGAATGAAAATGAGTGCAACCACTATGGAAAACAGTATGGAGATTTCTCAGAAAACAAAAACCTAAAAATAGACTTATCATACAACCCAGTGATTCTACTCTTGGACCCAGCAATTAATCCAAAATAACCCAAAAGCTAAGACTCAGATAAGTTCAATAAATATCAGCACCCCAATGTCAATCACAACATTATTTACAAATGCAAAGATATAGAAACAACTTAAGTGTCCACCAACAGATAAATGGATAAACAAAAAGTGGAATATATATACAATGGAATATTAGTCATGAAAAAATAAAATTTTGACATTTGCAGAAACATGATGGATTTTGAGGGCATGATGCTAGTGAAAAAAGTCAAATAGAGAAAGACAAATACTGTATGATATCACATATATATGGAATATAAAAAACAGCACAAACTAGTGAATATAATTTTAAAAAGAAGCAGACTCACAGATATAGAAAACAAACTAGTGGCATCCAGTGGAGAGAGGAGAGGGAAAGGGGTACAGAAGTAAGAGGTTCAAACTATTCGGCTTAAAATAAGCTACAAGGATATGTTGCACAACATGAAGAATATAGACAATATTTCATAATAACTATAAACTGAGTATAACTTTTAAAAATTCAAGAAGATTAAAATAATACCTAGTTAACTTTTCTGACAACAATGGCATGAAACTAGAAATCAATAACAAGAAGAACACTGGAAAATTCATGAACACATAGAAATTAACACTCTCCTGAACAACCAATGAATCAAAGAAGTTAAAGGGGAAATTTAAAGTTTCTTTAGACAAATTAAAATGAAAACACAACATACCATAATTTATGGGACGTGGGAAAAGTAGTTAAGAACTACTTTTTATAAAAGAGGGAAATAGATGTCTACATTAAGAAGCAAGAAAGATCCCAGATAAATAACCTAGCTCTATGCCTTAAGGAACTAGAAAAAGAAGAGAAACTGAACCCAAATCAGGAGGAAAAGGAAATAAAAATTAGAGCAGAAATAAATAAAATAGAGAGCATGAGAATAATAGAAAGCTGCATGTCAGAGCTAAATATCTCACATGCGACAATGCAAATTAATGATCTCACATGCCACTACTAAGACCCAGCATAGCAAAAAAATAAAAGATAATACCTAAAAAGTGATTTCATTAAAAAATAAAGTAACAGCAAAGATTAAACTAAGAGTTGGCTCTTTAAACTAATAAAACTGACAAACCTTTAACTAATCAAGGGAAAAAGAGAAATTACAAAACCAACAAAATTATAAATTAAAAAAAAAAAAGGGTACATTACAACTCTTACCACAGAAATTCACAGAATCATGGGGGCTACATTGAACAATATATACTAACAAACTAGACAGGCTGGAAGTAGCAGAAAAATCCTTACAAAAATACAATTTTTCAAGACTGAAACAAGAAGAAATAGGAAATCTGAATAGACCAATTACTAGAAAGAAGGCTAAAGAAGTTAAAAAACAAACAAGAACAGAAAAGCAAAGACAAAAACAAAATACCTCCAAAGAAAAGCCCAGGCTCTTCTGGTGAATTTTAGCAAATGTTTACAGAAGAATTAACACTAATCCTTCCCAAGCTCTTTTTCAATAAATTGAAAAAAATAAATTCTCCCAAACTCATTTTAAAAGGCCAGCATATTCTTATACCAAAGTCAGAAAAGGAAACTACTAGAAAAGAATGTTACAGGTCAATATCTCTGATGATTATAGGTGCAAAGATTCTTAATAAAACACTAGCAAACCAAATATAGCAGTATGTTAAAAGGATTATTCATCATCATCAAGTGGGATTTATCACTGGGATGCAAAGATGATTCAACATAAATCAATGAATATGATACATCACATTACTAAATGAAAGAAATGAATCTATGATCATCTCAATATACAGAAAAAGCATTTGACAAAATTCAGCATTCATCATGATGAAAACTCTTAACAAATTAGGGATAGAAAGAACACATTTCAACATAATAAAGGTGATGTATGACAATCCCACCACATCATACTCAATGGTGAAAGATTGAAAACTTCTCCTCTAATATCAGGAGCAAGAAAAGGATGCCCACTCTCAACACTCCTACTCAATATAATACTGGAAGTTCTACCTAGAGTGATCAGGCAAGTAACGAAATAAAAGGTATCAAAAGTGGACGAACCTTGACAGCATTATAAGTCAGACGAAAAGAGACAAAATACTGCATGGTCTTACTTATACATGGAATCTTAAAAACAGAACAGAACAAAACAAAACACCTCAGAGACAAAGAGATCAGACTTGTAGTTGTCAGGGGTGGAGAGTAGCGGGAGCAGGAACTGGAGGAAGGTGGTCAAAAGGTATAAACTACTTATAAGATAAATCAGCACAGAGAATATAGTGTACAGCAGGTTTATTACAGTGGAAATGGCTATATGATATACAGAATAGTTAAGAGAGTTAATTCTAAGAGTTCTAATCACAAGGATATTTTCTTCCTCTTTCCTGTCTTTTTATTGTATCTACATGAAGTGACGGATGTTAGCTGAACTGTCACTGCACAATATGTATAAATCAAACCATCATGCTATATCCTTTACCTTATACAGTGATGTATGTCAATTATTTCTCAACAAAATGGGGGAGAAAGACAGCTCGAGAGCCACGCCATTCAGTACAGTAATTACCAACTATATATGGTTGCTTAAACTCAAAGTTAAATAAAATAAAAAATTCAGGTCCTTAAACTAGCCGTATTTCAAGTGCTAGTTCTCATTTTGGATACTGGACAGATGTGGAACTTTTCCATCATTGCAGAAAGACCTATTAGACAGTTTTCCTAGAGTATTTAGTTGGAAACTCACTAGGATATTTCTACAGCCTTGGGTGGAATGGCCTTTAAGGGATAGACTGATGAAGACAGCTCATGTTTTCACATAGCTGATGTCCCAGTAAATTTTCTAGGATCGTGAACACACTGCTTCACCCAAAGTGACTCAATAAGGGAGTAATAGAAGTAGGCTTGAGGGACTTTAGTACCAAGTGCAGTATAAAAACATAACAAGTAAGAATGAGACCATATATTTATATATGTGTCTAGACACCCGTAATTACTATGCAAAGAGGTGTTATTCAGGCACATTTACATCAAGAGTCCTCTATATTTACAGTCCTGTGGTCTCTATTTCTCTTTATATTTAGGTTACTGGTTTTGACCCTACCTGTAAAACATACCTAATTCTTCTCCACAATAAAATATTTTTAAAAAGTGCTATTTCCCATGTAGAAGAAAAACATGTTAGCACAACTCTCTCATGAATTTATATACTTCCCAATTAAGAGGAGAGATAAATCATTATCCTTGCCCAAAAAATAATTTCATATAAAATGAGAATAGAACAAAGGTTAGCAAATTGTACAAGCTCACCTAGGACTGGATAATAGGTTCAAATTTCCCAACAACAAATAAATTGAATCTTGTGAACTTTAGTCATTCACAATTCATTTAGGTGAGAATAGTGAATGCAAAAAAACAATAATGCAATGGCTCATATGTGAAAATTATTAACCTTACACCTGTTTGAGTGTATGTTGCCAACACAAAGGAATGGGGGCTGGATGGGAAGCAGGTAATACAGGAAAAGAAGGGGCAATTGAATCATGATACAGTGATGCTCCAATTATAGTGAGACAGCAGAAGTCTAGTCTCTTTCAACATAGAATTTTACATTGCATTTTCTAGTAGCATACAGATGAATTCCATGTATATTCCTTTGATAGCTGTGTCAAAGATGATATTCCCACAGTGAAACAGACCCATATTCCTAAAGGTCCCAGGGTTCCCCTAGAAGTAAACCAGGGAGGATTATTAATTACAACTATTATTCCTTTCAGAGAACATTTTATGAATAGTCCATAGAAAGATTCTTTTGCCACAGATTCTGAATTAAAATCCTGATTTCTAAACTCCTGGCCTTCCAATTCTAATTGAGAGTAAGCCAAGGGAGTGGGGAGAGAGAAGTATGACTGGACTAAGGAATCCATCATTCCCCTGCAAAATTTTTGCTCAGCAGTCTATGTGGCCACCCCACACTAACCCCATCTCCTTGACTAAGATCAAGGCAGACTTCAGCAGCTTTTCACCCCAGCAGCTAAGGGACCTCCTTCTCTCTCTCTCTCTGGGTCTATCACCTCCAAAAGTCACTTCTCTGACAGCAAGGGGAGGTGCACCCCTGGGAAGCTACCAAGAAGAAGAGGCTTAGTGATCTAGACATGGTCTTTGAAGCTTCAGGAAAGAGTCACTTGCTACTGCTACTGCTAAGTCACTTCAGTCGTGTCCGACTCTGTGCGACCCCATCCCTGGGATTCTCCAGGCAAGAACACTGGAGGGGTTGCCATTTCCTTCTCCAATGCATAAGTGTGAAAAGTGAAAGTGAAGTCACTCAGTCATGTCCGACTCTTCGCGACCCCATGGACTGCAGCCTACCAGGCTCCTCTGTCCATGGGACTTTCCAGGCAAGAGTACTGGAGTGGGGTGCCATTGCGTTCTCTGAAAGAGTCAACAGACCCCTCCAAAGACTAAGTCAACCTCATTCAGCCAACGTGGCACCATTCCTAGAAATAAGCTCCAGCAGTTTTTGTCATGTCTTGAACACTTACGAACCCACATGTACAGATGTTAGCATCAAAGGAAAATTCTGACAGTCAGTCAGATCCCAGAGGCTTTCTCCATCAAGAATCGGGGGTGGGGGTTCCCCGCCCATGCCCTAGATAACAAGACACAGCAGCACTATGTACAGTAACTTCTCTCCTGTGACACGTCCTGAGGAGCATGGGAGGCAGGACAGAGGAAGAGGTTTCCCGGTGAAGAACAGGGTGGAGAAGAGGCACACGTGAGTCAGGAAGCTCTGATAAGGAGCTCTTTCATAGTCCTGTTAAGACAGGTGGTGATTTCAATTAGAAGGGAAAGATGGAGAGAAGTGGCTGGATTGAGAGATAACCAAGAGCTAAAATTGATCACCCGTGATGATAAGTTAGAAATAGAGACCACAGTAAATAATAGCATCATATCCTACTGTCATCCATTATACAAATGACATTTAAATGTGTGTTACAGGCAAGAATACTGGAGTGGGTAGTCATTCCATTCTCCAGAGGATCTTCCCAACCCAGGGATCAATGTTTGCCTTAAGGGAATTATAAATAAAATAAAATAACAGGACTACTGTAGAGACAAACAGCAGTGACATTTAATCTCAATGCCATGGACAAACCAGAAGTGGTAGTAATCTCTGAAAACTAGTTAATCCACGTGGGCATGTAGGTCAGTGTTAAAAAATAAAAGAGAGAAAGAATAAGCAGCTACCATCTTGGACCAGGAGGAAAATGTGACATCGTAGAAATAACACAACATGGCTTCATAGAGAAGCCTTGTTCACACAACTCTGGAATTTTATGTAAGAGAAGGAGTTTCCATTCTTGGTTAAATGAAACCAAACCCCAGTTCTCTGTGTTCTGTAATCAAGCGCACTGTGCTGTGGCAGAGGGACACAGAGTGCCCACTGGGTCTTGCCTATTGACAATAAGTCAGCCTTCTTCAAAGTAACTTCAAAGTTACTGAGTACTCAGTCACCCATGGCACCTTCCTCACTCCCACTTTCCTGCCCCAAACGGTCATCTGATTCCCCTAAACAGGCAGTCATCTCCACATTTATGGCCAAAGGTCCTCTTCTCTGTGCTGCCCCTGGGTCTCTGCTGTCTCTGGCCAAGGTGCCTCATCACAGTGCTCTCTGGACATCAGCCTTGTGTTCTCTGGGGCCCCACAGGTCCTCTCCCCAGTCCACAGGTGTCTGCCCACCAACCACCACTCCTGGTTGAGGGTGGACTCTGCCATTTCACCTCTGTGTTCTCCTGAGCCTGACCCCAGGCCTCTGCCTGTTCACCAGGACTCTGATCACGGCTGCCACCATGAGTCTTCCCAGATTTCCTGCCATCTCTCCTTAGGCTGTGGAAAATCAGCTACAATCTTTGATCTGTGTGCCTTCTACAACCTCGGATTCTGCTCCTTTGTCTGGTGGTAGTGTTGTTCAGTCACTCATTCGCATCCAACTCTCTGTGACCCCAGGGACTACAGCACACCAAGTTGCCCTGTCCTTCACAATCTCCCAGAGTTTGCTCAAACTCATGTCCATTGAGTCAGTGATCCCATTCAACCATCTCATCCTCTGTCTTTCCCTTCTCCTCCTGCCTTCAGTCTTTCAAAGTATCAGGGTCTTTTCCAATGAGTCGACCCTTCACATCAGGTGGCCAAAGTATTGGAGCTTCAGCTTCAGTAGAGTCCTTCCAATGAGTACTCAGGATTGATTCCCTTTAGGATTGTCTGGTTTGATCTCCTTGCTGTCCAAGGGACTCTCAAGAGTCCCTTCCTGGTGATATATGACCAAAGGTAGAATAAGCGAGCAGAGGGCCACCACTCCAGATGTTCTCAGATTCTCCCTCAACTTATCAGGGGTTTTTACCAAACAAAACTTAGCCAAGCATTTCCAAAACAAACCTTCTGCCCCCACCCCAGCTTTCTCTGTAGGTTCCTCTGACATCCTGTCTTTCTTCTGTCTGTCCTGCTTTCATCCTCGCAGAGGGTGAGTCTTCCTGCTGGTTACTCTTTCTTTCCCAGAATGTAAAAGAGAGCTCTTTAGCTTGATTCCAGCACAATGTCTCTTGATCTATTCAGGGAGAAATTCTAATTTTTCTCTCTTTACAAAGTCTGACTCTCAAGAGTGTGATCTTCCAAAATCAGCACCAAGATTTTGAGTTGATGGATGGCTTCCCACAACCTCTCCATTCCAGGTGGTTTGTTCTCTCCTTCACTAGTGGGTAATAAGCCTTCTTGGTGCTCTAGTAATTTCACATTCATAATAACATCATGTGCCAATAGATACATGTCTATATGAGAATAAAGGGAGGAGAAGGAGTTCTTGGAGAATCCCAACTGCAGTCGTTTGCAATGTTGTAGACAACTCTACTCAGGAGCGACCTGAATGGTGCTCATAGTCTTGGGCGCATCTTTAATTCATTTGCTTTTTCACTGATATTTGTAATCATGGATGTTTTATCACAGGCTCTGAGCTTGGTACTAAATAAAGAAAAAAGTCTTCTGACAGCTGCACAAGGAGCTTAATTAGGAACCTCTTTAGGTTTACTTGAAAAATGCGTAATTGATAGAAAAACATGGGAAGCAAATAGCACCCCCTTACACCCTCACAACATTTTCAAAGTTTCTGATTGTCACATTTGCTTCATATCATTTGGAAGATGCCATTTTTGAGCTCCCTTTTATCTTAATACAGGGCTATGTTTCAGTTTAATAATTCATTAGCAGCTCTGCAACTTATTGCCTGCTGAGTTTACTGAAGACTGATGAGTAATTTTATCATTTCTAAGTTTTCTGTATATATTTTCATAAGTGTCATCTCCTGCTGGTTCTAATACTTTCTTGTTTGATACAACTTTTTTTTATCCTCTGCAACTATGCATCTATCAATCATTTCCATCCTCCAGAGTATACATGATTGAAGTCTGAAAATCTATGGTCATTTTATCTTTTTAGAAATTTTATTGGAATATAGTTCATTTACAATGTTCTGCTATGTTCAGCTGTATAGTAAAGTAAAACAGTTTTGTGTGCATGCTAAGTCATTTGACCCCTGGGTTGGGAAGATCCCCGGGAGAAGGGAACGGCTGGCTACCTACTCCAGTATTCTTGCCTGGAGTATTCCATGGACAGAGGAGCCTGGCAGGCTACAGTCCAGTGTCAGACATGACTGAGAGACTTTCACTTCACTTCACTTAAGTTATTTTAGTCATGCCAGACTCTTTGTGACCTATGGCCTGTAGCCCACCAGCTTCCTCTGTCTATGGGCTTCTCTAGGTGAGAATACTAGAGTGGGTTACCATTCCCTCCTCCAGGGGAATCTTCCTGACTCAGGGATCGATGCTGGGTCTCCTGCATTGCAGGCAGATTCTTTACCACTAGCACTACCTGGGAAACCCAAAACAGTTATACACATATCCACTCCTTTTTAGATTTCTTTCCCATATAGGTCGTTGCAGAACATTGAGTGGAGTTCCCGGCGCCATACAGCAGATCCTTGTAAGTTATCTGTTTTATATACAGTAGCATGTATCTGTCAGTTCCAGTCTCCCAATTAATCCCTCCCCACCTCAACCCTCTGATAACCATAGGTTTGTTTTCTAAATCTGTGACTATTTTGTACCCTTTCTCATATTCCATATATAAGGGATATCATGTGATATTTATCTCTGTCTGACTTTCTTCCCTCAGTATGACAATATCTTGGTCCACCCATATTGCTGCAAATGGCATTATTTTATTCTTTTTTATGGCTGAGTAATACTCCATTCTATATATGCACCATATCTTATTTATCCATTCCTCTGTTGATGGACATTTAGATTGCTCCCATGTCATGGCTGTCATAAATAGTGCTGCAGTGAACATTGAGGTGCATGTATCTTTTCAAATTATGATTTTCTCAAATGTATGCCCAGAAGTAGGATTGTTAGACCATATGGTAGTTTTATTTTTAGTTTTTTAAGGAATCTCCATACTATTCTCCATAGTGGAGTAACAATTTACATTACCATCAACAGTGCAACAGTCAAAACATTATGGTATTTGCACAAAAACAGAAGTATAGATCAATGGAAGAAGATAGAAAATCCAGAGATAAACCCACACACCTATGGCCACCTAATCTATGACAAAGGAGGCAAGAATATACAATGGCAAAAAGACAGTCTCTTCAATAAGTGGTGCTGGGAAAACTTGAATCATCCATTTTAATTGGAACTTCATCTGTAAAGAGTATTCAGCAAACCCACATTAACCGCACTGAAAATCAACATTGGCATTGATCTGCTCTAACCTAAGGGGATTCTGTACTGTAGCTAGACAGAATACTGAGAATTTCAATCTGAAGATGTCAATAATAGGTGTTTTTAGAGATTTCTGATTGCTTCAGTGCTGAATAACTCAGCTTTTATTCCAATATTAATGTGTCATATTTAAAGGTTGAAAGGTTGAAATGTACAACATGGTCATTTTTGAAAATTTAGAAAATTCAGAAATAAACAGAAAACGCATAAATGTCTTTGTACTCCCATTTACTTCTGTTAAGGGCAGAGCTGCCTTAGAAACTTGGTGTGTTGGTTTGTGTGGTGATGTCTTGAGTTTGGATACATAAGGGAGTGATGGCAATTTTCACTTCATAACCTCACCTCCTGCGTCTCTTGGTGACTCTCAAAGAGCACACCATTCCTGAGGGACTTCTAGTGGGAGCAAAGGGAATAGGACAGTAATGAGAAACACTCAACTGGGAGCAGTACCCTGCATCATGGCATCACCCAGACAACAACCCACAACCACACAACCTGCCTCAGGAGTGACATTTCTGCCTCAGAGAAAACGTGCTAACACGTCGCCTTGAGTTAAAAAATAAAGTTAAACTTTTTCTGACAGAAATTGGGTCTGATTTGGTAGATCTTTTAACAATGGAATATGGCTTTGGTGTATAGAGTAAATATTTTCCACAAAGTAAATGGCCTAAATCTGTAGCACCAATGATTATGTGCATGTATCAGTTCAGTTCAGTCACTCAGTCATGTCTGACACTTTGTGACCCCATGGACTGCAGCATGCTAGGCTTCCCTGTCCATCACCAACTCCCAGAGCTTGCTCAAACTCATGTCCATCGAGTCAGTGATGCCATCCAACCATTATACTCAGTCTCTTTAAGATATACCAAGTCAAAACTGGTGTCTCTAAACAAATGAATTAAATCTATCACTTATACACAACCGCTATATCTTGAAAAATACATTATTGTACTTAAAAACAGAGCAAATCTAATAGTGAACTAGGTAATAAATGCTTTTGGAAGTCAAGTGTTTTGCTTTCAGGAATATTTAAGGAGTGCCTTAATCATGTTACTAGCTAATAGATCTAATAGCTAGAATATTTGAATGTCCTATTTCGGTTGCAAAGAAGAAGGATAATCCAAAGGAAAAAAAAAATCTTCTGTGTTTATATTACCAAATGCATTTCTGATAAAATTTTATTTCTACCTTTAACAATTACTTATCAAGCCTTTTACTGTATTTGTGCTTTTTTGATCAATTATGTAAATAAGTGATTGTTATGATAGAAGAATTTAATATCTAGAGTGTAATAATTATAAATAAAACACTGAAAAATTAAAAACTTAGGTACTATATATGTACAAGATAAATAGAACACATACATACTGCACATATATGTGAATTAAATTCTGTGTGTACATAAATATTTACACACATATAAATATATACTATATATATGTGTGTGTGTGCCAAGTCACTTCAGTCATGTCTGACTCTGCAACCCCATGAACGGTAGCCTGCCAGGCTCCTCTGGCCATGGGATTCTGCAGGCAAGAATACTAGAGTGGGTTGCCATGCCCTTCTCCAGGGGATCTTCCGACCCGGGGATTGAACCCACATCTCCTGAGTCCCCTGCATTGCAGGTGAAACCCTTACCACTGAGTCACTGGTGTAGCCTTCCCATACCATATGCATACATATATATATAAATATTTCTATTGATTATCATATCTTTTAAATCAATATAGGGTTATCAATATAACATTTAATCAAAACAATATAATACAGTAAAGACATTTTTGAGGAAAAAGGAATAAAATATAATTGGAAGGAAAGAAAGGAACAAGGTAAAATTTTGACTTTAAAAATGAGTTTATTCATGTATTTTTAAAATGATGATGGGTCATCAAATCACCGTGATATTTATATTCCACTGATACATTTAAAGGATGATATAGTGGTTTCACTTTAAAATGTCAATATCCACTCGCACTGTAAATTGCATTCTTTAAAACTATCTCAATATATAATTAGAACTTTTAGACATCACCATCAAAATGTATGACAGCACATGAAACTTTTTTAAATTCTCCTACTGGGTAAATGAACATAAATCTTGGAGTCCATGGCTCCAGTGAACTCCATACTGAAGCTAAAGATGGCAACCTGGTGGTTTTCTAGACATCACATTTCATTCTAAGCAAATATTTTTGGCACCTCTCTGTCCCAGTCATTATACTAGGTTCTAGCAGTGTCATGGAGAAGGCAGAAATTCCTTCCCAAGGAGCTTGAATTCTCGCAGAGGAGAGACAGACACAGCAGACAACTCTACCACAGCAGAGCTGCAGGGAGGCAGGTGAGGGTCATGCAGACATGACCCATGGGGACAGAGGCGGCTCCTCAGAAAAACCAACCCCAGCCTCACTCCTGAAGACTGAACCCTGGGCAACAAGGTGAGAGCAGGAAATAAAGCTCCAAAAAGAAGGTGTTGCATGTGGAAAACCAAATGGTAAAAGAAAAAGAAAATAGAAAAAGTAGAAAAAATTAAAGGAAATTAAAGAGGGAGATAGGAGCTGGGGGAAGAAAGGAGAGAGGGAAGGCATTTGTATAAATAGTAATATTTACAAAGGATATTAAAAATCACGGTGATTTCAGACCTGACATGGAGGACGTGCGGAAGGATGAAGGGGCCACAGCAGGATGAGAGCACGGCCCACGCAGCACCATGTCTGCACCTGGGAGGGAGGAGCAGGGCGGACCGCACACCACTCTCAGAGGAGGTCTCCAAACATGCAATATGCAGACCTTCACCCAAATCAGCTCCCAAAGTATGAGAACTGAGTAAAAGAAATCTACTTTCTGAGAAAGACAAATAACCTAGGATATCATTTATATATGTGGAATCTAAAATATGACACAAATGAACTTACCTATGAAACAGAAACAGACTCACAGACACAGAGAACAGACTTGTGGTTGCCCAGAAGGCAGAGAGGAGGGATGCACTGGGAGTTTGGGATTAGCAGATGCAACTAGTATATACAGGATGCATAAACAGCAAGGTCCTGCTGCAGAGCACCAGAAACCATGTTCAATATCCTGTGACAAACCATAATGAAGAGAAAAAATAAGTTCACTTCCTTCACCTTGCTGCTACAAAAGACAAACCCAACATTTTAGTGAGTAAACAACAATAACAAAAAAAAAGCAAGTGTGGAGGTTCTCTTCATCCATAGCTTCCAGGAGTTAGGTCTCCACTTGGGACTTGGGTCACCACCATGAGAGAAGAGAGAAAAGAGGAATAGGAAGCTTCTAGACAACAGGCTCACCAGAGTCTGAATTACTTCAGTCAACTTCCCAAGGCCAGAATACAGCCATAAAGCTTCAGTCTTCTGCAGGAAACTTTAGTTCTCTGAGAAACAGAGAACTAAAGGGAGATTTGCACATGAACGAGCCTGCAGACAAGGACCATCAGGAGTTTACTTCACATCACCTCGAGGAGAGGCAATGGGTAAGACAGGAGACTCCTCAGCCAGAAAAGAATGAAGATAAATACTATGAAAGGCCCATCTCCCCGTGATGGTGATGTCAAGAGAATACCACTGTAGGGCAAATACATGAGCTTCCTGGGGTCAAGCAGACACTATGGGAGGTGCGCATGTTAGAGATATTTTGAAGGTGACTCTTGACAGTAAGAGGCAATTCAGTGTCCCAAGAGGGCAGCCAGATAAACATCATATCTCCAGGCAACTTAAAAAGTTATGGGCTTGAGGACTTCCCTGGTGGCGCAGCAGATAAGAATCCGCCGCCAATGCTGGGGTCATGGGTTCAATCCCTAGTTCAGGAATATTTTACATGCCACAGAGCAACTAAGTCTGGGTGCCCCAACTACTCAGCAGCCTGCTGCAACTACTGAAGCCGTATGCGTAGAATGTATGCCTCACAACAGAAGAGGCCACCTTAATGAGAAACCCATGCACCACAATGAAGAGAAGACCCTGCTCACCACAACTAGAGAAAACCCACGCAAAGCAAAAATCACCCAGTCCTGCCAAAAAAAAAAAAAACACGTTGTGGGCTGGAAAAGCCATGAGTAACCTCAAACCTGACTTAAGAGGACAGGAGGAAATCTGGCTCACAGGTAGGTTTGAAGAGACTGAACAGGATTCACAGCGAAATTGCTGTGTAATTGCTCTTTGTTGATTTTTGCTCAACATAAGCATGGCATTGAGATTCACATTTTTTTGTGAATTTAAGCCAATCTGAGACAAAAAGAAACTCAATGTAATAGTCTGTGAAATCCACCACCCTCCAGAGACATGTGGCTTACTGCAAATCCATTCCCAAAAGGTATTCCTTTCACACATAGCAAGATTTATGTTACAAGGATGATTTTTAAATACAGATATTCCTAACTTCCTTACAGCACGACAAATCTCATTTTTATCATGTATGCTTTGATGTTTCCTAGCAGTGCTGAGGTAATAACATTCTAAACTGGAAAAAGTGAGCTTGGAACAAGGGAGAAAGGGTCAGGGGGCTTTCTTTCTCTTTCTGTAGATTTTTTTCCTTGAGAGAAAACATCCTGTTTTTTTTTTTTTCCATTTGTTTTTATAAGTTGGAGGCTAATTATTTTACAATATTGTAGTAGTTTTTGCCATACATCGACATGAATCAGCCATGGATTTACATGTATTCCCCATCTCGACCCCCCCTCCCACCTCCCTCCCCACACCATCCCTCTGGGTCTTCCCAGTGCACCAGCCCCGAGCACTTGTCTCATGCATCCAACCTGGGCTGGTGATCTGTTTCACCCTTGATAGTATACATGTTTTGATGCTATTCTCTCAAAACATCCTACCCTCGCCTTCTCCCACAGAGTCCAAAAGTCTGTTCTGTACATCTGTGTCTCTTTTTCTGTTTTGCATATAGGGTTATCGTTACCATCTTTCTAAATTCCATATATATGCGTTAGTATACTGTATTGGTCTTTATCTTTCTGGCTTACTTCACTCTGTATAATGGGCTCCAGTTTCATCCATCTCATTAGAACTGATTCAAATGAATTCTTTCATCCTAACTGTTTTTGAAGTGAGAAGGGTGTTTTCTTCTGAGCTGGCCTTTCCCGCTTTTGGTCCCAGAACTTCTGGTGTTAGCACCAAAACCAGGGCTGCAAGTGGACCAAGAAAGAATAGGACAGGGAAATTAGTCAATAGAGAAACTTTGTATTTAGGGTCACAGCTCGGAAGTTAGTTAACTTTGAGGAACAACTTCCATTAGGGACAGATGTCACATGGGTACACACTGGCACAAGCAAAAGAAATAGGACAAGTAGCAGAGATTAGGAAAAGGGAGCCAGGTAAGACTTTGGGGTTTGCCTTCATGTTTATTTACACATAAGCAGAGACTGGGACTTCTGGCTCAAAGGCAAGCAGGCTGAAACAGGGCAAAGCAGAAGGAGAATGAAATTATGAGATCAGATGCCAGAACACAATGGACAGAAGAATTTGAAATTCAGGGTCAAATTGAAATTTAAAGTCAAAGCAACAACTGAAAGATGAGGTACTAGAACTGAATTAGAACTGTGTGAATAACTTTGTGTATCCCTTTCTTCTCTAAGGTACCCTCCATAAAAGGGTGGTTTAAAGGGAACCCCAAGCCCCCTCTGAGGCAGAGGCTCCATGGTTGGGTAGACTTTTGAAAACTCTTGGCCAAAGTAAGAAGGAAAATTTAAGGAACAACAAAAGAAGATTCAGAAAATACTGCATTTTCTTTGAGCAAAATAAGTTATATTTTGATTTTTACTGTAAGTAAACAAAATTTTTTCAAGAACCTATAGGAAAGCAAAGAATTTATTTTTTTAAATTTACTTATTTTTTATTTGAAGGATAATTGCTTTACAGAATTCTGTTGTTTTCTATCAAACATCAATATGTTTGATTTAAATTCTTATTTAAGTCAAAATATCACACTCAACTCTGCCTTTTCCTTCTCTAGAGGAACGATGACTTTCTATTTATGTATCCAGATATCTCCACAGAGCAGCAAAGTAATGCTCAAAATTCTCCAAGCCAGGCTTCAACAGTATGTGAACCATGAAATTCCAGATGTTCAAGCTGGATTTAGAAAAGGCAGAGAGGCCAGAGAACAAATTGCCAACATCCATTGGATCATCGAGAAAGCAAGAGAGTTCAAAAGAAACATCTACTTCTGCTTCATTGACTACACCAAAGCCTTTGACTATGGATCACAACAAAGTGTGGAAAATTCTAAAACAGAGGGAATACCAGACCACCTGACCTGCCTCCTGAGAAATCTATATGCAGGTCAAGAAGCAACAATTAGAACTGGACAGGTAAGAACAGACTGGTTCCAAATCGGAAAAGGAGTATGTCAAGACTGTATACTGTCACCCTGCTTATTTAACTTATATACAGAGTACATCATGGGAAATGCTAGGCTGGATGAACCACATGCTGGAATCAAGATTGCTGGGAGAAATATCAATAACCTCAGATATGTGGATGACACCACCCTTATGGCAGAAAGCGAAAAAGAACAAAAGAGCCTCTTGATGAAAGTGAAAGAAGAGAGTGAAAAAGTTAGCTTAAAACTCAACCTTCAGAAAACTAAGATCATGGTATCTGGTCGCATCTCTTCATGGCAAATAGATGGGGGAACAATGAAAACAGTGACAGAATTTATTTTCTTGGGCTCCAAAATCACTGCAGATGGTGACTGTAGTCATGAAATTAAAAGACGCTTGGTCCTTGGGAAAAAAGCTATGACCAAACTAGACAGCATATTAAAAAGCAGAGACATTACTTTGCCAACAAAGGTCCATCTAATCAAAGCTATGGTTTTTCCAGTAGTCACATATGGATGTGAGAGTTGGACTATAAAGAAAGCTGAGCACTGAGGAATTTATGCTTTTGAACTGTGGTGTTGGAGAAGACTTTTGAGAGTCCCTTAGATTGCAAGGAGATCCAACCAGTCAATCCTAAAGGAAATCAATCCTGAATGTTCATTGGATTGACTGATGCTTAAGCTGAAACTCCAGTACTTTGGCCACCTGATGTGAAGAACTGGATCATTTGAAAAGACCCTGGTGCTGGGAAAGATTGAGGACAGGAGGAGAAGGGGACAACAGAGGATGAGATGGTTGCGTGGCATCACCAACTGAAGAGTTTGTGTAAGCTCCAGGAGTTGGTGATGGACAGGGAAGCCTGGTGTGCTGCAGTCCATGGGGTTGCAAAGAGTCAGACACAACGGAGCGACTGAACTGAAGTGATCTCAAGAAAACTGAACAAAGGGGCTGACGAACCGGGAACACTGAGGGTCTGTGTAAGAAGGATCCATGCTAAATTTCAACTCTCATACTCAAGTCCTCATGGCCTCACCTGGAAAAAGGCGAACAGATGTCTCAGACCAGTGATGTGGTCATAAGGAAGTTAGCACAATCCTGAGCTGTTTTAAAAGAAGAATATGTCTCTGTCATAACTGGTATAATAAAAATAAAAAATAACATGTGAAGACCTTGTTAAAGGATGTGGCCTGATTGTTGTGAGCAACTCAGCCTGTTCAGTCTTACTAGTTTTACAAAAGGATTCATTAACATTTTTTTTCCAGAACTGTTTCCTGTGTTTATTGAGCTCTGCGGGTTTCCATCACAGTCTCTGAGCTTCTGTCCTGGCCTGGTTGTCACCAGGGATCTGGAGAAGGGGGAGCAGCAGTGTCTGCTCAGAGTCTCTTCTGGGGACCATCAGTCAGAGGACTGACAACCCAGGTGTCAGCAATCCTGAAACCAGACAGCTCCTCCTCCATTTCCATACTGAAGAGAAATGAAGAAAAGTCCAAGAAAAAAGAATTTACAGAATCCTACCTACCAGGAGGGAAGCTGAGTCAAACGGTTCTTCCCTATTTAAGAGTCAGAACATGGTATAAAAGGCTCTACTCTTTTACCAAAAGATGTTTTATACATCTCACAGGTTTCTGGCAGCCCAGGAGGACTAATAGAACATTCCATGACTACATTTTCTCCAGAAGTGTCAAACTATTATCCCACGGTAAGTCCTTCCACGGGGAGAGTGCCCAGCCAGGCTGAGGGGCTCAGGTGGCCTTTTCAGACACCTGCATGCAGGACGCCTGTGTGCACAGACCTCTGAAACGGAGACCTCTGTTTCCTGACACACAGCACCTGGGCGGCCGCCCCCACCCCACCCCCACTGCCTCCACCCAGTACCTCAGGCTAATGCACGCGGCAGTAACAACTCCAAACTCTCAAGGTAGGCACTTTGCTCTAAAAACTAGAAACACCAACCTCAACAACCTACTGACCCAAACTGGTTCCATGGCCCTGCTTAACCACAAAGGGCAGTAAGTCCAGCCTTCACAAGGTGTGGAAGGAGAGAAGTCAATGAGTAAAATGACTGACCACCACATCCTAGGAGTGACCCCAGCCAGCATCAACCACTTTCCCTGGTACTAGGGAGAGGCCTTTAGAAGTGCTAACAAGCTCTAAAGGGGGATACGGGCCTCTTGACTCATCCCTCAGATAGTCACCAGTTTATTGTTGCTTAAAAATAAATAATACAATATAGGGGAAAAACAAATATTAAGGCCCTGAGGTATAAAAAAATTACTTAAAATTATGCATGCTAAGTCACTTCAGTCATATCTGACTCTTTCGACCCAATGGACTATAGCCCACTAGGCTCCTCTGTCCAAGCAAGAATACTGGAGTGGGTTCCCATTTCCTACCCCAGGGGATCTTCCTGACCCAGAGATTGAACCTGCATCTCTATGTCTCCTGCATTGGCAGGTGGGTTTTTTACAACTAGCGCCACCTTGGGAGCCCAAAATTAAAATTAATAAATAATATATGTTATAATGAGAAAGTACATAGGAAAATAGGAATATTTTTTTTTAATTTTTTTATTAGTTGGAGGCTAATTACTTCACAACATTTCAGTGGGTTTAGTCATACATTGATATGAATCAGCCATAGATTTACACGTATTCCCCATCCCGATCCCCCCTCCCACCTCCCTCTCCACCCGATTCCTCTGGGTCTTCCCAGTGCACCAGGCCCGAGCACTTGTCTCATGCATCCCACCTGGGCTGGTGATCTGTTTCACCCTTGATAGTATACATGCTGTTCTTTTGAAATATCCCACCCTCACATTCTCCCAGAGTTCAAAAGTCTGTTCTGTATTTCTGTGTCTCTTTTTCTGTTTTGCATATAGGGTTATCGTTACCATCTTTCTAAATTCCATATATATGTGTTAGTATGCTGTAATGTTCTTTATCTTTCTGGCTTACTTCACTCTGTATAATGGGCTCCAGTTTCATCCATCTCATTAGAACTGATTCAAATGAATTCTTTTTAATGGCTGAGTAATATTCCATGGTGTATATGTACCACAGCTTCCTTATCCATTCATCTGCTGATGGGCATCTAGGTTGGTTCCATGTCCTGGCTATTATAAACAGTGCTGCGATGAACATTGGGGTGCATGTGTCTCTTTCAGATCTGGTTTCCTCACTGTGTATGCCCAGAAGTGGGATTGCTGGGTCATATGGCAGTTTGGAAAATAGGAATATTTAAATCAGATTTAAAGGACTAGATCTGATAGACACCATGCCTGATGAACTATGGACAGAGGTTCGTGACATTGTACAGGAGACAGGGATCAAAACCATCCCCAGGAAAAAGAAATGCAAAAAAGCAAAATGGCTATCTGGGGAGGCCTTACAAATAGCTATGAAAAGAAGAGAAGTGAAATGCAAAGGAGAAAAGGAAATATATACCCATTTGAATGCAAAGTTCAAAAGAATAGAAAGGGGAGATAAGGAATCCTTCCTCAGCGATCAATGCAAAGAAATTGAGGAAAACAATAGAATGGGAAAGACTAGAGATCTCTTCAAAAAAATTAGAGATACCAAGGGAACATTTCATGTAAAGATGGGCTCAATAAAGGACAGAAATGGTATGGACCTAACAGAAGCAGAAGATATTAAGAAGAGGTGGCAAGAATACACAGAAGAACTGTACAAAAAAGATCTTCACAACCCAGTTAATCATGATGATGTTTGAGAGCCAAACATCCTGGAAGGTGAAGTCAAGTGGGGCTTAGGAAGCATCACTACAAACAAAACTAGTGGGGGTGATGGAATTCCAGTTGAGCTATTTCAAATCCTGGAAGATGATGCTGTGAAAGTGCTGCACTCAATATGCCAGCAAATTTGGAAAACTCAGCAGTGGCCACAGGACTGGAAAAGGCCCGTTTTCATTCCAATCCCAAAGAAAGGCAATGCCAAAGAATCTCAAACTACTGCACAATTGCACTCATCTCACACACTAGTAAAGTAATGTTCAAAATTCTCCAAGCGAGGCTTCAGCAATACGTGAACCATGAACTTCCAGATGTTCAAGCTGGTTTTAGAAAAGGCAGAGAAACCAGAGATCAAATTGTCAACATCCGCTGAATCAGAAAAAAGTAACAGAGTTCCAGAAAAACATCTACTTCTGCTTTAATGACTATGCCAAGGCCTTTAACTGTGTGAATCACAATAAACTGTGGAAAATTCTGAAAGAGATGGGAATATCAGACCACCTCACCTGCCTCTTGAAAAGCCTGTATGCAGGTCAGGAAGCAACAGTTAGAACTGGACATGGAACAACAGACTGGTTCCAAATAGGAAATGGAGTACATCAAGGCTGTATACTGTCACCCTACTTATTTAACTTATATGCAGAGTGCATCATGAGAAACTCTGGGCTGGGGGAAGCACAACTTGGAATCAAGATTGCCGGGGGAAATATCAATAACCTCAGATATGCAGATGACACCACCCTTATGGCAGAAAGTGAAGAGGAACTAAAGAGTCTCTTGATGAAAGTGAAAGAGGAGAGTGAAAAAGTTGGCTTAAAGCTCAACATTCAGAAAACTAAGATCATGGCATCCAGTTCCATCACTTCATGGCAAATAGATGGGGAAACAGTGGAAAGAGTGTCTGACTATTTTGGGGGGCTCCAAAATCACTGCAGATGGTGACTACAGCCATGAAATTAAAAGGCACTTACTCCTTGGAAGGAAAGCTATGACCAACCTAGACAGCATATTAAAAAGCAGAGACATCACTTTGCCAACAAAGGTCCATCTAGTCAAGGCTATGGTTTTTCCAGTGGTCATGTAGGGATGTGAGAGTTGGACTATAAAGAAAGCTGAGCGCCAAAGAATTGATGCTTTTGAACTGTGGTGTTGGAGAAGACTCTTGAAAGTCCCTTGGACTTGCAAAGAGATCGAACCAGTCAATCCTAAAGGAAATCAGTCCATCAGTCCTGAATATTCATTGGAAGGGCTGACGCTGAAGCTGAAGCTCCAATACTTTGGCCACCTGATGCAAAGAACTGACTCATTAGAAAAGACCCTGATGCTGGGAAAGATTGAAGGCAGGAGGAGAAGGGGACAACAGAGGATGAGATGGTTAGATGGCATCACTGACTCAATGGACATGGATTTTGGTAGACTCCGGGAGTTAGTGATGGACAGGGAGGCCTGGTGTGCTGCAGTTCATGGGGTCGCAAAGAGCTGGACACGACTGAGCGACTGAACTGAACTGAAATTAGATAGTCAAGATCAGAAGCTATACATTTTAATACAAATTTCTCTACTCAAGGGTAATTGGACTCAATAATTCTTGAGAAAAGTGGCAGCATTCTTAATTTAAAAATTAAATTTTCATGATGGGATTTTACTCAAAGGAAGTTGGTCATAGGTTTTCAGCTAACAAATCAGAAACAAGAATGGGCAGTCTACACTTTTGGAGTATCACCACATGAGATCAGAAACCCATCAATCGTCATTTATATAATTTGTCACTTGTCATATAAATTGTACACTTGTGCTATTGTTCCTAGACTTCCCCGTGTAAACAGCTTACTGAAGAGTCTTAACTCCTTGAAGTACAAACACATAAGGTCTTTGCTTTTCTACAGTCACTGCCTAGACTGTGCTCTGCGGAACCAGATTTGGAGCGGGATAAAAGCTGGGAGCATCTTCTTCATGCTCTTCCCCCAGCACTGGAGCTAAGATTCCTGCCAGAGAGTAAAATCCTAATGCTGCCTCCAAGACCCTCCATGCTCCATGACTGATTCTCGGAGTGCCCTATCACGAGGTGCTGGGTAACCTGCCTGATCCTCCAGATCCACACCCAACTTCTCATCTCTTCTGGGTGCCCAGGAGGCTGACTTCTCCTTTCAACTGGGCTCTTTTGCTCACTGGCTTCTGCTTGGATTGGGCAAAGGGAGGTGCTGTTGGGAGACAAGAGTCTACAGAAAGATATTGAGGTATTTATTTCCTAGACTCTTTCCTTGCAGGGCTGGAAACTGTCAGTGACTAGGTCCCTCTTCAGAAGCCCTTCTGTCCAACCAGCTGCCCGCCTCTCCATCTCCAGTTCTGGGTTCCAGTCTCCACAACCCCTCCTTGCCTCTTTGGGTTTGTGGTGGTTCAAGCCTCCCCTTCTATGATGGTCAGGGTGCTCCCCTATGCCTCACTGGCTTCTCTCAACTTCAGTCACACCTGGTACATGGTCCCTTCATCAGCCTCTCCTTGGTTGCCCTGTCTGAGTGAACTGCCTGATGACTGTCAGGATGCAGACTGGGAAGGGAATGAGCACTTTTTCTGCCTTGAAAAGAAGGGAGGAAAAACCCCAGCACCCCTGATGCTAAGGACTCATCATCTGAACAATGTCCTTCTTTTGACCTCTGCCTGTCCCCTAAGCTGTGTGCTTATTAAGAAGGGGATAGGGGACTTTCTAGCGGCTCAGAAAGTAAAGGATACACTTGCAATGCAGGAGACCTGGGTTCAATCCCTGAGTTGGGAAGATCCCCTGGAGAAGGGAGTGGCAAACCACTCCAGTATTCTTGCCCGGAGAATCCCATGGACAGAGGAGCCTGGCGGGATACAGTCCATGGGGCTGCAAAGAGTCACAACTGAGCGACTAACACTTTCACTTCCAGGGCTTCCCTGGTGGCTCAGTGGTAAAGAATCCACCTGCCAATGCAGGAGACATGGATTGGATCCCTGCTCCAGGAAGATTCCACATGCTGCAGAGCAACTAAGCCCATGAGCCACAACTACTGAGCCTATGCTTTAGAGCTCATGCTCCACAACAAAAGAAGCCCCCACATTGAGAAACCTGTGCACCACAACCAGGGAGTAGCACCCACTCTCTGACACTAGAGAAGCCAGAGCAATAACGAAGACCCAGCATAGCCAAGAAAAAATAAATACAATTTTTAGAAAATGAAGGGGATAGACTTGTGACAATGGATCAGGGTCAGTTCTGAGACCTCATCATAAGCCCTAGAGGGAGTTTCAGCCTTCAAATGCAAGAAGGCTCCTTGTTCTTTTGTCAGCAATTTTCAGCTCCGGGGCAACAGAAAAAGCCCACTCAACATCCTGAAAGATCTACATTTACCAATTTATATACTCATAACTCAATAATACACATTCTTAGGAACTGCACTAACTAGGCAAGACTAGATTTATCTGTAAGTTCGGCTCCTTGTTAGCTTGAATAATGAACAGTTAATGGATACTTGAGGATTTATCTTTACTTGTCTCATTACCTTCTCAAGAAAATATCAAGTTATTCATACTGAATTCTAGAGTTTCTTCTCTGAAGACTTTTATTATGTTTTAACACACAACCAGTGTCAAAACAGTACTCCCAGGACACTAATACAAAGATTCATCTAATGGCACATTTAACAAAATAGCTGCTTTGAGGAAGAACAAGGGTACTATCCGTTAGAGGCACTGTGCTGTGTGTTTCACTTAGCTGGAATAAAACACTACCTGAGAGCTATCTCTGGGTAACCTTATGCTTTATTTGCATTTTTTAGCTTATTAAAAGCGAAGCCATTAAAAAGTTGAGTGAAATTGCCAGCAAACTATATTTCATGTGGAAGATCAGCAGGGGTCTTTCGGAGACCTTCAATTTTTCTCTGAGTGTCAGGAAATCAGATTATTGAATCCAGCTGCAAGCTGTTTTGATTGAACTGCAAGTCTGATTTAATTTGGTACAAATGGCAAATTACCCCTCTATTTATCCTTGAACCGCATGTACTCCTAAAGTACTATATTTCAAGATGTCCTTAAAAGTTTAGAGTAGAAACCTGATTGCTCAAGGTTCCTTCTCCATGCCTAGACTATTTGCAGAATGTCAATACTTCCTGGAGTAGCAAAGATGTCGCCCACACAGCCTACCCTCCCTGCCCGCAGGCTGCTACATGTATTGACTCCATGGCTCTATGCATACAGAGAAAGATTCATGGGGATTCTTGACAAAATGGAACAAAGCTTGAAGTATTAGTCTATTGATACCACTTAAAGGGCCACTGATTTGAAGCTGATTCTGTCCTCTGTGATATTGCTATTCAGAAGGCTAAAAGATGCTAAGAAAGATCTTTCAGAGTGTCAAGCCCTGCAAGGGATAGTGTTTCAAGGAGGCAAAATGACTCTGGTTTTGTTAAATCTTTTTGTATAGCAGAGCTTTTGAGAACCACTCTTTAGCAGAACCTATTTAGGAAAAACAAAAGAACTTACAAACTACAGCATGATTCCAATACCAACTTTAGAAGAGATTCAGAATTTCTGAAGCTTCCATTTTAGAAAGCAAACAGCTTCAAAACACACAGGTCAGGATATCTCAACATAGTCCAACACCAGTGTTTATGTGGGAACAATGATACTCATTTTGCTATAAAATGAACTGCTGGATGGTCTTCTTTAGGGAGGTTTAAAAATTAACCTCGTGTTAATTTAACACAATCATATTTTCAGAGATAGAAACCATAAAGTCTTGGTAAATAGCAAGTCGCAATACAGTCTGAAGAATAGAACTTCATAAATCTTCCTTTCTGATGCTAAATGACCGTATGTGGTTCTTCCATTCTGCAATTTATCTTCTCTTCCCTTTTCCAATTTGTGTGTACCTTCAACCCACCTCTCACATGTATTCAGGTGTCTTCCCCAAACATAGACTTTCCTTGCTCTAAACAGATATAGAATGCAATTAAGCTATTTACATAATAGAGAACACTATACAGAAATATGACGTCCAAAGGTTTTCATCCTCTTAAGCTATACTGTAATCTTTTCCTTTACTTACTTTCAAAACTTACAATTTTTAAAGTACTCCTGAGAAAATAATGGGAATTATGGAGGCCAGCATTTCCCACCAAGTATAGTGTTCAAGAATAATATGGTTACTACTCTGATATCTGAGAAAAGAATTAGATATGATATTCTGTTAAGGGAATTTCAGGCTAATACATGCTAATAAATGCTGAACTGAACTTATTAAGATAAAATGTTCTTGTAAATCAAATGATAGTCATTTTCTTTAAAAATGATGATAGCAGGTGTTCCAATCTGAATCACTCATTTGCAGCATGATTTAAAATTAGCAAATGTCAACATGATGGAGGGTTAGTTTCCGAAAATACAGATTACACAGACCATGTACAATGCATGAGTTGAAGCATAAATAATAATCTTTCATGGTGCTTTTAAGTTTACACTATGATTTCTTTATGTACATTAAATTATTTGCTGCTTGTTACAACTTTGTAACGTAGAAAATAATTTTTTTTATTATTCTCATTTTTCAGATGAAGAAATTAGGGCTCACTCAGAAAGATTTAATAATTCATCCAGGGTCACATGACTTATGTGCTGCAGATGATAGAGCAAGAATTAAAAAACAAGTCTTCCGACAATTGAGTCTATGCCTATTTCAACATATCATTTGAATGTTCCACACAGAATAATGAATACTAAATGCACATACTAGGACAGTTTCATGGCTTGTGGCCTTAGAAAACACCCAGTTTATGAAGCAGAGGCAGTGGAGAGAAAAAGATAATCACACTATTTTCTATTCTCTTCTACCCCATTGTTTTCTCAATGATTGATATTTTTACAATTAAAAAAAATGCATTTGACCTGACTCTGCATTCTAATTTTATTCCTCAATTGTATTCTCTTGATTAACATTTCTATATACCTCATTTTGTCAAAAGTGAATTTCAAATAGACCAGAATTTGGATCAGCCTTATACCAGATACAAAAACCTTCATTAAAGCACAAATGACAAGAATTGAAGGTACACAGTGACTTCTTACTGTGGTTCAATGTATAATGGCCCACTTTGACAGATAAATGGCCAATATTTCACAAAATTGTCTATTTTCTCACTGAAGCAAGATATCTCGTCTTTGCACATGGCTCACAAATTACAAATCTGTTCTGATTGCTAGGGATGTTATAGACGAGATGATTAAAAGCACATTTGAATGATAATGCTTCCCTTGTATGCAGCCCAAGAAAGAAAGTAGGGGAAAATACATTCATGACTCTTAAGTTTCTTATAAGGAAAGAAAAGGTAATGTTGTGCAAACAGTTTTGGTACAAATGGCTGGAGATAAAGCACAGGGTTTAATGTGAAAGATTCCTGTCACCCAAATAAGAAGCTGCCTAAGGCAGCCAGGTCAGTGTCCCCACATAGACCACAGACACTGTTTCTCAGTGTAGACACCACAGGCAGCCAGTTCACTGGCCCCACATGGACCACAGACACTGTTTCTCAGAGTAGACACCACAGGCAGCCAGGTCACTGGCCCCACATAGACCACAGACACTGTTTCTCAGTGTAGACACCCACAGACAGCCAGGTCACTGGCCCCACATAGACCACAGACACTGTTTCTCAGTGTAGACACCCACAGACAGCCAGGTCACTGTCCCCACATAGACCACAGACACTGTTTCTCAGTGTAGACACCACAGGCAGCCAGGTCACTGGCCCCACATAGACCACAGACCACTGTTTCTCAGTGTAGACACCACAGGCAGCCAGGTCACTGGTCCCACATAGACCACAGACACTGTTTCTCAGTGTAGACACCCACAGGCAGCCAGGTCACTGGCCCCACATAGACCACAGACACTGTTTCTCAGTGTAGACACCCACAGGCAGCCAGGTCACTGGTCCTACATAGACCACAGACACTGTTTCTCAGTGTAGACACCCACAGGCAGCCAGGTCACTGGCCCCACATAGACCCACAGACACTGTTTCTCAGTGTAGACACCCACAGACAGCCAGGTCACTGGCCCCACATAGACCACAGACACTGTTTCTCAGTGTAGACACCCACAGGCAGCCAGGTCACTGGCCCCACATAGACCACAGACACTGTTTCTCAGTGTAGACACCTATAGGCAGCCAGGTCACTGGTCCCACATAGACCACAGACACTGTTTCTCAGAGTAGACACCTACAGGCAGCCAGGTCACTGGCCCCACATAGACCACAGACACTGTTTCTCAGTGTAGACACCCACAGGCAGCCAGGCCTGAAGTGCCCACTAACCAGAGGGGCCAATGTCAATTTTTTTATAATAATTTGAAATTTAATATTTTAGAAACAGCATTGAAACAGAAATCACGGGAAAAATCAGAACACTGTGGGAATTTCTTATGAATTTTATGGATTAACTTTAAATTTTTGTTTTAAATTACATAGTAAGGGGGACTTCCCTGGTGGTCCAGTGGCTAAGACTCTGTGCTCCCAATAAGGAGGCCCAGGTTCAATCCCTGGTCAAGGAATTAGATTCCACATGCCACATCTAAGATTGGGAGCAGCCAATTAAGCATTTTTAAAATAAATTACATATTAGAAGTTTGAGGCTACATACTATTTTTAACACTTATTAATAACCCAGTGTGGAGAAGGAAATGGCAACCCACTCCAGTATTATTGCCTGGAGAATCCCCATGGACAGAGGAGCCTGGTGGGCTACAGTCCATGGGGTCGCAAACAGTCGGACATGACTGAGCGACTTCACTTTCACTTAAGAACCCATTGTGTGTGTTAGTCACTCAGTCATGTCTGACTCTTTGCAACCCCATGGACAGTAGTCCGCCAGGCTCCTCTGTCCATGGGATTCTTCAGGCAAGAATACTGGAGAATTCCAGTATTCCAGAAGGAATTGCCATTTCCTTCTCCAGGGGATCTTCCCAACTCAGGGATCGAACCCAAGTCTCCCACATGGCAGGCAGACTCTTTACTGTCTGGGCCACCAGGGAAGCTAAGAACATAGTAGGTCTTATCAAACCAGTGAATCCTAAAGGAAATCAACTTTTGAATTGTCATTGGAAAGACTGATGCTGAAGCTGAAACTCCAACACTTTGGCCACCTGATGCAAACAGCCAACTCATTGGAAAAGACCCTGATGCTGGGAAACTGAAGGCAAAAGAAGAGGGCAGCAGAGGATGAGATGGTTGGATAGCATCACTGATTCAGTGGACATGAACTTGGGCTAACTCCAGGAGATAATGAGGGGCAGGGAGGCCTGGCATGCTGCAGTCCATGGGGTCACAAAGAATCGGACACAACTTAGCAACTGAACAACAACAAAGGTCTTCTCCAACCCATGCTTTTACTCATCTGCATTCCTTGTCTTGATGTGGAAATATATATATAGTTTTAAAGTCACCCACAAATTAGGGTGAGAAGCTAAGCCAGTGAAAGAATGAGATTCACAAATAGGACCTGAGTTCCTTAGAAATCACAAGAGGAATTTTTCTAAGAATAAGAGGAGCAAGAGATGGTGGGATGCATGAGACAAGTGCTCGAACCTGGTGCACTGGGAAGACCCAGAGGAATCGGGTGGAGAGGGAGGTGGGAGGGGGGATCGGGATGGGGAATACGTGTAAATCCATTGCTGATTCATGTCAATGTATGACAAAACCCACTGAAAAAATAAATAAATTAAAAAAATTTAAAAAAAAAAAAAGAAAGTGAACAAGACAGCCTTAAGCCTTTCCCTCAGCTGGACTAAACTTCAGAAAGGCTTCTTTCAGACTCTAGGCTCCTGACCTCCCTTCTCTTGTAACACTGACTTTAGAACATTTGTATTATAAATTATTTTTCTATTCTTTTGAGGTGTAAATCTTTTTAAAAGCCTCTTGCTAGTTTTGCAACCTAGGAGCATCTTTCTCTGGAACTTGGAAGCCATCTCCTTGAAATGTGATTGTGAAGATATTCCCTGTCTCCCAGGGCTCTGTGGGAGGAGAGGAGTCTAACCTCCATGGGCACCAATCTGCTCACACTGATGGCCTCCTCACAGAGGACAACACTGCAAACATCTTTTGGGTCAACCTCTCCCCAAATGCCCTCTGGCAGTTTTCCAACAACTCACCCCAGTCCTAAAAGTACCTCTCAACTTCTGTCTAGCACAGGTCTGTGGGTAAAAATACTTGGAAAATAGTGAAAAACACTGAATCTTGATAACAGCTACATGAAGTCTTATTTTTTCTTTTAGAGTAGTTTTAGTTTTATAGAAAAATTATATATAAATTACAGAAAGTCCCCACAAACTCCCTCCCCACCACCCCACAGTTTCTCCTATTATTAACCTCTTGCATTAGTATATTTGTTACAATTGATAAGCCAATACATTACATTAACTAAAGTCCTCAGTTTACATTAGGGTTCAGTCCTCCTCTTGTGCCTTTTTGACAAACTCATAATAACATATCATCACCACTACATATCATATAGAAGTCTCAATACCTTAAAATCCCCTGCATTTTACCTATTCATTCCTCTCCCCCTCCTCTGAGCCCCTGGCAACCACTGATTTTTGTTGTTGTTGTTGTTTCTATAGCTTTTCCTTTTCCAGAAGGTAACAAAGTCGGACTGCTTCCCTGGTGGCTCAGACAGTAAAGAATCTGCCTGCAATGCAGGAGACACAGGTGCGCTCACTGGGTCAGAAAGATCCCCTCAAGGAGGAAATGGTAACCCACTCCAGTATTCTTGCCTGGAGAATCCCATGGACAGAAGAGTCTGGTGGGCTACAGTCCATGGGGGTCCAGGAGTTGGACACAAGTTAGTGATACAGTTGGAATCACACACTATGAGCCTTTTCAAACTAACCTCTTTCACTTGGTGATATGCATTTATGGATCCTCCATGTCTTGTTATAGCTTAATAGCCCATTTCTTTTTATATGCCAATAACTTTCCACTGGACCACGGTTGATCAGTTCACCTGCTAAAGGACAATAGATGCATCCAATTTCTGTCAATTATGAATAAAGCTGCTATAAAAATCTGCATGCACGTTTTTGAGTTACACAAGTTTTCAATTCAATCAGGTAAGTATCTAGAAGCATAATTGCTTGATCGTATGCTAAGACTAATGCCTTCAAACCATGGTGCTGGAGAAGACTCCTGAGT
The DNA here is from genome assembly GCF_910594005.1 of Cervus elaphus. NCBI lineage: Eukaryota > Metazoa > Chordata > Mammalia > Artiodactyla > Cervidae > Cervus > Cervus elaphus. Next base: position 3,348,481 of record NC_057843.1, on the reverse strand, counting down.
GTCCCTTTGACCGCAAGGAGATCAAACTAGTCAATCTTAAGGGAAATCAACTCTGAATACTCATTGGAAGGGCTGATGCTGAAGTTGAAATTCCAGTATTTTGGTTATCTGATTCGAATATCTGACTCATTTGGAAAGTACCTGATATGGGGAAAGATTGAGGGCAGAAGGAGAAGAGGGTGTCAGAGGATGAGACAGCTGGATGGCATCACTGATGCAATGGACATGAATCTGTCAATTTGCTAATGTGGTGTATTACATTGATTGACATGAACCTGGGCAAACTTTGGGAGATGGTGAGGGACAGGGAGGCCTGGCGTGCTGCAGTCCATGGGGTCACAAAGAGTCATACACAACAGGACGACCGAACAACAACAACAACAATGATAAGACTGCCTTTTGGGAAACTGCCAACTGTCTTCTGAAGTGTCTGTACCAGTATGCATCCCCACCAGCGGCAAATGAGAGTTCCTGTTGCTCCACATCCTTGTATGCCTTGAGTACTGTCAGTCTTTAGGATTAGAGCCATTCTAATGAGTACATAATGGTATCGCAATTTGCAATTCCATAACAAATGATTTTGAGTGTTTTCATATGATTACTTGCCATTCATATACATATGCTGAAGTGGCTTTGGACCTTTTCCCTATGTATTCATTGGATTGTAGGTTTCCTTATTGTTAGGTTTTCAGAGTTCTTTAAATATTTTAGATATATTCCTTTATCCAGCATATGTTTTGCAAATAATTTCTCCTAGACTGCAGCTTATCTTTTCATTCTCTTAATAGTATCTTTTCTAATGAGAAAAGTTTTTAATTTTGCCACAGTTCAGCTTAGCCATTTTCTTCCATGGATTGTGCTTTTGGTGTTATATCTATGAACTCACCACCAATCACAGGCTATCTAAATTTTCTCCTATGTTTTCTTCCAGAAGTTTTATAATTTTGCATTTTACACTCAGATCTATGATCCAATTTAAGTTGACTTCAGTACAATAAAGTCTGTGTCTAGACATTTTTCTTGCATTAAAAATCTAATTGTTCCACCACTATTTGTTGAAAGACTGTCTTTTGTTCACAGAACTGCCTTTGCTTCACTGTTTAAATGACTGTGTATTTGGGTCCACCTCTATTTTGTCCCTTTGATCTTTGTGTCTGTCCTTTCACAAACACCATGCAGTCTTGATGATTATAGCTTCATAATAAGTCTTCAAGTCAGGTAATGTCACTCCAACAACTTTATTCTTCTTTGTTTCATGCATTTTGATTATTTGGGGTGTTTGACCTCTCCATATAAACTTGACAGTACTGAATCTTCCAACCCATGAACATGGAAATAACTCTCCTTTTATTTAGATATTCCTTGATTTTGTTCATCAGAGTAACATTCCACCTGTGGACTCCACATATGTTGTTAGGTTTACAACTAAGTAATAGACATATCATGTCATCTGCAAACAAACACAATTGTATTCCTCCCTTCCAAGTCTGTACTCCTTTTCTTTTCTTGTGTTACTGCATTGCTAAGACCTCTAGCACAACACTGAGTAGGATTGGTTAAGAGGGGAAGTCTTTGTCTTGTTCCTGATCTTTGGGGAAAGTGTCCCATTTCTCACCGTTAACTATGACATTATGATGTTAGCTATAGGCCTGTGGGGTCTCAGTTTCCCATCCAGGCATGGCAGCGGAAGCCTGGGACACTAACCACTAGGACACCAGGGAACTACCAATGCCAAACTTTTAAGTGCACACCATTGTGACAGCGGATACTGACTTTCTTTAGACTCTGTGGCGTATGTGGTGAAGTGATAATATAGAAAGCAAACAACTTTCAAATATATTAAAACTGTTCCCTGGACAGATTTCCAGCATGAAAAAAATAAGCTTGCCACTATTTCTTTTCATTGCAACAATAACTATTTGTACATGTTTTTTATATTTTAAGGAGGGGACATAAAAACTAAAACTAATATCCAAAGTCACCATTTAGTACATAAAACATGCCTTTTAAAATTCTGGACTATCACCTATTGAAAATATGGGCAATCAATTTCTAGGTACAAATGCAATTTTTATTTTTTAGTTGAGGCGTAGTTGATTTACAGTATTATATTAATTCCAGGTATACAACATAGTGATTTGGCATTTTTAATAGATTATATTCCATTTAAAGCTATTATAAAATGACTATATTTCACTGTGCTGTACAATAAATCCTTAGCAACCAAAAAACTGTTGGTTACATAAGGGTTGAGACTAGACAATAGAACCAGTATGCATTTTCTCTTAAGAAATCTCCTTCTTAAAGGATTAACACCCCTGATTCTCTATGGTATCACAAATGCTCAAGGAATAGAAACATCAGCTTCTTGCTTTAAGTTCATATTAAACCAGAAGCACATCAACTAAAGAATAGGAAAAAAATTTCAGTGAGTAAGGTAAAGTAGAATGATCTGAGCTAAGGGCAATTTCTAGACTACAGATGTACCAAAGTGTACTTTCAAAGTCTTTACATCTTTGAAGTTTTCAAATGAGTCAAGCAAATAACTAAAATGTTCTTTCCTGACACGTAAATATGATCAGGAATTTGTTAGTCCTTCAGGGTATTGATTTTTTTGGCCTGAGTTAAACTTAACTTGGTCCTAATTTTAGCTCTGTGCTCAAATTTAGGGACCAAATTAAGTTTAACTCAGTTGATGTGCTTATTTGCATTAAAACAACCTTAAAATATAGAATTTTCCTTCCGATAAAATAAAGTTGCTTTCACTTTAACTTAAAATACTAAAGTTATAGTGTATCACTGGGTAAATTGCTCTAAATATTTTTAAATATTTAATTTTTAAAATAGACAGTACATTTGTATGGTTAGAAAACCAAAAGTGTAAAACCATATGCAGTAAACATCTTGCTTCCTTCCAATTCCATAGGTAAAACTACTGTTTTCTTTTTCCTTCTAGAGTATTTGCTGTGGTAGCATTTCAAGAAAACAGCACCCACCCTTTTCTTCTCTCCAAGACCTATGGGATGACTCCACATAGCCTCTCTTGGCAGCCAGCACACGGTACACCTTCGCCTCTGCTGTGCTGGGTGAGGTTCCTGGCAGCCGTTTGGTCTTTAATTTTAAAAGGCTGCACATGACATTTTCAAAAGGTGAAATGAAGCAAAGCATGACTCACTAAAAAGAGTATTGTGAACACAGGTAGAAATTAGAATATTAAGTCTTTGAGCACTTCATGGTATTCAGAGCAAATAAAACTTTGTCACAGGTTTGCCTATCACACATATGAATATGAATATGAATAAAGAGCTAAAGAGTCATTCTTAAGTTTAAATATCAGCTCTCTGAAAGGTTTTAATGGACTCTAATCAATTCCAGAATGGTACTTCTCTGTGAAAAAAAAGAGCACAAGTCTCCTTTTGAAGCAAAATACAATAAACAAAACAAAAAGATTCCTTTACACTGTTGTTTCATTGATGGCTTTTATACAGCCCATGAACTCCTTACAATGAACTGTCAATAAAGCTCAGCTTCTAAATGTCCCCCATTGTGGGGGTGGCCGCTGAGTTATGGGTCTTGAAAAAATTGATCAGATCTTGAGATTCAAGGCAGGCTGTGTGGCACTCCCAGCCCCTAGGTTGCCAGTCAGTCACAAATAGGATTCATTTGCAGATTTCTGAATTTCTTACTGGCTGTAGTCAATGTCTGTGGATCTAGGATCTTCCATGCCCCTAAGAGATGTATCAGAGAAACACTCAGCTATGGACTCTGCTTTATTGGGTTCTTGCCCTAAGGGAGCCTGCCTGCTTCTTGGCTTCTTCAGAGCTTGGGTAACAAACACTCTGGGTTGAAATCTCTTTTGTTTCTAAACACACGTCACCACCCCCTGCTTACTTGTACTCTGGGTATATTCTATTTGATTATAAGCCATTTCTCAGTATGACTGCTACAAATTTCCAAAATTCAACAAGCAGAAAGGCCAAGGCAGCAAAACTTCCATGAGAGTTCTCATCTCACGAAAGGTTACTTGCCATCCTGCCAGATTTTAGTCACCACTTTGGACCTACTCCTGGAAGGAGATAATTTCTATTTTCTCTATGGATGGAAAATGCCAAGAGTACTAGTTCTCAAAACCATTGAGTTTTGATGAACATGCAGATCCCAGAATTCACAGTTAAAGATTCAACTCTGAGGGTCTGGAATGGATTCCAGGAAACTCAAGGCTGAACAAACTTCAAGATGAGTTTGCAAATCATTTGAAGAAACACTGGATCTCCTTGAGGAAAGACATCTCACCTAATAGATGCTTTGTAAATGTTTGCTGGTAAGTGTTAAAATGTCTACTCTAACCATCCATCATGGCTACCAGAAATTATTAAACCTGTAGCAACAGTCAGTTTGTCACAAGAATTTTAAAAAATTAGTCTTTTAGCTAAAAGTTAAGGTTTTTGCAATTCTGCAATTCAAAGGTATCCTTTATTTAAAAATAAATGCACATAATGTCTATGAGCCTAAACAATCCCTCTAGGATTTAATGTATGCAGAGCATTATGTACAAAACAATCATCCACAATAGATTAAAAATAATGAGCATAAAAAGAAAGAAGTGCACAGTATAATTTTAGATTCCTTCAAGGAACACAAACTGCTTTACAAGGACAAAGAAAATCTAAGTCCTAATCTGAGTGTGAACCATTTTTTGTGTGTACTCATAAATACTTTCTCTTTGGAAGAACTGAGGAAAATATGGGATAAAAATTCTGGGTGAGAAAACAGAATATTTTATCCAAGAGAAGCAACTTGAACTTTGGAACATTCTCTTCTCTTGCTCTTATAATACATTTACATACTATCTCTTTCCCAAGCATGGTTCTTTATACCTGCAAAAACCAAAGTTGCACTAAAATACTCTCATTCTCATAGTGAAATGGAGCAGGACACTATGGTCCTTCGCCACATGTTTTCTGCCTGCCTTTTGGCTGTGGAAGAACTTTAGCCAAAGAATAAGTTTAATCAGAGAAGGGAGAAAATGCAGAAACAAAGGAAAACTGTCAAAGGAAACCAAACAATAATAGTTTAGCTATTAAGCATAGTCGAGGACCTTTAGTTCTTTCTCAAGAGCTATAGAATATTCTGAGCCATATCCTGTGAGCTGTCTTATAGATACTGAAACCCCCACCAGGTGGAAGAAGTTAACTACATGATGACCACATCACAGCCATGACATAAGCTGTTGCAATTCCAAGAATTGGCCTCCAGGAAATGGAAGCAAACCGACCCTGGAATTGAAGATTAACTTAACTTAAAACAATCAGTTTGATGCTGGTCAATCCACTGCTGGGGCTTTTCTGGTGGCTCAGATGGAAAGAATCTGCCTGCAATGCAGGAGACCCGGGTTCAGTCCCTGGGTCAGGAAGATCCTCTGGAGAAGGGGATGGCAACCCATTCCAGTATTCTTGCCTGGAGAATCCTATGGACAGAGAAGCCTGGTGGGCTACTGCACAGGATTGCACAGAGTTGGACATGACTGAGCGAATAACACATACAATCCACTGATGATCCGTTTCAAGATGAGTATCAGGTTGACTGTGCTATTTCTACATGTAGCCCCCTCCCTCAGCCTGTAAAACTCTACCCTAATGATTGTTGGCAGTGGGGGTTGTGGAAAGTGGAGCTATACTTTAAATAGGAGACCATCTCCCATCCCAAATACTAGCATCTGTTATAAAGCAAAATTTCTTTTCCACCAACCTCACCTCTTTATTGGCTTTTGACTGGAAAGCACTGGCCCCCACTTTTGGTTACAATAGTAGAAAAATGATTCCTACTCAAGACAACCTCATCAGAAGCAAATATATTGCCACAGGTTTAGAATGAACACCACCACCCCTGCCCCCATGAGAGTCACCGAAAGCATATCAAAGCCCATGTAACCCACCTCTGGAGCATCACTTGGATTCATGGGTGGCACTGATACCATGCCGCCTAAGGGCTTTTCAGTAGGGGCCAGCACACTCAATTCTAACACTACATACACCATGTTGCTCACTTAGACCCTCCCGTAATCAAGTGACTGGATTTATTCACGTTCTCCAGTCTTCTCCGGAAACTCACTGATCTCCATGGACAACCTGCTGAATCACATGACCCAAAGGCTCATCTTTATTCTCCTGTGTCTTCCTGCTGCCATGTGTTGAACTGCATGGTTTCTAGGAGTCCACTTCACTTGTTCCCAAACTTGTTCATTCTCAACTTGTTTTACATTGTAATTATATAAATTAAATATTGTGTAAACTGATGAACTAGGCATGTGAAAAGAGAATTACTTCTAATAAAACTGATTTAAATGCTTTGGATAAAGTCACTAATAGTCAGTTCAGTTCAGTTGCTCAGTCATATCCAACTCTTTGTGACCCCATGGACTGTGGAACACCAGGCCTCCCTGTCCAACACCAACTCCCAGAGTTTACTCAAATTCATGTCCATTGAGTTGGTGGTGACATCCAGCCATCTCATCCTCTGTCATCCCCTTCTCCTCCTGTCCTCAATCTTTCCCAACATCAGGGTCTTTTCAAATGAGTCAACTCTTTGCATCAGGTGGCCAAAGTATTGGAGTTTCAGCTTCAGCATCAGTCCTTCCAATGAATATTCAGGACTGATTTCCTTTAGGATGTATTGGTTGGATTTCCTTGCAACCAAGGGACCCTCAAGAGCCTTCTCCAACACCACAGTTCAAAAGCATCAATTCTTTGGTGCTCAGCTTTCTTTATAGTCCAACTCTCACATCCATACATGACCACTGGAAAAACCACGGCCTTGACTAGATGGACCTTTGTTGGCAAAGTAATGTCTCTGCTTTCTAGTATGCTGTCTAGTTTGGTCATAGCTTTTTTCCCAAGGACCAAGCGTCTTTTAATTTCATGGCTGCAGTCACCATCTGCAGTGATTTTGGGGCCCAAAAAAATAGTCTGTCACTGTTTCCACTGTTTCCCCACCTATTTCCCATGAAGTGATGGGACCAGATGCCATGATGTTAGTTTTCTGACTGTTGAGTTTTAAGCCAACGTTTTCACTCTCCTCTTTCACTTTCATCAAGAGGCTCTTTAGTTCTTATTCACTTTCTGCCATAAGGGTGGTGTCATCTGAATATCTGAGGTTATTGATATTTCTCCTGGAAAACTTGATTCCAGCTTGTGCTTCATCCATCCCAGCATTTCTCATGATGTACTCAGCATATAAGTTAAATAAGCAGGATGACAATATACAGCATTGATGTACTCCTTTTCCTATTTGGAACCAGTCTGTTTTTCCATGTCCAGTTCTAACTGTTGCTTCTTGACCTGTATACAGATTTCTCAAGAGGCAGGTCAGGTGGTCTGGTATTCTCATCTCTTTCAGAATTTTCCACAGTTTGTTGTGATCCACACAATCAAAGGCTTTGGTGTAGTCAATAAAGCAGTAGATGCTTTTCTGGGACTCTCTTGCTTTTTTGATGATCCAGCAGGACGTTGGCAATTTGATCTCTCATTCCTCTGCCTTTTCTAAATCCAGTTTAAACATCTGGAATTTCACAGTTCATGTACTGTTGAAGCCTGGCTTGGAGAATTTTGAGCATTATTTTGCTAGCGTGTGAGATGAGTGCAATTGTGTAGTAGTTTGAGCATTCTTTGTCATTGCCTTTCTTTGGGATTGAAATGAAAACTGACCTTTTCCAGTCCTGTGGCCACTACTGAGTTTTCCAAATTTGCTAACATATTGAGTGCAGCACTTTCACAGCATCATCTTTTAGGATTTGAAATAGGTCAACTGGAATTCTATCACCTCCACTAGCTTTGTCCATAGTGATGCTTCCTAAAGCCCACTTGACTTGGCTCTAAGTGAGTGATCACACCATCATGATTATCTGGGTCATGAAGATCTTTCACTAATAATAAAGCAGTCTGATTTGGGGAAAAGACAATGTGAAAGTTGGAAGAACATCATAGAAATTTAGAAGGATTCTGCCCTCAGCCGGCCTGGCTATTATTAATATTCCTCCCTCTGTTTGAAGGAAATGAGACGTAGAAATGGAGGGCAGGAAAAGTAGTTTAATAATACAATCAGTAAACTGATACCCAGAAAAAAGCCTTATGCCCACTTGAAAAGATTGGTGAATTTATATGTTCTAAGTTAACATAAACAGTTTGGCACAAGTACCATGGTGTATTATTCTATGGATTTCATAATATAAGTCAGTCATTTGTCTATGTTTTGCCACTTTAACTGCCTCTTCTAATTAACTGACCAGCTACTAGCCTTGATTATGTCAGATGAGAGAATTCTACCATAATCATGTTTTTGAGAACACTGAACATCTCTAGGGCCGATATTGCAAACCAGCAGCCTCCAGGACAAGTGTAGCTTATATTGGTGTAAAATTTGGCCTGTTAAATTCCAGAGGTAAAAAACAAAAATTGACTACTTCACATAAACTCAAATCTCCATCTCCTCTTTAAAAAGTAGATCAGGCACCACTGGGCTTGACTGTGGCAACAACAAGTCCTGCTGACCAGCAGCTGACCCTTCAGAAAAGGCAACCCCCTCCCGTCTTTACTCTCCAAGCTACAAGCCCACCCTCTCATCTTACTGCCTGGTTTCCAGGGGCACTTGTGGTTACCAGTCATGCTCCAAGGCCTGTTTGTGAGAAGTAAGGATTTCTCAGCTGCTTAAGCTATTAGGCAAGAAAAAACACCTCCTTCCCAACTCTACAAGCTCATGCAACACACTTTCTCAAATACCTAATTCAACATGACGAAATACAAAACCACATATTCACACACATAGAAGATAGTACCTGTCCTCTCAGGAGCTTAAAATATAAATAAAAAAACAGGCAAATGAAAAGGAACACATATTATATATAAATACACATTAGGCAGTTATATTTCCAACTACTGAAAATGTACGGACTGAATGCTCAATTCTATTTTCCCCTACTACCCTAACTATACTAAGGATAATCACACTAAGTAATCCAGAGAAAGACAAATAGCATATAACATTACTTACATGTGGAATCTAAAAAAATTATACAAATGAACTTATTTACAAATAGAGAAACAGACCCACAGACATAGAAAGCAAATTTATAGTTACCAAAGGGGAATGGGTGCGGAGGGATAAACTAGGTGTTTAGGATTAACATATACACATTACAGTATATAAAATAGGTAATCAACATGGTCCTGTGGTATAGCATAGGGAACTAGATTCAATATTTTATAATAACCTATAAGGGAAAGGGGCTTCCCTAGTAGCTCAGCTGGTAAAGAATCTGCCTGCAATGAAGGAGACCCTGGTTCAATTCCCAAGTCAGGAAGACCCACTGGAGAAGGGACAGGCTACCCACTGCAGTATTCTTGGGCTTCCCTGGTGGCTTAACTGGTAAAGAATCCTCTTGCAATGTAGGAGACCTGGGTTCAATCCCTGGGTTGGGAAGATCCCCTAGAGGAGGGAACAGCTACCCACTCCAGTATTCTGGCCTGGGACTGTATAGTCCATAGGGTCACAGAGTTGGACACAATGAGTGACTTTCACTTAAAAGGGAAAAGAATCTGAAAAAGAATATATATATACTTTCTGTACACCTGAAGCTAACATAACATTGTAAATCAGCTATACATCACTTGAAAAAAAAATCCCCTTGAAAAATCATATATCAAAGTACTTTAGGAATTTTCACAGCCTCACTACATAAACAATGCTTAACAAATTTATTAACACAAAATAGTTAAGTGATTGGTAATATTTTCTAATTTTTCACAAGAAAAAGAAGTTTCTAAGATCAGAGAGGGGAAGTCAATTGTTTTGAGAGTAGACGGCATGATGTGTTTTATGCATAGTTAAAATTTTCACACAGTAAGAATGAGGAATCAGTTCTGTTCAATATTTTGGGAAATGTGTGTGAAAAAGTAGCTAGGACAGATTATGACAGATTATCTGAAGTTTAGACTAAAGGATTTAGATTTTATCTTGTGTATGACAGGGAATGACTGAAGGTTTTAGAAGCATAGCAATAACATGAACACAGATATTTAGAGAAATAGATTTGCGTACTGTATGTAGTCTAACTGTGCAAAGAATGCAAGTAGGGAGATTAATTAAAAGGCACTAGAAGGAGTGTCTGAATTAGAATATGGCCTATGGGAAAAACATTGTTCTTACTGTTTTAATTATTTGAGAGGCACTTGAATGTAAAGCTGGCAGGACTCCGTGACATTGGGTATAGGTAATGAAGGAGAACCCATCGCAAAAACAATAAACAGACATAAGGTTTCAGAGGTTTTAAACTAGTTTCATGCTAGACAAAAGGGACTTGAAAAATAGTTACCTTGAGGGGAAGTCAATGATGAATTCAATTTTGAAGAATGAGGTTCTGTTAAAAATAAAATGTTATAGAAGTTTTCAGCAAAGGGTCTCCATCATCAATAACCACATCACCATGACAGTAACTATTTCAAACATCCATGAAAGCAATCCCTAAAACCCTGAGAAAAATAGATTAAAGAATATAAAAAGCTATTTACAAGTACTTAGATTTCAGTGGCAGAACTAAAATTAAGTTGAAAATTTAAGATTCACCATACTTTTTCAAAAATATATCACAGACTGAACAGAATTTTTCAGAAGTTTTGTGAGCTTATTTTAGTGACTTCTGAAGATCAAAACAGTCAATAAAGACAGGTCGTTACAACCTCCACAGTTATTTTTATGGCCATTAAGAATAGCCATAGCCAACAGGATTGACCAAACTAGGTGGGATACTGTAAAAAATGAATCAACTCCATAACAATCTCTGGTAAGAATTTTGGAATCTGAAGAAATTCACCTCTTGCCTGTATTTGAATCAAAAGATTAGACTGAAAAAAATAAATAAAGATTCAAGTTACCTACTACACAAATTTAATTCTGAGATTAAATTCAATTCAACAAGTTTAATTCAGATTAAAATGGCTTGAGTCCTCAGCACCAAAAATATCTCATTTATAAATTATTTAATTGAAGAAGTCTCTATTAATAAGGTCAGTATTGCCTAGAAAGAGTGTACATATGACCTCAGGATCACACCTTCATTAAATATAGTCTTCAATGTCTACCTTATCTACAGTAAAGATTAGAAATCAGAGAGATTACAAGACAGGTCTTTGAGGGTTACAGTGATAATAAACCAAGATGAGACATGAATGCCATATTAAAATCACTATGTATACCATCTGGAATCAAAGAACTGTATACTTTTTAATAGACTCTTTTTTTTTTTTTTTGATTGGGGGGGAGCTGTCCATGCAGCTTGTGGGATCTTAGTTCCCTGACCAGGGATTGAACCTGGGCCCTTGGCAGCCACAGCATGGAGTCTCAACCACTACATTGCCAGCAAACTCCCTAGACTTTATTTCTTAGGTCAGTATTAGGTTAACAGCAGAAATAGCAGAAGTCGCAGAGACTTACTACATACATACGCATCCTGCTGTCACAAATGCATTGCCTCCCCCAGTATCAACATCCCCACCAGAAAGATCCAGTTGTAAACAATTGGTGAACCTACACGGACACATCTTCATCTTGCAAAGCCCATGGTTTACATTAATGTTTACTCAACATTGCACATCCTATGGGTTTGAATAAAATCTATGATAACAGTATGGCACATAAGTTTCACTGACCTAAAAACCCCCTGTGTTCCACCTATACTCACACGCTGTTTCCCCAGGAATTCTTGTGTTTGTTCCACACTGTTAAGACTTTCTAGTATGATTGGATGCTCAAGAATTTCAGAAAGCATAGTCAGCTTCCCCAACCCAGCCTAATCCAAAACCATCTGAAATGCAATGGCTTCTCAGGAGGCAAATTAGCAAATAAAGCATTTGAAATGCACATCATATGCGAAAACTCAATGGCATCTGAAATAACTCTGACATTAAAAACCCAAAATGGGCTAATGTAAATTTCTAATAAATAACACTAAAGCTTATAAAATTAATATATAAACATGTTAAAAACAAGGGAAAATAGACTTTCAATTTGTAATTGCTCATTTTTAATTTTATTTATTTTATGGGTTTACAACAGTACAAAAGTTTTATATGCACAGCACATGTTCCGACCTCTGTGGACACTGCAGTGTGCTCACTAAACCTTTAGTCTCATCCATCACCATACAGTTGACCCCTTCTCTCCTGATACCCCCACCCTACTTCCCTTCTGGTAACTACTACTCTGTTCTCTCTATCTGTAGGTTTGTTTTGGTTTGGTCTTGTTCGTTTATTGTTTGGATTGGTTTTATATTCCACACATGAGTGAAGTCACATGGTATTTGTCTATATTCATCTGACATTTCATTTAGTATAATACACTCAAGGTCCACCTACGTTGTCAAAAATGGCAAGATTTTTCTTTTTATGAGTAGTATGCCATTGTGTGTGTATATACACACACCACCTTTTCTTTTTCCATTCATCCATTGATGGACACTTAGGTTGCTTCCATATCTTGGTTATTGTGAATAACACTGCAATGAACATAGAGGTGCATAAGTCTTTTCAAGTTAGCATTTTCATATATTCAGTTAAACACCCAGAAGTGAAATATCTGGGTCATACAGTAGTTCTATTCTTAATTATTTGAAAAACATCTATAATGTTTTTCATAGTGGATGCACCAATTTTTTTTTCCCACCAGTAGGGAAGGACATTGATTTCTACAATGTCTACATCCTCTGCAACACTTTTTTTTTTTTTTTTGCCTTTTTGATAAATTCCAATGGCCATGAGGTGATGTCTCATTGTGGCTTTGATATGTATTTTCCTAACAATTAGTAACTTTGAATATCTTTTCACATATCTGTTGGCTATCCATATACTCTCTTTGGAAGAAAAAAAAAAAAACATCAGTTTAGCTCTTCTCCACATATTTTAATCAGGTTGTTTGGGGTTTTTTTTGTTGCTGTTGAGATAAAGGAGATATATATATATACATATATATATATATATACACACACACATATATATATATAATTGATATTAATCCCTTATCAGAATTATGATTTGCAAATAAAATCCTCTCTCACTTGATAAGTTGTCTTTTCAAAAATTTTGCTTCCTTTGCTGTGCAGAAGCTTTTTTGGTATTTGATGTAGTTCTATTTGTTTATTTTTGTTTTTGCGTCCTTTGTGGAAACACATTCAGAAAAGTACTGCTAAAACTGATGTCAAAGAGTATAGTGTCTATGTTTCCTTCTAGGATTTTATTGTTTCAAGTCTTTAATCCACTTTGATTTGTTTTTGTGTATGGTGTGACTGTGGTCTTGTTTCATTCTTTGTATGTGGTCTTCAGTTTTCCTGACATCACTTATTGATGAGACTGTTTTCCCTTCATTGTGTTACTTGCTTCTTAATCATAAATTAATTGTCTATATATGCATGAGTTTACTTCTGAGCTCTTAACTCTGTTCCATTGATCTATGTATCTCTTTCACTTTTGATATTATGCAGTTTTGATTATTACAGCTTTGTAATCTAGCTTGAAATCACAGAGTGTAATACATGCCATAGTTTTGTTCTTTTTTCCAAAGGTTGCTGTGGTTATTCAGAGTCTTCTGTGGTTTGATATAAATGCTAGAATTTTTTGTTCTATTTCAGTGAAAAATATTGTTGGGATTTTGATAGGGATTTGCATTGATCTGTGGGCTGTTGTATGCATCATGGACTTTTTAACAGTGTTAACTCATCCAATCCATGGACACAGAGTATCCTTCCATTTCTTTGTGCCTTCTTCAATTTATTTCTATAATGTCTTAAGAGAATTCTTGGCCAACAGTTTTTATCTTTCAATAATTCGAGGATGTCATTCCACTGTCTCCTGACCTACAGAGTTTCTGAGAGAGCCGTTGATAGCATAATGGGAGTTTATTTGGAAGTTACCATTCTTTTTTCCCTGGCTGCCTTTAAAATACTTTGTCACTGACCTTTGACAGTTTTAACATAATGTCCTGAAGAAGTTCTTTTTGCACTGAGTCAATTAGAATTTCTCTTAGCTTCAAGGATGTGCATGTCCAGTTCCTTTCCAGGTTTGGGAAGTTCTCAGCTATTATTCCTTTAAATGTCTCTAATGCCCTCTTTGCCTTCCCTTATCTCTCTGAGATACCCATTTCCCTAATGTTGCCCTTCCTAATGGAACAGGAGAGCTGTTGCAGGATTTCTTCACTGACTTAAGATTCTAATCCCCTCACTTCTCTACTTATATCATTTCTAGATCTCTATCTTCAAGCTCATTAACTCTCTCTTCATATGATCTGTTCTGTTTTAAATCCTTTCTAACTCATTCTTCATCTCCATTGATTTCAGCTCCAGAACTTTCACTTTAAACTCTAAAAAAGAACCAATTTTCTCAGTAAAGTATTCCTTCTATTTATTAATTCTGTTCCTGAACTCATGGAACTGCCTTTCTGAGTTTTCTTGTAGCCCACTGACAACTATGACAGCTTTATGACAGCTATTTTGAATCATCTACCATTTATACCACTATTTCCATGACTTTAAGCTTGCTTTCTGGAGAACGGCCATTTTTTTTTTTTTTTATGATACTCAGTTGCCATGGTTCTTCATGGTGCTTGATGAACTGTTCCTTTGCCAGGACATTCAAAGTAGTGAACACTTTCCTTCTTCAGGTAAGACTTTTTCAAAAGCTTGATTCTAATAATTAGAGGCCTTTCTTTTGTTTTCTGGTAGCGATACTGTAGCACACGGTTTTGTCTTGCCTTAACCGAGCTGCCGCTGGTTGTTATTTGAGAGTCTGTACTTTCCCACCCTCCTCCCCTTGAGTCAGCAGTGTCACCGGCATCCTTGTTGTCACTGCTTGTGCTGCCAGGGTCACTGGGGCCTTGCTGCTCTAGTGTTCACCTGGGGCCTCTGCATGCAGGGTCCAGTTTTCCTTCCCATCACCACGGTAGGAGAAGGAGAATGGAGTAGGGAACCAGGGTCACAAGTTTCTCTCTTGTGTGACTCAGGTTGTCAGTGTACAGGTGTTGCCACTGTGAGTGGGGTGGAGGCCAGAGTTGCTGGCACCTTTGAAACTGGAGGTATTGAGTTGCAGGACCCCCATATCGCTGCTGTCCAATGCCTATGGCCATGGACACCACTGTGGCTGGGAGGCTGGAGCCATTTGCACACCCTCCCCTGATGCTACCAGGTTCTCTGGAGTTGGGGGCTCAGCTGCTGCAGCAGGGGGTCCAGAACCCCAGTCACGACCTCTGTTTCCCCCCGGCTCTGCCTTCTCTGTGAGTCCAGCCCACCCACCTATAGATGCACAGTTATGGAATTCTATGGCATCCTGGTGTGTTGGGCAGAAGGAGCATCTCATGATGCCATGATACTGACATCACCCAGCCCTATGATTACTTAGTATTTTTACAAGATTATAAGTTGGCATTGGGTCACCTGAGAAACAATAATCACTTTGACTTACATATTGTTTTAAATGTAATGGTGTCAGATTAACAAGGTTCTGGTGTACTGATATGTAAATTAATATAAGATATGCACCCAATAATGCGGTTTGTGGATAAATCTGTTGACCAAAATAAATCTTTGCCTAAGTCCCATGCATTTACAGGTAAATTTATGGAAAAATAGCCAATTCATTTTTCTCCCTGTGAGCCATTAAGCCGATTCATGGTGCATGTCTCCTGTCTCATCATAAAAATGTCATGCAAATAACACACTGTTCTTGCTTGTGCAATTCAGTTGCCTTTGAGCACTTTGCTCCAGGACATTCAAAGCGAGTTTCAGAAAGCGAAGCCATGGGAACTGTGCCTGCAATAAATTTATGACTTTTTCTGCAACGCGTCTACAAATCAATTGTAAATCAGCAGATCTCAGTATGTGGAAACACATATGGCCGTCACCTGGTTGGGGTGGATGGATGGGAAGGGAATCTAGTTGGCAGAGGCCAGAAGTAGTGATAAACAATGCACACGATAGGTCCAAAAAGAAACAAAGAAGTATCCAACCCAAAGTTTATTAATATTAAGGTTCATAAACCCCGTTGAAAATTTTCAAAGACCCTCCTGCATTCTTTCCATAGACAGCAGCCAGTGCTCCTCAAAGCAAGAGCACGATGTACTTCCCCGTCCCATGCAAGAGGCTCACCTGTTATCACAGAACTAAACAAGATGCTTGGAGTGGTGATGTTCCTGCTAACTTTGGCATAAAATGTAACTTACATTAAAGATATTGCCACCTCATCCAATAAAAGCTACCTTTATGAAAGTCTGAAAATAGAGCTTCCTATTTTGCTACTTTCTTTACTGCTTGCTAAAGAGAAATCCACATAACAGTATATTCAATAAAAACCTGAGAGGTTTTTCTACCTTACTAGCAAGGTATTTCTACCTTACTTACAAGCATTTCTACCTTACCAGCAAGCCAAATGATGCCCTGTTGTTGGATGTGCCACAATTCTTGGTTATGATGAAGTGTGAAGTTGTTCCCATGTACTGACAGAAGATTCAGCTTTCTCAAGGCAAAACTTCACTGAGATAACTTCAATGTGTGTTTTTTTCTTAAAGAAACAGCCTGTTTTATTTTGAATGGCCATTGTGATTTTAGATACTATTATGCAATATTACAAGAAGTACAGATGTAAAAAGTTATTGTTTCTTTTCCCATCTTCCTAATTCTCACCTGCCATTATGTGATGGTTTACAGTCAGGCTTCAGATTATCAAAAACCTGTGCTGCAAATTGCTCTCTGGCACCTTGTAGCTATGCCATTTTGGCCACAACACTTGTCAAAACTCAGTTCCCCATATATAAAATGGCAATAATAATAATAATAATAATAAGTTCGTGGGTGACTGTGGGTATGCAATGACACCGAGCACGTAAAGATCTTCATCAATACCAGAGATGAAAAAGCTGTGAATAAGTGTTAACTGACGCTATGACAAATACTATTATTTTTGTCATCCTATGCCATAACAAGAATCAAAGTATGAGGCTGAATAGAAATCTAAGCACTTGCTATTTGTAGCTATGCCCACACTGAACACCAGATTCCTTGCCATCCGGGATTATCTTTTTTATTCCAACTGACAGCAAAATTCTTGGCATACAGCCAGCTCTCTCCAAATTCAAATGAATATTCAAATGACCAGATGAATAAGCACTTACAAGCAAGATCAGGAGAAAAGAAGAAAGTCTCACCTTATACTACAAGAAACATTTTAACATTTTTGTTCATACGTATAAGATATTTTAATAAGATCTCATTCCCACGCAATGTCTGGGAAATAGAAAATGTCTAGACCATCAGATGTCCCATGAATACTGCACTCATGAGACATTCTGTATATAACACGCACGACAGTGTGTATAAATATATATATGTGTGTGTCTGTATATATATATATAATTCATACAGTATATGCCCATATAGTGTGATAGAATAAATCCTGATATCTACTGACTTTAGATTCTTATTCCAGGTGAACTGAGCCATTTATTGTTTTGCCAGGGGAGTGACTGAAAATTAGCTTTCCAAGGATCCTCTAGCTGCCCTGCAGAGGATGATCTATGGGGGTCACAGTAGCATCAATGAGCCTAGTTGGGAGGTGGTTTCTGATGGTTCAAGAGAAAGAAAGGGGGGAGTGAAAGGAGCTGGTGCTTAGGACTAGGGTATAGGATA
The DNA here is from genome assembly GCF_910594005.1 of Cervus elaphus. Lineage (NCBI taxonomy): Eukaryota > Metazoa > Chordata > Mammalia > Artiodactyla > Cervidae > Cervus > Cervus elaphus. The sequence continues at coordinate 3,330,765 of NC_057843.1, read as the reverse complement.
GACTTTGAAAGTTGATGGGTTGAAAACAGCCAGTGATACAGATGGGAGATGGAGTGGAGTGTGGGGATGGGAGACGGTGGTGAAGGAGAGGCTAATGAGGGAGACCACGGGCTTTGGGCCAAGCAACAGTGAGGATGGGGAGCCATCTACTGTGAGCACAGGGCTGTGGGTGGATCTAGACTCCCCTTTCCAGTGGTTCACCATTCCTGATCCTCACCCCTAACATTCTGACTCTAATCCCCTCAGCCCACCCTGCCCAGAGAAAACCTGTCTTCCAGATACTGTCGGTTCCTTTCACTTGGCTAAAGCATTCTCTCGCTCTTCTTTAAAATTTTTTTGTTTTATTCTGTCTTGGCTCCTCTGCTTCTAGTTAGAGATTCAAAGGTTTATATTCAGAAGAATATAAACCAGAGGGAGATTTTCCAAAATCTCTGTCCCTCGGGAAAAGGACATAGGCCCATGAAGGAGGAGAACGAACTGCCTTGTAAAACTCGTCATTAAACTCAGTTTACTTAGTCCTCTGCACTGTTTACGACAAGTCACTAAAATGTCAGCCGATCCCTCCGTGAAATGAGCTGTTCTGTTTCACAGTTAAGCTTTTCCTAAAAATGTTTTGGTGAGTAATGGATATAGGATGCATAACAACTCAGTGCATGGAGCCTTTATAAAAGCTGTAGATTATACAAATGGCAGGTAAACAAGGATATTTTTTGAACAGTCCCTCATGGCTTGAATTTAAAGCAGTTCTCCATGAAGGCAGTAGGCAGGCAGCACTGAGTTCATTTCTGGAGCAGTGACTCTGGGACGCCCACTATTGGATGATGGGGGTGCTGAGCTAATGAACCTCAGAAATGGACTAGCTGACTAACCACACATTTCCTCAGTATCACTTCCAGAAAATACCTTCACGGCAAACATGTCCTTAATAAAGTCAAGGAAAAATAATAGGCAGGCTATATGACAAATGGCTGAAGACATATCTAATAAGTAAATGACTTCAGTTGATCTCTGCTTAAAAAAATAAGTAAAACAAAGCAGGACAAAATAAAAGGAAAGGAAAGGAAGAAACCTTCCATTTTGCATTTCTAGAATACTTAGTCACTGAAGAGCTGCTGAAGGGATGCTTAAGGGTGCCTGTTCGGCCAACAGAGCAGAGTTTTAGGCACTGAAAGCTTAAATAAGTTATGACAAATGAAATGCTTGACAGGTCCAGTCCCCAGTCCAGAAAACTGCTCTTGGATGAGACAGGTGACAGAACATAATGGATAACAAAAGGCCCAGACCACTTTTCCATGTGTTGGCTGGAAGGAGGCAGCAGCAGAAGAAGCCTACACATGGGAAAGTGGTCTGTTGGCCAAACAGGCACCCTTAAGCATTACTTTACTAGCGTGTGAGATGAGTGCAATTGCACAGTAGTTCAAGCATTCTTTGGCATGGCCTTTCTTTGGGATTGGAATGAAAACTGACCTTTTCCAGTCCTGTGGCCACTGCTGAGTTTTCCAAATTTGCTGGTATATTGAGTGCAGCACTTTCACAGCATCATCTTTTAGGATTTGAAACAGCTCAACTGGAATTCCATCACCTCCACTAGCTTTGTTTGTAGTGATGCTTCCTAAGCCCCACTTGACTTCACATTCCAGGATGTCTGGCTCTAGGTGAGTGATCACACCATCGTGATGATCTGGGTCATGAAGATCTTTTCTGTACAGTTATTCTGTGTATTCTTGTCACCTCTTCTTAATATCTTCTGCTTCTTTTAGGTCCATACCATTTCTGTCCTTTATTGATCCCATCTTTGCATAAAATGTTCCCTTGGTATCTCTAATTTTCTTGAAGAGATCTCTAGTCTTTCCCATTCTATTGTTATCCTCTATTTCTTTCCATTGATGGCCAAGGAAGGTGTTCTTATCTCTCCTTGCTATTCTTTGGAACTCTGAACTCAAATGGGTATATCTTTCCTTTTCTCCTTTGCTTCTTGCTTCCCTTCTTTTCACAGCTATTTGTAAGGCCTCCTCAGACAACCATTTTGCTTTTTTCAATTTCTTTTTCTTCAGTATGGTCTTGATTCCTGTCTCCTGTACAATGTCATGAACCTCCATCCATAGTTCATCAGGCACTCTATCAGATCTAGTCCCTTCAATCTATTTCTCACTTCCACTGTGTAATCATAAGGGATTTGATTTAGGTCATACATGAATGGTCTAGTGGTTTTCTCCACTTTCTTCAATTTAAGTCTGAATTTGGCAATAAGGAGTTCATGATCTGAGCCACAGTCAGCTCCCGGTCTTGTTTTTGCTGACTTTATAGAGCTTCTCCATCTTTGGCTGCAAAGAATATAATCAATCTGATTTCAGTGTTGACCATCTGGTAATATCCATGTGTAGAGTCTTCTCCTGTCTTGTTGGAAGAGGGTGTTTGCTATGACCACTGCATTCTCTTTGCAGAACTCTATTAGCCTTTGCCCTGCTTCATTCCGTACTCCAAGGCCAAATTTGCCTGTTACTGCAGGTGTTTCTTAACTTCTTACTTTTGCATTCCAGTCCCCTATAATGAAAAGGACATCTTTTTTGGGTGTTCATTCTAGAAGGTCTTGTAGGTCTTCATAGAACTGTTCAACTTCAGCTTCTTCAGCATTACTGGTCAGAGCATAGGCTTGGATTACCGTGATATTGAATGGTTTGCCTTGGAAACGAACAGAGATCATTCTGTCGTTTTTGAGACTGCATCCAAGTACTGCATTTCGGACTCTTGCGAAATCTGTATGCAGGTCAAGAAGCAACAGTTAGAACTGGACATGGAAAAACAGACTGGTTCCAAATAGGAAAAGGAGTACATCAAGGCTGTATATTGTCACCCTGCTTATTTAACTTACATGCATAGTACATCATGAGAAATGCTGGACTGGAGGAAGCACAAGCTGGAATCAAGATTGCTGGGAGAAATATCAATAAACTCAGATATGCAGATGACACCACCCTAATGGCAGAAAGTGAAGAAGAACTAAAGAGCCTCTTGATGAAAGTGAAAGAGGAGAGTGAAAAAGTTGGCTTAAAACTCAACATTCAGAAAACTAAGATCATGGCCTCCGCTCCCATCACTTCATGGCAAATAGATGGGGAAACAGTGGAAATAGTATCAGACTTTATTTTTTTGGGCTCCAAAATCACTGCAGATGGTGATTGCAGCCATGAAATTAAAAGATGCTTACTCCTTGGAAGGAAAGTTATGACCAACCCAGAGAGCATATTAAAAAGCAGAGATATTACTTTGCCAACAAAGGTCCACCTAGTCAAGGCTATGGTTTTTCCTGTAGTCATGTATGAATGTGAGAGTTGGACTATAAAGAAAGCTGAGTGCAGAAGAATTGATGCTTTTGAACTGTGGTGTTGGAGAAGACTCTTGAGAGCCCCTTGGACTTCCTTGGACTGCAAGGAGATCCAACCAGTCCATCCTAAAGGAGATCAGTCCTGAGTGTTCTTTGGAAGGACCGATGTTGAAGTTGAAACTCCAATACTTTGGCCACCTAATGCTGACTCATGAGGAGCTGACTCATTGGAAAAGACCCTGATGCTGGGAAAGATTGAGGGCAGGAGAAGAAAGGGACGACAGAGGATGAGATGGTTGGATGGCATCACCGACTGAATGGACATTGGTTTGGGTGGACTCCGGGTATTGCTGATGGACAGGAAGGCCTGGCGTGCTACGGTTCATGGGGTCGCAAAGAGTCAGACACGACTGAGCGACTGAACTGAACAGAACTGATTACACTAGCTCCCCGGTGGAGACATACCAATTTTTATCTGACCCAGAAGATGAGGGTTTCATGTCATCTGGGAACTCATTAAGGGGCAAACATTTTGCAGTACAAGTTGCTGAATTCATTACAGGCACAAATCGTAAATTAGAGGGAAAAGATAAGTATGATAATCAGAAAACACAATGACACTGAGATGTCCTTACCCAGACCTGGAAACTACCCAAACTGTTACCATATACACACTGCTATATATAAAATAGATGATCAACAGGGACCTACTATATAGTACAGAGAACTCTGCTCAACATTTTGTAATGACCTACATAGGAAAAGATTATGAAAAAGAATGAATATATGTATATTCACATATACATATATGTATAACTGAATATATGTATATTCAGAATATATGTATAACTGAATCACTTTGCTGTATACCTAAAATTAACACAACGTTGTTAATCAACTATACTCCAGTAAAATGTGTTTTTAAAAAGAAAATAACAGAAGTTTGATAAAAATGGCACCAGTGCAAACAGTAGAAACATGTTAGAACAGCTGAATCAACTTTCAGGGGGCAGAGGACACACACCTTCATGAAACTGCATTTCCCTGAGAATGAAAGAATCATAAAATTCTTTCACTTCAAAACCTAAATAAAACTCTGCTTAAGAGAAAAATCAGATAAGTAATTTAACTATGCCAGTACACTGATTTTTTTCCCTAGCTTACTACCACTTGCTCATGTTAATTATATACTATTTCATAGATTATTTCTTTACTAACTCTCAAAACTTGTGAGTCATGATGTCACACTACTGCATCTTGTTAAAATTCAAGAGGAGATATAAGAAGGTCCCTCTGTCAGTGTATTATCCTTGTTCCTTCCAAATTCCTCACATCTTTATTGCACTTATAAGCAAAATATCTTGATATCTCCCTTTAGCTCAGGAATTCCTCTGATACCCTCTCTTTTCCTCAGCCTTTTCTTTTCTTTCTCAGCATCCTGAGACTTTACCCAGACATGCAGACTCTGGAGACCATCCAAAGATAAGCATCAATGTGATCAAGTGCTTGGGAAATAGGATGTACAAAGAGAGATGAATAAAATAGAAAGCTATCAGAATAGATTCAGGAGCAATTTTCAAGAGCAAGGTGTTGAATTTCAAAGACATTTACTTAGGTTTAATTCAAAAAGAAAATGTAAGTGAAAGTTCCAACAGGCCATCCTCCAGAATTCACTTGCCTGCCATGTTCAACTTTTTGCCCACACCCCTCATCACACTGTTGTGCCTTCAGCTTTGCCCACACCCCTCATCACACTGTTGTGTCACACCATCCTTGGGTCACCTGTCACATGTGCAGAACCCTGGATGCGCCCCTTCTCTTCATCACTGTCCCAGACAATCTACCTGTTGATAGTAACGCATGTTGTGCCCTCTAGAATGGTGGTTTGCAATCAGAGGTGACTTTTCCACGTCTGAAGGTAACTAGGGGCGGGGTGCCAGTGCTGCGTCGGGAGCAGGGGTCAGACACGCTGCTGAACACACCATGAAGTGCGCGTGAGTCCCAACAACAAGGACGCAGCCGGTCCGAACCATCAGCATACGGTGCTCTGCTCCGTGGGAACTGGCAGGAAACAGAAGTCCTGGATGTCCCAGGTCACCTACGCAAGCTTCAGCTTTCACGATAGGAACTCTTACCCACCTCTGACAGTGAAAATGGGGATCCCTTGATGGGCCTTATCAGTCGCTGAGAACAGACCACCCAGACCACCCTCACACCCTCCTCTATGTGACAGCTCCTCTCAGGCACGCGAGAACCCACCCGTGAATGACCATCTCCCTATTATCATCAGCAATATGTGTGTGAAGGCAGCAAGGTACACAAAGGGAGGCTGGAAACCAACACACTTTGTTATATGTTATTATGTTACCTTGCTCCTGATAAGTAAAAGTAGAGTTAAAATACAGAACAAAGTCATTATTACTATTGCAGATTTTTCAATCTGAGGTATTTTCTCACATACTGTGTGATCTACTTTATCACAGGTTTAGATGAAAATTTAAGCAATAATTTCCCTGATATACTTAAAATCATTGATTTTTCCACCATTTAAAGTACCATATGATGTCACTTATATGTGGAATCTAAAATACAGCCCAAGTGAATTTATCTGTGAAACAGAAACAGACTCACAGACACAGAGAACAGACTTGTGGTGGCCAAGGCGGGTGGGGGTTGGGGGAGGAGGATTAGGAGTTTGGGGTTAGCAGATTCAAACTACTACATAGAGAATGAATAAACAAGGTCCTACTGTATAGCACAGGGAACTACATACAGTATCCTGTGATAAACCATAATGGAAAAAACTATGAAAAAGAATATATACGTATAACTGAATCATGTTTCTGTACAGCAGAAATTAACAGAAAATTGTAAATCAACTATATTTCAATAAGGTTAAAATAAAATTTAAAAGAATTTTTAAAAATTTTGTAAATAAGTGTTTCTCTGCTGTGACAATTGACCAAATTAATCAAACCCCAGGAAGGGGTCATGGAAATCTCCAATTTGTCCCCAGGGGTCAGAAGCACAGGTGACAGCCTGGACTTGTGAGCAGCATCTGAAAGGGGGGCAGTCTCATGGGTCTGAGCCCCCTCACCCTGCGGACCTGAGGCTGCTCCTGGTGGATGGTGCTAGAACCAAATCCCATAGTAGGCCACTCAGTCCACATCTGCTGAGTAGCAGAGTGCTGCATGGTGCTGGGAACACAGAGCCTCATCTCAGCACTTGACTAAGAGCTCCCTGATGACAGGCAGTCTTATTTTCTGCATCTCCTGAGAGCACTTCCCAAGCACTCATGGAACTTTGGCAGAAACTGCCCCCCCGCCCAAAAAAAATAAAACCCTCCATATGTCCAGGACAGCTGTGGTATAGAGAAGGAGTGGCGCTGAGTCCACGTCCACCACCCTCAAGAGGTCCTGGGACTCCCTTCCCTCCCCTCCATGGTCAGGATAGAAGGAAGTGCATCTGCTGAGTGAATTTCATGTCTTCTCATATAGAAGCTCTCACCAGAAAATACAATCAAAAAGCTAATCAATTGAATAGACTGGACCCCACAGATTCTATTTTGTTAGACTTGGAACAAAACTCACTTTCCTGGAACAATAAACACAGTAGACTTCTTTCCACCTGTTTTATGATGGAAATAGAACAAAAATTTCATATGTGAGGTGCCCATTGCCTTCCTGTCAAAAGTTCTGAATGTAATACAAATATTTTACTGTCTGTGGGCTTCCCTAGTGGCTAAGTGGTAAAGAATCTGCCTGAAATGCAGGAGTCCTGGGTTTGATCCCTGGGTTGGGAAGATCTCCTGGAGAATGGCAACCCACTCCAGTATTCTTGCCTGGAGAGTCCCATGGACAGAGGAACCTGGCAGGCTACAGGCCATGGGGTTGCAAAGAGTTGGACACGACTGAGTGACTAACACTTTCACTGTCTTTATTCCATGATTTCCCTTTCTTTCTGAGCCTTGTAAGCTTTGAAAGGAACACGTTTCCCTTTATGAGTGCAAACAAATGACTGGTATTTATATTTCCTGTCTTTCTGTGAGAATCTCTGCTGACTGCTGTATATGTGGACCCCTCAGGTGCTGTTCCTGAGGGACAAGCACTTGTATCAGCAAGACGGGGAGTAGCGATAGCCGCTCTGGGCTCTGCAGCCACAGACAGCTGGGCGAGATTTCATTTGAACAGCACAGCAGAACTTTTGTGCTAAAAGCAGAGCCTGCATCCACTGAAATGATATGCCATAGAAATAGATATACAACTTTAAATAAACAGTGCTCTAAAGATTCTGTATATGAAAATGATATCAGGTTATGGCTATAAAATCTGGAAACAAAGACTTGACTTACTTGATTAAAAACAAAACTCACCCTCTCCAAGGGATTCCTCCAGTCTCATGACTGGTTTTGTGCACCCCACTGAGACACAGGTCTTAGTTAGGACCAAAAGATACGGCATTTCCTTTAGGACAGAAAGAGGAGCTTCCAAAAGAACCCTACCTGGAGCCAGAGCATTCTGGAACCCTCCACACTGCAGTCTTAAAAGGTTAGCTTGGTTTGGTTAGAAATTCCCGAAGGTCACTGTGCCCATGGAAATGTTATATTCCATACCAACCCTACTCACATGAACTGTTTTCTGGAAGGGAGGCTGTTTATATATAAAAGCAGGGGTTGGGACCTAACCCTCACATGTGATGGTATTTGGAGATGGGTCTTCGGGAGGTAAGAGGTCAAAAGGGTGGAGGCCTCACAAATAGGATTCATGCCCTTGTGAAAGAAACCCCAAAGCGCTCCCAGCCCCCACTGCCACGTGAGGACACAGTGAGAAGACAGCCTTCTATGAACCAGAAAGCTGGCTTCACCAGACTGAATCTACCAGCACCTTGATCTTAGCCTTCCAGGCTCCAGAGCTATGAGAACAAGTGCTGTCATCCAGTTGATGGTGTTTGGTTACAGCAGCCTGCAGGGGCTGAGAGAGAGACACCTCTCTCTCTTGTTAGAGAGGCATCTTGTTAGAGGCACCTCTAAACAAGATGCTGAGGACAGACAGCCTGCCCTCCAGGGGGTGGGGGAGAATCTACACATCTACCCTTGCATCAAGAAGCCCCTGCAAGTTTCCACTTGTTACAGGGGCTCTGCTGAGCAGCTAAGGCTATAGTGCTGCACCTTTGGAACCGTGTTCTTTGTCAGCAGAAAGCTAGTAGCCCATCATGTGCAGTTTCTGAACTGTTAACTTACACAGTCACTTTAGAAAATGCATTAAGTCACAATTTCCCTTTTTAAAACATAAGTAAAGCCAGTATATGTCCTCAAAAGCCTAGGAATGGGAATAGATGAGAAAAATATATCAGAAGAAGGAAGAAGAGCTGAAAATCTATAAAAGACAAAAAAAAAAAGGTTAATTTCAGGCATTCTCCACTAGGAAATGGTCAACCCACAAAGATACAACTAAGTACAAGCCCCCTGTAGCTACCAGTGTGTGGGATTTCTGCACCGAGCAGCTCGGGCTAAAGTCGGCTGACTACAACCTCATCCTTTGAAACAACCTCTGTCTACTGACAATGCTGCTGCTGCTAAGTTGCTTGAGTCGTGTCCGACTCTGTGCGACCCCACAGACGGCAGCACACAAGGCAGTCATCCCCAAATATCAGTATCTGTGATGCATGTTTTACACAGTTTCAGAACATTTCTCAATGCCGTAAATCCTTGGATAGGCTCTACTGAATCTTCCTTGATATCCTTGATTCTCCACAGCCTCACTACAGTCATCTTCAGGGACACAATCAGGTTGAGAACATTTCTTCCTGAAAAAGGTATAAAATTGGGGAGCTTTCAAAGAAAATATGATCTCAACAATGATAAAAATCTATTAATAAAAATAAATTTCACTCTACCTTTCTTCTTTATGTAAAACCACGAAACACAGTGAAGACATTATCATCTCATTGGAGGCAGAAAAATTCACACAGAATTTGCTGTAGCCTGACACCCAGCTGTGCCTGAGTCCTGATTCACTTCAAAACTCAGTGAAAAACCCACTTGTCCCATCTAGAAAAAAATGGGGGTGGGGGAAAGTATACTTAAATTATGCTTTGAAAAAATTGCAGTATTTCAGCTACTGACTGTCATCAAATTTAAATTGACACATGGTCCAGCAAAAGCTTTTATCTTGCCATTTAATTTTAAAATATTGTAACTCAACAGGGACCCTCCTGGCCACAAAAGCCTTTCCATGCCCCCATTTTCTTATTGGCAGGAAATAGGCTTCATTCAGCCTCCTCAATCTTCCCTTTGTCTCAAAGGGCAGGTCCAAACAAGTTTCTGATCAGGGAAGGGAGGAGAGGCAGAGATAAGAAAGGAGCAGTCAGGAAACAATAGTGTAGCCTTGGGGCTGGGTTCCTGGTTCCCCCCAGGGGATATAGATAACAGTATTTTTGAGTTCTTCTGCAGGAACTAGGGCCCCCTCCCAGGTGGAGGATGGTAACTTCAGGCTGAGCAAAGATTCCTGAAGCACCACCGTGTCACCTCACCACCAACAAATCAGAAGAAAGTCATACATTATAGCCCTCATCCCAAATTTTGCTTATAAAAACTTAACCCAGAAAACCATGGGAGAGTTAGGGGTATTTGAGCATGAACCATCCATTCTCCTTTCTTGATCCTGCAATAAACTTTTCTCTGCCCCAAACCCCAATGTTTTGGTTGATTTGACTGTGCTGTGTGTTGGGTATACAAACTTTTGTTCGGTAACACTATCTGCATATTTTAAAAACTGCTTTAGAGATATATGACAAAACATTTTTCCTGGCAATTCCCTAGAAAGCAACAAAAGAATACATGAAAACTACCATTTTGGAAGGTATTGAAGGGCAGGACAGGTGGAAAGATTGACGTGTCAGATGGTCCTTCCTTGCAAAGATGTCCAACACTCCTGTCTACCCAGCAGAGCCATGGTCTATCCTCAGAGACCTGTGAAGATGAGGACACTCTACTTCCATTAGGTTTTCACTCATCAGCCTCAAAGGCAACAGTGACTTCCTTTCTTCAAATCCCACTTCAGTATTTTTGCATAATATATGAATACTTTGATTGTATTCATTTGGTCTTGTGTTAACCTAATTTAAAAAATTTTTATGCCATTTTTCATTTCTCTTACTTTCCAGATTTTGCTTCCAACTATACACTTTTATAGCTGTGTGCATCCAGAGAACATCTCAACACTTGCTGAGATGTAAAATACAATTAGCACTAGGTAAAACAAATGCCAATACTGAAAAATGCATTCCTACCAAGTCATATTTCTTCCTTTTCTTCACTTCTGAGAAGGAAAAATCAGAATATGAAAGTATGTGGTTGGTGTAAGATCATGTAATAACAGTGTAAACACAGTGTGGAATATTAATATCATGGAAAAATAGTAGTAATCAGCTGGTGCATGCTATTGATGCTCCCATCAACAAAGGCAAAATTCTCATCTGAGTCAGACGTCTATGACCATGGAAGGAAATGACGATCTGTTCTCAACAGTAAGGAAAACAGTGACTCTGAGTTTAGCCTATGATACTGTAAATGTAAGTATACAGAAGAGGTAAGACGCTCCCTCTGCCCCTTGTAACCAAGTGCGTCCTAGGCAGGGGAAGTGGATTGGAGTCACCCCTCCATCTCGAGCCAAGGGCAGTCAGAGAGGATGAGGTCAGCAGGATGTGCACCTTGCAGGGGGCTGGAGAAGTCAGAATGGGGTGTGTGTCCATCAGGGCAGAGGCCAGGGGCCTCAGGAACAGGAGTCAGTGTAAGAATGATGGGCAGAAGGGAAGTCAGCCAACTGGCATAAGTTAGAGTCTGAAGGGCAGTTAAGGAAGGTTCTGGGGCCTGGGCCTAAGACAAACTGCAGAAGTTTCTCCCACTGAGGAAGGCTGACCACTGAGAATGGAACTAACCGGCCTCTTCTCACCTTGGATTGCTCTGCAGTTTCTGGTCAGACTGTCTAGAGACAAATACCACACAGCGATCTACACTGATCATGAAGGCATGTTGTGGTCACTAAAGATGTGTGTGTCCTCATCCACTCTAGAGTCTTCTGTTATCAAGTTGAAAGTACTGTAGTTTCCAAAAATACCTGTGTGTGCGGGGGGTGGGGGTGGGGTGGTCCAATGGGAAACATTTTGTGGGGCTATGGCATCACTGGAAACTAGCCTGTAATTCATGCCGACTCTCATTTCCTCTGCTCTCAGTCTGCTGCCCGTGTATATCCTCTCATTAGGCATATCTTTGTCTCCCAAATTACAAGCGATTCTATGTGATTCGCTGGTTCTGCCTCTGTCCAGAACTCCATCCGTGACACACTTCAGCTATTTACTCTTCCCTCCACTTGACTTGGCTCCAGGCTTTCCTAGCTGGATGCCACCACTTGTCCACTAGGAAGACGGAGCAAAGATGGGACTCAGACAGAGGAAGATATCAGAACTGAAAAACAGAAAGCCAATGGCTGAGAGCAAAGGCAAAGACCAGAACCTTTGTAATACCAATGATAAAGCAGCCTTAAATACCCAAATGCCCCATGGAGCCTCATCAGTAAGTTAGTATGTTCTGTAAAAGCCTTGTTTAAAAATGCCTTGGAGACAAGGCATTTTAAGGGCTTCCCAAGGGAAATAAACAGTTCAAAATAACTTTTGTGTTCATCCTCCAATCTCTGAAACATGTAGAAACTCAAAAATAAATTTCAATTGAAGGAACAATAAACTAATTAATTAGTGCAAGATAAGTTAGGTGTTAAATGTAACAAATAACTCTTGCTTCAAGTGTCTACACAAAAACATCTATGTACTCATTAAAAATCTTATCTATGTGAATGTTTCTAAATATTACTTTCTGCAAAGAGGTATAATCACTTTAAAAGAAGGCTATCTTTATCCCCTGCAGAGTCATCTTGTGTGTGTTGTTTGTAAAGAAGACTATTCAAGTAAATGGAAGAGGGAAGCTTCTAAGCATATTAATAAGACAGCTACAAAAGTCCTTTGTGTGTGATCAGTGCATGATACCACACTGTATTGTTTTCCTTTGTTTGCTGGACCATGACAAGAAAGAGGACAAAAGCAGAGACTTAAGAACTGGGAAGAGCAAACAGGTATACTTCTGTAAAAGGTAGTAAGTAATCATCACTTTCTTACAAAGGGGTGCCTACTGTAACAAAATCTTGTAAAGCAAGAAAAGCATGATGTAAAAATGAGTTAAAGATGAGAAAGATTTGTGTCCTGAAATGTTAAGGAAGGAAATGCTGCAGAGGGGATTGGAAAAAACAGGGAGATGTTGCTCAAAGGGCACAAGATTCAGTGGTGCCAGATGAGCCAGTATTGGAGACACAGCAAGCTGACCACAGGCAGTAATAGTGTATCATGTGAGATGCATACAAAGAGCTGATCTGAAGTATATACACCACAAAAGGACAGACAGAAACAATGTGAAAGGTGGGCGTGTCCATCAGCTTGGTTTCATGGTGGCTGTCCCACAACACTTATTTAGATCAAACCATCACAGCACACACCCAAGTATATGCAATTTTCACTTATCAAACCTCAAACAAAACTGGAAAAAAAACCTAAATCAACAACAAAAAAGAGGAAAAATAGAAAGAAGTAGAAGCCGTGAGGTCCAGGAGAATTAACATGTGAACACAGGAGTCCTAGACCACTCCTGGCTCCCTCTGCGCCTGGTACACCCACACACCTCACTCCATAGCAACTCTCTCCTTCCTTCCCATTTTTCAGACCAAAACAGGGACATCTCACCTGACTCTCTGATTCTCGTCCCCCTCCTGAAGCTCCTCAGTGAGCCGTGCCCCATCTGCCTTGACAAGCTCCTACCGGCAGCCTGACCTCCGTCTGTGGCTGAATTACCACCACACTTTTCTGCCCTGGGTCTCTCCCTGGGCACCCATGGCAGCTGCTGAGCCTCCCTCCTTTTTCCCTGCCAGCCTACAGTCCATTCTCAATTCACCAGTGGGATCGTCTTTTTGAGACTAGTCATGTCAACCTGCCATTCAAAACCCTATACACCTCAAAGTAACAACCTTAGATGTTACACTGGCTCATAAGGCCTTAGACAACCTGGCAGCTGATGTTTCTCCAACATCCTCCCCTAGCACCCTCCACACTGCACCCCGTTCATGGCTTCCAGAACCATTGGCCTCCCAGGTATTCCGTTACAGACGGAAGCATGTTTCCAAAAATTCATATGCTCAAGTCCTAACCCACAGTGTCTCAGATGGCAACCTTATTTGGAAATATGATCACTGCAAACATAGTGAGTTAAAACGCAGTCAGGCTGGGGACAAGGTGGGCCCCTAATTCAATATGTCTTTATAAAAGGGGGAAATTTGGACAAAGACATGCACAGGGGGAAATACCACATGTGAACATACAGGCAAAGACTGGGTGATGTGTCTCCAGGAAAGGAACCCCAGATACTGCTAACAAGGCCCCAGAAGCCAGAAGAGAGCCTGCAACAGATGTGTGGGCCTCAGGCAAGGCAACTCCACCCCACAGACCTGTGGTCCAGGTGCTCATAGGACTCAGGTAGTGTTTAAACATTTAATTTTTAAGTCACGTCTCCCATGTGTACTTAAGCACTACCCTCTCTGGCACAGCCAAATACTGCAGTTATGTTCCATGTTAGGCATTCTGCTGCAAGACAAGAAAAACAGGACACAGGAGGAAAAAAGCCTCAGAGCCTCAGAAGAAACCAATCTGTAGACACCTTGATCTTGGGCTTCTGGCCTTGGAACTATGAGAGTTCATTTCTGTTGTCTAAGCCACTCAGCTGGTGGCACTTTTTTTATGGAGTTTAGGAAACCATACACACTCCTCAAACGTCTAGAGCAACTCCCATCTCTAGGGATGTCATCGGGTTGTTCCTTCTGGCAAGGTTCCCCTGAGAGGCCAGGACAGTAGAACAAAGTCCTGAGCATCAGATCTGACCTTCCTGCAACTCCTGGGTCTGTACTTCCTGCAGAAGTGATTATAGGCAGATGAGATTCTCCACATTGCATGGGGCCCAGGAACCCCCTTCCTGCTACCTGAACCCCACTACACAGTCTCCTGCACGTCTAGATGTCTTGTGAGCAGGTATTCTTTGTCACCCAAGGACCCCTGCATCCTTGAACTGTGTTGGTGAATCCTCCAGACACATCCCTGTCCTATTATAGCACTGATGTTAGTTAAGTCAAAGGTTCTTCATTTCCTCTGAGTTCATACAGAATTAACACACGTTACAGACGTGAGCAAAGTCTGGAGGGACATATTTAAAAGTATAATCTCCAAAGACAAGGGGAGAAAGCAGGAAAATCTGAAGGAAACAATCAATGAGGCAAATTTGGAAATAAAAAGTCATGTGTGTATTTGAAATAACAGAATTTTGTAATCATTTTATTAAGCTCTTAAGCATTAAAAGTCTTGGATATATATTAACATTTAAGAGTCAATATTTTGGAAAATGGCATCCTTACTTTGCTATTTTGGGGGGAGGGAGGTGGTGTCTCTCAAGTCCTTTTTTAATGCCAGATAACCTTCAGAGTATGTGAAGCCTTCTAAAGCTTTTGAAGCATTCTCATCCTATTTTTTAGAAAGGGTTACAGCTGAATTGCATATGACAATTCACAGAGAACTTTCATATATATTAAACCAGTTAAGTATGTGGGCCAGCCAAAGGAAGGCCATCTCTTACATAAAACAAATTGAAATTGCTATTTTATTATGTTATTTTAGAAAAAATGCAAAATATTTAATATAATATTAATAAGGCTATAATACAAATAATTAATTTCAATATAACATTTTTATAAAGAGCGAAATTCTATAATCACTTTTGTTATTTAAATAGTCACCCTTGGGCTTCTAAATATGTACATTTCCTATATATTTTTAACATAATTGACAGAAGTCTGGCAGTTAAGAGTATATTTAATCCCTCTAAAACATGGTGCTTATTTGATTTAGTCATAAAAATATTTTCATTTACTATAAACCACTATCTGTCTTTCATCTTTCTTTCATTTAGAAGCAGTCATTTTATCTCCTCCCAAACAAGAGGGCTGAAATAATAGATTAGGTAACAGGCTGATGGCATCCAATAATTTTCATCATTAAATGCTCCATGTATAGTACACACATCATGGGCCAAGGACCATTTCTTTCACATCTCCTCCAGCCTGTTTATATGTCCTTGTCACCATGGGACAGTTTCACCAACTGAGTTGGGAACATTTCTTTTTCTGGATACCCTCAAGCCACATCACCATCACCCATGCACCATCAACAGCGATGACCTCAGTAACTAATTGGAGAAGGAAATTGCAACCCACTCCACTACTGTTGCCTGGATAATCCCATGGACAGAGGAGTCTGATGGGCTACAGTCCATGAGGTCACATAGAGTCGGACACAACTGAGCGACTAACACACACACACACATTAACTAATGCCAAACACCCAACCCACAGGGACGCTTGTGTTCCCTCTCTCTTCCCCTCAAGCAGCCCCTTTTGCCAAGTCTGGAAAAGGTAAACCAAAAAAACCAAGTTGGCACCACGCCTCCAAACAATGGAAACGTGTATAACGAGAGTGACTGACTAGCTCTCTGATCCCTGTTTCTATAACCAAAGGAATCCAAGGCCATCTATGCCATCCCGCTTGCTGGTTTACCTAAGGCTGCCCACAGCAATCTATCGGGATCTTTCCTGCTAGAGGTGTGACTGCTTCTGCAATTATAGATTTTGTCTATTTGGTTTGGTTCACGGATGGTCAAGCACTACAGGGAGCTGGAAAGGGAAACAACGCTGCTGTGACAGCCCTCATTTGTATCCATACCTGAGCCATAAACATCCATAAATCACGAAAATGCCACAACCACCACGCTGATGAACCTAACCTTAAAGCAGCAGTCTCCCTATAGCTGACTGTGGATGATTAACCAGCAGTAATACACATCTGTGAAACAGAGAAAATGGGACCTCACTGGAGGCTTATTAGAGGGAAAGAAAATAGAACAAGACAGAGAAAAGGATGAAATCTGAAAGCTTTTGATTTCCCTATAGGGTGGAAAACATTAGGCTATATAATTGTCAAATAAATAACTTTTGAAAACTTCCAATCTTAATAGAAAATGATGTAAATAATTGCACCTGACAGCTTACATGGGGTCTCTCACATTCTATATCACATAATAGCTTGTAGTACATTAGGCTGTACATGAAAGAAAAATATAATACATGTCAGCAAAGTTAGAGATAAATCAAAAATTAGTTTAATAAAAAGTTAATGAGGCTACCATATAGATGTAATTGACTGCTTTTTAAAAGGTTTTATAGATCAATGGGACAAAATAGAAAGCCCAGAGATAAATCCACGCACCTATGGACACCTTATCTTTGACAAAGGAGGCAAGAATATACAATGGAGAAAAGACAATCTCTTTAACAAGTGGTGCTGGGAAAACTGGTCAACCTCCCGTAAAAGAATGAAATTATATAGGAAATATATAGGAAACACTTTCTAACATCATACACAAAAATAAACTCAAAATGAATTAAAGATCTAAAGATCTAAATGTAAGACCAGAAACTATAAAACTCCTAGAGGAAAACATAGGCAAAACATTCTCTGACATAAATCACAGCAAGATCCTCTATGACCCACCTCCCAGAGTAATGGAAATAAAAGCAAAAATAAACAAATGGGACTTAATTAAACTTAAAAACTTTTGCACAACAAAGGAAACTATAATCAAGGTGAGAAGACATCCTTCAGAGTGGGAGAAAATAATAGCAAATGAAGCAACTGACAAAAAAGTAATCTCACAAATAAGCAAACAGCTCATGCAACTCAATATCAGAAAAATAAACAACCCAATCAAAAAATAGGCCAAAGAACTAAACAGACATTTCTCCAAAGAAGACATACAGATGGCTACAAACACATGAAAAAATGCTCAACATCACTCATTATCAGAGAAATGCAAATCAAAACCACAATGAGGTACCATTACATGCCAGTCAGGATGGCTGCTATCCAAAATTCTACAAACAATAAATTCTGGACAGGGTGTGGAGAAAAGGGAACCCTCTTACACTGCTGGTGGGAATGTAAATTAGTACAGCCACTATGGAGAACAGTGTGGAGATTCTTTAAAAACTGAAAATAGATCTGCCATTTGACCCAGCAAACCCACTACTGGGCATACAGACCAAGGAAACCAGAACCGAAAGAGACACGTGTACCCCAATGTTCATCACAGCACTGTTTATTAATAGCCAGGACATGGAAGCAACCTAGATGCCCATCAGCAGAAGAATGGATAAGAAAGCTGTGGTACATATACACAATGGAATATTACTCAGCTATTAAAAAGAATATATTTGAATCCATTCTAATGAGGTGGATGAAACTGGAGTCTATTATACAGAGTGAAGTAAGCCAGAAAGAAAAAACCAATACAGTATACTAATGCATGTATATGGAATTTAGAAAGATGGTAATGATGACCCTATATGTGAGACAGCAAGAGAGACACAGATATAAAGAACAGACTTTTGGACTCTGTGGGAGAAGGTGAGGGTGGGATGATTTGAGAGAATAGCATTGAAACATGTATATTACCATATGCAATCTCCAGTCCAAGTTTGAGGCATGAAACAGGGCACTCAAAGCCAGTGCACTGAGACAACCCAGAGGGATGGGATGGGGAATGAGGTGGAAGGGGGGTTCGGGATGGGGAACACATGTACACCCGTGGCTGATTCATGTCAGTTCAGTTCAGTTCAGTCACTCAGTCATGTCCGACTCTTTGCGATCCCATGAATTGCAGCACGCCAGGCCTCCCTGTCCATCACCAACTCCCGGAGTTTACTCAAACTCATGTCCATCAAGTCGGTGATGCCATCCAGCCATCTCATCCTCTGTCGTCCCCTTCTCCTCCTGCCTCCAAATCCCTCCCAGCATCAAGGTCTTTTCCAGTGAGTCAACTCTTTGCATGAGGTGGCCAAAGTATTGGAGTTTCAGCTTCAGCATCAGTCCTTCCAATGAACACACAGGACTGATCTCCTTTAGGATGGACTGGTTGGATCTCCTTACAGTCCAAGGGACTCTCAATGAATGGCAAAAACCACCACAGTATTGCAAAGTAATTAGCCTCCAATTAAAATAAATAAATAATTTTTTAAAAAAAAACGTTTTACTCATTCTTAAAGAAAGTAATTAGAATCATTTCACAAATTTTTGAACATCTAATATGTAAGCCCACAGACAGACTAGGAGAGCATCATTGTTCATAGGGAAAGGAAATATATGCAGTCAGAAAATAGGTAAACATATTTAAATTTTAAAGTGCCTGGAACTATCATTCTAAAGGGCCTACAAATTCCACATGACAAAATTAGACAGATTGACCCAGCTGGCCAAGGCAGCACTGAACAACCACAGCCAGCTTACACAGCATGAACAGTAAGCCAGGCCATGTTTCTGAAACAGGAGGGAAGCAGGCAAGGCACAACCTTTAAAAGAAGCAATAGGACATGACAAAGACTGGTTAGAACCAGCTAAGTCCAAGATGACAGGAAATATGACTTCCTTGAGTCTCATGATAAGCTCATTGTAATACATAAGCTAAATGACACACCCACAGGCACCAAAACAGTTCCAAGACTGATCATCAAAGATCAAAAGCAGGCAGTAGCCTGGTTCCTGGGAAACTCTGCCCCATCCCCGAAACAGCTGGAATAATCCTCCTACTCACTAGCCTATGAAATTACTCAGTCCATAAAAACTAGCCACCCCATATTTGGGGGTCTCTCACCTGAGATGGCCCACACTGTCTGTGGAGTGTGTTTCTCTCTAAACAAACCCACTTCTCACCTATCACTGTCTCTCACTGAATTCTTTCTGTGATGAGATATCAAGAACCTGAGCTACCTTAAGTTCTGAGACCAGATGTGTGATCTAAAATTATAAGACCATAGATTCAGTTCCAGTATGAGTTGTGTGGTTTCATTTACAAGGACCAGATGTCACCCAAAAGCAGGTGACAAGAGAGGAGCTGAGCACTTCCCACCAGAATCCACTTCTCTCCAGGGAGGAGACACAGGGTCAGAATCCAGGAGTATTAAATAAAGGAAACCTTTTCCCTTGAAATCTCAGAAACTGGTTTAAAAAGGTTTTCTAACATCCAGGGAAAATGGTGTTATATCAGTTAGATTAGACTGAGCATGAACATTAGAGCTTTGTCATGTAAAAATGAAGAGTCATCATTGAACTTAAGAGTGTGCTGTTCACACACAAGTTCATTTAACCTTTGATCATGTGCATACACAATGCACCATGCCATGTTTTGGGGGACCAAGTTGGAAATACACAGCCCTCATCTTCAAGGACCTCACCTATTAGTGTAGGAAATGGATAAAAAACAAAGCTCATGCCACCTAAGGAACACCTCTAGGTCTTACGCGTATATACATGATGCAATATAATTGTAGAAACCTCATCACCCATCAACAGAAACAAGCCATTCAAGTAATGTATATAAAACCCCTTTCAAAACAAACTTGGTCTAGACAGCCTCCCTATTCTCTAGACAAAGGGTGTTTCCCTGTCACCATCCAAGCTTGAAATCTGTTTTTTTCACTCCTCTAGCTTCCTAATCCCTCTTCGTGCTTCAGAATTATGCGTGTTAATCCTTTACTCGTAACATATTTTTTATTCATCGCCGGGATCACGCTCCTATATCCTGAGGCAAATCCATAACAACATCCAGGCTTGAGCCATCTGCGTCTCCCCCTGTAGGTGTTCCTCCCTCTAGCGCACTGTCCACACCCATCTGGGGCACCCAGTTAGTGTCTGTGCCATGTTACTCCTCTTCCATGAACAGCATTTCCTCACTTTTGTCCAGCTAGTGACATCACACTCATCTTAAGTCAGACTGGTCACTGCATTGTGCATCTCACCCTGGATCTTTATAGCTGGTTCTGGTACCCTCTGCCAATTTTCTTCCCCCAATAAAACTTTTTCCTATTGTGAAAAACATCTTCGAATCCACCAACTATAATTCCCAAACTTCATCATGGGAAAGAAGAAATTGACACCAGTTCATCTTATATGATATATAGACACTTTATCACTTCATTCATCCTAATAAAATCCAAAATTCACAATCTTCTAAGATGAATATTATTATTTATACTTTACAGTGAAGAAATGAAGGCTCAGAGAGGTTTAGTCACTCCCCAAAGGTCACACATAAAAAAATATCAAAAGTGGCAATGGAACCCAGACATGAGTGGCTTCTAAGTTCTTGTTTTGTTTTTCCCACTCATAACAGTATCTACAAGGCTCAATTTCCTTGATGAAAACAAAAATACATTTCAAGACATTCCTTTTGATAAATTTACAATATATTCTTCTTCAGTTCAGTTCAGTTGCTCAGTCGTGTCCAACTCTTTGCGGCCCCATGAATTGCAGCATGCCAGGCCTCCCTGTCCATCACCAATTCCCGGAGTTTACTCAAACTCATGTCCATCAAGTCGGTGATGCCATCCAGCCATCTCATCCTCTGTTGTCTCCTCCTCCTCCTGCCCCCAACCCCTCCCAGCATCAGGGTCTTTTCCAATGAGTCAACTCTTCGCATGAGGTGGCCAAAGTATTGGAGTTTCAGCTTCAGCATCAGTCCTTCCAATGAACACCCAGGACTGATCTGCTTTAGGATGGACTGGTTGGATCTCCTTGCAGTCCAAGGGACTCTCAAGAGTCTTCTCCAACACCACATTTCAAAAGCATCAATTCTTCAGCACTCAGCTTTCTTCACAGTCCAACTCTCACATGCATACATGACCACTGGAAAAACCATAGCCTTGACTAGATGGACCTTTGTTGGCAAAGTAATGTCTCTGCTTTTTAATATGCTATCTAGGTTGGTCATAACTTTCCTTCCAAGGAGTAAGTGTCTTTTAATTTCATGGCTGCAATCACCATCTGCAGTGATTTTGGAGCCCAAAAATTAAAGTCTGACACTATTTCCACTGTTTCCCCATCTATTTGCCATATTCTTCTTAGATGTTAACAATTCTCATCTGGTCAAGTAGCTCAAATACTTAAAACCCAATACTGAGACCATGCCATGTTCTCAATTCCTCACCATCATCCGTTTAGAAGAGGGATATTTCAAAAAAAAAGAAGAGGGATATATCGCCACAGACATCCATACAGTCTCCCCTTAGGCAGGACTTGGCCCCGTAGAAGCTCTGTCCCTCCCTTCCCCTAAGCAGGGCTCCTTTAGTTCACACAGCTGACATCTGGGCTGGACACATCTGTGTTGAGGGAAGGGGAGTCATCCTGTGCAGGACACGGAGCCGTCTTCCTGGCCCATACCCCTGGATGCCACGAGCACAGTCCAGCACACCCAGGTCAAGCCTAGAACCACAGGTGTCTCCAGGCCTCACCCGCTCTACCCTGGGGGCAGAGTCTCCCCACGCTGGGAACTACGGCTCTAAACCCACATTGGACACAAACATAGGCCTCTCAGCTGGGGGTCTGGATGAAAAACAAAAACTCGTGACCATCAGAATACATGCTCAGATGAAAATGTTCCTAGTACAGGTATTATCCACTTTCAACAGCTGAGGAACGTGTGGTCCAGAGAAAATTAAGTGTCCCATTCCACATCTAAAATTATTGTGTGCTGGAGTAGAATTCTAACTCAGATCTAACTCCAAATCCTAATGCCCCTTCCAATAAGTATAACATGAAGCAATAATGTGCTTTGCCTTCATTGTAAACAAACAAACAAGAAATATTCTAACAGCAACACAGCTGGATAAAAAGTTGGAGGAAATGGTAGACATTTCCTCATGTGGTAGACAAATCAATCAGTGTAGAACAAGTATACTTGAAGTTTGAAGAGTTTCTATTCTGTGCTCTCAGAATTTTATTTTATCATTTCTGAAACAGCTTAAACAAGTTCTGGAGGCTTGACATAGGCATTTTATTCTTTTATGTGCTCTTCTCCTTCTGCAGTGCATTCATCACCAGAAATCTGAGAACTGGTTCATAAAACTAGGTGTCTCTGGGAGGATCAGTATCCTTCCATGTTTCCTAGAAAGAAATTGTTCTCCTTCTTCTCAGTAAATAATAAAAGCCCAGGGGTAGCTTGGCAATTGCAAAGTGTACCCCAGCACATTTTCCCTTCAATAATTCATGTCAGTTGGCAGAGTCTGGGAGATACCAGTGAAAAATGAATCCTCTCCAAACTGATACTTGCTCATCCCAGGAGAAGATGCCAAGGGCAGCAACTCTGGACAAAGTCCCCAGAGAACAACCCCCAGATGCCACTTGTCCCGTCAGCCACTCCTGCCGGCAGCAGCCCCAGGGGCCCTCACCAGCTGCCTGCGAGGGCTGTCACGCCTGCTTCCTGGATGACAGCAGTGAGAGCAGCCTGTCACACCTCCACTTCACGCACGGAACCTGTGCGGAGCTGAGAGGCTGAGCAGCAGTCACACGTGCTGCAGACACCGGCTCCCTGCCCCATCTGGAGGGCTTTGAACCCTTTCAGTGATCTTTCTTGACATCCCGCAGTCATCCTGGGAGGGCAGCTCCCGGAATTCCAGGGTGCGGTCCAAGGAAAGCTCTGTGCATGCCCTCAGTCTGTCTAATCTCAGGACTTCAACAGACTTATCCAGAACCCCCAGTCTCCTTATACATCTCCTTGAAAGGCAAAATAGCACACCTGCAAGTCGGGCCATAAACAGATCCTTGGAAAACCCA
The DNA here is from genome assembly GCF_910594005.1 of Cervus elaphus. Classification (NCBI taxonomy): domain Eukaryota; kingdom Metazoa; phylum Chordata; class Mammalia; order Artiodactyla; family Cervidae; genus Cervus; species Cervus elaphus. The sequence continues at coordinate 3,307,640 of NC_057843.1, read as the reverse complement.
CACTTTGTCAGAAATAATATTCATATTAAATCTGCAAGGAAGAATCAGAAGTCTGTGGCAACAAATCATTTCTTCAGCCTGAAATCCTTGCTTGGACTAAGCAAACTCTCACTACTGGGGGCAACAGAACAGGATATTGAAATCTGGGCAAGATCTCAGTGACTAGGGCACCACCTTGACACAAGTCAGTAACACATGAAGGGTAGGGGAGGGCACAGAAAGGGAACAGTAAGAGGTACAGGCGACTAGGCCTAAATTAAATAAGATAAAAGGATGCAATGCACAGCACATGGAAAACAACCAATATTTCACAGTAACTTTAAATAAAGTACAATCTATAAAAATATTATTTGCCATGTTGTATACCTGAAACTAATATAACATTATAAATCAACTATATTTCCATTTTTAAAAGTCACTACTGTCAAATTCTGGCATATAACCCTAAGATGAGACAAAATCTCCAACTATCTTAATCATGTATTTTTGCAGAAAATATAAAGCATGAGCTGAAGAAATGTGTTATCTCGGAGACACAGAGAAAGGCAGAGCCAACTCCAGTATCTATCACAAGTTGATGCACTCTCTTTGGAGGTGGATCACTGTCAGGAAGCGTTTAACAAGAGGCTTCCTGTGTGCTGTTATGGATCTGTCAGGAACCCTCTGGCCCTTATTGATTCCTGAATATTCAGGAATTAAGAGGAAAGGCACGCCTTTCCCGGGGCTGAGGAATCCAGGCATTTCTCATTACAGTGATAAGTACCCTCTTCCTTTTTATGAGCCATATGGTAAAAGGTGATTGTTTGCAACTCTCTCTTTAATAGGGATCATCTTATGTTTTGTAAGTCTGGAATTTTAATCTTTATCTTTGCTGAGAATAACTACAGTATATATGCCCACGCCATGTTGATTAAAACACCTTTGCTCCATCAGAGCTTTGGTCCCCGTGTCTTTCTTTCTATTCTTCCTGTCTTTCTCTCTCTCTATATATATATATCTGGCTAATTCCTTGGAGCGCGGAGGCCCGCTGAGCTCACTTTCTTGCCCGGGCTTCTAAGCCCCTCTCGAGAACCCACTCGAGAGGGCACCCGGTGCCTACGTGCATCAGCGCGAGCTCTAAGAACAGGGCTCTATTGGCTTTCCGCGTAAACCAGGGGACATCAGCCTCTTTCTCTCTCTTACTCTCCGGACCACCAGGTTCCAGTCCATTAAAGGACCAACAGATCACAATAAATTTTAAAATAAATCAAATTCAGTCACTTCGGAAAAATAGTTTGGCAGTTCCTCAAAAATGTGACACAGAGTAACCACATGACCCTTAATTCCCATTCCTAAGTATATATCCAAGAGTAATGAAAACAAATGTCCACACCAAAAACCCACACGTGAATGTTCAGAGCAGCGTAAGTCACAATAGCCAAATAGTGGAAACAACACAAATCTCTGTCATCTGGTGAACAGAGAAACCAAAGGTGGCATGGCTATATAATGAAGTATACTCAGCCACAAAAAGGAGTGAGGAACTTGATACAGGCTCCAACACAGATAATTTATGAAAGCATTATACTAAATGAAAGGAGCAAGTCACAAAAGATTACTTATTGTGTGGCTGCACTTACATGAAACGTCCAGAATAGAACAAAAAAGTTGAAAGTTCACCCATTGCCCAGGGTTGGGGAGTGGAGAGGACAGGGAGGCAGTCTCAAGAGTGACTGCTAGTGAGTTCCAGGTCTTGGTAAGGGTGAAGAAAATGCTCTAGAACTGATCTTGACGATGGTCACACAACTCACGAGCATACTGAAAAATGCTGAATTACATAACTCAAATTGGTGAGTTGAATGGTATGTGAATAAGTAACTCAATAAAGCTGCTAAAACATAAACAAAAGCAAAGCAAGTGAATAGAAAGATGCCACACTCTCTCATTGGTTCCAGAGCAAAAACGACAGTCAACTCTGAAACTTTGCTTGACAACAATCCCATCAGCCGTTTTGGAGTAAGTATTAAGAGCAGCTTTAGCACTCCTTTCCCCTTATCTGTTTTACAGCTTAGGAAAGAACAAAAAGAAAAAAAGAGGGAGATTTGATATGACCCCATTGCATTTTCACCATATTGGAAAGAAAATATATTTGATCAAAACAAGATACAAGTGGTATTGTCAAATGTTTTAAATTAATGAAATGTTTACTTTCTAAATTCCTTCCTAATAACTATACTAACACCCAGCACACATGCTTGCAATGTCTGCAGTAGTTAACATATAAAAGTTCACATCTTAAATCTTATGTTTTGAAGAAAAGTATACAACATTAAAGCAAAGAGAAAATTTTTAAATTTACACTTGGAAAGAACAGAAATATGATGGAATTAATAACATATATATTATCACTTGTATAGCCTAAAAATACATATGTAAAAATAACAAGGCATAATATCAGATTTTCTCATCCTGGAGTACACTGTTAAAAATGAGAATCCCTCCATTTAATCCTACAGATCTATTATTGAAATCTATTTTAAATAGTCCCATTTATAACCAGCTTTTTATAGTGCAAGCAAATATTAAAAGAATATTTTAATGAACATTATAAGTCTCTATAATGAGCCCTCTTGTCCATACATGAAGGCATAATTATGAGTTTGTATGTATCCCCTCTAGGACATAATATATTTGCATTCTCAGACTATGTATTAAAGTAAAAACCATAAAATTAAAATTTGACAAATTGAACCTCAAAGAAAATAAAAATTCAAGGTATACTATTAATAAAATGAATATGCAAGCTATAGACTAGGAGAAGACATTTGCAATATATATATCTGACAAAGAACTTGAATTCATAATATATGAGGAATTCTTATAGCACAAAAATAAGAAAAACAATTGACCTAATTTTTAACAAATGAACAAAAGACTGGGACATATTACAAAAGACAAAAAACATAGGTCAATAGTATGTGAAACATTGAGTATCTTAAGTTATCAGAGAAACACAAATTAAAATCACCATGAGATACGAATTTACACACATTAGAATGGGTAAAACTGAAAAGATTGACAATGTCAAGGATAAACTATGATATGGAGCAACTGGAACTTTCAGACTTTGCTGAGAAAACAAAGCTGGAAAAAAAAATGGTACAGCGCTGTTATAGGTCAGTGGATTATACAGAACTGCATACCTACAAGGGGAGAGAGAAAGAATTAGACACAGGTTATCAGACAAATCTAAACGGATCTAAATTGTCAACTGCCTTTCCAGTATTTGCATATTCCATGGGATAGAAGACCTGCTCTGCAAGTATAAGGCAGGATCCTCAGTTCAGGACTTCAGGGGGGAACCTGATGAGGACAACTACAAACCTCCAGACAAGAAAGCAGGTAGGAGGAGAGAGGAGGAAGACTCAGGAAACAAGAAACACTCTCTCAAGTGTCTGCATACAAATTGCTAAAATGGTTCAGATCTAATATTAAAGAAATAGCTAATGCAATCAACAATAAGGATATAAAGATTTTTAAAGAGATAAAGTTGATAATGACTTTAAAAATTCAGGATCATAAAAGTAAATGAGTGACATTCATAAAAGAGCAAGAAGTTATGAAACAATGAGCAAGTACCAAACCCAGCAGTTAATGATTAGGACAACAGAGTCATAGACTCAGTGACTGATGCACATTCCTGAGTCCTTTCACAGATACTGTAACTGCCACCCGAGGGAGAAGGCTAACTGTGTGTGTGATCACCATATTGCAGCCACTACATAAGTGGCTTCATCTTGAGCAGCACTGAATCTATGGGTTAGCACAATTCCAAGAACTGACCTCAACAGAGTGGAATTAACATTATTGCTCTTAACAATCTATATCTTTGTGGACATTAAAATAATTGTAGCTTGCTCTGCCTATGCATGTAAACAGGCAACTAAAAATGTCAGCTAAGAGATGCTACAGACCCATGTTGACATCTTCTACTCTGAGAATATGGCATCCTATGCCAGCATGAAGCAGTTACAGAAGGTGGACCTCTGCCTCCAATCCCATAGAAATAAAATGATGTTCTGACAAGTGGGGATTTGAAATCAGCTCTTTGTAGGAAACTGTTCTCAGCAGGAAGTCCGTCTTGTCACGTCAGCAGAGCTATATTGTCACTAACTTTTAACCAGGTGCCCCAGGCTTTCCCCTTCAGTAAACACGCAAGCAAACCATGTGACCAAACTGTGTGAACAAGATAACAACCAGAGGAAGATTTTGAGGCATCCTCAAGCCTGCATGCAGTGGAGGGGTGGCAGCGACTGACCCCCCCGCCCCATCTCAGTGATTCACTGAAATGACTCCCCTCCTTCCCTTTAAAACTTTCATGGCTGAGCAGAATCTCAGAGGTGGTTTGGCAGATGCTCAGTCCGCCCTCTTCCCAGATTGCCAGCATTCTGATGAAAGGTACTTTTCCTTTCTACCAACATTTGTGAGTATGTAATTGATTTTGTAAGTGGTGAGAAGCAGGACCCCACATTCAATAACACCAGGAGATATGAAGAAATCCTTACATACAGACTATCTAGTTATATGCAGACATTACAGTTTGTGGTTTCTATGATGATGTAGTCTCATCAGACAAAGTATTTCTTTAGAACCATGGTGAGTGCCAACTGGACTCAGTTACACATGCTGCTGATGACCCACATTGGACAAAATCTAAAAACATGCCAAACAGAGGTGTGACTGCAACACGAGCAGCAGAATTCTTGCTGATTCAGTTTCCATTATTTTAAATTCTTGTTGATTAAAAATGACACCAGAGACAAAAGCACATCCAAAAATTCAGTAATCTCATCAAATGTCCCCATTTTAGATAAAGAAGTATATGATCTTACATTATAAATTCAAGGTATCTATAGGAATCAAGAACATGCAAATAGGAGCTTCAACAGGGAACAGTCTCCTCTCACTTTCAGACACCAGCCTACTTGTCCTCAGACCTGCCACTGAACAACCCTTAGTGCAGAATTCAAGGCAGAGCTATGTGCAATTAACCTCCAATGCTCTCCAAAGGGGTTTACAATCCAAATTTTTCCAGTTCCCTTTCCGACAAAATTCAATCCTCATTCTAAAGAGGATTTGCTGGAGAGCAGTAGAAAGGGTCCAGCCAATCAGGCGGTGTTCAGTGAGAGGATTCTTAATTTGTGCTAAATCTAAATCCAAATTAACCAAATCATTTAAGAAAACTCAAACTACCAAGACTCTGATGCTTAATTATTCAGAGTTGCCTTTAAAAGAAGATTCTTATTATCATTCAATGGTTCAAATGGAAACTACAAAATATTTAGCTTTCTTTTTTAATGATGCCGGTTTTATGTATGTCCCATCAATGGTATTTCCTTCTCTTTAAGACAAAGAGGGTAAAGGCAAGATTAGTACAAATGGAAGAAGATGTATCAACTAAAGATGCTCTTTTAGGTTCTGAAGGGATTGATTCAATAGGTAAAAAATAAAATTTCTGTTTCTGTAGTTAAATGATATTGAATCCTTATGAAGGGACATTTTCAGATTCCATGAAATTTACTTAAAATATATACTTTTGAGGACCATGACTGGCATAATATTTTTTCATCTTTTATTTTAAAACAGGAAGACCCAAATAGATTTGATTCAATAAACCTATGATAGAAATTATATCAGTGATTACTTACAATAATAGGCATAATAAGACACAGAGAACAGACTTGTGCTTACCCAGGGTTAAGGGGGGTGAAGATTGGGAGTTTGGGAATAGCAGATGAAAAATACTATGTATAGGATGGATAAACAATGGCCTACTGTATAGCTCAAGGAACTGTATTCAATATCATGTGATAAATCATAATGGAAAAGAATATGAAAAAGGAAATGTATACATATCACTGAGTCACTTTGCTCTAGAGCAGAAATTAACACAACATTGTAAATCAACCATAAATTTTAAACAGTAAAATTTAAAAAGAAAATTAATAACAATAATAGGTGTAATATTAAGGTAGGGAATAAAGTGTCTGCTTTAATTACTCACAGTTATCAGCAGAATGATAATAAATGTGTTTACATGGAGTTATTTTAATACAGAGAGGCGCCTACTGCAAGTGAAACGTCCTATTTTTGCAGCAGCTTGATGCATGTTAATTATATCGTCTCTTAAACTTTAATTCAGTGAGCTCGTCCACTCCCCTGCAAGGGGTGTGAATTAAGATTTAAACAGCAGTCTGTTTCATCATCTATGGCAAGGCAGTCACACAAGAGATCAAACAAAAACAACTTTTTCATACTCTTTTAAGTGAAGGAAATAGACAAGGCTGTCCCCTTGGGAAAATGTATGAGAGATTTAAAAGTCAGGGGGAAAAAATAATGTGTTCAGAGGAGAGAGACTAAAATACTACCAAGAAAAAAAATTAGGAAAATGGGGGCATTTGTGCATCTGTCATTCAAATCTCCTTTGTTAAATGGGAGATCAAAACCTGACTTTTCTCCCTTCTGTTTTATCCAGAGAACCCACTGGGCAATTAAACCCTGGGGTCCTGTAGCCACAAAGGCGCTGGATAGCCTGACACTGGAAGCATCTGAAAGAAATGACTTCTGCACAGCGGTAGATTTTTTCAGGTATGACTTCACCTGGAAGCTGCTCTGTGACTGCCAAAAAGCCATGACTATCTCTAACAACCTCCTACCACCGGTACAAAGAGGATTTTTAGGAAAGAGCAGAGCTGTATCTGGTGGCAGGCAGTGCGAGTGACACTTTCAGTGCCAACAGAGAAGGAAAACAAACCCTGGGCAGCAAATGAGGAACACAAGTGAAGCTATAAACATGGTTGATAAAGTCTGTATAATAATTAGCAACAGGGTATTGACTACAACGAGAACAAAACTATTCCCCTTTGAAGTCCTCCTCGCCCATCACTCACTGCCAGGATCAACAATTAAATGAGTTTAGAAGTCCTAGTGATAGAACTCAGGTTTTATTTCCATAACATCTGAAAACAGTCTTTAATTTGTGGGGTTTTTTGTTTGTTTTTTTTTTTCATTTCAAAAGCTTTGGTGCAAGACAAGAGAACTTTGGAAAACACATACCAGAAAGCCTTCTAAACCACCATACACCTGCCAATTCAATTCTCAGCAGTAGGGATGGATGAGCACAGGAAACACCATGCATTACTGGTGCCTGGATGCACTCAGGACCACTGAGGGCCCACAGAGGTTTCTGGACAATGACACCAGGAAGAGAGGTAGGTGGTGACAGCTGAATGTGCCCATGCAGCTCCAGGGTATCTCCACGCACATTCAGGAAGAGGACAGGCAAAAAGATGGAGAAGAGGGGTCATAGAAGGACTCTACAGAGAAGAGAAGGTCCACCACCTGCAGGGCAGCACAGACCTTACAGCCAATACCTGGTGGAAACAGTGCCGCGTCTTGAAATGACTCCTTCAAGTTTGAGCAATGCTCACCGTGGAGAAGGGATTGGCTACCCACTGCAGCATTCTTGCCTGGGAAATCCCATGGACACAGGAGTCTAGCAGGCTACAATACAGTTCATGGAGCTGCAAAGAGTCAGACACGAAAGAGTCAAACATGACTGAGTGCACACACGTGCGTGCACGCACACACACACACACACACACACACACACACAGAGCTTTGATACCAATAGCAATGGTTATGTCAACATTCATAAGGCAAAGTGTAATAAGGATATACTATTTTTTACCATTTCTTCTGTCACTGAAACAGGTTTAAACTATGAACATAAAATTGATGATATCATGCTTGATGTTAAAAGGTTAGCAGTGTCTTTTAAAAAATACATTCTTCTCTCGGACAAATGTCCTAATAGAAAAATGTAGGACACAAAGGAGTGAATCAGATCTGACTCTGATGCTTGATTATACACACCAGAGCCCAGATTCAGGGATCCTGTGGCCTGCCAGATATCACTCTAGTGAAACAAGCCACTGTAATTTTTTGTGGACAGCCGTGATGAAGTGACAATTAGACACTTTCTCCTATTTTCCAGTAAACTCAAACTTCTGGATTCATATACAATTGGTGCAAGAGAGAGGATGTGCCCCAAAATGGCTTGTATGAGTGTGTGCTCAGTCATGTCCAGCTCTTTGTGAGACCAGGTACTGTAGTCCACCCGGCTCCTGTGTCCATGGGATTTCCCAGGCAAGGATACTGGAGTGGGTTGCCATTTCCTCCTCCAGGGGATCTTCCTGACCCAGGGATCAAACCCTAGTCTCTTACTTCTCCTGCATTGGCAAGTGGGTTCTTTACCACTAGTGCTGCCTCAGAAGTCTCACAAAAGAGATAATGTGCCAAAAATGGCTTATAAACAATTTCTCCCCAATTTGAAGGTAGCAGGAATGGGTGGACGGACTGGGTAGAGGGCTAGGATATTTGGGTTTAAAAAAAAAAAGATATATGTTTTAATTTGCCCAATTAAATTTGTGAACTAAAATTCATAGCAAATGTGAATGTAGCTAAATATTTAGTAAACTAAATTGTCTCTAATATTTTCCTGTTGGTATGAGTTTATTGTACTGAAACAACTCTTTTCTGTTGTTTTTATAAATGGGGAGACTGCTTTGAGGTAGTTTCAAGGGTGTAACTGAAGTAGGAGCCAATCCAGCAGACACCTCCAAAAAGACAGGTGCTGGCAGCAGAGAGGGACGCAGACAGCCCACGCCTGCGTGATTCTCCCCATAAGGGCACAGACCTGACAGGCCGTTGTGGAGACAATGCCCACCACAACTGACTTCCATCAATTTGTTTCCCTAAGATCTGGAATATTGTACACAATTGATATTTGTTTAGATTTTAAAATAATCTACTATTGTTGTTCAGCCACTAAGTTGTGTATGACTTTGCGACCCCATGCAATGCACATGCCAGGCTTCCCTGTCCATCATCAACTCCCAGAGCTTACTCAGATTGATGTGCATTGAGTTGATGATGCCATCAAACATTCATCCTCTGTTGCCCACTTCTCTTCCTGCCTTCAATCTTTCTGAGCATCAGGGGCTTTTCCAATGAGTCAGTTCTTTGCATCAGGTAGTCAAAGTATTCAGATTTCATTTTCTTTGGCTTCAAAATCACTGCAGATGGTGACTGCAAGTCACAGAATTAAAATTTACTATTAGCAAGATTTTTAAATGGAAGTTACTTGCTATAAAATAGTAATAATAATGAATATTTTATAAATACTTATTATAAAATATATACCACACAACTGCACTCATCTCACATTCTAGCATAGTAATGCTCAAAATTCTCCAAGCCAGACTTCAATAGTATGTGAACCGTAAAATTCCAGATGTTCAAGCTGGATTTAGAAAAGGCATAGGAACCACAAATCAAATTACCAACATCTGCTGGATCATCAAAAAGCAAGAGTGTTCCAGAAAAACATCTACTTTTGCTTTACTGACTATGCCAAAGCCTTTGACTGTATGAATCACATGGAAAATTCTGAAAGAGATGGGAATACCAGATCACCTGACCTGCCTTCTGAGAAATCTGTATGCAGGACAAGAAGCAACAGCTAGAATTGAACATGGAACAACAGACTGGTTCCAAATAGGAAAAGGAGTATGTCAAGGCTGTATATTGTCACTCTGCTTATTTAACTTATATGCAGAGTACCTCATGAGAAATGCTGGGCTGGATGAAGCACAGGCTGGAATGAAGATTGCCAGGAGAAATATCAATAACCTCAGATATGCAGATGACACCACCCTTATAGCAGAAAGTGAAGAACTAAAGAGCCTCTTGATGAAAGTGAAAGAGGAGAGTGAAAAATTGGCTTAAAAGTCAACATTCAGAAAACTAAGATCATGGCATCCAGTCCTATCACTTCAAGGCAAATAGATGGGGAAACAAGGGAACCGGTGAGAGACTTTATTTTTGAGGGCTCCAAAATCACTGCAGATGGTGACTGCAGCCATGAAATTAAAAGACCCTTGCTTCTTGGAAGAAAAGTTATGAACAACCTAGACAGCATATTAAAAAGTAGAGACATTACTTTGCCAACACAGGCCCAACTAGACAAAGCTATGGTTTTTCCAGTAGTCATGTATGAATGTGAGAGTTGGACTATAAAGAAAGCTGAGTGCCGAAGAATTGATGCTTTTGAACTGTGGTGCTGGAGAAGACTCTTGAGAGTCCCTTGGAATGCAGGGAGATCCAACCAGTCCACCCTAAAGGAGATCAGTCCTGGGTGTTCACTGGAAGGACTGATGTTGAAGCTGAAACTACAATACTTTGGCAACCTGATGCAAAGAGCTGACTCATTGGAAAAGGCCTGATGCTGGGAAAGATTGAGGGCAGGAGGAGAAGGGGATGACAGAGGATGAGATGGTTAGATGGCATCACTGACACGATGGACATGAGTTTGAGGAGGCTCCAGGAGTTGGTGATGGACAGGGAAGTCTGGCGTGCTGCAGTCTGCGGGGTCACAAAGAATCAGACACAACTGAGTGACTGAACTGAACTGACTGATATTCTAAAATATTATTTCTATATATTTGCATCAGATCAGGCTTAACTTGGGCTTTCTGTAAGTCTTTAAGACGGCAAGGATTGGAACCCAGTATGAACTTAGGGTTCTAACAGGAGTCCAGGGTGAGTAGCCATTTCTGTGAAGCCCAGGTATCTGTGCTCACAATAGTAGATAACAGTAAAAAACCTGTTTGTTTGTTTGTTTCATCTAAACCACAAAACATTTTATTTCTGCAGTTAGATGGCAGATCAGGTTAGGGCTACATTTCTCTGTGCATTTCCAGAGCTGAGGAAAGGCAACTTAGGCAGACTTGGAGGACTCAAGTCATTTACTTGAGTCTTGCTGTTTCTTCTTGTTTGGGTCCCACTCAGCATCACCAGGCCCTTCTTTGAGCTCTCAGATATTTCTGTTCTGCCTGGTTTCCTTAGATGTCCTGGTTGGACACTTCACATTAACTAAAGGAGAGGGGCCTAAAATATTCCTCATGTCTGAGATTAGACTAGGATGGGTCTTGGGTTGGTAGTCATAACACTGAAGACAAAGGTGTAGTCAAGTCTCTAACAACACCTGAGGATAGAACCTACATCTGCTTATGGGCCAAACTTTTTCTATCATAAAACGTTAAATAACTCCTTTTTTATGCTCTAAGAATCACAGTTTCTATGGACTGGTTCCAAATTGGGAAAGGAGTACATCAAAGCTGTACATTGTCAGCATGATTATTTAACTTAAATGCAGAGTACATCATGTGAAATGCCAGGCTGGATGAAGCACAAGCTGGAGTTAAGATTGCCTGGAGAACTATCAATAGCCTCAGACTTGCAGAGATACCACCCTTATGGCAGAAAGCGAAGAGGAACTAAAGAGCCTCTTGATGAAAGTGAAAGAAGAGTGGAAACGCAGGCTTAAAACTCTATATTCAGAAAACTAAGATCATGGCATCTGATCCCATCACTTCATGGCAAATAGATGGGGAAACAGTGGAAACAGTGGCAGAATTTATTTTCAGGGGCTCCAAAATCACTGCAGATGGTAACTGCAGCTGTGAAATTAAAAGACACTTACTCCTTGGAAGGAAAGTTATGACCAACCTAGACAGCATATTAAAAAGCAGAGACAGAGGGGAGGAGCCAAGATGGCGGAGGAGTAGGACGGGGAGACCACTTTCTCTCCTACAAATTCATCAAAAGAATATCTGAACACAGAGCAAACTTCACAAAACAACTTCTGATCGCTAGCTGAGGTCATCAGGCGCCCAGAAAAGCAGCCCATAGTCTTCGAAAGGAGGTAGGACAAAATATAAAAGATAAAAAGTGAGACAGAAGAGCTAAGGACAGAGATCCGTCCGGGGAAAGGAGTCTTAATAGAGGACGTTTCCAGACACCGGGAAACCCTCGCACTGGCGGGCCTGGGGGAAGTGTTTGAATTTAGGAGGGCAACCTGACTGGGAGGGAAACAATAAATAAAACCCACAACTTACATGCCTGAAAGCAACTCTCAGCAGAAAAGTACCCCAGACACCCGCATCCACCACAAGCAAGTGGGGGCGGCACGGAGAGGAGCGGGCAGCATTGCTTGGGGTAGGGTCCAGGCCTGAGTGCCCTGAGGACAATCGGAGGGAGCTTTTGTCAGTTGCCAGCTTGAACTGTGGGAGAGCAAAAGAGAGACAGAAAATTAACCGGCCCGAACACACTGCCGGCCGTTCACAGAACAAAGGGACCGAGAAACTCCAGAGAAGAGCTCGCAGGCTGCGGACCGGCCCAGACCCGCCAGAGGCGGGAGAAGGTCGCAGCGAGACACAGGGCGCAGGCACCCGAACGGCGCGGGCGGGGACTGGGGCTGGGGACGCAGAGGGCAGAAGGCGTACGCGCCCGACTGGCGCCGGCGGAAACCGAGATTGGGACCGTGGAAGGGAGTGGGCGCGCCGTGCCGCACCCGGGGAGAGTGCGCCTGTCAAGCCCCTAGCTGCCTGGACCGCTCTGACGGGGAAGGCACAAGAGCAGACGCAGCCTTTTGTTCCACACTTTTGTGGAACACCGGAGGGCTGGAACCGCGCGCAGCGCGGGGCGCGCTCCATATAGAACAGCCGGGAGCCTGAGCAGCGCAGACGGAGAAAGCAGCGCCAGCCCCTCCCCGCAGCGCCAGCCTCTCCCCACAGCGCCAGCCCCTCCCCGCAGTGCTTCAGAACTAGCTACCTGAATAAGAGTCAACTTCCGCCCGCCTGTGTCAGGGCGGAAATGAGGCTCGGAAGAGACCGGCAAACAGAAGCCAAATAAACAAAGGGAACCGCTTCAGAAGGGACCGGTGCAACAGGTTAAAATCCCTGTAGAAAACACCGACTACACCGGAAGGGGCCTATAGATATTGAGAAGTGTAAGCTGGAACGAGGAGATATCTGAAACTGAGCTGAACGCACACTGACCGCAAGAGCTCCAGAGAAACTCCTAGATATATTTTTACTTTTTTTTTTTAAGTAAGAAAAAAATTTTTTTTCTTTTAATATTTTATTTTTTCTTTTTTATTTTTTCTTTTATTTTCCTTTAAAATTCCCTATTACTCCCCCATTACTCCTTAACTTTCATTTTCATAGATTTTTACGATTTTTTTAATTAGGGAAAAATTTTTTTTCCTTTCTTCTTTTTTTTTTCCTTTTTCTCTTCTATTTTCTATTTTTCTTTTTCTCTTATTTCTTTTAAAGTCCTCTAGTACTCCTCTACTACTCCTTAATTTTCATTTTCAATACACAATAACCTTACAAAAAAAAAAAAAAAACAACAAAAAAAGAAGAGAAGCCCTATTTTTAAACTGAACTTCATGTATATTTCTAAAATTTGTGTGTGTGTGTGTGTTTTGGTTTTTGTTTTTAATATAGTATTTTTAAGAGTCTAACCTCTACTCTAGATTTTTAATTTTTGTTTTTCAGTATATGATAGAAACTGTGAACATTTAAGAATCCAATATTCAGTTCCTGTTGATTATTCTCTCCCAATCTTGACTCTCTGTTTTCTACCTCAGAATACCTCTATTTCCTCCTTTCCCCTTCTCTTCCCAATCCAATTCAGTGAATCTTGGTGGGTGTCTGGGCTATGGAGAACACTCTGGGAACAGACAACTGCGTAGATCTGTTCCTCTCCTCTTGAGTCCCCCTTTTTCTCCTCCTGCTCATCTCTATCTCCCTCCTCCCTCTCCTCCTCTTCATGTAACTCTGTGAACCTCTCTGGGTGTCCCTAACGGGGGAGAATCTTTTTGCCATTAACCTAGAAGTTTTTTATCAGTGCTGTATAGTTGGAGAAGTCCTGAGACTACAGGAAGAATAAAACTGAAATCCAGAGGCAGGAAACTTAAGCCCAAAACCGGAGAACACCAGAAAACTCCTGACTACATGGAACTTTAAGTAATAAGTGACCGTCCAAAAGCCTCCATACCTACACTGAAACCAACCACCACCCAAGAGCCAATAAGTTATAGAGCAAGACATACCACGCAAATTCTCCAGCAATGCAGGAACATAGCCCTGAACGTCAACATACAGGCTGTCCAAGGTCACACCTAACACAGAGACCCAACTCAAAACTCATTATTGGGCACTCCATTGCTCTCCAGAGAGAAGAAATCAAGTTCCATGCACCAGAACACCGACGCAAACTTCCCTAACCAGGAAACCTTGACAAGCCAATTGTCTAACCCCACCCACTGGGTAAAACCTCCACAATAAAAAGGAACCACAGACCTCCGGAATACAGAAAGCCCACTCCAGACACAGCAATCTAAACAAGATGAAAAGGCAGAGAAATACCCAACAGGTAAAGGAACATGAAAAATGCCCACCAAGTCAAACAAAAGAGGAGGAGATAGGGAATCTACCTGAAAAAGAATTTAGAATAATGATAATAAAAATGATCCAAAATCTTTAAAAAAAAATGGAGTTGCAGATAAATAGCTTGGAGACAAAGATTGAAAAGATGCAAGAAATGTTTAATAAAGACCTAGAAGAAATAAAAAATAGTCAATTAAAAATGAATAATGCAATGAATGAGATCAAAAACACTCTGGAGGGAACCAAGAGTAGAATAACAGAGACAGAAGATAGGATAAGTGAGGTAGAAGATAAAATGGTGGAAATAAATGAAGCAGAGAGGGAAAAAAGAAAACAGGATCAAAAGAAATGAGGACAACCTCAGGGACCTCTGGGACAATGTGAAACGCCCCAACATTCAAATCATAGGAGTCCCAGAAGAAGAAGACAAAAAGAAAGGCCATGAGAAAATACTCGAGGAGATAATAGCTGAAAACTTCCATAAAATGGGGAAGGAAATAGCCACCCAAGTCCAAGAAACCCAGAGAGTCCCAAACAGGATAAACCCAAGGCGAAACACCCCAAGACACATATTAATCAAATTAACAAAGATCAAACACAAAGAACAAATACTAAAAGCAGCAAGGGAGAAACAACAAATAACACACAAAGGGATTCCCATAAGGATAACAGCTGATCTATCAATAGAAACCCTCCAGGCCAGAAGGGAATGGCAGGACATAATGAAAGTAATGAAAGAGAATAACCTACAACCTAGATTACTGTACCCAGCAAGGATCTCATTCAGATATGAAGGAGAATTCAAAAGCTTTACAGACAAGCAAAAGCTGAGAGAATTCAGCACCACCAAACCAGCTCTTCAACAAATGCTAAAGGATCTTCTCTAGACAGGAAACAGAGAAAGGTTGTATAAACGTGAACCCAAAACAACAAAGTAAATGGCAACGGGACCACACCTATCAATAATTACCTTAAATGTAAATGGGTTGAATGCCCCAACCAAAAGACAAAGATTGGCTGACTGGATACAAAAACAAGACCCCTATATATGCTGTCTACAAGAGACCCACCTCAGAACAAGAGACACATACAGACTAAAAGTGAAGGGCTGGAAATAAATATTTCACGCAAACGTAGACCAAAAGAAAGCAGGAGTCGCAATACTCATATCAGATAAAATAAACTTTCAAATAAAGGATGTGAAAAGAGACAAAGAAGGAAACTACATAATGATCAAAGGATCAATCCAAGAAGAAGATATAACAATTATAAATATACATCACCCAACATAGGAGCACCGCAATAAGTATGGCAAACGCTAATGAGTATGAAAGAGGAAATTAATAGTAACACAATAAGAGTGGGAGACTTTAATACCCCACTCACAACTATGGATAGATCAACTAAACAGAAAATTAGCAAGGAAACACAAACCTTAAATGACACAATGGACCAGCTAGACCTAATTGATATCTATAGGACATTTCACCCCAAAACAATCAACTTCACCTTTTTCTCAAGTGCACATGGAACCTTCTCCAGAATAGATCACATCCTGGGCCATAAATCTGGTCTCGGAAAATTCAAAAACATTGAAATCATTCCAGTCATCTTTTCTGACAACAGTGCAGTAAGATTAGATTTCAATTACAGGAAAAAAATTGTTAAAAATTCAAACATATGGAGGCTAAATAACACGCTTCTGAATAACCAACAAATCGTAGAAGAAATCAAAAAAGAAATCAAAATATGTATAGAAATGAATGAAAATGAAAACAAAACAACCCAAAACCTATGGGACACTGTAAAAGCAGTGCTAAGGGGAAGGTTCATAGCATTACAGGCTCACATCAAGAAACAAGAAAAAAGCCAAATAAATAACCTAACTCTACACCTAAAGCAATTAGAGAAGGAAGAAATGAAGAACCCCAGAGTTAGCAGAAGGAAAGAAATCTTAAAACAGAAATAAATGCAAAAGAAACTAGAGAGACCATAGCAAAAATCAACAAAGCTAAAAGCTGGTTTTTTGAAAAAATAAACAAAATTGACAAACCATTAGCAAGACTCATTAAGAAGCAAAGAGAGAAGAACCAAATTAACAAAATTAGAAATGAAAATGGAGAGATCACAACAGACTATACTGAAATACAAAGGATCATAAGAGACTACTACCAGCAGCTCTATGCCAATAAAATGGACAACTTGGATGAAATGGACAAATTCTTAGAAAAGTATAACCTTCCAAAACTGAACCAGGAAGAAATAGAAGAACTTAACAGACCCATCACAAGCAAGGAAATCGAAACTGTAATCAAAAATCTTCCAGCAAACAAAAGCCCAGGACCAGATGGCTTCACAGCTGGATTCTACCAAAAATTTAGAGAAGAGCTAACACCTATCTTACTCAAACTCTTCCAGAAAATTGCAGAGGAAGGTAAACTTCCAAACTCATTCTATGAGGCCACCATCACCCTAATTCCAAAACCAGACAAAGATGCCACAAAAAAAGAAAACTACAGGCCAATATCACTGATGAACATAGATGCAAAAATCCTTAACAAAATTCTAGCAAACAGAATCCAACAACATATTAAAAAAATCATACACCATGACCAAGTGGGCTTTATCCCAGGAATGCAAGGATTCTTTAATATCCGCAAATCAATCAATGTAATATGCCACATTAACAAATTGAAAGATAAAAACCAAATGATTATCTCAATAGATGCAGAGAAAGCCTTTGACAAAATTCAACACCCATTTACGATAAAAACCCTCCAGAAAGCAGGAATAGAAGGAACATACCTCAACATAATAAAAGCTATATATGACAAACCCACAGCAAGCATCACCCTCAATGGTGAAAAATTGAAAGCATTTCCCCTGAAATCAGGAACAAGACAAGGGTGCCCACTCTCACCACTACTATTCAACATAGTGTTGGAAGTTTTGGCCACAGCAATCAGAGCAGAAAAAGAAGTAAAAGGAATCCACATAGGAAAAGAAGAAGTGAAACTCTCGCTGTTTGCAGATGACATGATCCTCTACATAGAAAACCCTAAAGACTCTTCCAGAAAATTACTAGAGCTAATCAATGAATATAGTAAAGTTGCAGGATATAAAATTAACACACAAAAATCCCTTGCATTCCTATATACTAACAATGAAAAAACAGAAAGAGAAATTAAGGAAACAATACCATTCACCATTGCAACAAAAAGAATAAAATACTTAGGACTATATCTACCTAAAGAAACAAAAGAGCTATACATAGAAAACTATAAAACACTGATGAAAGAAATGAAAGAGGACACAAACAGATGGAGAAACATACCATGCTCATGGATTGGAAGAATCAATATTGTCAAAATGGCTATTCTACCCAAAACAATCTATAGATTCAAAGCAATCCCTATCAAGCTACTGATGGTATTTTTCACAGAACTAGAACAAATAATTTCACAATTTGTATGGAAATACAAAAAACCTCGAATAGCCAAAGTAATCTTGAGAAAGAAGAATGGAACTGGAGGAATCAACCTGCCTGACTTCAGACTCTACTACAAAGCCACAGTCATCAAGACAGTATAGTACTGGCACAAAGACAGAAATATAGATCAATGGAACAGAATAGAAAGCCCAGAGATAAATCCACGAACCTATGGACACCTTATCTTTGACAAAGGAGGTAAGGATATACAATGGAAAAAAGACAACCTCTTTAACAAGTGGTGCTGGGTCAACCACTGTAAAAGAATGAAACTAGAACACTTTCTAACACCATACACAAAAATAAACTCAAAATGGATTAAAGATCTAAATGTAAGACCAGAAACTATAAAATTCCTAGAGGAGAACATAGGCAAAACACTCTCCGACATGAATCACAGCAGGATCCTCTATGACCCCCCTCCCAGAATATTGGAAATAAAAGCAAAAATAAACAAGTGGGACCTAATGAAACTTAAAAGCTTTTGCACTACAAAGGAAACTATAAGCAAGGTGAAAAGACAGCCCTCAGATTGGGAGAAAATAATAGCAAATGAAGCAACTGACAAAGAATTAATCTCAAAAATATACAAGCAACTCTTGAAGCTCAATTCCAGAAAAATAAATGACCCAATCAAAAAATGGGCCAAAGAACTGAACAGACATTTCTCCAAAGAAGACATACAGATGGCTAACAAACACATGAAAAGATGCTCAACATCACTCATTATCAGAGAAATGCAAATCAAAACCACAATGAGGTACCATTACACACCAGTCAGGATGGCTGCTATCCAAAAGTCTACAAGCAATAAATGCTGGAGAGGCTGTGGAGAAAAGGGAACCCTCTTACACTGTTGGTGGGAATGCAAACTAGTACAGCCACTATGGAAAACAGTGTGGAGATTTCTTAAAAAACTGGAAATAGAACTGCCATATGACCCATCAATCCCACTTCTGGGCATATACACTGAGGAAACCACATCTGAAAGAGACACATGCACCCCAATGTTCATCGCAGCACTGTTTATAATAGCCAGGACATGGAAGCAACCTAGATGCCCATCAGCAGATGAATGGATAAGGAAGCTGTGGTACATATACACCATGGAAAAGAATTCATTTGAACCAGTTCTAATGAGATGGATGAAACTGGAGCCAGTTATACAGAGTGAAGTAAGCCAGAAAGATAAAGAACATTACAGCATACTAACACATATATATGGAATTTAGAAAGATGGTAATGATAACCCTATATGCAAAACAGAAAAAGAGACACAGAAGTACAGAACAGACTTTTGAACTCTGTGGGAGAAGGTGAGGGTGGGATGTTTCAAAAGAACAGCATGTATATTATCTATGGTGAAACAGATCACCAGCCCAGGTGGGATGCATGAGACAAGTGCTCGGGCCTGGTGCACTGGGAAGACCCAGAGGAATCGGGTGGAGAAGGAGGTGGGAGGGGGGATCAAGATGTGGAATACGTGTAAATCTATGGCTGATTCATATCAATGTATGACAAAACCAACTGGAAAAAAAAATAAAGGAGAAATTGAAAAATAAATAAATAAAAAGTAGAGACATTATTTTGCCAACAAAGGTCCATTTAGTCAAAGCTATGGTTTTTCCAGTAGTCATGTATGGATGTGAGAGTTGGACTATAAAGAAAGCTGAGCACCAAAGAATTGATGCTTTTGAACTGCGGTGTTGGAGAAGACTCTTGAGAGTCCCTTGGAATGCAAGGAGATCCAACCAGTCCATCCTAAAGGAGATCAGTCCTGAATATTCATTGGAAGGACTAATGTTGAAGCTGAAACTACAATACTTTGGCCACCTGATGCAAAGAGCTGACTCATTTGAAAACACTCTGATGCTGGGAAAGATTGAAGGCAGGAGGAGAAGGGGATGACAGAGGGTGAGATGGTTGGGTGTCATCACTGACTCAATGGAAATGAGTTTGGCTAAACTCTAGGAGTTGGTGATGGACAGGGAGGCCTGTCGTGCGGCAGTCCACGGTGTCACAAAGAGTCAGACACGACTGAGTGACTGAACTGAACTGAGCTGAACCACACACCCAGTACCATCCTGAGCATTCTCTTACATAGCATCTCATTTAATTCTCACAGCAGCTCCTTAAATGGACATTACCATCACCCCTAGGTTTTCGCAGAAGTTTGCAGCATAGGAAACTCTAGTAAAGTGCTAAGGTCACCCAGCCTGGCATTGGAGATCTGGGTTATGCCAGATGGCCTAGCTCCAGGATCCACTCCTGTAAGGCTTGTCTGCTGTACCCTCTTCCACTGTCTCTTTAACTGACCCTCAAATGCAGAATGACTCTCCAAACAAGATAGTCTTTTGACCTGGTTTCCTGTTGTGAGCAAACCCTGCTTCTCTTCCCAGGAAACAAAACCACAGGAGAAATCTGTTAGCACAACAGATGGCCCAACATCGGCTGGAGAGATACTTCTGAACCATCTTAACTCAGCCGCTTCCCAGAGCCATATGGACTGTCTCCCTGAAGTGTGGCATCTCTCCCGGCTTGAGTGAGACCCAGACTGATGACAGTGACTTAGGGCAGCGGTTCTCAAAGGGGGGAATTCCTGCCCCCCTGGCCCCTGGGAACACTCGTCAGTGTCCAGAAACCTTCTGATCATCATAACCGAGCCGATTTCCTAGAGAGAGGTCAAGGATACTTCTAAACACCCCGCAAGGCACAGGATAGAGCTGGAAACAGAGAGACATCAAGTGCAAAGAGAATATCCCTGACAGTGTGTTCCATCCCAACATTCACAGCAGTGCCAGCGTCTAACTCCACTGTGGTGTCGTCTCCCCTCTGGGTGGGGGGAGCACCTTGCACTAATGAGATGTATTTCAACCATCCTCACCCCTGGTCATTTCACCTTCCTTTATGTGGCTGTGGTGACTGACATGACTTGGGGGTTAAAACACTGAGAACTCCTTGGGAGAAACATCTGCTGTAGGACATCCCTGGTGGTGCAGTGGATAAGAATCCGCCTGCCAATGCAGGGTACGCAGACTCAATCCCTGGTTTCCAGAAAGATTCCACATGCCAAGCATCAGCTGAGTTCATGTGCCACAACCACTGAGCCCACGCTCTAGAGCCTGTGAGCTGCAGCTACTGAAACCCACTTGTTCTAGGGCTAACGAGCCACCACTAGTGAGCCCACATGCCGCAACTACTGAACCTGTGTGCCTAGAGCCCGTGTTCTGCAACAGCAAGAAGTTAGTGAACCACAACAGAGCAGCCCTCGCTCACCACAACTAAAGAAGTCTGTGCACAGCAGTGAAGACTGAGCACAACCAAAAACAAGTAAAGTAAATAAGATAATTAAAAAAATATATATCTCCTGTAATTATCACATCATTATTGAATTATCTAAGAATAATACTTTGACAAAGAGAAGCTACCAAATTAAGAGAAAAACAAGTTCCATTTATTCTTTGTCGGAAAAACAAAAAGCATAGAGACTTTGCAGTATTCAAAGATGAAAACTGCCATTTTCACCTAGCTGTTCCTAAGAAGAAAAAATGACAAGAAATGCCAATGACCCATGCCATTACCATTAGATGCTGGAACAGCATCTAACAGGGAAGGTATGAAAACAAACTATACCCATCAACTCGAAGAAGTTTAGTGAAAGAAATTTGCCTCTGCAGAAATACATCATTCTGTAAAAATCCTTTCTGGGAATTTAACATGTAGAAATATCCTTGATGACAAAAAAATTTTCTTAGGGATTTCCTGTTTGGGGTACTATTTTCAAGTACAAACAGAATCAGGGAAATGAAAATAAGTAAATCAAAACAATCTTGTTGAAGTGTCATAATTCATATATAAAGTGCTGCTATTGAAGCAACTATATGATGGGTGATTTTGCATCATTTTTCTATAACAACTACTATGTCACTAACTCACATTCTTGTACAAAGGCACACATTCTCTGGGGCTGAGGTTTCAAATGAGGTAAATTGACACCCACAGGAGAAACCACATTTATTTCCTCCTTAGTTTTGTGTTATAACTTATGGTGCTGGCCAGAACCATCCTCCTAACAAAACTATAAACTTCACCTTCTGTGTAATGTGCTCACTTCAGAAAGAAGATGGCTATTCCTAGGCCAGTGAGTCAACATGAAACTGAAAAACTACACATAAAAATATGCTTGGCAACCAAGACATGGAAACAACTTAAATATCCATCAACAGATGATTGGATAAGGAAGATGTGGTAAGACCAGAAACTATAAAATTCTTAGAAGAAACTTGGGTAGAACAGTTTTTGACATAAATCACAGCAAGCTCTTCTATGATCCACCTACTAGAGAAAAAAAAAAGTAAACAATTGGGACCTAATTAAACTTAAAAACTTTTGCACAACGAAGGAAACTATAAGCAAGGTGAAAGACCACCCTTGGAATGGGAGAAAACAATCATAAATGAAACAAGTGACAAAGGATTAATCTCCAAAATATATAAGCAGCACATGCAGCTCAATAGCAGAAAAACAAACAACCCAATCAAAAAATGGGCAGAAGAACTAAACAGACATTTCTCCAAAGGCATACAGATGGCTAATAAACAGATGAAAAGATGCTCAACATTGCTCATTATTAGAGAAATGCAAATCAAAACTACAATGAGGTATTACTTCACACCAGTCAGAATGGCCACCATCAAAAATATCTGCAAACAATAAATGCTGGGGAGGGTATGGAGAAAAGGGAACCCTCCTGCACTGTTGGTGGAAATGCAAATTGATACAGCTACTATGGAGAACAGTATGGAGATTTCTTAAAAAACTAGGAATAAAACTATCACGGGACCCAGCAATCTCACTACTGGGGAAACCATACCTGAAAAAGACACATGTACCCAATTGTTCGTTGCAGCACTATTTACAATAGCTAGAACATGGAAGCAACCTAGATGTCCATCAACAGATGAATGGATTAAGAAGCCATGCACGGTACATATATACAATGGAATATTATTCAGCTATAAAAAGGTACACATTTAAATCAGTTCTAATGAGGTGGATGAACCTAGAGTCCATTATACAGAGTGAAGTGAGTCAAAAAGAGAAAGACAAATACCATATATTAATGCATATACATGAAATCTAGAAAGATGGCAGATATGGCTCTAAAACATCTAAAGTGCTTTCTCCACACAAGAATAAGAAACAATGTAGTCTTCTAAGAAGAGGAACTCTGTTACTGAGGTTAGCATAAATAAAATGTTCCAGAAAGTTGTCTTCTAAAGGAAAATATCCTCAGCCTGAAGAATAATTTTAGAAAGTCAAAAATGTACAGAGTGAGAAATACAGTTGTGATGGTTGATTTTATACATCAACTTGGCAAAGCCATGGTATCCAGATGTTTGGTCAGACACTCTTCTGGATGTCGCTGTGAAGTTAGTTTTAAGATGAGATTAATTCTTTGGCCACCTGATGCAAAGAGCCAGCTCACTGGAAAAGACCCTGGTGCTGGGAAAGACTGAGGGCAGGAGAAGAAGGGAGTGAGAGAGAATAAGATGGTTGGATGGCATCACCGACTCAAAGGACATGAGCTTGAGTAAACTCTGGAAGAAAGTGAAGGACAGAGGAGCCTGCTGTGCTGCAGTCCATGGAGTAGCGAAGAGGTGGACATGACTTAGTGACTGAACAACAACACCAGCAGACTTTGAGTAGAGCAAATTACCCTTCATAACGTGGGTGGGCCTTGTCCAATCAGTTGAAGGCCTTAAGAGAAGAAAGACTGACTTCCCTCAAGGGAGATAAAATTCTGCCTGTGGGTCTCTCTTTGAACCTGAGTAGCAACATCAACTCTTCCCCAGGTTTCCAGTCGGCCCTGCAGATTTTTAATTTGGTCGACTTCACAATCACATTAGCCACTTCTTACAACAAATCTCTCCATCTCTTTACACAAACACACTCTCTCTCTTTCCCTCTCCCTCCCTCTCTCTCTCTCTCTCTCTCTCTCCCTCCCTCCCCCCGCCCCCGCTCTCTACTGATATTCTAGAGAACCCTAATAATGACCTAACTTTGACATCATGAAAAGAAAAACAGAGAACACTATACCATTAAACCAAACAAATTCAAAGAATTTACTGATTATCTATTTGGTTCTTTTTCAAATCTGTTAGATATGTTTTAGAATTCTTTGTCCTCTAAAGATGTTTTCAATCTTGTCTCATTTCTTTGAACAGTTACGTCAACATTTTCCTCCTTAATAATCACTCTGGCTCTAATAATCTCATTTACAGTATGTGTTCCTGCTGTCTGTGTCTTTGTGCTGGCTTCACAGATGTGTGCTCTGTTACTTGTCTAGGTAAGAACTGTTCACAGCAAGCTACTCATTTTCCACAAAAAAAAAAAAAAAAAAAAATCTGTGGGAATCTTTTGAGACTAAAATGAAGTTGGGTTACTCCAAAGAAAATTTCCTTTAGCTTCTGCCAGGAAATTTTAGACTACAATATTTCATTGACTATAAGTTGTTGAGAGAAGGATGCATTTTGATTTTACAGATGTTAAAGTGGAAGGGAAAAGTAACTATCACAAAGTTAGTGAAACACAATTCATTTTTGCCTTCAAGTTTTATGGGCAATACATGAGTTTAGCCTCTGAATGCAGCAGGCTTGAGGTTTTAAATTCTCAGCACAATTCCCTCCACCCAGCTCTCTAGGGACCAGGGTCAAATTCCTTCCCCTCAGAAGGTGGAAGGGTGAGGAGGTGAGGGAACCTCTTCTTATCACCCTCCCCATGAGGGGCTACACCATTCAGCCCCAGTGCTGAGGTCTCCAGGCAGACTCCCCAGGCCTGGGAGAACTTTTGGAAGACAACTAAGCCAGAATTCAGGATGACGGGACACACACAATTGGCTCCCACCAGGGGAGCCTCTCCACCAGGTCTACAGAGCCTGCAGCGCCCACAGGTCTGCCTTCTTGCACAGCTCAGTGGACACCTAAGTGTCTGTCCAGCTGGGGCACCATCTTGTTTCCAGGACCCCTGGACAGAATTCTCCAAAATGCCCCCTGCCCCCTGTGCAGCCCCAGGTCCCAGGCACTGCACAGAGTGCAGAGTTCAGCCCTGCACTCAGCCATCCCCAATGTGTCCTCTCACTGCAGAGTCCCCTGCTCTGGCTACAAGCTGCCCTCCCCCAACCAGGAGCAATGGCCCCACCTGCAGGAGGAGCCTGGGAGGCAGAGCAGAGGGGTGTCTGGGGACAATGCTGCTACACCCAGGGGTGGGGGGGGATGGGGGGCGGGAAGATGAGGATCTGACCCAAACCCTCCCCTTTATTTTCAAGGTGGGATACAAGACCCAACCCAAAGAGCAGTGGGGGAACATGCAAGGCCCCAGAAGGAAGGATGGAGTCTGTGGGGCAGGATGTGAGCACTCTGTTGCTTCATTTCCTACTTTCTCAGGAGCAGGGTATTGGTGAGCAGAGAAGGAATCTCTACTGAACCCATAAACCAGGAGGGATTCAGCAGGGATGTTCCACCAGGTAAGGCCTGAGCCCATGTCAGGGGTCTCCCCAGTGCCTTCTGTACCCTCACCCACAAGCCTCAGGGGCTCACAGACTGGAGGGAAATGGAGCAGCTGAGATTTTGAGTGAGATTTACGAAGGAAGCCAGTGCTCAGAACTCTGAGACCTGGTCAAAGCAGCTCCTGGGCACCAGCCCCTCTGGGGCTGTTGTGACTCCCATCTGCTCCCATTCCTAGAGAAGCCCTTTCCCCCCGAGGCACAGGACTATGGTCTTGGAGACTCTGTGCATGAAGGACCTACTGATTTGGGTGTCCTGTCCCAACAAGGGTGCCCAGGGGGCACCTGGTGCTCGGTCTCTCCTAAACAGCTAGTAGAGAGGGTTCCCAGCCACTGAAAACCCGTTCAGTATTTTCTTTTCATTCGTTTACTTTTAATTGAAGGCTATTTGCTTTACAATATTGGTTTGATTTCTGCCATACATCAACATAAATTAGCCATAGCTGTACATAAGTACCCTCCCTTCTGAACCTCCCTGCTGCACCTCTTCTAAGCACCACCTGAGGAGCAAGACACTATTAGGAAGAGGATACCCATCTTATTCCACAAACCAGTGAGCAGATGCGGCAACTCGTCTTTTCCTCTTCCTGGAAACAAATGGAGTTCCCAGTGGTTTCCCTTTGCTCCCTATAATTCCAGATTTAATAAAAATAGCTGGAGGACAGCCCTAAGATGGCGGGGGAATAGGACGAGGAGACCACTTTCTCCCCCCACAAATTCATCAAAATAATATTTGAATGCCGAGCAAATTCCACAGAACAACTTCTGAATGCTGGCAGAGGACATCAGGCACCCAGAAAGGCAGCCCATTGTCTTCAAAAGAAGATGGAGAGGTCTTGAGGCTACTGGAAGAATAAGACTAAAAACCAGAGGCAGGAGACTTAAGTCCAAATCCTGAGAACACCAAAGAACTTCTGAATCCAGGGAACATTAATCAATAGGAGCTCATCAAACACCTCCATACCTACACTGAAACCAAGCACCACCCAAGGGCCAACAAGCTCCAGAGCAAGACATACCACGCAAATTCTCCAGCAACACAGGAGCATAACCCTGAGCCTCAATATACAGGCTGACCAAAGTCACACCAAACCCACTGACATCTCAAAACTTATTACTGGGCACTTCATTGCACTCCAGAGAGAAGAAATCCAGCTCTACCCACCGGAACACTGACACAAGCTTCCCTAACCAGGAAGCCTTGACAAGCCAGCCATCCAACCCCACCCACAGCGAAGAACCTCCACAATAAAGAGGAACCACGAACTGCCAGAATACAGAAAGGCCGCCCCAAACACAACAATATAAACAAGATGAAAAGGCAGAGAAATACCCAGCAGGTAAAGGAACAAGACAAATGCCCATCAAGCCAAACCAAAGAGGAAGAGATAGGGAATGTACCTGATAAATAATTCCAAATAATGATAGTGAAAATGATCCAAACTCCTGAAAACAAAATGGAGTTACAGATAATAGCCTGGAGACAAGGATTGAGAAGATGCAAGAAAGGTTTAACAAGGACCTATAAGAAATAAAAAAGAGTCAATATATAATGAATAATGCAATAAATGAGATCAAAAACACTCTGGAGGGAACCAACATTAGAATAAAGGAGGCAGAAGATAGGATAAGTGAGGTAGAACATAGAATGGTAGAAATAAATGAAACATAGAGGAAAAAAGAAAAAAGAATTAAAAGAAATGAGGATAACCTCAGAGGCCTCTGGGACAATGTTAAACGCCCCAACACTCGAATCATAGGAGTCCCAGAAGAAGACAAAAAGACCATGGGAAAATACTTGAGGAGATAATAGTTGAAAACTTCCCTAAAATGGGGAAGTAAATAATCACCCAAGTCCAAGAAACCAAGAGAGTCCCAAACAGGATAAACCCAAGGTGAAACACCCCAAGACACATATTAATCAAATTAACAAAGATCAAACACAAAGAAGAAATATTAAAAGCAGCAAGGCAGAAACAACAAATAACACACAAGGGGATTCCCATGAGGATAACAGCTGATATTTCTATAGAAACTCTTCAGGCCAGGAGAGAATGGCAGGACATACTTAAAGTGATGAAAGAAAAGAACCTACAGCCCAGATTACTGTACCTAGCAAGGATCTCATTCAAATATGAAGGAGAAATCAAAAGTTTTACAGAAAAGCAAAAACTGAGAGAATTCAGCACCACCAAACCAGCTCTCCAACAAATGCTAAAGGATCTTCTCTAGACAGGAAACGCAGAAAGGGTATATAAACTCAAACCCAAAACAATAAAGTCAATGGCAACGGGATCACACTTATCAGTAATTACCTTAAATGTAAATGGGTTGAATGCCCCAACCAAAAGACAAAGACTGGCTAAATAAGTACAAAAACAAGACTCCTATATATGTTGTCTACAAGAGACCTACCTCAAAACAAAGGACACATATGAAGTGAAAGTGAAGGGCTGGAAAAAGATAGTCCATGCAAATAGAGACCAAAAGAAAACAGGAGTAGCAATACTCATATCAGATAAAATAGACGGTAAAACAAAGGTTGTGAAAAGAGACAAAGGTGGAGACAACATAATGATCAAAGCATCAATCCAAGAAGAAGATATAACAATCATAAATATATATGCACCCAACATATGAACACCATAATATGTAAGACAAATGCTAACAAGTATGAAAGGGGAAATTAACAATAACACATTGATAGTGGGAGTCTTTAATACCCCACTCACACCTATGGATAGATCAACTAAACAGAAAATTAACAAGGAAAAACAAACTGCAAATGATACAATAGACCAGTTAGACCTAATTGATATCTATAGAACATTTCACCCCAAAACAATGAATTTCACCTTTTTCTCAAGCACACACGGAACCTTCTCCAGGATAGATCACATCCTGGGCCATAAATCTAGCCTTGGTAAATTCAAAAAAAAATGAAACCATTCCAAGCATCTTTTCTGACCACAATGCAGTAAAATTAGATATCAATTACAGGAGGAAAACTATTAAAAAATTCCAACATATGGAGGCTAAACAACACACTGCTGAATAACCAACAAATCACAGAAGAAATTTAAAAAAAAATCAAAATGTGCATAGAAATGAATGAAAATGAAAACACAACAACCCAAAACCTATGGGACACTGTAAAGCACTGCTAAAGCACTGTTCATAGCAATACAGGCTTACCTCAAGAAACAAGAAAAAAGTCAAATAAATAACCTAACTTTGCACCTAAAGCAACTTGAAAAAGAAGAAATTATGAACCCCAGGGTTAGCAGAAGGAAAGAAATCTTAAAAATTAGAGCAGAAATAAATGAAAAAGAAGCAAAAAAGACCATAGTGAAAATCAACAAATGCTGGCTGTTTGAGAAGGTAAATAAAATAGACAAACCATTAGCCAGACTCATCAAGAAACAAATGGAGAAAAATCAAATCAACAAAATTAGAAATGAAAATGGAGAGATCACAACAGACAACATAGAAACACAAAGGATAATAAGAGACTATTATCAGCAACTATATGCCAATAAAATGGACAACTTGGAAGAAATGGACAAATTCTTAGGAAAGTACAACTTTCCAAAATTGAACCAGGAAGAAATAGAAAATCTTAACAGACCCATCTCAAGCATGGAAATTGAAACTATAATCAGAAATCTTCCAACAAACAAAAGCCCAGGACCAGATGGCTTCACAGCTGAATTCTACCAAAAATTGTAGAGCTAACACCTATCTTACTCAAACTCTTCCAGAAAATTGCAGAGGAAGGTAAAATTCCAAACTCATTCTATGAGGTCACCATCACCTTAACACCAAAACCTGACAAAGATGCCAGAAAAAAAGAGAAAACTATAGGCCAATATCACTGATGAGCATAGATGCAAAAATCCTTAACAAAATTCTAGCAAACAGAATCCAACAACATATTAAAAACATCATACATCATGACCAGGTAGGATTTATCCCAGGGATGCAAGGATTCTTTAATATCCACAAATCAATCAATGTAATACACCACATTAACAAATTGAAAAATAAAAACCATATGATTATCTCAATAGATGCAGAGAAAGCCTTTGACAAAATTCAACACTCATTTATGATAAAAACCCTCCAGAAAGCGGGAATAGAAGGAACATACCTCAACATAATAAAAGCTATATATGACAAACCCTCAGCAAACATTATCCTCAATGGTGAAAAATTGAAAGCATTTCCCCTAAAGTTGGAACAAGACAAGGGTGCCCACTCTCACCACTACTATTCAATATAGTTTTGGGAGTTTTGGCCACAACAATCAGAACAGAAAATGAAATAAAAGGAATCCAGATAGGAAAAGAAGAAGTAAAACTCACTGTTTACAGATGACATGATCCTCTAAATAGAAAACCCTAAAGACTCCACCAGAAAATTACTACAGCTAATCAATGAATATAGTAAAGTTGCAGGATACAAAATTAACACACAGAAATCCCTTCCATTCCTATACATTAACAATGAGAAAACAGAAAGAGAAATTAAGGAAAAAATTCCATTCACCATTGCAACAAAAAGAATAAAATACTTAGGACTATATCTACCTAAAGAAACAAAAAAGCTATATATAGAAAACTATAAAACACTGGTGAAAGAAATCAAAGAGGACACAAATAGATGGAGAAATATACCGTGTTCATGGATCAGAAGAATCAATACAGTGAAAATGAGTATACTACCCAAAGCAATCTATAGATTCAAAGCAATCCCTATCAAGCTACCGATGGTATTTTTCAGAGAACTAGAACAAATAATCTCACAATTTGTATGGAAATACAAAAAACCTTGAATAGCCAAAGCAATCCTGAGAAAGAAGAATGGACCTGGAGGAATCAACCTGCCTGACTTCAGACTCTACTACAAAGCCACAGTCATCAAGACAGTATGGTACTGGCACAAAGACAACAATGTAGATCAATGGAACAAAATAGAAAACCCAGAGATAAATCCACGTACCTATGGACACCGTATCTTCGACAAAGGAGTCAAGAATATACAATGGAAAAAAGACAACCTCTTTAACAAGTGGTGCTGGGAAAACTGATCAACCATTTGTGAAAGAATGAAACTAGAACACTTTCTAACACCATACACAAAAATAAACTCAAAATGGATTAAAGATCTAAAGATAATACCAGAAACTACAAAACTCCTAGAGGAGAACAGAGGCAAAACACTCTCTGACATAAACCACAGCAAGATCCTTATGACCCTCCTCCCAGAATTTTGGAAATAAAAGCAAAACTAAACAAATGGGACCTAATTAAGCTTAAAAGCTTTTGCACAACAAAGGAAACTATAAGCAAGGTGAAAAGACAGCCTTCAGAATGGAAGAAAATAATAGCAAATGAAGCAACTGACACAGAATTAGTCTCAAAAATATACAAGCAACTCCTGCAGCTCAATTCCAGAAAAATAAATGACACAATCAAAAAAATGGGCCAAAGAACTAAACAGACATTTCTCCAAAGAAGACATACAGATGGCTAACAAACACATGAAAAGATGCTCAACATCACTCATTATCAGAGAAATGCAAATGAAAACCACAATGAGGTACCATTTCACGCCAGTCAGGATGGCTGCTATCCAAAAGTGTACAAGCAATAAATGCTGGAGAGGGTGTGGAGAAAAGGGAACCCTCTTACACTGTTGGTGGGAATGCAAACTAGTACAGCCACTATGGAAAACAGTGTGGAGATTTCTTTAAGAACTGGAAATAGAACTGCCATATGACCCAGCAATCCCACTGCTGGGCATACACACTAAGGAAACCAGAAATGAAAGAGACATGTGTACCCCAATGTTCATCACAGCACTGTTTATAATAGCCAGGACACGGAAGCAACTTAGATGTCCATTGGCAGATGAATGGATAAGAAAGCAGTGGTACATATACACAATGGGGTATTACTCAGCCATTAAAAAGAATACATTTGAATCAGTTCTAATGAGGTGGATGAAACTGGAGCCTATTATACAGAGTGAAGTAAGCCAGAAAGAAAAACACCAATACAGTATACTAACACATATATATGGAATTTAGAAAGATGGTAATGATAAACCTGTATGTGAGACCGCAAAAGAGACACAGATGTATTGAACAGTCTTTTGGACTCTGTGGGAGATGGCAAGGGTGGGATGATATGGGCAAATGGCATTGAAACATGTATATTATCATACGTGAAATGAATCGCCAGTCCAGGTTCGATGCATGATACAGGATGCTCAGGGCTGGTGCACTGGGATGACCCAGAGGGATGGGATGGGGAGGGAGGTAGGAGGGGGGTTCAGGATGGGAAACACATGTACACCCAAAGTGGATTCAAGTCAATGTATGACAAAACCAATACAATGTTGTAAAGTAAAATAAATAAATACATTAATTAATTAATTAACAAAAATAAAATAAATAGCTGTCAGCAAGCACAGTGACCAAGTTGGCATATATGGAATTAGCAGTCACAAGGAAAATACAAGTTTCAGTCATAAAAATGTACAAAGGCTGTAAGAAATCTTCTATAACCTAAATTATGTTACAGCATTATTTCTGAGCACAAGCAGTGTGTCAAATACAATGACTTCATGGCTCTAAACCAGAAATAGGAAGATAAAACAGCACAGTTTGAGATTATCACTGCTGTCATTACACATCTTACTCTGTCAGCTCTGTTCAAGGATCTTTCTCTGCTGGAGACCAAGTAGGAATTTAGGATAACCTCTTACAAAGCTTATCAGTCTAATACTGAAATGTAGCTTTTCAGTCTCCTGATTTTTAGACAATAAAAGCCACTTAACCCCTCTCTAGAGAGTGAACTAGAACTGTGCCCAGGGGGCTCGCCCCAATTCCTGGGCTCATCGTCACCATCCACACTCTCTCTGCTCCCCATACCCAAGGCCTTTCAGCCTGTAACAGGGAAGAACAAACCTGACTCCGTATTGGACCTGTTCCTTGTACTTTGACTTTTGTATTCTATTGCTTCCACTAAAATTAATCATTAAAGAGATGTTGCCTATAGTTCGAAGTATTCCTAATAGCCCATCTCCAGGAACACTGCTTCACACTTCTTAGTGTTAAGCTAAAATATCTGTTTAGCTTCAGAAAACTTTCTGACCAGGCTCCACTGTGAATGACTGCAGGAAAGAAGAAATGAACAAATCCACTCCAGAGTTTGGCTGGAACCTGGAAATATTTGCAACCACCTATTGCCTTTTCTTACTTTATCCCCTCACCTCTTCTTCTTTGTTCTATGAAAGAAACTAGCATCCAAACCCAGGCAAGATGATTCTTTGGAACACTAGTCCATCCTCTTCTCGGTCTGCTGGCTTTCCTAATAAAGTCACTATTGCTTGCCACAACACCTCATCTCTTGATTTATTGACCTATCACGCAGTGAGCAATATGAACTTGAACTCAGTAGCAAGCCCAGGTGAGAGGACTGTTCACCTCTTTAACAGCATCTGCTCTGAACATATGGAGCCTTTTGAACACTGGGAGGAGACGACCTCAAACTAGAAGGAAACAGCAGAGCCCTGGGAGAGCTCGTGTTTAGTCTGGAGAGAGGATGGCAGGCAGTCAGGCAGGTGAGGATCCCAACATATGAAAGGATGGGACTGGAGGCACCACCTACAGAGAGGCTGCTGTGATTACTTCGAGGTTTATAAAACAAAGACAGAAACATTTTTAAAAACAACAAGAGATGGGGGATAACAGTTTGCGGAAGAATTCAGATGTTTTCCATTTGGGCAGAACCTGGTTTAAAACAAACAGCTTGGGTAGAAAAATTAGAACTGAAGAGTTCAAATTCCTTTGGGTCTCTCCTTCCAGAACCCTGAATGTGCTGACCTTCCCCACCCTCTGTCCCCTGACACCTAAGTTGGGCGTGGTGCCGCCAGCTTGCTGGTCACCTGGCTTCAAGCTCAGCCCGCCCAACCTGAGCTCGGCCCCAGTCCTCAGAGCACCTCCGCTACTGTGACTTTATCTCCACAGCTCAGACGATGGTAGCCTCAAGTGGTCATGAAGGGACATGCCACTGACAAAACGCTCGGATTGTAACAATGTGAACAGTGATCTAAATCCAAACACTGACATGTGAGAAAACAGGCTTAGAGAAGACAACTCATCTCCAGTCACATAAAATGTGGCACAACTAATACTAAACTCACTTTTTAAAAACTCCAACTTCATGTTTATCTTGGTCACTTTCATGTTCCTACAACCTGGCTGGAGGCATTTTCTTTAACTAGGTCCAATATCAGTATCCTTTCCATGCCAATTTCATTACCACATCCCAGTGGAATAAAGCTGAAGACTTAGGTTAATTTTGATGAAAACAAAAATTTAAAAAACAACAAAAAACAAAGCTGAAGATCTCAGATAAAAACGCTTGAGAGGATCATAGAAAAGTACTTGGAACCCTACAGCCTCATGCCTGGCTCCCACCTGCTCAGCTTCAAGTAAATCCTGCAACTGGACAAGCCCTAACCCTTCATGTAGAACTGCTGGTCAGACTTCCCATTCAGGGGAGAAACAGTGCCATAAAATTACTAAAAATTATTGACTTTTACAATTAAAATGGATAAATTTTATGGTGTATAAGTTATACCTCAATTAAAGCTGTTTTAAAAGGGCAAGACAGATTAAAAATGAATGTCAAAGCAAAAATTGCACCAGGCAAAGTTGCACAGGCAAGGAAGACTTTACCCAAGCTACTGTCATAAGAGAGTGAAGGAGGAAACAGACAGAACACATTCTATCTTGAAAACAGGACTCCAGCTTGGGCCGGACAGTGGACTTTGAGCTGTGTGCCCTGTATCTATGGAAACAACATACAAACTGGAAAACCAGACACCACTCCCCCCACCATGAAGGAGTCTCAGGACTTGTACCTAGACTCTCTTTGGCCTAAAGGAATATGCTAATTATCTCTGTAACAGAACAAAGTCGCAAATCCCATTATGCTTATCAGGGTATGACCACAGGCCTAATGATAAATGTCCACTGTTTAACTATCTAGGCTTATGACACATGAATCATGGGTTAACTTTGATCATATCTCTCTTTTACCTTGTCCAGACTAGTTTCAAGGAATTTGGGGAGGTGTGTTTGAGCACATACACTTAGGATATACAAGGTTTTCACAAAAACTGGTCAGGGTCCTTGGCTAAGAGGAGACTCTGCCTTGGGCCCGCCAGTGTAATAAACTGCACTCCACTATCTGCATTGTCCTTCTGAGTGAGTTTGTTTCCCGGAATGCATGGCTACAACAAGAGAAACCATACTCATACTGAACTCCACTAAGGTAAAGGACAAGATAGTTTTCAAGAGGCATCTGCTTTTGATGACTGGACTTGCCAAAGGAGTAAGCTATCCTGTTTCAAGACAGGACACAGCTTCACAAGTTGGAGTTCGGTGCCCAGGAAAGCTAGACCCCTGCCCAGCCTCACTCCCCAGGAGATGGGAATGGTCTTCCTTGATGATCGCATTTCAGAAGATAGCCCCCAGGTCCTTGAGAAGGACACTCCCAGGTTATAATATCTACAGGGGGCTTTAGAGTGATTTGCATCTCCAAGGGGCAGAGATAGAAATTACAATAACTAAATTCTTAAACCTCTAAGAAGAGAAAGGTTGGGAACCAGAGGCAGGAAGAAGTCTGTCTCTAGTTTTGTCACAGGCTGGGTAACCTGAAGCTCCCCCATGGCATATGCCAACCAAAAAAATAATTGGCCCAGAGAGGTGGGGGAGAGAGGAGCACAGAAACAAGCAGGCAAAAATATTAACCATTAAAAAATTTAATTATATTTGCAAAAAGATTTATTAAAATATTGGATCCCTAAAATTGAACTGAAAAATCAGATGTTAATTGTCATTACTCTTAGCCAAAATGAAAATAATAAAAACAAACTTTTTAAAAATGATATTTCCCAGAATAAAACAGGGAGGAAAAAGAGAACAACATGATAGAAAATACTAATCTATTCTTTATCTGGACCCTTCAAATCCCCAAAAGCTGTAAACACAAAATGTGCTGAAA
This sequence comes from Cervus elaphus, assembly GCF_910594005.1. Taxonomy (NCBI): domain Eukaryota; kingdom Metazoa; phylum Chordata; class Mammalia; order Artiodactyla; family Cervidae; genus Cervus; species Cervus elaphus. The sequence goes on along the minus strand of NC_057843.1, from coordinate 3,272,171 downwards.
AGCCAGACACTAAAACAAGTCCCATTGCTAAGGAAAATCTGGGCAGTAAGAACTGTCTGTTTATATCATCTCACTTTGTTTTTCACAATACTTTCTATTTAAAAAAAAAAAAAAGTCATCTCATTTTCCTATGTTGTTTCAAGGAATAATCTGAAAAGGAAAGGGGGTATAGGCATTTAGGCTACATTCACTTTTTAAGAAGTAGGGAACCACACAGAATATCTTGGGCTTTATTTCTGACGTTTACATACTTGTGTATGAATTACTAAACAAGCACCTGAATTTTTTATTACACTTCACCAATGACTTAGCCTCTAAAAACAATGATCACAGGGAAGTTCTGTCAAATACTAGTGAAAAAGTTAAACTAGGCTTTTAAAAGTCACTCTTCATTAAAATTGCTTTGCCTAAGCTTTAATACATCTTTTGTGTCATATTATTTTACTTTTAAATTCTTTTTCCTTTTGCTTTTGATCTCCTGTTTTTTGAACTTAGAAATGCAATGAAAAATAAATATCACCAGATTAAAAGGTAATCATAAGAATAATTGAGAAAGTCTGAGCAACTTCACTTCACTTTTCACTTTAATGCATTGGAGAAGGAAATGGCAACCCACTCCCGTATTCTTGCCTGGAGAATCCCAGGGACAGAGGAGCCTGGTGGGCTGCTGTCCATGGGATCACATAGAGTTGGACACAACTGAAGCGACTCAGCAGCAATGTAAAAACTCACAGTAACCTTGCTGTTAGAAATCTGAGTACTTCCTTTATGTTGACTGAAAAAAAAAATGCACAACCTAAAAGTTGAGTTATGTCTTACTTGGCAGACAAAACTGAGGTCTTAAGCCTGGGACACAGCATCTCAGATGGCTCTAAGGGGCTGGTCCGAAGTGGTAAGGGAGGATCCAGGATATATATGGGCTTTTGCAACAAAGACCAGGTAGTCAGGACATCAAAAGTTTACTGTTAATTAAGGAAATTAGGGATCTCAAGTTAAAGGATGTAGCGCTTTTCTGTGTATGGGAAGATGCAAGTGTCTGGGCTCCCTGAAATCATTCTTCTGACCTCAGCTACGTGGGGCCAACATCCTGTGCTTTCTTATCCTAAGTCCCCTCAGGGCTCACCACCGGGGTGGCTAGAATGTGGCAGCTCGATGGCTGCAGCTTCCTTTCCTTGTGATGTGCAGGCAACATTTTTCCATTAGTATTTCTATTATGCAGGAAGAGGCCAGAGATTATGGTTCAGTTTATGATGTACACGTACATCATGTCAGCCTTGTAAACTTGATCAACAGTAATGCCAAAGATGACAGTGACCAGAAAACTTGATTCCCTAGTGGAATGGCCTTACGTGGCCAAGACACAGAACTTTGAATCTAGTTAATAGGTGGGTGCTGGAAGCGGGGAAGGGAGTTCTTAAAAACATTAAGGGTCTGGATGGGGTATAAGATAAAACAGAGAAAGACATGAATGATAGAAATCCACGAGGGCAGTGGAATCCAGAAGACACAAGGACCAGTACTCTAGTTTAAAGGGTCAGGAACATATGGGGAAAATCCTTACAGACATCCAGAGTCTGTAAGGACACCCAAGCAGGAAAACAAGAAGGACAGTCAGTTTCCAGTTAACCTCAGGCTTCTTCTGTTGAGAAAACCTGGGACCTGAGACCCTTTGTCACAGTGCTTACAGTAGATAAACTTCTCCCCCAGCAACAAAATACCAAGAAACTATAGGCACTGATAATAACTGCATGCATGCACAGTTGGGGCAAATTATGGACAACACAATACAAAAAGACCAAAAAGCCCAACTGCCACTTCTGAAGAGCTGTCAGGAAGGTAGGCACAACAGCAGGGGACTGTGCATGCCACCTGTACACAAGATTACAAAGGGGTGGGCAAAACACCTAAGCCACTCCACAGCCCTGGACACACACTATCCTCACCCCATATATGACAGTTCACCTCCCTCTCCAGTCTGGGAGTGAGCAAGGTAATCTGTTACTTGTTTTGGCTCCTCTATGCTGTAGCAGGAGCTCCAATAAAGCTGGGTCTGAATCTCTAGTCTGGCCTCTGATCAATTTCTATTGATTGGGGAAAGCCAAGAACCCTGGAACATAACACCAAGACCTAGAGGAGTAGGAAGCATAATCCAGGGCATGGGGTTCTACCATTAGGGAAACTGGCATTAGAACCCAGGTGGGAATCTAGGCATCTAATAAAAGAGACCAAGGGCAAGAAGGCATATTTATTCTCTGAGGCAAAAGCTCATTATTCTGTACCCAGGACAGCACAGAGGCTTCCCTGGTGACTGAGTGGTAAAGAACCTACCTGCCAATGCAGGAGACACAGGTTGGATCCCTAGCCCAGGAAGATCCCCTGAAGAAGGGCATGGCAAACCATTACAGTATTCTTGCCTGGAGAATCGCATGGACAGAGGAGCCTGGTGGGCTACAGGCCATGGGTCTGCAAAGAAGTCAAACAATTTAGCAACTAAACAACCACAAGAACAACACAGAGGCAAAGCCCTGGGCAGACAGAATTCACAGGCTGACCCACCAGAGTGGAGAAGCATGTGGCATGTGGCAGCAAAAACAAGACAATTCCATCAGCTTCTCCTTCTCATGTGTCTAGATGAGGACCTCCTTTCAGATGAAAATCAGAATAAAATTTCCCATTCTATAAGCTGACGTATGCAGTAGTAGAGACAATATAAGCATTTAAACATATCAGGAGCACAGGTAACTTGAGATCACAGAATACTGAAGATAGAATGACAAATTCAAACATCCCTTATTTGGCTGACTTTGTGGGTTAAAGGGACATGCTGCACTATAAAACCACTGGGATAAAGCACCTTAAGACTTTGACCAAGAAATGGGGAGCAATCCCAAGATGGAAGATGAATGGGAGACCACTTTCTCCCCTACAAATTCATCAAAAGATCATTTGAATGTTGAGCAGCTTCCACAAAACAACTTCTGAATGCTGGCAGAGACACCAAGCCCCAAGAAAAACAGCCCAATCTCTTTGAAAGGAGTCTTGAGACTACTGTAAGAGGAGGACCAAAACCCAGAGGTGGGAGGCTCAACTCCAGAACTTTAGAATGTCAGAGAACTCCTGACTCCAGGGAACATTAACAGACAAGAGCCCACCCAAAAGTCTCTATACCTACACTGAAACCAAGCTACAGCCAAGAGCCAACAAGTTCCAGTGCAAGGCATACCACACTAATTCTCCAGCAAAACAGAAACACAACACTTAACATTAAAAGACAGGCTTCCTAAAGCCATACCAAACCCATAGACACCCCCAAAACTCACAACTGGACACTTCATTGCACTCCAGAGAGAAGAGCTCAAGCTCCAACCACCAGAACTCAGACACAAGCTCCCCCAACCAGGAAACCTTGACAAGCCACTGGTCCAACCCCACCCACAGGGAGCAGCCTCCACAGTTAAGAGGGACCATGACCTTCCAGCCTGCAGAGAGGACACCCCAAATACAACAATCTAAACAAAACAAAAAGGCAGAGAAACATTCAGAAGGTGAAGGAACATGATAAAATCCCACCAAACCAACAAAAGAGGAGGAGATAGGGAGTCTACCAGAAAAAGATTTCAGAATAATGATAGTAAAGATGATCCAAATCTTGAAAACAAAATGGAGTTACAGATAAATACATCTAGAGACAAGGATTGAGAAGATGCAAGAAATGTTTAACAAAGATCTAGAAGAAATAGAGTCAATCAATAGTGAACAATGCAATAACTGAGATTAAAAACACTCTGGAGGGAATCAACAGTAGAATAACTGAGGCAGAAGAGAGGATAAGTGAGGTGGAAGATAGAATGGCTGAAATAAATGAAGAAAAGAGGAAAAAAGAAAAAAAGAAAAAGAAAGGAGGACAACCTCAGAGACCTCTGAGACAATGTTAAATATCCCAACATTCAAATGTTAAATACCTCAACATTCATGGGTGTCCCAGAAGATGAAGACAAAAAGAAGGGACATGATAAAATACTTCAGCAGATAATAGTTAAAAACTTCCTTCCTTGGATAAATCCAAGGTGAAACACCCCCAAGACACATATTAATCCAACTAATAAAAATTAAATACAAAGTGCAAATATTAAAAGCAGCAAGGGAAAAGCAACAAATAACACACAAGGGCATCCCCATAAGGATAACAGCTGATCTTTCCATAGAAACTCTTCAGGCCAGAAAGGAATGACAGGATATACTTAAAAGTGATACAAGAGAAAAACCTATGACCAAGATTTCTCTACCCAGCAAGGATCTCATTCATATATGAAGGAGAAGTCAAAAGCTTTACAAACAAGCAAAAGGTGAGAGAATTCAGCACCACCAAACCAGCTCTTCAACAAATGCTAAAGGATCTCCTCTATACAGGAAACACACGAAAAGTTTATAAAAATGAACCCAAAACAACAAAGTAAATGTAGTAGGATCATACTTATCAATAATTACCTTAAATGTAAATGGGACAAAACTGGCCAAATGGCAAAACTGGCCAAAAGACAAAAGACAAAACTGGGCAAATGGATACAAAAACAAGCACCCTATATATGCTGTCTAAAAGAGACCCACCTCAAACCTAGGGACACATACAGACTGAAAGTCAGAGGAGCTAGAAAAAAATATTTCATGCAAATGGAGACCAAAAGAAAGCAGGAGTAGCAATACTCATATTAGATAAAATAGACTTTGAAATAAAGACAAAGAACGGCACTACATAATGATCAAGGGATCAATCCAATAAGAAGACATAACAATTATAAATATATATACACCCAACAGAGGAGCCCTTCAATATGTAAGGTAAATGCTAACAAATGTGAAAGGGGAAATTAACAGTAATGCAATAATAGTGGGGGAATTTAATATCCTACTCACACCTATGTATAGATCAAGAAAACAGAAAATTAGAAAGGAAACACAAGCTTTAAATGATACACTGGACCAGTTAGACCTAATTGACATCTACAGGCATTTCACCCAAAAACAAGGCATTTCACCTTTTTCTCCAGTGGACACGGAACATTCTCCATAGAGAATGGATAGATAGATACCCTCCTGGGCCACAAATCTAGTCTTGGTAAATTTTTAAAAATTGAAATAAAGTCAAGCATCTTTTCTGATCACAATGCAACTACAGTAAAAAAAATAATAATAATAACTATGAAAAACACAAACAAATGAAGGCTAAACAATATGCTTCTGAATAAACAATAGATCACAGCAGATATCAAAAATGAAATCAAAATATGCATAGAAGCAAAAAAAAAAAAAAAAGAAATGAAAGCACAGCAACCCAAAACCTACAGGATTCAGTAAAAGGAGTGCTAAGAGGAGGTTCATAGCAATACAAGTCTATCTCAAGAAATAAGAAACATCAAATAAACAAACAAAGTTTACACATAAAGTAACTAGATAAAGAAGAACAGAAAAACGCCAAAGTTAACCTTCCTGACTTCAGACTATACAACAAAACTACAGTCATCAAGACAGTATGGTTCTGGCACAAAGAAAGAAATATAGATTAATGGAACAAATACAAAGTTCAGAGATATATCCATGCACCTCAGTTCAGTTCAGTTCAGTCATGTCTGACTCTTTGCGACCCCATGGACTGCAGCATGCCAGGCTTCCCTGTCCATCACCAACTCCCAGAGTTTATTCAAACTCATGTCCATTGAGTCAGTGATGCCATCCAACCATCTCATCCTCTGTCATCCCCTTCTTCTCCTGCCTTCAAACTTTCCCAGCATCAGGGTCTTTTCAAATGAGTCGGTTCTTCACATCAGGTGGCCAAAGAACTGGATCTTCAGCTTCAGCACCAGTCCTTCCAATAAATATTCAGGACTGATTTCCTTTAGGGTGGACTGGTTGGGTCTCCTTGCAGTCCAAGGGACTCTCAAGAGTCTTCTCCAGCACCACAGTTCAAGAGCATCAATTCTTCGGTGCTCAGTTTTCTTCATAGTCCAACTCTCACATCCATACATGACTACTGGAAAAACCATAGCTTTGACTAAATGGATCTTTGTCACCAAAGTAATGTCTCTGCTTTTTAATATGCTGTCTAGGTTGGTCAGAGCTTTTCTTCCAAGGAGCAAGCGTCTTTTAATTTCATGGCTGCATTCACCATCTGCAATGATTTTGGAGCCCAAAAAAATAAAGTCTCTCACTGTTTCCATTTCTTGCCCATCAACTTGCCATGAAGAGATGGGACCAGATGCCATGATCTTAGTTTTCTGAATGTTGAATTTTAAGCCAACTTTTTCACTTTCATCAAGAGGTTCTTTAGTTCTTCTTTGCTTTCTGCCATAAGGGTGGTGTCATCAGCATATCTGAGATTATTGATATTTCTCCTTGTGCTTCTAGCTTGTGCTTCATCCAGCCCGGCATTTCACATGATGTACTTTGCACATAAGTTAAATAAGCAGGGTAACAATATACATCCTTAACATACTCTTTTCCTGATTTGGAACCAGTCTGTTGATCCATGTCCAGTTCTAACTGTTGCTTCTTGACCTGCATACAGATTTCTTAGGAGTCAGGTAAGTCTGGTATTCCCATCTCTTGAAGAATTTTCCACAATTTGTTGCAATCCACATAGTCAAAAGCTTTGGCATAGTCAATAAAGCAGAAGTAGATGCTTTTATGGAACTCTCTTGCTTTCTCGAATATCCAACGGATGTTGGCAATTTGATATCTGGTTCCTCTGCCTTTTCTAAATCCAGCTTGAACATCTGGAAGTTCATGGTTCATGTTCTGTTGAAGTCTGGCTTGGAGAATTTTGAGCATTACTTTGCTAACATGTGAGATAAGTGCAATTGTGTGGTAGTTTGAACATTCTTTGGCATTGCCTTTCTTTGGGATTGGAATGAAAACTGACCTTTTCCAGTTCTGTGGCCACTGCTGAGTTTTCCAAATTTGCTGGCATACTGAATGCAGCACTTTCACAGCGTCATCTTTCAGGATCTGAAATAGTTCAAGTGGAATTCCATCACCTCCACTAGCTTTGTTGGTAGTGACGCTTCCTAAGGCCCACCTGACTTCGCATTCCAGGCTGTCTGGCTTCCGCTGAGTGATCGCACCTTCATGGTGATCTGGGTCCTGAGAATCATTTTGCATAGTTCTGTGTATTGTGCCACCTCTGCTTAATACCTTCTGCCTCCATTAGGTCCACTCCATCTGCACCTGTGGACACCTTATCTCTGACAAAGGAGGCAAAAATATACAATGGATAAAAGACAATCTCTTTAACAAGTGGTGCTGGGAAAACTGGTCAACCACCTGTAAAAGAATGAAATTAGAACACTTTCTAAAACCATACACAAAAATAAATTCAAAATAGATTAAAGATCTAAATGTAAGACCAGAAACTATAAAACTCCTAGAAGAAAACATAGGCAAAACACTCTCTGACATAAATAGCAAGATCCTCTATGACCCACCTCCCAGAGTAATGGAAATAGAAACAAAAATAAACAAGTAGGACTTAATTAAACTTAAAAGCTTTTGCACAACAAAGGAGACTATATGCAAGGTGAAAAGTTAGCCCTCAGAATGGGAGAAAATAATAGCAAAGAAAACAACTGACAAAGAATTAATCTCCAAAATATACAAGCAGCTCCTGAAGCTAAATACCAGAAAAACAAACTAATTAAAAAGTGGGCCAAAGAAATAAACAGATATTTCTCCAAAGCAGACATACAGATGGCTAATAAACACATGAAAAGACGCTCAACATCACTCATTATCATAGGAATCCCAATCAAACCCACAATGAGGTACCGTCTCACGCAGGTCAGAATGGCTGCCATCAGAACGTCTACAAACAATAAATGCCAGAGAGGGTGTGGAGAAAAGGGAACCCTCTTACACTGTTGGTGGGAATGTAAACTGGAACAGTCACTATAGAGAACAACATGGAGATTCCTTAAAACCTAGAAATAAAACGGCCACACGACCCAGCAATCCCACTGCTGGGCATACACACTGAGGAAGCCAGAATTGAAAGAGACACATGTAAACCAGTGTTCATTGCAGCATTGTTTACAATAGCTAGGACATGGAAGCAACCTAGATGTCCATAGGCAGATGAATGGATAAGAAATGTGTGGTACATATACACAATGGAATATTACTCAGCTATAAAAAGGAACACATTTGAGTCATTTCATGAGGTGGATGAAATTGGAGTCTATTATACAGAGTGAAGTAAGTCATAAAGAGAAACAGCAATACAGTATATTAACACATATTTATGGAATTTAGAAAGACAGTAACTACAATCCTATATGAAAGGCAGCAAAAGAGACACAGATGTAAAGACAGACTTTTGGACTATGTTGGAAAAGGCAAGGGTGGAATGATATGAGAGAATAGCATTGAAATATGTATATTACTGTATGTAAAATAGATGACCAGTGCAAGTTCAATGCATGAAGCAGGGCACTTAAACCAGCGCTCTGGGACAACCTGAGCGATGGGGTGGGGAGGGAAGAAAAAGGGAGGCTCAGGGTTGGAGGACACATGTGTATCCATGGAAGATTCTTGTCATATGTACGGCAAAAACCACCACAATATTGTAAAGTAGTTACCCTCCAATTAAAATTAACTAATTAATTTTAAAAATACTTTGATCAATAAATGGAGCTTCACAAATCTCAGTTATTTTAAACAAGATTTATCCTAAGTTAAGGTAATAATCAACTGACTTTATTAAGTTTATTTGTAAGTCTATTCTTGCCTAAAAAAATGAAAGAATCTCACACTAACTTCTGATTTACTGGAATTTCCATTTAACAAACACATCTGGACTTATAAGAAGGATAACAGCACAGTTTTTATTGTCTTCTGTTCAATGGATTCTCGTCAGTTTTTCAGCTGTACTATTTCTGACAAGTTTTTCTAAGGCTTCGCCCACACATGGGCAGCAGGCAGAAGCCCCACTCTAGCTCTCCTCGTAATTATTGAGACAATGAGGCAGACGAGCAGACTGGACCATGCTTCCCTGCTGCTCTGTCCCTACACTTGAGGGACACACACATGTTGATTAACCTGCATGTTAACCTTGGCTGCACCCTGGCATCATGGCCCATGCCCCTTCTGTTAATTTCCAGATGTGTCACCCAGACAATCGAAAGTTCCTAATGCACGCCAGGTGACTTTCCTGTGGAGCCAGCACTGAAATCATGGGGTCAAGGGCTTAGAATTCAGAGTTTGGGATTCAGGCAAGTCACTTTACCCAAGTCTGTTTCCTGACCCGTACAAAAACATCTGCTTCTCAGGGGGCTTCTCCAGTTGCGCAGATGGTAAAGAATCTGAATGCAATGCCAAGAGACCTGGGTTCAATCCCTGGGTTGGCAAGATCCCCTGGGGAAAGGAATGACAATCTATGCCAGTATTCTTACCTGAAGAATCCTATGGACAGAGGAGCCTGGAGGGCTGAAGTCCATGGGGTTCCCCAAAGAGTCAGAGATGACTGAGCAACCAACACTTCACTTTCTCAGCATTGATACAGGAGTTAAGTCATCTATAATATTTAAGTTCTGGAACCTGTAAGCTCTCAATAACAGTTGGGTTTTGCCTTTAGGTAGAACCTAAAAGTCCATATTAATAGAAACTGTTGACTGAAAATAATGCACAACCTAAAAACTGAGTGTGCTGTGTGAATGTGTATGAGTGAGAAATACTGAGGATGTAAGCCTGGGAGACAAGCTCTCTGACATCTCTGAGGGGCTGCTCTGCAAAGGTAAGAGAGGAGCCAGGATATATAGGAGATGTTTTGCCAAAGAATCCCCACAAAATAACAGACAGTTGAACATCAAAAGATTACTGCTAGACTCACAAACATATAAAACAAACTTATGGTTACCAAAAGGGAAAAGGGGTGGGGTGAGGGAGGGGTTTAACTTAGAGGTTTGGATTAGGAGATAAAAACTACTATCAGCAAATTAGATAAACAGCAAGGTCCTAACATAGAGCACAGGAAATTATATTTGATATCTCCAATAAACTATAATAAAGTTAAAGTGAAGTTGCGCAGTCATGTCCAACTCTTTGCAACCCCATGGACTACAGCCCACCAGGCTCATCCTCCATCCTGGGATTTTCCAGGTAAGAATACTGGAGTGGGTTGCCACTTCCTTCTCCAGGAGATCTTCCCAACCCAGGGTTAAACCCAGGTCTCCCACATTGTAGACAGAGGCTTTACTGTCTGAGCAACCAGGGAAGTCCTATCTAAAAGTAAAAACACTATAAACCAACTATCATTTGATTATAAAAAAAAAAGAAAGATTACTGCTACTGAAAGAAAAACCAAACATCTCAGGTTAAGGACTTAGCACTTTTCTTGGTTTGGGAAGATGCAAGGCTCTGGGCTCACTGAAACCATTCCTTTATGTGTGCCTCAAATCTCTGGGGTCAATGTCCTGCTGTTCTCCATCCTGAACCCCCTCAGAGCACACAGTGAGGGGTGCGAAGAGGCTGACAGCTTGATGGCCACAACATCCTTTATTTACAACATGCTTTTGCTCCTTGGAAGAAAAGCTATGACCAACCTAGACAGCATATTAAAAAGCAGAGACATTACTTTGCCAACAAAGGTCTGTTTAGTCAAAGCTATGGCTTTTCCAGTTGTCATGTATGGATGTGAGAGTTGGACCATGAAGAAAGCTGAGTGCCAAAAAATTGATGCTTTTGAACTATGATGTTGGAGAAGACTCTTGAGAGTCCCTTAGAATGCAAGGAGATCAAATCAGTTAATCCTGAAGGAAATCAGTTCTGAATATTCATTAGAAGGACTGATGCTGAAGCTGAAGCTCCAATACTTTGGCCACCTGATGTGAAGAGCTGACTCATTGGAAAAGATCCTGATGCTGGGAAAGATTGAAGGCAGGAGGAGAAGGGGACGGCAGAGGATGAGATGACTGAATGGCATCACCGACTTGCTGGACATGAGTTTGAGCAACCTCTGGGAGTTGGTGATGGACAGGGAAGCCTGGCATGCTTCAGTTCATGGTGTCCCAAAGAGTCGGACACAAATGAGCAAATGAACTGAACTGACGGCAGGAGACATTCTTCATCCACACCTCTACTTTTTGATGATACTGGTAACTTTAATGAAAGTAACATTGACATACATCCCCTTGTAGGGAAGAAAAAATCTTTTTCCTCTGTCCTTCTAAGTTCTTGACTGGGACTCCAATAACAAAAGACAGATTAACATGAGAAAATCATAGAAGTTAATCTAACACAAGTTTTATGTCACACAAGAGCCTTCATAAGGAAATAAAGAAAGTATCAACTACAAATTGGCACTTGCCATCTACTTTTATGAGCTTCTCCAGTGCTTCAGTGGTAAAGAATCTGCCTGCAAAGCAGGAGTTGCAGGAGACACAGGTTCGATTCCCGGGTCGAGAAGATCACTGGAGGAGGGAATGGCAACCCGCTCCAGTATTCTTGCCTGGAGAATTCCATGGACAAAGGAGCCTGGTGGGCTACAGTCCATGGAGTTGCAAAGAGTTGGACATGACTGAAGCGACTTAGCACGCATGCATGCATCTACTTCTACAAGGATTAAATCGTGTGCTGCTGCAGCTGCTGACCTTCAACACCCCCTGAAAGGAGTTAAGCATGGAAAGAGAGAATGAGGCATCTGTGCTCAGGGAAAAATTGGCAGAACAGGTCTTCAGACAGGTATTTTCAGAAGGTTTTATGAGCCTGATTCTTATACCTTCTCATATGTAGAAAAGCACTAACATCCTTACATGGTGGTGACTGTTCCTCGAGACTAGTAGAAACCTTCTGCAAAAAGAAAAAAATACGTGCTTGATTGCATGCACTCCCCCTTCACCACAGTCACACATGTATGGACTGTCCCCCTGCCTCTTGGGAACAGTTTCTCAGAGCTATCTGAGGTGCTCTCTCCTGGGCTGCAGTCCTCATTTTGCCCCAAATAAAACTTAACTCACAACTTTCATGCTGTGCATTTTTTAAGTCGACAAAACAGTGTTAATGTAGGTTTCATGAATCCTGGAGGGTCTTGGGAAGGTGGGAGAAGACAGAGCCTGAGCTCAGTGCAGAGAACGCTGGGAAACAGCAAGGCCTATTGGCTTGGATTCCCCTCAGTGCCCCTATATCTTGAGAGATACGGAGGCTCCTTCCTCTGGGTATAGAGAGGGCACCTCTCATGTGAGGGTCTTATGACCTGCTTCAGAGGAAGATTAGCAAATCCTTCCTGCAGCTGCCGTTTCTCAAATTCTTCCAGTTTACAACAGTCTACATGCCGAGGAGTCAAATTTTGATGTAGGGTGGCCTAAGCCCATTCACCCCTAAATAAATAACACCCTCATTTCAATTGACCTGTTTGGTAAAAATAAGCTTCCACACTAAGGAAATGGGCAGGAGATGTCTGAAAGGAAGAGAGGCATATTACAATGCATATATATATATATATATATATATATATATATATATATGTATACATATACCAGAATTTTACCATTTATCAAAGATGAAGCAAGGGAAACACAAAAGAAAATATGAGACCTAAAGAGGAAATTCAATGTCTGCCTCTAGAGAAAAGAGTGTTTATCACACCTGATAGCATGTCTTCTATGCTTTTATGGAATGGAAACAGTGACAGACTTTTTCTTCTTGGGCTCCAGAATCACTGCAGATGGTGACTAAAGCCATGAAATGAAAAAACACTTGCTCTTCAGAAGAAAAGCTATGACCAATTTACACAGCATATTAAAAAGCAGAGACATTACTTTGTTGATAAACGTTCATATAGTCAAAGCTATGGTTTTTCCAGTGATCATGTATGGATGTGAGAGTTGGACCATAAAGAAAGCCAAAGAACTGATGCTCTTGAACTATGGTGCTAGAGAAGACTCTTAAGAGTCTCTTGGACTGCAAGGAGATCAAACCAGTCAAAATCCTAAGGGAAATCAGTCCTGAATACTCATTGGAAGGACTGATGCTGAAGCTGAAGCTCCCGTACTTTGACCACCTGATAGGAAGAACTGGCTCATTGGAAAAGACCCTGATCCTGGGAAAGTTGAAGGTGGGAGAAGAAGGGAATAACAGAGGATGAGATGTTTGGATGGCATTACTGACTCAATGGACATGAGTTTCAGCAAGCTCTGGGAGTTGGTCATGGACATGGAAGCCTGGTATGCTGCAGTCCATGGGGTTGCAAAGAGTCGGACATGACTGAGTGACTGAACTAATCATTTTATTTAATGAAACTTTATCATCCATCCAGTTATAAGGATAACTGCATATGTCTGAGTCCAGTGTGACTACTCTTTCAGTCAGTTTCAACAGGCTTATCAATAGATAAAATAAGAACTGAGATGTCAGTGAGCACATCAGAAGGTGAAGTGAACATTTTACACAGAGTCAGAAGGCAGCAGATTTACAAATGCAGTGTTGACACAGAGCATTTTTTCCCTTTGGCTACATGGAGAGATCACCTCTGTGCCCCACAGGGCTGAAATGGAAAAATGAGCTCTGGATGACTTCATGTTCTGATCCCCAAAGAGGACCCTGCCATTTGTGTAATACATGTGGACATAACAAAGTAACACATCCTCTCAGTCTACATTTGGATTGTCACTGGCCCCCTCCATGCCCCAGCCACAGGAGAGCATGCATGCAGGCTTCCTTTCTACACAGTGATGTCCACCACGTTGTCTCACTCAGCCCAAACAGGGCTCCAAGTAGTGTGAGAAGTTGTACCCTTTCTGTCCCACCGATAGGGGTGTCATTAACAAAGCCAAGCTAACAACACTTAACCCTTGTGCTGTTGCAGAAACAAGGAGGCGTCTGCATAGAGGAGTTAATAATCCCAGAAAAAGTCCTGGACACATACTCAGGAAGAATCACTTGCCACCACAGCGACTCCATTTTGAACTTGAAGAGGTCTGTATTCAAATGGAGTAGATGGTGGTTTTCCTATGAGCAGTTGAATAAGTTTCTCTGTATTCTATGTGAGATCATTATTATGAAAGACTTTGAAAAATACAAACCAAACCTAAATGACATTTCTCCAAAGAAGACATACAAATGGCCAACATACAGACATTCAGAAAAAATGCTCAACATCACTAACCAGCTGTTGCTGCTGCTGCTAAGTCGCTTCAGTCGTGTCCGACTCTGTGCGACCCCATAGACCCCTGCCACCAGGCTCCTCTGTCCCTGGGATTCTCCAGGCAAGAATACTGGAATGGGTTGCCATTTCCTTTTCCACACTAATTAGCAGAGAAACGCAAATTAAAGCTACAACGAGGAATCATCTCACACCAGTGAGAATGGTCATCATCAAAAATTCTACAAACAATAAATGATGGAGAGGGTGTGGAGAAAAAGGAATCCTTCTACAGTGTTGGTGGGAATGTAAACTGGTGCAGCCACTATGGAGAACAATATGGAGGTTCCTTAAAAAACTAAAATAGAACTACTATATGATCCAGCAGTCCCACTTCTGGGCATATACTGGAGAAAGCTCTAATTCCAAAAGATATCTGTACCCCAGTGTTCATACCATCACTACTCACAATAACCAAGACATGAAACAACCTAAACATCCATCAACAGATGAATTGATAAGGAAGATGTGGAATATATAGACAATGAAATACTACTTAGCCACAGAAAAGAATGAAATAATGCCATCTGCAGCAACATGGATGGATTTAGAGATCATCCTACTATGGGAAGTAAGTCAGAAAGAGAAAGACAAATACTACATGATATCACTCATATGTGAAATCTAAAATATGACACAAATGAGCTTATTCACAAAACAGAAACAGACTCACATAGAAAAGAAACGTGGTTAACAAACAGGAAAGGGAGTAGAGGAAAGATAAATTAGGAGTTGGGATTAGCAGATACAAGCTATCATAAGTAAAATAGATAAATAACAAGGTCCTACTATGTAACACAGAGAATTATATTCAATATCCTGTAATAAACCATAATGAAAAAGACTGTACATACATGTATAATTGAATCACTTTGCTGTACATTGGAAACTAATACAGCATTGTAAATCAACTATACTTTGATTTAAAAAAAATAATAAAAGCCTTAAAAGAAATTTATTACCAGCCCACTTAACAGCAGTATAATCTATTCCAAAGAATTCTCTTCATGCTTATGCCTTATTTCATGGCTCTGACAATTTTTAAACCAAAGCAATTAGTATATCCAGCTGGTTCTTATCACTTATCTTGGTAAAAGCCTGCTTAACACACATGGGCAAAGCTAAGAGTTACGAAGATAATTTTAAAAGTTAAAGAAGGAATCAAAAACTGACATATTTTATTTTACCTAAAAATACATAGTTTGCCAATACATTAATATAGAATGAAGGTCTTTTCTTTAAGTATGAATCTGCTGATTGAATTCATGAAATATCTTTCTTGTAGTAACCCATTAGTCTTAGTGTACATTTTATTGAAACAGAGTGAAAATCTAAAGACTCCTTAAGTAAAACCTTTTGGGGAATTTCAGATTTCCCCAATCTTGTATAGTCATCTTGCCCATTCTATAATTCAACAGAATTGTGTTTTATTTACCTTTATCATCTTTCTAAAGTACTCAAGTTGGTCTTCACAGAAAAAACAATGCCCTTTTTATCCATATTCAATGTCATTAGTTTTTATGGTGTTAACTTATATAATTATAAAAATATATGCATTTGTCATAAAAAGGTTTGGAAACCAATTCATTCTTGGCAAGAAAATTAACCAGTTGATACAGGAAGAAGAATCTGGGCTTGTATGTAGTCTTGTAATCTTCTATTTATCCTGACCATAAGTTAGTATATGTTTCCAAGGGAATGGAGAACTTGGAAGATTCCACTGAGTCAGTATATCAGGTGAATTTAAGGAATAATGATTCTATTTTATGAATATCTTAATGTCAATTAAATGTTCACCTGTCTCTCTTAAACTGATTATAAACTCCATGAGATGGATCTCCCTAAGAAGCTAACAGTTAACTCAAAAACCAACCAGATATCCAGACTAATTTTCAGAAGAAATAAAGAAAAGAAAAAGAAAGACGCTTAGTTGTGTCTGACTCTTTGTGACCCCATGGACTGTAGCCTGCCAGGCTCCTCCATCCATGGGATTTTCCAGGCAAGAATACTGGAGTGGGTTACCATTTCCTTCTCCAGGGGATCTTCCTGACCCAGGGATCGAACATGAGTTTACCACACTGCAGGCAGAATGATGTTGGATTCATGATCTCCAAAGAAGGTTTAGGTTTGGGACCAGGGACCAGGCTTGATCACTTGCGAGCTTTTGTGTAGCAGAGTTTTATTAAAGTATAAAAGGACAGAGAAGAATTGATAATTCTTTACCATTTTTTTCATAAAATATATTTAAAAAGTGAAATCATTAGTGAGAGAGCTAATCCTTAAGTAATAATAAATAAACAAATGATAAGGAGTACAGGGTCCTCAAGGAGGAAGGGTTCCAGGGCCGTCAAGGAGGAAAAAAGAACAAATTGGGGTTTTTTCCTACATTTTTTTGTCTTAGTCAATATAACAATGTATCTTGCTCAAGGACATGTTTCTCCTTAAAAACCTTCTGACTAATCTTATTATCTTAAGAAGTAAGTTGTGGGAGTGGGTCTGGTAAGACCTTTCCATTGCTAGTTCTAATCTTGTTAATTTAAGATATATGTTGGGAGAGTGGGTCTGCTAAAAGTATATAAGGCCTTGATAAGGCTAGAAAGTGGGGCACTCTTCATCCCCCTTCTCATGTCTATGTCAGAAGCTTTCTCTGTCCTTTTACACTTTAATAAAACTCTGATACACAAAACCTCTCGAGTAATCAAGCCAGGTCCCTGGTCCCGAAGCTAAATCTTTTTTGGAGATCATGAATCTGACATCTTTCACCATAACCTGTCATTAGTAAATTATTTAGGAGTCAGTCTATCTAACTGCAAAGCCACAGGTTCCTATTTTCAATATCATTTTATATCTCTGGTTTTAAACTGTGAATGCTGTTATGTTTAAATGTGCTCTTAAAAGTACCTAACAAGAAGCCTGGGCTATAACTGAAAGCAGTGTGAAGCAGAAACAGGTCAGTAAATGATCCAGAAACCTTACAGGACCATGCTAAACAGCGCCCGCAGAGCAGAGTTTAATGAAGAAGCCATATCTTTATTCTTAAATTAGCAATAACACACTAACTGAAGGAGAAGAATATTGCAATGGAACTACAGGAAAGTTGGTGATGGTGGTGATAAAAATCACAGGAGGATTCACACAGAACAATCCACTCAACTCTTTCTACCTCTCTCCACTGTGTCAAATGAGAAAATTTTAGGAAGAAAGCAGAAACCTTCCCACAGCTGATCAGGAATGAATGATACAATGAAGGCCCCACTTCTCCACTGAATAGCTGGAAAGAGTGAAGAAGTCATTTGTGGCTGAAAGAGGAAAGCAGCTGCCAGCTATGGGCCCTGGAAAATGGGACCTGAATGCAGAATACTTCCAGAATGAACCTGTTTGACTCAAGGCTAGAAGCAGCATGAGGTGTGTAAGAGAGCTATAATCAGCAGAGTTTGATGTTTCCTCACTAACTTTCAACTAGTGTTCACATTTCTTAGAATCTTACACTAACTGAATGTCAATTTTTTTGAAGTTTTTGTTGATATTAATAATTGATTACTTAATTAATAGTCCTATTTCCATGGCAAAAATCTGAATGGAAATGTGGGCTCTTCTCTGTACCACAGCTGAAGTTAAGAGCCTGATTATTCAAAGTCATAACAGAGCCATGACCATGATCTGGTCAAAAGATAATCCGAAATCCAGGCAAAATTATGAAAGTGAAGAGCTTTGGAGTTGCAAGACAAAAACAAGAAAGGACCATCATACAGACTTTTTTAGTGACTCATTAAATTATGACTTCTTATCCACACATTTGGAATTAACTTAGTCATATGATGTCAACAACAACCATAACACAGAAATTACATGAGGCTAAAGAGGAACTAAAAAGCCTTTGATGAAAGTGAAAGAGGAGAGTAAAAAAGTTGGCTTAAAGCTCAACATTCAGAAAACTAAGATCATGGCATCTCTTCATGGGAAATAGATGGGGAGACAGTGGAAACAGTGTCAGACTTTATTTTGGGGGGCTCCAAAATCACCGCAGATGGTGATTGCAGCCATGAAATTAAAAGACGCTACTCCTTGGCAGGAAAGTTATGACCAACCTAGATAGCATATTAAAAAGCAGAGACATTACTTTGCCAACAAAGGTCCATCTAGTCAAGGCTATGGTTTTTCCAGTGGTCATGTATGGATGTGAGAGTTGGACTGTGAAGAAAGCTGAGCACCGAAGAACTGATGCTTTTGAACTGTGGTGTTGGAGAAGACTCTTGAGAGTCCCTTGGACTGCAAGGAGATCCAACCAGTCCATCCTAAAGGAGATCAATCCTGGGTGTTCATTGGAAGGACTGATGCTGAGGCTGAAACTCCAATACCTTGGCCACCTCATGTGAAGAGTTGATTCACTGGAAAAGACCCTGATGCTGGGAAGGATTGGGGGCAGGAGGAGAAGGGACAACAGAGGATGAGATGGACGGCATCACCGACTCGATGGACATGAGTCTGAGTAAACTCCGGGAGTTGGTGATGGACAGGGAGGCCTGAAGTGCTGCGATTCATGGGGTCACAAAGAGTCAGACATGACTGAGCGACTGACACTTTCACTTCTAACTCTGCAGGAACTACACTTCGCACCTATTTTCCTTTGACTCTGTGCAAAATTGATCCTGTATCTGGTGTTTACCCTTACAACACTCTTCCTCTTATAGTTCTTCTTTTCACACATCAGAAAGAAAGTCACAGAGCCATGGAACTGCAAGACTCAAGTACGTATCACTGCCACCAGCCTGTGACTGTCTTTGAAACAATTCAAGAGGAAGAAATCAAGATCCTAACACCTTTGTTCCTCATCACCTACTCCTGACTGTGAGCCCTCATCTTATATAAGCTCCTAAACTCCTCACTGGGGTGGCGGGGTGGAAGGCACAGTTCTTGAGGCACAAATCTACTATGCTCCTCTCTCCACCAGTGGAGAATTAAAGCCACCTTTCTATTCCCTCCAAACTCTGTCTCTGTATTTTTACTCAGCTTCAGTGGGCAGAGAAAGCCAAGATTCTAGGCAGCAACACATGTTCCCCCTAAACTGTGACACTTGAGCTAAAAGCCATTAGGGAAGTGGGCCTGGTCTCCAGAAGAGACAAGAGCAATGCTTCCTCATTCTCTGAAATTTCTGTTCATGCAGCCAATGTTGTGCTCACCCTGTGACAACGATATCAGCCAACCAATTATAACAGCTATGCTTCCACCGAAATCTTGATTCCTCCCCAAAGCAGGTTCGATGTCACATTCCCAACCTCCCAGGGTTGGAAACCAAGTGTAGGACCTCACTTTCATCTTCAGTGGAGCAGTAATCTCGTTAGATCTCACACCACACTGCAATCTGATCACTTTTAAATGAATCCTGATGCCGCTGTGCACAGTAGGCTCACTTTTTTTTCAGGCGGTACATCATAATTTCAGAAAAACAGTGTTCCTATATATGCATTTGATGAATTAATTTTAAAAACTATATTATAAAGGAACAAGGATAGAGCTATACCTTAAATAGATTTCTTTTTGCTGACAAAAGTTAACTAACAGGCATACCACACACAGACATTAGATTGGGATACCAGCATCTAGCTTATATTTCTATAACTAATCCACAAATGTATCAGAGGTTACATGCAAAGTGTCTGATGAAGTCAAGACCCTAAGTGTACATATTTTGCTCTGTCAGTGTAGTTATCCTGTCAAAGGAAATAATGACAGAAGAGCATCAGTTGGTATTCATGAACCTGCAGGTAATTACCATTTCTCTCCAAGGGAGTTTGTATTATAATTAGCAGGATATTGAATACCTGAAATGAAGTAGGGAGGTTATCCTCAGGAATGGGGAAAAAAGAAGTAAATAGGAATAATGAAAGGTAGCCTCATCTACTTGACCATTTCCCTGCAATTAGCCCCATCTCATATCCACCTCCACATGGACAAGCAGAATCCTATGATGAAGGGTGTTCTGTCCTGAAATTCCTTAACTATATCCAAAGCTTAATTAGAATATGAAAACTGTTCGGTAACCAGTAATGTGTATGACTTGTGAAGGTAAGTTTTAACCAGGATACTGTCAACATAAAAAGCATGTTAGCTTCACCATTACACACACCCACACATTCAGATAGTATCTCTAAGTGCAAATAATAAGAAAGTTGAAGCTAATCTTTTGAAAGTTCTAATCAGATAACGTATCTTTTTAGTAATAGAGCAACATTCAAGTAGTGAAAGTTATAAAGCCCTCAGTTGGGGGGTTTGTCTTTCCCTTTTTAAAACCTAAGCTAATAAACATGAAATAATAAAGAAACAAACTTTTAATGGCCTATAGATAATGACACCCCTGCTAAGATATCAGTTTAGTATCCTGTAGTTTAAACAGCTGCCATTTGTCAGATAATTGCTGATGTTATTTCCATCTTTGCATTAAAGCAGACAGCTAAATTTGCATTTTTGACCCACTTTGTCTTTGTAAGCGAAGTTGGCATTTAAGAACCACTGAAATACCCTATCTTAATGTCTTCATCATTTGGAAGGCTGGAGGCAAAGTCCAAAGAAAACTCAACATCATAAAAAGTGACTCGAACACATGTAACCTAAATGTCCATCTTACTTCTGGAGAGAGGAAAGAAGAATTCAACGAGACGTCAGCCTGCAGTGGGAGAGAGAGCCACTTCCCTGTTCTGACCTCATCTCAAGATTCCACATTCACTGCCCATGTGTAGAGTTAATTATTCTGCCCTGAGTCACTTTTATTTTTAGACCTTGTTAAAGCTCTTTGATCTAGACTTCAAAATGGCAACCCACTCCAGTATTCTTGCCTGGAAAATCCCATGGACAGAGGAGCCTGGTGGGCTGCAGTCCATGGGGTTGCAAAGAGTCGGACACGACTAAGCGACTTCACCTTCACCTTCAGTCCACTGGAGTATCTATCACTCATTCACTCCACGTGGGTAGATCTCAAGGAGACCAAGCATGCTTTCTGCCTAAGTTTCTGCCACTATCTCCAGTCACTGAGCATGAATACATGGTACTGTAGACTAGCCTACCTTACAGTGGACCCTCAACTGGCTGTAGTTCTAGGTGGCCATGCTCGAATTCAAGTCTCCCACATTGCAAGCAGACTACCGTCTGAGCCACCAAAAGCCCTATGCTAAGCCAACCCTGTGTCAAAACGTAAGTGCAATGGCAAGTTAAACAAAAAGGAAGATTTTTCTCAAGACTATTGCAATAGAGGAGAGAGATTGAACTCAGCTGCCTGGAAACAAAAGGTGGGGGAGTTTCTAAGCCAGGGTGAGCTAGCAGAAAAGTACCGAAGAAAATGGGAGGAGGTGGGAGGATGGACTATGAGATGAGGCCATTTGTGTTTGAACTGGCCCTTGTGGAAGCCAGGCTCTTCCCCTTCCACAGAGCCTGGGGTGGCTAAGGGTGCTACAAGCTCTATCTTCCCTGATAATCACAGCTCAGAAAAGTGGCTCCCAGATCCTTGAGAAAGACATTTTTGGATAATAGAATTGGAAGAAGATTTATTTTTTTTTCCCATTTATTTTTATTAGTTGGAGGCTAATTACTTTACAATATTGTAGTGGTTTTTGCCATACATTGACATGAATCAGCCATGGAAGAAGCTTTTAAAAACATTTACAACTGAAAGGGCAGAAAAGTAATTTACAATTTAAAGTTTTCTATAGCAAATGCTCCAATAAAAGATAAACCAGGGGTCCAGAGTCAGGAAGAAGCCTGTCTAAGGTTTAGTGGGGCTGAGAAGAGAAGCAGCTCCAGAGTCACACTAAGTCAGGGAGTAAGACATCAGGCAGTGAGAAGTCGAGGGCACACAGCTCAGCCACATTCACCATCTCCCCACACACCTGGATGTCTTTACAGAATCACAGCTAAGATCATCCCTTCATGCAAATTAGGGCTTTTTTATTAGTACTTTGTTATTTAATGATTACTATACATAATCATTAAATAATGAAAAAAATGACCACATATAACTCAGTACATTGTTTCTCTCACTGCTGCTAAAATCCCATCCACAAAAAGGCAAAAAAAAAAAATTAAAAAGACCAAGAGATTCCATTT
The DNA here is from genome assembly GCF_910594005.1 of Cervus elaphus. Taxonomy (NCBI): domain Eukaryota; kingdom Metazoa; phylum Chordata; class Mammalia; order Artiodactyla; family Cervidae; genus Cervus; species Cervus elaphus. The sequence continues at coordinate 3,249,889 of NC_057843.1, read as the reverse complement.
CTACAGCAATTACTATAGTCTTACAAAACCCATGAAAAAACCAAACAGACTGGCATCTGGCTTTTCCAGCAGGACCCAAGCAGCTGCCACATGAATTTCTGATACTTCTCTGAAGACACCCAGGACCCATGATGCCACCAGCCACACCCCAGAGAGAGCTACACGAAAGGGTAATACTGGGGCCTTCCCTGGTGGTCTAGTGATTAAGAATCCACCTGCCAGTGCAGGGACATGGGTTCGATCCCTGGTCCAGGGAGATCCCACATGGCAAGGAGCAACCATGCCCAGGCACCACAGCTGAGCCTGAGCACCCTAGAGCCCGCACCCCACAACTACTGAGCCCAAGTGCCCTGGAGCCCATGCGCCACAACAAGAGAAGCCAGCACAGTGAGAAGCGCACACTGCAACTGGAGAGAGCCCTGCTCACCACTAGAGAAGGCCTGCACAGCCCAACAGAGACCCAGCACAGAAGAAAGGAATAAACCTAAAAATAAAAGAGGAGCACTGGGAAGGCTCGTTGTCAGTCCTGCCTTCAACCCACTTAGACATCAAAGTTCCCTCGAATTACCCTATTTCAGACTGAGGGCGGGAGGAGAAGGGGACAAGAGAGGATGAGATGGTTGGATGGCATCATCCACTCAACAGACACGAGTTTGAGAAAACCCCAAGGGATAGTGGAGGAAAGGGAAGCCTGGCGTGCCACAGTCCATGGGGCTGCTAAGTGTTGGACACAATGAGCAACTGAACAACAGCAACTACAAGCCTTGTTGTGAACCTTGCCCTTCCAGTGCGGCACCTCACTTTTTGAAACAACATCCAGCTGTCCACCCATCAGCCTTGCCTCCTTTAAGACTGGCCCAGGATATTCTCAGGGCTCCAGGTCCCCAGAGGTGTCAGGCTGGGTGATAGTCCCAGTCATTCTACTGCTGGAACACTTTCTCTTCTTCCGATAGCCACAGGAACCAGCTCTTCTGAACAGAAGCTCATGCCCTACCCCACCTCCGCAGAGTCTCCCTGACCTTCCTTCATGAATAGTACCCTTGAGATTCTATTATAGCACCCATCTTATTGTACTGTAATTATAGGTCTGTTCATCTGTGTCTCCCACTTGACTGGCTCCTTGTGGAAAAATAACAGTTTCTTCATTTATCTTTGATCCCTTAAAGGCACTCAAACATCTGTTGAACTAACTGAAGATCTATTTTACACTTTCCCCATATGGCTGACTCCATGATTAGCCCTAAATAGATGCAAGGCAGTATCCTGGGACCCATCTCCTTCCTCACTCTGGACATAGTGGTTAGACCAGTTTTTAGAGCGTATTATATCTCTGTCTTTTCAAAAGGGTATACAGCTAGCACCCTCAGCCATGAAAAAAAGAAAAGAGTACTATAATGAATATGTTCTGCACCATATACTCTGTAGAACTAACAAGTACTACATCCTTTAATCTCATCTTTCCTTTCAGAAAAAAATATTTTTAAACATATTTTTGGACAATTAGAACTTACAATAAAAATTATAACAAATTAAAATGCAAAAAATCAGCAAGATATCAAATACAATTGTTTAGTTTTTATGAAAAACCCACCAGGATCTTTCCCTTTCTCTCTTTGATTTAGGCTTTTCAGGCTGTATTTATTCTGTTTGAAGCATTCTAGACTTCATTTACTCAGGAAATATTCCTTCATATACTCTGCTATTCATTCCAGGATAGCTTTTTGCCACTCTACTTAGTCTATTATGGGAAAATGAAAGAACAAAAGAAATAGGGAAGAATTTCCCCATGCCTTTGTAGTAAGGCCCACTTTATAGTATCTAAAACTTAGAAGAAGTTGAGAAAGAGCATTAACATTAAGCAAGGTCCCTTTAGTCTGGTTCTTATTTTTCCAAATTAAAAAGTGACTCAACCTACTGGCTACCCAGAATTTAAAGCACTTCCAGGAGCTGATCAGCCCTTAACTTCAGTTCAGTTCTGTTCAGTTCAGTCACTCAGTCATGTCCGACTATTTGCAACCCCATGGACCGCAGCACCGCAGGCCTCCCTGTCCATCAACAACTCCAAGAGTTTACCCAAACTCATGTCCATTGAGTCGGTGATGCCATCCAACCATCTCATGCTCTGTCATCCCCTTCTCCTCTGGCCCTCAATCTTTCCCAGCATCAGGGTCATTTCAAATGAGTTAGCTCTTCGCATCAGGTGGCCAAAGTATTGGAGTTTCAGATACAACACCAGTCCTTCCAATGAACACTCAGGACTGATCTCCTTTAGGATGGACTGGTTGGATCTCCTTGCAGTCCAAGGGACTCTCAAGAGTCTTCTCCAACACCACAGTTCAAAAGCATCAGCTTTCTTTATATTCCAACTCTCACGTCCATACATGACTACTGGAAAAACAATAGCCTTCACTGAAAGGACCTTTGTTGGCAAAGTAACGTCTCTGCTTTTTAATACTCTGTCTAGGTTAGCTATAACTATCCTTCCAAGAAGTAAACGTCTTTTAATTTCATGGCTACAGTCACTATCTGCAGTGATTTTGGAGCCCAAAAAAATAAAGTCTGACACTGTTTCCACTGTTACCCCATCTATTTGCCATGAAGTGATGGGACCAGATGCCATGATGTTAGTTTTCTAAATGTTGAGTTTTAAGCCAACTTTTTCACTCTCCTCTTTCACTTTCATCAAGAGGCTCTTTAGTTCTCATTCACTTTCTGCCATAAGGGTGATGTCATTTGCATATCTGAGGTTATTGATATTTCTCCTGGAAAACTTGATTCCAGCTTGCGCTTCATCCAACCCAGCATTTCTCATGATGTTCTCTGCATATACGTTAAATAAGCAGGGAGATAATATACAGCCTTAATGTACTCCTTTTCCTATTTGGAACCAGTCTGTTGTTTCATGTCCAGTTCTAATTCTTGCTTCCTGACCTGCATATAGATTTCTCAAGAAGCAGGTCAGGTGGTCCGGTATTCCCATCTCTTTCAGAATTTTCCACAGTTTGTTGTGATCCACACAGTCTAAGACTTTGGCATAGTCAAGAAAGCAGAAATAGATGTTTCTTTGGAACTCTCTTGCTTTTTCGATGATCCGTCACGTGTTGACAATTTGATCTCTGGTTCCTCTGCCTTTTCTAAATCCAGCGTTAACATCTGAAAGTTCATGGTTCATGTACTGTTGAAGCTTGGCTTGGAGAATTTTGAGCATTACTGTGCTAGCATGTGAGATGAGTACAATTATGTAGTAGGTTGAACATTCTTTGGCATTGCCTTTGGGATTGGAATGAAAACTGACCTTTTCCAGTCCTGTGGCCACTGCTGAGTTTTCCAAATTTGCTGGCATATTGACTGCTGCATTTTCACTGCATCATCTTTCAGGATTTGAAATAGCTCAACTGGAATTCCATCACCTCCACTAGCTTTGTTCGTAGTGATGCTTCCTAAGGCCCACTTGACTTCACATTCCAGGAGATCTGGCTCTAAGTGAGTGTGAGTGATCACACCATCATGATTATCTGGGTCGTGAAGATCTTTTCTGTACAGTTCTTCTGTGTATTCTTGCCACCTCCTCTTAATATCTTCTGATTCTGTTAGGTCCATACCATTTCTGTCCTTTATTGAGCCCATCTTTGCATAAAATGTTCCCATGGTATCTCTAATTTTCTTGAAGAGATTTGAAGAGATCTCTACTCTTTCCTACTCTATTGTTTTCCTCTATTTCTTTGCACTGATCACTGAGGAAGACTTTCTTGCTATTCTTTGGAACTCTGCATTCAAATGGGTATATCTTTCCTTTTCGCCTTTGCTTTTTGTGTCTCTTCTTTTCACAGTTATTTGTAAGTCCTCCTCAGACAATCATTTTGGTTTTTTGCATTTGTTTTTCATGGGGATGGTCTTGATCCCCATCTCCTGTACAATATCACTAACCTCCATCCACAGTTCATCAGGCACTCTGTCTATCAGATCTAGTCCCTTCAATCTATTTCTCACTTCCACTGTATAATCATAAGGGATTTGACTTAGGTAATACCTGAATGGTCTAGTGGTTTTCCCTACTTTCTTCAGTTTAAGTCTGAATTTGGCAATAAGGAGTTCATGATCTGAGCCACAGTCAGCTCCAGGTCTTGTTGCTGCTGACTATATAGAGCTTCTCCATCTTTGGCTGCAAAGAATATAATCAATCTGATTTCGGCGTTGGCCATCTGGTGATGTCAATGTGTTGTTCAAAGAGAGTGTTTGCTATGACCCGTGCGTTCTCTTGGCAAAACTCTGTTAGCCTTTGCCCTGCTTCATTCCATACTCCAAGGCCAAATATGCCTGTTTCTCCAGGTGTTTCTTAACTTCCTACTTTTGCATTCCAGTCCCCTATAATGAAAAGGACATCTTTTTTGGGTATTAGTTCTAAAAGGTCTTGTAGGTCTTCATAGAACTGTTCAGCTTCAGCTTCTTCAGTGTTACTGGTTGGGGCATAGACCTGGATCACTGTGATATTGAAGGGTTTGCCTGGAGCTGCGCGGTACTAGAGCAGCAAGCAGCTGAGAGGAGATCCCAGTAAGAGGGTGGGTGCTGAAAGAGGGCATTAGAGGGCAGACAGACTGAAACCACAATCACAGGCAATGAGCCAATCTAACCACATGGACCACAGCTTTGTCTAACTCAATGAAACTAAGCCATGCATGTGGGGCCACTCAAGACAGACGGGTCATGGTGGAGAATTCTGACAAAACATGGTCCACTGGAGAAGGGAATGGCCAACCACTTCAGTATTCTTGCCTTGTGAACCCTGAGAACAGCATGAAATGGCAAAAAGATAGGACACTGAAAGATGAACTCCCCAGGTCAGTAGGTGCCCAATATGCTACTGGAGATCAGTCGAGAAATAACTCCAGAGAGAATGAAGAGACAGAGCCAAAGCAAAAATAACACCCAGTTGTTTATGTGCCTGGTGATGGAAGCATGAGCCAATGCTGTAAAGAGCAATGTTGCACAGGAACCTGGAATGTTAGGTCCATGAGTCAAGGCAAATTGGAAGTGGTCAAACAGGAAACGGCAAGAGTGAATGCCAACAAGGAAAATCAGCGAACTAAAATGGACTGGAATGGGTGAACTCAGCTCAGATGACCATCACATCTACATTGTGGGCAAGAATCCCTTCGAAGAAATGGAGTAGCCATCATGGTCAACAAAAGAGTCCAAAATGCAGTACTTTGATGCAATCTCAAAGACGACAGAGTGATCTCTGTTCGTTTCCAAGGCCCTTCACACAGCAGACAATGCAGACACTCAGAGAAACCAATCATAATATCCACCACATTGAGGAGCAAATAACTTGTCAGATAATTAACATTTTAAAAATAGATAATAATGAATGTGTTTACTATGTACTGTCCTGGAAATCGTGTGTCTACACCTTGTTTTGTTAAATCAACAGAAAGGAACATACCTAGATTTAATATCTTTACTTCCTACAGTATAATGTCAAGTGAGTTAAGATTTAATGGTTTGCCCTTACTTTTACACAGAATCAAATAAAGGATGTATAAATTTGAACAATGTGCCCTTTAAATGTAATTACTAAAGATTTCCCTACTATTGAATTCATTGGCTCACACAAGAACGTATTTGCCAAAAAGGTAAACCTTGACACACAAATATAGGTATTTTATGTTACCTAGGTAAAAAGCAGTATACAGCCCATTATGTTTCTTGTTTCCATAGCTCTCATAAGCTAACTGCTTCCCTCAAATATAGGAAGGCACAAGATAAATTTGATCCCTCCTTCATTTTAATATATTTGGTGCACTTTTTATTTGTATTTTTTTTTATTGTGAAAGGTACATCTACCTGAGATCTACCCTCTTAACAAATTTGCTAACTGTACAATATATTATTATCAACTACAGGATTTACAGTGTTGCTACAGATCTCTAAAACCTATTCACCTCACTTGACTGAAGTCTTATGCCCATTTATTAGCTAATCCCCATGTCCATCCTCCTCCCCAGTGTCTGGCAAACCCCTTCCCACTTTCTGATTCTATAACTATTTCAGATTCACTATAAAAATGGAATCATGAAAAAAAAAAATGGAATCATGAAGTACTTGTTTTTCTATGGTTGGCTTATTTCATTTAGCATCATATCATTAAGGTTCATTCATGTCATTGAATATTATACAATAAGTTTTAAGTAAACTTTTAATTTGCACATTTTAAAAAATACACCATTTACATAGAGTTTGGTGAATTGTACCGAGAACCAAGAAGAAGAGAACCAAGTAATGACCATATAGACCAAGAAGTGGAAACTGACTGGCTTCTCAGAACCCCCATGTGTCCTACTCAGCACCACTCTACCACCTACCACAGACACAACCAAAAGAAGGGAAATGCAGCGTCTTCACCCATCTCTCTTCATCTACTTCCCGATGGTCACTCGCTGTAGTAAAATTCTGAGGTGCTGTCACAAGAGGATGACCTCAAACAGGATTTTCAATGCTTTGGGGAAGTGATCTAAGATTTCATTTGAATTCTTTAATTCCTTTGCATAGTTTATTCTTGAACCTTTAAACACTGTGTCTCGGTCTCTTCATTTATTTTTGTCCTTATTTTTGCTCTTTTTTTGGGAAAAATACAGAGAAGTTGAAAACCCACAGCAACATGAAAGGAAACGTGAGGGTGAAAAAAAGAAGACAAACATACTTTTAAGTGTGAAATGTCCTCCGTGTCCTTCAACAATGGGAACTTTTCATAGAGCAGGTTAATTGGACGTCCTGTGGTGCTGGGGTTCTCAGTTCACAAGAGCTGCTTCACCCTGAAAAATATAACTTGTTCCTTTGATATTTTCTACCTGTCTTCACCATGCATTTCTGTGCAACTTTTCAACAACAAATGTTGTCTTTGTTAGAAAGAAAATAATATATGTGCATACATGTCAGTGAGATAAAACTGCATTTTATGCTTTCTTTGCATGGCAAATATTATGGTTTAAATCTTCAAAGAATAAAATGATACATATATTACAATATAGGTTAGTACAAGAGCAAAATAACTAACATATATTTTAATAAATTGCTTGGTTTAGAACTTAATGTTTATGAGTTCTATTTGTTTTTCTTTTTTTTCTTTTATTGAGCTATAGATGCTGGGAACTTAATATGTATCAGGTACTGATCTGAGTATTTTACAAGGATTATTTCATTTCTTACAAAACCTCCATGAGATATGTACTATCACTATCATATCTTTATAGCATTATCACCAAAGTCTTGTCTTCTCTACAATTCATTGGCTCACACAAAAACTTGCATTCCAAAGGTATAAACACCCACACACAAATCTGGGTATAGTATTTTGCAAATTATAAGGATAGAGCCCATTGTGTTGCTTTTATCCACAGCTATCATAGGTTAACTGCAATACTCAACAGCAGGAAGCCACAGTTTTTATAAAGAAATCTAAAACTTGCCCAAGGTCACACACAGGAAGTAGAATAACCAAGGCTCACCTGAGACTCCAGATCTTAACTGCTAAGCTATAAATAATGTCTGAGAGCTTTAACTAATTATCACATGTGATGGGTGCATGTTCAGTCATGTCTATTTACGACCCCATGGACTGTAGCCCACCTATTGCAATGTTTATTGCCTAATGCAATAGTCCAGGCAAGAAATGATTTTCAAATTTGCCAAGATGGTAACTGCAGTCATAGTAAGAAAGGATCGGATTCCAGAAATATGTTAAAGTGCACAGAGGAAGACTGTCTAATGACTGGAAGTAGGCAGGAGGGAAAGAGGTGGTGAAAAGGCACTCCAAGGCATCTTGGATGGAATGGTGAGTAGCACAGAGTTCACATCAGATGAGAGAGTAAATGGCTATTGGTGGATGAGAGGGGGGATCACAGGTTAAGTATGGCTGTGTTGAGATGGAGGTAATTGTACATCCAAGTATAGATTTTAGTAGAAACATGGAGTGTGAGTCTAGAGGTTGGTGGAGAAATTCAGGTTGGAAATTCACATTTTCTGTTAGATACTGATCACTCCCATACAGGTAAAGGTAAAGTCAGCAGGCAGAAAATATTTCCCTGATAAGCATCTGAATAAGGCTAGCAATGTGGATAGAGTTTTGGGTGTAGAAGAGAAGGGAGTTAAGAAAGGTGGTATAATTTTAGCATGTTCAAAAACCCCTGAGGCCCACAAGAGGGCTCATCAACCTAAAGGGCACAACCTAATGTTATTGCTATTACTACCATGAATACCCAGGAGTAGGATTACTGGATCATATGGTAGTTCCTGGACTGCAAGAAGATCAAACTGGTCACTCCTAAAGGAAATCAACCCTAATATTCATTGGAAGGACTGATGCTATAGCTGAGGCTCCTACAGTTGGCCACCTGATGCAAAGAACCAACTCACTGGGAAAGACCCTGTGCTGGGAAAGGTTGAAGGCAGGAGGAGAAGAGGATGACAGAGGAAGATATGGTTGGATGGCATCACTGACTCAATGGGTATGAGTTTGAGCAAACTCCAGGAGATGGTGAAGGACAGGGAAGCCTGGCGTGCTGCAGTTCATGGGGTCACAGACTCAGACATGACTTAGCCACTGAACAACAAAAACAATATGGTAGTTCTATTTTTAATTTTCTGAGAGCCCTCCGTACTGTTTTCCATTGAGACAGCTCCATTCACATTCGCAGCAACAGTGCGTAAGTGTTCCCCTTCCACACCCGCATCAACATTTACCCCTTGCCTTTTTGCTGATGCCCATTCTGACAGGTTTGAGGTGATATCTCACTGCAGTTTTTATTTCATTCCCTTGATAATTAATGATTATGAGCCTTTATTCATGTACCTGTTGGTCATCTGAAGGTCTTCTATGGAAAATTACTCAGACCTTCTGCCCATTTTTTAATTGGATTGTTTGTTTCTTTGTTATCAAGTTGTATGAGTTCTTTGTATATTTTGGTTATTTATCCTTTGTCAGATATATGATTCGCAAATACGCTTTCCCATTCAGTGTGTTGCCATTTCATTCTGTTGGTTTCTTTGCTGTGTAGAAGCTTTTTAGTATAATGTGGTCCCATTTGTTTATTTTTGTTCTTGTGATTTTGCTTTTGGTGTCAGATATTTTAAAAAATCACCAAGACTTATAGCAAGAAGCTTACTGCCTATGTTTTCTTCTAGGAGTTTCATGGCTTCAGGTCTTACATTCAAGTTGTTAATCCATTTTGAGTTCACTTTTGTATATGATATAAGATAGAGGTCCAGTTTCATTCGTTTGCATGTGGCTGTCCAGTTTTCCCAGCACCATTAAAAAGACTGTTCTTTCCCCTTTACATAATCTTGGTTCCTTTGTTGTAAACTAAATGACAATGTACTTAGTCATAAAGTGATGTCTGACTCTTTGTGACCCCATGCACTGTAGCCTGCCAGGCTCCTCTGTCCATGGGATTCTCCAGGCAAGAATATTGGAGTGGGTTGCCATGCCCTCCTCCAGGGGATCTTCCCAACCCAGGGATCAAACCCAGGTGGTTGGGAAGGTGGTTGCAGGTGAATTCTTTACCAACTGAGCCACCAGGGAAGCCCAAACTAAATGACCATATATGTGTCAATCAGAGGTAAGATATAGAAGTGGGAAAAACATCTAATTGATTTATAGAAGTTGTTTCTTATTTATGAAGCAATGAAAACTTGTGTAGCTTCCTTCATTTGTATTTCTAACCAGAAAACTGACAAGTTTTTTAATTATTTTATGTAAGCATTGTTTTTAACAAAGAAAGTAAGGCAAGTGGGAAAATAATTTTGCTTGGATAATGTATGATCTATGCATTTCAGTGGCTATTTTTATACAAAGCCAGTTCAAGGTTTATATTGAGAATGAAACATTTAACAATAGTGTTACATATATTTTTACATACACTATTTTTGGGGAATCAGTTTTTCCTGAACATAGTCTTTAGCATATTATATACTTTCAGTTTTCATTTATATTTTTCAAAACAGCAAGAGAGAAAGGCTTTTTTTTATTCTAAGGAAAAATTAGCAAAATAAAGTTTACTAGAGAGCACCCCAATTATCTATATATGAATAAAAGGAAACAATATTGAAAACAAGAGAAAATTTGTGTTGAATATGAAACTGAATTTTAATTATATTTCTATTTTCAAGTGAAATTATATGTTCATAAATATCTAACAAAATTAAAGTCATTAGTATCTGGAAACTTTACTACTTAATTTGATTTAAATATATTTTTTAAGCTGATAGTTGAGGACTCATTCAATTCCTTCAAGTGCTAACTTATGCAAACCAAGCATAAATTAACAAATCACTTTTCCCGTAGAAACAAAAACTGAACAGTGATATATCATTTCTGTTTTTCATTACCAAAGCTATCAGCTAGTATTCAAATAATAGCATATGCAATGAGAGACATACTATTGAAAGTGATTGTCAAACAGAGAAAATAAACTATAAAGAAATGTGGTTAGAACACAGGAAAGAAGATAATTTCTGAAAAATAGTATATAAAAGAAGTTAGGCCTATATAACCACCACAGATATATTACCAAACCCTTGAAATCAGTCCAAACATTCCTAAAGCTCATTTGGCAATCAAAGGAACCTATAATGGGGAAAGAAAAACTTTTAAAAATAGAAAAAGCCTCAATAGGGAAATTATCAATCCAAATAAAAAGATTGTTATTCCAGGGAACTTATACACAGGCCTAGAACTGGAAGGGATTTTGGTAGTTCCTTCTGGCAGCCAAAGGGTTTGTCCTTCACCAACAATGATAATTCAAGATCTCATAATTAAAACTCTTCAGGGAGTTTCTCCAGCAGTCCCGACTAGAGCTTAAAGGCCTTCCTTTTAGTTAAAACAAGTAACTTCTTAGAGAATCTTTGAGGAACAGTGTTCCCAAATAAACTATTAATTTTTCTCCATGACCTTCAATATGTACCCAATAGAGTCTGCAAATGGCAAGTAGTCAATAAATGTTTGTTGAATGGCTAAGTGAATAAATTCATTTGCACCAATAATAAGCAAAGAGGTATCAATTTTGAAAGAGTAGATTGGCTCAGACTGTAAAGAATCTTCTTGCAATTCAGGAGACCCAGGGTCAATCCCTGAATCAGCAAGATCCCCTAGAGAAGGAAATGGTGCCCCACACCAGTATTTTTGCCTGGAGAATCCCATGGACAGAGAAGCCTAGCAAATTACAGTCCATGGGGTCACAAAGAGTCAGACACGACTGAAATGGCTTAGCATCACACACACAGATATAGTAAAAGACACAAGTTTATTAAATAAAGAAAGAGTTCAAAGAGATACCATTACAACTCTAGGCTAGGAAATTATAAACAGACAAAAATTAGAACTTTTGTTCTAGAAATGTTAGCAATAGTTAAATTGTATTCAATTTTTCTGATTTATATGTGAATATATAAATAATCTCATTAACTGAGAATTTCTGTTTCTAAATTTTAATATAATTAATTTTGTCAGCCCAAATTATTAATTTATAAGATCTTATATTAGTTTTTTTTCCACTGTATTATCATTGAGTCAAAATGTGTTATAAAAATATTTTCCTCTCTACTCTTATATAACACTATAATCATTCCAAAATACATGTCCTGTGTTTTAAACTGTGTGTCTCTCTACATGCAGGCATTGAAAGAAATTTCTAAATGAAGTCATTTATGCTAAGAAAATTTCTGTAAACATCTGACTCACTGTGAATCAGATCTAAGACGGGGATAGGTGATGCAAAGTCAGTGTTAAGGTCAGAGGTTCCCGCCCTTCCTCAGTTCATGGCTCATGGCAGCCTCAGAGTCTCCATTTTCTTTTTCATGATGTCCTGAAGCCAAAGGTTGTCTAACAGTTCCCTTCATTAAGCCCATCTGTCTTAAGTTGCTTTCGTTGTATCCGACTCTTAGCAACTCTATAGACCATAGCCCTCCAGGCTCCTCTGTCCATGGGATTCTCCAGGCAAGAGTACCAATTCCTCCACCAAGAGATCTTCCCGACTCGGGAATCAAACCTACGTCTCTTATACCCACTGCACTGGTAGGTGGATTCTTTACCACTAGCTCTATGTGAGAAGCCCAACCTATAAAACAGCTATGTCTTAAAACAATCCAAAGCAAGAGCTGGAGGAATCAAGTTCCCTGACTTCAGACAATACTACAGAGTTACAGTCATCAAGACAGTATGGAACTAGCACAAAAAGAAAAACAGACATATAGATCAATGGAACAGGTTAGGATGACAGATATAAACCCCAGGCAATCTATGGCCACCTAATCTATGACAAACTATATAATGGAGAAAAGACAGCCTCTTTAATAAGTGGTGCTGGCAAAACTGGACAGCCACATTTTAAAGAACAAAATTACAACATTGTCTAACACCAATCACAAAAATTAACTCAAAATGGATTAAAGACCTAAATGTAAGGCCAGACACTATGAAACTCTTAGAGGAAGACATAGGCAGGACACTCTGACATAAACCACAGCAATATCTTCTCTGATCCGCCTCCCACAGTAATGGGAAATAAAAATAAACACAAATAAGTGGGACCTAAATAAGCTCAAAAGCTTTTGCACAGCAAAGGAAACCATAAACAAAAAGACAACCCACAGAATGGGAGAAAATATTTGTAAATGAAACAACCAACAAGGGATTAATCTCCAAAGTATACAAACAGGTCATCTATCTCAATATCAAAGAAGCAAAAACACCCAATCAAAAAAATGGACAGAAGATCTAGATCTAAATAAACTTTTCTCCAAAGAAGATATACAGATGGCAAAAAGGGACATGGAAGATGCTCAAAAGCACAAGTTCTCATTTTTTTAAATATACATAAATTGAAAAAAAAAAATACTTTAATTTTTAAATAAGCACAACTACTTCCTAACAACATGCCCAAGCCTGTCTTGAATTTTTCAAACAACTTCTTAAGCCTTGGAATCAAACCTTCAATCCCACCACCTCCATTTCCTGCTCCACTTAATTTTCATGTGGTGCTTGTTTTTATAACCACAACTGCAGAAAACATAGCTTCACAAAGATATAACATCATCTAAATGAATGTAGCACAAATAAGCCAACAGTTCACACACTGTCTGACCAATGTCACTGGATTCCCCTCAAAAATGTAAAATACCCTGAAGCGCTGCTATGAATTCACTGTGCTGACAATTTAGAGCCCCTGGTCCAGGTGAATGAGTTTTTCAGGGTTAAGGGACAAGATGAAACACAAAAGCAAATAATTAATCATCCCTTAAGGGCAGAGCTGCATAATAAGACAACAGTAAAAAGAATTATGTGTAAAGTTGGATCATTTTTATAACATGTTAGATTAAGTAAGACCTTAATATGTTAAGGCTGTCTACCTTTCTTTTATTATCAGCTCAAGAAATCTTTAGACAAAGAGAACAGATGAAAATCAATCAGTGGTAAGAAAGGAATTGAGGCCAATATATGGAGAATCACTCAGTCATTCAAAAATATTCAAGCTCCCCTGCAAGCCCAGCAGACATGAGCTGCCACAGCAAGAAGAAAATAATAATAATAATTCAACTGTAAATGTCCTCCACGTCCCTTAGACAGAGTGACTGTGTATAGTCACCACAACAAAACAGTGCCTGAGGTTTAGCAGGTGCTTCATAAATGATCCTATGATGCAAATTGGTGGCTCAGACAGTAAAGAATCTGCCTGTAATGTGGGAGACCCAGGTTCGATTTCCTGGGACAGGAAGATCCCTTGGAGAAGGGAATGGCAACCCACTCCAGTATTCTTGACTGGAAAATCCCATGGATGGAGGAGCCTGGTAGGCTGCAGTCCGTGGGGTCTCAAAGAGTCGGACACAACTGAGCGACTTCACTTTCACTTTTCACTTTCATGCATTGGAGAGGGAAATGGCAACCCACTCCAGTATTCTTGCCTGGAGAATCCCAGGGACAGAGGAGCCTGGTGGGCTGCCATCTATGGGGTTGCACAGGGTCGTACACAACTAAAGCAACTTAGCAGCAGCAGCAGCAGCCAGTTCTAAGAATTTTCACCGAGAAACACAACTGCTTTTCAAAACCTTTTTCAATTATAATAGCAATAGTTACTGGTCAGGAAATTACTAACAGATGAGCAGCAACAGAAATACATTTACAAGCAGAGTTTAAAGACAAGAACAGTTTATAAAGTTCTTTCCTTTGTTACACTCTTGGAACAAATCAATACGCCATGCAAAGCAAGACGAATGGACTACCAGCGGTGATTACTGTGCACGCTGTTCTGACTCACATTTTATTAATCCATAGATTTATTAGTTTGATTTGAAATACCATCCACCCTCCATCAGGAAATGGTTTAATTATGAGGTCAGAGTGCAGGAAATCCCTCCAAGTTCTTAACGTTTTCTTTCCAATACAATACTGCCCTCCTGTGGAAACAGACACAAGCCCCTAGCCTTGGATCCTGAATCTCTTTTCAGTCATTGAAGACGTATATTCAGATATTTCAGGTAAGTAAAAGAGTTTTAGAAAGCTAGGAGGAAAAAAAAAAAAAAAACACCAGATAGCAAGACATCATTCCTGAAATAGGACTTAGTAAAGAATGCCACATGCATTTGTAAAAACTGTGTGGTCACCAGGGTCCTGAAACATGCCCAGGCTATGACTATGTTGTTAAGTCTCTGTAAGTCAGCACAAAAAGGCTTCTTAGTATGCTTCTAAGGCTTAACTGCATGAGGTGGTTTGAAATATGATGCTAATCCTAGAATATCAATTTCATAGAGAGTGGAGGAGAAAGCCCATCCCAGTAGCCTTCCAAAAGAGCAATATTTGGAGTTTGAAATATATGCGACTGCAGGCCAATAGTCAAGTACGTACATCATGTGCTGTTTATGTGGATGAGAAATCATAACGAAAATAGAGTGAGATCAGTACATCATAGACATATCTGTTTCGGTTCTCAGTGTGTGATATATGAACGTATTACCATAAGCCATAAGAGGCCATGAATACATCCATCACCTAAGCCGCTGAGATAGCACCCACAAAGTGCTGCTCAGGCTATAAAATAAAATAAAGCTATTCATTTCTGTGCCTCAGCCAATGAGCCAAAACCCTGAAAATGAATTGTCATTGTAAACCCTAATACCACCCCTCTAATATTTACTAAAATATGTGAGGATGGCAAGTCTAAATATACAAACTCTTGATTTTTCTCTACACAGTAATTGGTGTCAGCTGATACCCTTCATGAGGATGTTTTTTTTTTTTCTCCTGTGTTATAAATTCTAACATGAGAAATTTAACTCCAGGGGGAGAAAAGCAGTCAGAGCCCAGCACCGCTATTTATGACGCGTGTAAACCTGAGTCACTTCAGCACCATTTGTCACGTAAGATGAAGAGGCAGGCCTGCTGCTTCCTGTCAGTCTAACCTCGTGCTGTTTCTCTGAAGGCCTAAGGAAACCCAGGCAGCTTCCTCGCTGTCATGACCCTGCCTCCTCCATGCCGTATCACAGAAGTCCACTGAGGTTTATGGCTGTTTCACTAATACTCTGATAAGTATTTGGCATGACATTAAAAAAAATCTACAAATGATCATTTTGTCTTTTTGCTACTTGTTATGTTCAAATAAAGCAACAAACAGTTATGAGATAAAGGATTCTGAGTGAAGAGATTCTAAATCACCAGTATGAAGAGGCTAAAAACAGAGCAGCAGCATTTGAAACAGAGGAAAATACAGGTGGCTATTCAGGTATCTGTGGTTAAGGCACATTTTAAGAAGGTAAGCTGAGAGTGTACTCAAGTGTAGGTTTCTTTCAGTTTTATGAAATAAATATGTTTATAGTTACAAAACTTAAGTTTTATTTCTGGACTTAAAATTCAACAACAGTGAAGCAGCTGCTGTCAGAGTCGCCTGTTTCAGACTCTCTATCAGGAACTTGTAACATCACCACACCGAGTCCTCAGACAGCCCCACAAGACAGCAACCATGATTGTCCCCATGTTCAGGATAAGGAAAATCAAAGTTAGCAAGTTTGTTTTGAGGACAATAAATTTCTGTTATAAGGGAGGGGCCATTGTAACTATCACTGGGACTGTCCTCCTGTGTGGCTTACATGAATTCATGGTTCCCTTAACAAGAGAAAACCACAGTAAAGGAATATAAGCTAACATTCAAAATACCTGTGAAAATAAGTCTAGCAATATCTGCAGATAAGTGTACTCAGGCAGAGGAAACAAAAGCAAAACCAAACAAATTAGGTCTAATTAAACTTATAAGCTTTTGCACAGCAAAGGAAACTATAAGCAAAACAAAAAGACAATATACTGAATTGGAGAAGATATTTGCAAGTGATGTGACTGTCAAAGGGTTAATATCTAAACTATTAAAAGCTCATACAACTCAACATCAAAAAACAAAAACCTGATTTAAAAATAGACAAAAGAAATGAGTAGACATTTTTCCAAAGAAAACATACAGATGACCAACAGGCTCATGAGAAGATGCTCAAATCACAAAGTATTTGAGAAACGCATATCAAACCACACTGAGGCATCACCTCACACCTATCAGAATGGCTACTGTCACCTAGACAAAAAATAAATGTTTGCAAGAATATGGAGAAAAGGGAACCCTAGTCCACTGTTTCTGGGAATGTAAATTAATCCAATCACTAATGTGGAAAACAGTATGGAGTTCCCTGGAAAAACTAAAAATGGAACTACCGCATAACACAGCTATTCCACTCCTGGGTTTACACCTGAAGAAAACAGAAACACTCACTTGAAAAGGTACATGCACCCCAGTGTTCAGAACAGTGAGACAGGAAAGACAGGGCCAGGGCCAGGGACAATCTCCCATGCCTAGGTATTAGGCAGAAGGCAACGCCACCTCCTTGTTCTTCACTTAGTGAGGCCAGGCAGCATGAAGGAATGACATTGAAAACAAAAACTCTGCAGCATCTCAGCAAGCAGTTATGGCCTTAGAAACCACAGGGTATGCACAATAAAAATGACCCTGTACACCTTCCACATGTAGTGCTTGACTAGTGGGGGAAATTTAAGGGAAAACAGCATTTATATTTAGAGTGCATGAATGGTGACTTCAGGAGATAAATGTGCTGGTACAACCTCGTGCAATCCACCTCAACCTTCTCCTCAATGAATATTTCATTCCTAATCAAAAAAACCGCTCATTCTTAGGGCTAAAAATAAGATAAAAGGGGAATCAAAAAACTCTGCAGGGTGCCCCTCACCCACAAAGATGTCCACACTCTTCTCTGAGTGTGTTCTTTAGCTTCTGTCATAAATAAACTGCTTCTCTGTTCTCTTTGCTCCTCAGAGAGAGAAGGTGTGTGTGCGTGTGTGCGCATGCGTGTGTGTGCACACGTGCGTGTGTGCGTGTGTGTGTATGTGCGTGTGCATGTGTGTTTTGTCCCTGCCAGGGATTGAACCCTCATCTCTTTTGTCTCCTAGGTTGGCAGGCAGGTTCTTTACCACTATCGCCACTTCTGTTGTGCTCTTCACTCAAATTCTTTTTGGACCATATGAACAAGAGCCTGGACTTTTGATAAAGCTTGTCCAGTATCAGCAGCACCATTTACAATTGCCAAGACATGAAGGCAACCTAAGTGTCCATTGTGCATAAAGAAGATATGATAGGTATACATAATGGAACACTACATGGCCATATAAAAGAATGAAATCCTACCGTTTGAAGCACCATGGTAGATCTAGCAGGTATTATGCTGAGTGAAGTAAGTCAGACAGATAAAGATAAGTACTTAATGTGCATGGGTGGAGGGCACTGTTTGACTGCACTCCAGGCATCACACATCTGGACTGACGAAGACAGGATGAGACAGATAACCTGCACACCACTCAGATGCACCTGTCTACTACCTCCACCACAACCCGCTCCTCAGAGTCAGAGTAGGAGAGAAAATACAATGACAGCCACCACAGGACAACCGCTTGGGGTCGTGCAATGTAATTTAGAGAAGGGCTCTCAGAATTCATGGGGAAAAACTGAGGCAGTGAGGTTTCTTAGGGACAGATGGATTTAAAGCCAAAAAATATGAATACTGGCTCTTTTACTGGGACCTGTTCCAGTTACACTATCGCTGAAAATAAATCTCTCCAACAGGTTCGGTCAACCTGTTGACCAGACCTCCGTCTTCCAGTAATTCTCCAAAATGGCCAACAAAAAGGAAACAGAAGAGGCACACACTGCATGTTCTTTAGGCCTTTCGGAAAACAAAGCTGTCCCTGGGCCACACACACATGGATCTACAAGAAAGGTGACGTTACACACATTGAGAGAAGAAGAACGGCCCACACCGTTACCACAGCAAAACCACAGATGATGCCCAGTACACTGTTGTCATGGCTGTAAACTAACAAATTAAGGGCAAGACTCTTGCCAAGAAAATTAATGCACATATTGACAGCATTACACACTCTGAGACCTGAGATAACTTCCTGCAATGTGTGAAGGAAAATGACCGGAAAAAGAAGGAAGCCAAAGACAAAGATACAAACTTGGGTTCAAGTAAGGAGCCAACCTGCTCCGCCCAGAGATGAACACTTTGCAAGAAGCAGTGAAGAACACCTTGAGCTGCCAGGACCTATGCTCTATGAACTCATAGCAAAATAGGCTTAGGAATATAAAAGAATTCTTGGTTACAAAAAATCACCCCCAAATGTATTGGCTGGCAACAATAACCATTTTATTATTATCTTAAGTCTTTATAAGTCAAGAATTTGGGGAGGAGTGGACTGGGTGGTTCTGGCTTTGGGTCCAATACACAGGCACAGTCAACTGCAGGTAGACAGAGCGAGTGGAGCAGGGCAGCTGGGGACCAGCCAGGCACCCGTCTCTCCTGTTCTAGGCCTTCTCCACATGGCCCCAACGTGGGGACCACTTCACATTTCCTCAGAGCAGGCCATACTCAGGGCAGAAGGACTGCTTCCCTGGCAGGTGAAGGCTGCACATGTGACTCTTCCAGGAAGAAAGATGCAAAGCTGCTTCACCTCTTACGACTTAGCCCCAGAAGTCGTTCAGCGACATCGCTGCCACATGTTCTTGGTGCACACCAGTCACCAGCCCAACCACATTCAAGAGAAGGGGATTTAGACTGCCTCTTGGTGGAAAAGGGGCAAGGCTCTTAAAGAGCCCCTGAATAGGAACTATTGCTGCTGTCATCCTTGGAAAGTATGGCCTGCCACAGGGTGTTAATATCAAATCATGGTGGCCAAAGATATCTGGGTGATGAATAAATGAATAAACACATAAATAATTAAATACTGTGGAACACATTCCAATGACTTTTTAAATAACTCCCTTTCTCCCTATTACATACCCCTTTTATTCTGCCATGTTACTGGGTTGGTCAAAAGGTTTTGGAAAAACCCCAATAAAACTTTTGGCCAGTCCCATCTATGACTGGTAAAGTGCAGGATATAGCTGGTAACAGAGTTTCCTGAGTCATATTTTCATCCGACATCTATGGCTTCCCTTCTTCCTCTAATATTCCAAGTCTGGGAGTCTCTAGAACACTAGACTTTGTGCCTGTTCTCTCTTCTCCCTACTCTATGCTGTCTTCTTAGAAATTCACCTGCATTTTCTTTCTCCTGACTTTAAACACCATTTTGGGCTTCCTTAGTGGCTCAGATGGTAAAGAATCTGCCTGCAATGCAGGAGACCTGGGTTCAATCCCTAGGTCAGGAAGATGCCCTGGAGAAGGGAATGGCAACCTATTCCAGGATTCTTGCCTGGAGAATCCCATGGATGGAGGAACCTGGTGAGCTACAGTCCATGGGATCGCAAAGAGTAAGACACAACTGTGCAACTAACACTAAATACCATTTTATATGAAAGTGAAAGTGAAGTCGCTCAGTCATGCCTGACTCTTTGTGACCTCATGGACTGTGGCTACCAGGCTCCTCCATCCATGGGATTTTCCAGGCAAGACTACTGGAGTGGGTTGCCATTCTCTTCTCCAGGGGATCTTCCCAACCCAGGGATCGAACCCAGGTCTCCTGTATTGCAGGCAGATGCTTTACCCTCTAAGCCACCAGAGAACCCCAAACCATTTTATATAGCTGACACCAAAATCTATATTACTAGCTCCAACCTTTCCCCTAAACCTAAGATATATATTTCAAATTTGATATTAAATATTTTAACCAAATTTCCAAGTAATTTTTAACATTCACTACAACTTTCCAGTGAGGTCCTTCATCTGACTTTCCTCACTTATTGAGTTAACTATTACTATAATAATTTAGAAACAGATACCCTAAAACATTATATAAAACCTTTATTTAGAGTAGACATCTACACCATATTTCTGTGACTGCCACAGTGAATTACTCCCACTTTCCAATACCTGAATAGTTGTAATTTGCTTTCCAATGGCTTGCCACTATGAGGTCTTCACTACCAACCCATTCTACCAGCCAGTTTAGAACATTCAAAAGCACTATATTAATTGGGGAACATGACTCCGCAAAATGCTTCAATGGCCTACCTTCTACCCAGTGTAAATTCTTTAGCATAATTATTGCTCTACAGTTCCATCTTTATCTTTTACAGTTCTACCTTTACCTTTTACTTAATATAGATGCTTCATATCATCTATATGCAACATGAACAAGAACTAAGTTCCCTGAACTTATTCCAAGTTTTCAAATCAATAAACCTTTTCTTAAACATGTAAAGCAAATATATGCAGCAAATACTAAGACATAATGGGAGGAATTTACAACAATAATAACTTATTATTGTAATTGGAGTGTTAAAATAGTAGGGGATTATTAAAATAAAAATAATTATTTAAAAAATTATTAAAATAAAAATTAAAATTAAAATGATGTACTCCATGTACATCAGTGGACAAAAGACCCAGACAGAAAATCAGTAAGGCAACAGTGATTGTAAATGACACAATACACCAGTTGGACTTAGATCTCTACAGGTTACATCCAAAAACTGCAGAGTACACAGCCTTCAAGTGTGCGTGTAACATTCTCCAGGATAAACTACATGCTAGGCCATTAAACAAGTCTTAAATAGAAGAGGACAGAAATCATATCAAACATCTTCCTAACCACAATGGTATGAAATCAGAAATCAATAATGGCAAGAAAAACGGGAAAAGCACAAACATGTGGAGACTGAGAAATATGCTACTAAAAAATCAACAGGTCAATGAAAAAATCAGAAAATATCTAAAGATAAATAAAAGCAGAAATAGTACATTTCAAAATGTATATGATGTAGCAGTTCTAAAAGGGGAGTTTATAGTGACATAGTTCTTCCTCAATAAACAAGAAAAATTTCAAATAAACAACCTAAGCTACCACCTAAAGGAATTATAAAAAGAACAAACAAAAGCCAAAGTCAGCAGAAGAAAGGAAATGATAAAGACTAGAGAGAAAATAAATAAAATAAAGATTAAAAACAATGAAACAAAGAGCTAGTTTTTTTAAAAAAGAAAAACAAAATTAATAAACCCATAGCAGATTCACCAAGGAAGAGGTCTCAGCAAAATAAGAAATGAAAGAAATTGCTACCAATACCACAGAGATACACAAAATCATTACATAATACTATGAGTAGCTATATGCCAACAAATTAAGACAACCTAGAAGAAATAGACAATTTCTAGAAACATACAACCTGCCAAGACTGAATCAAGAAAGAAACAGACAATTTGAACAGGCTGATCACTAATAGTGACAATGAATTTATAATTTTTAAAAATCCCCACCAAACAGAAGTTCAATCCAGATGGCTTCAGAAGAGATTTTTACCAAATATATAAGGTAGAGATAATATTTATCATTCAGAAACCATTCCAAAAAAGTTGAAGAGGATGGAATATTCACAAATTCATTTTAAATGTCCACAATTACCCTGATTCCAAAACTAAAGACACTAAAAAAGGACAAAATTACATGTTGCTATCTCTGATGAATATAGATGCAAAAACCCTCATGTATTAGCAAACTGGACCCAACAATATATAAAAAGGACCATACACCATGGTCAAGTTGGCTTTATTCCAAGGACACAAGGGTGATTCAGTAGTCACAAAAGTCAATGTGATACACCACACTGACAAAAGGATGGATAAAAATCACATGAGCATCTCAATAAACACAGAAAACACAGAATTCAACATCTACTCATGATAAAAAAAATCAATATGGGTATGGAGGGAACATATCTCAACATAATAAAGGCAATTTATGACAAACTCACAACTAGTATACTTAGTGGTAAAAAGTTGAAAGCCTTTCCTTTAAGTTCAGGAAAAAGGTTGTCCACTCTTATCCATTCTGTTTAACATGGTATTGGAAGTCCTAACCATAGAAATCAGAGAAGAAAAAATATACAAATTAAATTGGAAGGAAAGAAATAAAACTGTCATGATTTGCAGAAAACATGACACTATATGTAGAAAACCCTAAAGTCTCCACCCAAAACCCATTAGAACTAACACATAAATTCACCAAAGTTTCAGAATACGAGATTAATATATAGAAACCTGCTGCTTTTCTACACACTAATAATGAACTATCAGAATGATAAAGAACAAAAACAATCTCATTTACAATAGCATTAAAGAATAAAATACATAGGAATAAACTAAACCAAGGATGTGAAAGATCTATATTCTGAAAACCATAAAACAGTGATGAAGGAAATTGAAGGAATATATTCCATGTTCCTGGATTGGAAGAATTAATGTTTTTAAAATGACCATATTACCTTAAGCAATGTACAGATTTAAATGCAATCCCTATCAAAATAACCATGACAGAACTAGAATAATCCTAAAATTCATATGGAACAAAAGAAGACCCCAAATTGCCAAGGCAATCGTGAGAAAAAAAGAACAAAGCTAGAAGTATCATGTTCCCAGACTTAAGACCATAGTACAAGGCTACAGTAATCAGAACAGTTCAGTAATGGCACAGAAACAGACGCGTAGACCAATGGAAACAGAACAGAAATCCCAGGAATCAATCCATGCGCCTGTGGTCAGTTAATCTGCGACAAGAGAAGCAAGAACACACAATGGGAAAAGATGACCTCATCAACAAGCAGTGCTGGGAGACTGGATGACTACATGTCGAAGGATGAAATCACAACATGTCCTCACACCACACAAAAATAAACTCATAATGGAGTAAAGACCTAAATGTAAACCTGAAAGCATAACACTCCTGCTTGTGTGCATGCCAAGTCGCTTCAGTCATGTCCGACTCTGCGCAACCCTATGGACCACAGCCTGCCAGGTCCCCCTGTCCATGAAGTTCTCCAGGGAAGAATACTGGAGTGACTTGCCATTTCCTTCCCAGGGGATCTTCCCGACCTAGGGATTGAACCAGGTCTCCTGCATTGTAGGCAGATTCTTTACCATCTGAGCCAGTATGGAAGCCTATAAAACTCCTAGAACAGAATATAGGCAAACCTCTTATACATAAACCATAGCAATATTTCTTGGATCAGTTCCCTAAAGCAAAAATAAAAAAATAAAAACAAATATAAACAAATGGAGTTTAATTAAACTTAACAGCTTTTGCACAGCAAAGGAAATCATTGAAAAAAAAAAAAACAGGAGGAAATATTTGCAAACAATGTGACTGTCAAGGGATTTAATATCCAAAATATAAACAGCTCATACAGCTCAATGTCAAGAAAACATACAATTCAATTTAAAAAAAATGAGCAGAAGACCTAAATATTTTTCTAAAGACAAGATGGCCAACAAGCATGTGAAAAGACGCTCAACATCACTAATTATTAGGGAAATGCAAATCACAACAATAGGAATCACATCTGTCAGAATGGCTGTCATCAAAAACATAAGTAACACTGTAGAGGGTGTGGAGAAAAGGGAACCCTGTACACTATTGGAATGTAACTGGTACAGCCACTGTGGGAATCAGCATGGAGTTCCCACAAAACACTAAAAATAGAACTACCAGGAGTTCAGGGAAAACCTTGAATTAAAAACGAAACCTTTCCAGTATTCAGGGGCTTCCCTGGTGGCTCAGACGGTAAAGCGTCGGCCCGCAATGTGGGAGATCCGGGTTCCATCCCTGGGTTGGGAAGATCCCTGGAGAAGGAAATGGCAACCCACTCCAGTATCCTTGCCTGGAGAATCCCATGGACGGAGGAGCCTGGTAGGCTACAGTCCACAAGGTCGCAAAGAGTCAGACACGACTGAGCAACTTCACTTCTTCATCACTTCCTCACTTCACCTTTCCAGTAATCTGTAGAGAATCATTACAAACCATTGCTTCAGTCTCTCAGAAAAGAGGCTGTTTTCAGCGTTTTAGCTCACCATTGCTCAGGTACTGAATCTGAAAAGGACTCATCAGCCTCATCACTTCACCTATCAGAAGCTCTGCCTGTTTGTAGACATTTCTTATCCAAACTGTTAAAATTATGTTCACAATGTAATAGCCTTGAAGTCATGACTAGTCACACACAGTTTAAAAACCTCTCAGGAAGACACATCATATCCTCTTCCCAACTTGTCCCTCTGTCCACTAAGGTGCTGTGTTCTTAGAAAGCCCACCTGTCCTCAGATGATCAAACTCACCGTTACCTGTATGACCTCTCCATTTCCGATTTCAACAGCCAACAAAACCACGTTCTGAAGAGGCTGATCACACACAGTTGATGCTCCTAAAAGCTGAAGTGTCCTTGCCATTCATTTCATTGGTCCAAAGAAATGAACAGGCAAAGCATTATCAGCTCTCCCCATCCTATATGCATCAGCCTTTCGCCAAAGCCAGAACACCAACCCGATCGGGACCAAGATGTGTTCTGGGAGAGGAGCTGCCCTCGAGAGTAACCAACCCCACTTCCTGGAGAGAAGATGTGGTTTAACCAGCAACCCTCTACACAAGAGAATCACAGCTGGCCCTTTATGCCATTCACCCATTAGGCACAGTGACAGCATAACGTCTTTTAGGGAACACAGCTACTCTGATTTGATTCCGCTGTCTGTGCCGGGCTCCAGAACGCTGTCCCCCACCACCACGCATTGTCTGTTCCATTGGCGGGCTGCACCCCACAGAACGCTCCCACTGCATGTACAGCCTGACTCGTCTGAGTCCCCGCCCTGCCTCCTCCCCTAACCTGCCCAACTGCACTTGGCCCCCTACAGGAGCGTCTCAGGTCCTAGAGCAAGTTGTGAGCACCCAGCAGCCCGCTTCCGGTCCTCACAGCCCTGCTCTGCATCTGCGGTCCTGCAGCTCTAGAGATCTCTCTCTGCAGTGAGGGGCCCTCAGAATCAAACGAGAGCATGTGGGAGCGCCCGTCAGTGCCCTCCGCCCACGCCTCCACATTTCCTAACCTCCCACTCTGGCCAAGACTCACCCTAATTCTTACAAGACTGACATCTTGAAAAGGGAAAGGTAAGGAAAGCATTCAGTGCCTCCCCATCACACACACAAAAGGTGGGGACTTGCTGACCCTTTCCTGCATTTTTCAGTTTATTATGACAGATGTCTTCACATGGATCCACCCTTAAGACCTTAGCCTTATGTGGCTTCTTACCACTTTCCTTGCTCCTTATTTACTACAAAACTTCAACATCCATCACAACATCTTCCCCCTGAGCAGGCTGAAATGTGTATGGTAAACAAGGAAACGAGAGACCCCAAGTCCTTTTCAGATCTGTGTCTAGAAAACTGAAGACCCACCAAATTCTACTCATTATAAAGCAACTAGCTAACCAGTGGAGGAGGAAAGATGTTTATTTAAGCTGTTGTTTAGCAAAATTAAACATAGAGGGAAATATGATGAGAAAAGGACACTCACTAAGTACTCATCACATGTTAGAAACGGGGACCAGTCTTTTAAAAAAAATTTTATTGGAGTATAGTTGCTTGACAATGTTGTGCTCGTTTCTGCTGAAAAGAAAGTGAATCAGCTATGTGTATACATATATCCCCGCTTTTCTGGATCTCCCTCCCATTTAGGTTACCAAAGAGCACTGAGTTCTCTGAATAGTAGGTTCTCATTAGTTAAAATAGATAAAAGGGCTTATAATGTATATAAAGGCTTCCTAGGTGGCTCAGTGGTAAAGAATCTGCCTGCAGTGCAGGAAACATGGGTTCAGTCCCTGGGCCAGGAAGATCCCCTGGAGAAGGAAATTACAACCCACTCCAGTATTCTTGCCTGGAGAATCCATGGACAGAGGAGTCTGGCGGGCTACCGTCCGTGGGATCACAGAGTCAGACATGACTGAGCAACTGACACACACATTTACAACAGCCAGGACATGGAAGCTATGTAAATGCCCATCAACAGAGGAATGGAGAAAGAAGATGTGGTACCAGTTTTGATCCCGTTGTCTTATGTCATCTTCAAACAGTGCTACAGAGTAGGGCTTCCTTCATCCCCATTGTACAGATGAGGGAAACAAGGTTTAGAGAGACTAAGAGATGTGCCCAAGTTCACATTAGCCTCTAAGGAACAAAAGCAAGGAATTAAACTCAGGGGCCTTGGTTGCAGACTTGTACCTCAGAGCGATATTTAGCAAATAATGGGGAGCAAAGATGAGTATTTCAAAAGGACCCAAGAAGAACTTCTCTGGCTGCATTTTCTTGTTATCAGTCTTCTATCTGCCTGCAGCTTGGCACACAATCCTAAATAAGCCCCTATCTGAAGGAGCTGAGCTTAACTAGACTCAGCCTGCCTCCGACAAGAAACGGTGGCCTAAATACAGCGCATCTTAAAGGTAAGAGTAATTGGTGAGCTTGGTTCCTTAATGCCAGTGTGCTGAATACACAAGTGGGTCACCTGGGTGAAACTGATTGAGATTTTCTGAAACAATTCATGCACATAATGAAAAATATGCTTGGAATCAAGGAAAAATACCATCTTCCTCAAATCGACACTTCTCTGTGCAGCTTCTCCTCTTCCTGAAACAGTGAGGGTGCCTTCTCCTGCCCTCCCAGGCAAGACAGAGCAGCAGGCTCTCATCGTCAGCAGTCCAGTTACCGTGACTTACGTCTGTGGGTTGACCCGCATTCATGCTCTAGACACCATCTCTCCAAGTGCCCACAGAGGGGCATGTGCATACAGAGAGACACCTGTACTGGGAGAGTCCAGAGCAGAGTAAGTGACAGTGTAACACGCATGCTCCATTCTGCATTTTAGGAAGACCTGCCTGACCACAAGAAGGAACAGAAAAGGGTAAAGAGAGGAAAGCCACATCTGAACTCCAGAGATCAGACTTGCGTGCAGATAGTTCATTTGTGAGGGCTTCCCTGGTGGTACAGACAGTAAAAAAATCCACCTGCAATGCAGGAGACTTGGTTTGATCCCAGGTGGGGAAGAACCCCTGGAGACGGGAATGGCTACTTGCCTGGAGAAGCCAATGGACAGAGGAGCCTGGCAGGCTACAGTCTGTGGGGCCACGAAGAGTCAGACACGACTGAGCATTTGTGAAGTGGTCTCGGGGCACAGGGGCAGGGCCATCGGAAAACATCAAACAGGAAACGAGGAGACGCCAGTGTATGGTGCATCACTGAGCAGATGCCCACACGGCTGCTGGGGACAACCCTGCTGGACATCCTCTGAGCTGCTGGGGAGCTGCTCCCCAGGGATGCTCCTTCCTCACTACTTTTAGTCTGCTCATGACCAGCACAGGGTAGATGGACCTCTGCAGGAATTCCAAAAGGTTTCCCAGACCCAATTCCAAACTCTGTGTGAGGCCTCCCCACACCAACAAGCAGTCCTCAGGTGCCAGCTGGGCATCTGAAGAATCAGTTGAATTGCAGTGCCATCTACCCAGAGAGAGATCAGATCCTGCAGGTAAAGGGCTCAGCCCCACAAGACCTCCCTCTGCTTCTGACGCCAACACGAACCCAGGCTGTGACCTGCACTTCCAACCAGCCAGCTACAAACCTGAGGTTCTGATGACCCACTCCAATTCAGGTTGCTGAGCACAAGCCTAGGTTGCCACCTGTACTGGACCAACTGGCTACAAATCAGAGGTTCCCACAACCCCCTTATTGGGCTCCATTAATTTGGTACAATGGCTCACAGAACTCAGGAAAACCCATTCACTCACTAGATGACCAATTTATTACAAAAGAATGTGAAAAGATACAAACCAACGGCCAGATTAAAAGATACACAGGGCGTGGCCCCAAACAAAGGAATGTTTGTCCCCACAGAAGTGTTCTGGTTCCCCATGCAGAAGCTCTCTGTCCTTTCTGTTTTTACAGATGCTTTGTTACACAGTCATAAATGACCATACAATTGGCCAACCATGACTGACTGAATCTCCAGGCCCTTTCCCCTCCCTGGAGGCTGGGGGTGGGACTGGAAGGCACAACCCTCTAATCCCATGCTTGTTCTTTGGACCACCAGTGCCCATCCTTGAGCTAGGGCGTGAGTGTGCATCCAAAATCCAGCTTATAAGCCTGGCAAGGGGCTTCCCAGGTGGTGCTAATGATAAAGAACCTGCCTGCCAATGCAGGAGACATAAGAGACATTCAATCCCTCCCTGGGTTGGGAAGATCCCCTGAAGGAGGACAAGGCAACCCACTCCAGTATTCTTGCCTGAAGAATACCATGGACAGAGGACCCTGGTGGGCTACAGTCCATAGGGTTGCACAGAGTTGGACACGACTGAAATGATTTAGCACGCACACATGCATGCAAGCCTAACAAGAGACACCTTTGTTGTTCTCATCACTTAGAAAATTCCAAGACTTTTAGGAGCTCTGTGCCTAAAATGGAAGAATTTTCCTTCACTGCTGTCTAAATTCACTCCTACATGGTGCTAGAGACTTGTAGCAGAACATTTTTAACTACTACCAACATATTAAGCCAAGCTATCTATGAACTAAAGCTTAGGGGGTTTTTGTCAGTTGATCAGGAAACCCTGCATGAGTCCAAAGGTAAGAGCTACAGAAGAGGCAGTAATGCAACAGAGGGAGGTGACGAGGAGTCTGGGCCACCTGTCACACATCTTCCTGTGCCCCGAGAACCTGCCTGCCCTTGTCCCCGAGTGTACCATTTGCACTGAACATGTGCCACCATTACGTTGCCCAACAGTATGGTGCAGTGCTTGGAAGTCACCTGGACAGGGATGGACCACTCCGCTTGCATGCTCGTGTGACGGCCCATGTCAGGTGACCAGTCTCCTGGGGCTCAGCAGAATGTCAAGGGCCACTTTGTAAACATCAAGCTGCGGAGGACATAGCGTCAAGCCCCAGCAGACTTCGGGGTGACTCAGGACACAGCATATCCATCTGTAACAAGAGCTCCAGCACCGCCAGTTCTGCTGGGTGAGACAGTTTGGATGGATGGACAGCTTTCACCCCAACCCGGACTTCCCACAGAGCCCCCTCTTGCTCTGAGCCGTGCTCAAAATTGGTGGCTTTCTGAGTTACTCAGTAAAAAGGTAAGAGTATGATTCTCAACTGCAGCATATGCCACCCTCAGAATTCAGATAGGCCCACCACGAACCTCTTTCTTAATAGTGGGAAGTGTAAGGTCCAATAACTTGCCTTTTGGAGGCAATGTCCTGGCATGCCAAAGACCATGAGGCACTTTAAAATGTGGATCCGAATACTCCTAGGGCTCATCTCATAGGCTCTGGCACATAGGCCCTTTCTACGATATCCACAGTACTTTTTACCTCTTGCTCACCACATCCACTTGGCCTGATGTTTTGACATAGCAAAGTTACATGAATCCATACACTTTTAAGATGGTTGAGTTTCCCGAGAACTATATTATGATGAAATCTTGGAACAAGACAGTGACAATCAATGTATTGCTGTCCACCCATGTAAAAGCACACTACTTTAGACCATCTTAATGAGAACTGAGAAAAATCTGTTTAGCCGATGACCTGCTGTATACCGAGTACCAGAGTCTGTACTGATTCATCACAGTCAGGACCCCGCACTCATCACAGTAGCTGTGACTGGACTGCTAACGGGTTATGTGTACAGTCAGCGACTGCCATCTGCCATGCTCCATTCGGTTCTGACAAAGGTCAGCAAGTAAACTGAGTGGGGTCATATGAGGGATCGTCTAAGGCATTGTATACAATGCGCTTTAGAACAGCCCACTCCAATCAGGAAGAGGCAGCATTTGCCCCCTGCATCCCCCTAGGTTGGTCAGGGGTCACAAAGAGGATGTCATCTGCCCCTGCTCCTAGGTGTGCACGCTCATCAGAGTGGATGTCTGTGCTCTCAGAGGGAGACGCCCTGAGGGGTAGGGAAGACCTGGGCTAGGTACACGTACAGCCCAGGTGAGATGGATGCCTGCAACGGGACCACAGCAGTAATGAGGATTAAGATGCAGAGGGAAACTACAAATGTTGTGACCAACAGGTCAGCTGGTAGAGTATTGCAATATTGCCTGTACTGCATGACTGCATAGAGGTCTAACTAAGGTGATGGTGGCAGATCTGAGGGAAACAAGATAGCCTCTGTAGACAGTTATGGGGAAGCTATCAAAATGCAAAATAACAGTGACTAATTGAACATTTCCTATATACTTGCCCTCAGACTTCAAGATGCTCTGTGAGAAAATAATTCCTTGAAAAACTCAAAGCTGAGAAATGCTGATTTATACATAAGCAGCATTCCTTCATATGAGATCTCCTTCCTAAAATGCAAGGTCGTGTATTTGGCTGTCATCTGTGCTACTGATCCCCGGGTATCAGAGAGGAAAGTCCGTGACGGTGTTTGGATCTAAACCAATTTCATGTGGACAGTTCTGATATTTTTCTTTTTGCCTCGTTACATAAGAATGTTAGTTAAAATAGAACTGAAATCAATGAGTCAACAGGACTTGAAATACAAAAGGAAATCCAACTTCCAGCAGGCTGAAGTAGATGAAAGCGAGCACCGCGGAGGACTCCCAGCTCACAGGAGCATCGCCGAGCCAGGCAGTGCTCGGGTCTCAGACTCTTTAATATCCTCACTCTCTCTTTAAAAATACCCATCTGCCTCACATCATTTTCCAAAAATAATTTTGGTGAACAGGAAATCCATGCCTCGGATTTCTTTCATAGGCCCCAAAAGGATTCCCAAACACACTTGAGCTGCATAATAGCTGTATGAATTAATGATGGATGAGTACCATCCTTTGTGCTACAGAAAGAGTGAAAGAAAACCTCAAAGTGTTAAAAATGGGTCACAAACAACACTGGAAAAAGGCACTTTGGCTGTGAAAATTAGAAGTTTCCTGTGTCTAGTAGCAGAGACTTGAGCCAGCGGAGGCACCAGTTTGTTTTAATGATGTTCCGGGAAAGTTCACTTTAATCCCTAGGCAACTGGGAACCTATTTCTTCTAAAAGTGTTGGAAAACATCTTTCTGAATAATCTTGAAGTGTTCTTACCAATTTCCTTCAAATCCGACAAATTTAAATCACTAGAGATAGTGACACAGAGAGACTAAAATCCTAGACAATTCTGAGAAACTATAGAAATCATAAGTAATCAGAATCTTGTCTTTTCCCCCAACTGCTGGTGATTTACAACAGTTTGATCAAGCTTTCTACATTAAAGTCAGAAAACATCATTTTAACTTCTGAAGAAATACTGCTACAGCACAATAATAATAGCATTTTCATTAAACTGCAGGTATGACTTAACCTTCCCCCCAAAGCTGAGATGACCAAGGGAAGGCTATAGGCTAGAACATGGGGTCTATTTCATGTCAAGGGTCAATTATTTTTCATTAGGAAAGAGCATAAGGAAAGCAAAAACTTGTCCAATGTACATGTTTTTCGTCCACTAGCTTCCCTAATGAATTACCAGTACTGATTAGGTAAAATTGATTGTATTGATTACCCATAAAATTGATTACTATTATGTTTATGATAATCCCAATACACATTTAATAGCTTATTAATCTCCCCTGAAATATTCATCCTCATCCTGGAGATAAAAATTCTGTTATATAATATCTACAATCAAGACAAAAGACACCTGTCATTTCAAAATTTCAAAAGGCCGAAAGAATGCCTTCAAATTTAAGACAAAAGGACACTGTAGTATAGATATCACCTTCTAAGTGATAGGCCAATCCTGCACAGGCCAGCTACTCCCAAGGACCGTGCCTGTGGCTAGGCTAGGCATACTTTGTACACCGGCCAATCGTCCAGGTTTTCCTTAGACTATTCCGTCTTAGGACACTAGCATGTAATTTACTCAAGAATGCCTTTGGTAAAATGAAAACAGGACTTCCTGGTTCAACTAAACAGTACTTTATTATATGAAGCTAAATGGCCTTAAGAAAATATACTACTGTAGGAAGGAAAAGATAAAAGTGAAAGTCTTCCTGTTCACTTAGAGTTTCAGCTGAGGTCCCACAAACTCGTGAAAATGAAGAAAGTTCCTAAGGAATAAGGAGGGCTACCAACCCTATAGCTATGAGGTGGACAAAAACTAACAAACCCATGGCGGCATTCGGGAACCCCCAAAGGAGAGTGTGAGGAAGAGCCTATATTGAGGCAGTTCATTTAAGAGTTCTCACAAAACACCAGGAGGGAAGGAGCAGGGGAATGGAGACAGGGAAGGTGGAAAACCCACTCAGGGCACAGTACTGCGATCGTTGGCTTGGGCATCTGGGCTTCAGTCTGCCCGGGCTCTCTGGGGAACACAGGAAGCCATCTGGGATGGCCCCCACAGCAGCCGGGCTGGGGCACTTACTGCTGGCCTGCCCTTGGTTAAGGGCTAACTGCTGTGTGAACTGCGATGCATGTGGGGGCTGAACCTGCAAGCAGGCCCAGGGG
Source organism: Cervus elaphus (assembly GCF_910594005.1). NCBI lineage: Eukaryota > Metazoa > Chordata > Mammalia > Artiodactyla > Cervidae > Cervus > Cervus elaphus. The sequence goes on along the minus strand of NC_057843.1, from coordinate 3,217,075 downwards.
GTGCGAGCTGCTTTAGAGGAGATTCTGAGGCAGACCTGGAGAGATTCGTGGTGGGCCCTACGGGTGGGATGATTCCCATGTGCTTGGAACTGTCCAGCACATCCCTGACTGAAACAAAAAGTGGGCCAGCAGGATGAGACGCAGGACGCCAAGCCTCTGCTGCACTGATCCACCCCAAGCCTATCCTTCCACCTCATGCCCATCCTTCCGCTGAAGAAGCATTAGAAATGGAGCAAAGGGAGCAACTTCTTAAAGCAAAGGGCCTCACAGCACCGTGGCCTTTCCCTCACTCTTCCCACAGCATATAGGGCTGATTTTCACACCAAGTCGAAAGAGGAAGTTAATAAAGAACTCTACCCAGTGCCTAGGGGATGGCTGCAGAGTTGGGGGGAGAGGGCCAGGAGGGAGGTGAGGCCTTAAATCTCATTGCCATCAGGCATCCTTCTCCTCACCTAAGAGAAGTGCTCGGGCTTACATCTGTTTCCAACAGAAAAGAGAATGTTTCTGAATTTTAATACGCATGCCTGTGTGCTAAGTTGCTTCAGTAGTGTCCTACTCATTGTGACCCCATGGACTATGGAAGAGGAAAAGTTAACATTTTACACAACCTCCTGCTCCTTCTGCCTCTGTAACTCAGCTTGCTCCTTGCAAAGTCTGGATCACATAGGTCACATAGCCAGAAAGTGGGGGCTTACAATACTAGGAACTGGAGCTTATCTCGCTCACCCTTGTCCTGCTCTTTGCAACTCCCCGGCCGCTGCAAACATGCTTAATCATGCCTGTCCGTGTAAAGGTCAGGCATCCCCCTCCCCATCTTGACTGCTCTTCTCGTGAACGTAAAACCCCTTAGTTTAAACCAGCCTATTAGCAGCTAGTGCTGCCCATTACAGTCTGTCTATAAAATCTCTGTAACCCCTTTGTTCGGGGCTCAGAGCTTGGAGTGTTAACTCCTCAGGGCCCGCCAGCGTGATAAATCTGAGTTCTCCAGCTCTCTGAGTGCGGCGCTTGGTTTCTTGAGTACTGGTTTCTGCAACACTATAGCATGCCAGGCTCCTCTGTCCGTGGGATTCTCCAGGCAAGAATACTGCAGTGGGTTGCCATGCCCTCCTCCAGGGGATCTTCTGAACCCAGGGATCAAACCCAAGTCTATTATGTCTCAGCATCTCCCGTGTCTCATGCATTTCAGGCAGGTTCGTTACTGCTGAGCCACTAGGGAAGCCCAAATCTTAATATACACCCCCTTTAAACTGATTTTCTCTTCAACTGGAGTCAGTGCGCTAGCTGGAGTAGTCCAGGGTGCAGAGCAAGGAGAGGAGAATACAGTCATGAGATCAGAGTGCCTTCTACAATTAATGCAGCAAGGTTACCTATGCTCCCATTGGCCTGGGAGATGCACTGAAGGATGGACCCGGATGCTCTTGGGAGGATATTCCCCAGACAGTGGCCTGCAGGAGGAGGAGCCTGAGGGCTGTGTCGCATGAACCACGGGGTTTGGCGGGGTGGGGGGTGGTGGAAGCAGTCTACCACGGGGTGTGTTTTCAAGGCTGATGGGAGAGGTCAGCCCTGTCGCTAGCTGTCTCCACAAATGCCTGCTCCATCTTGATGGACACACAGCTGCCAAGCTGCAGACTGCATTTCCTGGCCTCTCCCACTCAAAGTAACTGCATGACTAAGTTGTCATCAACGTAATGTTAGCAAGACTTCTGCCTCACTTACCCAAAGTAAATATCTGCCCTGGATCCACCTCTTTCCCCTCCTCTCTATCTGAAAACAGACATGCGCAAGGCAAGTTTTTGATCCTGCAGACCAGGTAACACCCAAGGTGATGGTGAAATAGAAAGATGGAAGGAAATCAGGTGACTGAGTTACCTTATGAGGCAGAGCTAGACTGCTAACTGAGACAGTAATAAATCTGCTTTATTTAAGCCAGGATTTCCTAGCAGTTTTTTTTTTCACTATTGCTCCCTTAAGGAGAAAAAAATAAATGTAATTTGAGTAATTAAATGTTTAATTTAACTTCTTCCTAACAAGAGAGATGAAATGCTAAGAAATACAATTTTATTGAGCTTTGGAAGGCCACAAATCATTTCAATAGCTAAGGATATTTTTCATCCCTCTTTCCTCCCAGATCAGTTTTCACCACTACTGAGAATGCATGATTTCAGCTATTAAATGCCTGGTCTCTTTGTTCGAGCGGCTTACCTCAGCCCTCACAATCACAGTGAGGGAACTAAGTAAGACAGAGCCCCTTCCGGGTCCTCCCACAAGCTCACTGTTTCTAGCCAACGACAGAAGTGTTGCCACAATAAAGGTCATTAAAGAACTGAGAGTGAAAAAATAAACACAGATAAAACAGAAGGGAAGTAAAATGGGCATTGCGGACTGAATGTTTTTGTCCCCTCAAAATCCGTATGTTGAAGCCCTCACCCTAAGTATTACTGTATGTGGAGATGGGACCTGTGGGGTAGTGATAAAGGTCAAAAGAGGTCTAGCAGGGCTGGACGGCACGGGCGTGGGCTGTCTCCACCACGCGGGACACAGCAGGAAGGCAGTCTGCAGAGGGGGAGACGGCTGGCCCGCAGGGGACTGCAGCGGACCAGTACCTGGTGCAGGCCTCCAGCCTCCAGAGAACTCGTCTCCTCTGTGCGGCCAAGAGTCTAACGCCCTGGGCGTGGCCGCATCTCCGCCTGTCTCTCCTTTCCCTTTCCCGGACCCACCTGGAGGAGCCAGAGCAAGGGCGCAGGAGTGAGGAATGTGAACCCAGAGTTTATCAAAACAAAGGCCGGGCTCCCCTCAGGGGAAAGAGCCCTGGGGAAACTTTCAGTTGGATAAGGAAACAATGTTTCGATTTAGACTGAACTGGACATTTCAAAACTTAAAAAGGAATTAAAAGCTAAGGGTCTCATTCTCGGTGTCACCCAGAGGCTTAGCCACTGTCAACGTTGTCGCTGTTCAGTGGCTAAGTCGTGTCCGACTCTTTGTGACCCGATGGACTGGCACAAAAATAAAGCCATTTCTTAATTGTGCTCTAGAGCTTTCCTGGTGGCTCAGTGGTAAAAAATCCACCTGCCAATGCAGGAGACACAGGTTCAATCCCTGAGTTGGGAAGATTCCCTGGAGGAGGAAATGGCAACCCAGTATTCTTGCCTGGAGAATCCCACGGACAGAGGAGCCTGGCGGGCTACAGTCCATGGCGTCGTGACTCAGCAACTAAGCATGCACACAATTGTGCCTACAGAGTTGAGTGCATAGAGTAAACCTCATTATCAAATATCCAGTAAGGAAAGTAGATACTGCAAACACAGAAGGACAAACAAAATACCTTCTAACTGGTCTTCAGCAGTTACCCAGTCTAGCGAATCCAATTCTGGCCACCTGTATCTTACTTAAGTGCAACTTTTACTTCCCTTCCCTGATACTGATTAGGATTCTAAAGTATGTTCAGGAAGCCAAATGATTTAATAGATCAATGATCACTTTGTAACTTATTCTAAAAAGATTAGAACCTTTGTCACAGGGGTTGTCCATTCTCCTAGCCAGAGAGTGTTTGTCATTCAATAATTAACTAATGAGATTTTCTATGAATAATAAAGGAAGCTTAGCATCTATTCTTCTTTATCTATTGAAGTCTGAACACCTCAAAGTGACAGAATTATGGGTGACATCCTGTTGAATAGTAACAATATTTTTCAAACAGTGACAGAGTTTTTTGCTTACTTTTTATACAGCACTTTTATTTTGATAAAGCTTCGACACGCTGTTGTGAAAGTTCTCCAGATTGCAGAGACAGAGAGCATTGCTTTATAAAATGTAGTTTTAAAGCACTTTGTTGTAAGGCACTTAGTGACTTCTTATCAGTGCCCTTAGTCACAGAATTGGGCGTGTTTTCCCACACTTAACATTTCCCACTAAAATTTAGTGGCAATATCTTCCTGTGGAGAGGAGAGCGTGAGCAGTCAGGAATCAGTAGAACAAAACACTGAAGCAAGTTCTCAGCTTCTTCTTCCTCGGGCCTTGCCCAGGTCTTATGACCCTCAAGGCCTAAGAGCAAGGCGTCTCCAGTTTTAAATGCCAGCCATGGGAGAGCAAGGAAGGATGACCATTTTCTTAATAAAGGTCTCAGAAACATCAAACATCCAAACTCAGAAACGTCACCTATGAAAACACTTGGATTTCAAAAGCCCCCAAAGAGAGTTAACAAGGGAAAGATAAAGTGAAGACCCGCCCACTTCCGATCACCTGGGTTTCCATCCCCTCGGTCCGCGCCCCACCCTGAGCGCTTCTCTCCCCAGGATGGACTGCAGCCCCTCCATGTCCCCCCTCTCCCTGCCGGAGGGGACCGGCCTCCCCTCTCACCCGGCTGCCCCGGGCCCCCTCCACCATCACACGGGGCAGGGGTGGGGACGAACCCACGGCCTCAGGAAGGCAGCGGTCACAAGCTACTCAGGACCTGAGTGCACTTACTCCACCCGCTGTTCCATCCCCCAGCCCAGCAAGTACGAGTTACACTTTTGTTTTGTTTCATTTTAGTTGCACTTGAATTGAGTCACCGGATGAAGATGAGGAAAAGAACACTGATACTCTCCCAGTGACAGAACACTCTCACAGTCTGGTCCTAGATGTTCATCGCCAGACCTCCGGAGAAGGGCTAAATCTCAGACCTTTCCTTCTCTCCTCCACCCCCTACCTGGCTGGCTGCCCCATGCCCCCTCTTCAGCCGTCTAGTGGGCAGCAGGGGCCGCTGAACGGGGCGGAAGCCACGCAGGCCCAAGCTGAGGACAGCTGCTTTCTCAAGAGTCTCTCTGCACAGCTCTGTTGGGTGACTGGACAGACCTGCCATGTCCAGACTGACAGCTTTCCAAGGCACTCTCATTTAGATGAATAAAGTCATTTATAAGCGACATGAAAAAGCAAGAAAGATGGGATAAAGCATGCTGTCTCAGCCCTTTCAGTGAGGTCTGGTCTACACCAACAGTCAGCCTCCTCCAGTGCTCCTGCCCTTACTCAGGTAAGTTGTTATCCTGCCCTGGAAAGTACGAGAAGTTTTTGTGGCCCATAGACATTCTTTACCAGGAAGAAAAATCACCTTCTCATGTGAGGCTCTTTTTTTTTTTTTTCATCATGGTCCATTGGCCATGACTGATGCTGCTTTAAGTAAAGCAGTTAAAACTGCTTAACCCCAGAGAGCCTCACACACAGAAGGTGTCAGCCGTGGATCAGACAAAATCCAGAGGAGGCACAGCAGAGGCAGGTGAGCAGAGGCATTCTGCCACTTCCCACCCCCAGCTTCCTAGTACCTAAAGGTGCAAGGCTGCACTCCAGGGTACAGGGTGTTATAGCCCTCCTTACAAAAAAGGCCCAAGAGGTAAGATCAGAGCTCTCGTATACCAAGAACAGTGCAGAATACCACTGACAGGAATCCAGCTTTTAGATTAAGGCCAGTCCAAAGGACAAATATATCATGAACAATACATATCTGCTTTGGGCTCCCTGGCTATCTGTTTTACATATAGTAATGTATATGTTTCAATGCTACTCTTTCAAATCTTCCCACCCTCTCAGGATAGGATAGGGAAGGAGGTGGGAGGGAGGTTCAGGAGGATGGGGACACATACATGCTTATGGCCGATTCATACTGGTGTACGGCAAAAACCGTTACAGTATTGGAAAGTAATTATCCTCCAATTAACATTTTAAAATAAATAATAAACAATTATAAAAATAAATACCTCATCATATATTTCACTTACCAGATCTCTCATTAAAACATTTCTTTAAATATCTAACAATATCATTTTATCCTTCACTTCGTTTTTCAGTCCTGTTCCAATTATTTTTAGGATAATTATAGAATAAGATTTACTATTCCTCTCAGCAACTATATTCTTTTAACCATCAAGCTTTTAATGTGAAGCATTCTGTGAGTTTTATCTTAAGATAATAGCTTATAACAAAGTCACCATTTCTTTCAGCATACTTGAACTCCATGTGAAGATGGGACCAATAAAAAGAGGAGTACTTCTGCAGTTTATAACAGTTTACAATTCGGATATTGTTTATGAGCCGGCCCCAGGCATCCGCCTTTAGTCCTGTTGTAAAGACTGCGATAACTGTGGTGCGTGAAAGGAAAAAAACTAAAAGGGAGATTTTCTTAAAAATTAGCTCAAGATGCATGAAGTAAACAATTTAAAAAGCCCATAAATAGACAGCTAGCTAATAGTTATTACATTCAATAATCTAGCGTGATATGCATGACGGTTTTGACCTCCAAAATAATTTAGCGCCTTGAGCTGAGATTAAAGGCAGAACATTAATTTTTCCCTCTGGTTGTCAAGTCAACCCAGAGACCCGTCAAATCCATTTAAATAAAGCCTGCATCATGTAATAATATTAAAGGGAATAAAATATTAATATGGGTCTGTGCTAGAACACTGACCAAAGAGTGGCAGTGAGGTGCCTTTAATTTATTACCCCGACAATCTGTCTTTGTACTGAAGCTAGGAGTTAAAGTGACATTTAAGAATTATTCTTCATGCTAGAAGATGTGCCCATTTCAGAAAGGTCATGGGTCATTCAAATGCTGAGAAGTTTTAGTGTCGCCAAGAAAAGAAACTTATGAGCTCCATTCTAATTGTGTTAATTTGAAGAGACAATGCAAATGCCAAGACTCAGTTGCAATAAAAATAAAATTTTCAAGAAGAAAGGGAGACTTAATGCATTAAATGAGGCTTGATGAGAGAGTTTTTCCCCATCAGAAGTTTATCTAAATTAGTGTATTATTTACATACACCGAGCTTAATCAGCACTTTTATCAGACACGCTCTGGTTTTTATCTCTGAAGACAATGACTTTCTGGTTTGTTTTCCAGTGAGTCTGCTCTCTGATAAGTGGAGATTTTCAGTACATACCCTTAAATACTATATTCCTATTCTGAAGACAGTGTCCTTTTAAGAATCATATTTATTCCATTTAGAGATTTTGGAGAGAGGAGCGTGGCGGTTATAGAGATAAACAGGGTGAGAAACCCATTTGCAAGGCAAGCTTTATTGTGCTCAACTAGTTGTTTTACAGATGTGAATATTCAATAGTCATGTCTCATTTTACTAAATGAGAAATTTGTATAGTTTTCTATGCTTTGTTTAAAATTTACTTTAAACACACCAAACACACTCTTTCCTGCTAATTCCACTATTTCTCCAATTGTCACAAGCAAGTTGGAAACCAGAGGTTGTGATCTGGCCTCCCACCATCTATTTCACAGCTTTCACTGTGCCCCTCCCTTTCAGCACAGCTTCCACTGACTTCAAAGAATCCTCTCTGTGAGGCAACCAGGCCTAAAACGAGGTGAGAAACAGAAATCTAGCCACAGGAAAAGAACCCTTTAAGATGCTAATCAAAGCACTGAATTCTCCAAACAAAGCCACTGCTCAGGAACAAGCAGCTCAGAAGGGAAATTGCAAGCCTTGGAAGTGAAGTGGTACCACTTCCCTTCATGCGGAAAGCGCAGGACAGCACAGCTGTGGCACAAAGCCTCCTGGCAGGGATGGGGACACACTGAGGCCCCGCAGACCCCAGGCTGACCTCAGTCGCTGGACACGAGCTACGTGGACGGACCTGGAGATGATCATACTGAGTGAAATAAGCCAGACAGATCAAACCAAATATCCTATGACAGCACTTATATGGGGAATCCAAAAATGATACAAATGAACTTACTTACAAAACAGAAATAGACCCACAAAGAAAACAAACTTATGGTCACCAAAGGGGAAAGGAAGGGATAAATTAGGAATTTGGGATTAGCAGATAGAAACTACTATATATATAAAATAAACAACAAGGACATACAGTATAACACAGAATTTAGTTGCTAAGTCATATCTGACTCTTTTGTGACCCTAGGGACTGTAGCCCACCAGGCTCCTCTGTCCATGGGATTCTCCAGGCAAGAATACTGGAGTGGGTTGCCATCTCCTTCTCCAGGGCATCTTCCCAACTCGGGGATCAAACCCCTGTCTTGGGCATCTCCTGCATTGGCAGGTAGATTCTTTATCACTGAGTTACCAGGGAAGCCCACAGCACAGAGAACTATATTCAATATCTTCTAATAAACTGTAAGGGAAAAGAATATGAAAAAGAATTTTACATGTATATATATAACTGAATCACTTTTCTGTACAGCTGAAATCAACAACATTGTATATCAACTATACATAATAAATCAACTATATATATAATTGAAATTTTTTAAAAACTTAACTGTTTAAAAACAGACCTAGGTAGGAGGAATGGTGTTATGGTCACTGGCTACGGTGACAAGGGAGTCACCTCAAAAATAAATAAATAAATAAAAGCACTGGACACCAGCCCAAGGTCTCAACATGGTTATCATCTTTCAGGGCAGACCAGCCAACTTCCTCATCCAGAAGTTAACTACTTCTATTTGTATTTTAATTGCTGCACAATGTACTCCCTGAACTAAGTAAAGCTACATCTATAATATTGCAGTGGGTTTGCTAATTAAACACAGTGTGAAGGACACCCAGTTTTTGCTTCACGTCCTCCTTTGCTATGGAGCTGGGACTCAGGGGGAGTGTCATTATTGCCCTAAGTATTCCTCATATGCTACATTGGGACTCGGGGGGTGTCATTATCGCCCTCAGGATCCCTCATATGCTAGCTACACTGGGACTCAGGGGGGTGTCATTATCACCCTCAAGATCCCTCATATGCTACCTTGGCCACAGTGACTATCTCTGTGGAATGTTACTCTTCATCAAAGTTCCCTGAAAGAAGTCACAATTTATGCAAGAAAAAAGATGATAAAAGACATATTAAGTTTAAATTATTTACCCAGAAGAAAGCGGGAAATCAGAGAACAATGCAAAAAGTGTCTGTGTCTTGAAAGGTCATGAATTTGTCTCCAGGAGCAAGGGCAGGGTCTGAGAAGTGTATGTGACCATCTCCCCGGGCTCACGCCCTGAGTTACCGAGGTTTGAGTTTATGCTCCTTAGGATACAGCCTCCCTTACAAACCTCCAGCCAGTACTCAATGAAAACAGCTCAGAAAGTCCTTTCAGCATCAGAAAGGCCTAACGGAAACTACACTTGAAATATCTGATTGTTGGAGGTGCTTTCCAGGAGATGCTCCCATCAGTCAGTTAACTTTCATAAAGTTCTGAGCACAGGTCTTCCCCTGTGGGAAGACACAGGCATACCACGCAGGGGCCCTGGATTAGAGACTTTGTCATCCAAAGCCTGAAAGGGACTGGGTAGCCAGACTAAATACAGGATACCAGTTATTTTGAAATTCAAATAAATGATAAATCACTTTTTAGTATCAGTGTGTCTGAAGTATTTCATGGAACACATTTAGACTAAAAATTATTTATCTGAAATTCAAAGTTAACTGAGAATCCTGTATTTTTACTTGCTTAATCTGGTACTCTTAGGAGGGAACAATAGTGAGAAAGGAAAAACATCAGGAAGAGCTGCAGGCTTAGAGCAGCTAAACAAGAATAACACCATTCGGAGGGGCCTATCTCTGCCAAGAACTAAATTCATGAAAGACATTTGTGTGCATGTGCGTGCAAGTGTGTGTATGGGTAGATGAGCTTAAGACTCAGTAAATGCCCAGATAAATTATTTTAAAAGAACAAAGAAGTCCTATGGGTGAACTATATGTGACTTAATTAAATAATTAAACTAAGCTGTCATTTATCTAACAGTCATATATGTAAGATCCCCTGGAGAAGGGAATGGCTTCCCACTCCAGTATTCTTGCCTGGAGAATCCCATAGACAGAGGAGCCTGGTGGGCTACAGTCCCTTGGGTCACAAAAGAGTCGGATATGACTGAGCAATTAACACTTTCATATATAGTAACAATCTTGCTTAATCACCAGAAACTCTTCCTCACTAATGTATCAGTGAACACTTTGCACCAGGTAGCTAGACTACCTTTGAAAAAAGTATCTACATAGATTGCTTAGACAGATGATGGACAGATAGACAGAACTGATAGATGATAGACGTGTGCACAGGAAGCAGGCAATAATGGAGGACAAGGAGGGCATATGGGGAAGAGGAGGATGGGGGGCAGGGAAGCAGGAGGTGGGGGAGGGCCGGGACTGGGAGGAACTAAGGCCAGCTTCCCAGACACATGACCTGTGAGCTCACGCGGGACCCAGAGCTTAGGAGAGTCCTACGCTTGGTCCAATGCTCTGCTGCCATCGTCTTGAAGTCCTTCCCAATTTTGAGCAAAGTTTCCCATATTTTCATCTTGCACTGGTCACATCAATTATGTAGCCAGTCCTGGGAGAGAATTTCTAGGTTCTCCATAAAACAGAGCCTGAGGCAAAAGCAGACATGCTACCACATTGCTGAGGAACACACCCCAGAGAAACAGCATCGTGCGTGTAAGGGGACAACACAGGAAAGAGGACATGGGAGAGGCATAGAGCGGCTGCCAGCCAGCGGGGGGGCAACCGATGCCTCCACCTCCCAGCATGTCCTCAGAGAGGCCAGCTAAGCCCTGCATCCCACGTGTGCATGTGCACTGGTTGTTGGAGGAGAAGAGAATTGACTCTCAGCTCCCTCTTCTCCATCTTCCAATAGTCAAAAGCCATCACGTTGAGCTGTAGACTCCTCCCACTTAGAAGAAAAGTCAGCATTTTCTCCAAGCAGCAACCAGGAAAGCCAAGCCAGGCAGGACTCTGGCCAGGGTATGGCTGCAGCAACCCTCTCACCATCAACAAAGGTCGCAGCCCCCCTCCCAGAGCAGCTCCTTAGAATGCTGCCAGGGCTGCCTGCCCACCTCCACCCAGTCACAGAGGCAGACAGGGGCAGAGCCCAAGTCCATACACACCCGCACGAGACATATCTGCACAGCAGATGAGCACAGAGCAAGGTCAGTGAGTGCCACAGCCACTCCCAACAACAGGACATAGCAAATGCAACACCGATACAAGCAGCCGGACACACACGAATAACCTGCATGACCCAACTCCTGAAGTTCAGAAAATATTACCACTGCAGAGTTATTTTTAGGACTCCAGGGTGAGCTGGAAAAGTTAGGAAGAAAAGCTACAAAGTGATTACTATAAAAAGGTGTATAATGGCCCATGTGAGAAGGAGGGAAAGGACAGTGATGGGAGAGTGTTTAAGGTCACTGATTCAAATGTTGCTGACAGATAAAGTGAGATGGACTTTTCTTACAAGCACTGCATCTGACACTACAGAGGAGGTCAGTGGTCACCTTGGATTATTCAAGTGAAGTCAAGAGAAGGTGGGGAAGAAGTAGGGGACAGGTGGTGCAGAAACTGAGATTTATTTGTAAAGGAAAGGATAAGTGTAGGGCTGTAACTGGAGATGGGAAGGGTTTTGTTCTGTTTTAAGGCATCAGGTGAGACATACGGGTCTGCAAGTGTGCTTATGAGAGTTCCCTAGTATATGGGAAAACTGATGGACAGAAGAGAGGGAAGGAGAGCCTGGTCCGGGTCTTCCACCAGCTGGAGATGAGGCATCTCTGCACCAGCCAGGGGATAGGAGGAGCATGGACAATCCACACAGTCACAGAAGAGAAGCAAGTGAAAGTGCCCGTGTGCAGGGAAGTGGGCAGCTGGGGTCAGTGGATGTGGCAGAAGCTCTTTCCTGTTATAAAAATAAAAGCTGAAGGTAGGAATGAGAATGAGGAGAAGCAGCTAAGGGTTTTGAAAACAGCCAACTCAGAGAGCAGAAGAATAAGTTCTAGAGGAAAACAGCATGATCACCTGTAGGGTTCACCTGAACTAGCGATCAGGACTCTCACAGGCACTGGGGCTGTGTGCGCTGCTCCAGCAGTTAGCTGATGCAAGCACAAGTTGGCAGAAGCAGGGACAGCTGCTGGAAAAGTAGAAAATCATATCCCATTAGAGGCTCCTTTTCAGAATATTCTCAAATTAGGAAGGGAACTTTGAACTCAATAGTGGTCATTCAATATAAAAACAAGAAAGCAAAGTATTACCTAAACTAATATAAGCCAAACCAATAAAAACCAACAGCTTGGTAATGCTAAGTTTTAGAAGGTAGTATTAAGTTAATTATGTTCAGACATTATTGCAGGATGGTGCCTAACACACAGCAAGAGTTCTAGAGAAAAGCCTGAAATCTGAGACTACAACATGTCAATTCTCTCACTGACTTAATCCATGATGCCCAGAATCTAAGAAAAAGATGTTTTTCCCCATCTATAAAATAGAAGAGTAGAGGCTTTGTTTATACATTGTTAAGTAAGCAAGTAAGGAAACAGCACTTTACTATTGTCTGGAATATTAATACAAGAGCTATATTTAACTTAAGAATATGCAATATTAATAACAGTAGCACATGTTTGATTACAGTCAATATGTTAATAAATTTCAGTAATTGCTACATTTATTAAAAGTAATAAAATTTGTAAATGCCGGAAGTCTTCCTTTCTCTGCACAGAATAATAATGTCTGTTTTTTAAGCAGCTCTTATGTGATATAATATGTTTCCAAAAATCTGAGTCTACTTGCTCTCCTGCTTATATGTGACAAGCACCACCTCTTACCAGAAGGAAAGTCCACGTTCCTGAAAAAACCCAATCTGGTCAAAGTAATTTTTTTTAAGTTATTAGATATGTTTAATTTCATTGACAAACATTTATATTTCTTGGACTTACAACATTCTAATTTTAGTGAAGTATATTTTTATCATTTTTGACACAGAAACATAGAGACAATGAATGTTTTCTTTAAAACCTATTATAAAGTAATTGTATCACTAGAAGGAAGAATGCAGAACAATTCAGCAACATTTTAGTAATCCTAATGTAGGTATTGAGAATCAGTTTTTAAGCCCTTACTTAGAGATTTGTTAAGAATTTCAACTTGCATACCTTATATAAGAGTACAGTGGGTGTATGTGTGCTAAATTGCCTCAGTTGTATCCAACTCTTGGTAACCCTATAAACTGTAGCCCATCAAGTTCCTCTGTCCATGGGATTCTTCATGGGAATCCTAGAGTGGATTGCTATGCCCTCCTTCAGGGGATACTCCCTACTTAGGGATGGAAGTTGAGTCTCACATCTCCTGCATTGGCAGGCGGGTTCTTTACCACTAGCACCACCCAGGAAGCCCAGAGTTCACAGTTCAGTTCAGTTCAGTCGCTCAGTCATGTCCATCTCTTTGCGACTTCATGGACTGCAGCACACCAGGCTTCCCTGTCCATCACCAACTCCCAGAGCTTACTTAACCTCATGTCCATGGAGTCAGTGATGACATCCAACCATCTCATCCTCTGTCATCCCATTCTCCTCCTGCCTTCAATCTTGCCAAGCATCAGGGTCTTTTCAAATGAGTCAGTTCTTCACATCAGGTGGCCAAAGTATTGGAGTTTCAGCTTTAGCATCAGTCCTTCCAATGAACACCCAGGACTGATCTCCTTTAGGATGGACTGGTTGGATCCCCTTACAGTCCAAGGGACTCTCAAGAGTTGTTGGTCTTCTCCAGCACCACAGTTTAAAAGCATCAATTCTTCAGCACTCACCTTTCTTTATGGTCCAACTCTTACATCCATACATGACTACTGGAAAAACCATAGCCTTGAGTAGACGGACCTTTGTTGGGTAAGTAATGTCTCTTCTTTTTAATATGCTATCTAGGTTGGTCATGGCTTTTCCTCCATGGAGCAAGCGTCTTTTATTTCATGGCTGCAGTCACCATTTGCAGGGATTTTGGAGCCCTCCCCTCCCAAAAAAAATAATGTCTGTCACTGTTTTCATTGTTTTGCCATCTATTTGCCATGGGAAAGAATAAGACACAGCAATTGGCTGAAATCTTACAGATAATTAAGTAATTTCTTATTAGGGAAAGGATAAAACTAACAAATTTGCAATAAGATTTCAAGACTAGATCATTTTGTCAAGGAGCATTTTTATTAATGTATATGTGTATATATATATATATATATATATATGTGAATGTGTATGTTAGGTATAACTCATTATTTCAAAAGGTATTTATATAAAATAGAAGATAACCAAACACATGAATTTATTTCTCCCCAAATTTTCATTTTAAGGCCAGTTAGACAATAATGCAGAGAAAGGATATATAATTGGTATCTAGAGCACTATTGCATTTTTTACTAGAATATAAATGATTTATGTTGCTGGTATATAACAACAAGATAGTTAAAAGTTAACTTTCATTGTATGAGCACATTTGATCTTATGCGATCCTTTATTTTGAGTAGCTTTCTTCTGCCTTGTAATATAAAGCAGAATATAAAGTCACAACCTAGTCTTTTGGGTTAAGACAAGTTTTACAAGAAGAAATGAAAGAGAAGGAAAACTGAAATTCAGCAGCAGCAAGAAACAAACAAGGGAAGGAGAGTAGCTTGGCACTATAAATACAAGCAACAGAAACCAAGGACGAAAAAGCCCAGACACCCAGGATTTCTCTGAGTTTTAAAAACACGCGCACCGACTGTATGCTGCACTGCACCTGGGGTGTCTGGGGCAGTGCCACATCAGACAACCGAGTCTGTCCACAACAAAAGCTACGACTGCTCACGACGTGAGACACAAGACTGGTGACAGAGCCCTCTTCCCCTAAAAGATCACTAAGGAAAGAAAGGAGGTTGAAAAACCCCTAAGAATGGTCCTAATATTCTACAGTCTGGAAAGAAGCAAACTCAAGACACGGATGAGTGGGCAACTCTGCAAACACTCAGGGGAAGACTTTCAGTATCAGAAGCCCCTACAGCCTCCTGGGGGCTCAGAAACAAGATATATGGGGGTGTATCATCCTCCGTAGGAGAGGACAGAAAAAAATCAATGGCTACAGGTTCTAGGTGGAGACCATCGTAGGATTTCAGAGGGAAAATCAAGTCTGAGGATCCAGAACAAGGGTGGTGTGTCTCCTTCTCCTACCCTTAGACCCTCAGGCTGCAGAAATGTAGATAGAATAGACAACCAGCCCTCAAAACAGAGCACCTAAGTAAGAAACCAAACCACTCTCCAGGAGAAGGGAAATATATGCTGGAGAGAAAGTGGACAAAAGGCAACCCTCCTGCGCTGTTGGTGAGAATGTAAACTGATACAGACATTATGGAGAACACTATGAAGATTCCTTAAAAAAACTAGGAATAAATCTACCATATGACCCAGCAATCCCACTACTGGGCATATACCCTGAGAAAATCTCAATTCTAAAAGATACATGTACCCCAATACTCACTGCAGCACTATTATAGCCAGGACATAGAAACAAGCTAGATAACCATCAACAGATGAATGAATAAAGAAGATGTAGCATATAGATGTAGATGTGTGTGTGTGTATACAATGGAATATTACCATAAAAAATAATGAACCTGCGTCAGTTGTAGTGAGGTGGATGAACATAGAGACTGTTATACAGAGTGAAGTAAGTCTAAAACAAATATATTAATAGTGTATTACTGCATATATTGGGCTTCTCTTGTGGCTCAGCTGGTAAAGAATCCACCTGCAATGCAGGAGACCTGTGTTCGATCCTTGGTTAGGAAGATTCCCTGGAGAAGGGAAAGGCTACCCACTCCAGTATTCTGGCCTGGAGAATTCCATGGACTGTATAGCCATGGGGTCACAAAGAGTCAGACACAACTGAGCAACTTTCACTTTCACACTTCACTTCACTGCATATACTGGCTTCCCAGGTGGCTCAGTGGGTAAAGAATCCTCTTGCAATGCAGGAGAAGCAGGAGACGCAGGTTCCATTCCTGGGTCAGTTAGATCCTCTGGAGGAGGGCACGGCAACCCACTCCAGTATTCTTCCCTGGAGAATCCCATGGGCAAGAGAAGCCTGGATGGGCTACGTCCACAGGGTCAAAAAGAGTCGGACATGACTGAAGCAACTGAGCAAACAAGCATATGTAATACACTGAAGCTAGAAAAATGGTACTGATGACCCTATTTTCAAGGAAGGAATGGAGATGCAGATGTTGAAAATGGATTTGTGGACTCAGCAGGGGGAGGAGAGTGTGGGATGAATTGACAAGTACCATTGACATATATACACTAGCATGTGTAAAATAGCTGGTGGGATTTTGATATATAACACAGGGAACCCAGTCTGGTGCTCTGTGATGACGTAGAGGGGCGGGATGCAGGGAAGAGAGGGAAGGTCAAGAGAGAGGGGAGATATATATATATTATATATATATACATATATATAATATATATATACTTCCAGCTATTCAAGCTGGATTTAGAAAAGGCAGAGGAACAAGAGATCAAATTGCCAACATCCATTGGGTCACAGAAAAAGCAAGAGAATTACAGAAAAACATCTACTTCTGCTTCATTGACTACACTAAAGCCTTTGACTGTGTGGATCACAACAAACTGTGAAAAATTCTTAATGAGATGGGAATACCAGACCACCTTACCTGCCTCCTGAGAAATCTGAATGTAGGGCAAGAAGCAATAGTTAGGACTGGACATGTAAAAATGAACTGGTTCCAAATAGGAAAAGGAGTATGTCAAGGCAGTATATTGTCACCCTGCTTATTTAACTTCTATGCAGAGTACATCATGTGAACTGCTGGGCTGGATGAAGCAGAAGCTAGAATCAAGATTGCCAGGAGAAGTATCAATAACCTCAGACATGCAGATGACACCACCCTAATGGCAGAAAGTGAAGAGGAACTAAAGAATCTCTTGATGTAAGTGAAAGAGCAGAGTGAAAAAGCTGGCTTAAAACTCAACATTCAGAAAACCAAGATCATGGCATCCAGTCCCATCACTTCATGGCAAATAGATGGGGAAATAATGGAAACAGTGACAGACTTCACTTTCTTGGCTCCAAAATCACTGCAGACGGTGACTGCAGCCATGAAATTAAAAGATGCTTGCTTCGTGCTCACTTCAGCAGCACATATACTAAAAGATGCTTGCTCCTTGGAAGGAAAGATATGACCAACCTAGATAGCGTATTAAAAAGTAGAGACATTACTTTGCCAACAAGGGTTCATCTAGTCAAAGCTATGGTTTTTCCAGTGGTCATATATGGATGTGAGAGTTGAACCATAAAGAAAACTAAGCACTGAAGAATTGATGCTTTTGAACTGTGGTGTTGGAGAAGACTCTTGAGAGTCCCTTGGACTGCAAGGAGATCCAGCCAGTCAATCCTAAAGGAAATCAGTCCTGAATATTCATTGGAAGGACTGACGCTGAAGCTGAAGCTCCAGTACTTTGGCCACCTGATGCAAAGAACTGACTCACTGGAAAATACCCTGATGAGGGAAAGATCAAAGGCAGGAGGAGATAGGGATGATAGAAGTTGAGATGGCTGGATGTCATCACTGACTCGATGGACATGAGTTTGAGCAAGCTCCATGAATTGGTGATAGACAGAAGCTTGGCATGATGCAATCCATGGGGTCGCAGAGACACAACTGAGCGACTGAACTGAACTGAACTGATGATTGATTCATGTTGTTATACAGCAGAAACCAACACAACATTGTAAAGCAATTTTCCTCCAATTAAATAAATTTTTTTAAAAAGAAAGGAAATATAGCAAAAGGAATTTACCCACACGATGTAAGAATGGAAAGTTCGAGCAGAGTGCCCTGTAAACCACGAACTGGATAAAAATGTATGCAAAGGCAATAAAACAATGAACTGCAGTTTAAGAGCACCTCAATGAGTGCATGACAGAAAGAGAATTCAGTCATAAAGAAAACACAACCCAAAGAACAAAACTAATTCCCTACACTGCAAAAGAATTTTAAAGAAAATTAATTCAATAAAATAAGAGTTCAAAGGCTCTTAAGACAAGAAAAAGGAACATTGAGCTAAAGGGGATATTTGAGAACTAAAAAAGGTCTGCATTATTGTAGATCTACTAAATAAATTAGAAGCAGCAAGAAGAAAGTTTGAAAATTTAAATAGCATGGAGAATGTCTTAAATGCCTATAAATGCATTAATTACAGGAAATTAAAAGAAACAAGTAAATGTAAAGAGCAGATAAGTGACATCCTTCATTGAAAATAGATTAGGAAAGGTGTGCAAAGAAATATAGAAGCATTTCCCTAAATTTAGAATAAAACAAATCAAAAATTTTAAATATACTGTCTGATATGGAAAAAAGCCACAGAAAAAGTAAGACTGCTAGCCTCTCCTTAAGTTACTAAATTTCAAAGGTAAAGTCAGAATTCTTCAAGCATCCAGGGAGAAAAAATAAGTAACATTAAAGGAGAAAGATCACACTGGTTTCAGGCTTTTCAACAGTGACATCTGAGAGCAGGAAGTAATGGAAAATGTCTCCAAAACCCTCAGGAAAAAACAGCATGGTGTAATATCATAATGACCTACTAGTCCTCAGCTAGAAAAGCAACTAGCAGAGATTCTCAATTGCTCAAGATTACTGGGCTTTCTTTTTAAGTATAAATTTTATTGAATGGTACTAAAAAATATTTTGTGTAGACCACAGTGAAAATTTCATTAAAAACATATACTTGGTTTTTCAAACATTTGCTTTCATTTGTGTATTTAACTTGTAATTTTTTTAATTGAAATACAGTTGATACACAATGTTGTTAAGTTCAGGTTACAACAAAGTTACAGTTATAAATATACTTTTATTCTTTTCTAGTATAGTTCACTACAAGATAGAGTTTAGTTCCCTGTGCTATACAGTAGAACCTTGCTGTGTATTTTATATGTAGCAGTGAAATAAATAAATTTTTAAATTTTAAAAATATATATGTACATATTGGTTGTTGTTTAGTTGCTAAGTCATTTCTGACTCTTTTGTGACCCCACGGACTGTAGCCCACCAGGTTCCCAGGTCCACGGGAATTTTCAGGCAGGAGTACTGGAGTAGGTTGCCTTTTCCTTCTCGGGGGGATCTTCCCAACCCAGGGATCAAACCCATGGCTCCTGCATTGGCAGGCACACCACCAGTTCTTTACCACTGAGGCTCCAAAGAACTGTGTGTGTGTGCGTGTGTGTGTATGTGTGTGTGTGTGTGTGTGCACACACGCATGTGTGTACAATTGTGTGCCTCTGTTAACCCCACATCATAGTTTATCCCTCCCTGCCACACATCCCCCTTTGGGAACCATAAGCTTGTTTTCTGTCTGTGAATGTTTTTATTTTGTAAGTTCATTTGTGCTATTTTTTTAAATTTCACATGTAAGTGATAATCATGTGGTATTTGTCTTTGTTTATCTTGCTTCCCTTAGTATTGTAATCTCTAGGTCCATCTATGTTGCTTCAAATGGCATTATTTCATTCTTTTATATGGCTGAATAGTATTAGATTGTATATATACCACATCTTCTTTATCCATTCATATGTTGATAGACTTTTTTGAATAGACAATTGAAAAATTGACAAACAAAAGAAAAATCAATGACAATGAAGAGGTTCCTTAAAACGGTTAAGAACTAGCATTGCAGGTAAAATACAGAATTGCAACAGAATGCCTGGAAGATGATGGCTCTCAAATATAAACCAAACATTCTTAAAATTCCTAACAATTCAAAATAAAAATCTCACAAATCAAAATCAAGAGGTTCAAGAGCAGGAGATGAGACTGAGAGTTACTCCACTAATCACCTTAAATTTGAAAACAGGTCAGTCTCTATCATCAATTTAAAAACAGGTTATATAATTGAGAAAAGAGTGACTAAACCTCTTAACACATCTATTTTTATTAACATTAGAATAGTGTTCAGTTCAGTCGCTCAGTCGTGTCCCACTCTTTGCAACCCCATGAATCGCAGCACGCCAGGCCTCCCTGTCCATCACCAACTCCCAGAGTCTGTGCAAACCCTCCATCGAGTCGGTGATGCCATTCAGCCATCTCATCCTCTGTCATCCCCTTCTCCTCCTGCCCCCAATCCCTCCCAGCATCCAGGTCTTTTCCAATGAGTCAGCTCTTCACATGAGGTGGCCAAAGTATTGGAGTTTCAGCTTCAGCATCAGTCCTTCCAATGAACACCCAGGACTGATCTCCTTTAGGATGGACTGGCTGGATCTCCTTGCAGTCCAAGGGACTCTCAAGAGTCTTCTCCAACATCACAGTTCAAAAGCATCACTTCTTTGACACTCAGCTTTCTTCACCACCCAACTCTCACATCCATACATGACTACTGGAAAAACCATAGCCTTGACTAGACGGACCTTTGTTGGCAAAGTAATGTCTCTGCTTTCTAATATGCTATCTAGGTTGGTCATAACTTTCCTCCCAAGGAGTAAGCGTCTTTTAATTTCATGGCTGCAATCACCATCTGCAGTGATTTTGGAGCCCAGAAAAATAAAATCAGCCACTGTTTCCCCTCTTTCCCCATCTATGTGCCATGAAATGATGGGACCAGATGCCATGATCTTAGTTTTCTGAATGTTGAACTTTAAGCCAACTTTTTCACTCTCCTCTTTCACTTTCATCAAGAGGCTTTTTAGTTCCTCTTCACTTTCTGCCATAAGGGTAGTGTTGTCTGCATATCTGAGGTTATTGATATTTCTCCCAGCAATCTTGATTCTAGCTTGTGCTTCTTCCAGCCCAGCGTTTCTCATGATGTGCTCTGCATATAAGTTAAATAGTTTTAGGGGCTAATAAAATTTATTGAAGAAATTTTATCTTTTATCTGTAATCTTTTATTTCCAGAAATTTTACCTCAATTTTTTCCAGTTATATACAATTAAATATATCTAACTTTAAAAGAACAAGATTCTAGTGATCAAATTATTCTATGACTCCTATTGAAATGTAGTATCTATAGATAGATATATGTTCATACAGATAAATCATTCCTGAGACATATAAAGAGGCAAGAGATGCATTTACATTTACTAAGATATCTAAAATAATGATTACTAATATTAAAATTGTGATTACTTCAAGTTGTGGAATCAAGGGATTTCTTTCTACTTTACTTTGAAGCTGTCTGCTTTGTTTTATTATACTATAATGAGCTTGTGTCACTTTTATAATAGCAACAGAATTATTTGCTTCAAAAATTTTTTAAGTAAAGTGAAGTAAGCTGAGACTTCGGTCAACGTTCTGAATAATACATGAAGACAAATACTTACAAATGACCTAAGTCATTCTACACCCAGTAGTTACAATGAATTTGGGCTAAGTGTTTTTAAGTCTTTGCCATGCTTCTTATAATATAAATTGGTTAATTTGAAGAGCAAGGATGAAGTACACATTTCTTTGTATTAGAATAACATGTTACTCTTAAAAAATATGAGAATCCTCTTATCAATATGATGGAATTGTAACCACAGTCATTCTGATCAGTTTCTTGTTTACTGAGTAGCTGTTTTGTGTTTGGCATATAACTTGTCACTGACCTTTATGTTTCCCATCCTTCACTATTCTTAACAAACAACTAGAAATGTAAGCATTATCATTCTCAAATTTTTAAATGAACAAAACTGGATCTAGAAGAGCATAAGATCACGTGGAAAAAAGTTACTGGAAGAGGCTCAGGTTTTAGCCAGACAAAAATAACTACCCAATATATTTCTTTCCTTTGGCTACTCAATTACACTTTTTAATTGATATATTTCAAAAGTGGTACTGTAGAGCATTTGGGAAAGCATGATTCTTTCAAAAAACAGTGTGGATTAATGAGAAATATACATACCAGAAAATCAATTTCTCTCCTGCATCATGCCTCACAAACACACAGAAATGATTGCTGGTTGATTGTAAGTTGAAATTTTAAATCAAGAAAATTCACTTTTGGATATAAGATAGAATAGTATCTTCATGCCCCTGGGGCCTTGTTGTTTAAAAACACAGTAAGTCTGTAACTACCTCTGATGGCTCTGGACAGAATAAATCAAAAACCTTCCAGAAAGGATTCACCATTCTAAATGCCATTGAGAACAGTCATTATTCATAGGAAGAGATCAAAATATCAACATTAACAGGAGTTTGGAAGAAGGTGGTTCCAATCCTCACAGATAACTCTGAAGAGTCCAAGACTGCAGTGGATGAAGTAAACTGCAGATATAGAAACAGCAGAAGAGCTAGAAATGGAGGCTGAAGATGCGATGGAATTGCTGCAATTTCAAAACAAAGCTTTAACAGATGAGGAGCTGCTTCTTAGGGATGAGCAAAGAAAGTGGATTCTTGAGATAGAATCTAGTCCTGGGGGAGATGCCATGAAGACTGTTGATATAACAAAGATTTAGAGTATGACATAAAGTTAGTTAAGTAACAGCAGAGTTTTAAAGGACTGACTCGAATTTTGAAAGACATTCTACTGTGGGTAAAATGCTATCAAATAGCAGTATATGCTACAGAAAAATGAATCAGTAAAAGGACCAGTAAAAGGAAGAGTCAATTGATACAGCAAAGTTCACTGTTGTCTTGTTCTAAGAAATTGCCACAGACACCCCAGCCCGCAGCAACTACCACCCTGATCAGTCAGCAGCCACCAACACAGAGGCAAGACCTTCCACCAGCAACAAGACTACAACTCACTGAAGGCTCAGATGGTGATTACCGTTTTTTGGCAATAAAATACTTTTTAATTAAGATATGTACATTCTTTTTTAGACATAATGCTGTTGTAAACTTAATAGACTATAGTATAAATGTATCTTTATATGCACTGGGAAGACAAAAAATAGGTGACTCATGTTATTCCAATATTGACTTACTGTGGTGGTCCGGCAGCAAACGCACATCTCGGAAGTCTGCATGTATGTCAGAGCCAAGCTCAGTGCCCTGCTCAAGCTCACTCATCAGGTTACGGTTTAGAACCCCGTCAGCGCCTCCTGTCTTAACCACGCTCCTGAAATTAGTATGTCCACAGTGGTATAAATTAGCTTTATTTATTGTACTATCCAGGGCTTCCCAGGTGGGTCAGTGGTAAAGAATCCACCTGCAGTGCAGGAGACACAGGTTCAATCCCTGGGTCAGGAGGATCCCCTGGAGAAGGAAACGGCAACCCACTCCAATAATCTTGCCTGGAGAATTCCATGGACACAGGAGCCTGGCAGGCTACAGTCTGTGGGGTCACCAAGAATCAGACACAACTGAGCACAATGGCAATAAACTGTACTATCCATTCCTAACCCCAAGCTTAAGATATAAGGTTTTGGGCCTTAAAATGAATAAAGTGATAGTGAAGTTCTACCAGGACAGATTTAATCCACAACAGGTCCATAACATTCCAAGACTAAAAGTTGTAAAGTTATCCACAAAAGAATCATGTTCAAACAATCCACATAGCATTTTCAACTCAAAAAATCTCCTGTTCCTGAAAATCTCCTTCTATGTCACATTTCTGACAGTGATCTCAAATCATCTAGTGCTTTTAAACTGTTGTTAATTTTCATATCAAACACGTAGCAATGATAATAGGATGTTTTATGATTAGGGGTCAAATATGCACTGAGAGCTCATTTTTTGTTAAACACTGTGCCAGGCACTGGGGAAGAATGAATTGCAAACCAAAGCCCTTGCCTTCATGGGACTTATGCTGCAATAGGAAATACAGACTAAGGAGAGTAGTAAATAAGTGAATTAATAGGATACTGCAAATGCCATGAAATTGGCTGGCAGGGACAGGGGGACACAGATCACATGGTGCAAGGAGACTATTCTGATGAAAACATTAAGAGATGAGGATACACCAGCCATGTGCAGAGCAAGAAGGAGCTCTGGGCGGAAGCAACGCCCTGCAACAGGATCCCATGGGGACAGAGATACTTACTTTTAAAGACCACCAGCAGGTTTGGAACGTGTTTAAAGGGCACGTGTACAGGTGTAACTGAGTTGACAGCAGCAGGAAGGACGATCACTAACAGGCTGGACCACACGCCCCCCAATACTCGACTTACCTGTGTCCTCCCGCTGCTGGGAGTCAGTCACCAAGCTCTAGTTCCTGGACCAGGAGCTAAGTTATGAACAGTGCTTCTCCTCAGACACACATTGTAAAGTTACCATGAACGAGGCCCTGTGTGTACCACTCAGCATGCAAAGACGAGTACAACATTGCACAGCAACCCCTCAAAGGTCACGTGGTATCTACTGACCAGACAGCCAATGACTGCAGGCTGGGCTGACAAACACTCAGGGTGTACACAACTGCTCAAAGTAAGGCTGTGGCATGATGCACACCCCAGGGCAGGGTGCTCTTCCCTTCTGAGCAAAGCGTCGCGGGGTTTTCTTTCTGACACCTTCCAGCCTCACTTAGGAGCACTGGGTGGCTCTGCCTACAAGCTCCAGCTCGTTTCCCAAACAGGGCTTCATCAGTACGCACACCTCTTGCTTTCAGAGTCATCCTGGCAGGCTGGAAAAGCTCTCAACAAATCTCAGCATCTCTTACCCTCACAGATTTAGCAAGTGAGTCACTCTTCCACGAGATGTGATTTCCTAGGCTTCAGGGAGCCGACACTGCTTCGCGTTAATTCATTCAAGGCTGAATAGCTACACTGATGAGACAACTCCAAGGACCAGGTCCCAGTGCCTCTGGAGTTGCTCTCATTGCATCTCAATGCAGTTAATGATGGAGAAGAGAGACTGCTGTGACTTCTGCTTCACTGCTCGGTCAAGTTCAGCAGACCATTTCAAGGCTCTTGTTAGGAGCAGGAACTGCCACTGGGTAGCACTCTGAAGAGGAATCTCTCAGTAAGTTTCAGTGGTACCAAAGGTTGGGAGGGAAAAGCTTATCATGTGGGGCAACTTGTGACCTTTAAGAAAAGAAGTCAGTGTCTGACACAGTGTATTTCATTAACAAGGGCTCCGTGAAGAAGGATGGGACCATGGTGTGCACCGAGCAGCCAAGCTGGGAAAGTGTGAGGTTGGAGGACTGACATTTCCGCATGAGCTGGGAGCAGAGTCCTGTAATTCAAGGAGGCAGACAAAGCCCGGAGGAGCTGAAGAGGGAGGCAGGCCCTTGATGGGGAAGCAGCTCGCTCTGCAACACTGTTTCAGAGCATCAGCACCTGATCTCCTTGCATATTTCAGGTCTCTTATCTCAGGTCATCAGTTCAATTCAGCTCAGTTGCTCAGTCATGTCTGACTCTTTGCAACTCCATGAACCGCAGCACGCCAGGCCTCCTTGTCCATAACCAACTACCCAAACTTATGTCCATTGAGTCAGTGATGCCATCCAACCATCTCATCCTCTGTCGTCCCCTTCTCCTCCCATGTTCAATCTTTCCCAGCATCAGGGTCTTTTCAAATGAGTCAGCTCTTCTCATCAGGTGACCAAAGTATTGGAGTTTCAGCTTCAGCATCAGTCCTTCCAATGAACACACAGGACTGATTTCCTTTAGGATGGACTGGTTGGATCTCCTTACAGTCCAAGGGACTCTCAAGAGTCTTCTCCAACACCACAGTTCAAAAGCATCAATTCTTCGGCACTCAGTTTTCTTTATAGTCCAACTCTCACATCCTTACATGACTACTGAAAAAACCATAGCCTTGACTAGACGGACCCTTGTTGGCAAAGTAATGTCTCTTCTTTTTAATATGCTATCTAGGTTGGTCATAGCTTTTCTTCCAAGGAGCATACCCCAAAACAATTCTGATCATTTTTAAATATAATTCAGAAAAGTGCAGAGAGCTTCAAAAGACATTATAGCGAAAACTCACTAGGATCTGACTCATAGGGCTCTGGATACAACAGGAAAGATGTCTAAGAAGATACATAAAGAAACACTGTTAGGACATGATTTCACTCAATATTCTCTTTCCAGTAGTTTCTTACAGAAACTTCTGCTGTTATTCCCTCCATTACCTCAACTGTCCTTTAGAAATATGCTATTTTCATCACCCTTGGTTAGTGATGCATCAGAGGAATAAAGGAAGAAGAAAATGTGGCCCAGGACACAGGAAAGAGAGCAGTGAGCAGGACAAACACAGTGGTCGATGGAGGAAATCACACCAGGCAGTACCCAGAAAATACCATTCCCAGGGACACTTAGGATGCCTAGACTTTCCACACCACAGGGGTGGAGGTCTGAGCCATTCAGCAAAGATATCAAAGGAAAGGGCACCTGAGAAGGCTAGAGGACATGGGGTCACTCAGGTGACAGACAGTTGGTTTATTTAAGTTCTCTGGGTACAAATTCAGTCCAACTATGCCATGTACACTTATTTTCTTTGTACCTGAACTAGTTTCTGTGGTGGAGAGTTAATCCTAAATCCCCTTGCCAGGAGCTGCCCGTGAGCTCCAAGCGAGAAACAAACCTGCTAGAAACTGCCTGGGCTAGTTCATCCCCCTTCCTGCAAGTTAGGAGGCCCTTCTTCTCCTGCCTCCTTCCTGAAGGGAACTCAGTCCTGCTGCTGGCACCTTCGATGGGTTCATCTGAGTTGGAAAATTCAGTAAATTAAGCGCCCTCCATTTCCTTCCCCACAGCAGAGCCTGAAAAACATGGAAGACATGTCCTCCAGGACATTCTGGTCCTTCCTGTCTCTGCCCAGGGAAAGGGAAAGGAGGGTGCAGATGGGAAGACCTCTACATCATCAGCCTTCCCTTTGGGTCTTAGGGTTTTGCAACATAAAAGCCAACAGTTTGAAAAGCCAAAAGACTTTCTCTGCTTGTATGTAGCATATGACACCTCCTACACAAGGATAGGTAACTGACTAAAACACGGAGGAATAGGAGGTTAGAAACACAAAGAAGACATTTGGCTTTTTTTTTTTTTTTTTTTTTTTTTTTAATAGCATCCCTTGAGTGAAGTCCCCAAGATGGTGACACAGATTGTTCGCAACTTCACTCCCCTCACAGGAGCAACTAACAACAGTTTGTGCATAAGAGGGCACTAAGAGAATCCTAGAAAATGGGGTGAGGCCACACCCCTGCACCACAGACACCAAGGCAGACCGCGTCAAAGGGCAGGAGGAGCAGCAGCAGGCTGACTACTTGCCCGTCTGCCTGGCCAGCCCAGCACCACACCAAGTCTCCCCGCAGGGGTCGCCACACTGCGGTCCCCGCACCGAGGTCTCCCCGCGGGGGTCGCCACCCTGCGGTCCCCGCACCGAGGTCTCCCCGCGGGGGTCGCCACCCTGCGGTCCCCGCACCGAGGTCTCCCCGCGGGGGTCGCCACCCTGCGGTCCCCGCACCGAGGTCTCCCCGCGGGGGTCGCCACCCTGCGGTCCCCGCACCGAGTCTCCCCTGAGCTCCAGCTGCTCCAGAGGGAAGCGAGCCCAGTTGGACATCCAGCTCCCCATGCTGGGGTCTCTTCTTGGTCACCCCCACTCAAGTCTTACCCAAGGAGGAATGCAGGAGAATCTGTAGGGCTTGACCACAGGGAATGAAGACAGGGAAGGGGGAAGGTTTGTAACAACCAGCACTCAGGGCTTGGCAGGCCTGTTTCTACCTGCAGAGCCCAGGGAGTAGGCCAACCAGCCTCCGCTCCTCAGCAGAGCCGGGACAGTGATGCAGTCTGACCAAGGAAATCAGCAGGTCACAGGTCACCCAGATGCGGGTCCTCAAATGAAGGTTCTCTCTGGCTGGAGCCTGGTCTGCCCATCCCTCCACCCCAGGCATAGGAGCTGAGTCCGGGCCTGCCCACTGCCCTGTGTGGCTCCCTGCCAGCAAGCCTGGCAGAACACGCACACTGCTTACCTCAGTGATGCTCAAGCAGACAGCATGAGCTGGCAGGTGGAGTGGACCCCCCATCAGGCCTGGGAACTTGGGGCGCAGGTCATCTTGAGTTAAAACCCGGAACAGAAGCCTCGCTGAACCTAGAGCTGCTCCCTGCCCTGCCCAGGGCGCCAGTGCACCGCCCTGCCCACTGCCACAGGCCCTCCGGTCGCACCCGGAACAGAGCGTCCCGCAGAGCAAGGGTGGGGAACCTAGCTACACCTGGGCCTCGCGTCCAGCAGGCGGAGCGAAGGCGGTGGCTCTATTTGGCCATGGAATCTGGAGCGCAAGTCGGCCTGAGTCAAGAACCCAGAGAGCCGTGTGGGAATTGGAGCCGGTCCTCCTGCTCTGCGCGGAGCGGAGGGTAGTTCACAGCCCACCCGCGGCCGAGACCAGCCTTTGAACTATCCAGACAGGGGCCCCAGCCAGAGCACAGAGAGCCACATGGTCCTTCTTTCCTACAGCCCGCTTACAACCACGCTTGAGCAGAGAGCACGGAGCCACACCAGGGCCCCATCTGGCCAGGGAACTCGATGCGCAGTCTCACCCGACTCGGGTCCCCCAGCAACGAGCCGCGTGGGCTCCGGGACCACTCTGTGCACCCCCAGGCCGGGGCGCTCAGCCACAGCCCCGCCTCCCTCTGAGAGTAGGGACAGTCCTTCTAGGCTAGCAAACCTGTGCAGAGAAGGAGCACAGGGCCCAACCGACAGCATCTCTTGAGCAGGAACCAAGACAGCAGTGTATTCACCTGCTCCTGGCCAGTGGAACCCCGCCCCACGCACAGCCTAGGCCAGGGCCTTGCCCCAGCATAGACCCTGACAGCAGGCCCACTTGCCCACGAATGTAAAGCGTGGACACATATGAAACTCGAAGCTGAACTGACTGGAAGCACTGTC
This sequence comes from Cervus elaphus, assembly GCF_910594005.1. NCBI lineage: Eukaryota > Metazoa > Chordata > Mammalia > Artiodactyla > Cervidae > Cervus > Cervus elaphus. Next base: position 3,188,562 of record NC_057843.1, on the reverse strand, counting down.
TCTGCCAAGGCAAACCTGGAAAGTGTGGGAGAGGAAACCACCTTCTTCCATGTACAGATGCCAACAGGAGGAGCCAAGGGTCATGAAAAACCAGGTAACCATGACACCACCAAAGGAAACTAACAGAGCCTCAATAACTGACCATACAGAAACAGAGATGTTCACGCTGGCAAAGAATCCAGAATAATCAGCTTAGAGAAATTGAGTGAACTACAAGAACACACAGAGAGAAAACTAAATCAGTAAAATAATATACAAACAAAAAAGTTCAAAAAGCAATAGAAACCATGAAAAAAAGAGAAACAGAAATCCTAGAGGTAAAAACTACAACAGAACTGAAGAATTCAACAGAGCTTCAAACGCAAACGATTCATCTGTACCTTTCTTCTGTATTCCACATACATGCATTAATGCACAATATGTGTTTTTCTCTTTCTGGACCTATCTGCAGGGTAGGAGCAGAGATGCAGATGTAGGGAATGGGCATGTGGACACAGGTGGGAGGGGTTATGAACTGGGAGGTTGGCACGTGTGCACTGCTGCGTGTAAAAGAGATTGCTGCTGTTCAGCGGCTCAGTCCTGTCCAACTATCTGTGACTCCATGGACTGCAGCACGCCAGCCTTCCCTGTCCTTCACCATCTCCCAAAGCATGCTCAAACTCGTGTCCATAGAGTCAGTAATGCCATCTAACCACCTCGTCCTCGGTCATCCCCTACTCCTCTTGCCTTCAGTCTTTCCCAGCATCAAGGTCTTTTCTAATGAGTCAACTTCTCGCATCAGGTGGCCAAATATTGGAGCTTCAGCTTCAGCATCAGTCCCTCCAATAAATATTCACGATTGATTTCCTTTAGGATTGACTGGTGTACTCCTTGCAGTCCAAGGGACTCTCAAGAGTCTCCTCCAACACCACATTTCAAAAGCATCAATTCTTTGGTCCTTAGCCTTCTTTATGGTCCAACTGTGGTCATACAGATAGCGAGGTGGGAATGTGATGTAGAGTAGAGGGAGTCAGCTTGGCGCCCTGTGATGACCTACATGGGTTTTGGGGTGGGAAAAGGTCCCACCCCAAAGAGGGAAGGGATATATGTATACATATAGCTGATTCACTTCATTGTACAGCAGAAACTAACAGAACATTGTAAAGCAATTACACCCCAATTTTTAAAAAAAGAAATGAAAAAGCACACTAAATCATGCAGAAGAAAAACATCAGTGACCTAGAACACAGAACATTTGAAATTATCCAGTAAGAGGCGGAAAAGAAGAAAAGAATGAAGAAGAGTGAAGAAAGCCTAAAGGGTACTATCAAAAGAAATAATATCTGCATTATAGGAATTTCTCTCCTCTATAGAAGAGGAGAGAAAAGAGGAGAGAAAGTATATTTAAAACAATAATGACTTCCTGGGGAGAGAAATGAACATCCATTTCCATGAGGCCTCAAAGACCCCAAATAGGTTAAACTCAAAAAGGGCTACACTAAGTTACAATAAAACTTCATTCATTACAACATAAAAAGCCAGTGTAAAACTTACTGGTAATAGTAAATATTATGGACTTGGTAATTCATGGGCTTCCCTGGTGGCTCAGTGATAAAGAATCCACCTGCCAATGCAGGAGAAGCAGGTTCAGTCCCTGGGTCAGGAAGATCCCCTGGAGAAGGGAATGGTTACCCACTCCATATACCTGCCTGGAGAATTCCTTGGACAGAGGAGACTGGTGGGTTACAGTCCAGAGGGCCCCAAAAGAGTCAGACATGACTTAGTGACTAAACAACAATAATGGTAAATATATAGCTAAAGTTCAACTCTGTACTATGGTAACAATGGTGCAAAGTTCACTTAACAACTCTCCTTTAAAAGAGTTATTGCAATCTGTATTTTAATAATTTTACAAAATTAAGTTGTTAATAAATTTAAAATAAGATGTTATAATTTTAAGATATTTTATGTAAGCCTTATAGTAACTACAAGGGAAAACTTGTCACAATTATCTTTTTCTTTGATAAAGAAATCAAAACATACTGCTACCAAAAGACATCAAAACACAAAAAATACATCAGGATAAGAAGCAAGGAACAATGGATCCATAAAGCAGTCAGAAAATAATAAACTAAATGACACTTGTAAGTACTTATCTATTAATAATTGCTTTAAATGTAAATAGATTAAAATTTACAATCAAAATATATAGATGGCTGAAGAAACTTTCAAAAAAGATCCAACAACATACTGCCTACAAGAGACAAACTTTAACCTTAAAGATACATATAGAGTGAAGCAATGGAAAAAGATATTCCTAGCAAATGATAACCCTCCAAAAATAGTGGGTATCTATACTTATATCAGACAAAATAGACTTTAAACTTAAAATGGAAAAAGAGACAAAGAAGGTCATTACACAATGATAAAGCAATTAATACACCAAGAAAATAAACAACTGTAAATATTTAGGCATCCAACATCAGAGTATCTAAAATTAAACAAAAACAGACCAAATGAGAGATAAAAAGCAATACAGTATAAAACAGTAATAGATGAGACTTTAATATTCCACTCTCAACAATATATATTTCATCCAGAGAAAATCAATAAGCAAACAGTAGATTTGATTGACATTGTAGGGCCCTATGTACCAAATAGACATATGTAAAATATTCTATCTGAAAATAGCAGAATAAAAATCCATCCGAAGCACATATGCTGTATTTTCTAAATAGACTATATGTCTGGTCTCAAAACCAGTCTTAGCAATTCAAGAAGATTGAAAGCATGCCATTCCCTGACCACAATGAAATGAAACTGGAAACTAATAACAAGAGGAAAACAGTAAAACTCACAAAAACATGGAAATTAAACAACCTTCTCCTGAACAAATGGATTAAACAAAACTAAAGAAGAAATTTAAAAGTTTCTTGAGACAAATGAAAATGGAAGCACAACATGGAAAAATTGATAAAGTGAGTAAAGTAGAAGTTGCTCAGTCATGTCCAAATCTTTACAGCCCCATGGACTGTAGCCCACCAGGCTCCTCTGTCCATGTGATTCTCCAGGCAAGAATACTGGACTGGGTTGCCATTTCCTCCTCCAAGGGATCTTCCCAACCCAGGGACTGAACCCAGGTCTCCCCCATTGCAGGCGGATTCTTCACCATCTGAGCCACCAGGGAAGCCATAACACAGAAAAATTGATAGGACCCAGCAAAAACAACGCTAAGGCAATTGTTCATAGCAATAAATATATAAGAAACAAGAAAGATCCCAAATAAGCAACTAACTCTGCACCTCAATTAACTAGAAAAAGAAAAACTTAAGCTCAAAGTTAGCAGGAGAGAAATAACAAAGATTAGAGCAGAAATAAATAGAAAATAGGAAAACAATACAAAAGATTGAGTTGCTTCTTTGAAAAGATATACAAAATATAAAATTTTTGGATAGACTAACCATGTTGAAAGAAGAAAGAGGACACAATTCAACAAAATTATAAATGAAAGACAAGTATTACAACTGATACCACAGAAATATAAAGGATCATGAGAAGCTACTATGAATATATATACCAAGAAACTGTACAACCTAAAAGAAAAGATTGAATCAATAATAACCAATTTCCCAACAACAACCAAAAAATCTATGACCAATTGGATTCACTGATGAATTTTTTAAAATATTTAAAAAAAGGATTAACACCATTCCTTCTCAAACTCTTCCAAAAAACTGAAAACGAGGGAACACTACAAAACTTATTTATGAAGCCAATTTTACCCTGATACCAATGCCAGAAAAGGACATTACAAAGAAAGAAAATTATAAGGTCAATATCCCTAATGAATATTAACATAAAAATTCCCAATAAAATACAAGCTAACTGAATTCAGCAGCAAATTAAAGGATTATTCACTGAAACTAGACCCATATCTTACACAATTACAAAAATTAACTCAAAATGGATTAAAAGACCTAAATGTAAGACTGGAAACCATAAAACTCTCAGAAAAAAAAGCATAGAACAAAAGCTCTATGACATGGATCTGGCTAATGATTTTCTTGATATGACACCTGAAGTACAAGCAACAAAAACAATATCAAAATGAGGCTACATCAAACTAAAAAGTTTTGCATAGCAAAAGAACTGATCAACAAAATGAACAAACCTACAAAATGGGAAAAAAATGTTTGCAAGCCATATGTCTAATAATGGGTTAAAATTCAAAATATATAAATAATGCAAACTCAATAACAAAATAATAAATATTTATAAATAAATAAACAAAATAATAAAATTCAATTTTAAAATAGACAAAGGGCCTGAGTACACATTTTTCCAAAGAAGATATGTGAAGGGCAAATAGATACATGAAAAGATGCTCATCATCACTAGTCATTCAGAGAAACGCAAATCAAAACCACAGTGGGATATCACACCACACTTGCTAGAATGGCTGTCATCACAATCATGAGAGATAAATGTTAGAGAGGGTGTGGAGAAAAGGGGACACTTTAGCGCTGTTGATAGTACTATAAATTGATGCAGCCACCATTGAAAACAGTGGAGGGTCCTCAAAATTTTAAAAATTGAACTACTGTGTAAGCCAGCAATTTCACTGATGGAAACATATCCAAAGAAAACAAAAACACCATGCCAAAGAGAGACCTGAATCCCCTATGTGCATAGCAGCATTGTTCACAATAGCCGAGGCACGGAAACACAGACGGGTGAATGGATAAAGACGCTGAGACGTATATAAATATAATGATTTGTGTGCATGTGCATTCACTATGCAACATTGTACCTACATGTATGTGCCATATTACTCAGCCACAACAAAGAAGAAAATCCTGTCATATATGACCACATGCATGGACCTTGAGGGTATTATGATAAGTGTCAGAGAAGACAAATGCTGTATGAAGTCCCTTATATGTGGAATTAAAAAAAAAAAAAAACCAAAGTCATAGGAAAAAAGATCAGATACATAGTTACCAGAGGCAGGGGATGGGGAAGGAGGAACTGATTGCATGAACATGGCCAAAAGGTACATTCTTCCTGTTATAAACAAATACTGAGGATGCAATATACAGCATGATGACTGCAGCTAACACTCTTGTATGTTTGAAAAACGTTAAGAAAATAGATTCTAAGAGTTCTCATCATAAGAATAACAGCAGTTTTTTCCTTTCTTTTTTGTTATCTACAAGATAATGGACATTAACTAAACTTGTGATAATTATTTATTGTAAGTGTAAGTCATTTTCTGTATTCCTTAAATCTACACAGTACTGTATGTCAATTGTCTCAATAAAACTGGATGAAATAATTTTAACAGTATCCCTTTATATAAAAAATATATTTTTCTGTTATTCATTACATGGCTAGTCTTCCTCACAAAGCAGAAGGTACCCCATCATTGCTTGTCCCGCGCCTGCTGTAGGAAACATCAGTTGTCTGCTAACAGGGTGGTGCTGAGTCCTGGCCACTCTGGGTCTGCAAAATCTGCATTCCTGGGGCATTCTGTCCTCCAGGTACTCAGCAAGGTGCTTTAAACATTATGACTCCTTAATAAGCATTTGTTCCATGCAATGTTCCGATGCTGAGGAAGCAAAGCTCTGAGGGGCACACGGTACGGTGGGGGAACAGACAGACACAAATGCACACGCGAGCATGCGGGTGTCAGTGGGGAGAAGCGGGGTGTTGAGAGAACCGTGCCACCCCTCTATGTCGGCAGTTAGGAAAGGTCTCACTGGGCAGGGAACATGCAAGCCCGTGGTGGTAGATGCAGCCAGAGGTAAAGGCAGAGAGGAGTTTCTAGAGAGAACAAGCTGGGCGGAGCTGGCGTAACCGGAGCAGGTGTGCAGGGGAGGCGGTGGCCGGTGAGGTCAAGGGCCACCAGGCCAGAGCCTGTGGACTGTGGTCCCAGTGGGGTTGGCTTTGATGCTGAGTCCCCTGGAAGCGAAGGCAGGGTGTGAGCAGAGAAATGGCATCATCTGACTTGGTATTAGTGGTATTCTCTCACTGCTGGGGGGGCGGTGGGGAGGGGCCGGGTGGCCAGGGCAGGAGCAGGTGATGGCAGGTAAGGGGTTTGCCATAATCAAAGTGCCTGGGGGCTGAGGCTTGTTCCCGGTGACAGTGGGGGCCATGGTGAGCTGAGACACCAGTGCATTCTACATAGTTTGAAGGTGGCGCCCACGGGGCCAGCTGTGTGTTCAAACCCCCTGGGTGTCACGGCCTTGTGCACATGTGACTGCACCACCTCCCCACCAAGCTCACTTCCACCCCAATCTCAGCCCTTAATCCACCAGAGACTTGTCCTGTAGCATCAATGGAGCCTGCACGAGTTCAGCAAGCAGAGGTGAACTAATAACAACCACCTCCGGGGATGTTCCGACAGCAGCCCTCCAAAGGTATCCTCCCAGCTTCTCCACCTTTACCCTCTGTGATCCGATTGCTTCTCAGTTTACATGGAGGCCTTTGGATGACATTGAAGGAATTGGGCCCAGCCTTCTCCTCTGCTCCAGAAATTGCATGGCTAGCTGTCTCCCCAAGAAAGGCAGAACTTGCAGGTAACTCCTCATCTTCTTGGTAATAAAATTCCTGATCTATGCCATGTCTTTGTCCCATTTCTCAAAACGACATGCTAACAAAAGGTCACAGGCTGGTCCCATGCCCTGTGTACTTTGCAAGGTAATACGTTCTGGAAAGAAAAGCTTCACTAAAAGGTCAAAACACAGAATCTATTTTCCTGGCTATAAAGTACTGAACATTTCCTTAGATTCATGGATCACGCTTAGTCACCAAAACGGCATCAACTTTCCTTCATACTAATGAGAATTTTTAAGTATCAAAAATCAGGGGGAAAAAAGAAACAAAGCAAAATACACAAAGGGCCTTGATCCACTTAGGTACCTGTGAAATCACTTAAATTCCTTATCCCACCCTGGAATATACACGCAGACCAAACGTATTTCACATGGCTTTGGTTAATAATGATGCCAATTTTCTTTGCAGTTTTCAAGTAAGTGAAGGTGAAAGCAAAAGTAGATCAGTCGTGTCCGACTCTCCGCGACCCCATGGACTATACATACGGTCCATGGAATTCTCTAGGCCAGAACACTGGAGTGAGTAGCCGTTCCTTTCTCCAAGCGATCTTCCCAACCCGGGGGTCAGACCCAGGTCTCCAGCATTGCAGCTGGATTCTTTACCAACTGAGCTATCAGGGAAGCCCTTTCAAGGAAAGTTGACTTTAAATTTGAATAAATTGAATTTACTATAAAAATTAATCCCATTTTAAAATCAAGAGTATGTCCCTTTAATGGCAAACAATCCCAGGCACACTGAGATGAGAGTTTTTAACCAGAGTGAGTTAGGATGACACAGCCAGCAGACACATTCTGGACACCAAGGTGGCTCGTTGGCTCCCAGGGCAGCCCTCCAGGCTTCCGGCTACTCCCAGGACTCCGTCCACTGTGCAGAGGTCCTCCTGAGCCACTGACCTAAACTAGAAACCTCACTACTCCCTGGAATCCTCCAGCTTCTACCACATTCTTCCCTTTCATCAGGCAATTTCAGCAGCTATTACCGTGGCCCCTGCACATCACATTTTTTCAACAAGTCATTGGTGTGTGTGTGTGTGTACACGCACATGTGCACTGTCTACCACTCAGCAAATTTCCTTCCTTTGTTAAGTCTCTAAGTTAAAAATTAAGGATATTGCGTTTGCTCCCTGTGTTAATCTTTTAAAGATATGGCAGTAAACTGCATACAGGATGAAGGTATAATCTTCTTTGTTAAGTTTTACCATTGATGCTTTTGAACTGTAGTGTTGGAGAAGACTCTTGAGAGTCCCTCGGACTGCAAGGGGATCCAGGCAGTCCATCCTAAAGGAGATCAGTCCTGGGTGTTCATTGGAAGGACTGATGTTGAGACTGAAACTCCAATACTTTGGGCACCTGATGCAGAGAGCTGACTCATTTGAAAAGACCCTGATGCTGGGAGGGACTGGGGACAGGAGAAGAAGGGGGCGACAGAGGATGAGATGGTTGGATGGCATCACTGACTTGATGACATGGGTTTGGGTGGACTCCGGGAGTTGGTTATGGACAGGGAGACCTGATGCGCTGTGATTCATGGGGTCGCAAAGAGTCGGACACGACTGAGTGACTGAGCTGAGCTGAACTGAACCATTTTGGTGACAATCATGACAAGAAAGGCACCAGAGCAGTGTGATCATGGGAATACGACATAAAGGGGATGAAGCTGCTCCAGATGACGTGGCACTTTCTCTCTGGGGAAACAAGAGCTCCCATATCTAAGTGCCTCCCTTATGAATGCAGTATCAGAGGTTGGGTTTCTGTTGTTGTTTTGACTTGTTTTATCTTTAAAAATATTGGGGATGCTGTAAGACTCCCTTGTCTTCAGTTCTCATAACCTCTAAAAAATGTTAGAAAAATTAATAACATTTTTAAAATAGCACCCCTTGCTCAGTATTATCTTTGTAGAATGAATAAAATGAATATTTAAAAAACTGCTTTTCAAACTACATATTTTACACATAAAGATGCATATCAGGTGTGTAAAAAACCATTTATCATAGAACCTAAATAAATAAATCTCCAAACCTAATTTTTCTACCATTCTAATTAAAATTGGCAAAAATAAAATACATATTTTTTTATTTTCTCTTTTAAAAAAATAGTGTTTATCCAAGTTCTTAGAAAAGGAATCCCTTGGCAATGTGATATCTTATATGTAAGAAAAAATCAAATACATGTTGAAGCAGGGTATCAATAATGATACCAAATCTAGAACTCCTCTGTCACATCTGCGGAGACAAGAATTTATTCACTTATTTACCTCCAGGAGAAGAAAACACCTAGTGTTTATAGAGGCTCAGTTATGTTGCTTTAAAGAATACATTCATACTCTGAATTCGCATGCTTCCCTTCACCAACACTTGCCCAAAGCAGAGCCCAGGATGGTGGGCCCAAACCCTCCCACCACCAACTTGAACTTTGTAACCAAGTCCTGGCTCTGTCAGAGCTTCTGATAATTACCAAAATTGCAGGATGTCTTAATCCATTGCTACCATTTGGGTTTAAAAAATAAACAGCAGCAGAACAAGTTCTTTCTGGATTACCAATTTGGCGGGGGGGGGGGGGGGTGGAATATAGAATTTAATCTTGAACTTGGCCATGATAGATGGATAAAGAAAATCAGTATAGCTAAATGAATCAGTTCAGTTCAGCCACTCAGTCGTGTCCTTTTCAACCCCATGGACTGTAGCACGCCAGGCTTCCTTATCCATCACTAACTCCCAGAGCTTGCTCAAACTCATGCCCATTGAGTCAGTGATGCCATCCAACCATCTCATCCTCTGCTGTACCCTTCTCCTCCTGCCTTCAGTCTTTCCCAGCATCAGGGTCTTTTCTAATAAGTCAGTTCTTCCCATCAGGTGGCCAAAGTACTGGAGCTTCAGCTTCAGCATCAGTCCTCCCAATGAATTTTCAGGACTGTTTCCTTTGGGATTGACTGATTTTATCTCACTGCAGCCCAAGGGACTCTCAAGAGTCTTCTCCAGCACCACAGTTCAAAAGCATCAATTCTTCAGCATGCAGAGTTCTTTATACTCCAACTTTCACATCCATACATGACCACTGGAAAAACCATAGCTTAGACTAGACGGACTTTTGTCAGCAAAGTAATGTCTCTGCTTTTTAATATGCTGTCCAGGCTGGTAATAGCTTTTCTTTCAAGGAGAAAGCGTCTTTTAATTTCATGAATGCAGTCATCATCTGAAGTGATTTTTGGAGTCCAAGAAAATAAAGTCTGTCACTGTTTCCATTGTTTCCCCATCTATTTGCCATGAAGTGATGGGACCAGATGCCATGCTCTTAGTTTTTAGAATGTTGAGTTTCAAGCCAGCTTTTTCACTCTCCTCTTTCACTTGCATCTCAAGGCTGTTTAGTTCTACTTCGTTTTCTGCCATAAGGGTGGTGTTATCTGTGTATCTGAGGTTATTGATACTTCTCCTGGCAATCTTGATTCCAGTCTGTGCTTCATCCAGCCCAGCATTTCACATAATGTACTCCGCATAGAAGTTAAACAACCAGGGTGACAATATACAGCCTTGACATGCTCCTTTCCCAATGTGGAACCTGCCCTTTGTTCCTTGTCCAGTTCTAATTGTTGCTTCTTGACCTACATATAGATTTCTCAGAAGGCAGGTCAGGTGGTCTGGTATTCCCATCTATTGGAGAAAGTTGGCTTAAAACTCAACATTCAGAAAACTAAGATCATGGCATCCAGTCCCAAAACTTCATGACAAGTAGACGGGGAAACAGTGACAGACTTTATTTTCTTGGGCTCCAAAATCACGACTGAACTAAACTGAACTGAAGAATTTTCTACAATTTGTTGTCATCCACACAGTCAAAGGCTTTGGCATAGTCAATAAAGCAGAAGTAGATGCTTTTCTGCAACTCTCTTGCTTTTTCTATGATCAAGGAGATGTTGGCAATTTGATCTCTGGTTCCTCTGCCTTTTCTAAATACAGCTTGAACATCTGGAAGTTCTTGGTTCACGTACTGTTGAAGTGTGGCTTGGAGAATTTTGAACATTACTTTGCTAGAGTGTGAGATGAGTGCAATTATGCGGTAGTTTGAACATTTTTTGGAATTGCCTTTCTTTGGGATTGGAATGAAAACTGACCTTTTCCAGTCCTGTGGCCACTGCTGAGTTTTCCATATTTGCTGGCATATTGACTGCAGCACTTTCACAGCATCATCTTTTAGGATTTGAAATAGCTCAACTGGAATTCCATCACTTCCACTAGCTTTGTTCATAGTGACACTTCCTAAGGCCCACTTGACTTCACATTCCAGGATGTCTGGCTCTAGGTGAGTGATCACACCATTGTGGTTATCTGGGTCACGAAGATCTTTTTTGTATAGTTCTGTGTATTTTTGCCACCTTTTCTCAATATCTTCTGCTTCTGTTAGGTCTATACCATTTCTGTCCTTTATTGGGCCCATTTTTGCATGAAATGTTCCCTTGGTATCGCTAATTTTCTTGAAGAGATCTCTAGTCTTTCCCATTCTATTGTTTTCCTCTTTTTCGTTGCAATGATCACTGAGGAAGGCTTTCTTATCTCTCCTTGCTATTCTTTGGAACTCTGCATTCTGATGGATGTATCTGTCCTTTTCTCCTTTGCCTTTAGCTTCTCTTCTTTTCACAGCTATTTGTAAGGCTGCCTCAGACAGCCATTTTGCCTTTTTGCATTTCTTTTTCCTGGGGATGTTCTTGACCTGCATACAGATTTCTCAGGTAAATGAATATTCTCAACTATTCTCAGCTAAGTGAATATTCTCAGCTATTCTCACATAAGTGAATACTCAGGAGAAATAAATACTTTGTTGGTTTTACAAACATAGACAGACATTGGGCCTCCTGGTGGCTCAGATGGTAAAGAATCTGCCTGCAATGCAGGAGACCCAGGGTTTGATCCCTGGGTTGGGAAGATCACTTGGAGAAGGGAATGGCAACCCACTCCAGTATTTTTGCCTGGAGAATCCCATGGACAGAGGAGCCTGGTGGGCTACAGTCTATGTGGTCACAAAGAGTCAAACATGACTGAGCAAGTAACACACACAGAGACACGCACCATTCCAGAGAATTTTTTAAAAAGTAACCGGTAACCCAGCTGGAAACGGAGACTGGAAGGCCGCATTTACTTGGTCTGTATGTAAGTTATCAAAACATAACAAACTAACGCAGAGGCTTCTATCTTGTAAGAAAGGAGGGAAGAAAGATTGAAGACAGGCAGGCAGGGAAACTGTTCACTGTTTCTCAATTTTCCCTGATTGCTAAAACTGATAAGAGTACCTGGTGACAGCTTAGAATCTAAGCCTTAGATACTACATAAGTCTACTGGTCATGCTATTTATTTCAACTGGTTGACACATAGGGTCATCAAGCTTCTAAGAACTCAAAGAAACCATGAGAGAACACTAGACTAAAACAGTTAACATACAGAAGTATGAGCTTAAGAACTCACCGATAAACCAGTCCAGGTAATTCTCTGAGGCAGATATTAAGTCCACATGGTTTTTAATTTATCTTTATAACAAGTAAACTATTTCCAGGAAGTATGTATTTCATCAATGGACTTGAAAAATAAGAATTATTATTTTTATAAAAGACCATTTTAACTATGGAAGTTTTCATCCTAATATTGATGTTGTATATTGGTATCAGATATTCTAATATCTAACTTCTGTAAGATGTTACAAAAAACTCAAATGATCTTTTTAGCCATCCAAAATAGCACAAACATATGGTTACTTAAATTACTTTTCCAGAAAATAGTTGTCTTAGAAACTATTTCAGAAATAATCTGATAACAGGTATGTGTGCTCCATTACTCAATCGAGATAGCAGCCTTCTATGCTCTTTGAACTTCTTTTAAGAGACAGGTGAAGGGTCATAGTAATAAAAGAACTTAGAGACCAAAGTAAGGACTGCTTTCAAAAGGTTAACAAAAATGCAACTGATTGTGAAAGAAGAAAACACCATATCATATAAACAAAGACTGTGCTGTGTGCTGTGCTTAGTCATGCCCAACTCTTTGTGACCCCATGGACTGTAGCCCTCCAGGCTCCTCTGTCCACGGGGATTCTCCAGTCAAGAATACTGGAGTGGGTTGCCACGTCCTCTTCCAGGGGATCTTCCCAACCCAGGAATTGAACCCAGGTCTCCCGTGTTACAAGTGGATTCTTTACCATCTGAGCCACCAGGAAAGTCCAAGAATACTGGAAAGGGCAGCCTATCCCTTCTCTAGGGGCTCTTCCTGACCCAGGAGTTGAACCAGGGTCTCCTGCATTGCAGGCACATTCTTTACCAACTGAGCTATCAGGGAAGCCCAAGCAAAGACTAGATGCTGTTTATTGCTTCTTTGAAATAAAGAAAAATCATCTAAAAAATATGAATAAGTCAGCAGATTATGTTTTTAAAAATTAGTAAATGAACCATTGACTATCTTTACTGTGAAGATGTATATTCATTGCATATGGGAGGCTTGACTTTTGATATAATATACATAAGAACAGCAATACTACAATAAATAACAAAAATAAACATGCTCTTTGGGCAAGGTGCATTGTTATGTGCCATATGGAGCATAAATGAATTAAAGATATATTCAACCATTATTTTCAAGTGGGGAGGTTGTTTCAGGTTCTGTTTTAAGTGTTTTACATAAGTTATCTCTGTGATCACCACAATAGCATCATAAAATAAGTAATGTTATCACCATGTTAAAAGAAGGATTTTTTTTTTTTTTTGATGTTATACTTTTAGAACTTGGCAACTAGAACATTCCTAAATGGTAGTTTTCTAAGACTATCCAAGAAAGGGCAAATCACAGAGGATTATTGATCCGTTCAATTTGTTATTTTCTATCCTGTCTCAAAAATAACATGAAACAATATACAAAGTGCGGGTTTAAAAGGTTAACAAATTGTGATAGTACTTTAGAACCATAAAAATAAAATGTAAGCAGGTGAATCATAGTAAGTTCCCAGGATCAGAAAGAAGTTTAATAAATTCCTCAGGAGAGACAATTTTTTTCCTTCCTGGAACTAAGTTCTAAAAGACTGTCTCGGGTGGGGATTTACAGGGCACATTAAATAATGTAATAGGCGGTGTCAGAATCAATGAAGGGGCAAATGTCATAAGCTTCTTGCTTGCTGCGGCCTCCATACACCTGCAAACAGCCCATGACACCACAGTGCCAGGAGGGCCTCTGCAAAGGACAGACTGATGCCAAACACACTGCTTTTCAGCCACAGGATCTGACTCAAGGACACAGCTTCAAGCCTGCCAGCCTCCAGTGCTGGTTACTGCTGGCATTATTATTATTTCTAATAATGCTTCTTTCAAATGGGGCATTTTTTCCTTTTTAAAAATTTATTTATTTTAAAGGATAATTGCTTTACAATCTTGTCTTGGTTTCTGCTATATATCAACAGAAATCAGCCATACGTATGCTCATGGGAAATTTTTTAACAGGCTGGAATAGGGCAATTTGGGTTTGTTTTAGGACAAGAGCCTAGTAAGTTCCTTGATCTGGGCCAACACCACAGGATATCAGCCAGTATCTTATATCCATTCTCACACGGGACTCAGGGAACCACTAGGAAAAAAAGATCTTTCTCAGCAGGTCACTTCTGATCCACTCCTGGAGAGATTACATTGTACAAGGATAGAAATCAATGGTCATGAAAATTGTACAATGTCAATTCAATAACACACTTCATCTTCAGCATAGCTTTGTATTCCAAAATGTAATGCTTAATAACAATTATTATAATGACATAAGAAAGAATCAATCTTTTCCCAAAGAGTATTTGGAAGATTGTGGTTTCCAAGGATAGAGATGAGGGTTATTTTGAAGTTATATTAGAGATTCTTTTGCGTTATATTCTTAAATCTAAGATTTTTATGCTGTTTTGGATAACCCATATCCTTTCTAACTCTATATTAAGGGATTCACCATTATACAGAAATTTATCATTTCAAAAAGGAGATTGGCATTTAAATAATTTAGATTGATGGCATTAAACTGTGATTTCATTTTCTTCATTTTCTACATGAGTAGAAAACAGACATTTCAACCAAGTTGCATGAATTTTACAGGCTGGGGAAAGCTGAAGACAGCAAAACATTAGACTCTTTGAAATCCCCAAAGCAGTAAAAGTTTCACGTCACAGACTTAACTACAGCATTAGCAAAGCCTCAAAGGAGGCTCAGGTCACTTTCTGAAAGCTGCAGAAAAGTGACTGAAGGCACGGGAGCGGCCCCAGTGCACTGAGCAAGGCTTCTTCCGCAACAAAACTCAGTTTGTCTTAAATATCTTCTAAACCACACACACTGCGTCACTCACTCAGCGAAATCTCCCAAGCACAGAGTCCTCTTCTCCTTGTCATGTATCAAAAAAAAACAAGCAAGCAACCCCATCAAAAACAGACAGAAAACCTAAATAGGTATTCTTGTTCCAAAGAATACATACAATGACCAAGAGGCACATGAAAAGATGCTCAGCATCACTCATTATCAGAGAAATGCAAATCAAAACTGTAGTGAGGTAATACCTCACACTGGGCAGAATGGACATCATCAAAAAGTCCACAAGCAATAAGTGCTGAAGAGGGCATGGAGAAAAAGGAACTCTCCTACACTGTTGGTGGGAACGTAAATGAGTGCAACCACTATGGAGAGCAGTACGGAGGTTCCTTAAAAAATTAAAAATAGATCTACCATGACTTAGCAATCCCACTCGTGAGCATATATCCAGAAAAGATGAAAAGTCTAATTCAAAAACAATCATGCACCTCAAAGTTCAATGCAAAACTACTTACAAAGAAGTCATATATATATATGTGTGTCATATATATATATAAAAAACACCACTCACACACATACAATAGAATATTATTCAGCCATAAGAATGAAATAATGCCACTTGCAGCAACATAGATGGACCTAGAGATTATCATACTAAGTGAAGTAAGTCACACAGAGAAAGACAAATATCATATGATATCATTCAGATGTAGAATCTAAAAAAAAAAAAACAAGATATAAATGAACTTATTTACAAAACAGAAGGAGACTCACAGACACAGAAAACAAACATAAGGTTATCAAACAGGAAAGAGGGAGAGGGATAAAATAGGAGTTTGAGATTAGCATACACACACTATATAAAGTAGACAAACATCAAGGACCTACTGCATAACATAAGAAACTATATTCAATATCGTGTAATAACCTATACTGAATAGATATATACATAGAACTGAATCATTTTGCCATACCCCAGAAACTAGCATTGACATTGCAAATCAACTATACTTCAATAAAAAGTTGTTTTGAAAGAATGCATATATTCATATAACCAAAAAGAAAACAAATTAGCTGCTTTTACCTACTATATGCTATTTGATTTTTTTTTTTAACCAAGGCGGTTAACTGCTAAGCTGAACATTAAGAGTCATATGGCTCAATCAGAAACTAATGTTATTCTGTGCAGTGCTGACTTCTAAATTTCCTCTGTGAGCCTAGGTCTTTACCTAACACTGCCTGAAGTCTCTGAGAAAGTCAATAACCTCTTCAACCACTGTTAAATAGTAAGATGACCTCCATTCACTTTCAAGCATAAGAACAGTCATAAATACTAATAGATCCAGCCTGGTGCAGTTTTCTAAGAGTCTGACTTTTATTTAAAGTTGAACCTCTTGCCTCTCCTGGGCGAGACAAGCTTGGGAGGCTCTCACCAGGTTATATTCAACTTCGGTACTAGTTCCCCACCCCTTGCTTCTGCTCCTCTGATCTGGGCAGGTTTGGAGCAGAGGGAGGGCAGAACAAGTGTCAAGGGCCAGTTTCCCCAGGCAGGCGGGGATGTGACTGTTCGCTCCCACGGACAGCTAACTCCTGTCCTGGGATGGCACGTGTGGACTTCAGGCCAGGCTGAGGACAACAGCTCCGATGGAAATCCAGGAGCCCATCCCCCGCTGCAGAGTTCTCCAAGAACAGAGTTTAAAAGGGCTTGAGAGCGGCTCTCTCCCCTTGGGGACTCACTTCTGGTCCACAAGAAGCACCCTCGTGCAGGCTCGCTCATCACCAGCGCCTGATCCACAAATGAATTTTACAGGCTGGGGAAAGCTGAAGACAGCAAAACATTAGACTCTTTGAAATCCCCAAAGCAATAAAAGTTTCATGTCACAGGCTTAAATACAGCCTTAGCAAAGCCTCAAAGGAGGCTTGGGTCATTTTTTGAAAGCTGCAGAGAAGTGACTCTGCCTCATTGCTCCGCACGCCCTAGAAGAACTGGCCTCTTGCCTTAGAGCCCTGGACACGAGGCACCTATTCCCCACCCACGCCTGTGCTCCTCCGACCGCTTGGTGTTCTCTGATCCTGCAGCGCCCTCTCCTGGACCTTCACTTTGCAATTCATCTTCGCAATTCGGGAAGATGCTAAATTCACGGCATTCAGAAGAGCTCTGCTCTCTTGACTCCCCCGCAGCGGGGACACGTCTGTCACATCCTGTGATTCATCACTGAACGTATATGCAAAGGAAGCAAGGTTTCCAACAGTGTGTGCCCCTCACCATCCAAAAGTAGAGATGGATGGGCATCTAAAGCTTCTGCTACGATATCAGAACTAAAGGAAAATCCCTGTAGCCTCTCTCCTGGTATATCAGAAACATGAAACTAAAACACCATGGGCCAGCTCCCTCATCTCTTCTGCTCAGGGGAAACCATACCCAATTTTTATTTTAAAGATAAGCGGTCTTCTTGTGTAACAGCCCTAGGTATCCCTGCAAAGACTCAGGGAACACTCCTTAAAGCAGTTGATTCTCCCTGAAAGATCTCCTTTAGGTATAAGACAACTTGGGGCTTTCTGTCAGACCCAGGCATAAGCTTGTTCAAGAGGGGTGTAGTTATTCATCATTACACATTAATCTCCTGGATTCCATCTCCAAGATTCCAGCTATTTCCAGCAACTCCAGAGCTGCATGAGTGTGTGTGGTCTGTAGTGCATTCCACTAGATTCGGGATCCACTAGATTCAAGAAGCTACAATACTTTGGCCACATGATGCAAAGAATCAACACATTGGAAAAGACCCTGATGCTAGGAAAGACTGAAGGCAGGAGGAGAAGCGGACAACAGAGGATGAGATGGTTGGATGACATCACTGACTCAATGGACATGAGTTTGAGCAAGCTCAGGGAGCCGATAATGGACAGGAAAGCCTGGCATGCTGCAGTCCATGCAGCTGCAGAGTCAGACACAACTTAGCAACAGAACAATAAGAATAATATTCACAATGCAGGTGGTTCAGAGTTGGAACGGCATCTGGCATCTTGGGCCAAAAGGTGTGTTACCCTACATCACCCAGGGGAAGAACTGCTGTTTTGTGCAGTGTGCTCTGAGCACCACCTGCTCAGAATCGTCTTCGGTGCCTGGTAAACGTGCAAATTCCCATGCTCAGCCCAAAGACACAGAGCCAGAATCTTCCAGGGCTTGAATGCTAGAAACTGCAAAGTGAAGAATCACTGTGTGCACACAGCAGAGTGTGAGAGACAAGGGGCAGACCATCAAAGAAGTAAATGTCTGCTCCCCTGTAATATCTGAGTTCGACCCAGAGTCAAAATGTAAAAGCGCAGATGAAAGAGGCAAAAGGGTGAGAGAAGAGGCGAGAATCAGGGTAACAAGAGAGACACTCTCACGTGTGAGTGGGTGTTAAAGATGGCATTACAGGTACTCAAACAATACATTCAAGAAAACACCTATTATTTAAAGCGACAGAGGGCATCACAAAGATCTGAAAGTCGTGAACAGAAGTGGGTGCTGTCAGGAGCAGCAGCAGGGTTGAGGAAGCTAAGTCTACAGTGGGGGCTTTTAATCACAGACATGCATTCACTCAGGAAAGCATTTAAATGTGCTTTTTGACATAAATCTTACTGAACACACAGATCCGTAATAAATTCTAACGCCAAATGTGGCCGACATGGAATCTTCCTCCCTCAGGTCTAAGGAATTGGTTCCAGATAGCTGGAAGCCCCCTCTGAACGTTTTAGGATCTTCTTTCCCTTCTAATTCTGGGAACTTTGACATGTCTGCTCTTGAACCCTGATTATTGGCTATGTTATTGGTGAAATCAACATTCCTGGCTATCTAAAGGGGAAGAGAGGAAGAGAATTTAACTTTTATTTTAGAAAGCAGATGAAAAGGAGGTGCCTGTTCCCACCCACTCCAAGACATTAAACACCCCTGTGGACAGTAGCCCAGAACTACCAGTTAAACCGTCTCACACCTGATGCATCAGGGGCTGTGTGTCCCGGAGCACCGATGGAGGAAGGAAAGACATGACCACTCATCACCAGCTTTTATTCCCACTGGATTTTCGGCAGTGTTGCCAACAATACCTGCATCACAGGAGTTCTGTTCCTGAGAAGCCACATGGGAAGCATGGGCAAGGGCCTTAATTAATGTTGATATAAAATAGGGAGAATGTAGGATAGGAAATGTACTGAGATCTAACACTTTATTTCATTTTCACCCTGTGCAGCATATATTATTAATTTCACTGATTTATTAGATGGGGAGTCTGGTACTCAGGGAGGTTAAGTAGTTTGACTAACTTCACTTTATAAAGCAGTGAAGAGTCAACCCTGCTACTGTCGGAAAATCTGTTGGATTCATTTAAGGATGAGGTAGTACACAGTGAATCCAAATGCAGTGAATATGAGCTCCCTTTTCCTTTAAAAATGAACCCTCCAAAGTCTCATGGGGTGAAGCAGGATGAAATAGTTGAGTTACGGCCCCAACTTCAACTCAGACTCGTTGAGGGTGGGACATATGTATTCATCACGGAGTCCATAATGCTTAGGATTTTACCCATCATAGATGTTCACTACTTATCTGCTGAATATTAAGTACTTAAACATGATGTTAAAAGACAGCATTAAAGATTCAATTCCTCATTGGAAAGACCCAAGAAATGACAGGAAAGTCTCAAAAGCAGCAATAGGGACAAACCTGGACATTTTAACATAACCAGCTAGAAGCACTCATGTTGACACTGCCTAGTCAAAGAGACACACCAAAATGAAAATCACTGCTTTCTTCTTTTTAACCAAGAAACCCCAGCACCTTTCTCCTCCTTTTCCTGGAGCCTGATCACAGGTCCTCCCAACCGCCCCCCCACCCCCCGCAGAGCTGTCATTGCTTCTGAGGCCTGGGGCAGCTCACAGTGCAGGTGTGCACAGCCAGGGCACGTGTGGCGACTGTGAGTCCCAAGTCCATGTCACCACCAGAGCTGCTATGACGTGGCCATCACTTGTGCATGTGAAGGTCAAGGGATGTCCGGGCTGAGTTCCGGGTGCCTCCTTGAGGACTCGGCCTGGGGCACACACGGCTCTGTGACTGACCCTGTGTGTGTGCATCAGTCACTCAGTCGTGTCCGACTCTTTGCGACCCCATGGACTGTAGCCCGCCAGACTCCTCTGCCCATGGGATTCTCCAGGCAGGAACACTGGAGTGGGCTGCCATGCCCTCCTCATTGGCCCTGCGGCCTCCACCAGAGCTCTGGTAGGTAGAGAACAGCTGTGAAACCCTCTGAGCCGGCCAGTAGTGAGGCAGGTCCTTTGTACACCCAGGAGCTCTGGTCACCCTGAAGTTCATGTTCATGAATCCACATTTCCTTCCTCGAGCGCCAACATACACACAAGTGCACACATACACACAAACAAGTGTGGCTGGTGAGTGAGGGAGGAGAGAAAGACCAAAACCCACTAAATCTAAGATTATGAGCCCAAAATCAGTCATCTGGAGTGGAATCTTCTCTTGATGGTGAATAAGACTTTTTCCTTTCAGTCTTAAATAAGACATTCTTCTCCTTGGTTTTCTCAAAGTTTCAGTCAGCTCTTTCTGATGCATTTTTACCCTAAACATGCATTCAAAGTCTGCTACAACCAGCGACTTCTGTTGTGAACAGCAGCATCTAAGTGTCAATTTAATATTGGTCCCCGCTTGCCATCATACACCTTGGGCCCTTCCTAAAGCCTCATCAGATTCACCTTGGGCCCCATGGCTGAGTAATGGAATCAAATCCACTGCAATCACAGCGGAAGTCAGAGCAATTTTATTTGTCATCTTGAAAAGCCCAGACCTTGCTTCCAGATTCAACTTTCTCTTGAACTTGGACATCTGTTTTGCCTTGTTTGTGCTTCAGCAAGTTATCATTTCTCTTGCTTTCATGCAAACCCTGAAAAATGCCAACATAGCTGGACTTTTTACTGACTACCTTTGAACAGAGGTCTGCTTTACTACCCCATCAACTGGCTCCATTTGTCTTCATGACAGCAAGTTAAATAAGAGCACTATTTTTATACAGAGAAGAGGGTAGTTTTTCTTTTAATGAAAAATGAACAACGTTAAATCTGCAAAGGATTGTGGGAAATGAGTCCATTCTGTTTCACTGAGTTCTAAAGCTGGGACACTTCACTCTGTATATCAGTGGGCACCCATCTGGGTATCTGGAGGGTGCCCCATGTACTTGCCAAGGCAGGCTGAGCAACTGAAGTAGCTCTTTTGGGTCATACCACCCACTGTCTGATTGGACAAGATTTCTTTAAGTAACAGATGGTTTGGGGCATCTGGATATTGATTCTAAAATAGATTCTACAACTTCCCTTGAAGAGATGATAATAGATACCTTAATATCATTTCCCCTTAATTTCCATGTGACATATTAACAAATACCAACACACAAATGATCTGATCTAACCTCCTGTATGATCTCCATTCTCTGCCTCCCATTTAACTTATTTCTCATGACACTGAATGCAATTTTCTCATCATCGAAGAATAAACAAAGAATTGCCTGCTTCCCTAAGAGAAGCAGTGTGATTAAGGAAGAAAAAGGTGCACAGAGAGGAAGAAAACCCAGAGTCCCCAGCCACGTCCACTCAAACCTCCACTCTCAGGGCCGGCAGGGTGTCAGAAGGCAGATCCGTCTATGCTCCACATGCTCTGTGCATTTTAATGTGACTTGTGTCCATAAGAAAGGCAGTCCTGCCCCTCAAAATCAGAGTGAAAAGGAGGAAGACGACAAGCTCCAGTCTACAAAACTACTCATGGCTCTGCTTCTGCTCTGGTGATTACCTGGGAAGAAAGTCCATGAACTTGGATTGGAAATAAATAGCTCTTTATTATTCTATATGCCTCTAGGTGAAATGTAGCATTGCATTCAATTATCAATGTAGAAAAAGAAGTATTAGTGGAATGTGTCATTTTGTCACAAATAGCACAGGTGTGTTCCCATCACACCCTCGCTCTCACCGATATCTCAGAAGGTGCCCATAATCTGATATCATGGTAGACATCAAACCTCTTCCAGGCTGCACCCAGTTTCCTGTTCACCAACTACTGGATCATTCCTCACCCCGTAGTTACTCAGTTAATAGTGAAACCATGCATGTGCAAACCAACGCTCAGAAAATGACTCTGTTTTCCAGGATTCCACATCTACAATAGTTTTTTGACCAAAGTTGGAAGAAGATGAAAACTTAAATGTTAAATTTTCACAAAATCAGATGGTTCAAATTTCCATTCTTAATCCTCTGTAGGACAGACCAATTTGTGAAACATGACTGGTTCATGGTCCACAAGTAGTGAGCTTTCACATTGATAAATGTGGAAAAGATGACATTGAACTTTAACTTGTCTCTATTTCAAGTGGCTTGTCCTGTGAATTAACACATGAATACAAAGGCGTGTATATTACTGTACTGCAAACCCATTAAAAGATTCATATGCTTCACCAGACTACTCAGAGTTGCCCGTCTTAGTTCCCTACTGCTGCTCCTGTTATAAATTACCACAAATTTAGAAACTTACAACACACGTTTGTTATTTTATAGATCAGGAGGCCAGAAGTCCAAAAATAGGTGTTTCACAAGCTAAAATCGAGGTGTCAGCAGGGCCCCACCATGATGCAGGAAAGATTCTGTCTTTAGCTCCAGGGAGGACCACAATTCTCGGCTCATGTCCTTGATCACATCACTCCAATATCTGCTTCCATCATTACACCTCCTTCTCCAACCACCCAGTCTCCCTCTTTCACTTATAAGGAAACTCACAATTGCACTGGGTTCACCTGGACAATCTGGGATGATCCTAAATTCATCTGCAAAGTGCCCTTTGCCATGTAAGGTAACATTTCCACAGGCCCAGGATTAGGATGGAGGTATCTTTGGGGGCAACTGCACTGCCTCCCACCATGTCCATAACACACACACACACACATACACACACACACACGTTAAGAATCCCTGTTCTGTTCCCTGCCACCTTTTCTGATACAAACGTATCAATGACACTCTCTGCAACACAAAATACTGTGCCACGTTTTTTGTCAAAAATCTAATTCAGCTAATTATTATGCTTGAGATTCACAGCCACCTTCTAGAGAACAGGACAGCAGTGTAATCATAAAAACTCAATGGAAAATGATAGTATATACAGGTCTAAGATGTTGGAAAGTCTAGAATTTATACAAAATCGATACAATATTTTGAATAAAGCAAAATGATTTCAAGGAGCACAAGTATCTTACATCCTTCTGAAGTACCAATGTAAGAGCTTCAGTGAACAAACCCAGAAGTCTCTTTTCCCAACAGGACACCCGAACAACCTATCCTTAAAGCGAGGTCAAAGCTGATTGACAGAGCAGACTACAAAACATGGTTACAAGAGTTAAATTCTATTTCTTTCTATTTCTTTTCAATCTTACTGAACATTTCTCAACTTGCCACATAATATTAGAAAATAGATGAAATGGTCATTTCAGGCACACACATCACCATTTCCCCCTCTCTTTTTGCCAATTAAGTACTGATAAATTTATTTGATATTCTTAGATAATTAAAAACCTAAAAAAAACTGTGAAGACACAGTATCCAGTGTTTATAAGTGATCAAGCTATCGTCCAGTCTCTTCTGCCCCATCTGCTCTCCTGCTTGCACCTAAGAAAAGAGACTGGAGTCGGTGGGGGTGGTGGGAAAACAGCTCTTAGTTCTTTGGCCTTGAGCCCATACCTGATTCTACAACGTGTTTACATCCATCTGTAAGGTACCTCACATCCTGTTAGAGATTATCAGTGCCTACCTTCAAATGACAGGCTCCGCTGGTGGCTCAGTAATAAAGAATCCTCCTGCAACACAGGAGAAGCAGGAGATTCGGGTTCAATCCCTGGGTCAGGAAGATCCCCTGGAGGAGGAAACGGCAAACCACTCCAGTACTCTCACCTGGAGAATCCCAGGGACAGAGGAGCCTGGTGGTCTACAGTCCATGGGGTCACAAAAGAGTCAGACACAACTGAGCATACACAGCACACCTTCAAATAATAACCATTAGCATGAAATTATTCTAACTGTATAATTTGTTTATATGATTTTAAAGCTCTAAAGTAGCTTGTTGATGTGAAGTAGATCATGGTTTTTTCTAATAATAATATTTTTACTATAATATGTATATTTATACACACACATCATATACATGTGCATCATTTCAAAAAGTCAGGACTTTTCTTTAAAGAACAGATTAGTAGAAACGTCTCTCCTCCCTGATACAGTGGTTATAATGCTATGGCTCAAGCAGGCCAAGTGTTCAGCTACTGTCACCTTGCTGCTTTTTTATTACAAAGCCGCTGCAGGATTCATTTTGCTCTAGAATAAAAATCACATTATTAGTCTCAAAATAAAATAATTTAATAGAAAAAATTCTCCAGATATTCTCAAACACTTTTGTAGACTCCTGGTTTCTTAATCAAACTTGAAGCTTTCTTGAATCCAACAAACGTTAATAGACAATTTTTGCCCTTTGCTTCATTTACATACAAATTCTTTTCTCCTATTTAAATGCCATCAAGTTATCTTAAATTAATGATGAGGTGGGACAATGGGAAAAGTGCAGTAGTCTCGAAGATAACATAATTATTGCTTTTGCAGTTTAGTGCAGGTGATTACCTCTGGGGCTGCCCTATTTAACAAAGGAAGCTAGAAGGTGCCCTGACTGCCTGTGCCTCCCAGGAGCATGACTGCCATCCCCAGCAGCCCACTGATGCGTCTCTCCTGAATAACTCCCTACCCTCAGGACTACATCAAGATTATTGTTCTGGGGCTTTCCTGGTGGTCCACTGGCTAAGACTCCACACTCCCGGTGCAGAGGGCCCCGGGTTCGATCCCTGGTCAGGGAACTAGATCCCACATGCTGCAACTAAAGAGTTTGCATGCCACAACTAAACCTCCTAGTGCCTCAAGTAAGACCTGGTGCAGCCAAAATAAATAAGAATAAATATGTTTTAAGATTATTATTTTGGATAATTTTGCTCCACTGTTAAATATTTGAAATTAAGAGTTTGTTTATGTATTTGTTGGCTTGTTTTTTATTATATATTACTAGGAGAAAACTTAAAGAAATGTGGGGAGCTGGTGTGGTACAATGAGAGTCAGGAAACCTGAGCTTGGTCTCAGGTGGAAAAGTAACCATTGCTCACCTCTTATGGGACCTTCAGTGAAGAATTAACTCTTGAGGGCTCAATCACCTGTTTTGTTTTTGCTTTTGCTTTTTTTGGAGAAACATTATTTTTCTTCTGATATAATGATCTGAGAATTGTGATTTTTACAGTTCACGAAACAGAGGGTAATTACTTAGTCAACATGGGTATACATTAATCATATGACCTTTCAGGGAAGGCTTGTGTATACCTTTCTTGGGTATCAGTGAAGATGTCTTTATTTCAACCACGTCAACTAATATTCATGACTCCTATCTTTGCTATTATGAAGATACATCAGGATTTTAATGAACGGTCTTCTTTTTATCCTTAAAAAGCACTGGCACAACTATTTACGATTCAGAATGATATTCTGTCCTGCTTTAATACAAAAATAGATTTCCCCACCCCCCCCACCCCATGCCGTGCTCCACAGATCTTGGAAACTTTAATATACAGACTTTATTTGGAGCTCTAGTTATCAGATATACAGCTTTTCAAATATTTTAATAAACCTTAAGACAAAAATTAGAGTAAAGCAGTTGATATAACATCACTGAGGCAATGCTTTTTGTTTAAAGGTCATTTTAAAAATATGTAGTAAAATGGGAAAAGCAATTCTCTTAACAGCTGTAACCACATCTCCTCATTGGGGGTTGAACTGAGAATATCCCTAAGGCTCCAAGAGACATCATTTAGGGGAACTGAACTGTGGTAGATGAGGGGAGAATCTGCCAGTTTCTGCAGACAGGGAGAGGGTCTGGAAGAGAGTATAAGAGAAAGAAACAGCATGGACTCAAGACAACAGTGAAAAAGCAGGACTGCAGAGTCACCTCTGACTTCTGCGTGGGTCGTCTCAGTGATGACTGCAATTATTAAAGTCTGAGCAGGAGGGAACTGAAAACCAAGAGGCTGGTCCCTGCCTCTAGACCAGAGATCAGGACAAGTCCTTCCAAAAGGGCCAAAGAGCAAATGTCTCAGGCTCTGTGGTTCATGTGATCTGTGTCTCAGCTATGCCACCCTGCCCTTGCACATCCAGCCTCCCAGAGTGTGAATGAAGGGTGTAGCCCACAACTGTTTTAATAAAACTTTATTTGGGACACAAACATTTGAATTTTATACACTTTTCATGTTTCACAAAATATTGTTCTTTTTTTTAACATTTTCAACTACATAAAAACATCACACCCATTCCCAGTGTGAGGCTAGAGTATGGGTCAGGGTCAGAGTTAGCCAGCTCTTGCTCTAGACCCAGGAAGTGGGGAAAGAAAGAGAGAAGCATTTACCTGGAGGATGAGGAAGAAACTCAGACAGGCAGCGATTGTAGGGAGAACTCTGGATGGTCACTGACTGGGGAGGAAGCTTTCATTGACTGTAATCAGATTCATAAGAAATTGCTGGGCCCCCAGGGATATTGCTGGAGAAGGGTATGGCAACCCACTCCAGTATTCTTGCCTGGAGAATTCTATGCACAGAGGAGGCTGGGGGTGGGGGCGGTTGGCTACTGCCCATGGGGTCACAAAGAGTTGGACACAACTGAGCAACTAACATACACACATGGATGTTGAGATTACAAGGACAGAATGGAAGTGTTGGGCAAGTGTATTCATTAGAACTCTGCAAATCATTCAAAATGACTTTGACAAGTGTAAGGAAAGAAAAATAGAGAGAGGTAGAATTAAAATAAGGACAGCATTTGTCTCACAAGTATGAGACAGTATGAAGTAAATCTCTCAATTTGCAGAAGAAAAGTTCTTTGAGGCTAAGATGGCAAAAACTTTAGAAAGAAAAGCTTAATTTGAAAGTCCTTTGGGAAAGGACTCCAGGAATGAGGAGCAAGTTGAATGAAGGGTTTTGCACTGCATGCTTGCCCAGTCATGTCCAACTCTTTTGAGACCCTATGGACTGTAACTCAACAGGCCCCTCTGTCCATGGGATTTCCCAGGCAAGAATACTGGAATGGCTTGTCATTTCCTCCTCCAGGGAATTTTCCAGACCCAGGAACTGAACCCATGTCTCTTGCGTTCCTGCATTGGCAGGCAGGTTCTTTACCAACTGTGCCACAGGGGAAGCCCATGGACAGAGAAGCCTGGGAGGGCTATTTAGGGTTGGAAACAGTGAAGGGTTAGAGGCAAGAATAAGTTAGATGTGCTGTGAATTACCAGAGAGGTCAGGCAATGGGAACGAAAATGAAGCTGTGGCTCCATCCTGCCTCCTGCCCTTGGAGACCCAGGGCTCTGACCCACCTGGCTTCCAGCAGGACCACCTCTGAAGCCAGAATGGAGCAGACAGGCCCAGGGGCACCTCAGCTGAGATACAGACCACCAGCCCCCCTCTGGGAACCAAAGGCCTGGGGAGAGGCCTGAGTTCCCAACAGTGAGGTTAAGGGTCTCCAGTGATGAAGGTGGCCAGTCTGTCAAGATGGGGAACACAGACAGATGCCCTGCTAACTCCTGAGCGACTCCCAGGACCAGGTGGGACTTTCCTTCTCTCCCCGGTCCCCGTCTTCCACCTCTGAGAAGGAAGAGCGGCTCTCACAGCAGTTAAGTGGAATGGGCTGCAAGGACACTGTTAGGACGCTGAGAAGGAGGGCGCCAGCCTGGAGTGCAGGGAAACAAGGAGGGAGTTCTGGGAGAGGCCTCCCCCGGGTGTTGCCCCTTCATGCCCTAACGGACGGCTTCTCCCCCTGGGAGCTGGTCCCTGGGTGCCTGGTGCAGGGATGCTCGAGCACCTGCTGGGACTGCTCCTGGGCTCACCTGTCCCTGCGTCTTCCCATCTGCAGGGGACAGGACCATGCCGTGTAGCAGAGGCTTAGATGGGGTTAGGAGGAGCCTGCTCCAGAACTCTAGGCTCCAGAACTCATCCGGATGACCCTGCAGCCTCGGCACCTGAGTTAACTTATTTCCATCAGAAACAACTGAGTGGTCTGTGCTGGAGGGTGGGCTGGCCTTCTGGGGCTGGAGCCAGGAGGGGGATGTGGGCGGGGCCCAGCGGCACAGCAGGGAAGAAAAGCCCAGGAAAGGGAGGGAGGAAAGGAGACTAGGAACAGAGTTAACTCCTTTCAGGAGAGGACATTTCCCTTTTAAAAATTCCAAGAGGAAAATTTGGTGCTGGACCAAGTCTCTACAGTATGGAGAAGAAAAAAATCCTTCCCAGATGGGTCCTCAGAACACAATCCAAGTCTGAGGTCTGTTCCCATGGAAACACTGCTCTAGAACTGACAAGAGAGCAAGAAGCCTCAGTGCTGGAACCAGAGTGGACCAAAATAACCAGGACAACGATCCTCCTTAGATCACAAAGTCACCCTTAGCTGGAGAGAGGAAGCATATGATTAGACACAGGCTGGGAGGTTTCCAATTTGAACCAGAGATCAAACTGCCAACATCTGCTGGGTTGTAGAAAAAGAAAGAGAATTCTAGAAAAACATCTACTTCTGCTTTATTGACTATGCCAAAGCCTTTGATTGTGTGGATCACAACAAACTGGAAAACTCTTAAAGAGATGGGAATACCAGACCACCTTACCTGCCGCCTGAGAAATCTGTATGTACATTAAGAAGCAACAGTTAGAACCGGACATGGAACAATGGACTGGTTCCAAATTGGGAAAGGAGTAAATCAAGGCTGTATATTGTCACCCTGCTTATTTAACTTCTTTTTTTTTTTTTAAATATAATACATCATGCAAAATGCTGGGTTGGATGAAGCACAGCTGGAATCAAGATTGCCAGGAGAAACACCAATAACCTCAGATATGCAGATGACACCACCCTTATGGCAGAAACTCTTGATGCAAGTGAAGAGGAGACTGAAAAAGCTGGCTTGAAACTCAACATTCAAAAACTAAGATCATGGCATCCATTCCCATCACTTATAGCAAATAGATGAGGAAACAATGGAAACAGTGACAGACTTTATTTTGGGAGGCTCCAAAATCACTGCAGATGGTGACTGCAGCCATGAAATTAGAAGACACTTGCTCCTTGGAAGAAAAGCTATGACTAACCTAGACAGCATATAAAAAGCAGAGACTTTCCTTTGCCAACAAAGGTCGGTCTAGTTAAAGCTATCGTTTTTCCAGTAGTCATGTATGGATGTGAGAGTTAGACCTTAAAGAAAGCTAAGCACCAAAGAATTGATGCTTCTGAACTGTGATGTTGGAGAAGACCCTTCAGAGTCCCTTGGGCTACAAGGAGATCAAACCAGTCAATTCTAAAGGAAAACAGTCCTGAATATTCACTGGAAGGACTGATGCTGAAGGTGAAACTCCAATACTTTGGCCACCTGATGTGAAGAACTGAAAAAGTCACTGGAAAAGACCCTGATGAGGGACAGATTGAAGGCAAGAGGAGAAGGGGACAACAGAGGATGAGATGGTTGGATGGCATCACCGACTCAATGGACATGAGTTTGAGCAAGTTCTGGGAGTTGATTATGGACAGGGAAGCCTGGCATGCTGCAGTCCACGGGGTCACAAAGAGTTGGACATGACTGAGTGACTGAACTGAAATGAACTGGGAGTATTCCTGCTTCTCTCCATGGGATGTGAAGCTGAAGAATGAGAGCGCCATGGGGACATGAGTGTCTGAAGCATGCAGAGTTCAGGGGACCATGGCCTCACTGGATAAGCTTCCTGAGAGCAGGGAGGCACCCCTTCTTCCTGCTCTTTGAGGAACATATGCTAAGGAGGTCAGTTCAGTTCAGTTCAGTCACTCACTCGTGTCCAGCTCTTTGCAACCCCATGGACTTCAGCACGCCAGGCTTCCCTGTCCATCACCAACTCCCAGAGCCTACTCAAACTCATGTCCATCGTGTCAGTGATGCCCTCCAACAAGCCCAGGAATGTGACATCTCTGACCAGTACTCAAATAAATAAATAAATAAACACCAGATGCGGCTTATGGTCAATAAGGGAGTCTGAGCATGTTCCCTAATGCATGTGCAGCATTGACTTGGAATAGAAAATGCAAAGGGAGAGGACATTGTGAGTCTTCTGAATGTCTGATTTGCCTGCTGGAGGAAACAATGAACCATTGGCAGGCAATTTGGATCGACCACATTAGTCTCAGATGGAAAAGGTAGAATACGGGCTTTACCGTATGGTGTCCTGTCCTTCTGAACAGGTTTGAAAGTCATAGTTTGAGAGATACATTACGGAATAATGAGATTTCCTGACACTATTAAAGTAGTCTTTGAAAATATGCTTTATATAATCACTACTCAATGACCACACATTTTTTTCATCCATATTCAGCACATGTGTATAACTTTCTAATAAATAAGTACACTGTAACACACACACACACAGACTCAGCGCTTTGTTCAAGGAGTTTACAAGTGGCTGATGATTACTATAGTCAATTACTATCATGATTGTTTAGTATAATACTATGTCAGAAACTGTTTACAAAGGTATTTTTTCAGTAAATTCTCTGAAAAACTAATTTTAGGAATAAAGAATTCTCTTCAGAAAAAAAAGTCATTGGGAACTTCTAAAACCACAGAACAATAATATACAAATAACAAAGGGGGATCAAAAAGCAAAGCAAGTTCTTAGAATTTCCCTACACCCTTCTCATCACTTCTGCAAACCTTTGGATGGTCAAAATGGGCTACAGAAGGATGAGACTAAATGTCATGATGAAGCCACACTCTCCCACCAAATCATCTTAGTTATGAAAGGAAAATCATAATTCCCCAAAACTGTTTCTTTAACTGCTCTACTAACAAAGAACTGATCCCATCTGTAACCTCCTGTTACTATCTTAGGAGGAGATCATGGCAACTCACTCCAGTATTCTTGCCTGGAGAATTCCATGGACAGAGGAGCCTGGTGAGCTACAGTCCATAGGGTCACAAAGAGTTGGACACAACTGAAGCAACTTAACTATGTTCTCTGTATTAGAAGGGCTACATGTTTTGTTGAAAACCACTGTTTTTCCTAATATTATGTAACTGAATCTCTCTCTTTTTCCAGCATGTTACTATGGCATTCAACAAAACAATAAAACTAATTTTAGTTGAAGGACGTGTGCTAAGCTCTGAGCCTTTGCAGACATGGTTAATCATAATATAAAGAAAAACAAAAGCTAGCTTTTGAAAGTCCGAAAATTGGAGATTGGGAATTCGTAACTATCATGTTGGAAACATGATCCAATCTCCCCTCCCCACAGTATGCAATTTTATCTTCCAAATTAAGGAAGGGAAATACTAATCAAATATTTAAGGTTCATGTTTTCTTTCTTTCAAGTAATTGATAGAGAACTGAGATAAAGAAATAAGGGTGGGGGAGGGCTGACACTGTTCATGATTTTTTGAGCTATCATTTTGAGGGCTTATCTGGGATCTTTAGGACAAGATGAGAGCGAACAGTTCCAGAACCACTCCTTTACAATGAATTTTTTTTATAAACTGGAACAGGTCTGATCCCCAGAATTTAAAATGGCATGCCTGATCTTCTTCTGTGATACTGAATGTCCACGGTATCCTTTGGAAGATGGGGAATACTGGCCAGCTGAAGGGTCTCTTAATTATAATACTGTTTTATGATTAGACCAGTTCTGTAGAAAACAGGAGAAATGGGTATAAGTCCCATATGTGTTGCTCTATATTTTTGAAAGACATACCAGACTAATGTCCTAAGAGTGCAGATTTGGGTATGAAACCTTTAGCTGCCTCCTGTTCTCTTACTTTGCTCCTGTATCCAGGGTTCCCAACTTGAAAACAACACGTTTCTAAATAACCAACAGGTTACTGGAGAAATTTAAAGGGAAATCAAAAAATTTCTTGAAACAAATGACAATGAAAACACAATTCAAAACCTATGGAATGCAGCAAAAGAAGTTCTAAGAGGGAAGTTTATAGCAATACCTCAAGAAACAAACAAAAAAAAAAACATTGAATAGACAACCTAACTTTACACCTAAAACAACTGGGAAAAGAAGGAGAACAACAACAACAAAAAAAAAATTAGTAGAAGGAAAGAAATCATAAAGATCCAAGCAGAAATCAATGAAAAAGAAATGAAAGAAACAATAGTAAAGATTAATAAAACCAAAAGCTGGTTCTTCGAGAAGATAAACACAATCGGCAAACCCTTAGCCAGACTCATCAAGAAAAAACAAGTGAAGAATCAAATCAATGAAATTAGAAGTGAAAAAGGACAGGTTACAATAGACAATGCAGAAATACAAAGGATTCTAAGAGACTATTATGAACAACTATATGGCGATAAAATAGATAACCTGGAAGAAATGGACAGATTCTTAGAAAAGCTCAATCTTCCAAGACTGAACCAGAAAGAAATAGAAATTATGAACAAACCAATTACAAGCACTGAAATTGAAGCGCAAAAAACAAAAGCCCAGGACCGGATGGCTTCACAGGAGAATTCTATCAAACATTTAGAGAAGAGTTAATGCCTACCCTTCTAAAATTCTTGCAAAAAATTTCAGAGGAAGGAACACTTCCAAACTCATTCTACGAGGCCACCATCACCCTGATACCAAAATCAAACAAAGACAACACAAAAAAAGAAAACTGAAGGCCAATATCACTGATGAACATAGATGCAAAAATCTTCAACAAAATTTTGGCAAACAGAATTCAGCAGCACATCAAAAAGCTCATACACCATCATCAAGCTGGGTTTATTCCAGGGATGCAAAGATTCTTCAATACATGTAAATCAATCAATGTGATACACAATATTAACAAATTGAAAGATAAAAACCATAAGATAATCTTAATACATGCAGAAAAAACCTTTGACAAAATTCAGCACCCATTTATGATTAAAATTCTTCAAAAAATGAGCATAGAAGTAACCTACCTCAACTTAGTAAAGGCCATATATGATAAGCCTATGGCAAACACTATTCTCAATGGTGAAAAACTGAAAGCACGCCCCCTAAGATCAGGAACAAGACAAGGGTGTCCACTTTCACCAATATTATTCAACATAGTTCTGAAAGTCCTGGCTACAGCAATCAGAGAAGAAAAAGAAATAAAAGGAATCCAGATGGAACAAGAAGAAATAAAGCTATGATTGTTTGCAGATGACATGACACAGTACAGAGAAAACCCTAAAGAGAGTATCAGAAAATTACTAGAGCTAATCAGTGAATTTAGCAAAGCTGCAGGATACAAAATCAATACACAGAAATCACTTGCATTTCTATATACTAACAATGAAAAATTAGAAAGAGAAATTAAGGAATCAAACCCATTAGCCACTGCAACAAAAAAACAAACAAATATCTAGGAATAAACTTACCTAAGGAGACAAAAGAACTGCACACAGAAAATTATAAGACACTAATGAAAGAAATCAAGATGACATAAACAGACGGAGAGATATTCCATGTTCCTGTGTAGGAAGAATCAATATTGTGAAAATGACTATACTACCAAATGCAATCTACAGATTCAATGTGATCCCTATCAAATTACTAACGGCATTTTTCACAGAACTAGAACAAAAATTTCACAATTCATATGGAAACACAAAAGACCCTGAATAGCCAAAGCAGTCTGGAGACAGAAGAATGGAGCTGAAGGAATCAACCTTCCTGACTTCAGATTATACTACAAAGCTACAGTCATCAAGACAGTATAGTCCTGGCACAAAAACAGAAATATAGACCAATGGAACAATATAGAAGGCCCAGAAATAAACCCATGCACCTATAGGTACCTTATTTTTGACAAAGGAGGCAAGAATATACAACGGGTCAAAGACAGCCTCTTGAATAAATGGTGCTGGGAAAACTAGACAGCTACATGTAAAAGGATGAAATTAGAACACTTCCTAACACCATACACAAAGATAAACTCAAAAATGATTAAAGACCTACATGTAAGACCAGAAACTATAAAACTCTTAGAGGAAAACATAAGCAGAACACTCTATGACATAAATCAAAGTAAGATCCTCTATGACCCACCTCCTAGAGTAACAGAAATAAAAACAAAAGTAAACAAGTGGGACCTAATTATACTTAAAAGCCTTTGCACAGCAAAGGAAACTGTAAGTAAGGTGAAAAGACAACCCTCACAATGGGAGAAAATAATAGCAAATGAAACAACTGACAAAGGATAAATTTTCAAAATAAACAAGCATCTCATACAACTCAACACCAGAAAAACACACAACCCAGTCAAAAAGTGAGGAAAAGACCTAAACAGACATTTCTCTAAAGAAGACATACAGATGGCTAACAAATACATGAGAAGATGCTCAACATTGCTCATTATTAGAGAAATGCAATTCAAAACTCAGAATGGCCCTCATCAAAAAGTCTACAAACAATAAATGCTGGAGAAGGTAAGGAGAAAGGAGAACTCTCTTGCACTGTTGGTGGGAATGTAAATTGATACAGCCACTATGGAAGATGGTATGGAGATTCCTTAAAAAACTAGGAATAAAACCACCGTATGACCCAGCAATCCCACTCCTAGGCATATACCCTGAGGAAACCAAAATTGAAAAAGATACATGTATTCCATTGTTCATTGCAGCACTATTTACAAGAGCTAGAACATGGAAGCAACCTAGATGTCCATCGATAGATGAATGGATAAAGAAGTTTTGGTACACATACACAATGGAATATTCAGTTCAGTTCAGTTGTTGAGTCGTGTCCGACTCTTTTAAACCCCATGGAATGCAGCACGCCAGGCCTCCCTGTCAATCACCAACTCCCGGAGTTTACGCAAACTCATGTCCATGGAGTTAGTGATGCCATCCAATCATCTCATTCTCTGTCATCCCCTTCTCCTCCTGCCTTGAATCTTTCCCAGCATGAGGGTATTTTCAAATGAGTCAGTTCTTCACATCAGGTGGCCAAAGTATTGGAGTTTCACCTTCAGCATCAGTCCGTCCAAGGAATATTCAGAACTGATTTCCTTTAGGATGGACTGGTTGGATCTCCTTGCAGTCCAAGGGACTCTCAAGAGTCTTCTCCAACACCATAGTTCAAAAGCATCAATTCTTCGGCACTCAGCTTTCTTTACAGTCCAACACTCACATCCATACATGACTACTAGAAAAACCATAGCTTTGACTAGATGGACCATTGCTGGCAAAGTAATGTCTCTGCTTTTTAATAAGCTGTCCAGGTTGGTCATAACTTTTCTTCCAAGGAGCAAGCATCTTTTCATTTCATGGCTGCAGTTGCCATCTGCAGTGATTTTGGAGCCCACAAAATAGACTGTCACTGTTTCCACTGTTTCCCCATCTATTTGCCATGAAGTGATGGGACCAGATGCCATGATCTTAGTTTTCCGAATATTGAGCTTTAAGCCAACTTTCTCACTCTCCTCTTTCACTTTCATCAAGAGGCTTTTTAGTTCCTCTTCAGTTTCTGCCATACGGGTGGTGGTGTCTGCATATCTGAGTTTATTGATATTTCTCGCAACAACCTTGATTCTAGCTTGTACTACATCCAGCCCAGCATTTCTCATGATGTACTCTGCAGATAAGTTAAATAATCAGGGTGTCAATATACAGCCTTGATGTACTCATTTCCCTATTTGGAAACAGTCTGTTGTTCCATATCCAGTTCTAACTCTTGCTTCCTGACCTGCATACAGATTTCTCAAGAGGCAGATCAGGTGGTCTGGTATTCCCATCTCTTTCAGAATTTTCCACAGTTTGTTGTGGTCCACACAATCAAAGGCTTTGGCATAGTCAGTAAAGCAGAAGTAGATGCTTTTCTGGAACTCTCTGCTTTTTTGATGATCCAACAGATGTTTGCAATTTGATCTCTGGCTCCTCTGCCTTTTCTAAATCCAGCTTGAACATCTGGAAGTTCTTGGTTCATGTACTATTGAAGCGTGACTTGGAGAATTTTGAGCATTACTTTACTAGCATGTGAGATGAGTGCAATTGTGCAGTAGTTTGAGCATTCTTTGGCACTGCCTTTCTTTGCGATTAGAATGAAAACTGACCTTTTCCAGTCCTGTGGCCACTGCTAAGTTTTCCAAATTTGCTGGCATATTGAGTGCAACACTTTCACAGCATCATCTTTTAGGATTTGAAATAGCTCAACTGGAATTCCATCACCGCCATTAGCTTTGTTCGTAGTGATGCTTCCTAAGGCCCACTTGACTTCACATTCCAGGATGTCTGGCTCTAGGTGAGTGATCACACCATCTCAGTCAAAAAAAATGAATGCCTTTGAGTAGGTTCTAATGAGGTGGATGAATCTATAACCTATTATACAGAGTGAAGTAAGTCAGAAAGAGAAAGACAAATATTATATTCTAATGCATATACACAGAATCT
This sequence comes from Cervus elaphus, assembly GCF_910594005.1. Taxonomy (NCBI): domain Eukaryota; kingdom Metazoa; phylum Chordata; class Mammalia; order Artiodactyla; family Cervidae; genus Cervus; species Cervus elaphus. The sequence continues at coordinate 3,152,161 of NC_057843.1, read as the reverse complement.
AGAAAAATGGTACTGAAGAATTTATTTACAGGACAACAATAGAGAAACAGACATAGAGAATAGACCTATGGACATGGGGAGAGGGGAAGAGAGGGTGCAATGTATGGAAAGAGTAACATGGAAACTTACATTACCATGTGTAAAATAGATAGCCAATGGGAATTTGCCCTATGGCTCAGGAAACTCAAATATGGGCTCTGTATCAGCCTAGAGGGGTGGGGTGGGGAGGGAGATGGGTGTGAGGTTCAAAAGAGAGAGGACATATGTATACCTATGGCTGACTCCAGAAAAACATCTATTTCTGCTTTATTGACTATGCCAAAGCCTTCAACTATGTGGATCACAATAAACTGTGGAAAATTCTTAAAGAGATGGAATACCAGATCACCTGATCTGCCTCTTGAGAAACCTATATGCAGGTCAGGAAGCAACAGTTAGAACTGGACATGGAACAACAGACTGCTTCCAAATAGGAAAAGGAATACATCAAGGCTGTATATTGTCACCCTGCTTATTTAATTTACATGCAGAGTACATCATGAGAAATGCTGGGCTGGAAGAAGCACAAGATGGAATCAAGATTGCCGGGAGAAATATCAATAACCTCAGATATGCAGATGACACCACCCTAATGGCAGAAACTGAAGAGGAACTAAAAAGCCTCTTGATGAAAGTGAAAGAGGAGAGTGAAAAAGTTGGCTTAAAGCTCAACATTCAGAAAACTAAGATCATGGCATCTGGTCCCATCACTTCATGGGAAATAGATGGGGAAACAGTGGAAACAGCGTCAGACTTTATTTTTCTGGGCTCCAAACTCACTGCAGATGATAATTGCAGCAATGAAATTAAAAGACACTTACTCCTTGGAAGGAAAGTTATGACCAACCTAGACAGCATATTAAAAAGCAGAGACGTTACTTTGCCAACAAAGGTCCATCTAGTCAAGGTTACGGTTTTTCCAGTGGTCATGAATGGATGTGAGAGCTGGACTATAAAGAAGGCTGGGCATCAAAGAATTGATGCTTTTGAACTGTGATGTTGGAGAAGACTCTTGAGAGTCCCTTGGACTGCAAGGAGATCCAACCAGTCTATCCTAAAGGATATCAGTCCTGGGTGTTCATGGAAGGACTGATGCTGAAGCTGAAACTCCAATACTTTGGCCACCTCATGTGAAGAGTTGACTCATTGGAAAAGACCCTGATGCTGGGAGGGTTTGAGGGCAGGAGGAGAAGGGGATGACAGAGGATAAGACGGCTGGATGGCATCACTGACTCGATGGACATGAGTTTGAGTAAACTCCGGGAGTTGGTGATAGACAGGGAGGCCTGGCATGCTGCGATTCATGGGGTCGCAAAAAGTCGGACACGACTGAGTGACTGAACTGAACTGAATTGATGGCTGATTCATGTTGAGGTTTGACAGAAAACAACAAAATTCTGTAAAGCAATTATCCTTCAGTAAAAAATAAGAAAAAAGTCAAAATGAAAAAATGAAATGGGAGGTAGTAAAATGACACAAAATTTCACTCAATACGTGTTCAGGGTGGTGCTCACACCAGTCACCGTGCTGGGCAGTGGGGACACTACTGTGAGCAGAATGCGGACCTGCCATCCCAGAACCGAGAGCCTGCACACACTGGAGGAAACATTTCCTAGTAAGGGGATGGCCATTTCTCCTTCATCCCGGGCCTCATCCTCAATCCTACCATCTAGGTGGACATTAATTGACAGGAAAGCGACTCAGTAGTCCTTGAAACTCCGTGCACCCTCACCTCACCCACTCCCCTAACAACGCCCCACCCTTCATGCAGCACACACCTCCCCAGACAGCACTATCTCCCCTGGTCCCACAAACAAGACCTCCCCGCGTCCCGACCCTAGCTCCCTCCAACTCCTCTCATCTTCTCTCTGTCAGGCGCAAGCCCTGCCCCTTCCACCAGGAATAGCTCTTCAGTTTGTAGTCTTCTCATCGTGCTCACTACCTGCTCCCTGATTTAAGTCCAGGTGGTCTTCACAGTGAACCAATAGAAACACTCAGAGTTTCTTCTGGCCCCCTCCATCCCCATAAGTCCTCTGCTCTAACACAAGAACTATCTTCCTAAACCACATGAAGATGTGATCTTGTCTCACTGTCCCACCTGAAAACCCTGACCAAGAATTTCTGCCACATTCATCTGAGTGGCATTCAAGCCCCTGCAAAGCTAGTGCAGCTCAACATGTAGACTGCATTGCACTGCGTGCACGTACACACCTCGTGAACACACCACCCTGTCCCTTCAAAAGCCACCTGATGGCAAATGTCCAAAGCCCCGTCTCACCCATCTGTGGGCTGGGATGCTCTCGGACTCACCACCACATCCCTGGCTACACACACCTCTACTCTCTGGAAAAGCAGAGGAGCAGGGCTTGTGGGAAACTCATCCTTGAATCAAAAGAAGGTGGGTGGACAGGATGTGGTCAGAGGTTGGCAAACTTTAAGACTAAATTACTAATACAAATGTGCAAGGGCCGTACCATTTGAAGGGGACACTTCCAAGTGTCCAAAATGCCTGCTTCTGATATCAGGTATTTAACCCATCTACTCCTGGCCCTGCATTGTCAGTGACTCCTGGCATGGCACATCTCTGGAGGGCCCAGGACTCCAGTCTCATGGGCTTTCTTTTATTTGGGGTGGGGGCAGGGTGGGAAATGTCACTTGTTTAGAAAATAAGAAGCTGTTCTCTTCAGTGCACTAACAGTCTGGTTTCAAATGGTTCGGGTAGCATTTGTTTCCTAATGTCCTCTGGCACATGTGTGAGTGTGCGTGAGTGCTCAGTCCCTCAGTCTTGTCTGACTCTCTGCGACCCCATGGAATGCGGCCTGCCAAGCTCCTCTGTTCATGGGATTCTTCAGACAAGAATACGGGAGTGGGCCGCCATTTCCTTCTCCAGCTGGCACACTTCCTAACTCTAAAAGAGGTTTTTCTGGGTTTTTTTTAGTTAAAAAAGATATGATAGCCATGCAAGGGAAGCTAAAAGCAGCGTCTGGAATTTTATGTAAGCAGGCTCATCGTGTGCATCAGGTCACCTCATCTCTCAGGGAGGAAACCCTGGGTGAGCTGCCATGAAATCCCTACTCATTACTGTCTCACTGCTCCAGCGTCTGAGCTGTCTGTAACCCAGAGCCAGTCACCACTATGGGCCATTAATCATCAGCAGCGCTCAAAGCCCAGGACAGGAGGGTAGCTGCCTGCCTCCTCTTACCTACATTTCTCTATGAGATGCATGTAAATAAGCAGCTGGTCCTACAGGCGGAGGCCAGTCTTGCGTAGGCTCTGAATAAACTTTCCTTTAGCCTCACATAAGTTTCACCAGAAAAAATGTGGGGTTTCACATAGTTTATTTGTATCTTTGCTAAGTTTTAGCCATAAAGTGTAAATTCAAATATCATATAAAATATTTTATAATTCATGAAATACATCTTGTCATTTAAATATTATTAATATTTAATATTAATGTGCTAATTTTATTAATAAAATAAATATATGGAATTATATAAATATAAATTTATATTGGTGTTACTATATTTAATATAAATATTTAATACTAATATTAAATATTATTAACTTAAATAATATAAAAAACTATTCAAAATTTTTACCATATCAAAACATCAGTTATGAAAGTGTTTTTAGAAAGTTGGTGTGAATCGGAAACTTAGTAAGGTGGCCAACAGCTTACATTTGAAGACTAATCAATATCTATTTTTCCAAACAAATACAGCTTCCCATGGAAGAATGTTTTTCTTTTCAAGAAAGCATGTATAGTCAAATACATCCAGATGTCTAACATTTTTGAGGACCCTAGAAGACAGTGACACTGGAAAAAGTGCTATTTGTTCTAAATGGAAACTACAGATACAAAAACTAATTTTATCCACAAATGAGTAAAATTATATGAGATGGATTTTGACTCAAAATTGAAAGAGGTACTGACAGACGGTCTAAAACAGAGCGCAGCACCTTGGCAAAGGAAAGTAGGACCAAGGAAATGGGGGGAGGAGGATGGCAGAAGGCCATAGGGCAGAGCTTGAATAGATGAAAGCATCCTAAGGTCCCAGCACAAAAATGAGTGATTTTTAAGAAAGCAGATCCCTAAAATTTAACTTCAGGGGTTACCCTGTAATTTCATTTTAGGTGTGGTCATCTGCTCCATTATCCCCAGTCTTTAACAAAGACGGCCACACACACAGGACTCAGGAGCAGAGAATGTGAGCAGGGACCCCAGAGCAGTAGGATGCAGAAAATGGGGTAGCATGTGGGGAGAGCAGACTGCAGAATGCAAGTGAGAATTCAGAGGAAACGGAAAAGAAATGTAAGTTTCCCAGAACTCACCCAAGATGTTAGGAGTGAAACACAAAATGGAAGATGGAAACCAAATTTTCTTTGGGTTTCAAAGACAGTCTGAGCTCAAAACATATGTGGGTCACCATTTATTTATTGAGAATGTATTGAGCACCCACTGTGTCAGCCTCTGTTCTGGGCTTTGGACCAGGATCCTGGAGGAGAGAGAGTGGGGATGGTAGCAGGAGTTGAGGAGGCCAGGGAGCTGCCCGGGTGGGTAACTGGTGTGCTGAGCGCCAAAGGGCTTGGTTGGAGGAGTGCGAACAGAAATGTCTGTGAGACGGAAAGCCCCTGGAGAAGATTGAGTTATATCTTAATTGAGTTATAGTTATTGAGTTATAGCTGCTGTATGATATTACATAAGTTACAGGTGTACAACATGGTGGTTCACAATTTTAAAGGTTATACTCTATTTATAGTTACTATAAAATATTGGCTATGCTTCCCATGTTGTTCAGTATATCCTACCATTAGAGTTGCTGGTAGTTAAAAAAATGTGTGTATATATCTGATTACCTAACTTATATATGAACTATATATATATATATGATTACTAATTTACATATAATTATATATAAATTGGGCCTCCTAGTGGCTCAGATGGTAAAGAATCTTCCTGTAATGCAGGAGCCCTGGGTTCAATCCCTGAATCAGGAAGATCCCCTGAAGAAGAAACTGGCTACCCACTCCAGTATTTTTGCCTGGAGAATCCTATGAACGGAGGAGCCTGGCAGGCTATAGTCCATGGGGTTGCAAAGAGTCGGACACAACTGAGTGACTAACACACACACACACACATCATTTTCTGAGCTACAGTCCGTTTCTTACCAACTTTTTTTAGAGAACAGGACAGAAGGCCTCTGTCTGCAGGTTTCAGGACAAAAACAAAAGAAGATTCTCATTCCTGGTTGGTACCAGAGGGTCTAATAAAATCCAGAAAGATTTCAGATTTCTAGGATTGGCAGGTTCAGAAGTTTTATAGTGCTCTCAGCTTTGTGATCTGTCAGGTATAAGCAGAACAAAGGAATAGGACAAGTCTCCAGCAGGGAAATGAAAATACCACAGAAATTAGGCTTCTCCTGTGTGGTAAATCCTACCTAGGTAATTAAAAGAAGGAACGAGAAACACCTTCCTTCATGTGAAAATAAAAGATCAGTTCTTTTCCATGAGTGCTCCAGAATGAATCTCTCCTCCTACATCCATAATTATTAACACTGCCACTTAATGTATGCATGCACGTGTAAGCTGCTTCAGTTGTGTCCAACTCTGCAACTCCATGGACTGTACCTAGCCAGGCTCCTCTGTCCATGGGCTTCTCCAGGCAAGAATACTGGAGTGGGTTGCCATGCCCTCCACCAAGGAATCTTCTAGACTCAGGTATCCAACCAGCATCTTCTGTGGCTATTGCATTGGATTCTTTACTGCTGAGCCACTGGGAAAGCCCAGTTAATGTATACATGAACCTAATCTAGAATTATCTAGGAATTTTGCTATATTATAGCTTATGTTTTTAAATTTAAAACCCCAGTTCTAGCCTGTGAGATGGTTTTAATGTGCCCTCTAATTACAGGCATCAGGAAAAGAACTTAATGCTGGCAAAGACTGAGTGCAGGGGGAGAAGAGGGTGACAGAGGATGAGACAGCTGGATGCCATCACCGACTCAATGGACATGAGTCTGAGCAAATTCTGGGAGATAGTGAAGGACAGGGAAGCCTGGCATGCTGCAGTCCTTGGGGGTCACAAAGAGTCAGACAAGACTAAGTGACTGAACAACAACAACTAATGACACATACAGGAAGATGATCTGAACTTTAGATCCAAAAATAATTAATAAATCCTTTCCAATGTATGATTATATGACTTCCTACTTTGTCTTAAAATAACATATAAATAATCACCATCAGCTAAATTTTATTATTAGACCTTCCCTGTAAGAAAAATATTCTTAAAGTTTTAATGCTTTTAAATTTTAAAAAAAAGTATGATAGAATTACAGTTGGAATTATACTGGGGACTCTTTTCTATTAATATTCAATGAAAACAGTTAATGAAATATCAATTTACCCTCTTTCAGATTTACTGATTAATTCGTATTAGTATCAGTCTGCTCCTTGAGTTGGACACTTTGGGCTGCAGTAACAGAACATCTGACTCGGAGCAGCTCCAACACAGGGATTCGCTGCTTATTCAGAGACTGCAAAAGGCAGCCATGGCGGTCCACAGTGAGGGGCACCAGCTCCCCTCCAGAGCTCACATCCTCAGCCTTGGTTGTACATCTCAGTTCTGCCCTGGCTGGTCAGCTGCTGCCACATAAAATGACTGCCTACACCGGAGGGGACATTTCTCCTCATCCCTCTGTCCTTTCAGGGTAGACAGTCTCTCCTGGGGGCCCCAGAAGGCTGCTCCTAACATGTCATTGGCCACAGCTGGATTTCATGCCCCCAAACCAGTCAATCACAGTGACAGACAATGAGGTTGTCACAGCGGCTTTGAAACAATCAGGACTAGGCCCCTGGCACAGCCACACCATCACTCAGAGAGCCTCAGGGTTCTTTGGCAGGGAAAGAGAAAAGAAACCCTGCAGCATGAGCCACACAGCATGCGTCACATACTGTACCCGTACTTTTGCAAATCTTTACAAGAAAACCCTGGTGCATAGCCTTATGGTTCCCAAATAAAGAAACGCAGGCTTCAGGAAATCCAGTGATTTGCCCAAGTCACACTGCTGGTAAGGCGGCAACTCTGAAGGCAGGCCTGGCCGGCCCCAGAGCCTCTGCCCGGCCACACCATCCTGGTGCGACCACCCACAAGAGTAACAAGGGCCAGTTCCTCCAGCTGCAGCACCTGTTGCCAAAATATGACTAGAGCTTCAGACCGTTTTCTGGAAATAGATGCCACCATGTGTATCATCAGTACATCCTCCAAACACTGGTGTGTTTTCTTCTTCCAAAGAAAAACTCTCAGCTGAGATGACAGTGACCATCCATTCCAGAAAAGAGAAAATATCACCCGTCTAACCTCCCCATGTAAACGGATGCCAGGTGTCTGGAGGCCAGGACAGGTCATATGTCTCAGGTGGCATCTCTCTGATGATTTGAGAGCCTCATAATTGTTTATTGACTCACGCCCAGCTTCACTTCTGCTCTAGGAGAAACTATTTTTCTATAATTTAGTGGTAAATGATTTTTGAATGAAAACTTGGAGGCAGGAAAGAGGAAGTTATGTGAAGTGAGGCAAATAATTGAAGATGCTCATGATGCAAGTCATTTTTCTCCAGAACCAGCCCCTGCTGAACTCCTTGTCTTTTTCTTTTGGGTGGTGGGAAAAATAACAAAACCAAGCTCTGTGTTGTTTTAAGATATTGATGCTTGGTTTTAACTGGCAGACCAGCTGCTATTCATAAAATTAGGCACAAGCAAAATGTAATGCTCTCAACAAAATGCTAATTATTTTTTCTATCAATCTATTCTTACTAAAATTTTCTATCAATGGCCTTATCTTCTGTCTGCCATTATTTATCAAGGTAAAGTATAGTGTCACCCTTCTAAGTTTTTAAGGTAATGCTTTTAAGACAAACGTTTAAGAAAATTTTAATCCCAAATGCTAATGAAGCTGTAAAGATAAATGAGTAGAAGTGAAAAAGAAATGGCATTGTGGGGCCATCTTCCCTGTACTGCTTTAACCTTGGTCATTGACATGGTTTCATGGTGGTTATCTCAAATTCCCTTTTGTTAAATGAAACTTATAGAAGTTATTTTAAGAAAACAGTTCATTTTGGTACTGGTCCACAACAGGTTAGCAGAGGAAACAAATTACATATATTTCATTTAAAATAAAAATCACCAAAAAGTCTACAAATAATAAATGCTGGAGAGGGTATTAAGAAAAGGGCACTCTCCTACATTGTTTGTGGGAATGTAAATTGGTGCAGCTGCTGTGAAAAACAGTATGGAGGTTCTTTAAAATACTAAAAATATGATTCAGCAATCCCACTCCTGGGCATATATCTGGGAATAAAACACATTTCAAAAAGATACATGCATCCCAATATTCATAGTAGCACTATTCACAATAGTCAAGACATGGAAGCACCTAAATGACACAGAGCACTAGATTAAGAAGATGTGATACATGTGTAAAATGGAATATTACTGAGCCATACATAAAAAGAATGAAATAACATTTGCAGCAAGACAAATGGACTTAGAGATTATCATACTAAGTGAAGTAAGTCAGAGACAGACAAATATTACATGATAACATTTATATTGACATATAAAAATGATACAAATTAACTTACATACAAAACAGAAATAGACAGACAGACATAGAAAACAAACTTATGGTCACCAAAGGGGAAGAGCAGAGGGATAAATCAGGAGATCTGGATTAAGATATAAATGCTACTCTATATAAAATGGATAACCATCAAGGACCTACTGCAAAGCACTGGAAACTATACTCATTACTTTGTAAAGAAAAGAAATGCAAAAAGGCAAAATGGCTGTCTGAGGAGGCCTTACAAATAGCTGTGAAAAGAAGAGAAGCGAAAAGCAAAGGAGAAAAGGAAAGATATTCCCACTTGAATGCAGAGTTCCAAAGAATAGCAAAAAGAGATAAGAAAGCCTTCCTCAACGATCAATGCAAAGATATTGAGGAAAACAACAGAATGGGAAAGATTAGAGATCTCTTCAAGAAAATTAGAGATACCAAGGGAACACTTCATGCAAAGATGGGTTTGATAAAGGACGGAAATGGTATGGACCTAACAGAAGCAGAAGATATTAAGAAGAGGTGGCAAGAATATGCAGAAGAACTGTACAAAAAAGATCTTCACGACCTAGATAATCACGATGGTGTGATCACTCACCTAGAGCCAGACATCCTGGAATGTGAAGTCAAGTGGGCCTTAGGAAGTGTCACTAAGAACAAAGCTAGTGGAGGTGATGGAATTTCAGTTGAGCTATTTCAAATCCTGAAAGATGATGCTGTGAAAGTGCTGCACTCAATATGCCAGCAAATTTGGAAAACTCAGCAGTGGTCACGGGACTGGAAAAGGTCAGTTTTCATTCCAATCCCAAAGAATGCTCAAACTACCACACAATTGCACTCATCTCACAAGCTAGTAAAGTAAAGCTCAAAATTCTCCAAGCCAGGCTTCAGCAACGCATGAACCGTGAACTTCCAGATGTTCAAGCTGGATTTAGAAAAGGCAGAGGAACCAGACATCAAATTGCCAACATCTGCTGGATCATCAAAAAAGCAAGAGAGTTCCAGACAAACATCTATTTCTGCTTTATTGACTATGCCAAAGCCTTCAACTATGTGGATCACAATAAACTGTGGAAAATTCTTAAAGAGATTGGAATACCAGACCACCTGATCTGCTTCTTGAGAAACCTATATGCAGGTCAGGAAGCAACAGTTAGAACTGGACATGGAACAACAGACTGCTTCCAAATAGGAAAAGGAGTACATCAAGGCTGTATATTGTCACCCTGCTTATTTAATTTACATGCAGAGTACATCATGAGAAATGCTGGGCTGGATGAAGCACAAGATGGAATCAAGATTGCCGGGAGAAATATCAATAACCTCAGATATGCAGATGACACCACCCTAATGGCAGAAACTGAAGAGGAACTAAAAAGCCTCTTGGTGAAAGTGAAAGAGGAGAGTGAAAAAGTTGGCTTAAAGCTCAACGTTCAGAAAACTAAGATCATGGCATCTGGTCCCATCACTTCATGGGAAATAGATGGGGAAACAGTGGAAACAGTGTCAAACTTATTTTTATGGGCTCCAAAATCACTGCAGATGGTGACTGCAGCCATGAAATTAAAAAATGCTTACTCCTTGGAAGGAAAGTTATGACCAACCTAGACAGCATATTAAAAAGCAGAGACGTTACTTTGCCAACAAAGGTCCATCTAGTCAAGGTTATGGTTTTTCCAGTAGTCACGTATGGATGTGAGAGTTGGACTGTGAAGAAGGCTGGGCATCGAAGAATTGATGCTTTTGAACTGTGGTGTTGGAGAAGACTCTTGAGAGTCCCTTGGACTGCAAGGAGATCCAACCAGTCCATCCTAACGGAGATCAGTCCTGGGTGTTCACTGGAAGGACTGATGCTGAAGCTGAAACTCCAATACTCTGGACACCTCATGTGAAGAGCTGACTCATTGGAAAAGACCCTGATGCTGGGAGAGATTGGGGGCAGGAGGAGAAAGGGACGACAGAGGATAAGACGGCTGGATGGCATCACTGACTCGATGGACATGAGTTTGAGTAAACTCCAGGAGCTGGTGATGGACAGGGAGGCCTGGCATGCTGCAATTCATGGTGTAGCAAAGAGTCAGACATGACTGAGTGACTGAATTGAACTGATAAGGGAAAAAAATTGAAAAAAGTATATATGTATGTATATATATATATATATATATATATTCTTATTTAGAATATATCTTTATATATATAAAACTCACTTTGTTGTACACCTGAAACTAACAACATTGTAAATCAACCATACTTCAATTTAAATATAAAATATAATAAAATAATCACATGTCTGAGCTGTTTCAGATGCCTTCACATCTGCTATTTTGAGCAAAAATACAAGAGAAGTCCCTAAAGGCAGCATTAGGCATATGGTAAACTTAAAGTATTTCTGGGAGATGAAAGAAAAGAAAATGTAAAAAACAGTTTTTCTAAACTTTCTGTGCTCTATGCTCTTTCTGGGGCTTCCCAGGTGGCACTAGTGGTAAAGAATCTGCCTGCCAACACAGGAGACAGACGAGATGCGAGTTTGACCCCTGGGTCAGGAAGATCCCGTGGAGGAGGGAATGGCTACTCACTCCAGTACTCTTGCCTGGGAAATCCCATAGACAGAGGAGCCTGGCGGGCTACAGTCCATGGGGTCGCACAGAGTCGGACACGACTGAGCACACACACATGCTTTTTCTAATCCATGCCAAAGAAATCCTTGTGTTGATGCGCTGAGGAAATTTGTCAATTCTTTACAATTTTACCTTTTCATTCGTGCCTATTAACGTAGAAGGGCCTTCCAGGTGGCACTAGTGGTGAAGAACCCACCTGCCAACGCAGTAGACATAAGAGATGTGGGTTAGATCCCTGCATCGGGAAGATCCCTGGAGAAGGAGATGGCAACCCACTCCAGTTTCTTGCCTGGAGAATCCCCATGGACAGAGAAGCCTGGCGGGCTACAGTCCATGGGGTCGCAAAGAGTCAGACATGACTAAAGCGAGTGAGCATGCACACACGCATTAGCTTAGAAATCTGTTTTTAGGTGCTATACATAGCACTGGGTATCAACCACAGGTAGATCTGGAAACAAAATAGTCAGTCAGTGCTCTGAGCATTCTCAGTGTCCCTTAGACCATCTACCTGAGGACAAAGCTCTCCTGGCTTGTGTCAACACCTTTTCTTTAGAGCTGGGCCGTTCAGAGTGCTGGTGCCACCCACTCTCTCCTTGTCATCCAGGAACGCCAACCCTGGAAGTGGTTAGGGGGGTAATGACTCCTATGCTACAGATGGAGGTGGGGCCCAAGACACAGAGCAAGGATCGTGTGGAGTCTGGATATAGATCTCAGAATTCCTGCCATCACGCACAGTGAAAGGTTAAGAAAAAGGGCTGGCAAAATGCTTTACTAGAAATGCAAATGAAAAATCCAACAGGCTCATCTGTGTGCTGGGTCAACGAGGGCTGCTCCAGACAATACCACTGCCTGCATCCCCGTGACCCTGATGCCAAGTCCAATCGAGCTGCTCAGAGACCCTCAGTGTAAAAACCAGTCCTATCCTGCATTGGCAGTCTTCTCTCTTGCTGACTTTTTCATTTTCATTTTTTAAAATATTCTAACACCTTTATCACAAAGCTGTTGCCATTGTCTATGTTCAGAAATGCCAAGTGCAAGAGCTCTCTAACAACATTAACTTGGCCACATCTGTCTAACTGTGAATCAGAAGCCTGTTGCCTGTAAGCTGGTTTAAATATAGCCTGTGCAAGTTATCTGAGATGTGGAAAACAAGGTTTTTGTTTTATACAGTCTCATTTTTAGCTGTGAGAAATGTCTTGTTCCTTTCCATAATTGAACTGTGTATTATTATATGCAGAATTGTGCTTATGTAGTTATGCATATATTTGTAATTGACTAAAAGTCTCCTAGGCTCACGGTTGCTATTAACATAACATTTTTACTTTGTTGTAAAAACAAACTCATGTGGGGTGTGGAGGGATAACTTTTAGAAGTCTGAGATTAACATATACACACTACCATATAAAAAGTAGATAAACATCAAGGATTTACTGTATATCACACTCAATATTTTGAATTAACCTATAAGAGGGGAGAATCTGAAAAAACAGGTAAGTATGTATGTATAACTAAATCACTTTGCTCTACACCTGAAACTAACACAACACTGTAAATCAACTATACCTCAATTAAAAAAAAAAAAAAACTCAGAACAAATAAATAACAATGGAAGACAGTTTGCAGTTTCTCAAAAAATTAAATATAGAGTTACCTTACCATATGACCCAACAACTCCACTCCTAGGTACACACCCACGAGAAATACAAATACATGTGCACATGAAACTTGACCACAATGTTCACAGCAGCATGGTTCATAATAGCCAAAAACTGGGTACCCCAAATGCCATCCACTGATGAATGGATAAACAGATGTGGGCTGGCCAGACAATGGAATGTCATTCAGCAATTTAAAAGTATGAAGCCACTACAATACTGTAAAGTAATTAGCCTCCAACTAATAAAAATAAATGGAAAAAAAATAAAAGTATGAAGTATGGACACCTGCTACAACATGGACAAACCTTGAAACATTATCCCAAGCGAAAGAAGCCAGTCACAAAAGACCACATACTGTATTGATCCCCCTTGCCCACCACTGGAAAATCCATAAAGACACAGAAAGTGTTAGCCATTGCTTAGGGCTTGGAGTGGGCCAGCCGGGGTGATTGAGAAGAAACTGCTAATGGGCACAGAGTCCCTTTGTGTAGTATTAAAATGACCTAAAAGGCAGCGGTGACTGCTCTCTGAATATGTGAGAAAACACTTAACTATACACTTTAAATGAGTATATTTTATGGTGTATGAAGTATATCTCAATAAAACTATAAAAACAAAAAGACCTAATGTCGTAGCCTGCTCAGGCTGTCATAACAAATCTATCACAGATGAGGCAGCTTCAACAACAGACGATTACTTCTCGCTGTTTTGGAGGCTGGACATCCAAGAACAAGGCACAGACAGATTCAGTGTCTGGTGAGGACCCGGTTCCTGGTCCATAAATGGCATCTTCTCTCTGAGTCCTCACAGGGTGGAAGGGGCGAGGCACTGGAGTGTGTGTGTGTATGTGTGTGTGTGTGTGTGTGTGTGTGCTCAGTCACATCCAGCTCTTTACAACCCCATGGACTGTAGCCTACCAGGCTTCTCTATCCATGGAATTTTCCAGGCAAGAATACTGGAGTTGGTTTCCATTTCCTTCTCTAGGGAATCGTCCTGACTCAGGGATCAAACCCGGATTTCCTGTGTCTCCTGCCTTGGCAGGAGGATTCTTTCCTCTGTTCCACCTGGGAAACCCAGCAGGGTCTCTGTTACAAGGGCACTAACTCCAGCTATGAGGCCTCCACCCTCTGACCACGTCACCACCCCAAGACCCTGCCTTCTAAAAGCATCACATTGTGAGTTAGGTTTCAACACAGGAAATTGGGGAAACACAAACCTTCCATCTATAGCAACTGGAACACTCATATCAAATTTTCTGATTTAATATTCGAGGTCAACTTAGTCCAAAGACCTGGGTTCAGATCCCAGCTTTGTCACTAGCAGAGTGTGCCCTGGGCAATCACTTAATCTCTCTGCTTCTGTTGCATCCTCCTCCTTTTGTATGAAGCAAGATTTATTTCACTAGTGACTTGAGACTAAGTTCAACTCTACCACCCGAGACTCTGTGGGTCTTGACTTTCACAAAGGCAGTATAAGAAAGCTGTATTATGTGATGCAGACCAAGGATGGCAGCCCTACGTTGCCCTGGAGGTCTTCCCTGGGAGGCTCTGACTTTATGAAACAGGAGTGTCCCTGGCCTGGGGCATCTTTCCAGCCAAGGGGAGTTTGAACCACAGAAACCATGTGGCTGCAAGAGAGCCGGGATGTGTGTGTGCCACCAGGCGTGCAAGACAGTCAAAATCTCACTTATCAATATCCACTCTAATGTATGCCTGACACTCTTACATTAATGTCATTAGACTTTGTAGAATCTGTCGACTTACAAAACTGGAGTTGGAAATACTTTGTCTAGCTTTACCTTTTGTGTGCCCCAGACTATGGGGTCAGGGCTGTTTTGCTTCCTTTTATTGGCATTTGCAAGAATATAAAGCTGGTTGTTAAGTAGATAAAGCAGCATTTCATTTGAGTTGCCAGCAGCTTGTTCTGATTATGTAAAAAGTGAGAGGAAAACACCTCCCCTGGCTGTGCAACAAGGTGGCTTTCAGCTTAGAAATGAGTTCCCCTCACCTACCCCAGCTCCACCTGTTTCCCTTCTTCACAGCAGAGAGGTCTAGAAACCAAAGCACAACAGATAAGTTGTGTTATTTGATGAGCTCTCTAACTACCACACACACACACAATTAAAATGACAAAAAGTATATGTGCACAACCTGAAAGATGCACACCCACTAATGCCACTAACATTTGTACAGAGGCACAGCTGGCACCCAGCTCCTAAGGAGGAAGCCCCGGCCCACAGGGTGAGGGGTCAGACGGACACACACTAATGACACTAACATTTGTACAGAGGCACAGCTGGCACCCAGCTGCTAAGGAGGAAGCCCCGGCCCACGGGGTGAGGGGTCAGACGGACACACACTAATGACACTAACATTTGTACAGAGGCACAGCTGGCGTCCAGCTCCCATGGAGGAAGCCCCGGTCCACGGGGTGAGGGTCAGACGGACACAAAGCAGTGCTCTGCGCACTGTCTCTGACCCTCCCTTCGCTCCTGACAGAGGCTCAGCGCACTGACAGACGAAGAACCTGCTTCCAGGCTCTGAAATCACATCATGTGTCCCCCTTCAGATCTCCCTGGTCCAGGGGCTCTCAACCTCAAAGTACGAAGCCTTCACAGGGAGCCTGTGAGCTGTTGTCCTGTATGACACACCTCACTCGAGGGAGAGACCTACAGGCTATTAGGCTCATGTCCCAGGGAAACATCACCTTGATATGCAAAATGAAAAAATAAAGAAACAGGGTAACAGTGATTGCAAGAGAGTGGCTTGAGCTTCACCCCATCTCATAGCATGTTTTAACTCATTGTAACAAGCAGCCACTCCTCAAAGCATCAAAGCGATGACTGTGGATTTCCTAAACTTGAAACCTCACTGTCAAGACGCACAGGTGTGCCTGCAGTACTTCGTGGAACGAGACTGACAGGAACAGGGCACACCCCTTCTGCCACACCCAAGGAAGACTTCTCTCCACAAGCCGCAGGAGTCATTGTTTGCCAAGCTCTTCAAGGCAGGCTGGGAAGCATGTTTGGAAAACAAAGAACTTTTTAATTGTTGCTGACATGAATGAACTCTCTGAAACAACAGCTGTGTCTTGAGATTACATTACAAGCATGTGAGCAGGCTGCAAAGCTTCCTCATACAGAGACAACGCCAAAGAAGCCTTTTAATTGTTTCCGAAAAAAAGTCCCAAGCGAGGGATGCCTCATTTCAGTTCCTGTGGGATGCAGTCACTGTAAGTTTACAGAATGAAACTGAGAAACAATCTTTGTATTGACTTCAGCAGGTAAAAAACAAAATCCAGGTGGACAGCTTGGGCCGGAGTAGGAAGTCTGTTGTCAATGTTATCCATGTGTCCAGCCTAAAAGTTCGCTAATGGCAATGACACCTGGCTTTTAAAATACCATCCCAGGAGATGATTTCCTTCCTGTCTTTCTAGTCACAGAATGTCTGGTGCTGGGTATAAATTATGGACAGAGAATTCATTTGGAGAAATGCTGACCCAGTCATACTTCATAGGTTTATTGCTACCCTGAGAGAAATGAACCTTGTGAAATTATAACCGCCAAACTACAACCAAAGGTTGCACACCCAAACTACAAACTCCCTTCCAAAGGGAGACCTCCAGCAAGCAGAGGAGAAGGTTAAGGGTCGGGAAGGGGCATCAAGCATGCTTAAGGAGGAAGGAAAAGGGCCAAGGAGACTGGGTTTAGTAAGCAGCCCAGTGGGTCTGACGTCGAGGGAATGATTACCACACTGTCTCCAATTCCCTTCATCAGGCAGCCTTACTTGAGATTCTCACATCTTCAGGGTAAGTGATTATACCAAAAGTGCATGTAAAATGTGGGGAGAGTATGTTTTCTATAAACTTCACTGGATTCTCAAAAGACCCCAGAAGCTAAAACTGCTAAAAAAAAAAAAAAAGCCAAGCATGGAGAACTGAAGAAAGCTGTAAAGACTTTGACCCTCCTTCCATGGGGAAATGGGTTTTCTCTTCCCTCCCCATGGATGTAAACTGGACCACGGCTGCTTTTACCAGCAAGATGCCGGGGATGAGCTCCGGGCGGCCTGAACAAGCAACGCAAGCACTGGGGTCCTGGAGCCCTGAGAACACGGTCCATGAGAGGCTCCCGCCGCACAGAGAAGACCCAGAAGATGCGATGCTGGAGAGAGACAGAGGCCAGGCAGCACCAAGGCCCCAGATGCGAATGGAGAAATCAGATTTGAGTGGATCCTGCAGGCCCAGCTGCTGCCAAACTGACCAGAGACGAATCATCCAGCCTAGCCCTTTCTGAATTCCTGACCCACAGCATCATGAATAACACGATATAGTGGTTCTAAAATCACAGAAGTCAGGGATAACTTGCTTTAGAGCAAGAGATAAAGTTAACACACCTTTAAAGAGACTTAAGAACATCACATACCACTCAAAACTTATGGACAGTTTATAAAATTATAAACAGAAACATAATTCTAAAACAAAACGTGTGGGTTCCTGTACAGTTTCTGCCCTCTGTGTTGCTTACCAGTGAAGCTCTCTTTCAACAACTTAGTTTAAAAAAGAAATTAAAAACTTGCCAAAAGAGAAACATTAAAAAAAAATCAGAACTCAGCATTTTTAATGCAAACAATGCAAATGATGTCTAGGTTTATTTCATTTTTTTGACTTTCCACCCTGCCTACTTTCCTGCCAGTCCTCCATGCACCTTCTTGTATGTTCTGCTCACACTTGTTCTCGGTTCATCTTACCCTTGATGCCTCCTCACCCTATTAGTTCATAGTCACTGTAAAATGGTTTTGTTCCCAAAGGACTTACAGAAGTTCTTTCCTGAATAACCTATAGATCCTTCATTGCCTAATCAATTAGTTTTCATTTTATTTTTGCTAAAGATTTGTCTAGGTAATTTGCCTGACACAAAGAGAAACTCCTAAAAAAAAAAAAAGAAACTCCTAATAATTTTACTTGTTTAACTTTAGATTCTATTACTTCTGCATAATTTCCTTTCCTATCCCTTGAAACAAAAGGAAATGTTAACTGTATAAGACACAATCTGGTTAAAGTGAACTTGCATAATTTCTTCTCCTCTCACTTACCTGGAATAAAAACTTAGGAATTCTCATGACTCTTGGATCTACCTTAAGTACCATCCTCACAAAAAAAAACTCCAATCATGATTCTATTTTAAACTGGATTTTCTAATTCTGTGTAACAGTCAAAATGGGTTTCTCACCAATTTTTACCTTAGCCTGCAAACTTTGGCATCAGCATCTTCCTAGTATTTTGAGAAGAAGATGGAGGAGAGAGTGATAAGAGTCCTCATGGGTATTGCTGAACGTTTGCTTCATGTTCTCTGGATTTGGCAGGTTTCTACGTATCATTGTTTCCCTGGCGAAGTTTTATAGAAATTCCTCCATTTCTTCAGTTCCCTTGAGGAAAGAAAATATTATTATTCCCTGTATGTTTAAGTCAAAAGATGCTGATTTTCAAAATTTTTATTGCAAGCTCAATCAAAATTTCATTCATTTTTTTCCCCAAGTTAATGTGGCAATGGATGTGTCAAAATACAGTGAAACAGTTTGGTAAAATACCATACCTCAAAATGATGGAGTATAAACATTGAAATTCTCTGTAGAAATCTGGAAAATGTTTATGTTGTATTAAATTAAACACTATGGGTAGGAGGAGCCAAGATGGCGGAGGAGTAGGACGGGGAGACCACTTTCTCTCCTACAAATTCATCAAAAGAATATCTGAACGAAGAATATCTGAACGCAGAGCAAACTTCACAAAACAACTTCTGATCGCTAGCTGAGGTCATCAGGCGCCCAGAAAAGCAGCCCATTGTCTTCGAAAGGAGGTAGGACAAAATATAAAAGATAAAAAGTGAGACAAAAGAGCTAAGGACAGAGATCCGTCCCGGGAAGGGAGTCTTTAGAGGACGTTTCCAGACACCGGGAAACCCTCGCACTGGCGGGCCTGGGGGAAGTGTTTGAATCTAGGAGGGCAACCTGACTGGGAGGGAAACAATAAATAAACCCCACAGATTACCTGCCTACAAGCAACTCTCAGCAGAAAAGTACCCCAGACACCCGCATCCGCCACCAGCAAGTTGGGGCAGCACGGAGAGGAGCGAGCAGAATTGCTTGGGGTAGAGTCCGGGCCTGAGTGCCCTGAGGACAATCGGAGGGAGCTTTTGTGAGTTGCCAACTTGAACTGTGGGAGAGCAAAAGAGAGAGAGAAAATTAACCGGCCCGAACACGCTGCCCGCCGTTTGCAGAACAAAGGGACCGAGAAAGTCCAGAGAAGAGCTCGCAGACTGCGGACCAGCCCAGACCCGCCGGAGGCGGGAGCAGGTCGCGGCTAGACACAGGGCGCAGGCACCCGACCGGAGCGGGCGGGGACTGGGGCTGGGGCCGCAGAGGGCAAAAGGCGCATGCACCCGACTGGCGCCGGCGGAAACCGAGATTGGGACCGTGGAAGGGAGTGGGCGCGCCGTGCCGCACCCGGGGAGAGTGCGCCTGTCAAGCCCCTGGCTGCCTGGACCGCTCTGAAGGGGAAGGCACAAGAGCGGACGCAGCCTTTTGTTCCGCACTTTTGTGGAACACCCGAGGGCTGGAACCGCGCGCAGCGCGGGGCGCGCTCCATATAGAGCAGCCAGGAGCCTGAGCAGCGCAGACGGAGAAAGCAGCGCCAGCCCCTCCCCGCAGAGCGACAGAACTAGCTACCTGAATAAGAGTCCACCTCCGCCCGCCTGTGTCAGGGCGGAAATGAGGCTCTGAAGAGACCGGCAAACAGAAGCCAAATAAACAAAGGGAACCGCTTCAGAAGGGACCGGTGCAACAGATTAAAATCCCTGTAGAAAACACCGATTACACTGGAAGAGGCCTGTAGATATCAAGAAGTGTAAGCTGGAACGAGGAGATATCTGAAACTGAGCCGAACCCACACTGACCGCAACAGCTCCAGAGAAATTCCTAGATATATTTTTACTTTTTTTTTTTTTAAGTAAGAAAAGAAAAAATTTTTTTATTTTTTCTTTTTTATTTTTTCTCTTTTATTTGCCTTTAAAATTCCTATTACTCCCCCATTACTCCTTAACTTTCATTTTCATAGATTTTTACGATTTTTTTAATTAGGGAAAATTCTTTTTTTTTTTCTCCTTTTTCTCTTCTATTTTCTATTTTTCTTTTTCTCTTATTTCTTTTCAAGTCCTCTAGTACTCCTCTACTACTCCTTAATTTTCATTTTCAATACACTATAACCTCACCAAAAAAAAAAAAAAAAAGAAGAGAAGCCCTATTTTTAAACTGAACTTCATATATATTTTAAAAATTTTTTTGTGTGTGTTTTGGTTTTTGTTTTTAATATAGTATTTTTAAGAGTCTAACGTCTACTCTAGATTTTTAATTTTTGTTTTTCAGTATATGATATAAATTCTGAACATTTAAGAATCCAATATTCAGTTCCCATTTTTATTCAGGAGTGTGTTGATTATTCTCTCCCAATCTTGACTCTCTGTTTTCTACCTCAGAACACCTCTATTTCCTCCTTTCCCCTTCTCTTCCCAATCCAATTCAGTGAATCTTGGTGGGTGTCTGGGCTACGGAGAACACTCTGGGAACAGACAACTGCGTAGATCTGTCTCTCTCCTCTTGAGTCCCCCTTTTTCTCCTCCTGCTCATCACTATCTCCCTCCTCCCTCTCCTCTTCCTCATGTAACTCCGTGAACCTCTCTGGGTGTCCCTAACGGGGGAGAATCTTTTCACCATTAACCTATAAGTTTTATTATCAGTGCTGTATAGTTGGAGAAGTCCTGAGACTACAGGAAGAATAAAACTAAAATCCAGAGGCAGGAGACTTAAGCCCAAAACCGGAGAACACCAGAAAACTCCTGACTACATGGAACTTTAAGTAATAAGTGACCATCCAAAAGCCTCCATACCTACACTGAAACCAACCACCATCCAAGAGCCAATAAGTTTTAGAGCAAGACATACCACGCAAATTCTCCAGCAACGCAGGAACATGGCCCTGAATGTCAACATACAGGCTGCCCAAGGTCACACCTAACACATAGACCCATCTCAAAACTCATTACTGAGCACTCCATTGCTCTCCAGAGAGAAGAAATCAAGTTCCACGCACCAGAACACTGACGCAAACTTCCCTAACCAGGAAACCTTGACAAGCCAATTGTCTAACCCCACCCACTGGGTAAAACCTCCACAATAAAAAGGAACCACAGACCTCCAGAATACAGAAAGCCCACTCCAGACACAGCAATCTAAACAAGATGAAAAGGCAGAGAAATACCCAACAGGTAAAGGAACATGAAAAATGCCCACCAAGTCAAACAAAAGAGGAGGAGATAGGGAATCTACCTGAAAAAGAATTTAGAATAATGATAATAAAAATGATCCAAAATCTTTAAAAAAAAAAATGGAGTTACAGATAAATAGCCTGGAGACAAAGATTGAAAAGATGCAAGAAATGTTTAATAAACACCTAGACGAAATAAAAAATAGTCAATTAAAAATGAATAATGCAATGAATGAGATCAAAAACACTCTGGAGGGAACCAAGAGTAGAATAACGGAGACAGAAGATAGGATAAGTGAGGTAGAAGTAAAATGGTGGAAATAAATGAAGCAGAGAGGAAAAAAGAAAAAAGGATCAAAAGAAATGAGGACAACCTCAGGGACCTCTGGGACAATGTGAAACGCCCCAACATTCAAATCATAGGAGTCCCAGAAGAAGAAGACAAAAAGAAAGGCCATGAGAAAATACTCGAGGAGATAATAGCTGAAAACTTCCCTAAAATGGGGAAGGAAATAGCCACCCAAGTCCAAGAAACCCAGAGAGTCCCAAACAGGATAAACCCAAGGCGAAACACCCCAAGACACATATTAATCAAATTAACAAAGATCAAACACAAAGAACAAATATTAAAAGCAGCAAGGGAGAAACAACAAATAACACACAAAGAGATTCCCATAAGGATAACAGCTGATCTATCAATAGAAACCCTCCAGGCCAGAAGGGAATGGCAGGACATACTGAAAGTAATGAAAGAGAATAATCTACAACCTAGATTACTGTACCCAGCAAGGATCTCATTCAGATATGAAGGAGAATTCAAAAGCTTTACAGATAAGCAAAAGCTGAGAGAATTCAGCACCACCAAACCAGCTCTTCAACAAATGCTAAAGGATCTTCTCTAGACAGGAAACAGAAAAAGGTTGTATAAACGTGAACCCAAAACAACAAAGTAAATGGCAACGGGACCATACCTATCAATAATTACCTTAAATGTAAATGGGTTGAATGCCCCAACCAAAAGACAAAGATTGGCTGAATGGATACAAAAACAAAACCCCTATATATGCTGTCTACAAGAGACCCACCTCAAAGCAAGAGACACATGCAGACTAAAAGTGAAGGGCTGGAAAAAAATATTTCATGCAAACGGAGACCAAAAGAAAGCAGGAGTCGCAATACTCATATCAGATAAAATAGACTTTCAAATAAAGGATGTGAAAAGAGACAAAGAAGGACGCTACATAATGATCAAAGGATTAATCCAAGAAGAAGATATAACAATTATAAATATATATGCACCCAACATAGGAGCACCGCAATATGTATGGCAAACACTAACGAGTATGAAAGAGGAAATTAATAGTAACACAATAATAGTGGGAGACTTTAATACCCACTCACAAATATGGATAGATCAAATAAACAGAAAATTAGCAAGGAAACACAAACCTTAAATGACACAATGGACCAGCTAGACCTAATTGATATCTATAGGACATTTCACCCCAAAACAATCAACCTCACCTTTTTCTCAAGTGCACATGGAACCTTCTGCAGAATAGATCACATCCTGGGCCATAAATCTGGTCTTGGAAAATTAAAAAAAATTGAAATCATTCCAGTCATCTTTTCTGACCACAGTGCAGTAAGATTAGATCTCAATTACAGGAAAAAAATTGTTAAAAATTCAAACATATGGAGGCTAAATAACACGCTTTGAATAACCAACAAATCATAGAAGAAATCAAAAAAGGAATCAAAAATATGTATAGAAATGAATAAAAATGAAAACACAACAACCCAAAACCTATGGGACACTGTAAAAGCAGTGCTAAGGGGAAGGTTCATAGCATTACAGGCTCACATCAAAAAACAAGAAAAAAAGCCAAATAAATAACCTAACTCTATACCTAAAGCAATTAGAGAAGGAAGAAATGAAGAACCCCAGAGTTAGCAGAAGGAAAGAAATCTTAAAAATTAGGGCAGAAATAAATGCAAAAGAAACTAGAGAGACCATAGCAAAAATCAACAAAGCTAAAAGCTTGTTTTTTGAAAAATAAACAAAATTGACAAACCATTAGCAAGACTCATTAAGAAGCAAAGAGAGAAGAACCAAACTAACAAAATTAGAAATGAAAATGGAGAGATCACAACAGACAACACTGAAATACAAAGGATCATAAGAGACTACTACCAGCAGCTCTATGCCAATAAAATGGACAACTTGGATGAAATGGACAAATTCTTAGAAAAGTATAACCTTCCAAAACTGAACCAGGAAGAAATAGAAGATCTTAACAGACCCAACACAAGCAAGGAAATCGAAACTGTAATCAAAAATCTTCCAGCAAACAAAAGCCCAGGACCAGATGGCTTCACAGCTGAATTCTACCAAAAATTTAGAGAAGAGCTAACACCTATCTTACTCAAACTCTTCCAGAAAATTGCAGAGGAAGGTAAACTTCCAAACTCATTCTATGAGGCCACCATCACCCTAATTCCAAAACCAGGCAAAGATGCCACAAAAAAAGAAAACTACAGGCCAATATCACTGATGAACATAGATGCAAAAATCCTTAACAAAATTCTAGCAAACAGAATCCAACAACATATTAAAAAAATCATACACCACGACCAAGTGGGCTTTATCCCAGGAATGCAAGGATTCTTTAATATCTGCAAATCAATCAATGTAATACACCACATTAACAAATTGAAAGATAAAAACCATATGATTATCTCAATAGATGCAGAGAAAGCCTTTGACAAAATTCAACACCCATTTATGATTAAAACTCTCCAGAAAGCAGGAATAGAAGGAACATACCTCAACATAATAAAAGCTATATATGACAAACCCACAGCAAGCATCACCCTCAATGGTGAAAAATTGAAAGCATTTCCCCTGAGATCAGGAACAAGACAAGGGTGCCCAGTCTCACCACTACTATTCAACATAGTGTTGGAAGTTTTGGCCACAGCAATCAGAGCAGAAAAAGAAGTAAAAGGAATCCAGATAGGAAAAGAAGAAGTGAAACTCTCACTGTTTGCAGATGACATGATCCTCTACGTAGAAAACCCTAAAGACTCTACCAGAAAATTACTAGAGCTAATCAATGAATATAGTAAAGTTGCAGGATATAAAATTAACACACAAAAATCCCTTGCATTCCTATATACTAACAATAAAAAAACAGAAAGAGAAATTAAGGAAACAATACCATTCACCATTGCAACAAAAAGAATAAGATACTTAGGAGTATATCTACCTAAAGAAACAAAAGACCTATACATAGAAAACTATAAAACACTGATGAAAGAAATCAAAGAGGACACAAACAGATGGAGAAACATACCATGCTCATGGATTGGAAGAATCAATATTGTCAAAATGGCTATTCTACCCAAAGCAATCTATAGATTCAATGCAATCCCTATCAAGCTACCAACGGTATTTTTCACAGAACTAGACCAAAGAATTTCACAATTTGTATGGAAATACAAAAAACCTCGAATAGCCAAAGTAATCTTGAGAAAGAAGAATGGAACTGGAGGAATCAACCTGCCTGACTTCAGACTATACTACAAAGCCACAGTCATCAAGACAGTATGGTACTGGCACAAAGACAGAAATATAGATCAATGGAACAGAATAGAAAGCCCAGAGATAAATCCACGCACCTATGGACACCTTATCTTTGACAAAGGAGGCAAGGATATACAATGAAAAAAAGACAACCTCTTTAACAAGTAGTGCTGGGAAAACTGGTCAACCACTTGTAAAAGAATGAAACTAGAACACTTTCTAACACCATACACAAAAATAAACTCAAAATGGATTAAAGATCTAAATGTAAGACCAGAAACTATAAAACTCCTAGAGGAGAACATAGGCAAAACACTCTCTGACATAAACCACAGCAAGATCCTCTATGACCCACCTCCCAGAATATTGGAAATAAAAGCAAAACTAAACAAATGGGACCTAATGAAACTTAAAAGCTTTTGCACTACAAAGCAAACTATAAGTAAGGTGAAAAGACAGCCCTCAGATTGGGAGAAAATAATAGCAAATGAAGCAACAGACAAAGGATTAATCTCAAAAATATACAAGCAACTCTTGAAGCTCAATTCCAGAAAAATAAATGACCCAATCAAAAAATGGGCCAAAGAACTAAACAGACATTTCTCCAAAGAAGACATACAGATGGCTAACAAACACATGAAAAGATGCTCAACATCACTCATTATCAGAGAAATGCAAATCAAAACCACAATGAGGTACCATTACACGCCAGTCAGGATGGCTGCTATCCAAAAGTCTACAAGCAATAAATGCTGGAGAGGGTGTGGAGAAAAGGGAACCCTCTTACACTGTTGGTGGGAATGCAAACTAGTACAGCCGCTATGGAAAACAGTGTGGAGATTTCTTAAAAACTGGAAATAGAACTGCCATATGACCCAGCAATCCCACTTCTGGGCATACACACTGAGGAAACCAGATCTGAAAGAGACACATGCACCCCAATGTTCATCGCAGCACTTTTTATAATAGCCAGGACATGGAAGCAACCTAGATGCCCATCAGCAGATGAATGGATAAGGAAGCTGTGCTACATATACACCATGGAATATTACTCAGCCGTTAAAAAGAATTCATTTGAATCAGTTCTAATGAGATGGATGAAACTGGAGCCCATTATACAGAGTGAAGTAAGCCAGAAAGATAAAGAACATTACAGCATACTAACACATATATATGGAATTTAGAAAGATGGTAACGATAACCCTATATGCAAAACAGAAAAAAAGACACAGAAGTACAGAACAGACTTTTGAACTCTGTGGGAGAAGGTGAGGGTGGGATGTTTCAAAAGAACAGCATGTATATTATCTATGGTGAAACAGATCACCAGCCCAGGTGGGATGCATGAGACAAGTGCTTGGGCCTGGTGCACTGGGAAGACCCAGAGGAATCGGGTGGAGAAGGAGTTGGGAGGGGGGATCAGGATGGGGAATACGTGTAAATCTATGGCTGATTCATATCAATGTATGACAAAACCCACTGAAAAAATAAATAAATAATAAAAAAAAGAAAAATAAGTAAATAAAAATAAAAACTATGATACAAATATATTTATGCATAATTACTGAAACAGTTTAAATATGAAAAAATTTCAAGGTAATATAAAATATAAAAAGCAATTGTGTCTGCTGAATTTTGACACGGATGCTGAAACAATTCAATGGGAAAAGAGCAGCCTTTGCAACAAACTGTAGTGGGACAACTAGACATCCACACGTAAATGATGAAAATGGAGTCCTACCTCTCACCAGACACAAAAATTAACTCAACATGGACCACAGGTAGAAATGTTAGAGCCAAATCTATAAAACTCTTAGAAGAGAACATAAGAGCAAATCTTTGTGACCCTGACTTAGACAATAGTTTCTTGAGCAAAGCACAAGGGACAAAAGAAAAATAGATAAATCAGCCTTCATGAAAATTAAAAACCTTTGTGCTGCAAACAATACCATCAAGAAAGTGAAAAAACAACCCACAAAGTGGGAGATAACATTTGCTAAACAGGTCTGATAAGGAATTTGTGTTTGGAATAATACAAAGAATACTTACAAGTCAATAACAAAAAGACAACCTAATTTAAAAATGGGTAAAGAATCTAAATAGATCTTCTTCCAGATGATCAATAAGCAGAAGAAAATGTGCCCAACCTCAGTAATGATTAGGGAAATACCAAAGAAAAGCACAATGAGATGCCACCCCATATCCACTAGAATGGCTATCATCAAAAGGACGAAAAAAATATATAACAAGCATATGCAAAGATTAGGAGAAATTGGAGTCCTCACATATTGCTGGAAGATTTTTTAAATGGTGTGGCAACTTTGGAAAATTTGACAGTTTCTCCACTTGTGAAACATACAGCTTCCACAAGACTCAGAATTCCACTCCTGCATGTAAACCCAAGAGAAATGAAAACACAAGTCCACATAAAAAATCACTCCTAATGTTCACAACAGCACTATTCATAGTAACTAAAAAGTGAAAACAACCCACGTGTTCCTCCACTGGTGAAAGAATAAAGTGTGATGGATCCATACCATGCAAGATTATTAAGCAACAAAAAGAAGTTAAATCACTCAGTTCAGCTCAGTCACTCAGTTGTGTCCGAACTCTTTGTGACCCCATGGACAGCAGCACTCCAGGCCTCCCTGTCCATCACCAACTCCTGGAGCTTACTCAAACTCATGCCCATTGAGTCAGTGATGCCATCCAACCATCTCATCCTCTGTCGTCCCCTTCTCCTCCCACCTTCAATCTTTCCCAGCATCCAGGTCTTTTCAAATGAATCAGTTCTTCGCATCACGTGGCCAAAGTATGGGAGTTTCAGCTTCAGCATCAGTCCTTCCAATAAATATTCAGGACTGATTTCCTTTAGGATGGACCAGTTGGATCTCCTTGCAGTCCAAGGGACTCTCTATAGTCTTCTACAACACCACAGTTCAAAAGCATCAGTTGTTCTGTGCTCAACTTTCTTTATCGTCCAACACTCACATCCATACATGACTACTGGAGAAACCATAGCTTTGACTAGACAGACCCCTGTTGGCAAAGTAATGTCTCTGCTTTTTAATATGCTGTCTAGGTTGGTCATAACTTTAATTCCAAGGAGCAAGTGTCTTTTAATTTTTTGGCTGCAGTCACCACCTGCAGTGATTTTGGAGCCAAAAAAAAAAATAAAGTCTGTCACTGTTTCCACTGTTTCCCCATCTATTTGCCATGAAATGATGGGACCAGTTGCCATGATCTTAGTTTTCTGAATGTTGAGTTTTAAGCCAACTTTTTCACTCTCCTCTTTCACTTTCATCAAGAGGCTCTTTAGTTCTTCATTTTCTGCCCTAATGGTGGTGTCATCTGCATATCTGAGATTATTGATATTTCTCCCGGCAATCTTGATTCCAACTTGTGATTCCTCCAGCCCAGCATTTCTCATGATGTATTCTGCATATAATTTAATATGCAGGGTGACAATATATAGCCTTGACATACTCCTTTTCCTATTTGGAACCAGTCGTTGTTCCACGTCCAGTTCTAACTGTTGCTTTCTGACCTTCATATAGGTTTCTCAAGAGGCAGGTCAAATGGTCTGGTATTCCATGTCTTTCAGAATTTTCCACAGTTTATTGTGATCCACACAGTCGAAGGCTTTGGCATTGTCAATAAAGCAGAAACAGATGCTTTTCTGGAACTCTCTTGTTTTTTTGATGATCCAACAGATGTTGGCAATTTGATCTCTGGTTCTTCTACATGTTCTAAATCACTGGTACGTGCTAAAACATGATAAACCTATAAATTATTCTGTTGAATGAAAAAAGCCAGTTATAAAAATCACATGTTGTATGAGTTCATTTTCATGCAATATCCAGCATATGAAATCTGTAAAGACAGAAAGTAGATTAGTGATTGTCAAAGGCAGGGAGTGGAGGTGTTGGCAGAAACTGGGAGTGACCGCTAGTCTGAGAGTTAATGAAATGCTCTAAAATCAGACTGTTATAGCTGTCCAGTATGACAGTTACCCCGTGTGCATGTGGGTCACATATACTGTGAATATTAATATGCCATACTGTGAAAGCACTAAAAACCACTGACACATTTTAAATGGGTGAATTTTATGGTACACAAAATATAACCCAATAATGCTACTTTTGAAAAAGATGATGGATAGTTGTTTTTATAAAATGTTCTTTAAAATTTGTTTGTGAAATCCTATTTTTATTCAGGTAGAGCTGATTACAATATTGTATTAGTTTTAGGTGTACAGCAAAGTGATTCAGTTATATACTTTTTTCACATTATTTTCCATTATAGGTTATTACAGGATAATGAGTACAATTCCCTTTGCTCTACAGTAAATCCTTGTTGCTTACTTATTTTATATAGTTTGTATATTTTTAAACCCATACTAATTTATCCCCCTCCTTTGATAACCATAAGTTTATTTTCTATGTCTATGTGAATCTATTTCTGTTTTATAAATAAGTGCCTTTGTATCATTTTTTTAGATTCTACATATGAGTGATATTGTGTGATAGTTGTCTTTCTCTGTCTGACTTGCTTCACTTAAAATAGTATCATAATCTCTAGGTCTATTAATGTTATTGCAAATGGCATTATTCCACTGTTTTTTATGGCTGTATTCTGTTTTCTGTATTCTGTATTTCTGTATTCTGTATTCTGTATTCTGTTGTATATACATATCAATATCACATCTTTTTTATCCATTCATCTGTTGATGGACATTTAGGTTGCTTTAATGTCTGTGCTATTGTGAATAGTGCTGTCATGAACAGTGGAATGCATGTATCATTTTGAACTATACAGTTTTCTCCAGATATATGCCCAGGAGTGAGATTGCTGGATCATATGGCTACTTTATTTTTAACTTTTTAGAAATCTCCATACTGTTCTCCATAGTGGCTGCACCAATTTACATTCCTACAAACATATGGTTCCCTTTTTCCACACTATCTCTAGCACTTGCTATTTGTAAATTTTTAATGACAGAGATATGGAAACAGTGAGAGACTTTATTTTGGGGGGGCTCCAAAATCACTGCAGATGGTGAATGCAGCCAAAAAATTAAAAGACACTTGTTCCTTGGAAGAAAATCTATGACCAACCTAGATAGCATATTAAAAAGCAGAGACATTACTTTGCCAACAAAGGTCCGTCTAGTCAAAGCTATGGTTTTTCCAGTAGTCATGTATGGATGTGAGAGTTGGACTATAAAGAAAGCCAAGTGCTGAAGAACTGATGCTTCTGAACTGTGTGGTGTTAGAGAAGACTCCTGAGAGCCCCCGGACTGCAAAGTGATCAAAACAGTCAATCCTAAAGGAAATCAGTCCTGAATATTCATTGGAAGGACTGATGCTGAAGCTGAAACTCCCATACTTTGGCCACCTGATGTGAAGAACTGACTCATTTGAAAAGACCCTGATGCTGGGGAAGATTGAGGGCTGAAAGAGAAGGAGATGACAGAGAATGAGACGGTTGGATGGCATCACTGACTTGATGGACATGAATTTCAGTAAGCTCCAGGAGTTGGTAATGGACAGGGAAGCCTGGCGTGCTGCAATCCATGGGGTTGCAAAGAGTCAGACACAGCTGAGCGACTGAACTGAAACTGAGTTCTGACGAGTGTGAGGTAATACCTCATTGTGGTTTTGATTTGCATATTTGTAATAGTCAGTGATATTGCGCACATATGCCTATTGGACAT
Organism: Cervus elaphus; assembly: GCF_910594005.1. Taxonomy (NCBI): domain Eukaryota; kingdom Metazoa; phylum Chordata; class Mammalia; order Artiodactyla; family Cervidae; genus Cervus; species Cervus elaphus. Next base: position 3,121,614 of record NC_057843.1, on the reverse strand, counting down.
CTGTATGCTAAGAGACACTGTTGATCCCTCTTGAGCTCACACGCACAGCACTGCAGTTATTTAGAGAGGGAAGAGCAGTCCCCGCATCCCATTTGAGTGACCTTCACAGGTAGGTGAGTGGAGGGATGGTCACTTGGGCAGCTGGATGCACTGAATGAAGCAATTCTAAAGGCAATGATCTGCAACTCAGACCACCAGCAACTTTCTCTATGAAGTAACTGGCTCTGAACCTGCTCATAAACAAATCCACTTCAATGTAACAAAATAATCTGCTGGAAAAGACTGGTGCCATGACAATCTGCATTTAGAACTGAGGCAATAATTTTGCTTGTCCCCTTCCACCAGCAGCAGACTTGGAGCCTATTGGAGCTGTGATCATTGTCTCTGTTTTTTCCTTTAGTTCTATGGTTTCTGGTTTATAAATCTCTCCCTCCTCCCTCATACCATTTTCTTTGTTGTATCACTGCAGACAGCAGAGAGGTAAAATAAATGAAATCTCAGATCCTGAGGATCCTCAAAGGCTAACAACTGACTGAAGAAGGAGACCGGGGTCGGGGCAGGAAGGGAGCTGCATGGTGTCCAACCTGGTTGAGCCACATACCCTGTCCTGACAGCAATGTCCAGGTGCCAGAGGTGCATGACCAGAGGCCAAGCCCCAGCCCCTTGACTCTCAGGCTAATAGACTAAGGCCTTAGAGGTCAACTTTTCCACTCCCATACTTTATAGATGAGCAAACCAATGTCCAGGGATTTGGAAATGCTAGTTACATGACTAGTTAGTGGCAGAGTTAGTGCTAGAATCTGCTCTTTGCTTTATACATAGTTATGGGAGAAAAACATCTTTCACCAAAAAAGGTCATGCTAGAATCTTTAAGCTCCCAGTACCTCAGAACATGACCTTGTTTGGAAACTGGGAGATCACAAGTATGATTCTACTGTACTGGATTATACTGGATTGTAAGTTGTGGTCATACTGGACTAGGGTGCCCCCTAACCCAGTATAACAGGTGTCCTCACAAGAAGACAGAGACACAGGGAGGGAGCTACCTGGAGGCTGAGGCCAGGGCTGCACTGAGGCAGCTGCAAGATAGGAGCACAAGGCTACTGGCAGGACACTGGCCCAGTTTATCCAGAGCTGGAAAGGGGCAGGGAAGGACCTCCTGCCCCTTTCAGTGGAGTGTGGTCCCTCCAGCACTTTGATTTTGGACTTCCAGCTTCCAGAACTTGGAAAGAATACATTTCTGCTGTTTAAACTACCCAGTTTGGGGTACTTTGTTACAGTAGTCCTGGGATACTAACACACCCACCACTTTGCTCATCAGTCAGTTCTAAAGGAGATCAGCCCTGAATGTTCACTGGAAGGACTGATGCTGAAGCTGAAGCTCCAGTACTTTGGCCATCTGATGCAAAAAACTGACTCATAGGAAAAGACCCTGATGCTGGGGAAGATTGAAGGCAAGGAGGAAAAGGGGAAGTCAGAGGGGGTTGATGGCATCACTGACTCAATGGACATGAATTTGAGCAAGCTCCAGGAGATAGTGAAAGACAGGGAAACCTGGCGTGCTGCAGCCCATGGGGTCACACAGAGTCGGACATGACTGAGCAACTGAACAACAACTTTGCTCACAATGAGGCTTACAACAGGGCTGCTGCAGAGCAGACTTATCCTGTCTTTATGGTCACAGAAACCACAAGAACCTGTCTACCTCCCCAGACACTGTCCCTATATTTGGACACTCACTTTCAGACACCAAGTGCCAAGAGCAGTGTTTCTTCTTTTCTCTGAGCCACATTTCAAGTCGCATGAGGACCAGAGGAGTAGGAGTCACCACAGCACCTGTTAAGGGATATGAAAAATATTCTTGGTGCAAAACACCTCCCTTCCTGATCCTGACAGCATGTCAGCAGACAGGAAGCCCTGGAGCATTGGCACTGAGTTCCCTCGAGTCTTCCCAACACAGACTGATCCAGGAAAGGCCCTGCGTGCTGTCCCCAACACCTCTGTGTGGGCGAGTCCGCCTCAGGTTGAAGAAGCGCGCACATACCATACACACAGGGCAGCTCCCAGTGCCGGCATCTGGGTGCAACAGAAGAGCTGAGTGTGAGAGAAGTGCACGGCAGGACCCTGGCTGGAATCTCTGCGCTCTGCGGCGTGCCCCTAGGAGAGACATCCTCCTTCTCTGAGTTTCATCATCTGTAAGGGCTTTCCTGGTAGCTCAGTTGGTAAAGAATCCACCTGCAATGCAGGAGATCTGAGTTCAATCCCTGAATAAAGGTACCAATACCCACCTTGCCAGATTCATGTAATACATATAGATGAAGTTATTTAAAACATAGCCTATTTAGATATACGGTAAGTGAATGTGGTTTTGTTGATATTTTCATTGCTATTTTATTAAATCCCAGTGCTGGACAAAGACCTTCATGGAAAATCTAACCATGTCTTCTCAGCTCTTCTCCATCCTATGCTGGAAGCACAACACAGGGGTCCCATGTCATCCAGCTTTATCTGTCCTAGCAGCGTATCCATTCACGGAGCCACTGGGGTAGGGACCGACACCCATCTAAATCCTGGTCACTGAACAGAGGGCTTGGCGCACAGTAAGCAGTCAAAAATATCTGTTGCATGTTTAACACATGTTACACAAACACTTTTCCTCAGGATTCACAATCATCCATTTAAAATGAGCGGGTTAGTATTCTTGTCCTAAAACACTGACTATTTTCCTATTAAGGAGCACCAAGTATGGACGTCATCCAAGGTCACACAGCCTCAATCTGAAAATACGTTGTCTTTCACTAGAGCTTTCCAAAACCACTGCATCAATGACACTTAGCTTTAATCCAATCTTACAGTAAGTCAGTCCTTTGGATGTTGCAGACTAGGAGTGGAATAGTCACGCTTTCTAATTTTTCTCTTGCCCCAAATTTGCACCCATAGGCTTCCAAATGTGCATTCTCTTCCATGGAAGCCCAACTGGACTCAGTTTTTAAAGCTGAGATCTTCAAAGAGGATGCTATACACACATGCACATGTGCACACACACACACATAATAACTTGACACAAGTTAGTCCAGGTCCGTTTCCCTTGAGTCTCTTACCTCCTTGTTTCATGTCCCTTGCTTTCTGGTTTCAATGTGCAGCCTTAAGACAAGCATCCTTTGCTACATTCATCCTCTCATGTCAATTATGTCAGTTGCCTGACTTTAACAGTCTCATCACCATTATTTGAGGACTGTGACAAACAAAAAAAAATCTGCTGTGTCCTCCTGTAGGCTCTCAACAGAAGCAGACTGAGAAAACCTGTGGCTTGACTGCCATCTACAGAAGGCTAGAGACACTGGAATTAAACAAGCTAATCTAGTATCTTGATAGGTTTACATCTCTCTAACCCTTTGGGCCAAAAAATAATAATAGTAAGGAAAAGGCTGTTAAACAGACATGCAGAAAATACTTAAATGCTATATTGTAGCTTGGGATGTTGTTATCTTTTTTTAATAAAAATGTATGCAACTGTATTGTTCCTACGGAGAAATGATACTACTCATGATAGCCATCTGCTTGCGTTTGAATTTATTTTATGGATTCCTTTGGAAAATATACATCAAGGTAATGTAGTTATAATACCTGCACATTTGTGATGCTGTAATTAAAACTTGGAGGTTGTTCTCATTAAATTTTCCATATTGTCACTGACTTCTTTCCTGCTGGCATATGAGTTTTCATCTTAAAACGGACTTCAGAACCTCTCTATGCTGTTCCTGTCATGTAATACTGGTGGCTCAGATGGTAAAGATTCTGCCTGTAATGCAGGAGACCCAGGTTTGGTCCCTGGGTGAGAAGATCCCCTGGAGAAGGAAACAGTAACCCACTCGAGTATTCTTGCCTGGAGAATGGACAGAGGAGCCTGGCAGGCTATAGTCCATGGGGTCGCAAGAGTCGGACATGACTTAGCGACTAAATCACCACCACCACTAGTATTCTTGCCTGGAGAATTCCATGGACAAGGAGCCTGGTGGGCTACAGTCCATGGGGTTGGACACAACTGAGCCACTAATACAACATCACTAGACAAAAAACTTATCCAGCTTCATAAAATGTCTTGAACAATTGTATCATGCAAAGTTTTAATAAAGCCTAAAGATATGGAAAATTTTAAAATGATCTCACTTAAGTTTCTTCTGTTCCTGTACAACAAATCTGTAGATTTTCTGTAAAGATCTATTACCGAGAAATCTAAAAGAATTGGTCGTTTTTCCTTTTCTTTTACATTACCATAGGAAATATCTGTTATTCCAGTGCCAAGAAGTCAACACTTGAGCTTATTGAGATTCTTGACCGTTTATTTTACAGCTTGCAGATAACGGTGATAAGAGTGTTAAATTCAGGAAACTGGCGAACTGAAATGTAAAGGATGAGCTACAGTGGACGATGCACATCTGAAGGCTACACAATGAAACAGGAAGCAAAGAAACAGCAAAATTCAGAGTATCAACTTTAAAACCACAGACTAAAAGTTTAACCCCATTCTATGTTGCCAGGTATCACATTTTTTGTGCACTGCATCCTGTTAAAGATTTCAGTTTTAAAAACTGAGACCAACAGAGTGTCTGTGAAAGAGAACACAATTTTGAAGCCTATGGATGCAAATTTGGGGCAAGAGAAAATCCAGAAACTGTGACTATTCCATTCCTAGTCTTCTATATCTAAAGGACTTTGATGTATTTCAAAATATGGCTTAAGTTTCATTAATGCAATGTTGGTTTTGTAAAGCTCAGTGCAATGCAATGTATTTTAGGACTGGGTCCAGGTAAATATAGATGAAGGTGGGTGCTCCCAACTAGAGCCAGAAAACCTTTCCTTGAAGGTCAGGCAGTAAACATCTTCTACTTTCCAGTCCATAGGGTCTCATCTAATTAGTTGTCACTGTAGCGTGAGAGCAGCCATGAACAGCATGTCAACCAGTGAGTGTGGCCATGTCTCAGGAAAATTCTATTTATAAAAACAGGCCAGCCACGGTGTCAGAGCAGGATCTTGGGTTGGCCCAATGGGAACGACTGTCAAATGGCAGAGGCCAGAACCATCAGCTGCTCAGTGTCCAAAGGGGCAGAGCTCACATAGGAGCCTTAAGCCCACTGACACCAGCTCCAGTCTACCGGAACTGGGGCCTTTTTCTCATACAACTGGTACACCTTCTGCAATATTGAACTTAAAATACTCTCAAGAAAAATGACTTTCTCTCAGATAGACGTATATACACACAGACACACACGCACACAGTCTTCTCAGATGAGTAATGGAAGCAGAAGGCGCAAGACAAATGAACTGGATATTGATGAATATTTACGTTCTCTGTCTGGAAGCCTGTTTCAGATTGCTACACCATCCTAGGAATAGATTCTACAGCATCTATCAGATGCATCTTCATTTTAAAACGTAGCTTCTATTTCATGATTGGTACTCTCCCACAAGTTATGCCTGTGAAAATGACCACAGGAAAGAATCTTTGCCTAAAAATCTAAACACTGAAGTAGCTGCACTGACAGGAAATTTCCATATAACTCCGTGTCCTGGCACCTGAAGAGCTGCTGATAGTAGACAGAGCACGTTGAAAGAGGCAGGCTGTGGGGAAAGAGCAATCTGAGACAGTATGCTTTAATCAAGCACAAGTGTTTTTCTAGTTTTTCAGCCTACTTCATGATCTCAAGGAGGACGTTTGCTCTCCATTTTGATAGATCATTAGTTTCACCTTTAGTTTTTTGAGAACTCTTTGCATGATGACTCCCTCCACCATGAAGACACACGACCATGAACTCCTATAATCACTCACTGCACTGCTGATTTCTCCTTCTGCCTGCGAGTGGCCCGTGCAGGGGGCAGACAGAGCACCGATGGGAGGGACAGCCCTGGTGGAAACCACTGCTCCAGCTCACACTGGCCCCAGGGCCCTGGGGAAGCTACTCAGCTGCTCTGAGGACCAGTCTCTTCCACGTAAACCAGAGAGAGCAGCAGGTCTATTCCAACACTGTTGACACGATTTAAGAAGTATGTCTGTGAGGGGTCTTGCACGTCACTCAGTACACGTTGGTTCATCTCTCCTCTCCCTGCCATCCTTTCACCAAGACAGGGACTGTGAAGTCCGGAACTTATTTATCCACATGCCCCCACCTCGCAGTGTGGCCACTGGATTAGACACAGAACAGGGGATGCCTACATGGTTCTGGAATGAGCAGTGGGGTCTCAGGTTTTCCTTCATTACTGAAGCTCTTAACCTCTTAAACTGCTATGAGGATGAGCCAAAAGTGTTCTCTGAGTCATGAAAAGAAAATGCTTCATAAATTCAAAAATGGAAGAACCCACTCCCATTAACATATACATACACATGACTGTATATAAAATAGATAAATAACAGGACCAACTGTACAGCACAGAGAACTATAGACAATATTTTGTAATAACCTGTAAGGAAAAAAATCTGAAAAAGAATATACACACACATGTATGCACGCGCGCACACACACGCTCATGCTCGTGCTCATTCAGTCGTGTCCGACTCCTTGTGACCCCATGAACTGTAGCCCACCAGGTTCCCCTGTCCATGGGATTTTTCAGGCAAGAATACTGGAGTATACCAGTATTTTGGTCATCTGATGCGAACAGCTGACTCATTGGTAAAGTCCCTGATGCTGGGAAAGATTGAGAGCAAAAGGAGAAGAGGGTGTCAGAGGATGAGATGACTTGACAGCATCACCGATGCAACGGCCATGAACTTGGGCAAACTCCAGGAGATGGTGAGGGCCAGGGAGGCCTGGAGTGCTGCAGTCCATGGGGGTCACAGAGTCGGATACAACTGGGCAGCAGAACAACAACACTGGAGCAGGTCGTCACTTCCTCTTCCAGGGGATCTTCCCGACCCAGGGGTTGAACCCTCATTTCCTGCATTGGCCAGCAGATTCTTTACCATTGGGCCACCAGGGAAGCCTATATACACATACATGTGTGTGCATATATGTGTGTGTGTATCTGTGTGGTGTGTGTGTGTGTGTATCTGTGTGGGGTGTGTGTGTGTGTGTGTGTGTGGTATGTGTGTGTGCGTGTATCTGTGTGGTGTGTGTGTGGTGTGTGTATCTGTGTGGTGTGTGTGTGTGTGTGTGTATCTGTGTGTGTGTGGTGTGTGTGTGTGTGAGTGTGTGTGGTATGTGTGTGTGTATATCTGTGTGGTGTGTGTGTGTATCTGTGTGGTGTATGTGTGTGTGTATGTGTATCTGTGTGCTGTGTGTGTGTGTATCTGTGTAGTGTGTGTGTGTATCTCTGTGCTGTGTGTGTGTGTATCTGTGTGGTATGTGTGTGTGTGTATCTGTGTGTGTGTGTTTATCTGTGTGGTGTCTGTGTGCGCGTGTGTATCTGTGTGGTGTGTGTGCCTGTGTATCTGTGTGGTGTGTGTGTGTGTTTATCTGTGTGGTGTGTGTGTGTGCGTGTGTATCTGTGTGGTGTGTGTGTGGGGGGGTATCTGTGTGGTGTGTGTGTGTGTATCTGTGTGGTGTGTGTGTGTATCTGTGGTGTGTGTGTGTGTATATCTGTGTGGTGTGTGTGTGTGTGTATCTGTGTGGTGTGTGTGTGTGTGTATCGGTGTGGTGTGTGTGTGTGTTTATCTGTGTGGTGTGTGTGTGTGCATGTGTATCTGTGTGGTGTGTGTGTGGGGGGGTATCTGTGTGGTGTGTGTGTGTGTATCTGTGTGGTGTGTGTGTGTATCTGTGGTGTGTGTGTGTGTATATCTGTGTGGTGTGTGTGTGTGTGTATCTGTGTGGTGTGTGTGTGTGTGTATCTGTGTGGTGTGTGTGTGTGTGCATCTGTGTGTGTGCGTGTGTATCTGTGTGGTGTGTGTGTGTGTATCTGTGTGCTGTGTGTGTGTATCTGTGTGTGTGTGTATCTGTGTGGTGTGTATGTGTGTGTGTGTATCTGTGTGATGTGTGTGTGTGTGTATCTTTGTGGTGTGTGTGTGTTTATCTGTGTGGTGTGTATCTGTGTGATATGTGTGTGTGTGTATCTGCGTGGTGTGTGCTGTGTGTGTGTGTGTATCTGTGGGGTGTGATGTGTGTGTGTGGTATGTGTATGTGTGTGTGTGTATCTGTGTGGTGTGTGTGTGGGGTGTGTGTGTGTATGTGTGTGTGTATCTGTGGTGTGTGTGTGTATCTGTGTGTGTGTGTGTCTGTGTGGTGTGTGTGTGTGTGTATCTGTGTGGTGTGTGTGTGTATCTTTGTGGTGTGTGTGTGTGTGTTTATCCATGTGGTGTGTATCTGCGTGGTGTGTGGTGTGTGTGTATCTGCGTGGTGTGTGGTGTGTGTGTGTGTGTGTGTATCTGTGTGGTGTGGGGGGGTGTGTGTGTGTATGTGTGTGTGTGTATCTGTGTAGTGTGTGTGTGTATCTGTGTGGTGTGTGTGTGTGTGTGTGTGCATCTGTGTGTGTGTGTTTATCTGTGTGGTGTGTGTGTGTGTGTATCTGTGTGGTGTGTGTGTGTGTGTTTATCTGTGTGCTGTGTGTGTGTATCTGTGTGGTGTGTATGTGTGTGTGTGTATCTGTGTGGTGTGTGTGTGTATCTTTGTGGTGTGTGTGTGTGTGTTTATCTGTGTGGTGTGTATCTGTGTGGTGTGTGTGTGTGTGTGTATCTGCGTGGTGTGTGGTGTGTGTGTGTGTGTGTGTATCTGTGGGATGTGATGTGTGTGTGTGGTGTGTGTATGTGTGTGTGTGTATCTGTGTGGTGTGTGTGTGGGGTGTATGTGTATGTGTGTGTGTGTATCTGTGTAGTGTGTGTGTGTATCTCTGTGCTGTGTGTGTGTGTATCTGTGTGGTGTGTGTGTGTGTGTGTGCATCTGTGTGTGTGTGTGTGTTTATCTGTGTGGTGTGTGTGTGTGCGTGTGTATCTGTGTGGTGTGTGTGCATGTGTATCTGTGTGATGTGTGTGTGTGCGTGTATATCTGTGTGGTGTGTGTGTGTATTTTGTGGTGTGTGTGTGTTTATCTGTGTGGTGTGTGTGCATGTGTATCTGTGTGGGGTGTGTGTGTGTGTGTATCTGTGTGGTGTGTGTGTATGTGTTTATCTGTGTGGTGTGTGTGTATGTGTTTATCTGTGTGGTGTGTGTGCGTGTGTATCTGTGTGGGGTGTGTGTGTGTGTGTATCTGTGTGGTGTGTGTGTATGTGTTTATCTGTGTGGTGTGTGTGTGTGCGTGTGTATCTGTGTGGTGTGTGTGTGTGTTTATCTGTGTGGGGTGTGTGTGTGTGTATCTGTGTGGTGTGTGTGTATGTGTTTATCTGTGTGGTGTGTGTGTGTGCGTGTGTATCTGTGTGGTGTGTGTGCATGTGTATCTGTGTGGGGTGTGTGTGTGTGTATCTGTGTGGTGTGTGTGTGTGTGTGTGTATCAGTGTGGTGTGTGTGCATGTGTATCTGTGTGGTGTGTGTGTGTATCTGTGTGGTGTGTGTGCATGTGTATCTGTGTGGTGTGTGTGTGTGTGTATTTTGTGGTGTGTGTATGTGTTTATCTGTGTGGTGTGTGTGTGTGTATATCTGTGTGGTGTGTGTGTGTGTGTATCTGTGTGGTGTGTGTGTGTATCTGTGTGGTGTGTGTGTGTATCTGTGGTGTGTGTGTGTGTGTATCTGTGTGGTGTGTGTGTGTGTGTAACTGGGTGGTGTGTGTGTGTGTATCTGTGTGGGGGGTGTGTGTGTATGTGTGGTGTGTGTATCTGTGTGTGTGTGTGTATCTGTGTGGTGTGTGTGCACGTGTATCTGTGTGGTGTGTGTGTGTGTGTATTTTGTGGTGTGTGTATGTGTTTATCTGTGTGGTGTGTGTGTGTGCGTGTGTATCTGTGGGGTGTGTGTGTGTGTGTGTATTTTGTGGTGTGTGTGTGTGTATATCTGTGTGGTGTGTGTGTGTGTATCTGTGTGGTGTGTGTGTGTATCTGTGGTGTGTGTGTGTGTGTATCTGTGTGGTGTGTGTGTGTGTGTAACTGGGTGGTGTGTGTGTGTGTATCTGTGTGGGGGGTGTGTGTGTATGTGTGGTGTGTGTATCTGTGTGTGTGTGTGTATCTGTGTGGGGTGTGTGTGTGTGTGTATCTGTGTGGTGTGTGTGTGTGTGTGTGTGTGTGTGGCTGAATCACTTGGCTGTACACCTGAACCTAACACATCAGAAATCAACGATAATATGTCAATAAAAAGTAAAATTAAGAAAAGAAGGAGGACCCACTCATGACACTAGAATGCTTCACATCAAGTAGGCACTCATTTGTCTGCTGGACAATGAAAGCCACACGAGTGTGGACCGTATTAAAGAGATGCAGCCATGATATTACACTCTGGTCTCGAGGGAGAGGACTGGACCCACTGTGCTATCCAAATGGTGGGAAAACGAGGTGCTTTATCACAAGGTTTTACTACTGCTGTTAAGTCCTGTGATTCTCATCATGATTCACTGGTCAGATGTAGACACTGCTTAGCATTGCCCAGGGAAGAATCTTGCTGTCAAAACAAGCTTCACATTTTGATGTTTTTCACCAGACAGCGCACTGCCTGCTGATAACTTCATGGAAACGTCATTCAGGGAATCAGCCAGATTAGATGTGAGTAATTTGGAGTCATCCAGACAAAGGAGTTTTGATCGGAAGAGGAAATGAAACCAACAAATCATCTGTCAGGGATAACAGTGGAAAGAGGATCTAGCAGTTATGCAAAGGCTTTAAGGAAAAGAAATAGAAAGTTTTTTAAAAAATCACTAGCTTTGGGGCACATAAACAGAGCAGCTAAGACGCCAATAAAAAGAAAATGGGATTCCTGAAATACCAAGAGGGTACATAAAAAGAAACCAATTAAATAGGAATATCTCTTTGTTTTTCTGATTATTCTGGCTCTTAGGGGTAGGAGCTGCAGATGCATTTCCTCCTCTTTGCTTTTCTACTTGTATAAGACAGAGGAGAAGCAGTTACAATAACTGAGATTTACACTATTACTAGTCACTTTTAAAAGCTGAATTTTTCTTACAAAACATAACTACTGCCCATTTTGCCTATCATATGATTTCCAGATTACCAGCATGACAAAAAGACAAATTGTCATACATGTTCTGATTGCATCACCAGAGTTACAGACCTTGTATAATGTATGCTGAACAATATCCCTGATAAGGCCACATAAGTCAGGAGATAATACATAAAAGTGATTTTCCTTATCAACACGTAAATGTCACTGCATCAGTTTTAAAGACCAATATGTCTGTAAGGATATTTATTTACACAGAAAAAAAGTCTCCACTCTGGCCGGAGAGAAATCCTAATTTTTCCTGCACGTTCCTACCCATCTCATAGTCATTGTGCAGGTGACAGCTGACCCAGTTGGGGCAGTCGCATCCTCTTCCATCACTTAAAACCTAACTACATGTTGCTTCTCTAATGAGTCTTTCCAGATGGAATAATAACTAGGTATCCAAAAAGAGAAAGGACCTACAAAAGAGAAAATTACAGCTTTATCCACGGACAGCTGTGCTTAGGGTTAGTGATTGTCCCAGAGAAGTAAAGTTCCATTTATGCAGCCGAAAACAGTCATCCAAGACTTGTTAAAGGTACAAGATTCTTCTGAACAACTCGACCCATCCACCCAGTTCTCACCTGCAGTGACAAGAGCTAGCACTTATGGAGCGTGTGTCACATGAGAGGCACTGTTTAAACTCTGAGTGTCATTAAATCCTCCAGTCCTCACAGCAATGATGCTATATTCCCATCCTCACTCTGCAGGTGTGAAACAGGGGCAAAATGGTTAAGTAGCTCACAGAGGCACACAGGACCGGTAACAAAGCCAGGTTCTAACCTGGAAAGCCTGGCTCCAAAGTCCAAAGCCTTAGCACTATGGTCCCAGGCAGGCTGCTGCGGGATCTAAGATTTAGATTCCTAGAAACCAGTTTAATATAACCTATTCATTATCCTAAGAAAGAAAAATAGCAAGTTTGCTAGATGGAATGTCTCTCTTACAAGGTCCTACAGAGAAACACTCATGGGTGGATGGGAAGGGCAAAGCCCTTACCATGAAGACCCTAATAATACACACCATTACTTTCCCCAAAGCCTGGAAATATTTTGTTCCAAAGAAGCAAAATCAAATGTCTGTGTTCCTTCAGGCTAATCCATGATTCAACATAATAGAAAATGGACTACAACTCAATGTCCTTAAAAACATAAAAAATTAATCAAAAACAGAAAAAGAGGGAAATTCTGCACTTGGCTTAAGCCATATAAGAAACATCTGAACAGAGAGGGTTACAATTAACCAAAAGCCTTAACTCAAATAGGTTAATCAGCAACCATAAAATTTTTGTAAGTAAAGAATTATTAGTACAAAAGAGTAAATCATGGAAAAGAATGTATCAGTCCTTCTCAGGCGTGAAACCAGTGTTATGGAATTTTTTTCAACCAGTTCATCAAGAATTTAAAGAAAGAACTCGGGCAGTACAATAGAATTGATTTCCCATCTTAATTACTTTTGAACAGCTACATTTCACCCACAGGTTCTTTTTTTCATTTATGCCCTCTGTTTAAAATGAGTGATATCTTTTTATGAAACAATTGCAAGCAATGATCCAGCAATAATGATCTTTGATGACCTTGAAATCCTAAATGATAGTTTTGGACTTGTTCACACCCACCTTCCAAGTGAATCATATTCTAGGTGGTCACACAATAAGAAGGTGCAACATTTGCCCCCATGGAAGCCACATGACTCTGAGGTGGCTTGACAAGGGCTTGCTATCAGATTGAACTCTGTATTGACCCCAAGAACACAATCCTTTGAGCAAAAAGCTTGACTGGAGCCCCTCCACCTCAGTCTTCATGGGACACGGAGTTCAAATTAAAAATTCAAGTTTAAGTCCCATCACTCCCTTCCTCACACACCACATTAATCAAAGGAGACTATAATTCTCTATACACACCCTGATATTTCCTCATTTTCATTTTTATTTTCATTCTGTGTCTTCCATTTCAAACAATCATCCTCATCTCTTTCTTCAAAGCTAAGCTCAAATACAATTTCTTACACACACACAGGTTTCTCTCAGCTATTTTGGGGTGTGATGATTAATCTTATATGTAAACTCATCTAGGCCATGGTACCTAGTTTTAGGGCAAAACCAGTCAAGATATTGCTACAAAAGCATTTTTAAACAAGATGAGCCTTTAGATCAGTAGACTTCAAATAAGGCAGATCACCCTCCATAACATAGGTGGGTCTCATCTAATCAGTTGAAGATCTTAAGAGAAAAGACTGAGGTCTCCTGACTCAAGATGCAACATCAGGTTTTTCTGGCTCTTCAAGCTATTGGCCTGTCCTGCAGACTTCAGAATTGCCAGAACCCACAATCATGCAAGCCAATTCCTTGAAATAAATCTCTATCTCTAGGTGGATAGATAGGCATACATACACATCATAAGAAATAGACTATAAACACACACCCTGGAGAAGGGAATGGCAACCCACTCCAGCATTCTTGCCTGGGAAGTTCCATGGACAGGGGTGCCTGGCGGGCCACAGTCCACGGCACTGCAAGGGTCAGTCACAACTTAGCGACTAAGCCACCAATACCACACACTCACTATATAAACATAGATCGTACTGATTCCGTTTCTCTGGAGAACCCTAATTAGTAGAGTATAACGCCTGGTTTCCCTACTGAACTCTCAAAAGCAATCCTCCTCTTTGTATTCCTCAAGAACAATTCTTTGAAAATAGAGTGTGTTTAATAAATATTAAATGGATGATTGATTGTTTGGTCAATGAATGAATAAATCTCTGGTCAGATCCCTCTGGGAAATCACTAAGCTTATATTTTTATTCTCTCTTTCCTTTGTCAGTTCTGAATTTCACACACTTACCGCCTTTGTCTACATTGTTTCTGGTTGCTAATGGAATCTCTGCTTTCAGACCCTTCCAGTTCCTGCCCAAGTGTTTCTTGCACTTTGCCACATAGATTTCTCTTCAAATCTCTCACACACACACACTTCAGAAAACTACACGGAAACCTGTAATGACTCTCCATTGCCTAGAATCCCTTTACAGCTCTCATCTATAACCACTTTGCCTTCATAGCAAGTATTACTGTACTAATCCTAAGAGGTTACTTGTTTAAAGATTTCTGTGTATATTTCTACTTTCCACAAGATGGCCATTATTATATATTCCCAAGATGCTGGGCATCGGGGCTGCATACTCTGCCATCTCAGAACATCTATCTGCCTGACAAGTGCTTGCTTATCTTCAAGGTTCAGAGGTCACCTCCTCCTTCTGTTGCCTCCAGTCAAGAACTTATTCCTCCACTCCCATACATATCTCCACGTGGGTTTGGGGGTGTTTGTCTGCATCACTAGAATGTGAGCTCCTCCCAGGCTGTGTTCTTATCTCATTCATCTTGTGCACCCAGACATCTTGCCATTGCCTGAAAGCCCCAGCCTATCCCTAAAATACATGTTTACATTCTATAGGCATGCGGAAAACTGTTGACGTCAGCAGCAAAGCATAAATTACTGGCTTTTCTCTGGAAACCCTTTCCTAAAACGAGGAGGGAAAAAACCAGGCTCCATGAAGCAGCACCTGCGCTCTGATGGACACTGCTTTCCCCTTTCCATCTGGGCGTTTAGACAAGGTACAGAGCCAGTCAGTCACTCTGAAATTACAACCTCGCGGCTTCACATGTTTACTGCTGCAAGAAGCCAAGTGCTGTCTGGTTCGTACCTAAGACTGACTGCGATTTGTCCTCCACAAAGTTTAAAGAATGGGCAGCTAATGCTCAAAAGAGCTGAACTCTCCAATGGTTTTCAGGGAAGGGTTTTTAAAGGAAACATTTGGTTTGAGTGTTGCAGCTTCTGGACTTTCTTCTGATTGCTTAGCATTGAGGTAATGGTGGGATGTTTTGGTTATCTTATTCATCAGCCTGCTAGTTCCAACCAGCCTGGGGTCTGTGTGCTTGTGGTCAGCATGTAGTCACCATCTTCCACCTGGGCAGGGGACTTGGTTTCTACCAAACAGCTCAAAGATATGTGTCAGATTGTTGTTATATGTATCCCTTGAGGAGGAACTAGGACTCTGTTTTATTGCTGAGCTATTGTTTAAGCTGGGCTTCCCAGGTGACTCAGCTGTAAAGAATCAGCCTGCCAGTGCAGGGGATGGGTTCAATCCTTGGGACAGGAAAATTCCCTGGAGAAGGGCATGGCAACTCACTCCAGTGTTCTTGCCTGGGAAATCCCACAGACAGAGGAGCCTGGTGGGCTACAGTCCTTGGAGTCGCAGAAGAGTCAGGCACGACTGAGCGACTAAACAACAGTAGTTTAAAGCATTGTCTGTGGTACCATCTGGCGGCAGCCATGCGTTTGCCAGCTGGATAGTTAATGTCACCATTCGTTAGAAGCTCCACCACTGAACTCTCTTGTCAGTGCCTAACGTGAAAAACGGCTGAGCACAAACAAAGCCAGGGGCAAAGCCAAAACCTTTTGCTAAATATCGAGTTGCCATTAGAATGCTGTTTGTAGACTGCAGGGTACAGATCTGTACCTGTACAGGTCATCTGTCAGCAAAGAAGCAGTTGCTTCCTCACAATACCCTGACAGGCCTGCATAGTCCATACATTATCACTGCCCTCAAAACCCCTTATCATGTTTTAAATCTGTTGAAGTATGGGGAAAAAATCAAGTGTGCTTCACAAAACTGGATCATAAAAACAAACTTGGCTAGAGCTCGCTTTAATGGGAGATTTTGAATCATACCCTAGACAAATCAAAGGGGAAAAAAAAAAGATTGGGAAGTTAGCTGAGACATCACTGCAGAAATGCTGAATACAGCAGGGCATTAAGGGCAAGAAGACTTGACACCATTAGGGGAAGAAGATACTCTGACACAAAATAAAACTAAACCTTTGAGAAAAACTGCTGTATGATAACGTCTGTATAAATTAGTCCATATATGAATATTGTATACATGAAAGATACATGAGTAAACACATATTTTCATGCCATCTACAAAAAGAGCTCTCTTAACTGCCTGCAACTTTACCTACTCAAGTATCTGAGTTTTATTTTCTTTTTAGAACTGACTGCCTGTGACACATGAATGAGCCCAGCTGTATTCCTGGACTTTCTTTTCATCCACCACTGCTTACAAATTTCATCTGCTCACAAAACTGCATGTGTCACTAGACCTTGTTATAACTAACATTTTATTAAACATTATGTAAACCAATAAATTGAAAAAGGTAGGGAAACCACTAGACCATTCACATATGACCTACATCAAATCCCTTACAATTATACAGTGGAAGTGACAAATAGATTCAAGGGATTAGATCTGATAGAGTGCCTGAAGAACTATGGATGGAGATTCATGACATTGTACATGAGGCAGTGATCAAGAGCATCCCCAAGAAAAAGAAAGGCAAAACGGTTGTCTGAGGAGGCCTTACAAATAGCTATGAAAAGAATAGAAGCAAAAGGCAAATGAGAAAAGGAAAAATACACCCATTTGAATGCAGAGTTCCAAAGAATAGCAAGGAGATAACAAAGCCTCCCTCAGTGATCAGTGCAAAGAAATAAAAGAAAACCATAGAATGGGAAAGACTAGTGATCTCATCAAGAAAGTTAGAGAGACCAATGGAACTTTTCATGCAAAGGTGGGCACAATAAAGGACAGAATTGGTATGACCTAACAGAAGCTGAAGATAATAAGAAGAGGTGGCAAGAACACACAGAAGAACTATATGAAAAAGATCTTCATGACCCAGATAATCATGATGGTGTTATCACTCACCTAGAGCCAGACATCCTGGAATGTGAAGTCAAGTGGGCCTTAGGAAGCATCACTATGAACAAAGCTAGTGGAGGTGATGGAATTCCAGTTGAGCTATTTCAAATCCTGAAAGATGATGCTGTGAAAGTGCTGCACTCAACATGCCAGCAAATTTGGAAAACTCAGCAGTGCCCACAGGACTGGAAAAGGTCAGTTTTCATTCCAATCCCAAAGAAAGACAATGCCAAAGAATGCTCAAACCACCGCACAATTGCACTCATCTCACACACTAGCAAAGTAATGCTCAAAATTCTCCAAGCCAGGCTTCAACAGTACGTGAACCATGAACTTCCAGGTGTTCAAGCTGAGTTTAGAAAAGGCAGAGGAACTAAAGATCAAATTGTCAACATCTGCTGGATCATCAAAAAAGCAAGAAAGTTCCAGAAAAAAACATCGACTTCTGCTTTACTGACTACGCCAAAGTCTTTGACTGTGTGGATCACAACAAACTGTGAAAAATTCTTAAAGAGATGGGAATACCAGACCACCTGACCTGCTTCCTGAGAAATCTGAATGCAGGTCGAGAAGCAACAGTGAGAACTGGACAGGGAATAGCAGACTGATTCCAAACTGGGAAAGGAGTATGTCAAGGCTGTATATTGTCACCGTGCTCATTTAACTTATATGCAGAGTACATCATGAGAAATGCTGGACTGGAAGAAGCACAGGCCAGAATCAAGATTGCAGGGAGAAAGTATCAATATCCTCAGACATGCAGATGACACTACCCTTATGGCAGAAAGCAAAGAAGAACTAAAGAGCCTCTTGATGAAAGTGAAAGAGGAGAGTGAAAAAGTTGGCTTAAAACTCAACATTCAGAAAACTAAGATCATGGCATCCAGTCCTATCACTTCATGGCAAATAGTTGGGGAAACGGTGACAGACTTTATTTTTGGAGTCTCCAAAATCACTGCAGGTGGTGACTACGGCCATGAAACTTAAAGATGCTTGCTCCTTGGAAGAAAAGTATGACCAAGTTAGACAGCATATTAAGAAGCAGAGACATTACTTTGCCAACAAAGGTCCATCTAGTTAAAGCTATGGTTTTTCCAGTAGTCATGTATGAATGTGAGACTATATGTATGTATGAATGTTGGACTATAAAGAAAGCTGAGCGCCAAAGAATTGATGCTTTGAACTGTGGTGTTGGAGAAGACTCTTGAGAGTCCCTTGGACTGCAAGGAGATCCAACCAGTCCATCCTAAAGGAAATGAGTCCTGAATATTCATTGGAAGGACTGATGCCGAAGCTGAAACTCCAATATTTTCGCCACCTGATACAAAGAACTGAGTCATCTGAAATGACCCTGATGCTGGGGAAGATTGAAGGTGGGAACAAAAGGGGACAACTGAGGATGAGATGGTACATCAACTCAATGGACGTGAGTTTGAGTAAACTCCAGGAGTTGGTGATGGACAGGAAGGCCTGGCATGCTGCGATTCATGGGGTCACAAAGAGTCGGACACGACTGAGCGACTGAACTGAACTGAAACCAATAAAATGAAAATGTAAAAGGAAAGGGGTTCTTCTCTCAATGAAAGCCAAGTTGAACACAAGAAAAATCAATGGAATTGATGCATTAAAAATGCTACTGTATGATGCCTGGTGGAGACCACTGCAACAGTTGCACTGCTTTTAAAAAAACAAAAAACCGAAACCAAAGAAAGTATGCTGCCCAGGTGCAGGAAGGGCAGGGTTGCACCCCAGAGTGCCCCTCTGTCCCTCTGTCCCCGTGCTGTGTTCTGGGCGTCAACTCTGCCCGCACACTCCACCTTTTCTGCCCTCATCCATCGGCTGAGCTGCTCATGATGAATCCTGACGAGAGAAGTGCTGTTCCAACCATTCCCTCAAAAATTCACAAAACCTGCTCGCAGGGCCTCCTTGCCTAACTTCCCACCAAAGAAATAGAACTCCAGCCACTTGACTGACTTTTCAGTCTATTGAATCTTGAGAAATCAGAGCTGCTTCGTGTATCTGCAGTGCTCAGGGAAATAAAACAGCCCACGTTCAGTCATATTTGATGTCTATATTCACAGCCCTTCCATTTTTAACATAATCCATGCCTTTGCTTTCTATTTGATTTCCTCTGGTCTTAACTGATAGAACAGAATTTCCCTCTTTTTAACTTTAAAACTTCACCCACTATGACAATTCGAAAAAAATTCCAAGTATATCAAAGTGAAAAATTAATGTCAACTTCATTTAGTGGGGGTGGGGTGGGGAGTGTTTGTTGTTTATGTGTATTATGTTTTCAGTTGAATTTTGAATTTTGGTGGATGTTGTTTGACAGTTTTGGAATTCGTGAGGTTTCCCAGTGAAGTGATGTCTGTATAATCATGCTTGAGAAAAAATATCTTAAAATACCACAGATTCACAACCACAGATCCTGTCATTTCTAAAATGGAAGAAATTTGCTATCGTTATACTTGGGGAGAAGAGACCAAATGGAATTTGGTGAGCACACACGAGGAGGGTGCGTGTGGTCCTCCCTCCCGCTGTGTGTGTGACATACATGCACACAGTAACAGATAACAGGAAAAAAATGCAGAACAACGAAAGTGCTGATAACCTGTAACTGCTAACCCAGCAAAGCAGCCAGGGAAGCGGCTTATCACATGAAGAACAGGGAGAGAGCCAGCACCACAGACACAGGGTGACAAAGCCAAGGGGAACAGGGAGTTCAGCCAGTGGGCACTGACGAAACCATGGCGATAACCTCGAGGAATGTTTCAGACTGAGAGCTCTGACTTATCCTGCAGATTGCCTGTGACTGTGCTAGAAGTTCAAGTCTAAGGAAACTGCTCACCCTCCAGGAGCCCATGGCCTAGAAGGAGGCAGACACAGGGGACAAAGGCTGCTGAGCAACAGAGGTGCCCACAGACATGGCTGCAGGAGCGAGTCCCTGCGTCTTCCCCGCCGATGAGGGACGTGTCCACCTCTGGTTTAGAGATCACGTGTGCATACATGGAACGTATCCCCTAAGGCTGCAGAAGCGAGTCCATGAGTCTCCCCCACTGGTGAGGAATATATCCACCTCTGGTTTAGAGATCATGTGTGCATACATGGAACGTATCCCCTAAGGCTGTAGGAGCGAGTCCATGCGTCTCCCCCACTGGTGAGGAATGTGTCCACCTCTGGTTTAGAGATCACGTGTGCATTCACGGAACATATCCCCTAAGACTGCAGGAGCGAGTCCATGCGTCTCCCCCACTGGTGAGGAATGTGTCCACCTCTGGTTTAGAGATCATGTGTGCATGCACTGAACGTATCCCCTAAAACTCACATGCTGAAGCCTTGACCTCCAATGCGACAGCCTTTGGGAGGTGACAGTTTAAATGAGCTCATGAAGCTGGGGTCCTCCTAATGAGATTAGTGCCCTTACAAGAAGAGACTTCAGAGACTTGCTCACTCACTCTCCCCACTGTGTGAGGACACAAGAAGGCAAGGAAGGAAGCCAGGAAAAGAGCCCTCACCAGAAACCAACATGCTGACACCTTGGTCTCAGGCTTGTAGCCTCCAAAACTGTGAGATAGCACATTTCTATCGTTTAAGCCCCTCAGTCTGTGGTATTTTGTTATGGCAGCCTGAGATAGTTGAGACAGTGAGTGTTCTTTAAAAATGAGATGCAAAAACATGGGAAGGAGCTGGAAAAGAATATTCTAAAGGGTAAACAGAAATCATTACCAGGTATACATGTAAAAGACCAGGATATTGTGAATAAAGGAGAAACTCTGTGTTACAGGGAAGAGCTTCAGACTTCCTACAAGAAACCATGTAATGCTCCATGGACCTCTAAAAGTTCGAGGAGAGATGGACTTCACACTGGTTGGCTACTCCCCTCCAATAAACACAGAGCTGCCCAGATAGAGTAGTGGAGAAATTCAGAAGGCATGAAACCTCCCCGGGGGGAGGATGAGAGAAGCAGACTCACACAGCCCAGGCCCCACGCTTCTCCCCAAGAAGGCAGCTCGAGTCATAAGGACAACCTGCTCAAGCACTGGACACAGCATATTGCTCACAGTCCCTGCCTCCCCACACCTACTGATGTGGAGGTAAAGGCAGTCTGGAAAACCAGCAAGTGTCTCTAGGCACACTGAAGCTCAGAACAGGACAGGAGGATGCATGAACACGACGGGTGGTCTTATCAGTTCTGTCACTTGGTGACATGACAGTAGGAAAGAGGGCCCAGGGCAGGAAGGGAAGCATGGTCTCTGTGGTCCGCCTCACACATACACGATATTGACAGAAAAGAGTGTGGCTTCCTGAACTTGGGTATGCAAAACAGTAATACATTTTCGATAAATGCATTATCAGACACATCTTATATAAATTGAGAGAAATATCTGTCCACAGACTCAATAATTTAATCAAGGAACTCAAAGTAGATTTTCATGTGAAGAAAGAGGAATAAAGCCTGGGCCACAGAAGAGCTGAGATTAGTGCTCAGACAATTCAGCTCTAGGGTCTGCACTTGGAACCTCGGCACTAAGCTGTACAGAAATACGTGCATGCTATGCATGCTAAGTCACCTCAGTCAGGCCTGCTCTTTGCAACCCCACGGACTGTCGCCTACCAAGCTCCTCTGTCCTTGGGATTTCCCATGCAAGAACACTGGAGTGGGTGACCATTTCCTACTGCAGGGGATCTTCTTGACCCAGGGATCTAACCTGCGTGTCCTGTGTCTCCTGAGTTGACAGGCAGATTCTTTACCACTGCGCCGCCTGGAAGCCCCATCAGTGCAATTTTTCCAACAGCATTTGCTAACTTCCTGTCTCTGTGTCTTATTTTGGTAATTCTTGCAATATACCAGAATTTTCATTCTTATTGTACATGTTATGGTATGTGTGATCAGTGACCAATTTGATGCTATACTATGACTTGTTGAAGGCTCAGAATGCTTTAGCAAGAACATATAATTAAGGCCTGTACATTGTTGTGTAGACATAATGCTATTGCACACTTAATCAGCTACAGTACAGTGTAAATGTGACTTTTATATGCACTGGGAAACCAAAAAGATCATGTAACTCACTTTATCAATATTCACTTTATTGTGGTGAAAGTTAAAGTTGCTCAGTCATGTCCAACTCTTTGCGACCCCATGGACTATACAGTCTCTGGAGTTCTCCAGGCCAGAATACTGGGGTGGGTAGCCTTTCCATTCTCCAGGGGATCTTCCCAACCCAGCAATTGAACTGGGATCTCCTGCACTGCAGGCTGATTCTTTACCAACTGACCTACCAAGGAAGCCCATATTATTGCCAAACCAGCAGTATCTCTGAGGTTTGCCTATACTACGCCCACACCCCCACGCCTGGTCCATCCCAGATGAAACGTAAACTAGCTGAACCCATGATGATGGCTATGGCTTGAGAAGAACGTTTGAAACCATAAATCCCAACCCAGAATCTGTATAGTTTTCAGGTAACAAGGTAACAGTCCTCAGGAAGGTCTGCTACCAAGCTCCTCTGATGTCACAGAGACCACACAGCAAGGAACTTCTCAGCCAGAACCTCAGCCCAGAGCCATCCCAAAGCACAGCATTCGAGACACGGCTAAGGGGGAAAGCGGAAAAGCTCAGGAGCCTAATTCTTAGAAGGGAGGAGCCCAGCCTGCCTGCAAGTCACAGCTGTACACATACATTACTTACTCCCAGCCTGCTTACCTTCGTGTGTTTTCTTTTATCACCTTCTGCAAATCCTCTACATCCTGTAATACTCACAATAACTGAGATCCTTACCTCTGGGAATCTGCTCAGGGCACCCTCATCTATGCTTCCTGCTTATATTCACCTATCTGATTCCCACCCAGCCTTCAGAGTTTCAAATTCTCTCCCATCTTGAAGGTGTTTATGACAATTCTGGAAGTGAGTCTCCCTCCTGTGGACTTCATCAGATTAGGCGTTGACCACATCTGTCTCAATAGATGACATCTGACCTTTAATTATGTACCTTATAAGCTGGTTGTAAAAATTATATGTGACAGTTAAAATATTTCATGTAAGCCTGTATAACATAGTTTGTGGCATAGAGTAATTGTCCAGTGTTAGCTATATTATTACGATTATTTCTTTTTTATCATTATTACATTATTTTATGATATTATTAAACTATGATGTTTTAATTTCATCATGTGTATCATTGGTCTTTCCAACAAGGATAAAGACAATATTATATCTAGTTTGCCCCAAATTTCTCAAACTCTTAACACTGTGCTAATAAACACAGAATGTATCACCAGTAAATACTTAGATGGTTAAAAACAGGACACTAAAGTTGTTAACAAATAATGCCTTTTTACCCTCTGCATTTTCTGAATCACGTTTAGGTAGTAAAACAGGTGTAAGTATTCTTAGCAAAGATTTACAGTACAAAATGGTTGTTAAAGTTCTCTGTCAAGGCAATAAACTGTCATTCCAGAAATAACTAGGTGGTCCTGACCCGAAGGTCTCAGGTGAGCTTTAAATTCTAGGGAGAAGATGGTTTATAGCCACCCATCAATCTGCAGACATGTTTCCACATAAATTTCTGAAGGCTTGTGCTGGCTCACAGATTTCCTTGTCAGTGGAGTCCAGAAGTTCTAAACCCTTAAGCTGGCAGATCCACTCTACAATGTACACATTTGTGCTTTAGAAATGCCACCCTGGAGGCAGCTGAGAAGAAATGAGTTGCATGTGACGGATGGAACAAGGGGCAAGTTAGCGACTATGACCAGGGCCCAAAGAGGAACCTGCAGACCCAATCTAAGCATCGCAGGGAAGGACCCACCCATCCTCCCATCAGAGGGAAGGACCCAGAGGTCCAGAGTGCACCCTCACCCCATGCCTTTCCCAGGACCAGCTTCTCTGTGCTCAGTCCCCTCCTGCATGAAGCCCTCCAGTCTCCAGATTCTGCAAACGCAGTGAATTCTACCACAGTGGGAGTGGCAGGCCTCCTGTCCAGACCCCACAAAGTTTCTCACGGCTTTCACGTCAATCTTTCATTCCCAGAGTCTGTCTCCATTCAAGACACAACTCAGAAGTCTGAGAGTTTCCATTTGATCTCTTCTCTCTACATTTTCAGCTAGATTTCTCTTTACTTTTCATTTTTTTCCCAGAAGTCAAGATGAAATTAATTTATAAACAAATATACAAAAAAACTATTCCACTCTGTTAGTAATCCAATAATTTGAGGTATCATTATTTAGTTTTTCAGCAAAAAACACAATTATTTTCCAAATGGCAACAATACTTCCAAAGGTGAAGAGAAGCATCTCAGCTCACAGCTGTTGAAGGCAGTGCAAATTATTAAACATCTTGGAAAACAGGTCAGAAAAAGCTATTCGGAGCCCCCCACCACCGACAAAATTAAGCATCATGTCCATTGACCTTGTAATCTCACCTGTAGGAAATTATCCTTAAAATCAAAACAGGGCATGGGAATGTCATCAGACTATGTTCATTACATCGTCATTTAAAATAGGCAAAAATTGGGAGCAATTTTGATGATTAGTTGAATTGCCTACTTTATGATAAAATTTCACCCCGTATACAAGCAACCCCTGCAGCTCAATTCCAGAAAAATAAATGACCCAATCAAAAAATGGGCCAAAGAACTAAATAGACACTTCTCCAAAGAAGACATACAGATGGCTAACAAACACATGAAAAGATGCACAACATCACTCATTATCAGAGAAATGCAAATCAAAATAACAATGAGGTACCATTACACACCAGTCAGAATGGCTGCTATCCAAAAGTCTACAAGCAATAAATGCTGGAGAGGGTGTGGAGAAAAGGGAACCCTCTTACACTGTTGGTGGGAATGCAAACTAGTACAGCCACTATGGAGAACAGTGTGGAGATTCCTTAAAAAAACTGTAAATAGAACTGCCATATGACCCAGCAATCTCACTCCTGGGCACACACACCAAGAAAACCAGATCTGAAAGAGACATGTGTACCCCAATGTTCATCGCAGCACTGTTTATAATAGCCAGGACATGGAAGCAACCTAGATGCCCATCAGCAGATAAATGGATAAGAAAGCTGTGGTACATACACACAATGGAATGTTACTCAGCCATTAAAAAGAATACATTTGAATCAGTTCTAATGAGATGGATGAAACTGGAGCCCATTATAGAGTGAAGTAAGCCAGAAACATAAATACCAATACAGTATACTAACGCATATATGTGGAATTTAAAAAGATGGTAACAATAACCCTATATGCAGGACAGAAAAAGAGCCACAGATGTATAGAACAGACTTTTGGACTCTGTGGGAGAAGGCGAGGGTGGGATAATCTGAGAGAATAGCATTGAAACATGTATATTATCAAGTGTGAAACAGATCGCCAGCCCAGATTGGATGCATGAGACAAGTGCTCGGGGCTGGTGCACTGGGAAGACCCAGAGGGATGGGATGGGGAGGGAGGTGGGGGGGGGGCGGATCAGGATGGGGAACACATGTAAATCCATGGCTGATTCATGTCAATGTATGGCAAAAACCACTACAATATTGTAAAGTAATTAGCCTCCAACTAACAAAAATAAATGAAAAAAATTTTTTGACCCTGTGTTTTTCCTTTCTTAGCAACTAATACATCTCTAACTAAACACCTACATATAAAAAGTAAAAATGATCAAGACAAAAGAAAATTAAGTAAAAGCAGACATGAAGCTAATGCACAAAATGTGAGTGAGCCCAAGTGTAATTGCTGTTGTTGAAGATGACATTGCACAATCAAAGATAAAGTAAAAGTGAGTGTAAAACCCAGACCCATGCCGCTAGATAGTTCACTCCAGTCCAACTCCAGAGCACAGTGGGTGTTCAACCATGCCCTTCTGCTGCCCACCCGCTATTTGCCCTTCAAACTGTTCCCTACTTAAAAACATAATGCAGGCTTCTCTGGTGGCTTGGATGGTAAAGAATTCGCCTGTAATGCGGGAGACCTGGGTTCCAGCTCAATGTGATTCTAGAGGCCAGACAGAAATCTCCATACACCGAGGTGGAAGTACAAGTTTTAACACTCTCCTAGAAAATAATATTTGTCAAGAGACATATTGTTCAAGCAGCGATCACTCACCTCTAAAGACCTACTCTCTAAAAGAAGTACCACATATTAAGGAACTATGGATAAATTTTTAGGTGTGATATGGTAGCGTTGCAGCAATTTTGACCTTATGTTTTAGTGATAACTAGTGATATTTAATGATGTCTGGGATTTGCTTCAACACAACCTGGGTAACAGAGTGTATAGGTAAAACCATGAGTTTTTAACTGTTAAAGCTGGTGATGGAAAGAAGAAAATTTCTGTAATAAAATATTCTCCCCTTTATTGTATCTATGTGACAATTTGCATTAATATTTAACACAATAAACTTAACATAATAAATAACATTTGCATAATGTTAAAAAAAACTCATCAGAGGTGCACTGACAGTGCAGAGATGAGCATTGCTGGGCTGTGTGAAATAATCACCATTGCCAATAACTAATGGCGTGGGGTATTTTAGTTATTGGCAATGGTGATTATTTCACACAGCCCAGCAATGCTCATCTTTGCAACATCAGTGCATTTCTGATGAATTACAGTGTATCTATATGTTCAAGTATTATGCAGCCATTAAGAAATTCCTGTATCCAAGGGAAAAATCATTATATTATTAAAATGCTCATGATATAACATTAAGTGGGAAAAAATTGCATGAATACTAAAAACCATATACAAAATGGGTTTTAGAGACAAACACTCAAAATTTGGGTGGAAGACCTTTCTCCAGAGAAAAAAGTTGGAAAGAAACTTTTATTAGTATGTGAAAATATTAACAATGGTTATCCCTATGTAGTCTTTGGTAGCTTTTATTTCCTTTTTTAAAAGTTTTTAGCCTTTCCAGGATTTGTACTATGACAATGAATTATCTTTATATTCTGCAAACAGTCAGTGTTCTCAGGAACTTAAAAAGCAAAAAGAAACTCAGGTCTGTGCAAAGCATATAAGACTCTCAGGACATCACCTCTCACATCACTGGTCAACCACTGGAGCCCTTGTGGTTGATGGGGCTGGCAGCTGCTCACTCACAGCATCCTGGAAGCAGGAGCTCAGGGTCCCAAATAAGACCCTCACCCACATCTCTCGCATATGTGAAAAGACATCTGCTGTGGCGTCATTATAAAAAAGAGGAGCTATAAAGAGAAATGAATAGCTGAGCAAAGTCATAAAACACAGAGGGATGTTACACACGTGTGCAGAAGTAAGAGGTGCTGTTTCCAGGTGTCCCCAGGTAGTGTAGAAAAATAATTTGAAATGCACCCAAAAAAGACAGCCTAGGTATAAAGAAGACAGTAACTGTCAAAAAGTCATTGTGAATTTTCCATTAGTGTAAAAATTTTTGAAACAAAATGAAATTGAAGAAGTTTCAACTAAGTGGAAAGATATCCTGCATTCATGGATCAGGAAATTAATACTGCCAAAATGTCCATACTATCTAAACCCATCCATGGAGTCAATGTAATCTCTATCAAAATTCCAATGGCATTTTTCACAGATATACAAAAAAAGCAATGCTAAAATTCACATGGAACCACAAAAGACCCTGAATAGACAAAGCACTCTTGAGAAAGAAGAACAAAGCTGGAGGCATCACACTTATAATTTCAAACCATACTACAAATAAGCTACTGCATTTATAGTCAATATTTCACCCTGATGCTGGGAAAGATTGAGGGCAGGAGGAGAAGGGGATGACAGAAGATGAGATGGTTGGATGGCATCATCAACTCGATGGACATGGGTTTGGGTGGACTCCTGGAGTTGGTGGTGGACAGGGAGGCCTGGTGTGCTGAGGTTCACAGGGTCGCAAAGAATTGGACATGACTGAGCGACTAAACTGAACTGAATATTTGACAAGGGAGATAAAAATACTCAGTGAGGAAAGAATCATCTCTTCAATACATGGTGTTGGGAAAACTGGATAGTCACACGCAAAAGAATGAAGCTAGACCCCTGTCTTACAACACCTACAAAAAAATAACTCAAAATGGAGTAAAGGCCTGATTATAAGACCTAAAACTGTAAAACTCCTAAAAGGAAACATAAGGAAAAAAATTTTCCTTGACTTTGGTCTTGCCAACATTTTTTTTGGATACGACACCAAAAGCACAAGCAACAACCAAAAATCAACAAGTGGAACTAAATCAACAAAATGCTCCTGCACAGAAAAGGAAACCATCAACAAGTTAAAAGGAAACCTACAGAATGGGAGAAAATATTTACAAGCCATAAATCTGGTAAGGGATTAATGTCCAAAAGGTATGAGGAATTCATACAACTCAGGGACAAAAGAACAGGCCAACTAAAAATGGGCAAAAGACTTGAATAGATATTTTCCTGAAAGAGACACAGATGGCCAACAGGTACATGAAAACATGCTCAGCATCACTAATCATCAGGGAAATGCGAATCATAACCCCAATAACCCCACACCTGTAGAAATGTCCATTATCAAAAAGACAACAAATAGCAAGTGCTGGAGCGGGTGTGGACAAAAGGGAGCCCTTGTGCACTGTTGGTGGGAATGTGAACTGATGCAGCCACTATGGAAAACACTATGGAGGTCCCTCAAAATTTTAAAATAGAGCTACTATATGATCCGACAATCCCACTTCTGGATATATATCCAAAGCAAATGAAGTTCAGATCTAGAAGAGATATAAGCATTCTATGTTCACTGCAACATTATTCAAAATCATCAAGATATAGAAACAACCTAAGTTCGTGTCAGTGGATGAATAAATACAGATTTATTTACAATAATATATTACCCAGCTATGAGAAAGAAGGAAATCCTGCCATTTGTTGACAACCTAGGTGGATCCTGAGGGCATCACACTGAGTGAAATAAGTCAGGCAGAGTAAAACAAATACTAAATTATCTCAGTTGTATGTGAGCTTCCCAGGTGGTACAGTGGGTAAAGAGCCACCTGCCAAGCAGGAGACACAACAGATGCAGGTTTGATCCCTGGGTCAAGAAGATCCCCTGGAGTAGTAAATGGCACCCTACTTCAGTATTATTGCTTGGGAAATCCCATGGATAGAGGAGCCTGGTGGGCTACAGCCCATGGGGTTCAAAGAGTTAGACATGGCTGAGCAAGCATGCAGATGCCAATGTGAAATCTGAGAAAGCAGAACTCCTAGAAACAGAGAGTATAGCCTGATGGCTACCAGGGGCTCAGGGTAGAGGAAATGGGGAAATTCTGGTCAAAGATTATGAACTTCCAATTATGAGATGAATGAGTTCTGGGGATCTGAGGTATAGCATGGTGACTACAGTTAATAATATTGTATTATATACTTGAAAGTTGCTAAGAGAGTAGATCTTAAAAGTTCTCACCACAAAAAAATAGTAACTATGTGAGTTATGGAGGTGATAACTAACCCTCCCATAGAAATCATTTCTCAACATGTAAGTGTATCAAATCATCCCACTGTATACCTTAAACTTATAAAATGTTATTATATCAATTATATCTCAATAATGCTGGGAAATAATTAAATAACTAGGACCCTAATGCTGGGGGGTGGGGAATACAGATCAAGTTGAAGATTTTGTAATTGACACAAGAACAATATCAGTTTTCTACCATCTTAAAAATTCCCAGTCCAAGATCTTTTTTTTGCCACTTCATTTATTTTTTTAATTGAAGGATATTTGCTTTACAGAATTTTGTTGTTTTCTGTTAAACAGCAACAAGAATCAGCCATGGGTACACCCTTGCCCCCTCCCTCCTGAAACTGCCTCCCATCTCCCTCCCCATCCCACCCTTCTAGATTGTCACAGAGCCCCTGTTTGAGTTCCCTGAGTCACACAGAAAATCCCCATTGGCTATCTATTTTACATATACTAATGTAAGTTTCCACTTGACTCTCTCCATACATCTCACCCCTTCCCTTCTTCCCTCCCCCCACGTCCATAGGTCTATTCTGTATGTCTGTTTTCCCACTGCTGCCCTGCAAATAAATTCATCAGTACCATCTTTCTAGATTCCATATATTTGTGTCAGTATACAATATTTATATTTCTCTTTCTGACTTACCTCATTCTGTGTAATAGGCTCTAGGTTCATCCCCCTCATTAGAATTGCCAGTCCAAGATATTTGTCATTCATCTCTGTTTATATTCATAACCACATCAAATGGAAGCTCCTTCCAGGGTTCAGGTGATGGGTACATCTGATTGTCATGCTACCAGAAAGAACACCATGCTGGGAGTTGTTCGGCACACACAACTTGCTTGGGCATTAACTCTCAGACAATCTGAATATTTACCAAACACTGGATGTATCCATGGACTTGAAGTGCACAGAAAAGCCGTTGACCCAAATGATTCTCTGGCTTTTGAACATGTGAATTCAGTAACACAAAAAATATTTAAGTCTAATCTCAAAAAAGTAGCTTCAGTAACAGCATGGAGGTTACAATCCCTCTCTGGCTAGGCATTAAAACTTCACACCCTCTCTACCAAAATGAAATAGCTCCTCCTGACATTGCAGTGCCTTGGCCCCTAGAACATGCTCAGTGTTTTTAATCTTGAAGTCCTTCTACAAGAAGGAAAAAGAGAAGGGGAAACCTATCCAATTATAGTTAATCTTTAAGTAAAAAATGATAATTCTAGAATTCTAAAATAAATATCCTTCTAAGTCATATTGTGTGAGTTCCAGGAAAAAGAAAGAAACAGAAATTTGAGTCAGTCAATGAGTCTGAAATATTCTTCACATCATGATGCCCATTTATTTTTATCTTCAGAAATAAATCATGAACAACCTGTGCTGTGGAAGATTTATATGTTAAAGTTCAGTCTGCAACTAGAGTTTCCCCCTTTCCTTACAATATCCATTTCAATGACACTCTGAGGTTTTTTGCAACAGCATTTGTCAGAAGTCATTTCATTTCTTATTATTAATTCCATTTTTACTATAGTGTATTCAATGGACACTTTATTGATCCTTGCTCCATCTAACTTTGGCTTTCACAACACAGACAAAAATTTGGTTTGAAAGGTAAGTTAATATTATAGCCCAGTATTTTAACCCACTCACAAGTAACAGTGATGACACTGACAAACTCGTGGCTGGACAGGCTGCAGTACTGAAGCCAGTTGAAAAGAATTTCTTTTTGGGAATTAAAATGTCATCCTTTACACATGTATAGTCACATCTCCTTATGCATGTGTTAGTAGATAATTAGGAAATTATATAAACTGTTCCACAAATCAGCATAAATATATGGCAATATCTTTATTTCTTTTTTTTAAATTAATTTATTTATTTATTTTACTTTACAACATTGTATTGGTTTTGCCATACATTGATATGAACCAGCCATGGATTTACATGTGTTCCCCATCCTGAAGCCCCCTCCTACCTCCCTCCCCATCCCATCCCTCTGGGTCATTCCAGTGCACCAGCCCCAAGCATCCTGTTTCATGCATCGAACCTGGACTAGCGATTCGTTTCACATATGATAATATACATGCTTCAATGCCATTCTCCCAAATCATCCCACCCTCACCCTCTCCCACAGAGTCCAAAAGACTGTTCTGTACATCTGTGTCTCTGTTGCTGTCTCGAATACAGGGTTATTGTTACCATCTTTCTAAATTCCATATATATGCGTTAGTATACTGTATTGGTGTTTTTCTTTCTGGCTTACTTCACTCTATATAATAGGCTCCAGTTTCATCCACCTCATTAGAACTGATTCAAATGTATTCTTTTTAACAGCTGAATAATATTCCATGGTGTATATGTACCAGAGCTTTCTTATCCATTTATCTGCTGATGGACATCTAGGTTGCTTCCATGTCCTGGCTACTATAAACAGTGCTGCGATGAACATTGGGGTACATGTGTCTCTTTCAGTTCTGGTTTCCTTGGTGTATGCCCAGGAGTGGCACTGCTGGGTTATATGGCAGTTCTAGTTTTTTAAGATATCTCCACACTGTTCTCCACAGTGGCTGTACTAGTTTGCATTCCCACCAACAGTGTAAGAGGGTTCCCTTTTCTCCACACCCTCTCCAGCATTTATTGCTTGTAGACTTTTGGATAGCAGCCATTCTGACTGGTGTGAAATGGTACCTCAGTGTGGTTTTGATTTGCATTTCTCTGATAATGAGTGATGTTGAGCATCTTTACATGTGTTTGTTAGCCATCTGTATGTCTTCTTTGAAGAAATGTCTGTTTAGTTCTTTGGCCCACTTTTTGACTGGGTCTTTTATTTTTCTGGAATTGAGCTGCAGGAATTGCTTGTATATTTTTGAGATTAATTCTTTGTCTGTTGCTTCATTTGCTATTATTTTCTCCCATTCTGAAGACTGTCTTTTCACCTTGCTTATAGTTTCCTTTGATGTGCAAAAGCTTTTAAGTTTAATTAGTTTAAATTAATCCCATTTGTTTATTTTTGCTTTTATTTCCAGTATTCTAGGAGGTAGGTCATAGAGGACCCTGCTGTAGTTTATGTCAGAGAGTGTTTTGCCTATGTTTTCCTCTAGGAGTTTTATAGTCTCTGGTCTTACATTTAGATCTTTAATCCATTTTGAGTTTATTTTTGTGTATGGTGTTAGAAAGTGTTCTAGTTTCATTCTTTTACAAGTGGTTGACCAGTTTTCCCAGCACTACTTGTTAAAGAGGTTGTCTTTCTTCTATTGTATATTCTTGCCTCCTTTGTCAAAGATAAGGTGTCCATACATACGTGGATTTATCTCTGAGCTTTCTATTTTGTTCCATTGATCTATATTTCTTTGTGCCAGTACCATACTGTCTTGATGACTGTGGCTTTGTAGTAGAGCCTGAAGTCAGGCAGGTTGATTCCTCCAGTTCCATTCTTCTTTCTCAAGATTGCTTTGGCTATTTGAGGTTTTTTGTATTTCCATACAAATAGTGAAATCATTTGTTTTAGTTCTCTGAAAAATACCATTGGTAGCTTGATAGGGATTGCATTGAATCTATACATTGCTTTCAGTAGTATACTCATTTTCACTATACTGATTCTTCTGATCCATGAACATGGAATATTTCTCCAACCATTTGTGTCCTCTTTGACTTATTTCACCAGTGTTTTATAGTTTTCTATATATAGCTCTTTTGTTTCTTTAGGTAGATATATTCCTAAGTATTTTATTCTTTTCATTGCAATGGTGAATGGAATTGTTTCCTTCATTTCTCTGTTTTCTCATTGTTAGTGTATAGGAATGCAAGGGATTTCTGTGTGTTAATTTTATATCCTGCAACTTTACTATATTCATTGATTAGCTCTAGTAATTTTCTGGTGGAGTCTTTAGGGTTTTCTATGTAGAGGATCATGTCATCTGCAAACAGTGAGAGTTTTACTTCTTCTTTTCCTATCTGGATTCCTTTTATTTCTTTTTCTGCTCTGATTGCTGTGGCCAAAACTTCCAAAATGATATTGAATAGTAGTGGTAAGAGTGGGCGCTATCTTTATTTTTCTAAGTAACCAACAGCTTGAGCTCCACATGCCATAGCAGCAGGAAGTCCAGTGTTCCTTTACTCCACTAATACTTGCAGAGTGACCACTATGTGCCAGTCCTGTTCTCTGCTTAGGACACATGAGTAAACACAGCATGCAGGATCTCCAGCCCTCAGTCAGCTGACAGTCTCCTGGACCTTTGTTTGGAAGTAACACCCTCCCTAAATTACCCAAAACTTAACAGCCTTCTCAGTCCGAGGGTGAGAATGTCAGCCTGATGTCCACAGCTAAGCAAAGACAATCTGTATTCCCTGGGTAACCCCATTACCCCATTGCTTCTTGCTGGCACATGGTGGCCAACACCCCTGGTCCTGTCCCACTAATGGTGCTGATACAGAGTCTGACTTTCATGCTGGTGAGCTGAGAGGATATGCATTCAATTCCCCCACAGATCTTGGTGGTTCTTAAGGAGGAAACCCAGCCTCCTCCAAATTAGAACAAGCCAGGGCAGGCTATAATTTCCATTGCCTGGACTCCCTTTGTTGCCAATCCTCAGCTTACCCCAAGGGGACAAACCCAGGAGTGCTGTGCTGAGGCCTCAGCCTCCTATAGACCTCAAGCCACCAACCCTCTGCCCTTCTAAGAAAGCCACATCCCTAGACACCAGACAGCTACTTCCTTTCCACTTGGGAACCCAGAATCTGAGCACACCTCTCTGCTTAGAAATCAGAAGGACTCTCTTCAGTCTCCAGAAGGCATCACTTACACCATTCATTCATTCTTTCATGCACTTTCCAAATACTTGCTGATGACCTACTCTGTGTCAGGCTCTGCCCTCAGCAGCAACTGCCCCCAGGAAGGCCCTCTGTGGAGGAAGATGCCTTCACACCTGCCAAGAGTGACAACATGACCTATGATAGCTCTCTCCCTAAAATAAATGGGGGGGAACCACCATAAATGGGACACTCAGTTGGGCATCCTATTACATATTATATATAGATATATCAGATATATATCTGTGTGTATGTATCATATGTATGTATACACATGTATTATAAACTTCTAAAATCCAGATGATGGGCTGCAGGCCCGTCCCTGCGGAGCCGCTGGTCCGGCGGGCGGGGATGTGACCGCAGTCCCAAAAAAAAAATAAATAAATAAAAATAAAATCCAGATGATAATGAACACAGTGATGATGGAAATGATCAATTCCTTTACAAGAAATATTTCCACTAAAATTATTTTAGAAAGAAAATACACCTGAATTCTGAAATACGCCAGCTTTGCACTGTTTCTTTTTTTCCAAAATCCTGTGTAAATAATTTTCTATTGGCATGATCTAATCAGGGATCCATTTATTAAGAAAACTTCCTGCCTAGGACAAATCAATGACTCAGAAGGTCAGAAGAGCCCACCCCACTGTCAACCCTGAACACCTGTGACCCCTGAACACCTGTGGCCCAAGTGGCCATCAGCCTATGAAGATGCCTCCAAGTTGAGGGCACTTCCCCTTGAGTCCCTCTCAACTGGGTCTCAGCAGCTCTGGCAGTAATGAGCATTCTGCATCAAGCTATCTGTGTCTCCCTCTAGCTTCAAGTTCTTGGTACTATGATATTATATTTTTGAGTCATGTAATTCCTCTTCTCTTTGTGACAGACCTGAAATATGTGAAACTTTGAATCCCCATTTTTTCTTTCACAATCATTTTCAATTATTCTCTTGCAACTATTCTCAAATACATCATTTCTAGTCCCTTCATGAAATAAAGTCAGTCTCTTCTGAACATACTTCATTCATCCATGTACCTCTTAAAGAATGATGAGAACACCCTTTTTATCTGGAATTTACACTTCTAAGAGTTTTCTTTAGGAAATGATGAGGTATATGAAAAAACATTTATCTATAATAATGTCATCACAGAATTACTTACAGTTTTCAAAAATAATAGCATGTATAGCACACCTAGCATATATAGCATATTTATATGATAAAATTTAAAAGTACATTGAAGAAGTAACTGAATGGCATTCAGATGTTTACTATGTTGTAAAGAGGGAGAAAAAGGATCTTACCAAAGTGCATAATGAGACCATTCATGTGTATGTATCTTTGTATGTTCAGGAACATCATGTGACAAGACTTTAACAGTGGTTCTCTCCAATGGATAGGATCACAGATGGCTTTTTACTTGATGGATTTTTCTATACTTTCCAGGTTTTTTACAGTTAAAATACA
This sequence comes from Cervus elaphus, assembly GCF_910594005.1. Lineage (NCBI taxonomy): Eukaryota > Metazoa > Chordata > Mammalia > Artiodactyla > Cervidae > Cervus > Cervus elaphus. Next base: position 3,086,043 of record NC_057843.1, on the reverse strand, counting down.
CTACTTTGTAATAAAAGCAAATAATAAATGCTATTTTAAAAAGAATGCTGCATTGCTAAAAGCTGAAACAAAAACACTGAAAGGAGTGAACCGATCGACTCACAGGCTGTGGATCCTGACTTCCTAACTCTGATGCATTTCGGCTAATACTGCGTGACACAGCCGTGGTTTGCAGCCACATTACACAGTGCATTCGTTTTGAGAAGATTCTTCCTAATAGCCTCTAAAACATTTCACAAACGTTACTGCTAAGTCTCCCTCATTTTGTAATTGAACATTAGTTTGGTTTTTGTTTTCTTCTGCTGTAATTCATAAAATTTCTATTCTTAAAGTAAGTAGCTTTCATTCTCATGCCCCACTAGCCCAATAGCCTCCATCAAGCCTAGGACCACTCAGTTCAGCAGCAGCTCAGCCATGATGTGTCCTGAAAAGTGGTGAAGACACGGGTCTGGATCTGAGCAAGGTGACCACCATGGAGTCCAGCAACCAGGATGCTGGAGTAGAGACTGTGGAGGTTTAAGAGATGAAGCTGGGTGTGTCACATGGAGTGACTTCGAGGAAACAAGGATGCCCCAGCGAAAACTCTCATCAAAATCAATACTTGCAAAACTGCATCATCATCCAAAGCAGTGTTTCTGTCCCCAAAATAGAAAAAAACAAAGAAACATTTGCAAATATTTTCTCTCATTCAGTAGAGGTTAATAGCCAAAATTTATAAATAGCCCATATAGATCAATATCAAAAGAACAAAAAACTCAATTTAAAAATGTGCAGAAGATCTGAATCGACATTTTTCCAAAGGAGATATACAAATGCCAACAGGCACATGAAAAGATGCTCAGCATCACATTAGTCATCAGAGAAATGCAGGTCAAACCACAGTGAGATATCACCTCACACCTGTCAGGATGGCCATCATCAAAAGGAACATAAATAGCAAACGCTCAAGAGGATGTGGAAAAAAGGAAACCCTCATGTATTGTTGGTGGGAACATAAATTGACACAGGTAAAACAGCATGGAGGATCTGAAAAAAAAAAAAAAAAAAAAAAAACCTAAAAATAAAACTCCCACATCTGAGTGGAGATGAAATTAAATAAAACTCTAAGATACAGGTGACCTCTAGTTCATAGCAGCACTATTAACAATAGCCAAGATATGGAAGCAACCTAAGTGCCCATCAACAGAGGAATGGATAAAGAAGATGTGGTACATATATGCAATGGAATACTTCTCAGACATAAAAACAATGAAATTCTGCCATTTGTAACAACATGGATGGACCTAGAGATTATTGTGCTTAGTAAAATAAATGAGACAGAGAAAGATAAATACTGTATGATATCACTTATATGTGGAATTGTAAAGAAAAAAAAAACACAACAAACTAGTGAATATAACAAAACAGAAGCAGACTCACAGATATAATGAACAAACTAATATATATACCAGATATAATGAACAAACTAATGGCTACCAGTGGGGAGAGAAAAATGGGGGAAGGGACAAGATAGGGGTAGGGGATTAAGAAGCACAAAAAACTATGTATAAAATAAATAAGCAACTAGAATACATTGTACAGCACAAGAAAATATAGCCATTATTCTGTAATAACTTTCAAAAGAGCATAATCTATAAAAATGTTGAATCACTGTGTTGTATATCTGAAATTAATATGGTAAATCAACTATACTTCAATTAAAAAAAAAAAGAAACAAACATCAAAACATGACCCATACTCCAATTTCTATAAAACTTGTGACCACTATGACTTCAGTAACTAGGGTAGATATACACTTCTCAGATACAGATATTTTTTAAAATATTCCTGAGGATAGTTTACATGCAGAGTCTACAGTCTACAGTGGATTCAAGAAAATATTGCAAAGTAGAGGATGTTTGCTTCCTCTCATGTAAGTGATTCCAAAAGTGTTACCTAATTGCAGACACATTCAGTGCTGAAGTTACTTTGATTCACAAAGACAGGAAGCCAACAGCAAGGACAGGGCAGTTTTGTTTGGTGATGTTTAGAAGTATGTGACCTCGTGAATGACAAGACTGACACTTGCAGCTGTCATGCCACTGCAGGCAAGCTACTCTTGAGCTTTAACCAGGGAAATGTAAGATATTCTTACTCAGGCAGACTTTTCTGGCCATCTATTTTCAGAACAAATAAGGCTGACTTTGAGACTATCATCACCGAAATACAGGTCTTAAAGAGGACAAAATGAAACAGTCCTCCAAGATTCAGGCCATTGCTATTTGAATGATTGGTGACATAGACCACACAAAGGCGAACCAGCGTCTCATCTATTTAGCCATGTCCCTCTGTAAAATATTGTTTTGAAGTATTACATTCATTACACAATTGCATGTGTTTTAAATAATGTAATTATGTGTTCATAAATACATGTTTTGAACTATCACATGGTGTGTCTTTGCTTATTTTGTTCTATTATGCTTCTAAAGTTAAGAGTCAACAATACTAAAGCAACAACAGCAACAAATCACATAGTGCTTGGTAGGTATTCCCATCAAGCTTGTTTAAAAGTCTGGTTCATCTGTTTAGCATGTTGAGACCTCTTTCATCATCTGATTCTGTCATTTTGTTTCTTTATTAATCCTGTTCAGTCTGCATCACTCACAGATGTGACCAGGGTGTCCCCAGGATCTTTATCCAAGTCCCTGATGAATGTACCCAACAGAACAGGATCCAGGATGAAGCTGGAATACTCACCAGCAAAACTCATAATCGGATTAACACCTTCTACATGCAGGTGTTCAGCTAGAAACCCATCAAGCCAGCAGCCCATGATTTTCCCTCTGTGTAACATCACTTATCATCAAAAGACTTTACAGAGGACATTTGACTTTTCCAAGAAACTTAGAAAATGACCTTTCTGTTTCACACATATCCCATGAGATCAGACAGGTCAAAAATGTATGAGAACAGAGTTGAGCCACATCTGAAGAGTGAAGAGACCCACAGCCTTGGTTCCTGTGACCGTCTCCAGCAGACGAACCCTTTACCAAGTGCATTCGCTCCCTGAGCTGACACTGCACCGTGAGCCTACCCTACTTCTTCTCCCCTTTAAATAGGAATCAGGGGGACCAAGGCTTGTTCCTTTCCCTTTGTTCCACAGTGCTGAGCACACTGCTCATACATCACACCATGGGGTCTACTCCTGGCAAAACAGAAGCTCCTGTCTGCCCAACCCATAAGTGGAGAGGACACACAAGCTCACAGAGAGAGGCATATGTGTAGATTAGCCAAAACATGTGTCATGCTCAAGGCATGGGGCATAACACTGCCTCCCAACTTAACAGGTGATCGGGTAATAGGCTAAAAACGCCTCCCAGTGTAGGCAGGGCGACGAAGCTACAAATACGGTCACCATCTCAGCTGTGGTCATCAGTTGCAGAGGGCTTGGGACAAAGCACAAGAATGTGTCCACTTAGTAACGATAATGACCCCTTGCCTGACAGCTGCCCACCCAGACCATCCCAGAACTACAGGGCTCACACACATGAATGGGATGTCCATTCCCAGTGACAGATCACCATCCAACAGACCATGAGGGGAAGGACCCAGCACTGCCTAGCCGAGCCCATCCTTGGCTGCCTTCTGTTCCCCTTTAGCAGTCGAGTCCTGCCCTACCCACACTCTCACTGTCTTACATGCAAGTCCTCATTCTGCTGCCTTTTTTTCCCTCTCAATAGATGTCAATGTGTCCTCTCTCCCCAAAGCACCCACAACAGAATGCAGTTATTATGTGCTCAGTTGCTCAGTCATGCCCGAGTCTTTGCGATACCATGGACTATAGCCTGCCAGGCTCCTGGGCCCATGGAATCTTCCAGGCAAGAACAAAGGAGTGGGTTACCATTTCCTACTCCAGGGCATTGTCCCGACCTAGGGATCAAACCCGTGTCTCTTGCATCTCCTGCAGTTATCCTTTCCAAAGGTAGAAAATGGATTTTCTTTTTTAATTGTCTGGCATACACACTCTAGTGGCTGAAGAGATCTTTTTCTATGTCTTGGGAGATTTCCATTTTCTCCAGAGTCTTCTAAATGCACCAGGGACAAAACCTTGTGTTTTCACACCAGAGCATAAGGTGGGCCTAAGCCACACACAGAACACAAACTCTATAAACATCAGTGAGTGAATTACTGAGTCAACGTGCTTCCTATGAAATACTTTGGATGGAGTGAGTTAAGAGGACTATGTGTGGATATCGAGGTATGTGACACTGCAAGACACTTCTTTGGTTAAAAAAAAAAAAAGAAAGAGCTAAATTGTGGGGCTCTGGGAAGCAATGACATGGAGAGAGCAGGGGCTGAGGCAGCAGGAAGGTTTGAGCAGAGGCAAGGGTCAGCGGAAGGCTGGCACGGACATCAGGGAAGAACATTCCGGTGCAGGCCAGAGACGCAGAAGAGTCACACACATCCAGTGCAGGTCAAGCCCAAAGCTGCCCGCTGAGTCCAGGCTGAAAGCCAGCACGAGAGAGACACCTAGTGTCCAGTGCTTAGGACTCAGACTTGCTGCTCCATCACCGCACAGGAGTCTGGGGACGATTCCATCGCAGTTTTACCCACACCTCTGTGAACCAGGGCGAGTGAACCCAGCCTCCGCAGGAACACTGACCAGGGTGCGGGAGAAGGTAAGACGTCCCGGAGGAAAGCTCTAGAGCTGCAGATCACACTGGCCAGCGTAGGAGGCAGACCTGCCTGCTACTGAGCCCTTGGTATGTAGTACACTCTCCACCAAGACCCTTAGGGCAGCCCTGAAGTTCAGACAGTGTTATATACATAGAAACTATGTGTGAGGAAATCTCCAGTGTGTGAGTCATTCACAGAGACACACAGCTTAGATGGCAGGTTCGAACCCAGGTCTGTCTCCCGAAACTCCAGGGCCTCCCACTGTGGGTCCCACAGCCTGCCACTTTGACTTATTTAAGTACAAGAGGGAAACTGGTGTAAAAGAAACGTTTCACCATGAACACTGCATTATGTCTATTAGAGAGGCATGTTTCTCTCTGTTCATTTCACTTATTTTTTTTATTCTCCAGTATATTCTTTAGTATATATTAAATGTCATTTTAACAGTTGCTAAAGTTTTATGAACAGGTATTTTTATACTCACTTTCAAATAAAATATTTATTATTTCTTCTCAATGAAAGCTCCCTAATTTTCCAAAGAGGCATGAATTCATTTACATCATCTGAAGTCATAAAGCCTATTAGTAACACAGCCAGGACAAAAGTTCCCATTCGCCCTGCACTCCGCTGCCCCCGTCTTCCCATGGACCGTGGCTCTTGGGTGACTCTTCTGTCTACTGTTCTCTGCGAGGAGGTCTGCACTACCCATGTGACTCAGGTGCTACTTCACAGTGTGAAACAGCTAACCATCTATTCCAGAAATGGTTAAGCATTACTCAGAGGCTCCAGGCACTAAGGAAGCAGTCAGTTCTGGAAACAAGAGGAAAGGGATGAGAAAGTGTGGCTGCCCTCAAGGAGCTCCCAGCTGTAGGAGCGAGGCAGACTTACATGCAGTACGACAGACCCCATGGTAAACCTGCAAAGGTGGTAACCTGCATCCAGGAAGGACACAGGATAAGCTTCAACGAGGTAGGAGACTAAGATATGTTAGCATGCATGTGTCTTTGCTTCAGTAGGCCATCTTTCTGGGTCACCTCCCCACAGGTACTGCTCATCAACCTCCTTACACAGCCACCCCCTTCCCCGCCTCCTGCTCACACACCTCCTGCCCAACCTTGTGTCACGAAGTGCCCCATCCTGCTACACAGTCTAAGACATCTCCAGGACCTCTGACCTCCACCTTCAATCCCATGCTATGTAAGGAGAACAGCTTCTGTGAGTAACTGCTGTAATATGGCCTGAGCTGCTAAAAGCCAGACTAGAGAATCCAATACAGCCTAAATGGGGAATCTCATCCATCTCAGAACAAGCTCCAGGCAGAGTCCCCCTGCAGAGTGAGGGTGCTGACCACAGCACCCCATGACCACTGCACATCTCAGGTAAGATCAGGCCTCCCCTAACAAGGCTGCATGTGCTCCACATGAATAAAAGCACACACACACTAGAGGCTCACTCATCACAGTAGAAGGCTGCCATGGTGACTAGCACTGAGCCGCTAGAAAGGAAAGAGGCCCAAATAAATGTCCCACCAGTCATGTTTCCTGGGTCAAGCATGGGAGTCACAGAACGTGTTGATGACACTGTCCCTGCCAGCACACACACACACCCAAAAACAGCCAAACAAGACCCAGACCCTGTCAAGCAAGGGTGTTTTCCTATTGTTCGATGAATTCCACTGTTGTCTAGATGCAAGCTGTTCCCAGGGATGAACACCACGCTCGCACAGGCAGTTTTAATCTCCATGGTTGCTTACATACAATTCACTGAGGACATGCACAAAATACAAACAGGTCATCCTGCCTTTTTAAAATTTATGATAATAAAATTCACAGTTTGCATTTATTTCCTGCTTCTCACAGATGTTTGTAAAGCATCAGCTTTCTAAACACCTTATTTCAGGTTTTAGCAATTTTCCCCCACATTAGCTTAGCAAGCTGTTTTCCAGGGTTGAACTGGAAACATCAGCCAAACGCTGTGAACACACATGACCAAGTTTGATAACTTATAAAATAACAGAACCTTAAATTGTTAACTCAACTTTTGGCCAACCTTCTTCTAATCATCACATAGCAATTTCTTCTGCTAAAAACAAAAAAGGAAGGGGATATGCATCATAAATATATTTTTTACACATAATTCTATTTCTTACCAGCTTTATTCAGAGAAAATTGACAAATAACATCATTCAAAACAAAAGCACAAGTCGCTCAGTCATGTCCGACTCTTTGCGACCCCATGGATTTTACAGTCCATGGAATTCTCCAGGCCAGAATACTGGAGTGGGTAGCCTTTCCCTTCTCCAGGGGATCTTCCCAACCCCGGTACTGAATATTGGTCTCCCGCATTGCAGGCGGATTCTTTACCAGCTGGGCCACAAGGGAAGCCCAGGAATACTGGAGTGGGTAGCCTAACATCATTCAAGTTTAAGGTATATTATGTGATTATTTGATGTACGTATATATTGCAAAATGATTACTGCAATAAGGTCAGTTTTATCCATCATCTCATATAGTTACCTTTTGGTTTTTTTGTGATAACTTTAAAAATCTTCTCTCTTATTAACTTTTTAAGTATGTGATACAGTACTGTTAACTGTAGTCACTATACTGTACATTATATCCCAGATTTTAATCATTTAATAACTAGAAGTTGGTACCTTTTGACCATCTGCACCTATTCCCACCAGTTCCACACATTACAACCACCAATATAATGTTTCTATGTTTTTAGATTACGCACATAAGTCATACAGTATTTGTCTTTCTCAGACTATTTCACCTAGCACAATGCCCTGAATGTTCATCCACGTTGTCACAAACGGCAGGATTTTCTCCTTTCATGGCTATGTATTAATAATATCCCATTGTGTATATATGTCACATTTTCCCATTCATTCATCAATGGATAGTTACATTGTTTCCATATCATAACTATTATCAACAACACTGCAATGAACATAAAGATACAGATATAATATTGTGTCCTGCAGATAAATACTCAAAAGTGGGGTTGCTGGATCACACGGTAGTTCTGTTTTTAATTTTTTGGGGGACATCAACACTGTTTTCTGTTAATAGTTGCATCAATGTACATTCCCACCAATAGTGGAGAAAGGGTTTCTCCACATCTTCACTAACACTTTTTTTCTTGTCTTTTTGACAATGGCCATTCTGACAGATGTGAGGTGATATCTCACTGTGGTTTCCGTTTGCATTTCCCTAATGATTACTGGAAACAATGACAAACTTTATTTTCTTGGGCTCCAAAATCACTGCAGACGATGACTGCAGCCATGAATTTAAAAGACACTTGCTCCTTGGAATAAAAAATATGACAAACCTAGACAGCATATTAAAAAGCAGAGACATTACTTTGCCGACAAAGGTCCATATAGTCAAGGCTATGGTTTTTCCAGTAGTCATGTATGGATGTGAGAGGTGGACTACAAAGAAAGCTAAACACCGAACAATTGATGTTTTAGAACTGTGGGGTTGGAGAAGACTCTTGAGAGTCCCTTGAACTGCAAGGAGATCCAACCAGTCAATCCTAAAGGAAATGAGCCCTGAATATTCTTTGGAAGGACTGATGCTGAAGCTGAAACTCCAATATTTTGGCCACCTGATGCAAAGAACTGCCTCATTTGAAAAGACCCTGATGCTGGCAGAGATTGAAGGCAAGAGGAGAGGGGACTACAGAGGAGGAGATGGTTGGATGGTATCACTGACTCATGGACATGAGTTAGAGCAAGCTCCGGGAGTTGGTGTTGGACAGGGAAGCCTGGCATGCTGCAGTCCATGGGGTCGCAAAGAGTTGGACACGACTGAGTGACTGAACTGACTGATGATTACTGATGCTAAACACATTTTCATGTACCTGTTGGCCATCTGCATGTTTCTTTTGGGAAACTATTCAAGTCCTTAGCTCATTTTTAATTGGTTTGTTCCTTTGTCCCTGAGTTGTATGAGTTCCTCATATATTTTGGATATTGAGTCCTTATCAGCTTTATGATTTACAAATAATTTTCCTATTCTTAGGTTTCCTTTTTATTTTGTTGATGAAAATGCACAGAGCTTTTTTGTTGATGTAGTTTCACTTGTTGAGATTTTTGTTTTGTTGCTTGTGCTTTTTTTTTGCCATATCCAAAAAAAATCATTGCCAAGACCAAATCAAGAAGCATTTTCTCTTGCTTCCTTCTGGGAGTTTTACAGTTTCAGGACTACCTTTTAACTTCTAATCCATTTTTAGGGGGGTTTGGTGGGTGGTATAAGACAGGGGTCCAACTTCATTCTTCTGCATGTGATTATCCAGTTTTCCCATCACCATTTATTGGAGACTATTCTTTCCCCCCATTGAGTATTCTTGACTCCTTCATCAAATATTAGTTGACTGTAAATTCAGGGGTTTACTTGTGGTTCTCTGCTCTGACCCACTGGTTTATGTATTTTTATGCCAATACCATACTGCTTGATTATTATAGCTTTGAAGTATTGCTTGAAAGTGAAGTATAGGTGAAAGTGAAAGAGGAGAGTGAAAAAGCTGGCTTAAAGCTCAACATTCAGAAAACTAAGATCATGGCATCCAGTCCCATCACTTCATGGCAAATAGATGGGGAAATAGTGGAAACAGTGGCTGACTTTATTTTGCGGGGCTCCAAAGTCACTGTAGATAGTGACTGCAGCCATGAAATTAAAAGATGCTTACTCCTTAGAAGGAAAGTTATGACCAACCTAGACAGCATATTAAAAAGCAGAGACATTACTTTGTCAACAAAGGCCATCTAGTCAAGACCATGGTTTTTCCAGTAGTCATGCATGGATGTGAGAGTTGGACTATAAAGAAAGCTGAGTGCCAAACAATTGATGCTTTTGAACTGTGGTGTTGGAGAAGACTCTTGAGAGTCACTTGGACTGCAAGGAGATCCAACTGGTCCATCCTAGAGGAGATCAGTCCTGGGTGTGCATTGGAAGGACTGATGTTGAAGCTGAAACTCCAATACTTTGGCCATGATGGGAAGAGCTGACCCATTGGAAAAGACCCTGATGCTGGGAAAGATTGAGGGCAGGAGGAGAAGGGGACAACAGAGGATGAGATGGCTGGATGGCATCACCGACTCAATGGACATGGGTTTGGGTGGACTCCGGGAGTTGGTGGTGGACAGGGAGGCCTGGCGTGCTGCAGTTCATGGGGTCACAAAGAGTCAGACACGACTGAGCAACTGAGCTGAACTGAACTTAGGGTTTCCTGGGCTTCCCTGGTGGCTCAGATGGTAAAGCATCTGCCTACAATGTGGGAGACCCAGTTTCTATCCCTGGGTCAGGAAGATCCCCTGGAGAAGGAAATGGCAACACACTCCAGTACTCTTGCTTGGAAAATTCCATGGATGGAGGAGCCTGGTGGGCTACAGTCCATCGGGTCGCAAAGAGTCGTACACAGCTGAACAACTTCACTTCATTTTCACTTTTCACTTCACCATATACAGTAAGTCCCCTACAAATGAACTTTCGGGTTGTAAACTTTCAAAGATGTGAACATGCATTCCATCAACATCAGGCATGAGTGAAACTGCAGTTTGCCCCCATCTCCTATTGCTGACCATCTTTGAGCTCCACCATCTCCCACCTTCTCTCCCTCCTCCAGTCACTCTTCTTGCCTATTGACTCAATGCCAGCCCCTGTATGTCAGCTGTTTTACTGTACATGTACTGTTCAAGGTACTGTATTGTAAGATCAAAAATGTTTTTGCTTGTTGTTTACATATTATTTGTGTGGAAAGTATTATAAATCTATTACAGTACAGTACTATATAGCCAATTGTGTTAGCTGAGTGCCTAGGCTAACTTTGTTGGACTTATAACAAATTGGACTTAAGAACGTGCTCTCAGAACAGAACTTGTTTGTAGGTAGGGGACTCACTGCATAAGATCTTGTGTTCTGCAAATAGAGACAATGTTACTTCTTCCTCCTCCTCCTCTTCTTCCTTCTCCTCCTCTTCCTCTGCCTCCTCTTCCCCCTTTTCTTCTTTCTCTTCCTCCTCCTCCCCCCTTCTTCTTCCTCCTCTTGCCCCTCCCCTTCTTCTTAGATTTGGATGCTTACTATTTCTTCTTCTTGCCTGATTGCTCTGGCTAGAAATCCCAGTACCATGTTATGGTTTTCCTGACTTACATAAAATACCTTAAAATTATAAGGTATTTTTTTATTTTAAGCTGATAACAACTTTAACAGGATACAGAAACTTTATACTTCTCCTCCTTCCTCACATTTTATATTATCAATGTTACACTTATATCTTTTTTACATTATGTATCCAATCACAAATTATTATCATTACATTTTTAAAACTTTTGTTTTTAATTTTTAAGCTGGAGTTTTAAGTGAATTATGAACCACAGTTACAATATTAAAGGATATCTGATTTTGATTATATTTTATCATTACCAGTGAGTTTTACACATTTGTATGTTTTTTCAAGTTAATTAATTTTTATTTCCACTTGAAGAACAGCCTTAGCATTTCCTGTCAGGCAGGTCTAGTGGCAAGGAACTCCCTCCACCTCTGTTTGCACAGGTAAGTCTCTCTCCCTCACTTCTGAAGGGCAGGTTTGCCAGGTATAGCATTCTGTGATGCTCGCTACTCTGTGGCCCTTTCTGTCTTTACCAGAGATCAGGGGCTATTTTGTGCTTCTCCTATAAAACTCCAAACTACACCCAAATTAAGTTCTGAGCTCTCTAGTATATATGCTTCTGGCATCTACTGGCCATGGGCAGGGCCGTCCACAATAACTCAAGACTTGTTCCTGAGGCAGATGTCATTGAAAGACAGGAATTTTTCAAGATACTAAGTATGTGGTGCCATGGTTATTCCCAGATGAGACGTGGGCTAGCATTAGAACTCAAATTGCCATTGTCTGAATGGCAATTGTGATTGACTTTTACTGGTTAGTGGGAAAAGACTAACGTGTCCACTATAAACTTCGGTAGGAATGCCTTAATATGTTCCCATTCATCATCCCACCCCAGAAACCTAGTGATGATGGTAGAGTCTTTTGATTTTATCTGGGTTCCTGGCCACACAGTCTCTCTCTTTGGCTACTCATCCAAGTTGAAAATCTACCCTTAATAGAGGTTTCCTCTCTACCAAGATGACAGAGAGAAGAGGGCGAGGTCAGCATGCTTGTCTTGCGCTCACTTCCTGCAAGGTGGCCTTGGCTGACTGCCTTCAGCCCAGGTCACAGCCCCTGCAGGGCAGCCTCGCTCCTCAGGTCCTGTACCTAGGAGTGGTACAGCCCTAGGGTACTGAGCTACCTCAAACAGCGCTGCTAGTTTAGTGTTTCATCTACGTCCTCATAAAATCCCATCTAATTCAGCAAAGATGGGCTCCAACTCAACAGACTGACATGCCCTTCCACTTGTTAGAACATCCTTTTGCTGCCATTGTTACACATGTCAACATCATGTGACTTCACCTAAGAAATAAAAATCAGAAACTGGTGATCTGATGCAAAGGTGACCCAGGCAGCTGCTGCACTTCCTTTATGTGAGTCAGTTCTCCAGTCTCTGTGAATTGAAGTCTATAATGAGCACTAGTCCCTCTGCAACTGTTCACCTCAAGTTGTGATAGTATTCTCTTCTTCTTGTTGGTAGTGAAGGTGACTCTAGACTGGACTTTAGGAAGAAAGGAAGGTCTAGCTTTGGCTACTGCCTTTGCAACATGGAGTCAAATGACAAACAGACATGACAGATACAAGTTAAAATATAAATACAAAGCAATTTGTGGAAAAGTCCATTCTAGCTTTTTATGTGATGCTCACCTATTTCCTTAACATGGGCTAAGCACCTGAACCACTCCCCAGTTATAAACACAAAGATATCAACCAGGGTTCTTGGCTTTCCCAATCAATAGAATTGATCAGAGGCCAGACTAGAGATTCAGGCAAGGCTTTATTGGGGTCCCTGCTGCAGCAGGGGTGAGTGAAAACAAATACAGTTCCCCTTGTTCACTCCCCAAAGCCAGGGGTGGGGAGCTGGCTCTTTACATGGGGTGAAGGTAGCAATGTGTCCTGGGCTCCAGTCAGATGTGTGACTTAAGTGTTTTGCCCACCACCCCTCCCCCAGAGGTGTTGGCTGCAGGGAGCATGTGTAGTCCCCTGCTTTTGTTCCCAACACCCTGCTTTTGCTCCCAGCGCTTCAGAAGTGGCAGTTTGGCTTTCTGGTCTTTTTGTATCTTTTTGTCTATAATTTGCCCAAACTGCTCATGCATGAAGTTATTTTTAGTCCCTTGTAGTTTCTTTGCATTTTGTTGCTTGGGGAGATGTTGGTTTAGGCGCAAGCAATTGCAGCAAAGGAGCCGGAGTCCATCCTGTCTCAGACGTGCCAACTTAGCCATGCAGGGCAGCTGCCAAGTTCTTGGGACATGTGCAGATGTGTGTAGGTGTATGCCAAGCACTGGAAACAGGATGTGCTGGTCAGTGGCATTTATTTGTACATGTGTGGTTTTATTCCCACATGTGTTACTCTTATCCAGAAGTAATTAAAAATCAAAGTAAGTGGACTTGCAGCCCAAACAGGAAAGATTCAACTTATTTAGAGATGAAAGAAGATCAATGGAAGTCACAGAGGCTAACAGCTGTGGTCCACGAGAAACTGCCCAGGACAGCAACAGGGTGAACGAACCCTTTCCTGAGGGATGGTGTGGTCCCGCAACACAACTGTGCCCTTGGGCTCCTCAGCGTGGTCTGCTGTGACCACTGACTGGTGGGGGCATTACTTTACGTTACCTGATATACGCCCTTCATAATGTTTGCTATTTTTATTATAAATAAAGTAAGAGTAACCTTGCATTAAGTTATTTAAACCCAGTCCAGATTCTGGCCTACTGTGAATTCATAACTGAAGCGGACCACATGTGAAGCTCTCAGGCTCTCTCGCGGTTTACTAGCTTTGTGTATTTGCCTGTCACCTGTCCACAAGAGTATCTGCGTGATAAAATTAACTGTATCTAATGCTCCACGCACAGTGCCTGGCACAGTATGAGCACTGGAGAAATAGCAGCAATTACTGTTACTACATTACAAGGCCGAGTTTAAGAGCTGCAGACTCAAACCTCAGGCCAAAAGGAGTGATTTTTCACATTATAAACGCAGTGGGTAACAAGAAGTATCTGGAAGGGATTCTTTTCTCCCTTAAACCTGCCATAAATTCCCTGGCAAAGCAGTAAAGTTCATCTTATTGCGAGAATTGAATATTTGTGCTGATTACATTAGAAAAGTCAGATAATGGGTTTCATAAATCCATTATGGGAAACGGGAAAAGTCAGACCTTAAAGAAATAGTCCTCAGCAGAGCATCTTGTTTTAACCCTTAGGCGGAAAAAAAAGTTACACTTCTCTGGAAAAGCACACAAAATTTGGGTTAAATCTGCTTGTTAGACTTTCCTTAGCCTCAGATGTAATTAATGGTGACAGAGTTTGCCAGCACAGTAAAATCAAAAAAGTAACACAGGACATAGAAGACTGTATTTTCCAAAGACTGCCTCCATTGTATTTCCCACCCTACCCACTCTCCTGTGTGTGACTCTCTCTCCTCCGTCTAGAAGTGCTCGTTTCTCCACACTGCTTGGTCTAAGTGTGTCCTATGACTGCCTTGACTAAAATCAGGAGGAATAACTCTGTGCCTGTTTCAGATGTAACTAATCAAAGCCTAAGCCCCATGGTGAGGCCAAGTGGGGAGGCAGAGGGGAGAGGCCCTTCAGTCCACAGCTCAGGGCTCCCAGCCCCCAGTCAGCATCAGCCGCCAGCACCATGGAGAGCTGCTGAAGCTGCCTCGCCCAGCCAAACCTCCCAATGACTCATCCCCAGCCTCCTTGAGACCACATCCCAGGAGACCCCAAGAAAGAGCTTCTTCTATGAATGACTGTTAAGCAGCTACGTTTCGAGTGTATTTGTTAAATAGCAATAGATAACCAGAACAAGAGGCTTCCCTGGTGGCTCAGAGGGTAGAGAATCTGCCTGCAGGGCGGGAGACCCAGGTTCGATTCCTGAGTGAGGAAGATCCCCTGGAGAAGCGAACGGCAACCGACTCCAGTGTTCTTGCCTGAAGAATTTCATGGACAGAGGAGCCTAGCAGACTACAGTTCATGGAGTCAGAAAGAGTCAGACACCACTGAGCAACTGACATACTGAACCACGAACCAGAACAAGTCCCCATGTCCATTTAAGCACCATTTTTTGTTCCACTACCTGACTCCATCTTCCATTCTTATAGGCATACTTTTGTGACTTTCTTAGACACTTGATTCAAAGTATAGCTACTTGTTTAAAAGTCCTAAGTACCTAAATCTCTTTTACTCACTAATGTTGTCCGTATTAACATCAGCAACAATAGTAACAAAAACAATCTGATTTGATTAAAATTTCCAACATTGTCTGATGAACCAAATGATGACAAGAGCTGGCTAGACAAAAAGACAAGAGCTGACTAGACGAGTAATTGTTACTTCTACACCTAGCAATTCTCAAAAACATTAGAATATTTCTTCTCATGATAAGGTCTAGTCATAAAAACATAAGCAAATATGACACTTTCTTAATGTATAATCCCTTATAAATTATGAAAGAAATCCAAATCAAAACTACAATGAGGTAGCACCTCACACCAGATAGAATGGCCATTATTAAAAAACCTACTAACAACAAATGCTGGTAACAGTGTGAAGAAAAGGGAACCCCCTCGCACTATTGGTGGGAATGTAAATTGATATAATATGATAGTAGCCATAATGGAGAACAGTATGGAGGTTCCTTAAAAAACTAAAAATAGAACTACCATATGGGCCAGCAATCCCACTACTGGGCAAATACTCAGTTGTTGCTGTTCAGTCGCTAATTCGTGTCTGACTCTTTGCAACCCCATGAACTGCAGCACCCCAGGCTTCCCTGTCCTTCACTATCTCCCTGAGGTTTCTCAGACTCATGTCCACTGAGTCAGTGATGCCATCCAATCATCTTACCCTCTGTCACCCTCTTCTCCTCCTGCCCTCAATCTTTCCCAGGGTCTTTTCCAATGAGTTGGTTCTTCACATCAGGCATATACCCAGAAGTGAAAGTGAAAGTTGCTCAGAAATGTCCAACTCTTTGCAACCCCATGGACCATATAGTCCATGGAATTCTCCAAGCCAGAATACTGGAATGGGTAGCTTTTCCCCTCTCCAGGGGATCTTTCCAACCCAGGGATCGAACCCAGGTTTCCCACATTGCAGGCAGATTCTTTACCAGCTGAGCCACCAGGGAAGCCCAAGAATACTGGAGTGGGCGGCCTATCCCTTCTCCAGTGGATCTTCCCAGCCCAGGAATCAAACCAGGGTCTCCTGCACTGCAGGTGGATTCTTTACCAACTAATCTATCAGGGAAGTCCATATACCCAGAGAAAAACCATAATTGGCTGATTCATGTCAATGTATGACAAAAACCACTACAATATTGTAAAGTAATTAGCCTTCAACTAATAAAAAATAAATGGGGAAAAAGAAGATATATGTACCCCCAATGTTCAATGCAGCACTGTTCACAATAGCCAGGATATGGAAGCAACCTAAATGTCCATCAACAGAGGATTAAGATACAGAAGATGTGCTACATATACATAATGGAATATTACTCAACCATAAAAAGGAATGAAATTGGGTCTTCGTAGAGACATGGATGGACCTAGACTGTCACAAAGAGCGAAGTAAGTGAGAAATAGAAAAACAAATATTGTGTATTAACACATACATGTGGAATCTGGGAAAACAATACAGATGATCTTATTTCCAAAACAGAAACAGAGAGACAGACATAGAGAACAAACGTATGGATACTAAGGGGGGAGGGGTGGGCGGGATGAATTGGGAAATTGGGACTGACAAATATACACTATTGATACTATGTATAAAACAGATAACTAATGAGAACCTACGGTATAGCTCAGGGAACTGTACTCAGTGCTCTGTGGTGACCTAACTGGGAAGGAAATTCATCAAACAGAGCACATATGTATATGTACGGCTGACTCACGTTGCTGTGCAGTAGACACTAACACAGCATTGTAAATAAACTATATGCCAATAAAAATTAACTTTATTTTTTAATTTTATTTTTAATTGAAAGATAATTGCTTTACAATATTTACAATATTGCCATACATCAACATGAATCAGCCATACACATACAAATGTCCCCACCCTACTGGGCCTCCCGTCCACCTCCGACCCCATCCCACTCCTCCCTGTTGTCCCAGAGCGCTGGTTTGAACCCCCTGAGTCATATAGCAAATTTGCACTGGTGATCTGTTTTACACACGGTAGTGTATATATTTCTATGCTACTCTCCCCAGAAACATGTAGATGATGACTATCTTTAAAAATAGAACTGCTTCACGAGAAAGAGGAGTTTCTGTTATGAGCTTACATAGTTGTTTGAGGGACTGATATAAGCACAGGTTTTCTTTGTGGGGTTTGGGGTAGCCATGGGAAATCGGGGCTTACATTTTCTTTGGTTTTGTTAGCAGAGAAGGTATTTGAAGGTTTATATGTTAAAGAGATTGTCCAGCGAGAAGAGGGAGAATGAAGAGTGAAAGAAGCCTGGACTCTGCAAACCTGAGAGAGAGTGCGAGGAGGACAGTCTGCTCCCATGCCCCAGACACTCACAGCCCTGGGTTACACCCACTTCCTTGTCTCCAGCGTGTGCTCTGACCACGGAAGCACATTCCCCACTCTGCAAGGGTCTATGGTTCCCTCACTGATCCCTGGCTCAGGCTACCAGTAGAACACCCTACTCTGTATCCCAGAGGGCTAGAAGGCTCTCTCAGAACTTTGGAGAGGTCATCTTCCAGACGCCAGGGTCTCGGCAGGCTCCACAATCAAGTCTTTGCTCAAGAGGTGCATCCCCAGACCACGAAGCTGGCCTCAGCTTCCCCCTCTTCCCTTTGCCAGAGCAGCTTTGATAACCAGGACAACGCTAAATCTTGGGTCAAGGGTAGGTGGAAAATTTCCTGGCCCATACTTGGTGTGAACTGCACTGATGCATGCTTTCTTAATCCAGAGTCTCCTGGTGCAAAGACCTCTACACCAACACCTCCCGTCTCCTTGTTGCACTGCCCCAGCACTGTGCTCACCCTGATGTAGGCATCTGGTCACTGTTACTCAAGGACTGTTCACACTGAGAACAGGAGTGACCACAAAAGCTGGATGTCCTGACACCTCAACTCTGACACCTGCCATTCTAGAAACACCTCTCCATTGCTAACAGGGCTTCCCTGGTGGTTCAGGTGGTAAAAGAAACTGCCTGTAATGCGGGAGACCTGGGTTTGATCCCTGGGTTGGAAAGACCCCTGGAGAAGGGCATGGCAACCCACTCTAGTATTCTTGCCTAGAGAATCCCCATGGACAGAGGAGCCTGGTGGGCTACATGGGGTCTCAAAGATCGGACACAAATGAGCAACCAAGCACAGCATTGCTAACTAGTGTCCGAAGGCAACCTTTGCTGGAGAAGAATTTCAGAAAAGAGCCTTAACTTTCCATAGTCATGCTCTTCTGGGAACTTTCCATCATGGCAGTCAGATTCTACAGCAAAAATATCACTGCCACCAATCCTAATTCACTCCATGAATCACTGTCCACAGAAAACCTTCTGCCCCTAACGTTGAATAACTCTTCTTTCGAAGTGTCCTAAAACTGCTCATTTGTCCCCTGGAAGCCAACCAAGGACAACCAAATGTACCAAAGATTTACAATTACAATTAGGAAGATTTTGATCACACAAGCCTCACCTCAGAAGGCTTGCCAACTAACACTCTCTCAGATTTCCCCTTTTAATCACATAAAACTATTCTCCTTTCTAATACATTTGAACCCCTGTTGAAACAAAAGTGGCAGAAGACGGTGCTTCACCACAAGTTTAGTTTGTTTTTGACATTTCATTTATAAGGGGCACAGTTTTCTCAAGAGTATGTCACAGGCTTGTCGCTTCCCCAGGTTGATACCATAACCACTCAGATGTCTCCTGGAGATCAACTGAGGAGTCTAAGGAAGTTTAGATCTGATGCTCAACTTGCTAATAATACTCTGGTAGTTAATGGAGAAGGAGCTTCAGGAAGGCATCTGAGAGCTGCTGTTCTCTGGACCTCAGTTCCAAATCTCACCCTCAGACTCTGCTACTGGGCCCTTAATCTGCTGCCAAACAAGATGGCATCAGTTCTACCCAGATCCCAGAGGGCTCAGCCTTCATGTCCTTCTTCTTTCATCTTCCAGGGAAAGAATGTTAGAAGGCTGTGGGAATAAATCTCATAGGCCCTTAGATATGTGAGAGGAGCAAAACAGAATTAGGCATTTATAATGCTTGGACATGTCCTCATAATAAGTAGCTACAAAACATTACAGAGAACCACCTCGTGAGGATTCATTTGACAGCATCCTGCTGTTGAGGGCCCCTTCTGGAGCAAGCCAGAGGATATTTCTCACAATGAGAGAGTAAATAAATTCAGTGAATAAACTTGCTCATTTAAATGGGATATAGCTTTCTTCCTGCAAGAGAAAAACAATTCTTCTTAAGACTGCTTCACAGAAAGGGTCTGATAATCTTACCCCTTTCTAAGCTCTCTTATATAATTCAGGGCAAAGGCTAATACGTAGCAGTAATATCTTTAAGAAATTTAAAAAGAAAAGACAAAAGCATTCATCTTTCTCCAATGTAATAGTCCAGCCAGTCTGGACTGGTAGCTCTGCTCCATGGGTCCTTATGGGATTTGTGTTCTTCCATATTTTCACTCCAACACACTCTTAAGAATCGCGCTCATCTGCAGGGTTGAAGCTGGGTCACAGCCACTTCCATTCCCGTCAGAGGAGAGGGGAAAAAAGAATACCAGAGTCAGTCATTTTCTCTTAAGAAAATGCAGTATGGACTTCCCTGGGGGTCCAATGGTGAGAAATCCACCTGCCAATGCAGGGAACACAGGTTTGATCCCGAGTCCAGGAAGATTTCACACGCATGGGGCAGCTAGACCCACGTGTCACAGCTACTGAAGCCTGTGTGCCCCAGAGCCTGTGCTCTGTAACAAGAGAAGCCGCCACAATGTGAAGACTGTGCACCACAGCTAGACAGTAGCCCCCACTCACTGCAACTAGAGAAAGCCCACACCAACAAAGACCCAGCACAACCAAAAGTGAACAAATTAACAGTTTTTAAAAAGAAAGCACAGTAAGGTTTCCACAACTTTATTCAGATTTCATTGGTGAAAATTCAGTCACCAAGTGACACCTAGCTGCAAATAAGCCCAGGTGATAAAATTTCTAGCTGGGAAGCTGCAGTGAAGGAAAGAGCAGAATTGGAATGAAAGTCATGTCTCTTTCCCTGGCCATCTAAATTCTGTCAGTACCCTTGTTCTACAAACATCTCCCCTAGGACACAACCCAGGATCCCACTGTATATCCAGCTTAAAGTCCAGACCCTTCAAGTGATGCACTATCCAGGGATAAACAGACTAAAAGAAAGTGACCTGCTCTCCATATACTCAAAACAGATATATGAACCAGAAACACCACGATAAAACTGCCATTAGGAAGTGAAAGGCTAGAAAGTACACAGAAGTCACAGTTCCGTAGTATAAACATGGAAATTAGCCAGAGGTTACTGAGCGTCCTTTCAATCTGAGTAGTCCAGCAGGCCCTCCTGCAATCACCAGATTCTGTAAGTGTGTGATCTTAGACTGTCTTTGACTAAACTTTTTACAACCCTGTAAGGATAAAAGGTAACTTAAACAATACGAATGCTAGAAGTGAAAGTGTTAGTCGCTCAGTCGTGTCTGACTCTTTGAGACCCCATGGACTATAGCCCAGCAGGTTCCTCTTTCCATGGGATTCTCTAGGCAAGAATATTGGAGTGGGTTGCCATTCTCTTATCCAGGAGATCTTCCTGAAGCAGGGACTGGACTCAGGTTTCTTGCATTGCAGGCAGATACTTTACCGTCTGAGCCACCTGGGGAAGCCCACGAATGTTACAAAGACACAACAAAGAAAGAAAAGTACAGGTGATGAGCATAGAGAAAAAAATCCTCAACAAAATATGAGCAAAATAATCCAACAATATATAAAAAGGATCATACACCATGATGAAGTAGGAGTTACTCCAGGGATGCAAAGATGGTTCAATATCCACAAATAAATCAACTTGATACATCACATTAACAAAAGAAAGGATAAAAATCACATAATCATCTCAATAGATGCAGAAAAACAATTTGACAAAATTCAACATCCATTTATGATAAAGAAAAACTATCATCAAAGTTGTCACTGAGGGAATATATCTATTATTATCAACATAATAAAGGCCATTTATGACAAACCCCAGCTAATATTACACCCAATGGTGAAAAGCTGAGCACTTTTCCTCCCAAGACAAGGATGCCCATTCTTAAATACAATACTATTTAATAAAGTATTGTAAGCCCTAGCCACAGCAGTCAAACAGGAAAAAGAAATATTAAGAATAGGCATCCAAATCAGAAGGGGAAAAGTAAAACTGTCACTATTTTCAAGTGACATGACACTATATATAGAAAATCCTAAAGTCTCCACCAAAAGACTATTAGACCTAATAAATGAATTCAGTGAAGTTGCAGGATATAAGATTAATATACTGAAAGTTATTGCATCTCTGTACACTGATAATGAACTATTAGAAAGAGAAAACAAGAAAACAACTCCATTTACAATCACATCAAAAAGAACAAAACACCTAGGAATAAATTTAACCAAGGAGATGAAAGACCTATACTCTGAAAACTATTATACACTGAGAAAAGAAACTGAAGATGATAAAAATAAATGGAGAGGAATTTGGTGTTAATAAATTGTAGGAATTAATGTTAAAATATCCATACTGCCCAAACTAATCTACATATTTAATGCAATCCCTATCAAAATACCCATGATAGTTTTCACAGAACTAGAACAAATAATCCTAAAATTTATATGGAATCACAAATGCCCCAAATTGCCAAAACAATCTTGAGAAAAAATAACAAAGCTGGAGGTATCATGGTCCCTGACTTCATACTATACGACAAAGCTACAGTAATCAAAACATCATAGTACTGGCATAGAAACAGATACATGGATCAATGCAACAAAATAGAGAGCCCAAAAATAAACTCACACATCTACAGTTGATTAATCTACAATAAAGGAGGCAAGAATATACAATGGAGAAAAGACAGTCTCTTCTTTCAACAAGTGGTGCTGGGAAACCTGGACAGCTACATGTAAAAGAATGAAATTAGAACATTCCATTATACCATATACAAAAATAAATTCTTTATGTTTAAAGACATAAGTGTAGGGCCAAAAGCCATAAAACTTCTAGAACAGAATATAGGTATAGCACTCTTTGATATAAGTCATAGCAATGTCTTTTAGACCTACCTCCTCAGGAAAGGGAAACAAAAGCAAAAATAAATAAATTTTACCAAATTAAACAAAGATTTTGCACAGCAAAAGAAACCATTGGCAAAATGAAAAGACAAGCTACAGGATAGAAGGAAATATTTGCAAATTATATAACCAATAAGGGGATGAGATCCAAAATATAAAAACATCTCACACAAATCAATATTATAAAAACAAACAACTCAATTTTAAAATTGGCAGAAGACCTGAATAGACATTTTTGCAAAGAATACATACAGATGGCCAACAGGCACATGAAAAAAATGGTCAACATCACTAACTTTCAAATAAATACAAATCAAAATCACAATGAAATATCAACTCATTGTCAGAATGGCTATTGTCAATAAGACAACAAATAACAACTGTTGATGAGGACATGGAGTAAAGGAACCTTGATACATTGTTGGTGGGAGTGTAAATTAGTGCAGCCACTATAGAAAACAAAATGGAGGTTCCACAAAAGACTAAAAATAGAACTCCCATATGATCAGGCAATTCCACTCCTTGGTATATATGTGAAGAAAATGAAGACACTAATTCAAAAAGACATAAGTAACCAAGTATTCATAGCAGCATTATTAACACTGCCAAGATACAGAAGCAGCATGGGTATCCATCAACAGATGAATGGATAAAGAAAATGTGATATAACTACACAATGAAATATCACTCAGCCACACAAAAAAAGAAATTTTGTCATTTGCAACAACATGGATGGATCTGGTGGATACCATGCATAGTGAAATAAGAGAGCAAAGCAAACACTGTTTATTTTCACTTATGTGTGGAATCTAAACTATAAAACAAATGAAGCAATACCAAAAAAGGAAGAAACAGGCTCACAGATACAGATAACAAACTAGTGATTATCAGTGGGGAGAGAGGTCATGGGATAAGATACAGAAGGGAATTAAGACATATGAACTATGGTGTATAAAATAAATAAGCTACCAGGATACATTTCACAGCATGGGAAAATGTGACTATTATTCTGCAACAACTTTAAGTATAATCTATAAAAATATTGAATCACTATATCATACACATGAAATTAATGTTAATACTATAAATCAACTATAGTTTTTTAAAGCAAATGTTTTTAAAAAGCAAATGGTTGCTACCAAAATCAGTGGAAATGATTCTTGTTCATAGCAAAGCAAATGAATTTTGTCCACTTATAAAATAAAAATCTCGGCAAAAAAAAATTATCAATTCAGTTCAGTTCAGTTCAGTCACTCAGTCATGTCCAACTCTTTGTGACCCCATAGACTGCAGCACACCAGGCTTCCCTGTCCATCACCAACTCCCAGAGTTTACTCAAACTCATGTCCATTGAGCTGCTGATGCCATCCAACCATCAAATCCTCTGTCAGCCCCTTCTCCTCCTACCTTAAATCTTTCCCACCATTAGGGTCTTTTCAAATGACTCAGTTCTTTGCATTGGGTGGCCAAAGTATTGGAGTTTCATCTTCAGAATCAGTCCTTCCAATGAATATTCAGGACTGATTTCCTTTAGGATGGACTGGTTGGATCTCCTTGCTGTCCAAGGGACTCTCAAGAGTCTTCTCCAAACCACAGTTCAAAAGCATCAATTCTTCCATGCTCAGCTTTCTTTATAGTCCAACGCTCACATCCATACATGACTACTGGAAAAACCATTGCTTTGACTAGATGGACCCTTGCTGGCAAAGTGATGTCTCTGCTTTTTAATATGCTCGCTAGGTTGGTCACAACTTTTTTTCCAAGGAGCAAGCATCTTTAAATTTCATGGCTGCAGTCACCATCTGCAGTGAGTTTGGAGCCCAAAAAAATAAAGTCTGACACTGTTTCCATTGTTTCCTCATCTATTTGCCATGAAGTGATGGGACCGGATGCCATGATCTTAGTTTTCTGAATGTTGAGTTTTTAAGACAACTTTTTCACTCTCCTCTTTCACTTTCATCAAGAGGCTCTTTAGTTCTTCTTCATTTTCTGCCAAAAGGGTGGTGTCATCTGCATATCTGAGGTTATTGATATTTCTCCTGGCAATCTTGATTCCAGCTTGTGCTTCATCCAGTCCAGCATTTCTCATGATGTACTCTGCATATAAGTTAAATAAGCAGGGTGACAATATATAGCCTTGACATACCCCTTTCCCAATTTGGAACCAGTCTGCTGTTCCATGTCCAGTTCTAACTCTTGCTTCTTGACTTGCATATAGATTTCTCAAAAGGCAGGTCAGGTGGTCTGGTATTCCCATCTCTTTCAGAATTTTCCACAGCTTGTTGTGATCCACACAAAGACTTTGGCATAGTCAATAAAGACAGAAGTAGATGTTTTTCTAGAACTCTCTCACTTTTTGATGGTACAACAGATGTTGGCAATTTGATCTCTGGTTCCTCTGCCTTTTCTAAATCCAGCTTGAACATTTGGAAGTTCACGGTTCACATACTGTTGAAGCCTGGCTTGGAGAATTTTGAGGATTACTTTGCTAGTGTGTGAGATGAGTGCATTTGTGCAGTAGTTTGAACATTCTTTGGTATTGCCTTTCTTTGGGATTGGAATGAAAACTGACCTTTTCCAGTCCTGTGGCCACTGCTGAGTTTTCCATATTTGCTGGCGTTTTGAGTGCAACACTTTCACAGCATCATCTTTTAGGATTTTAAATAGCTCAACTGGAAATCCATCACCTCCACTAGCTTTGTTCATAGTGATGCTTCCTAAGGCCCACTTGACTTCACCTTCCAGGATGTCTGGCTCTAGGTGAGTGATCACACCATCATGATTATCTAGGTCATGAAATCTTTTTTGTATAGTTCTTCTGTGTATTCTTGCCACCTCTTCAAATATCTTTTGCTTCTGTTAGGTCCATACCATTTCTGTCCTTTATTGTGCCCATCTTTGCATGAAATGTTCCTTTGATATCTTTAATTTTCTTGAAGAGATTTCCAGTCTTTCCCATTCTATTGTTTTCCTTTATTTCTTTGTATTGATCACTGAGGAAGGCTTTCTTACATCTTGCTATTCTTTGGAACTCTGCATTCAAATGGGAATATCTTTCCTTTTTTCCACTGTCTATTGCTTCTCTTCTTTTCACAGCTATTTGTAAGGCCTCCTCAGACAATCATTTTGCCTTTTTGCATTTGTTTTTTGGGGGGATGGTCTTGACCACTGCCTCCTGTACAATATCACGAACCTCCATCCATAATTCTTCAGGCACTCTATCAGATCTAATCCCTTGAATCTATTTGTCACTTCCACTGTATAATCATAAGGGATTGATTTAGGTGATACCTGAATTATGTAGTTGTTTTCCTTACTTTGTTCAAGTCATGTCTGAATTTGGCAATAAGGAGTTTATGATCTGAGCCACAGTCAGCTTCCAGTCTTGTTTTTGCTGACTGTATAGAGTTTCTCCATCTTTGGCTGCAAAGAATATATTCAGTCTGATTTTGTTGTTGACCATCTGGTGATGTCCTTGTGTAGAGTCTTCTCTTATGTTGTTGGAAGAGGGTATTTGATATGACCAGTGTGTTTTCTTGGCAAAACTCTGTTAGCCTTTGACCTGCTTCATTCTGTACTCCACGGCCAAATTTGCCTATTACTCCAGGTATTTCTTGACTTCCTACTTTTGCATTCCAATCCCCTATAATGAAAAGGACATCTTTTTTGGGTGTTAGTTCTAGAAGGTCTTGTAGGTCTTCATAGAACCATTCAACTTCAGCTTCTTCATCATTACTGGTCGGGGCATAGACTTGGATTACTGTGATATTGAATGTTCTACCTTGGAAACAAACAGAGATCATTCTGTCATTTTTGACATTGCATCCAAGTACTGCATTTAGACTCTTTTGTTGACCATGATGGCTACTCCATTTCTTCTAAGGGATTCTTGCCCACAGTAGTAGATATAATGGTCATGTGAGTTAAATTCACCCATTCCAGTCCATTTTTGTTCACTGATTCCTAAAATGTCAATGTTCACTCTTATCAATTCAACTCATTTTAATGTTTTATGGGTTACCTCACAATGAGTTAAATGAAACCTTTGACACGTGCTCATTTTATATGGGTATGAGTGTTGTGATTTTTACCTTTTTGAAGTTTATATCTTAAAAACAATGGAATCTGGGCTCTTCCTGGCATATGTTCTTTGCTCTGCCCTGCAGGGCCTGGCAGGAGGAACATGCCTGCCTGCTGTGCAGAGTAGTCAGTGGAGATGCCTCCTGCTTCCTGGCCCTACTCAGTACCCACATCTGAGGTGGACGTTGTAGCACCTGCTCTCTTCCGTGCTGTAGGTTTTCCATCTCCCCACCACCACTTCAGACTAGGGGAGCCTCAGGGCATTTTGGAGGGCTTCCCAGGTGGCTCAGCAATAAAGAAACCACCTGCCAATGCAGGAGACGTTCAATCTCTGGGTAGGAAAGATCCCCTGGAGGAGGAAATGGCAACCCATTCCAGTATACTTGCCTAGGAGATCCCATGGACAGAGGAGCCTAGCAGGCTACAGTCCATGGGCTTGTAAACAGTTGGACATGACTTAGTGACTAAACAATAACAACAACAACAATAGGGCTTATTGAGGCCAGTATCTGAGTTTCTTTGGCAATAAAAGTCCTGCAGGAGCTTGGGAAGTTTTGTGTATTGGCTTTGAACCAGCACTATGTACTTGGAGCCTTAACTGAAGTTATATTCCAGAGCAAATGTTTACACCTGTCTTGTGTTTACTGGCTTCATTGCTTGTATCAAGCATTTCTCCCCCATTTTTTGAAGACTACCTTGATGCCCAAAATATTATCTGAAATAATAGGCTTGAGCTGGATAACAGTCTTTTAGCCTGATTTTGCTATAGAGCAGGAACCTTTTGTTTAGCTAATAAAGACACTGGGTAAGTTTTGTCTCCGGAGTTTGAATTTGGAAGCATTAGGATTTCATACCTAAAGCCCATTTGCTCCCAAATCTGCTTCAAAATGAACCAGTTCTTATCAGCTCATCCCATTTTTATGACACCTTGTTAAATGCAACAAGGACAGACTGCTGGGAACCCCTCCCACGAAGCAATAGGCACCAAGAACTCATGATCTGACTTCCAAATTATCGTGGGTGGGAGCCACACTCACCAACTGACTTGAGTGACCTGACTCCAGTTTTCCAGAAATAATGTTCCTCACCATACACTGCCCAACCATTAAGCCAATGCCACATGGCTTTAGCTTTTTGTTACAGCAACACTGCCTTCAGAATTAATTTCTGTATTAGGGTAAAAAGGCTGCCATTTTTTTTTTTTTTTTTTAACTGGAGTGACTTAAGTAAGATAATGGTCTAGCCATTCATGTGGTGTGGTAGCTTTGCTCTCATGGACATTCAAGATCACAAATTCACTTTATATTTTGTTTTTAGCAATATTCTAAGTAGATGTGGGCAAGCTTTTCCCTGGGAAGGGCTAGATAGTATTTCACACTTTGCAGGCCATAGCATCTTTTTTATATCTATTCAACCCTGCTGCAAAGGCAACCACAGTAAGGGAAAAGAAATAATGAGTATGGCTAATGAGTATGGCTAAAATAATAAGTTTCAATAAAATTTTATTTATGGACATGGAAATCTAAATTTCATATAATTTTCATGTGTTGAAATATTCTTCTTCTTCTGAGCTGTTCCAACCATTTAAAAATATGAAAATAATTCCATAAAGGGCCAAGGGCTATAGTTTGCTGACCCCTATATGACCAGGTTGTCCTCTTCTGCATGGTTGAAGCTGGGTCATGGACATGCCAAGGACCAAGCTCATGTGATAGGAAAAGAGGGACTTCAAAGCAAGCAATTTTTTTGTTGTTGTTGATAATAAATAGAAATGTATACCTCACAGAGACTGAAAGTCTCAGATCAGGGTGCCAGCATGGTTGGGTGACATCCTCAGCCAGGGGGCAGATTTCTCATTGTGTCCTCCACGGTGGAAGGACTAGAGAACACTCTGGAGTCTCTTTTATCAGGACACTAATATTCATGAGGCCTCTACCCCCATGACCTAAGCACCTTCCAAAGGCCCCATCTCCTACCATCACCTTGGAGATTAGCATTTCAGCACATGCAATGGGGAGAGATGGGGAGGGGAAGCAGACACAGACATTCAGTCTTTAGCACACAATGAACTTGCCAGAGTAGTTAAAATTTTAGAAGGAGACAATGCCCAAAGTTGATAAGGTGGAGCACCTGGAATTCTCATGCACTGCTAACGGAAAGGTAAAGTAGCAAACAACCACTTAGGAAAATTATTTGATTGTTTCTATCAACACAAAATATGTATATACCCCGCCTGCATGCTAAGTCACTTCAGTCATGTCTGACTCTTTGCGACCCTAGGGACTGTACCTCGCCAGGCTCCTCTGTCCACAGGATTCTCCAGGCCAAGAATACTGGAGTGGGTTGCCATGCGCTCCTCCAGGGGATCTTCCCAACCCAGGGATCTAGCCCACATTTCTTATGTATCCTGCATTGGCAGGCACTTTACCACTAGCACCACCTGGGAAGTCCCAGAAATTTCATCTCTAGGAAAATATCAAAAATATATATGTATTTTCACCAAAGATGTGTACAATAATGTTCATGAATGCAACACTCTTAGTTGCCAAATAGTAGAAACTTTCTACATGTCCATGAACAGTACAAGGGATACACGGTCACATAAAAGATGCTACAATCACACACTGGAATGCAGCAGCAGGACTGAATAAAGTACTACTACTAACAATGTAAGTAAATCTCTCAAATATGATGTTGAGGAAAAGAAAACAAAATGAGGCAAACTGCTTGGTTCCATTTTATATAAAGTTCAAAAATAGGTATAAACAACCTGTGGTATTAGAAGTCAGGACAGAAATCAGTTTTAGAGAAGCGGGAGGAAGTGGTCACTGAGGAAGGAGTGGGGAGTGCTTCTGGGGTCCTGGGAAGAGCCGACTTCTTGACCTAAGTAGTGATGACACAGATCTGTTCCCGGTGACTGCATCCTCGCCTCTCAGCTGAGCCATCAGCCAGAGTAGGCCTTATCTGCACCCGTTTCCTTACAGACTCGTCTTACTTAATGAGCCTCCTAGATTATACTTCCTCCTTCCTCGTGTGGGAAGATTTTCCAGCCCAGCTGGTACACCTGCTTTGCTTCACCAAACACAGTCAGTAACTTGAGGGCACATCTGAGCCACATTTCTAACTGATCCATCCCTTCCAGCCCTGAATGAAAGTCCCTGCCCGAAAACAGGCTCCACACTCCCTGGACAGCACCTCTCTAGTTGAATATGTGCACCCTCCTTCATCCCATCAGATCAGAAAAGCTGTGTGCCTTTAGAGGCAATCAACCCAAATTTGTTTTGAATTAACACATGCAGCTGGGACAGCGGATGCCCTTGGCATGGGACCACTGCCCCAGCTCACTCCACTGAAGCCAAAAGGGACAAGAAGCTGAGCTACTAGATTTCACAGGGTCAAGACAAGAACATGGGTGCAAAGCCAGTGCCCAAGTTCTAAGGCCACAGACAAAAGAGCAAAACTAATATGGAAGAGCATGAGAGCAAGCTGTTATGTCTAGTGCCCGGGTCAAATCTGGCTATGCCAACAGAGAACATCACTTTCCATTGGTTAGAACTGGGTCACGTGGCCACCCCTGGTCACAAAGGAAGCTGGAAAACAAAGATAAAGCTGGGTGTCCATGTGCTCCAGGAGACCAGAAGAATATCTGATAATCAGCTGTCCCCAAGATGACTTCTTAAGGGCATCGTTAGGGTCACCAGCCTGATGCACTTCCTGTAAAGTTGCCTGAGACCCAGCGCCTGAATTCTATGGCTCCCTGGCTCTAGTTTTGCCTTAATAATCTCTCTTCCATTCTCCCAGCTAGAAGACCAGAACTATGTGAGGTGAAATTCTCTCCACCTCTATGTGTCCATCTTCTAACAACCACACCCATCCAGAGAGAAGCTAAAGAAACATTCTTGGCTCTAGTCTAAGAATGTACTATATACACAATGCAATGTTAAAGCTATGAAGGTTGACAGATTTTCATGTCCTATATAAGCCCTCACATATTACAGTTAAAACTGTATAATAGCTACTACGAGCTAGTGACCCATGGGATCATGTGTTTCCACACAGAAATCTCTGTTTTGGCACCCCAAATACAGCTGGACTTTTTTCCTACCCAACAACCACTAGGAGTCCTGCTCCCCCAACCTTAAGTATCAAAGTATTAATTGCTTAATCGTGTCTGACTCTTTGCAACCCCATGGACTTTAGCCCGCCAGGCTCCTCTGTCCATGGAATTCTCCAGGCAAGAGTACTGGAGTGGGTAGCCATTCCCTTCTCAAGGGGATCTCCCTGACTCAGGGATCAAACTCAGGTCTCCTCATTGCAGGTGGATTCTTTACTGTCTGAGCCACCAGGCAGGCCGGCAACTTTTGGACTTACAAATGTCCTGGGAAATGTTTCCACACACAATACGGAAAGGTGTCACACTGGCCTGTCAATAGCTGAGATAATGGTGCAGGCAAAGCAAAAGCCCTCCAGATCTTCAGCAGGAATGTCCCCTGATTGCTGGCTCTGGTAATGGGGACTCAGGTAGTGAGAGGCTGCCAGAACCCACAAAGTCAGCCTCTACCAGACAAGAGCTGCACTGACATCAGTCTAACTTTGAGAAATTGGATAGAATGTAGATAGTTGGGATCTGATTTTCTGGGAAGGTCACAAATGAGGTGAAATCTCCCAAGTGGTAAAAGAACTACTGGTCAAAACTGAATTAGGGTAGGGAGGGAACCCTGAAAGTGTAACTAGTTCATGGAAAGGGCCAAACCTGATGAAATTATATTTAGGAAGCAGATTTTCCCCCATTTTTTGGCCATGCCACCCAGCATGCAGGATCCCAGTTTCCAGACTGGGGATTGAACCCATGCTCCTCACAGTGGAAGTGCAGTTCCAACCACAGGACTGCCAGGGAAATCCTGGAAGCAGGTTAATTTTCTCTTCACTGCCAACAAACAGACTCTGTGGGCTCCCCTTTCCCTGCCCATTGACAATACCTAGGGCAGATCTCAAAGTTTTGGGGTCATTTTTAGCTTTAGGGACAGCCTCATTCTCATCTATAGGAAGCTCAGCCTCGTGTGACTTAAAACCCTAGTCTTGCCCAATCAGTACACTATGGCAGGCCAATCCACAGCCGCTGAACACCAGGATGGACGAATCCCTGTTGGGCTCACCACCTCTGACCATCCTGCTCTGGGCCCCCATCCAGCACTGCAGGCATCCTCTAGTGAAGTATGTGCCCACCCTCCTCATGAGCCTTGGCTTTCTTACTTCACTTGTAAAGGGTTCCGAGAGTTTTCCTGTCATACTATCCACTCCCCCAACCCTTTCACCCCACTCCTCCTGGCAGATTCTAATTTACTTGGTAAGAGGCAGAGCCCAGGAATCTGAATTTTTAATAAGCCCTTAAGGTGCTTCTGACGCAAATGGTCCATGGAACAGGATCTGAGAAACAGTGCTCCCAGGAACAGCTGGCATAACAACCAGGACACACATCCCTGTTTTCCTTGGTTCCTATTCTAACATAAAGCCTTTCAGTTATGTACACACTCTCATCACACAAATAACCTGTGTGACAACTTCCTTGAGCAACTCACTTCTTTTCTGCCTCCCAAGCCCCTGTAATGACTGGGTCATCATAACTACTTTTGTCTTTAAACTCTGCTCCACGATCCCTGGCCTCACCAGGCTCTGGCTTTGCTGAGGCCTGGGTACCACTGCAGATGCCTACTCCTGTAGCTTCCTTAGGCAACAACTGCCCCTCCTCCTACATCCCACTTACCTTGCACTTGAGAAATGAGGTTGGCATCTTCATTTCTCCCAAAACCACGTCCACACCATCACTCGTACACTTTCTCCAGCAGCTCCTGCTCCCTGGAGACTCAGGCAATTTGATCCCACTCTATATCCTGTCTCTGGGCACACTCTGCATCTGCCTTTGCTGACACTATTATAGGCCAGCCTCCTTCACTGCCAAGGCACCCAGCTCAGAATATTTTCCCCATACCAAGTTCCCACCCTCCCATCTACAGAAGCCTCTGTGCTGTGCTGTGCCTAGTCGCTCAGTCATGTCCAACTCTTTGTGACCCCATGGACTGTAGCCCGCCAGGCTCCTCTGTCCATAGGATTTCCCAGGAAAGAATACTGGAGTGGGTTTCCATGCCCTCCTCCAGGGGATCTTCCCAACCCATGGATTGAACCCAGGTCTCCCACATTGCAGTGGATTCTTAACCATCTGAGCCAGCAGTGAAGCCCAAGAATACTGGAGTAGGTAGCCTATCCCTTCTACAGGGGGATTTTCCCCACCCAGGAATTGAACTAGGGTCTCCTATATTGCAGGCAGATTCTTTACCAGCTGAGGTACCAGGGAAGCCCACAGAGGCCCCTACCTTCACATTATCCATCAGCTGTTTCATTGTGTCCCTTCACCTGCACCCTTTTAGGTACAAGCTCAACTCCTCTCTTCCTAATGTTTGCCACAGATCTCTCATGGCCTCCACATGCAAAACCTTGATCCTGGATAGATACAGCTACCCCCTTCTCATCTGTGTTTGCACCCCAAGTGCTAAATATTGATAAAGAAGCATCTAATTCATAGTGTAGACTGGTCCCGACCTGCAGTTACCACCCTCAAATGGGCCTGTGTCACTGTTCAGGGGTGCTACACCACTGCTCTATTTGCCACATTAAACATTCAAATCCTGTCGTTTCACATCAAATGCCCACTCCTCCACATCCCCTCCTTAAGCATTGGACCTCCTAATTCTCTAGGAAAATAAGTAGATAAGCCCTCCTATACCTGCAACAAGATTTTCCTATTTCCACACATGTGTCTGTATACTGGGTGGCAGGTGGTACAGCCAAGGTTAAAAGACCAGAAACTTACAACAGTCTTGAGATGGGATGGTGTGGGAGGGAGAGAGGTTAAAAAGTGCAGGGATATATTTATACTCATAGTTGATTCACACTGTTTTACAGCAGAAACCCATATAACATTGTAAATAAAGCACTTATCCTCCAATTAAAAATAAGTTTAAATAAAATAAAGGGAAACAAAAAATCAATACATTAAAAAATAAAACAATCTTGCTTATATATAGACTGCTATATCAAAACCTCATGGCAACCACAAACCTAATATCTACGATAGATGTGAGCATGCATGCCAAGTCGCTTCAGTCATGTCCAACTGTTTGTGACTCTATGAACTGTAGCCTGCCAGGCTCCTCTGTCCATGAGATTCTCCAGGCAAGAATACTGAAATGGGTTGCCAGGTCCTCCTCCAGGGGATCTTCCAGACCCAGGGATTGAACCCACGTTTGTTATGTCTCCTGCATTGGCAGGCAGGTACTTTACCACTAGTGCCATCTGGAAAGCCCCCTACAATAGATACACACACACAAGAGAAAGGAATCCATAGACAACACTAAAGTTAACTGTCAAATCACAGGAGAAAAGAACAAAAGAGGAAGAGAAGAAAAAAGACCTACAAAAACAAACCCAAACAATTAACAAAATGCAATATATCTATAATTACTCTAAATGTATTAAATGCTCCAGCCAAAAGACATAGACCGGATAAACGGTACAAAAACAAGACCCATAGGAACTTCACTGGTGGTCCAGGGGTTTAAGACTCCATGCTTGCTGTTTGATTCCAGGTCAGGGAACAAAGATCCCACATGCTGTGTGGAAAAAAAAATTCATGACAACCTAAAAACAAGAACCATATATGTGTTATCTACAAGAGACCCATTTCCAATCAAGAGACACATACAGTCTGAAAGTGAGAGGAAGGAAAATGGTATTCCATACAAACAGAAATCAAAAAAAAGTTGGAGTAGCAATATTCATATCAGACAAAATAGACTTTAAAAATAAAGACCGGTACAAGAGAAAATGAAGGACAGTACATTATGATCAATGAATCAATCCAAGAAAAAGATATAACAATTGTAAATATATATGCACCCCACTTAGGAGCACCTCAATATATAAAGCAAATGCTAAAGCTACAAAAGGAGAAATCAACAGTGACACAATAATAGCAGGGAACTTTAACACCTCACTTATATCAATGCACGGATCATCCAGAAAGAAATCAGTAATAACTAACATCATACTGAACACTGAAAATTTAAAATAATTTCCTCTAAGACCAGGGAAAAAACAAAGATGCCCACTCTTGCCACAATTATTCAACACAGTTTTGGAAGTCCTAGCAATGATAATTAGAGAAGAAAAAGAAATAAAACGAATCCAAATTGGAAAAGAAAAAGTAAAACTGCCATTGTTTGCATATGACTGGATTTGAATGTTTATTATCGAGAACAAAGGAGTAGTGCAGCGTCCCTAAGGAGTAACACAGAACCATTTGAGGTTGGTAAGTACAGGTTGGGACCAATCTACACTATGAATCAGATTCTTCTTTATCAACATTTAGCACTTGTATGATACTATATGGGGCTTCCCAGACGGCACTAGTGGTAAAGAACCCACCTGCCAATGCAGGAGACTTAAGAGACACATCTTCAATACATGGGTCAGGAAGATCCCCTGGAGGAGAGCATAGCGACCCACTCCGGTATTCTCGCCTGGAGAATCCCAGGGACAGAGGAGCCTGGTGGGCTGCAGTCCACAGGGTCACAGAGAGTTGGACACAACTGAAGTGATTTAGCATGCGTGCACACACACATGATACTATACACAGAAAATCCTAAAGATGTTACCAGACAACTCCTAGAGCCCATCCATGAATTTGGCAGGGTTGATATATACAAAATTAATATCCAAAAATCTGTTGCATCACTATACACTGATAGCAAAACACTGGAAACAGCAATTAAGGAAACAATCTCATTTACCACTATCAGCAAAAAGAATAAGATATCGATGAATAAACCTGCTAAAGAAGCAAAAGAGCTCTATTCCAAAAACTATAAGACACTGATGAAGGGAACTGAAGACATGACGAACAGAAAGATATACCAGATTCTTGAACTGGAAGCATTAATGTTAAAATGACCACACCACCCAAGATAATCTACAGATTCAAGGCAATCGCTATCAAAATACCAATGGCATAGTCACAGAACTAGAATTAAAAAATTTAAACTTATGTGCAAACACAAAGACTCTGAATAGACAAGAGAATCATAGGAAAGAACTGAGCTGGAGGACTCAGCCTCCCTGACATTATACTGGAAAGCTATAGTCATCAAAAAAAAAAGTACAGAACTGGCAGAAAAAAGACACAGATCCATGAACAGGACAGAAATCCCAGAAGCAGGCGCAGAAACCTGCAGTCACCTGGTCTATGGCAAAGGAGGCAAGAGTATACAACAGAGAAGAGACAGTCTCTTCCGTAAGTGACGTGGCAAAAACTGAACCGCTACATGTTAAAGAATGACAACAGTGTTCTCTAACACTGTACGAAAGAGTAAATGCAAGGCATATGAGAATATGCTCAACAACACGAATTATTAGATAAAGGCAAGTCAAAACTACCATGAGTTATCACCTCACAGTCAGAATAGCCACCATAAAAAAAAGGCTACACAGAAAGATAAAGAACATTACAGCATACTAACACATATATATGGAATTTAGAAAGATGGTAACGATAACCCTATATGCAAAACAGAAAAAGAGACACAGAAATACAGAACAGACTTTTGCACTCTGTGGGAGAATGTGAGGGTGGGATATTTCAAAGGAACAGCATGTATACTATCTATGGTGAAACAGATCACCAGCCCAGGTGGGATGCATGAGACAGGTGCTCGGGCCTGGTGCACTGGGAAGACCCGGAGGAATCGGGTGGAGAGGGAGGTGGGAGGGGGGATCGGGATGGGGAATACGTGTAAATCTATGGCTGATTCATATCAATGTATGACAAAACCCACTGAAAAAAAAAAAAAGGCTACAAATAGTAAATGCTTGAGAGTATGCAGAGAAAAGGGAACCCTTCTACACTGATGTTAGGAATGTAAATCGGTGCAGAGTCACTATGATGAACAGTACGGGGATTTCTTAAGAAACTAAAAATAGACCCACCAGATGATCTACAAAATCCACTCCTGGATATATATCTAGTGAAAACTTAATTTTAAAAGATATGTGTACCCTAACATTCACAGCAGCAAAATTTACAATGACCAAAACACTGAAGCAACATAAATGTACATTGACAGATGAATGGATGAAGATCATATGTGTGTGTGTGTGCATGTATACACACACATTCAATGGAATACTACTCAGCAATAAAGAAGAATGAAAAAATTCCATTTGCAGTAACATGGGTGGACAGAGGATTATCATACTAAGTGAAATAAGTGAGACAGCAAAAGACAAATATCATATAATACCACTTACATGTGGAGTCTTAAAAAATTATACAGATAAATTTATTTACAAAACAGAAGTAGATTCACAGACATAGTAAAGAAACTTATGGTTACTAAAGCAGACAGCATGGGGATAAATTAGGTGTTTGGATTAAAATACACACACTATTATATATAAAGTTTCAACTGTATAGCACAGGGATCTATACTCAATATTTTTTAATAACATATAATGAAAGCCGTGGTACATATACACCATGGAATATTACTCAGCCATTACAAAGAATGCATTCGAATCAGTTCTAACGAGGTGGATGAAACTGGAGCCTATTATACAGAGTGAAGTAAGCCAGAAAGAAAAACACCAATACAGTATACTAACGCATATATATGGAATTTAGAAAGACAGTAACGGTGACCCTATATGCGAGACAGTAAAAGAGACCCAGACGTAAAGAACAGTGTTTTGGACTCTGTGGGAGAAGGTGAGGGTGGGATGATTTGAGAAAATAGCATTGAAGGGTGTATATTATCATATGTGAAACAGATCACCAGTCCAGGTTTGATGCATGAGACAGGGTGCTCAGGGCTGGTGCACTGGGATGACCCTGAGGGATGAGATGGGGTGGGAGGGGGGTTCAGGATGGGGAACACATGTACACCCATGGCTGATTCATGTCAATGTATGGCAAAACCACTACAATATTGTAAAGTAATCAGCCTCCAATTAAAATAAATAAACTTTAAAAAATAAAATAAAATAATATTAAAAAAATAACAATGAAAAACAATCTGAAGAAGAATATATATGTTTAACTGAATCACTTTGTTATATACCTGAAACTACACAACACTGTAAATTAACTATTTTCAATTTTAAAAATAAAAGATATTTTGGAGGCTTATCTGCTAGTACCTAGGAGTGTGACCTTCTTTGAACAGGGTCTCTATGGAGGTAACCAAGTTAACACGAGGCGACGAAGGTGAGCCCTGGTCTAATGAGACTGGTGTCCTTATAAGAAGTTTGACAACAGGGGCGTGCACACAACAGGGAGACGCCATGTGAAGATGAAGGCCAACATCACGGTGATGCAGTCACAAGACAAGGACTGTTGAAAATTACCACACACCACCAGCATCTAGGAGAGAGGCCTGGAACAGATTCTGGGCCACAGGTCTCAGAGAGAACCACCCCTACCGATGCTTTCATCCTGTACTTCCAGCCTCCAGACCTGTCGTTTTTCTCCATCATCACTATAAACATGATACAGCTCTCAGCACAGAGGAAGCACTCAACAAATGTTTAGAGAATGACTGGGTCCAGAACTCTTGGCCCTTTAATTCATTCTGTCCCCGGGACTCCTAAGCCAAGCCTTTAAAAGGCAGCCTGAGCTGCAAACCTTGATCACTCATTCCACACCCTCAGGAGAATTCCTCCTGTGGTTGCTCAGGACAATTTCAAAGTCTGGTCTCTTTGACTTCCTAGCAACCAATCATCTCTTCAGTTTTCAGCTTCTGATGCTCAGGTGAGCTGTCCCTAGATTAGCCCTTATCTACCCTTTCCCACAACACTACACCCTCAGGAGAATTCCTCCTGCGGTTGCTCATGACAATTTCAAAGTCCGGTCTCTTTGACTTCCTAGCAACCAATCTCTTCAGTTTTCAGGTTCTGATCCTCAGGTGAGCTGTCCCTAGATTAGCCCTTACCTACCCTTTCCCACAACACTGGCCATTCTCTGCCTTGATTTTCCAAGCATAGCCTCAGGTCCCCTGCATTCCAGTAGCCGCTCTGATGGGCAGATGGGGACATGAAGCCTGACCCTGTGAGTGGGACTGACCAGCAGCAGCAGAGATCTTTCCTGGGCGAAAATTAGGCGGCAGGACTGACATGGATCCTTGGTTTGTTTTCCTAGTCTTCAACCACCGAAGGAGGGGCTTGGTACTTGGAATCCAGAATGAATTATACACGGTTCATCACAGCCAAGAGTGCGGCCAGAAAACCTTATTCCATCAGAGTCATGTGTGAGTCCAAGCTGCGTCCCTCTCCCCCAGGATGGAAGTGGAGGGGGGATCCCACAAAGCAGCTCCAGGCTGGGTAACCCTGGCTCTGTGCAGACTTGACACGGAAGTCAGGCTGAAATAGGCATGAGGGCAGTATATCAGCAACAGAGAGAAACCAGGCCACGGTGGGCATGTCCTGGTTAGGACCCAGGGGGCTCTTCTGGGCAAGGAGGTGGGGTTCGGCACAGCCTGCAGACATGTGCAGAGTGGGGAGGGCAGGTACACAGGACAGAAAGGGGTGCAGGGAGCCTGGCGAGCCGGCAGGGGCCCTGTGGAGGAAGGTTTTCTGTTACTGTGGCCTGGGCTTGCTGCCTGATCAGTCGGCCTTCTTAGTTGCACCTGTTTATTCCTTAGCTCCTCCACCAGTGAGGTCAGCCCAGAAAAATTCATCTTCTATGTTTCTTTCAGACTAGCATTCTATCACTAGACATTGTTACATTGTAAAGTTGTATTGCCTTTAATGCAACATACTGACCATCTCTGTTTATGAAAGTGTTTCTTCTTCTCTTCCATGTTGTTTAAAATGAGAAATTGGACAAGGCCCCAAAATCTGTCATCTCCTTGGCAACTGGATTACCAAACCCCAACATGTTCCCTTTCAAGACTGCAGTTATCACCATAGAAAACGGGAAAGTTATCCAATTTGATGAAGAGTTGATGAAGAAAGCACTGCAGTATTCTCAGAGTGCTGGGTCCTGATCAGTAGATAATTTAACTTACTTCATTCATGGTCATGAGCAATGTTCTGCAGTCAGCTGACAATGTTACTTGTGTCTTTTTAATTGGATAGTCAATAGGTAGGCAGGTTTCAGGAAGAGCTGTTAAAGAGAAATTAAAAGCAGCAAGGATACTGACAGCCTAACACCCTTACTAATTGCTTTTAAACCATACATAACTAGGAGAGGGAGAAAAGGCTTTTGAAGGAGGTATCATTTGAGCTGAGACTGGGGGCAGGGGGGCGGGGCAAGGAAATGGGGTAAAAAGAGAGAAGATAAGCTAACTGAAGAAGCAGGATAGGAGAAAGGAGGAAAAAGATGATCCAGGAATCAGCCATTTTATTTCCTGGGGGAATTTTTCACTAATTATGTTCCCATTCTAAACAGGCAGCTAATGCAAATATGTTCCCTGAAGTTCAAATGTGTTTAGTTTCAAAAAGGCAAATGGAAGAAACATTCAAAGGGTTTACTTAGCTGGTCTACTTCCAGCAATGAAGGGTAACCTACAGAGTATCAATTATACCTTATTAAAGCCCTTCCTCTGTGATTAAAGAACAATGCATGTTGGGTGAATAAGAATTGCATTGTATACAATGTACACCTAGATTCTTCTTTTCATGATACAAAAAACTTAACCTGGGCTTCTAAAAATCTCCCTAAGGAAAATGAAACAAAAAGAGAAGAAAAATCAATTATACAGGGAGTGCCTAACATAAAAGCAAAAGTACAGGCTTTGGAATAAGAAAGCTGTGGATTCAAATCTTAACTTTTTTACACCAACCAATTAACTTTATGTGGATTTCTTAATCTCTAAGTCTGTTACCTTGTCTTTTAAGTAAAGATATTAATATTGTCAAAAAGCATTTGAAGATTTTTAACTCAAATGTGTAAAGTGCCTAGTATGAAGCCACCATTTAGTTGCTGTCTACTACTATCATGATTTTCACTACTGTCAATTTTTAAATGCATTTTATGCTTTAGACTCCCAGAGCTGTTATCCTGGCTAAAACAGTTACAAGTAAAATTGCATAATCCGCCCACCATCCATTATGCACCCAGCCAAGGGCAGATGGACATATGCGTCACATGTGGCAGCCTAGAAGGCCTCTCTAAGGTAAGTCTGGAGGGGAAGGGCACCCATGGAAAGAATCTAACACGTGCACCCATATTGCCATCTCTCCCTTAACCACAGAGCAGCATGTTTTGTGGGTTAGGAAATCTTCAACAGAATCATAAAGGGAACTTGAAGACATTCACCAACATGATTCCTCTTAAACAGAGAGCCCAGAGCGCTGAGTCCTTAGGACAAGCTTCCCTGCAGCTTAGTGAGCTCCGATCAGTTTCATGTGGCTCAGAGATGCAGGCTAATTTGAGTTAGACTGTGGTTATATTCGTATGACTTTTAAATTCTTCGAGGGTGTGTCGTGACCCTCCTGAGATGAGGCCTCATCCCTTTGCGTGTCTGCTGCTGTCATTGTCTCTACCAGTGGCCTCCTGCGCCCAATCTCCCTCTCGGCCGCGCTTCTCCAGATCTGAGGATGTGTCTGTGGCTGTGGCTGACTTCTCCCCTGGGCTGGCGTCTTCTCTCTCTGTCTCCCTCTCGGCCACGCTTCTCCAGATCTAAGGATGCGTCTGTGGCTGTGGCTGACTTCTCCCCTGGGCTGGCGTCCTCTCTCTCTGTCTCTCTTTCTCTGTCTCTCTCTCTCTCTCTCTCTGCCTCTCTCTTGGTTTCCAGGAAGTCCACAGAGCCACAGAACCACTGGGCGTTACCCTGATAAAGAGACTACATATACAGTTAGTTTCATTTATCATTTATTTTTCTTTTTCTTGAATAATTAGTCAGGGATAAGGAGTTTCTATATTCACTCTTTGCATCGATATTAAGTATGACTCTTGTTTCTATCAAATCAGAGTAGTTTCCTTGCTCTTCTTTCTTATGTAAATGTGAAACCTACAATCTGGTTACTTTTAATAAATTTCAATTAAATTATTATTACATAATAACATATTAAAGTAATAACAATTTATCATTTCCCTCCCTCTTTTTCTACTTAATTAGGAAAAAGACAAGGATTAAGTGCTGTTTGAGTTTTTCTCTTTTTTTGAAGAGAAATATTTGTGATGCTCCAGACCAGTAGGAAAAAAGTTCTTTTCAGTCAAATACCTTTCCTAGAAAGGTACACCATGAGCCTTTTTTTCCCCCAGAAACAAGCTCTGGAAAGTTTCTTCTTTGTCTGTCTCAACATTAGTCCTATCAAAGAGGAAAACAGCATATATGGCCAAAAACGTTAGTAACTCCCTGGCTTATAGCCATACTATTGCCAAAACCTCCTGGGAATCTGGTTTAACATTTCTTGCACTTTGCCCTCCAGGATAAATATAATTTTAGGTGCACAAATCTCAAATAATAAACAGCACTCACTCCTCATTTAGGATTTTGGACTTTGTCATGTCCCCTTACCAGCATAGGAAATGTTGGTCATGAGGTTTTCATCTGATCCATGGCCTATACATGGATTTGCTTGGTCCTAGGAGGGCCTGTAAAATGTAAATCAACTAACTTGTCAGAGGAAACTGTGTTTGTCGTAAAACGCCTAAAGCTCATAAGAAATAGTAAATGGAATATCCTAGGCCAAATCAGGAAAGAAAAGTCAGATCTTCTGTCTCAATGGATACTGGCCGTGATGTTTGTCAAGAGCTCTAGGTTGTTAAAATGATACAGAGGAGAGGCTTGACCTGGGGATGATGAAACATCCCAGGGTAGGAAAGGATGGTTCTGTGCCTTGGGTAAGATTAGTTGGAACGTGTTGGGGTCCTTTAATAGACCGGAACCTGGTGGTCTGGAGTTGACAATAAGAAAGTGAAAGAGAGAGAGAAAGAAAGAAAGACAGACATGGGGACCCAAGCTCTGATGGAGCAAGGGTGCTTTATTAGCAGAAATGCAGGCTTATGT
This sequence comes from Cervus elaphus, assembly GCF_910594005.1. Lineage (NCBI taxonomy): Eukaryota > Metazoa > Chordata > Mammalia > Artiodactyla > Cervidae > Cervus > Cervus elaphus. The sequence continues at coordinate 3,043,785 of NC_057843.1, read as the reverse complement.
ATCTTTAGTAAGATGATTACTCAGCTATTACACAGGAAGAAATTTTATCAATAGCCACAATATGGATAGTCTAATACATACAAGGTCACGGATGCTGAAAAGAGTCACTGAAGGGGATTCATACATGTCTCATCCTATGACCTCAGTCCTGGGAACAGCGTGCTGTGTCACTCGTTCCCAGAATAGGAACTGATAAGGAACAGAGAATCCTTGAGAAGTGGCAACATATTGGATTCCTTACAATCAAACGTCCCCTGACAGGAAAGGACCCCTCTGATTCAGGCAGGAACATCTCTGTCTGGCTCTACTGATGTCCTGAGGCATCACACTGTCCTCAAGATCCGCTCTGATTTGCAGGCCTGGTCTCCCTTGACCTCTGAGTCTCCCACGCCCTTGCTGAAACCACCCTTTCTGGAACAGTCCCCCGTCCTTGCCCTGCCCACCCTGCAGTGTCCATGGTTCACAGGAGCCCCGCAAGACTGGGCCTCAGGCCTCCTCCCCTTCCTGCACACACCGCCCCTGGGCATCACACCAGGGGATCAGGCCCACGCCTCCATCACCAGGCGCCCTCCACATCCACGTGTCCACCGCCCCCACTGGCCTCATCCCAGGCTGCTTCAGTGGCACCTCACACCAAAACACTCACCTGCTTCTCCCTCAGAAACAGACAACATTCGGGGTGTTTTCCAGTGAATGACACCCCTCCCATCACCTCCTTACTGTACAGCCAGAAATCCAGAGGTCCCTCCTTACCCCCTCCTTCTACACTTCCCCTCAGCCCACAGTCACGTCCCTTGCTTCTGGTTTCCTAAATGCCCCTCAGTTCTCTTCAGCTCCACCACCTCATCCAGACCACCCTTGCCTTTGCCTGGGACTGCAGCAAAAACCTCCCAAATGAGCCTAAAATCTTCCCAGACTCCACCTGGATTCTCATTTTCTTTCATACTTTGATTTTGCAGCCAGCATGACCTTCTCTTACACTTGTCTGATCTCATGACTCCTGGGTCCCGCCCTCTACTTAAAACTCTCCCTGGCTCACTTGTCCAAAGGCCTCCATGGGATGCTGTCCCTCCACTTTCTTCTGACCTCCCTCCACTCTCCTCTTCACACTCCACCTCAAGCCACAGGAATCTTTCAGTTTCTCAAATGTGTACCTATTGTCACCTCTTCCCCAACTCTTCACTTCCTCAAGGAAGCCTTCCCTGAATACCCCAGGTCTGCTGAGTGATGCGCACTTAGAACACTGGCATCACACAGTAGTGCGTATCGCTGATGCTACATGTGTATTTATCTGAGCAGTGTCTAGCTCAGCACACTAGCACCTTCAGGAGGGTAAAACCATCCATATAATCTTCGCTTTCTCTCCATACATTACACAGGCCTGGCTTATATCAAAGATTTAAAATTTTTTCAAAGAAGGCATAAAAATACTCTAGGAGCCAAACTGGTTATTTTTTTTCAACCTAGAACCGAGGTTGGGAAACTGTGGCTTGAGAACAAAACCAGCCCTTGTCTGATCCTTAAGTAGCGCGTTGCTGGAGCTCAGCCACGCCATCGGCTTGCACGTCGCCTGTGGCTGTGCTCTCACCACAGAGGCAGAGATGAGTAGGGGCAGCACAGACCCCAGGCCCACAGAACACGTCCCATCTGGCATTTATGGAAAACTTGCCAACTCCCACTCTGGAACCCTGAAAGTGAAAGTGAAAGTCGCTCAGTCGTGTCCAACTCTTTGCAACCCCATGGACTATACAGTCCATGGAATTCTCCAGGCCAAAATACTGGAGTGGGTAGCCTTTCCCTTCTCCAGAAGATCTTCCAAACCCAGGGATCAAACCCAGGGATCTCCCATATTGCAGGCAGATTCTTTACCAGCTGAGTCACAAGGGAAACCCAAGAATACTGGAGTGGGTAGCCTATCCCTTCTCCAGGGGATCTTCCTGACTCAGGAATCAAATAGGGATCTCCTGCATTGCAGTGGATTCTTTATCAACTGAGCTATCAGGGACACCCACTCTAGAACCCTAGTGAGCTCCAAAAAAGAAAATTGGAGGGGGTGTTCTAAGACTTGAAACTATATTTTCCAAGCTAACCTGTGTTTCTTTTGTCAGGTGTTTGAAATGATCGATAATCCTGGAGATAATATCCTTGTAAATGAATCTGTTTATTCAGGAACAATTCATGCTGTGAGTACATATTCTTACAAAAGGCAAGTCTCTTTCTTATAATAAAGAAGGAGAAACCACCGCACCTTTAGAATTATCTGCCCACTAAAAAATAAAATAGCATCTTTCTTTTGTAAAGAATAGAAGTTTTAGTATAAGGAATATATGCTAAACATACCTTCTGATTTATATATATATTTTTTGACAAAATATAAATGTAGATGTGCTAAAATTCAGTCGGGCAAAATCATGTCCCATTTTCTTAGTATTTCACTTGAAAAGCACCTTAATTTACAAAGACATTTTTCATTATCGTCTATATTACCACATGTCTAAGACAAATCATGTCGATGTAATATAACTAAACCTGTCAGTATGAGCAGGACTTTCACATCCAGTGTTTATTATAAGACTCTAGACCCAGAATGAGGAAGTGGTCGCCTGCTCTGCCGGGCCCTGGTCAGAACTCAGCACTGTCTGGGGCACAATATTCCTGGGTCGATGTGAACACAGCCTGGAGCACGGTCAGAGAGAAGCAACCAGAGTAACAAAGAATTAGAAATGAGACCATACATTGAATGCTTTTAGGAACTCTGCTCTTTTCCACAGAAAGAGAAGATCCATGGGAACATGAGGATTGTCCTCAACTACATTAAAGTTAGCCGTGTCACAGAGGAGTTAGATTTGTCTGTGTGTGCCCTTAGGTTGACAGAACTGGAACCAAAGTGTGGAAACGACAGGGAAGCAATTTCAACTCAATATAACAACTTTCTAACCATCAGTCTTACCCACTCTCTGAGGAAAAAAGCAGGCCCATCACTGCAGGAGCTCCAAGAAAGCAGCCAGATACAAAAAGACAAAAATTGTATGATTCCTCTTATACAAAATATCTAAAACAGGCAAATTCATAGAGACTGAAAGTGGATTAGAATTTACCAAGGACTGGGGAGGGGGAAATGGGGATTTCTTCCTTACTGGGCACAGGGTTTCTCTTTGGAGAATGAAAAGATCCTGGAATTGATAGCGATGAGAGCTGCACACACTGTGAACATAATTATTACCACTGAATCACACGCTTTAAGGGGCACATTTTTTAGTAATATATATTTTACCATAACTTTAAAGTGAAAGTGTTAGTTGCTCAGTCATGTCCGACTCTTTGTGACCCTATAGACTGTAGCTCCCCGGGCTCCTCTGTTTATGGGGTTCTCCAAGCAAGAATGCTAGAATTGGTTGCCACTGCCTCCTCCAGGGCATCCTCCTGACCCAGAGACTGAACCTGTGTCTCCTGCACTGCAGACAGATTCTTTACTGGCCAAGCCACCACATGACTGTGCTTAGTCACGCAGTCATGTCTGACTCTTTGCGACCCCATGGACTGTAGCTTACCAGGCTCCTCTGTCAATGGAGGTTCTCCAGGCAAGAATACTGGACTGATCTTCCTAACCCAGGGATCGAACCGGGGTCTCCTGCATTGCAGGCAGATTCTTTACCATCTGAGTCACCAGGGAAGCCCTCGAGGGAAGCCCTTTAAAAACCTAAGTAAAATAATTGCCTTTTCTTTGTGATTGGAGACTAATTATTAACTACTTTCCTAAACTCATAAGGCATTAGATTAGACAATGCCTATACATGTAAACCTTGCATCTATGTAAATAGCTGGATGCACACACATTGTCACATGCCAAAACACAGATCCGCACTGGCTCTGAGGGACGAGGCTGAAGTTCCATGTGTATTTATCTCATCGCCCAACATCAGCTTCTTTTATTCATGCAGATGTGCTTCGAAAGTCTAAGATCTTTTAAACTTGCTGCAAATATGGTCTAGACTTTTCTCAGTGCATAAGTATACGTTTGACCTCTACTAACTATGTCTGCTTATCCCTTGAAAACTATTTTTCTGAGAAGCTAATCTCAATTATTATTATTTTAATTTTATTGAAATATAGTTTATTAAAAATGTCATTTTAGTTTTAAGTGTACAGGAAAGTGATTCAGATATATGTATATATGCATATATATATATATATCTATCACAATACATATTTGTTCTTTTCAGATTCTTTTCCATTATAGGTTATTATAAGACATTGAATATAGTTACCTATGCTATACAGTAGGAAATTGCTGCTGATTTTATATATTGTAGTACGTATATGTTAAACCCAAATTCCTACTGCATCCCTACCCACATTTCCCCTTTAACAATCATAAGCTGTTACAATACGTCTGTAAGTCTATTTGTTGTGTAAAATAGTTCAAAATAGTTCATTTGTATCATTTTTAGATTACGTATATAAGTGATATCATATATTTGTCTTTCTTTGATTTACTTCACCTAGTATGATAATCTCTAGACCCCTCCATGTTACTACAAATGGCATCATTTCATTCTTTTTTATAGCTGAGTAATATAGAAGTAGGCCTTCTTCAATGAACAATGCAAAGAAATAGAGAAAAACAACAGAAGGGGAAAGATTAGAGATATCTTCAAGAAAATTGGAGATATCAAAGGAATATCTAATCCAAAGAAGGGCACAATAAAGGACAGACTAAAGATGTAGTAGAAGCAGAAGATATCAAGAAGAGATGGAAAGAATAAACAGAAGAACTGTGCATAAAAGATCTTAATGACCCAGATAACTATGATAGTATGGTCACTCACCCAGAGCCAGACATTCTGGAATTTGAAGTCAAGTGGGCCTTAGGAAAGCAGTGCTACCAATAAAGCTAGTGGAGGTGATGGAATTCCAGCAGAGTTACTTAAAATTCTAAAAGATGATGCTATTAAAGTTATGCACTCAATATGTCAGCAAATCTGGAAATCCTAGCCATGGCCACAGGACTGGAAAAGCTCAATCTCCATCCCAATTCCCAAGAAGGGCAGTATTAAACAAGGTTCAAGCCAGACAACTGCACTCATCTCCCATGCTAGTAAGGTTATGCTCAAAATCCTGCAAGCTAGGCTTCAGCATTATGTGAACCAAGAACTTCAAGATTTTCAAACTGGGTTTAGAAAAGACAGAGGAACAGAGATCAAACTGCCAATATTGCCTGGATCATAGAGAAAGCAAAGGAATTCCAGAAAAACATCTACCTCTGTTTCATTGACTACGCTAAAGCCTTTGACTGCGTGGATCACAACCAACTGTGGAAAACTCTTAAAGAAATGGGAATACCAGACCATCTTACCTGTCTCCTGAGAAATCTGTATGCTGGCCAAGAAGCAACAGAACCTTGTATGTAGCAACTGAGCGGTTCAGGATTGAGAAAGGAGTCCAACAAGGCTGTTTGTTGTCATCTTGTTGATTTAACTTCTATGCAGAGCCCGTCATGAGAAATGCTGGCCAGGATGAGTTACCAGCTGGAATCAAGATTGCCAGGAGAAGTATCAACAATCCCAGATACGTGGATGACACCACTCCAATGGCAGAAAGCGAAGAGAAACTAAAGAACCTCTTGATGAGGGTGAAGGACAAGAGTGAAAAAGCTGGTTTAAAACTAAATATTAAATAAACTAAGATCATAGCATGCAGCCTTATCACTTCATGGCAAATAGAAGGGGAAAAGGTAAGCAGTGACAGATTTCCTCTTCTTGGGCTCTAAAATCACTACAGATGGTGACCGCAGCCATGAAATTAAAGACGATTGCTTCTTGACAGGAAAGCAATGAAAAACCTAGACAGTATGTTTAAAAGCAAAGACATCACTTTGCTGACAAAAGTCTGTATAGTCAAGTTTATGGTCTTTCCAGTAGTCAGGTATAGTTGAGAGTGCTGAGTGCTGAAGAAGTGATGCTTTCGAACTGTGGTTCGAAAGGCCCTTGGACAGCAAGGAGATCAAACCAGTCAATCTTGAAGTAAATCAACCCTGAATACTCACTGGAAGGACTGATACAGAAGCTGAAGCTCCAATACTTTGGCCACCTGATGTGAAGAGTCAACTCACTGGTAAAGACCCTGATGCTGGGAAAGACTGAAGGCAGAAGCACAAACAGGTGACAGAGGATGAGATGGTTAGATGGTGTCACTGATGCTCTGAACATGATCTTGGGCAACCTCCAGAAGATGCTGAGGGACAGGGAAGCCTGGTGTGCTGCAGTCCATGGGGTCACAAAGAGTCGGACACAACCTGGGGATTAAACACACAATATTCCACTGTATATATGTACCATATTTTCTTTATGCATTCATCTCTCAGTGGACATTAGGTTGCTTCCACATCCTGACTACTGTAATAGTGCTGAACTATTTATATATATTTTTGATATATATGTCAAAATGTAGATATATATCCATAAGTGTGGATATATATTTTTGAATTATACTTTTCTCTGTATATATGTTCAGGAGTGGGATCACTGGATCATATATGTAACTCTATTTTTAGTCTGTTAGAGAACCTCCATACAGTTCTCCATAGGATCTATATGATTTACATAGGAAGGTTCCATTCTCTCTACACCCTCTCCCGCATCTATTGTTTACAGACTTTTTGATCATAGAGTTTCTGGCTGGTGTGAGATATGCCTCACTGTGACTTTCGATAGCTTTTCTCTATAATTAGCAGTGTTGAGCATCTTGTCACATGCATGTTGGCCACCTGTATGTCTTCTTTGGAGAAATATCTACTCAGGACTTCTGTCCATTTTTTGACTGGGTTGTTTCTGTTTTTGTGTTCTTTTGATATTGAATTGTGTGAGTTGTTTGTATAATTTGGAAATTCATCCCTTGTCAGATGCATTATTCTAAATATTTTCTCCCAATCCATAGGCTGTGTTTTCATTTTGAGGATGGTTTCCTTTCCTTCTTATTTACTAAGTCTCATGTTTTTTTCTTTTGTTCATACATAAACATAAAATATGAAAACACAAGTCTTTCACAAAACTCTGTCCATAAGTAAGGCTAGTACTTTCAACTTCAGCCTCTGTAGTCGGTACAGTATTGAAATACTTGCACACCCCTTGAGGAGCCATGGCCCTGATGCTCCTTGGTGACCCAGCACCAGCCTGGCCCCCCGACCCCTCTCCTGAGACCACCCTGAAACCCCCAAAGTGCAGAGCTATGCTGGCATGGCAGGGGGTCGCCAGGACCCCACTCCACCCGGCTCTGTGTCTGCTGCTCCCACGCTACACCGCTTGTCCAATATTTTGAGTATCACCTCTGCTTATAACTATGTCATGTATTAGCATCACAGATGCTTTCTATGATTGATTTACTTGTTCAAAAAACATTCCTTAACAAACACCTATCTTATGAACCAGTTCTAATCATAATCGTGAAGATAATGCAGTGTGGGCATAGAGCTGAGGGCAGGTTTGTGTTTAAGGGTGTAAATGGTAACACTCTCCTTAGTGTAAGAACCCTTGGCCCTGATATTTTGTAATCAGGTCTCAATCTCGGACTTGCTTTTCTCTGTGTATTTGACAGCTGCAACCCCTGGGCTGCAACATGATTAATGTTTCCAGTGATGAGCACGGGATTATTCCAGACTCCCTCAGAGAAATACTTTCCAAATGGAAACCAGAAGATTCAAAGGACCCTGAGAAAAACACCCCCAAATTTCTTTACACTGTCCCAAATGGCAACAACCCTGCTGGGAACTCGTTCACAGCTGAGCGCAAAAGGGAAATCTATGAGGTATTTTCAGAGAAGGTGTTACATACTTGTGTTCTTGTTTCTTTCTGACTCTTTAGAAGAGTGCTCTCAAGTTCCTTCTCTTATTAGCCCCTTGCTCTCAATGAAGATGGTTTTTAATAAAACAAAGTCATCTATGCCAGTGTTGCCACAAATTTAAACTCAAGAATTTACTACAGTCTGGTGGACTATGATATGTTTCTTTCCCCTTAATTGATATTTTCATTGAAAGAGATGCTATTCTTGGTGGGATGTTACACTCACCTCTTACACCCATCTCTTGCTTCTGTTCTCTCCTCATCCCCCGCCTCCAGCCCATACAGTGGCTCCTACCACCCACGTTACCCAAACCCACCATCTCCTCGGCCACACTCCCTCCCTGACCTGTGCGCCCCTCGGAGTTGCCCACCCCGACCCCCACACCAGCCCTTGACATCCTTCCTGCTCTAGCGTGGACCTACAGTGCCTCCTCCAGCTGCTTTACCCCACATCGCAAACAGTATCAAAAGTCTTTCACCTGCCGCATGCAATGATGGAACCTGGGTCTCTGTGTAAGGCTAGGGTTTCTCACATCCTTCCTGCTGCAGCCACATAGCCTTCCCTCTGTCCCTTAAACAGCCATGCCTTCTAGAAACTTCTGTCCCTAAAACACACCAAGGATTTTCTGACTCCAGGGCCGTTGTTCTCTGCTCTCTCAGTCTAAACATCTTCTCCCCCAGCATCTGCACAACTGATCCTTCCGGTCAGCCTGAGCTCCCTTGGAGCTTCCCTGTCTCTCTCTCTCAAACATCAGCCTCTTCAACCATCTGCTGGGCCCTCAGAACCTCCCACCTAATTCTCTTCTGGTCTATCTAGCTCCTCTATCTAGGAGCTCAGGTTCTGTCTTTACCACCAGAATGAAAGTTCTGTGAGGACAGAGCCTTTAGGGCTGTTCCTGTCTTCCTCCTAGGACAGCAGAGACTCAGTAGTTGATGGGATGAATGAATGAGTACAGAGAACTCTGATTCCAAGTGATTTTCATCTTAGATAACTCTTAAGAAATAAATATGCTCCTTTAACCTTTTTGTAGCTCGCAAGAAAATATGACTTCCTCATCATAGAAGATGATCCTTACTATTTTTTGCAGTTCAACAAGGTAAGTGATGGTGTGAACTCCACACACAATCTGATTTTAACCTGGCTCCTGAGTGTTTTCATCTCTGGAGCCTTACTCTTTTTCTAGAAATTCCCTACTTTTATAATAGTGACTGGCTCTCTGTGCCAGGCCCGTGGAGGAACATGTGAGTCAAGGTGAGGGTCGTCTTGACTCCATAGACATGGTACCAGGGATGTGGAGTGGGTGTCTCCTGGGGTGTCAGCCTCAGTCTCTCAGGGGTGGCTGATGGGCTAGAGGACTTGGGAGCTGTCTTCAGAGAGAAGGCGGAGGGCTGTGCTCAGTCAGTGATGTAACTGTGAGCAGAGGAGGGCGGTCCTAGCATCATGCTCCCTGCCTGCCATCCCTGTCACATAGGGAAGGAACTCACCTGCACAATAAAGGACTTCTAGATCCTTCCCCACTGTCCATGTGCATCACTGTCCGCGAGCATTGTTCCCTAGGAGACAACAGTAATGGTACAGACTCCAATGCCCGGTTCCTCAAAATCTAACACTAGAATTGCTCTCAGGGCTGCAGAGAACAGACACATGGATTCAGTCCCCACAACGAATCTACTGAAAAGAAACGCAACTCTTGGCTTTTTGTCTATTTGCCTGACTATCATGTCTGCCTGCCACCCATCCTAAACACAACCATGGCCCCCTTCCCTGTGGGCATTTATTTTGAAATAAATGTGGAAGGTTCACCATTGCACGCTGACTACATGGCTCATCTTCATTTATACTTTTTTGTGTTTCTAGTTGTTCTAAGGGTCAGCATTCTCTCTCTAAACAGCCCTGCATACTGATGACCCTCTTTGTTGTGGTCTTTTCCAATCTAGTTTTCCTAGAATCCTTCCTGGAAAACTGTTCATCCTGGATCTCAAGCCTTGGGACAAGAAGGTCCTATGTGAAATTTCCCCACTCTGCACAAAGTAGGGATACAGACTAACAGATATAAATACTGTATTTATCTTCCATTTCAAGCCCTGGGCACCGACATTTCTCTCCATGGACGTGGATGGGCGTGTCATCCGAGCTGACTCTTTCTCCAAAGTCCTGTCCTCGGGGTAAGGCCCTGGCTCTGCCTTCAGGCTGCAGATAAAGGTGACGGGGCTGCGGGGCTGCCCCTCAGCATGGTTAGTGCAGACAGTTCTCACGTAAGATGCTTGTATACACTCACCTTGACACATCAGTTTCATTGTTACTATTAGTAACAGACTTTTCTCCTAATCCATCCCTAGCGGTCAAATTAAGTTACAGGTGGGGGCGGGGGGGAGGGGGGGGGTGGCGGCAGGTGGGGACTGGTCAGGTTTTTTGGTTGCATGTATGAAAAAACACATTTAGAAATATATGGTCAGATATGCATTCTATTTTAAGTGTACAATTAAATTTAAATGTGTATTTTAAATAAGAAGTAGTGTTACTAGAAGGTGTTAACTGTCTAGATTCCTTTGTCCCCAGGTTACAGCCTCCTTCCCCATGAAATCAGTAACATGATGTTACCTGATGTAGCAGGATTGGTAATATGCCTCTTCTGTCTTTGTGCAGGTTGAGAGTAGGGTTTATAACTGGTCCAAAGCCCTTGATTGAGAGAATTGTTTTACACATACAAGTGTCAACATTGCACACCAGCACTTTTACTCAGGTAAGGACAGTTTAGGAAATAGGAATGTTTAAAATCAGATCATAAAATCGATGCGGGCAAATAAGACAATGTGAAGGTGTCAGGGAGCGAAGCCACTGACTGCTTCTCTATTTCCCTGTGGGCTGAATTAGAAGACCAGACACCACAGATGTTTGCTCCAAAAGGCAAAAGAGATTTAAATATACCTGAGCTGTCTCAAGGTGTAGAGCAAGCTCCTAGAGTCAGAGATCTTATTCATCTTGTGCCCTGGCATCTAGCCCAGGAACCCCATAAAAACTCATCAGGATGGAAGAGGTTTGGTGAAGTAATACACCATTATTTCGAGAGGCCATGCAGGGCGGCAGTTATTGGATGGACCTGGGACTGGACGTTCTGACTTGAGTCCAGGATTTGTGACCAGCAGTGATCATAGGAAATTTAACTTCACCCAATGCCTCAGTCTCTATATAAGTAGAGAGGAATAACGGCCTGTCTAATAAGGGTATTGCAAAGACCAACTTAGCTGAAATATATGGTACAGCAGTTTCTTGGATATACCAAGGACCACATAAATATTTGTTATTTTCAATGTTAGTGTTGTCATTGTTATTAAGCAACACTGTTATCAGTCACTGGCCCCATAAAGCTTGGTGCCGCTTATTGCATCTTCTTAGTGTGGTTTGTACATAATCAAGAGTGATTAGCTGTTACATATGACAAAAAGTACATTTTAGAGGATGAACCTTGTTACTGTCTCATGCCTTTTAGCTCCTGGTATCACAACTTCTACATCAGTGGGGAGAAGAGGGCTTTCTGGCTCACGTCAACAGGTACTGTATTCTAGGTTCTAGTTTATATAGAAGTGGACTTCACTTGATTAATTTTCTGTTTTGAATTATTCCAAAATAATGGAAAAATCACAATGATACAAAGTTTACTGCCTGACAGGTCAAACAAATATGCTCTATTCCCTCATCAAGTTTCAGCATTTTCATCAAGATACAAAATAGGTTCTTATAGGCTGGACTCCAGAGCCTTTTGGTTTCTGCAAGCAGTGTAGCAAACACATCTTTTTCATTGTTTTCTTCCTCTAGGGTTATTGATTTCTACCGGAAGCAGAGGGATGCATTACTGGCAGCAGCAGACAAGTGGTTAAGTGGTGAGTGGAACATACATCCTGTCCTGGGATGAGCAGTAGTCCTCGTATGAGTGAGTGATACCACAGAGTATTGTTAATAACCCTGGGGAAGGAAACAGGGTCCAGGCCTATTCTGGTCAAGAAAATGTTACTCTAGGGCTTCCCTGGTGTGCAATGGTTAAGAATATGCCTTGCAATGCAGGGGACACCTGTTGAATCCCTGGTCTAGGAAGATCCCACATGCACCAGGTAACTAAGCCCAGGCACCACTGGCTGGCGCTCTAAGCGCATGCTCTGCAGCATGAGACGCCCCCACAGTGAGAAGCCTGTGCACTGCAGCTAGAACAGCCCCTGCTCACAACAACCAGAGAAAGCCCACACGCAGCAACAAAGATCCAACGCAGTCAGAAATAAGTGCTTTTTAAAAACGAAAATGGTACCCTATAAATAATGTCAGAAGTAACTGCCACAATTATAGCATTTCTACTATACCTGATGGCTGCACAGAATATGTGGTTTAAAGAAGAAAAGACCAATTAATCTAACAATCAACCAGCAATAACCTACTGAGAGCCAAATAATCTCTGAACTAAAAGGGTTTTCAAAATGTTGCTCCAGAGAGGGGATGAATTGTGAAATCAATAACATAACCCTTTCCTGACTCTATAAAAACAAAATACTACAATTCTTGGCAGGTTTTTCATTACAGATGATTTGCCTTTTAATCATTAACCTCATTTATCTACTATCTAATCTTTTCTATTGCTGATTTCAGGATGGTTTAATTTTTTATTAAGGAAGAAAGTAAAATGAATTTCATGGCTTTAATTAAACACCACTAAAAATGACTTTGGCAAAAATAACAGTAAATACACAGTGAAGTAAAAGTGGATCAGTCCGATTCTGTGAGGCCCCATGGACTGTAGCCCACCAGGCTCCTCTGTCCATGGGATTCTCCAGGCAAGAATACCAGAGTGGGTACACATTCCCTTCTTCAGGGATCTTTCCAACCCAGGGATCAAACCCAGGTCTCCTGCATTGCTGGTGGACTCTTCAGGACAGAGCCACTAGGAAGCCCTAATACAAGGTATCAATTCCTTATTTCCATCATACCTTCTTCCCTATGAAGTCCTGGTAAAAATACAATTAGTATTTTTTTATAAGAGTACTATTTTATCACACTGTAAAGTTGAAAAAAGGTTTTAATCAACAGCAAGTTCTTTTTTTAAAATGGCAATAATTAAAATCAAAATAATTTTCTTCCTTCTTGGTTTCTCTATCCTTATATTTAATGAAACACAAAGCCTACAAATGCACCCAAAATTCCTTAATTTTAAGTATTATTTTTATAACTAATTACATTCTGATAAAAAATTCATTACACTTCTGAACAACTAAATAAATAATAAGATTTACTGAAACACTAGTAAGATTCTAGAAGGAGTTGAGGAATCCTCTCCTACAATTTGAAAGAGACGTGTGTGTCTTAGGGACAGCTCTAAAGAAGACAGATGGGCATGACACAGGAGTTCCTGCATGGCCCTAAAACCCACTAAAATCCTAAATGTAACTGAGTCCCCTTTCTCCCTTTCAAAACTTCCCCTCACTTTTTGAAATAAAACTCAGCACATCCATTTTCAGGACTCATAAAAATATATTTTTAAAAATTCTGTCACTGAAGGAACTTTTTTAGAAACGCTAGTTTACAGTTACTGTCATTTGTCATTTAAGTGATATAACGGACATCATGAAAACTGGACTCAGAAAATATTTCTTCTCTTCTTTTCTTTGTAGGTTTGGCAGAATGGCATGTTCCTACTGCTGGAATGTTTCTGTGGGTGAAAATTAAGGGCATTCATGATGTAAGAAAACTGATTGAAGAAAAAGCCGTTAAGGACAAGGTAAGACAGGAGGAAAAGCTAAACTTTTTCTGTAATTTCTTAATAAAAACTGTGAGATGTTTATCATTGCCAACCAGCACAAAGCATAACACCTGCCTATCAGATGCGTTATCTCATTACTAAGGTCACAATGAACGTGGGTTACAGAGTCAGTCTCCTAACTGGGGAAACACAGTCATTCAGCTCAGCTACTGGTCAGCTTAGCGGCTAAGAGAACAGTTTTGGGGGCCACAGTCCTTGGGTGTGAACTCCAGCTCCAGCCCTTCATGATATGTGGTGTTGAGTGAGGTGTCCTCCTTGAGTCTCATCTGAAAAAAGGAGATAATAGGAATCTCTCCCCCTTAGGATTGCTATGATGAAAGGAGTCAACATGGAGAAAACTCCTAGACTAATGCCTGGCACATAGTAAATGCTTGATAAGTGTTAGCCATTAGTATTTAAAATAGAAGGGTCTTTTCCTTATGAAAGTAAGGCATACTCAGGGTGGCACTGTACTTCATTAAAGCATAATGTCACTCTTTAATTTTTATTTTATATTGAGGTATAGTTGATTTACAGTGCTGTGTTAGTTTCAGGTATACAGAAGATTGATTCAGTTACGCGTATGCATGTATTTATGCTTTTCAGATTCTTTTCCCATATAGGCTATTATAGGATACTGAGTCAATTCCCTGTGCTATACAAGTATGCCCTTATTGATTATTTTACATATGGTAGTGTGCATACGTTAATTCCAAACTCCTGATTTATCCTTTCCGCACACACCCCCAACATTTCCCCTTTGGTAAACTTTTCTAAATCTGAGTCTGTTTCCGTTTTGTAAATAAGTTCATATGTATCATATTTTTTGGATTCCACATACAGTTTAATCACATATTGGTTTTTCTCTGTGTGATTTCACTTAGTGTGATAATCTCCAGGTGTATCCACGCTGCAAATGGCATTATTATATTCATTTTTAGGGCTGAGTAATAGCACCACAACTTCTTTATCCATTCCTCTGTTGGTGGATATTTAGGTTGCTTCCACATCTTGACTACTGTCTATAGTGCTTCAGTGAACAGAGAGGCGCATATAACTTTTTGAATTTTGGTTTTCTCCAGACATTTTCTCTGAAGTGAGACTACTGAATCATACAGTAACTCTATTTTCAGTTTTTTAAGGAATCTCAATACTGTTCTCCATAATGACTATACCAATTTACTTTCCCACCAACAGTGTAAGAGTGTCCCTTTTTCTCCACAGCCTCTCCACTATTTATTGTTAGTAAAATTTTTGATGATGGCCATTCTGAGCCGTGTGAGGTCATTTTATTGTAGTTCTGATTTTTCATTTCTCTAGTAATTAGTGTGGTTAAGCATCTCTACATGTACTTTTTGGCCATTTGTATGTATTCTTTGCAGAAATGTCTATTTAGATCTTTAGTCCATTTTTTTATTGGGTTGTTTGATCTTTCTGATACTGAGTTCATGTGTTGTTTATATATTTTGGAGATTAATCCCCTGTCAGTCACATCGTTTGAAAATATTTTCCTTCATTCCATTGACTGACCTTTTGTTAATGATTTCCTTTGCTGAATAAGCTTTTAAGTTTAATTAGGTCATATATGCTTATTTTGCTTTAATTTCCCTTACTGTAAGAGGTGAATCCAAAAAGATATTATTGAAATTTACATCAGAGAGTGTTCTGCCTATGTTTTCCTCTCAGAGTTTTATAATTTCTGGTCTTACATTTAGGTCTTTAATAAATTTTGAGTTTATGTTTGTGTATAGTGTTACAGAATGTCCTAATTTTGTTTCTTTATATGTATCTGTCTGGTTTTCCCAGTATCATTTATTGAGGAGACTGTCTTCTCTCCATTTTATAGCCTTGCCCCTTTTGTCATAGATTAATGGATCATAGGTGTATGGGTTTATTTCAGGGCTTTCCATACTGTTCCATTCATCTATATTTCTGTTTTGTTTTGTTTTTTCCACCAGTACCACACTGTCTTGATTACTGTAGCTTTGCATTATTGTCTGAAGTCAGGGACCCTAAGTCCCTGACCTCCATTTTTCTTTCTCAGGATTGCTTTGGCTATTTAGGGTCTTTTGTGTTCCCATATATACCTTAAGATTTATTTACTCTATGTCTGCAAAAAAAAAAAAAATGCCATTGGCCATTTGATAGGTATTGCATTGAATTTGTAGATTGTCTTCAGTAGTATAGTCATTTCAACAATACTGATTCTTCTAATCCAAGATCATGGTGGTATATCTTTTCATCTGTTTGTGTCATCTTTTATTTTTTTCATTAGCATCTCATACTTTTGGAATACAGGTCTTTTGAGGCCTTGGTTAGGTATGTGCTATGCTGTGCTTAGTTGCCCAGTCATATCTGACTCTGTGCGACCCCATGGATAGCAGCCCGGCAGGCGCCGCTGTCCATGGGGATTCTCTCAGCAAGAATACTGGAGTGATTTGCCATGCCCTCTTCCAGTACTTAGGTATATTCCTATGTATTTTATTCTTTTTGATGAGATGGTAAATGTGATTATTCCTTAATTTCTCTTTCTGATCTTTCATTGTTAGGGTATACAAGTTAACAGATTTCTATGCGTTTCTACCCTACACGTTTACCAAATTCATTGATGAGCTCTAGTAGTTTTCTAGTAGCATCATTAGGATTTTTATATATAGTATCAAGTCATCTGCAAGCAATTTTAGTTTTACTTTTTCCTTTCCAATTCAGATTCCTTTTATTTCTTTGACTTCAATTTAATTAATAATCTCAGTGTGTTCCTCCTTGGCTTTATCCTGTAGGGGACTCTGCACTTTCTGGACTTGGGTGAATGTTTTCTTTCCCACATTAGGAAAATTTTCTGCTATTTTCTCTTCAAATACTTTCTCAGACCCTTGCTCTCTTCCTTCTCCTTCTGGGACCCCTATAACGCTAATGCTGGTGCAGTTAAAGTTGTCCCAGAGGTGTCAAACTGTCCTCATGTCTTCATTTTTTTTCCTTTAATCTGTTCTGTGACAGTGATTTTCACTATCCTCTCTTCCAGCTCACTTATTCATTCTTCTGCCTCATTTATTCTGCTATTGATCCTTCTAGTGTATTTTTCTTTTCAGTTATTGTATTGTTCAACTCACTTCTTTATGTCTTCTAGATCTTTGTTACACATTTTTTGTATCTTCTTGTTCTGTACCTCTATTCTTTTTCTGAGATCTAGCATCATCTTTAGTATCATTCCTCTGAATTTTAGGGGGACAGATTGCCTACCCCCACCTCACTTAGTTGTCCTGAGATTTCATCTTGCTCCTTCATCTGGAACATACTCCTCCCCCACCTCGTTTTGCCTGACTTTCTGTGTTTGCAGTTTTCATTCAGCAGGTTGCAGGGCTGTGTGCTCCTTTGCTTGTGGCGTTAGCCCTCTGGCAGATGAGGCAGGTGTGAGATACTTATCCAGGCTTCCTGGTGGGAGGGCTTGTTTCCTGCCCACTAGCAGACAGGGCCATGTAAAGGGGTGTGTTTAGAGGTAGTTGTGAGCTCAGGAAGATTTTGGGCAGTCTGTCTGCTGGCGGGTGGGGCTGTGTGTCCATCCTATTGGTTCTCTGACCTGAGGTGTCCCAGCACTGCAGCCACTGTGGGGTGGGGCCAGGTCTTGATGTCAAGGTGACAGCCTCCAAGACAGATCACGCCAGTGAGCACTCCCCAGCACCACTGCCGCCAGTGTCTCTGCCCCCACGTTAAGCCACAGCTGCCCCCACTCACCACCCCCCGTAGACCCACCGAGACATACAGAGAGGTGTGGCCCGGGCTCCTGTGAAGTCACTGCGTTTACCCCTGGGTGCCAGTGCACATGAAGCCTTCTCTGTGCCATTCAAGGGTGGAGTTTCTGTTTCCTTCAAACCTGCAGAACTCCTGCAATCAAGCCCGTCTGGCCTTCACAGACAAATGCTCTAGTGGAGCTCCTCCCACTGATGCTAAGGAGAATTTGGTGGGGGTCTCAGAACTCTCACTCCTGTGGGAGAACCTTTGAGCTGTAATTATTTTCCAGCTTGTGGGTCACCCACCTGGCAGGTTCAGGATTTGATTATCTCACAAATGCACCACCCCCCCGCCCCCGGAATCTTGTTATGGTTTCTTCTTTGACTTTGAATACGGAAATATCTTTTTTCGTGGGTTCCAGCTCATTTTGTTGATGGTTGTTCAGCAGTTAGTTGTGATTTTTGTGTTTTCATGAGAGAAAGTAAACTCAAGTCCTTTTACTCCACCGTGTTCTGTGTTACTTCTGAATTTTTTTAAATAGTTCATAATTTTACCACCCATGTTTTTTGACCATTTATGGTACATTTTCTTGAAGAGCTTGTATATATCTAATTTTTTTTAATGAAATGAAATTTTTTTTTTTACTAAAGTATAGTTCATTGACAATATTACATTAGTTTCAGGTATACAACACAGTGATTCAATACTTCTAAAGATTATACTCAAGAAAGTTAATATAAAACATTAGCTTTATTCCCTACACTGTAAAATATATCATTTTGTGTTATTTATTTTATACATAATAGTTTGTACCTCTTAATCCTCTACTCCTATCCTGCCCCTCCTCCCATCCCTCTCACCACCGGTAACCACTAGTTTGTTTTCTATATCTATGAGCTTATTTCTTTTTGTTATATTTATTCATTTGTTTTAGGTTCTGCATAGAAGTGATAACATATGGCATTTTTCTATCTCTGACTCATTTCACTAAGCATAATACTCTCCAATTCTGTCCATATTGTCACAAATGGCAGGGTTTAATTCCCTTGTATGGCTGAATAGTATTCCATTATAGGCATATACCACAAATTCTTTATCCATCACCTGCAAATGGATATTTAGGTTGCTTCCATATATTGGCAATTGTAAATAATGATCCTATAAATATAGGGGTGTGTGTATCTTTTAAAATTAATATTTACATGCTTTTATATATACCCAGGAATAGAATTTCAGGATCATAGTCTAGTTCTATTTTAGTTTTTTGAGAAATCTCATACAGGTTTCCATAATGGCTACTCCAGTTGAAATTCCTACCAATAGTATATGACAGTTCCCTTTTCTCCACATCCTCAACATTTTTTGTTTGTGGTCTTTTTGATGAGAGCCATTCTGAGAGGTATGATATGATATTTCACTGTGCTTTGATTTGCATTTCCCTGATGACTGATGATGTTCAGCATCTTTTCGTGTGCCTATTGGCAATCTGCATATCTTCTCTGGAAAAAGGCTATTTGGGTCTTCTGCTGTTTTTTAACAGGACTTTTTATTTGTTTGATATAGCTATACATTTATTTTACATGATTAAAATTACATGGAAAGCTTTTCATCCAGCTTTTTTCACTTAGTCTGCAAGGACTTCTGCACATTTTGTACTTAAGC
The DNA here is from genome assembly GCF_910594005.1 of Cervus elaphus. Taxonomy (NCBI): domain Eukaryota; kingdom Metazoa; phylum Chordata; class Mammalia; order Artiodactyla; family Cervidae; genus Cervus; species Cervus elaphus. The sequence goes on along the minus strand of NC_057843.1, from coordinate 3,024,773 downwards.
CATAAGTCTATTGAGATTTCATTTAGGGGCATTGATAAAGCTGAAAAACCTAAATAATTTTTTGTGCAGCTTCCCAGTTTATCAAATAAATCATCCTTTCAACATTAATTTCTTTAACATACTCCTCAGTCTTCTGTAAACACTAAGATCTGTTTCTAGTATCATGTTTGCCTTGAGGTACTAAGTACAAAAGAAAAACCATGTTGATGCTAGCAAAGTCCTATGCTAGAACATAAGAGACAAGGCAGGCTAGCAGTCAGAGCAGGAAAATGGCTGTCTGGAAGCAAGAGCAAATCCACTCTCCTGGGAAAGTCACTCACCCTCTCTAACCATCATCCTTGAGTGCAGGACTCATGCTTTATGAATTCTTATAATGCTAATGGCAGCATATAGTAATTGCTTAATAAATACTTAAATGACTTAAAGAATTGCATTTTAGTTTAATAAGTCATTTTGGAGCTCTCACAGGAGAATATGAGTGCATGCCCTTCTACTCTGCCATCTCATTGTATCAAATTGAAGAAAGTAGGGAAAATCACTAGACCATTCAGGTATAAGCTAAATCAAAGCACTTACAATTATGCAGTAGAAGTGACAAATAGATTCAAGGGATTAGATCTGATAGACAGAATGCCTGAAAAACTATGGATGGTGGTTCATTACACTGTACAGGAGGCAGTGATCTAGAGGATCCCGAGAAAAACAAATGCAAAAAGGCAAAATGATTGTCTGAGGAGGCCTTACAAATAGCTGAGAAATGAAGAGAAGCTAAAGGCAAAGGAGAAAAGGAAAGATACACCCATCTGAATGCAGAGTTCCAAAGAATAGTAAGAAGAGATAAGAAAGCCTTCCTCGGTGATCAATGCAAGAAACAGAGGAAAACAACAGAATGGGAAAGACTAGAGATCTCTTCAAGAAAATTAGAGATAACAAAGGGACATTTCATGCAAAGATGGGCACAATAAAGGACAGAAATGGTTTGGACCTAACAAAAGCAGAAGATATTAAGAAGAGGTGGCAAGAATACACAGAAAAACTATACAAAAAAGATCTTCATGACCCAGATAATCACAATGGTGTGATCACTCACCTAGAGCCAGACATCCTGGAAGGTGAAGTCAAGTGGGCCTTAGGAAGTATCACTACAAACAAAGCTAGTGGAGGTGATGGAATTCCAGTTGAGCTATTTCAAACCCTAAAAGATGATGCTGTGAAAGTGCTGCACTCAGTATGTCAACAAATATGGAAAATTCAGTAGCAGCCACAGGACTGGAAAAGGTCAGTTTTCACTCCAATCCCAAAGAAAGGAAATGCCAAAGAATGTTCAAACTACTGCACAATTGCACTTATCTCACCAGCTAGCAAAGTAATGCTCAAAATTCTCCAAGTCAGGCTTCAATAGTATGTGAACCATGAACTTCCAGATGTTCAAGCTGGATTTAGAAAAGGCAGAGGAACCAGAGATCAAATTGGCAACATCCACAGGATCACTGAAAAAGCAAGAGAGTTCCAGAAAAACATATATTTCTGCTTTATTGACTACGCAAAAGCCTTTGACGGCGTGGATCACAACAAACTGTGGAAAATTCTTAAAGAAATGGGAATACCAGACCACCTTACCTGTCTCCTGAGAAATCCGTATGCAGGTGAAGAAGCAACAGTTAGAACTGGACATGGAACAACAGACTAGTTTCAAATTGGGAAAGGAGTACATCAAGGCTATACATTGTCACCCTGCTCATTTAACTTATATGCAGAGTACATCATGCAAAATGCCGAGCTGGATGAAGCACAAGCTGGAATCAAGATTGCATGGAGAAATATCAGTAACCTCAGATATGCAGATGACACCACCCTTATGGCAGAAAGTGAAGAAGACTAAAGAGCCTCTTGATGAAAGTGAAAGAGAAGAGTGAAAAAGTTGGCTTAAAACTCAACATTCAGAAAACTAAGATCATGGCATCTGGTCCCATCACTTCATGGAAAATAGATGGGGAAACAGTGGCAACAGTGACAGACTTTATTTTGGGGGACTCCAAAATCACTGAAGATGGTGATTGCAGCCATGAAATTAAAAGATGCTTGGTCCTTGGAAGAAAAGTTATGACAAACCTAAACAGCATATTAAAAAGCAGAGACATTACTTTGCCAACAAAGGTCCATCTAGTAAAGCTACGGTTTTTCCAGTAGTCATACATGGATGTGAGAATTGGACTATAAAGAAAAACGAACGCCGAAGAATTGATGCTTTTGAACTGTGATGTTGGAGAAGACTCTTGAGAGTCCCTTGAACTGCAAGGAGATCAAACCAGTCAATCCTCAAGGAAATCAGTGTTGAATATTCTTTGGAAGGACTGATGCTGAAGCTGAAGCTCCAATACTTTGGCCACCTGATGTGAAGAACTGACTGAATGGAAAAGACCCTGATGCTGGGAAAGATTGAAGGCAGGAGGAGAAAAAAGGATGACAGAGGATGAGATGGTTGGATAGCATCACTGACTCAATGGACATAAGTTTGAGCAAGCTCTGGGAGCTGGAGATGGACAGGGAAGCCCTGTGTGCTGAAGTCCATGGGGTCGCAAAGAGTCAGACACGACTGAGAAACTGAACTTATAATAAGTCAGTTTTATTACATTTTGCTTGCTTTCTTATCAATGCTATTATCATCCAGAATATTTGATAGGTGGCTATTTCTGTGTATCCCCGAACTAAGATCTAAGGATAAAGACTTCCTATTTTATAGTAGTTTTTTTCAGTCCCCTTCACTTATTCCATATACCCTGTGGCATGTACTTTGACTTTTCTAAATAATCTGCAACTTTATCACTTCTGCCTTAGACCAGATTTGGGTCATCATTCAAGGAGATTATTACCACTTCCTCCTTTTATACAGAAACTTGCTTCTGGCACATCCCAAAACTGTTCCATGATATTGGGAGAAATTATGTTTTCATTGTTAATGAGGACAAAACACTCATCTTCCACCTTGAAATCTTCCTCCCCAAATCATTTCATTCCCAGTTCATCAAACTTCAGTGACCTGACCAGAGCCCAGATTTATAAGAAGTAAATAACAACAGTTACTTGAAGTGTGAATATCATTTTACTAGACAACAATTGCAAATTCTTAACACAAGCCAAGTTCATTTCTATCTCCAGCACAATTTTCAGAGACATGGTCTACAGGCTCTTCTGCTCCCTCCTTGAGTCAGAGACCCGGGCTCCTGCCACCGCCTTGCACAGCATTTCAATGCATGGACCACAATGATCACAGCATGCAGAGGGCATGGTGGGTCACATGGGGAGATGTTCACGGGCCAGGCCAAGAAGTAGCACCAGGACTTCCCCTCCCTGGTTGGGATTCAATCACTTGGCCATGAGCATCTAGAAAGAGGCTGGGAACCGTGTGTTTTCATGCCTAGGAAGCAAAGGACACTTGCTTTGGGGCAGCAAGCTGGCAGCCACAAAGTCACCGAAAGGAGAAGATGTCCCAGAGTTTTGACAGAATTACTTACCATTTTATTCCTCCAGTCTAAGTATTGTTTCCACCTCTTTGAGTGACCCGTTTTCTTCACATCTTCAGGCCTCTACATTCTGTATCTTCTCCCCAAAGGACTCCTTCCTTACATTTTGTTTGGTCAGTACCTACTTATCTTTGAAGTCCCAACTTAAAGGTCACTTCCAAACTTGATGTTGCATAAAGAATATTTCATTGTTAGAATTTATTTTACTGTTCAAGTTACATTAAGTGGTTATTATGTTTGTCACAATTTCTGTTGCCTGTAGAACCTGTCCTTTGTCCATTAAAGCTAAAATTTAGTGTTTTCCTTCTGTCTCTGTGCATTATTCCAGCATACAGAGAAGAGGCAGGACTGTCGTATTTATCCTGAATACTTCTCTGTTTCTGTGCTTTTAGTTTTGTTTATTGTATGACATGCAGAATTTTTATGTAAATTGGTTTTTTTTTTCTTGAAATTTCTTTCATTGCTTTTAAACTCAGAAAGTCCTCCGACACTCTGAGATTAGATTTACCTCTATTTGTACTTTTCCTTTAATCACCTATTCTCCAAAACTCTCTCAGATATTCATGCTTCCAGGACATGATTTCTACATTGATAGTTCAGCTCCTTGCCCCTACTTCAGAGCATCCTTCTCTTCAGCTTCTCCAGAACAGATGGACGTGGTGAGTTATCAATTTATTTTTTGTGTTCATTTTGTGAGTTACGACATTATTTGATGTCTCCTTTGGTTTCTGAAAAATGGGAATAATTGGAAAATCATGAAGTACAACTCAAAGAAATTGCCATACTTCTATGGAAATGTGATGAGACCAACTTGGAGTTGAATTTTATTGATTCTGTTCACAGATTTCATATCTAACGCAATAGTGTTGACAGATCATCAACATGTTATAAACAGAAACTCTTTCCCTCCTTCATGGAATTAACATGAGTCAGAGTACAAATTCATGAAGCCATCGGACTCTTTCTCTGAAGGAAAAATATCAGCAAGGGTCAAATAGACTAATAGTGATGATTAGAGTTAACTAATTGATTAATCAGAAAGTCCAGCTTTAATCAAGATAATATGAAGAAAGAAGCAAGTCCCTAACTACTACCATCTCAGGAACTCACAGCAGAGCCATACACTGAGATCCAGTGACTGCAAGACGAGTGTGTACTTATCCTGGGAGATGGGGGTCTCTGAGTGTGTTCTTGATTTACTTGCTTTCTCATATCATTAAATATGCTTTTCATAAGTTATATATGAGTAGAGTTGGACAACTGAAACTATATATAAGGCATATGCAGATGAGAGAATATTTGAAAAAATAAAATAATTGGTGTTCCGGGAGAAAATGATGATCTTGAGGGTAAAAAAATTTCTTTTTAATGTCTGGGATTCTGACATGTTTCCATATATTAGTGGACATGATAGCATACAACCCAGATAAACCTGAGGTTAACCCTGAGTTTTCATTATCTGATCTCAATATAAGATGGGACTCCTTTTTTAAAATTTTAACGTTATGGCAGAATTCTCCTAAAGCCTCTTGAAAGTGAAAGTTGCTCAGTCGTGTCCAACTCTTTGTGACCCCATGGACTATGTAGTCCATGGAATTCTCCAGACCAGAAGACTGGAGGGGGTAGCCTTTTCCTTCTCCAGGGGATCTTCCCAACCCAGGGGTGGAACCCAGGTCTCCTGCATTGCAGGTGGATTCTTTACCAGTCGAGCCACAAGGGAAGCCCAAAAAGCATGTTAATTTCATTAATTCTTCTCTCTGTCTTATTTTAGGCCTTTCAGAGATTAGCTCAACTTATAGAAGAACCTCTATGAAGAAATCAAACTCTTTGTAGCACTCATGGATTTCAGATAAATTTCTATGTTTTAGCAAGAAGAAATGATCATTTGTGTAAGACTTACAGATTGGGTTTCAACAATATGTCACATTTGTAATAATTTAACTACACAACTTTTCAAGTGCCTTTAAAACCATCAGAATGCCAAAATATATTTATAATCCTTTTGATAAATTTTCAACCCCCCAAAATGTTATCCTCATCATGGGTTTTATTGTAAAGAACTCTATAGTCGCTTCCTGCCTTTTCATACTTATTATAGTAAAATGCCAGGCTGGATGAAGCACAAGCTGGAATCAAGATTGCCAGGAGACATATCAATAACCTCAGATAAGCAGATGACACCACCCTTTTGGCAGAAAGTGAAGAGGAATTAAAGAGCCTCTTGATGAAAGTGAAAGAGGAGAGTGAAAAAACTGGCTTAAAACTCAACATTCAAAAAACTAAGATCATGGCATCCGGTCCCATCATTTCATGGCAGACAGATGGGAAAACAGTGGAAACAGTGACAGTCTTTATTTTCTTGGGCTCCAAAATCACTGCAGATCATGACTGCAGCCATGAAATTAAAAGACGTTTGCTCCTTGGAAGAAAAGTTATGACAAACCTAGACAGCATACAAAAAAGCAAAGACATTACTTTGCCAACAAAGGTCTGTCTAGTCAAAGCCATGGTTTTTCCAGTAGTCATGTATGGATGTGAGAGTTGGACTACAAAGAAAGCTGAGTGCCAAAGAATTGATGCTTCTGAACTGTGGTATTGGAGAAGACTGTTGAGAGTCCCTTGGACTGTGAGGAGATCAAACCAGTCCATCCTCAAGGAAATCAGTCCTGAATATTCATTGGAAGGACTGATGCTGAAGCTGGAACTCCAATACTTTGGCCATCTGATGCGAAGAGCTGACTCATTTGAAAAGACCCTGATGCTGGGAAAGATTGAAGGCAGGAGAAGAAGGGGACTACAGAGGATGAGATGGTTGGATGGCATCACCAACTCAATGGACATAAGTTTGAGCAAGCTCTGGGAGTTAGTGATAGATAGGGAAGCCCTGCATGCTGCAGTCCATGGGGTCGCAAAAAGTTGGACAAAACTCAGCAACTGAACTGAACTGATAGTCGCTTTATAATTTCCCATTAATTTTCTTTGAAACTAACGTTTCACAGTAGAGTATTTGTAAGAATATAATCGAATTCAAAATGGTATATCATGTAAACTCTATTTTTAGTTAAATTTAATAAAATTTAATTTAATGCAAAAGTTGTTAGAATTTGACCATTAGGCATAATTCTCAGTAAGAGAATCACAGAGGATATGCTATGGCACAGGAATCTCTTTAAAATACATTTCTAAAACTAAACATACCTAAAGGTCTGCTTGCTAATTCTAAATGAGGAAGAGAGATCCAGGACATAGAAAAATGTACTAAATTGTATTTTTATGATACTACACAACTTCAAAAATGTATTCATATCAGTTACATGATTTCTGGCTACCACACTCCTTTCAGGTACTTAGAATATACTTTTTAAAGATTTTCTTTCTCACCTTTAAGATCTTTATTTTCCTCATCTGATTATTAAGTATATGCTGATCTAAAATTTTTCAAACAATCCAGGATGAATAAGCAATAAAGTTAAAGCTGCTGGCTGTCTCAGCCTCAGCATTCATCATCCATCCTTTTAGATGTTTTTGTGCATGTACACATAATATGTACAAGAATAGGATGTCATTAGGACAGTATCAGAAATACCCTGTATCTGTTTTCTGTTGCTGTAGAAAACTTTACCTACATTCCATGATCTAGTCCTTGTAAAGTTATCAGGTTCTTTGAGGAATTAGGACACTTACGTCACTGTTATTCCCACCTTCCTTATGTATATAAACATCTCCATCATGGCTATTATTTTCCTAGCATCTGAATGAGCTGGAGCATTGAGCCCTAGTGAGAATCACTATGGTTATTTCAAGCTGACCTAAAATTAAGAGTTGTCAGAAGGTTCAGAGAGCCCCAGGCAGGATAAACCCAGAGAGGAACACACTGAGAGGCATAGTACTCAAATTGACAAAAATTAAAGAAAAAATATTAAAAGTAATAAGGGAAAAGGCAATAAATAGTGTGCAAGGGAATCCCCATAAAGTTATCAGCTGGTTTCTCAGCAGAAATTGTGCAGGTCAGAAGGGAGTGACATGATACATTGAAAGTGATGAAAGGGAAGGACTTACAACTGAGAATACTATACCCAGCAAGGCTCTCATGCAGATTCCACAGAGAAATGAAAAGCTTTACAGACAAGTAAAAGCTAAGAGAATTCAGCACCACCAGACCAACTTTACCATCTGAGCCACCAGGGAATTCTCGGTGGCTCAGACGGTGAAGAATCTGCCTGCAGTACAGGAGACCCAGGGTCAGGAAGATCTCTGGGAGAAAGGAATGGTTACCCACTTCAGTATTCTTGCCTGGAGAATTCCATGAACAGAGGAGACTGGTGGGCTACAGTCCCTCTGGTCACAGAGTCAGACACAACTGAGCAACTAACACCTTTTTTTCACTTTCAGACCAGCTTTGCAACAAATGCTAAAGGAACTGCTCTAGGTGGAAAAGAAAAGGCCACAACTAAAAACAAAGAAATTATGAATGGAAAAGCTCACCAGTAAAGCCAAACATACAGTAAATGCTTCTCACCAGCAGTCGTGAGAAGAGTACAGCATAGACATAGGATACTGGAAATACCTTTGAAATTAAAAGACCGGTAACTTAAAATGATCATGTATATAGATGCTGTGTCAAAACCTCATGATAACCACAAACCAAAAATCTAAAATAGATACACACAAAAAAGATAAAGGAATCTAAACACAACACCAAAGTTAGTCATCAAATCACAAGAGAACAAAAGAAGAAGGGAAGAAAAAAGATCTACAAGAACAAACCCCAATTAATTAATTAAATGGCAACAAGAACATATATACTGAAAATTACCTTAAGCCTAAATGGATTAAATGCTTCAACCAAAAGACACAGGCTGGCTGAATGGATACAAAAACAATACCTTATACCAATACAATATATACATAATACCTTATACCTGAATACAATATTCAGATCTAGGGACACACACAGACTGAAAGTGAGGAGATGGGAAAATGCATCCTATGCAAATGGAAACCAAAAGAAAACTGGAGTAGCAATATTCACATCAGACAAAACAGACTTTAAAATAGAGACTGTTACAAGAGACAAGGAAGGACAGTACAGTATGATCAAGAAATCAATCCAAGAAGAAGAAATAACAATTGTAAATATATACGCAACCAACCTAGGAGTACCTCAATATATAAGGCAAATAGAACAGTTGTCACTCTGCAGGGTTTCCTTCTGATTTAAATTTAAATATTGACTTGTCAATTATGAGTCCCTCCTCTGGTCCCATGTAAAAAAGTCTTTAATGCTTCCCTATAGATCACTGAAACTGAAAGTTGGTTCTTTGAAAAGATAAACAAAATTGATAAACCACTAGGCACACTCATCAAGAAAAAAAAGGAAAGGACTCAAATCAATAAAATTGGAACTGAAAAAGGAGAAGTTGTAACGAACACCACAGAAATACTACGGATCATGAGAGACTACTACAAGCAACTACAATATACACCAATAAAATGAACAGCCTAGAAGAAATGAACAAATTCTTAGGAAGGTACCAAGACTGAACCAGGAGGAAAGAAAAAATATGAATAGACCAAGCCTCACAGGTGAATTCTATTAAACATTTACAGAAGCGTTAACACCCATCCTTCTGAAACTTTTCAAAAAATTGCAGAGGAAGGAAACTTCTGAATTCATTTTACAAGGCAACCATCACTCTGATACCAAATCAGACAAGATATCACAAAAATAGAAAATCACAGGCCATTATCACTGATGAACACAAATGCAAGAAATCCTCAACAAAATACTATCAAATCAACTCAAAAAAAAATTAAAAACAAACAAACAAAAAAAAAAACGTTAAAAAGATCACACACCATGATCAAGGGGATTTATCCCAGGGAAGTTAGGATTTTTCAATATTAAGAAAATAATCAATGTGATATACCACGTTAACAAATTAAAGATGGCTTTTATTTTTAATTTGGATCATCTCAATAGATGCAGAAAAATCTTTTGATAAAATTCAACATCCATTTATGATTTTAAAAAAACTCTTCAGGAAGTGGGCATAAAAGGACCATATGGTGGCTCCCTGGTGGTTCAGATGGTAAAGAATCTGCCTGCAATGCAGAAGACCTGGGTTCAATCCCTGGGTCGGGAAGATCGCCTGGAGAAGGAAATGGCCACCCACTGCAGTATTCTTGCCTGGAGAATCCCATAGACAAAGAAGCCTGGTGGCCTACAGTTCATAGGATCACAAAGAGTCAGACATGACTGAGCAACTATCATTCACTTACTTTGATGTCAACATAATAAGGCCATATATAACAACCCACAGGGCATATTGTACTCAACTGCGAAAAGCTGAAAGCATTTCCTCTAAGTAAAACTGTCACTGTTTGCAGATTACACAATGTAGTACATAGAAAATCTTAAAAATGCTACCAGGAAACTTCTGGGGTTCATTGGTGGACTCCATAAGCTTTCAGGATACAAAATTAATATATAGAAATCTGTAGCATCTCTATACACAAACAAAAGAAAATATCAGAACAGAAATTAAGGAAACAATCCCATTCACTATAGCAAAGTAATAATAATGATAATAAAAAAAATACCTGTAACTAAACTTACCTTAGAAGGCAAAGACCTATACTCTGAAAACTATTAAGATTTGATAAAAGATATATTGAAAATATAGATGACACAAACAGATGGAAAGATACACTGTGTGGTTGGAATGGAAGTATCAGTATTATTCAAATAACCATATTATCCAAGGCAATCTACAGATTCAATGCAATACCCATCGAAGGCATTTTTCATAGAACTAGAACACATAACTTTAAAATTTTTGTGGAAATATCAAAGATCTCCAATAGCCAAAACAATCTTGAGAAAGAGGAATGGAGTTGGAGGAACCATGCTTCTTGTCTTCAGCCTATATTACAAAGCTACAGTCATCAGAACAGTAGAGTACTGGCAGAAACTGAGACATTAGATCAGCGGGACAGGATAGAAAGTGCAGAGATAAACTCAAAACCTGTGGTCACCTAGTCTACGACAAAGGGGACAAGAATATACAATGGCAAAAGACAGTTTCCTCAACAGGTGGCTTTGGGACAACTGGACAGCTTCACGTAAGAGAACAAAGTCAGAACATTCTCTAATACCATAAACAAAAATAAACTGAAGATGGCTTATAGACCTAAATGCAAGAATGGATACTATAAAACTCCAAGCGGAAAACACAGGTAGAACATTCTTGACATAAGTGGCAGCAATATCTTTTTGGATCCATCTTCTAGAGTAAATGGAAATAAAAACAAAACTAAACAAATAGGACCTAATTAAACTTACAAGCTTTTGCACAGCAAAGGAAACCATAAATAAAATAAGAAGGTAACTTAGGGAATTGGAGAAAATATTTTAAAAGATGCTCCTGACAAAAGATTAATTCCCAAAATATTCAAAGAGCTCATATAGCTTAATATCAAACAAAACCAAAAAAATCCAATCAAAAATGAAGAGAAGACTTAAATAGACATTTCTGCAAAGAAGAGATACAGATTACAAACAGGCACATTAAAAGATGCTCAAAATCACTAATTATTAGTGAAATGCTAATCAAAATTACAATCAGGTATCACATCACAAGGGCTTCCCAGGTGACTCAGTGGTAAAGAATCCACCTGCAAAGCAGGAGACATAGGTTCCATTCCTGGGTCAGGAAGATCCCCTGGAGGAGGAATTGGCTACCCACTCCAGCATTCTTACCTGAGAAATTCCATGGGCAGAGGAGCCTGGCAGGCTACAGTCCATGAGGTCACAAAAAAGTCAGATACGACTTAGCAACTAAACAACAACATCACATCACAGTGGTCAGAATGGCCATTATTAAAAAGCCTACAAATCATAAACGCTGGAGACAGTGTGGAGAAAAAGGAACCCTCCTGCATTGCTGGTGGGAATGTAAACTGGCACAACCACTATAAAGAATAGTTTGGAGGTTCCTTAAAAAACTAAAAATACACCTACCATGTTATCCTGCTATCCCACTTCTTGGCAGATATCTAGAGAAAACTCTAATTCAAAAAGATACATGCACCTCACTGTTCATTCTAGCACTATTGTCAATAGACCAAGGCATTGAAGCAACCTAAATGTCTGTTGACAGATGAATTGATAAAAAAAAAGATATGGTACATATTATTCAGCCATACAAAAAGAATGAAATACTGCCATTTGCAGCAACATGGGTAGATTCAGAGATTATGATATTAAGTGAACTCAGACAGAGAAAGACAAACATTATATGATACTACTTATATGAGGAATCTTATTTTAAAAAAGATACAAATGCACTTATATACAAAATAGGAATAGACTCATAGATATAGAACATAAACTTGTGCTTACCAATGTCAATGGGAGGAGAAGGGAGGGAGAAGTTAAATGAGGAGATTGGATCAAAATAAACAAAGTATATTATATATAAAATAGATAAGTTCTAACTGTATAGCACAGGGATCTATACTCAATATCCTTTAATAACATATAATGGGAAAAATCTGCAAAAGAATATAGATGTTTAATTGAATCACTTTGCTGTACACTTGAAACTACACATTACAAATTAACTATACCTCAATTTTTAAAAAGAGACACTTTGGAGTCTTAACCCCTAGTACCTAGGAGTGTGACCTTCTCTGAACACAAAGTCCTTATGGAAGTAACCAAGTTAACACGAGGCGACGAAGGTGAGCCCTGGTCTAATGAGACTGGTGTCCTTATAAGAAGTTTGACAACAGGGGTGTGCACACTACAAGGAGATGCCATGTGAAGACAAAGGCCGACATCACGTCGATGCAGCCACAAGACAAGGAAGATTGAAAATTACCACACACCACCAGCATCTAGGAGAGAGGCCTGGAACAGATTCTGGGCCACAGGTCTCAGAGAGAACCACCCCTACTGACGCCTTCATCCTGTACTTCCAACCTCCAGACCTGTCCTTTGTCTCTATCATCACTTTAAATAACATACAGTGTGAAGATTCCTTAAAAAACTGGAAATAGAACTGCCATATGACCCAGAAATCCCACAATTGGCCATACACACCTAGGAAACCAGAATTGAAAGAGACACATGTACCCCAATGTTCATCTCAGCACTGTTTATAATAGCCAGGACATGGAAGCAACCTAGATGTCCATCAGCAGACAAATGGATAAGAAAGCTGTAGTACACATACACAATGGAGTATTCAGTTCAGTTCAGTTCAGTCACTCAGTTGTGTCCGACTCTTTGCGACCCCACAAATCACAGCACACCAGGCCTCCCTGTCCAGCACCAACACCCGGAGTTTAACCAAACTCATGTCCATTGAGTCGGCAATGCCATCCAGCCATCTCATCCTCTGTCATCCCCTTCTCCTCCTGCCCCCAATCCCTCCCAACATCAGGGTCTTTTCCAAGGAGTCAACTCTTCACATGAGGTGGCCAAAGTATTGGAGTTTCAGCTTCAGCATCAGCCCCTCCAATGAACACCCAGGACTGATTTCCTTTAGGATGGACTGGTTGGATCTCCTTGCAGTCCAAGGGACTCTCAAGAGTCTTCTCCAGCATCACAGTTCAAAAGCATCAATTCTTTGGCACTCAGCTTTCTTCACAGTCCAACTCTCACATCCATACATGACCACTGGAAAAACCATAACCTTGACTAGATGGACCTTTGTTGGCTTTTTAATATGCTATCTAGGTTGGTCATAACTTTCCTTCCAAGGAGTAAGCGTCTTTTAATTTCATGGCTGCAATCACCATCTGCAGTGATTTTGGAGCCCAAAAAAAAGTATGACACTGTTTCCCTCTATTTGCCATGAAGTGATGGGACCAGATGCCATGATCTTAGTTTTCTGAATGTTGAGCTTTAAGCCAGCTTTTTCACTCTCCTCTTTCACTTTCATCAAGAGGCTTTTTAGTTCCTCTTCACTTTCCACCATAAGGGTGGTGTTATCCGCATATCTGAGGTTATTGATATTTCTCCTGGCAATCTTGATTCTAGCTTGTGCTTCTTCCAGCCCAGCGTTTCTCATGCTGTACTCTGCATATAAGTTAAATAAGCAGGGTGACAACCTGTAGCCTTGACGTACTCCTGTTCCTATTTGGAACCAGTCTGTTGTTCCACGTCCAGTTCTAACTGTTGCTTCCTGACCTGCATATAGGTTTCTCAAGAGGCAGGTCATGTGGTCTGGTATTCCCATCTCTGTCAGAATTTTCCACAGTTTATTGTGATCCACACAGTCAAAGGCTTTGGCATAGTCAATAAAGCAGAAATATATGTTTTTCTGGAACTCTCTTGCTTTTTTTGATGATCCAGCGGATGTTGGCAATTTGATCTCTGGTTCCTTTTCTAAAACCAGCTTGAACATCTGGAAGTTCATTACTCAGCCACTAGAAAGAATACATTTAAATCAGTTCTCATAAGGTAGATGAAACTGGAGCCTATTATGCAGAGTGAAGTAAGCCAGAAAGAAAAACACCAATACAGTATAATAATGCATATATATGGAATTTAGAAAGATGGTAACAATAACCCTGTATGCAAGACAGCAAAAGAGACACAAATGTATAGAACAGTCTTTTGGACTCTGTGGGAGGGGGCGAAGGTGGGATGATTTGGGAGAATGGCATTGAAACACATATATCATCGTATGTGAAACAGATCACCAGTCCTGGTTCAATGCATGATACAGGGTGCTCGGGGCTGGTGCACTGGGATGACCCAGAGGGATGGGATGGGGAGAAAGGTGGGAGGGGGGTTCAGGATGGGGAACACATGTACACCCGTGGCAGATTCATGTCAATGTATGGCAAAAACCACTACAATATTGTAAAGTAATTAGCCTCCAATTAAAATAAATTAATTTATATTAAAAAATAAATAAATAAATAGCATACAGCTTCCAGCACAGAGGAAGCACTCAACAAATGTTTAGAGAATGACTGGGTCCAGAACACCTGGCCTTATAATTCATTCTGTACCCAAGAGTCCTAAGCCAAGCCTTTAAAAGGCAGCCTGAGCTGCGAACGTTGATCACTCCTTCCACACCCTCAGCAGAATTCCTCCTGTGGTTGCTCCTGACAGTTTCAAAGCCGGGTCTCTTTGATTTTCCAGCAATCAATCACCTCTTCCATTTTCAGCTTCTGCTCTTCAGGCAAGCTGTCACTAGCGTTGCCCTTTACTACCCTTTCCCACCACACTGTCCGTTCTCTGCCTTGAATTTCCAAGCACAAACCCAGGGCCCCTGCATTCCAGCATCTGCTCTGATGGGTCACTTCTCTTCCCGTCTACCTGGACTCAATCATCACCACCCCACAATGAATCAGCACCCTCAAACTCTCACCTGTCCCACTCCCGCAGCCGAGTGGAAAATTCAGCAAACTGATGAAGGTTCAGAGCCTGCATCTTATGAAGAGAAAGCTCTTCAGTTTTGGCTCCCTTAGTTTTGTTACCATTGACTGGAAATGTGGGTGGGGATTAATTCCATACTTTAAAAAATAAACTTCTGTATGGAATCAGTACTATACGAAGCACACACCTGTACAAGAATATAGCTGCAAAGGCTAATTTTCTCCTAGGCCCTACACGCCAGAAACCAATACCCAGAAGAGGTTCCTACTGACAAAGGGAAGATGTTTAAGTTTGTATTAAGGATCTAACGTAATCACACTAACTAAATGTGAGGGGGAAATCCTGAATCTCTAGTAACATCAACATCTCCATTTTATCGGCCCTACTATCCTGCTCCTGGCCAGGACTGCAGGTCCGGTTCAAGCTGCTAATGCGGCGAGGCCAGCTCCCTACACTGCCTGCCCCAAGACACACAACCGAGCCAGAGGCGCCCGGCCGGGCCTCGGATTGGAGGGGCGGACCATCAGGGCGGGGCCGGAATGGAGGCGTGTTCTCGGTCTGGAGGAGAGGACCGGTTCAGAGGCGCGGCCAGGAGTGGGGTTGACCTGCACCCACAGGGACGCCAGGGCTCACAGGTTGGAGGCGGAGACGAGACCCGAGGTGCGGCACGCAGCCACTACGGGGGAGGAGGCGTGGTCTCGTGGCGAGAAACCGACTGGAGCGGTGGCCATTGGCTCTAGACTACGTCACGCAGGGAGGGAGGGGGCACGCGTCGTGACCCTGGGAGTGGACTTTGTCAGGCCTGCCACCCACTGCCGGATCCTAACCAGGCCCGAGCGCAGCCTGCAGCCGGGACTCTGGCGGCCTCTCCTGGCCCTGCACGCCAGAAACCAATACCCAGAGGAGGTGCCTTTCTCAGGCAAGGGTTAGGCGGCCGGACTGAGGAAGATTCTCGGTTTTCCTAGTCTTCAGCCACCGAAGGAGGGTCTTGGTGCTCCAATCGGAGAATGAATTACGCTCGGTTCATCACCGCCACGAGCGCGGCCAGAAAGCCTTCTACCATCCGAGTCATGAGTGAGTCCGAGCTGCGCCCCTCTCCCATGGGCTGGAAGTGGGGGTGGGGGTCCCCGCAAAGCGGCTCCAGCCTGGGTGAACCTGGCTCTGCGCAGACTGGCACAGAAATCGGGCTGGAACTGGCGCGAGGGCAGTGAATCTGCAACAGAGAGAGGCCAGGCCGCGGTCCTGGTTAGAGACCAGGGGGTTCTCCTGGGCGCAGGGGTCAGGGTTCAGCACAGCCTGCAGGCGCGTGCAGAGTGGGAGGGCGGGGACACAGGAAAGAAGCGGGTGTGGGAGCCTGGCGGGCAGGGAGGGCCTAGTGGAGGAGGGTTTTCTGTTACTGTGGCCTCTGCTTTGTCTGGGTGATCAGTTGGCCTTCTCAGTGGCACGTGTTGATTCCTCAGTTCCTCCACTACTGAGGTCAGTCCAGACAAGTCATCTTCTATGTTTCTTCCAGACTAGCATTCTATCACTAGACATGGTTACACTGTAAAGTGTTATTGACTTTAATGAAACATGCTGAACCATCTCTGTTTATGAAAGTCTTCACTGAAAGTGTTTCTTCTTCTTTTCCATATTTATTGTAGCTGAAATACTGAGCAAGGCACCGAAATCTGTCATCTCCTTGGCAACTGGGGCACCAAACCCCAACACGTTCCCTTTCAAGACTGCCGTTATCACCATAGAAAACGGAAAACCCATCCAGTTTAATGAACAGATGATGAAGAGAGCACTGCAGTATTCTCAGAGTGCTGGGTACTGATCAGTAATTCAGCTGCTAACTTGTGTGGACTCTGTGACCCCATGGACCGTAGCACACATGGCTTCCCTGTCCTTCACTATCTCCCAGAGTTTACTCAAACTCATGTCCACTGTGTCAGTGATGCTATCCAACCACCTTATGCTCTGCCGCCCCCTTCGCCTCCTCCTCTCAATCTGATCAATAGATAATTTAACTTAGTTGGTTCATTTTCATGAGCAGTATTCTACAGCCAGCAGATAAAGCATCTTGTGTCTTTTTAAACCGGATATTCAGCATTTAGGAAGGTTTGGGGAAGAGTTTTCAAAGAGTAATTAAGAGCAGCAATGTTTCTGACTACTTAAGATCCCTAGTGACTGATTCTCAACCTTCTATGACTAGGAGAGGGAGAAGTTTTTTAAAGTAGGTACCATTTGTGCTCAGACTGGGAAAAAAAAAAAAAAAGAGAGAAAACAGATAGGTAAAGAAACCAGGATAGGAGAAAGGAGGAGTGGATGACGCAGGAAGCAGACATTTTAGGTCCTGAGAAAAAGTTTTAATGATTATGTTTCCATGCTAACCAGGCAGCTATGGAAATGTGTTGCCTGCAGTTCAGATGTATTTAATTTCATAAAGGCAAATGGAACAACTATTCTAAAGCTTTCCTTAGCTGGTCTTCTTCCACTGATGAAGAGTAACTTACAGACTGTCTATTAATTATGTTTTATTAGTCCATTGCTTTGTGATGGAAGAATAATGCATGTTAGGTACATAATTGTATATAATGTATACCGAGAACACACCTGCCAATGCAGGAGACATAAGAGATGTGGGTTTGATCCTGGGGTTGGGAAGATCCCCTACAGAAAAAAATGACAACCCACTCCAGTATTCTTACAAGCATAATCCCATGGACAGAGAAGCCTGGCAAGCTACATTTCATGGTGTTGGAAAGAGTAGGAAACGACTAAGCAACTAACACATACAGGCTTTTCTTTCCATGATGCAAAGAACTTAATGAACCTGAACTTCAGGTATCCTACAAAAATCTCCCTAAGAAAAACAAAAAAGCAATACCATAGTGAATGCTCTAACGGAAAAGAAAAACTATAGGCTTTGGAATAAGAAAGCTTTAGATTCAAGTCTCAACTCATTTAACCACCAGCTGATTAATTTATGTGAATTTCTTACTCTGTAAGCTTCTTGCCTTGTATTTTAAGTAAAGATAGTAATATCAGCGAAAGGAATTCAAAGATTTTTAAACTGAATATATAAAGTGCCTGATATGACCATTTAGTTGCTGTCTACTATTATGATTTTCACTACTGTCAATTTTTAAATGCATTTTATGCTTTAGAATCCCAGAGCTGTTATCCTGGCTAAAACAGTTACAAGTAAAATTGCATAATCCGCCCACCATCCATTATGCACCCAGCCAAGGGCAGATGGACATATGCGTCACATGTGGCAGCCAACAAGGTCTCTGTAAGGTAAGAGTGGAGGGGAAGGGCACCCATGGAAAGAATCTAACACGTGCACCCATATTGCCATCTCTCCCTTAACCACAGAGCAGCATGTTTTGTGGGTTAGGAAATCTTCAACAGAATCATAAAGGGAACCTGAAGACATTCACCAACATGATTCCTCTTAAACAGAGAGCCCAGAGCGCTGAGTCCTTAGGACAAGCTTCCCTGCAGCTTAGTGAGCTCTGATCAGTCATGTGGCTCAGAGATGCAGGCTAATTTGAGTTAGACTGTGGTTATGTCCGTATGACTTTTAAATTCTTCGAGGGTGTGTCGTGACCCTCCTGAGATAAGGCCTCATCCCTTTGCGTGTCTGCTGCTGTCATTGTCTCTACCAGCGGCCTCCTGCGCCCCATCTCCCTCTCGGCCACGCTTCTACAGATCTGAGGATGCGTCTGCGGCTGTGGCTGACTTCTCTCCTGGGCTGGCGTCTTCTCTCTCTCTCTCTTGGCCGCACTTCTCCAGATCTAAGGATGCGTCTGTGGCTGTGGCTGACTTCTCCCCTGGGCTGGCGTCTTCTATGTCTCTCTGTCTCCCTCTCGGCCACACTTCTCCAGATCTGAGGATGCGTCTGTGGCTGTGGCTGACTTCTCCCCTGAGCTGGCGTCTTCTCTCTCTGTCTCCCTCTCGGCTGTGCTTCTCCAGATCTAAGGATGCATCTGTGGCTGTGGCTGCCTTCTCCCCTGGGCTGGCGTCTTCTCTCTCTGTCTCCCTCTCGGCCACACTTCTCCAGATCTAAGAATGCGTCTGCGGCTGTGGCTGACTTCTCCCCTGGGCTGGCGTCTTCTCTGTCTCCCTCTCGGCCACACTTCTCCAGATCTAAGGATGCGTCTGTGGCTGTGGCTGACTTCTCCCCTGGGCTGGCGTCTTCTCTCTCTGTCTCCCTCTCTGCTTTGCTTCTCCAGATCTAAGGATGCATCTGTGGCTGTGGCTGCCTTCTCCCCTGGGCTGGCGTCTTCTCTCTCTGTCTCCCTCTCTGCCGCGCTTCTCCAGATCTGAGGATGCATCTGTGGCTGTGGCTGCCTTCTCCCCTGGGCTGGCATCTTCTCTCTGTGTCTCCCTCTCAGCCGTGCTTCTCCAGATCTGAGGATGCGTCTGTGGCTGTGGCTAACTCCTCCCCTGGGCTGGCGGTCTCTCTGTCTCTCTTTCATTCTTTCTGTTTGTCTCTCTCTCCGCCCCTCTCCTGGTAGCCCACTGAGGTCTCCAACACTGCGTGTGCCCCCATTTAAAGAGACCGTGTTCTCAGTCTCATATCTTTTTCTTTTCTTTTTCTTGAATAATTACTCCTGGATAAGGAGGTTCTATATTAGTCTGCACATCTAGCTTAAAGTATGACTCTTGTTTATATCAAACCAGAGTGGTTTTCTTGTTCCTCTTATGTAAATGTGAAACCTATAATCTGGTTACTTTTAATGAATTTTAATTAAATTATTATTATAGAATAATGTATTGAAGTAATAACACTTTAAAACTTCCTCCCTGTTTTATGACTTAATTAGGACAAAGACATGGATAAGCTGCTGTTTGAGGTTTTTTTTTTCCTTGAAGAGAAATATTTGTGATGCCCCAGACCAGTAGGAAAAAAGTTCTTTTCAGTGAAATACCTTTCTTAGAAAGGTACACCATGAGCCTTTATTTTTCCCCCACAAAAGATGCTCTGGAAAGTTTCTTCTTTGTCTGTCTCAACATTAGTCCTATCAAAGAGGAAGACAGCACACATGGCCAAAAACATTAGTAACTCACTGGCTTATAGCCATGCAGTTACAGAGGCCTCCTGGGAATACGGTTTAACATTTCTTCCACTTTGCTCTCCAGAATAAATATTATTTTAGGTGTAAAAATCTCTAATAATAAACAGCACTCACTCCTCATTTAGGATTTTGGACTTTGTCATGTCCCCTTACCAGCATAGGAAATGTTGGTCATGAGGTTTTCATCTGATCCATGGACTATACATGGATTTGATTGGTCCTAGGAGGGCCTGTAAAATGTAAATCAACTAACTTGTCAGAGGAAACTGTGTTTGTCGTAAAACGCCTAAAGCTCATAAGAAATAGTAAATGGAATATCCTAGGCCAAATCAGGAAAGAAAAGTCAGATCTTCTGTCTCAATGGATACTGGCCGTGATGTTTGTCAAGAGCTCTAGGTTGTTAAAATGATACAGAGGAGAGGCTTGACCTGGGGATGATGAAACATCCCAGGGTAGGAAAGGATGGTTCTGTGCCTTGGGTAAGATTAGTTGGAACGTGTTGGGGTCCTTTAATAGACCGGAACCTGGTGGTCTGGAGTTGACAATAAGAAAGTGAAAGAGAGAGAGAAAGAAAGAAAGACAGACATGGGGACCCAAGCTCTGATGGAGCAAGGGTGCTTTATTAGCAGAAATGCAGGCTTATGTATCTTTAGTAAGATGATTACTCAGCTATTACACAGGAAGAAATTTTATCAATAGCCACAATATGGATAGTCTAATACATACAAGGTCACAGATGCTGAAAAGAGTCACTGAAGGGGATTCATACATGTCTCATCCTATGACCTCAGTCCTGGGAACAGCGTGCTGTGTCACTCGTTCCCAGAATAGGAACTGATAAGGAACAGAGAATCCTTGAGAAGTGGCAACATATTGGATTCCTTACAATCAAACGTCCCCTGACAGGAAAGGACCCCTCTGATTCAGGCAGGAACATCTCTGTCTGGCTCTACTGATGTCCTGAGGCATCACACTGTCCTCAAGATCCGCTCTGATTTGCAGGCCTGGTCTCCCTTGACCTCTGAGTCTCCCACGCCCTTGCTGAAACCACCCTTTCTGGAACAGTCCCCCGTCCTTGCCCTGCCCACCCTGCAGTGTCCATGGTTCACAGGAGCCCCGCAAGACTGGGCCTCAGGCCTCCTCCCCTTCCTGCACACACCGCCCCTGGGCATCACACCAGGGGATCAGGCCCACGCCTCCATCACCAGGCGCCCTCCACATCCACGTGTCCACCGCCCCCACTGGCCTCATCCCAGGCTGCTTCAGTGGCACCTCACACCAAAACACTCACCTGCTTCTCCCTCAGAAACAGACAACATTCGGGGTGTTTTCCAGTGAATGACACCCCTCCCATCACCTCCTTACTGTACAGCCAGAAATCCAGAGGTCCCTCCTTACCCCCTCCTTCTACACTTCCCCTCAGCCCACAGTCACGTCCCTTGCTTCTGGTTTCCTAAATGCCCCTCAGTTCTCTTCAGCTCCACCACCTCATCCAGACCACCCTTGCCTTTGCCTGGGACTGCAGCAAAAACCTCCCAAATGAGCCTAAAATCTTCCCAGACTCCACCTGGATTCTCATTTTCTTTCATACTTTGATTTTGCAGCCAGCATGACCTTCTCTTACACTTGTCTGATCTCATGACTCCTGGGTCCCGCCCTCTACTTAAAACTCTCCCTGGCTCACTTGTCCAAAGGCCTCCATGGGATGCTGTCCCTCCACTTTCTTCTGACCTCCCTCCACTCTCCTCTTCACACTCCACCTCAAGCCACAGGAATCTTTCAGTTTCTCAAATGTGTACCTATTGTCACCTCTTCCCCAACTCTTCACTTCCTCAAGGAAGCCTTCCCTGAATACCCCAGGTCTGCTGAGTGATGCGCACTTAGAACACTGGCATCACACAGTAGTGCGTATCGCTGATGCTACATGTGTATTTATCTGAGCAGTGTCTAGCTCAGCACACTAGCACCTTCAGGAGGGTAAAACCATCCATATAATCTTCGCTTTCTCTCCATACATTACACAGGCCTGGCTTATAACAGAGACAAACTTCTTTCAAAGAAAGCATAAATGTGTTTAGGATCCAAATCAGTTCTGTTATTTTTCAGTGTAGATGAGAGGTTGGCAAACTGTGGCTTGAGAGCCACAGAGAATCATCCCCTGTCTGATCCTTAAGTAGCGCGTTGCTGGAGCTCAGCCACGCCATCGGCTTGCATGTCGCCTGTGGCTGTGCTCTCACCACAGAGGCAGAGATGAGTAGGGGCAGCACAGACCCCAGGCCCACAGAACACGTCCCATCTGGCATTTATGGAAAACTTGCCAACTCCCACTCTGGAACCCTGGTCAGCTCAAAAAAAAGTTGTGGGGATTTCTACAACTGGAAATCATACTCTCCAAGCTAACCTGTGCTTCTTTTGTTAGGTGTTTGAAATGATCGTTAATCCTGGAGATAATATCCTTGTAAATGAACCTGTTTATTCAGGAACAATTCATGCTGTGAGTACACATTCTTACAAAAGGCAACTCTTTTTTATAGTAAATAAAGAGAAAGCACTGCACCTTTAGAATTATCTGCCCACTGAAAAATACAATAGCATCCTTCTTTGTGAAGAAGAGAAGTTTTAACAGAAGCAAAATATGCTAACCATAACTTCTGATATATGCATTTCTTTTTACAAACTCTAAGTGTAGAGGTGCTAAAATTCAGTTGTGCAAAATCATGTCCAGTGTTCTTAATATTTCACTTGAAATGCCTCTTAATTTACAAAGACATTTTGTCTTTACTTTTGTAAAGACATTTTGTCTTTTGTCATTACTGTCTATATTACCACATGTCTAAGACAAATCATATGTCAATGTAATGTAACTAAACCTATCAGTATGACCAGGACGTTCACATCTAGTGTTTATTATAAGACTCTAGACCCAGAATGAAGAAGTGGATCACCTGCTCTGCTGGGCCCTGGTCAGAACTCAGCACTGTCTGGGGCACAATACTTTGGGGCTGATGTGAACATAGCCTGGACCACAGTCAGGGAGAAGCAACCGGAGTAACAAAAATTTAGAAATAAGACCATACGTTCAATGCTCTTTTCCACAGAAAGAGGAGATCCATGGGGACATGAGGATTGTCCTCAATTACATTAAAGTTAGCCGTGTCACAGAGGAGTTAGATTTGTCTGTGTGTGTCCTTAGGTTGACAGAACGGGAACCAAAAGGTGGAAACTACAGGGAAGAAATTTCAACTCAATTTCAAAATAAATTTCAACTAGTTAACCATGAGCTTTACCCACTCTCTGAGGAAAAAAGCAAACCAATCCCTGCAGGCACTCAAAGAAAGCAGCCAGACACAAAAGAACAAATATTGTGTGATTCCCCTTATACAAAATATATAGAACAAGCAAACTCATGGAGACCAGAAGCTGATTAGAGGTGACCAAGCACTGGGGAGGGGGGAGTGGGGAGTTGTTGCTTAGTGGGTACAGGTTTCTGTTTGGAGTGATGAAATGATTCTGGAATGGATAGTGTCATGAGATGCACACATCGCGAACACAGTTATTGCCACTGAATCACACTTTAGAATGGCACAGTTTTTACCACAACTTTAAAAACTAAAATAAAATAATTCCCTTTTCTTCATGATTGGAGACTAATTATTAATTACGTTCCTAAACTATACATATAAAACTTGCATCTATGTAAATAGCTGGATGCACACACACTGTCACATGCCCAAACAGAGATCTGTGCCAGGCTCTAAGGAAAGAGGCTGAAGTTCCGTGTGCAAGACTTCTATAAAACTATGTTCATGAACAAGGCCACTACTATCAACTTCAGCCTCTGTAGTCGGTACAGTATTGAAGTACTTGCACACCCCTTGAGGAGCCATGGCCCTGATGCTCCTTGGTGACCCAGCACCAGCCTGGCCCCCCAACCCCTCTCCTGAGACCACCCTGAAACCCCCAAAGTGCAGAGCTATGCTGGCATGGCAGGGGGTCGCCACGACCCCACTCCACCCGGCTCTGTGTCTGTTGCTCCCACGCTACACCGCTTGTCCAATATTTTGAGTATCACCTCTGCTTATAACTTTTTCTTTATGAGCATCACAGGTGCTTTCTATGATTGATTTCCTTTCTCAAAATCATTCCTTAATAAACACCTATTTTATGAACCAGTTCTAATCATAATCGTGAAGATAATGCAGTGTGGGCATAGAGCTGAGGGCAGGTTTGTGTTTAAGGGTGTAAATGGTAACACTCTCCTTAGTGTAAGAACCCTTGGCCCTGATATTTTGTAATCAGGTCTCAATCTCGGACTTGCTTTTCTCTGTGTATTTGACAGCTGCAACCCCTGGGCTGCAACATGATTAATGTTTCCAGTGATGAGCACGGGATTATTCCAGACTCCCTCAGAGAAATACTTTCCAAATGGAAACCAGAAGATTCAAAGGACCCTGAGAAAAACACCCCCAAATTTCTTTACACTGTCCCAAATGGCAACAACCCTGCTGGGAACTCGTTAACAGCTGAGCGCAAAAGGGAAATCTATGAGGTATTTTCAGAGAAGGTGTTACATACTTGTGTTCTTGTTTCTTTCTGACTCTTTAGAAGAGTGCTCTCAAGTTCCTTCTCTTATTAGCCCCTTGCTCTCAATGAAGATGGTTTTTAATAAAACAAAGTCATCTATGCCAGTGTTGCCACAAATTTAAACGCAAGAAATTACTACAGTCTGGTGGACTATGATATGTTTCTTTCCCCTTAATTGATATTTTCATTGAAAGAGATGCTATTCTTGGTGGGGTGTTACACTCACCTCTTACTCCCTTTTTTTCTGTCTGCCCCTCCTCTCCCACCTCCAGTCCATCCCGTGGCCCCCACTACCCAAACCCACCATCTCCTCGGCCACCCTCCCCGCTGACCCTGGGACTCCTTCACGGGGCTGCTCCCCCCACACACAGCCCGTGCCCCAGCGCCGGCCCCACCACCAGTCACCGAATCCTTCCTACTCACGTGTGGAGCACCAGGCCCAACTCCAGCCGCTTCCCACCACACACGGAAAATAAAGATAAAAGTCCTTCACTTCCACACACTGATGGGACCTGGGCCTCTGCTCCCAACCTGGGGGCTCTCACAGCCTTCCCTCTGTCCCTTAAACAGCCATGCCTTCTAGAAACTTCTGTCCCTAAAACACACCAAGGGTTTTCTGACTCCAGGGCCATTGCTCCCTGCTCTCTCAGTCTAAACATCTTCTCCCCCAGCATCTGCACAGCTGATCCTTCCGGTCAGCCTGAGCTCCCCTGGAGCTTGCCTGTCTCTCTCTCTCAAACATCAGCCTCTTCAACCATCTGCTGGGCCCTCAGGACCTCCCACCTAATCCTCCTCTGGTCACGATCTAGGAGCTCAGGTTCTGTCTTTACCACCAGAATGAAAGTTCTGTGAGGACAGAGCCTTTAGGGCTGGTTCCTCCTCCTAGGACAGTGGGGACTCAGTAGTTGCTGGGATGAATGAATGAATGATTGAATGAGTACAAAGAACTATGACTGATTTCAAGTAATTTTCATCTTAGACAGCTCTTAACTTTAACCTTACTCTAACTTTATCTAACATGTTTTAGCTCGCAAGAAAATATGACTTCCTCGTCATAGAAGATGATCCTTACTATTTTATGCAGTTCAACAAGGTAAGTGACAGTGTCAACTCAGCCCACAATTAGAAGACGACGTGTTGTTAATGCACGTGATTGCATTTTGGCCTGGCTGCTGAATATTTTCATCTGTGGTGTTAACTGCTTATTCCAGAAATTCCCTACTTTTAGAATAATGGCTGGCCATCTGTGCCAGACACGTGAAGGAACATGTGAGTCAAGGTGAAGGTCGTCTTGACTCCATAGACATGGTACCAGGGATGTGCAGTGGGTGTCTCCTGGGGTGTCAGCCTCAGTCTCTCAGGGGTGGCTGATGGGCTAGAGGACTTGGGAGCTGTCTTCAGAGAGAAGGCGGAGGGCTGTGCTCAGTCAGTGATGTAACTGTGAGCAGAGGAGGGCGGTCCTAGCATCATGCTCCCTGCCTGCCATCCCTGTCACATAGGGAAGGAACTCACCTGCACAATAAAGGACTTCTAGATCCTTCCCCACTGTCCATGTGCATCACTGTCCGCGAGCATTGTTCCCTAGGAGACAACAGTAATGGTACAGACTCCAATGCCCGGTTCCTCAAAATCTAACACTAGAATTGCTCTCAGGGCTGCAGGGAACAGACACATGGGTTCAGTCCCCACTACGAATCTACTGAAAAGAAACACAACTCTTGGCTTTTTACCTATTTACCTGACTATCAGGCCTGCCTGCCACCCACCTTAAACACAACCACGGCCCCCTTCCCTGTGGGCATTTACTTTGGAATAAATGTGGAAGATTCACCATTGCACGCTGACTACATGGCTCATCTTCATTTATACTTTTTTGTGTTTCTAGTTGTTCTAAGGGTCAGCATTCTCTCTCTAAGGAGCCCTGCATGCTGATAGCTCTCCTCATTGTAGTCTTTTCCAATCTAGTTTTCCTAGAATCCTTCCTGGAAAACTGTTCATCCTGGATCTCAAGCCTTGGGACAAGAAGGTCCTATGTGAAATTTCCCCACTCTGCACAAAGTAGGGATACAGACTAACAGATATAAATACTGTATTTATCTTCCATTTCAAGCCCTGGGCACCGACATTTCTCTCCATGGACGTGGATGGGCGTGTCATCCGAGCTGACTCTTTTTCCAAAGTCCTGTCCTCGGGGTAAGGCCCTGGCTCTGCCTTCAGGCTGCAGATAAAGGTGACAGGGGCTGCCCCTCAGCATCTTTTAGTACAAAAAGTGCTTCTCATTTAAGGAGCTTGTATTCCACTCACCTTAACACATCTGTTTGAATATTACTAACATATTTTCTCCCAATCCATCCCCACTGGTCAAAGATCCTTGACCATTAAGCTATACCTGTAAGGGGACTGGTCAGATTTGGGTGCATGTACAGAAGAATTTAAAAATATCTCATCAGATATTCATTCTATTTTAAGTGTACAATTAAGTTTAAATGTGTACTTTAAATAAGAAGTAGTTTTACTAGAAGGTGTTAAATTTCATGAAATCAGTAACATGGTATTAACTGATAATGCATGATTGGTAATGTGCCTTTTCGTTTTGAGCAGGTTGAGAATAGGGTTTATAACTGGTCCAAAGCCCTTGATTGAGAGAATTGTTTTACACATACAAGTTTCAACAATGCACCCCAGCACTTTTGCTCAGGTAATGACAGTTTATGAAATATGAATTTTTTGAATCAGATCATAAAAGAAATAGATGTTGGCAAATAAGACAGAGTAAAGCGTCACCAACAGAGATATCACTGACTGCATCTGTAGCTCCACATGGACTAGCTAGACAGCACATATTTGCTCTAAAAGGCAAAAGAGTTTTGAATGGATCTGATGCTGTTTCAAGTGTAGACCACGCCCCTTGAGAGTCAGATGTCATTCATCTTGTGTCCTGGCATCTAGCCCAGGAACCTCATAAAAACAGTGTTAAACTCAACCGGATGGAAGGGGTTTGGTGAAGTAACACAGTTCGCTCCACTGTCCTGAAGTCTAAGAGCAAGGGTTCCAAACCTGCCAGTGGCCAGGTGTCTGCCTTCACTGCCCATGTGCTCAGCTCCCTACAGACACCGGCCGGAATGTATTTTAATTAAAAGACAGTAAAATTATTTTTGGAGATTGTATAAATTTCTTCACAAGCTTTGAGAAATTATTGGACCCATTCCTAAGGCAACCTTGAAAACCAAACCTTGAGGACAGAACTGCTACCTATGAAGGCCAAAAGAGTAGTTTATGTAGAATGGACATTTGCTTGATATTATATATTCCACAAAGTGCAGATGCCCTGTGTTTTATCACCTTGGGGACTTTTCCCATATTTTCTGTATCTGTTATCAATCAAATTTCACTATCCATTTACAACATTTAGAACATCTATTCTGGATAAAAAATCTCTGGAAATATTGTATAAATACTGTATAACTTCATGCATCAACTGTATGCATTTTATACTTAGAGAGGCCATCCAGGGCAGCATTTATTGGGGGCATCTGGGACTAGACAGTCTGACTTGAGTCCAGGCTCTGTGAGAAGCAGCCTAATAAGGGTATCACAAAGACCAACTAATCTGAAATATTAATACATTCACATGTTACAGCGGTTTCTGACACAAAGTGAGAACCTTATAAATATCTGTTATTTTTAATATTATTGTGCAACAATATTGTCGTTGTCACTGTTGTTAATCAACGCTGTTATAAGTTACTGACTCTAAAAAGCTTGGTGCATCTTCTTGGTGTGGTCTGCACATAATCAAGAGTGATTTGCTTTCATTTTTGGCAAAAACACATTTAGAGCATGAACCTTGTTTCTGTCCCATGCTTTTTAGCTCCTGGTCTCACAGCTTCTATACCAATGGGGAGAAGAGGGCTTCCTGGCTCACGTAGACAGGTACTGTACTTGAGGTTTCATACTTTACATAGAAATGGACTTCACTCTATTAATTTTCATTTTTTAATTATTCCAAAATAATGGAAAAACCACAAATTAGAAAGTTTACCACTGGACGGGTCAAAGAAATATGGTCTATTCCCTCATCAAATATTCAACACCTTCATCAAGATACAAAATAGATTCTTATAGACTGGACCCTCAGAGCCTTTTGGATTCTGCAATCAGTATAGCAAACACATCTTTTTCATTCTTTTCTTCCTCTAGGGTTATTGATTTCTACAGGAAGCAGAGGGATGCATTAATGGCAGCAGCAGACAAGTGGTTAAGTGGTGAGTGGAATGCACATCCTATCCTGGAATGAGCAGCAGTGCTTATGTGAGTGAGTGATACCACAGAGTATTGTTAATAATCCTGGGGAAGGAAACAGGGTCCAGGAGGATTCTTGGCAAGAAAATGTTACCCTATGAATAATCTTAGTAGTAATAGCACAAAGAAATAAAGGAAAACAATAGAATGGCAAAGACTAGAGATCTCTCCAAGAAAATCAGAGATACCAAGGGAACATTTCATGCAAAGATGGGCACAATAAAGGACAGAAATGGTAAGAACCTAACAGAAACAGAAGAAATTGAGAAGAGGTGGCAGGAATACACAGAAGAACTGTACAAAAAAGGTCTTAATGACCTGGATAACCACTATGGTGTGGTTACTAACCTAGAGCCAGACATCCTGGAGTGTGAAGTCAAGTGGACCTTAGGAAGAATCACTATGAACAAAACTAGTGGAGGTGATGGAATTCCAGGCAAGCTATTTCAAATCCTAAAAGATGATGCTGTGAAAGTGCTGCACTCAATATGCCAGCAAATTGGGAAAACTCAGCAGTGGCCACAGGACTGGAAAAGGTGAGTTTTCTTTCCAATTCCAAAGAAAGGCAATCCCAAAGAATGCTTAAACTACAGCACAATTTTGCTCATTTCACATGATAGCAAGGTAATGCTCAAAATCCTTCAAGCTAGGCTTCAACAGTACGTGAACCAAGAACTTCCAGATGTTCAAGCTGAATTTAGAAAAGGCAGAGGAACCAGACATCAAATTGCCAACATCCACTGGATCATAGAAAAAGCAAGGGAATTGAAGAAAAACATCTACTTCTGCTTCACTGACTGTGCTAAAGTCTTTGATTGTGTGGATCACAACAAACTGTGGGAAATTCTTAAAGAATTGGGAATACCAGACCACCTTACCTGCCTCCTGATAAACCTGTAGGCATGTCAAGAAGCAACAGTTAGAACCAGACATGAACAATGGACCATTTCAAAACTGGAAAAGGAGTATGTCAAGGCTGTATATTGTCACCATGCTTATTTAATTTATATGAAGAATACATCACATGAAATGCCAGGTTGGATGAAGCACAAGCTGGAATCAAGACTGCTAGGAGTAATATCAATAACCTCAGATATGCAGATGATGCCACCTTAATGGAAGAAAGTAAAGAACTAAATCGCCTCTTCATGAAGGTGAAAGAGGAGACTGGAAAAGCTGGCTTAAAACTCAGCATTCAGAAAACTAAGATCATGGCATCTGGTCCCATCACTTCATGACAAATAGACGGGAAAAGAATGAAAACAGTGACAGACTTTATTTTCTTGGGCTGCAAAATCACTGTGGATGGTAACTGCAGCCACAAAATTAAAAGATGCTTGCTCTTTGGAAGAAAAGTTATGACAAACCTAGACAGCATATTAAAAAACAGACTTCACTTTGCTGAGAAAGGTCCATTTAGTCAAAGCTATGGTTTTTTCAGTAGTCATATATGGATGTGAGTGTTGGACCATAAAGAAATCTAAGCACTGAAGAACTGACGCTTTTGAACTGTGGTGTTGGAGAAGACTATTGAGAGTCCCTTGGACTCTCCAACCAGTCCATCCTAAAGGAAATCAGTCCTGAATATTCACTGGGTGGATTGATGCTGAAGCGGAAGCTCCAATACTTTGGTCACCTGATGCGAAGAACTGACTCAATGGAAAAGACCCTGATGGTGGGAAGGATTGAAGGCAGGAGGAGAAGGGGACGACCGAGGATGAGATGGTTGGATGGCATCATCCACTCAATGGACACAAGTCTGAGCAAATTCTGAAAGACAGTGAAGGACAGAAAAGCCTGGCTTGCTGCAGTCAGTGGGGTCACAGAGTCAGACACGACTGAGCGACTGAACAGCAGCACAAACCCTGACACAGCTCTACATGTTTCTATTATGAAGTCTAAACCTGACTTCAGCGGAGGATCTGTGCTTTAAAAAAAATATCAATTAGGCTAACAGTCAACCAGCAATAACCTACTTAAAGCCAACATCTGTACTGAAAGGTTTTCAAAATTTTGCTCCAAACAGAAGAGGAATTGTGACACGAGCAATATATTCCTTTTCTAACCTGACTCCATAAAGACAAAATGGTACTATAGTACAAACTAAATGCAATCTAAGGTGGATTTCTCATTACAGGTGATTTGCCTTGTAATTATTAACTTCATTTATCTAATATTTTCTATCACTAATCTGATTTCAGAATGGTTTAGATTTAATTGTCTATTAATGAAGAAAGTAAAATGAATTGTGTGACTTTAATTGTACCACTGAAAATGCATTTGGCAAGAGTAATAGTAAATACAAAGTATCAATTCCTTGTTTCCATCACATCTGCTTCCCTATGAAGTCTTATCTTTTTGATAAGATAAGATCTTATCTTTTTGATAAGATCTTTTTGTATCACTTCTGTCATGTTGAAAAAAAGGTTTTAATACTCATCCATGTTTTTTTTTACCCCTAAAGACTAATGACTAAAATCCAAGTAACTCTTGTTCCTTCTTGGTTTCTCTATGCTTATATTCAATGAAACAAAGCCTACAAATATACCTGGAATTCTTGAATTTTAAGTACTTCTTAATTGTGCATGCATGCTGAGTTGCTAAGTCATGTTCAACTCTTTGGTACCCCAGGGACTATGCCCATGGGATTTCCCAGGCAAGAATACTGGCATGGGTTGCTATTACCTTCTCCAAGGGATCTTCCCAACCCAAGAAATCAAATCTGCATCTCCTGCATTGGCAGGTGGATTCTTTATCACTGACCTACCTGGGAAGCCCATACCTCTTAATTATTAGTACATTCTGATTTAAAATAATATCAATAATCTCAGATATGCAGATGACACCACCCTTATGGCAGAAAGCAAAGAGGAACTAAAAAGCCTCTTGATGAAAGTGAAAGAGGAGAGTGAAAAAGCTGGCTTAAAGCTCAACATTCAGAAAACTAAGATCATGGCATCCGGTCCCATCACTTCATGGGAAATAGATGGGGAAACAGTGGAAACAGTGGCAGACTTTATTTTTTTGGGCTCCAAAATCACTGCAGATGGTGATTGCAGCCATGAAATTAAAAGACGGTTACTCCTTGGAAGGAAAGTTATGACCAACCTAGATAGCATATTAAAAAGCAGAGACGTTACTTTGCCAACAAAGGTCCGTCTAGTCAAGGCTATTGTTTTTCCAGTGGTCACATATGGATGTGAGATTTGGACTGTGAAGAAAGCTGAGCACCGAAGAATTGATGCTTTTGAACTGTGGTGTTGGAGAAGACTCTTGAGAGTCCCTTGGACTGCAAGGAAATCCAACCAGTCCATCCTAAAGCAGATCAGTCCTGGGTGTTCACTGGAAAGACTGATGCTGAAGCTGAAACTCCAATACTTTGGGAGCCTCATGCGAAGAGTTGACTCATTGGAAAAGACCCTGATGCAGGGAGGGACTGGGGACAGGAGGAGAAGGGGACGACAGAGGATGAGATGGCTGGATGGCATCACCGACTCAATGGACATGAGTTTGAGTAGATTCCGGGAGTTTGTGATGGACACGGAGGCCTGGTGTGCTGCGATTCATGGGGTCACAAAGAGTCAGACATGACTAAGCGACTAAACTGAAACTGAACTGAATTGATTTAAAAAAAAAAAAAACTTCATTAGACTTCTGAACAACTATATAAATGATATGATTTATTGAAACACTAGAAGACTCTAGAAAGAGTTGAGGAATCCTCTCCTAAAGTTGAAAGAGTCTCTTAGGGGCAGCTCTAAGGAAGGGAGGTGGGCATGACGCTGGAGTTCCTGAATGGCCCTGAGACCCACTAAAATCCTAAATATACATGAGTCCCCTCACTCCCTTTCAAACGTTCCCCTTGCTTTTTGAAATAAAAGTGTAACGCTCATTTTCAAGACTCATAAAACTATGTTTAAAAAAAAAAAATGCTATCCCCTGGGGAACGTTTTTGGAAATACTAGTTTACAGTTACTGCAGTACATCATTTAAGCAATATAGTTGACATCATAAACAATGGCCTTAGGAAATATTTCCTCTCTTCTTCTCTTTGTAGGTTTGGCAGAATGGCATGTTCCTACTGCAGGAATGTTTCTGTGGGTTAAAATTAAGGGCATTCATGATGTAAGAAAATTGATTGAAGAAAAAGCCTTTAAGAAAGAGGTAAAATGGGGGGTGGGGGGGAAGCTATACTTTTTCTTTAAGGTGATATCTTCACAAAAACAGCGAGAGATGTTTATTGTTGCCCACCAACTCAAGGATGATTTTGCCTACCAATTACGATACCTTATTATTCGGATCATAATAGATTGGGGGGGCTGTTTTTTTAATATTTACTTATTTACTTGGCTGTACCAGTCTTTGTTCCAGCATAAAAGCTTCACTGTGGCATGTGCAATCTAGTTCCCCAGAGATCAAACCCAGAGCCTCTGCATTGGGAGTGCAAAGTCTGAGCCATGGGACCACAAGGGAAGTCCTAAGATCACGATAGATTTGGGGTTACAGAATTAGTCTCCTGGTCTAAACTAGGGGAAATACAGTCATTCAGCTCAGCTACTGGTTAGCTTACTGGCTAAGAGCACAGCCTCTGGAGCCACAGTCCTTAGGAGTGAGCCCAGCTCCAGCCCTGCCATGATACGTGGTGCTGGGTGAGGTGTTCTTACCAAGTCTCATCTGGAAAATGCAGATAAAAGGAATCTCTCCCTCTTAGGGTTGCTATGATGATGACAGGTGTCAACATGGAAAAACACTTAGACTAATGCTTGGAACATTGTTTACAATGCTAAGTATTGGCCATTATAATATTTAAAGTAGAAAGGTTTTTTTCCTGACTATGAAAGTATCATCATACTTCATTAAAGCATAATGAAAAAATTTTAAATAGCCCATAGAGTTACCACCCAGATTTTATTACCATTTGTTGATATATTTTCTTGAGGAGTTTGTATATACCTAGTATTTTGGCTGTGAAATTCTTTTTTAAAGTATAGTTGATTTACAATGTTACATTAGTCTCGTGTATACCATACTGATTCAAAATTTTTGAAGGTTAGACTTCATTTAAAGTTATAAAATATTGGCTATATTCCCTATGCTATATAATATATCCCTGTATCTTATTTATTTTATACATAGTAGTTTGTACATCTTATTCCTCTATTTCTATATTGCCCCTCCCTGCTCTCTCTTCCCACTGGTAACCACAAGTTTGTTCTCTATAGGTATGGGTCTGTTTCTTTCTGTTGTATTTATTCTTTAGATTCTGCATCTAAGTGACAACATGGTATTTCTCTTCTTCTGAATTATTTCACTAGGCATAATACCCTCCAAGTCCATTCATGTTGTCACAAATGGCAGGACTTCATTTTCCTCTGGCTGAGTTCCAATGTATATGTGTATCACATCTTCTTTATTCATTCATGTTTGATGAACACTTAGGTTGTTCCTTTATATGTATCTATTCAGATTAGTGTTTTCTATTTTTCCAGATATATGATTGGATTAGAATTGCTGGATCATATGGTAGCTCTATTTTTAATTTTTTTGAGGAACCTCAATATTGTTTTCCATAGTGACTGCACCACTTTACTTTCCCACCAACAGTACATGAGGGTTCCCTTCTCTCCACATCCTTGCCAACACTTGTTATTTGTGTTCTTTTTGTTTATAGCCATTCTGAGAGGTGTGAGGTGATATCTCACTGTGGTTTTACTTTGCATTTCTCTGATAATTAGTGATGTTGAACATCCTTTCATGCATTTGTGGACGATCTGCATTTTTAGTCAATTTTGTAATATGGCTATGTAATTGTTTTAAATGATTAAAATTACACAGAAAAGTTTACATCCTGCTTTTTTTACTTAAAATTATCCTGCAAAGGTTGCTACTGGGTTTTTCTCTCCTTTTATACTTAAATCGTAAGTATACTTAGATTTCATTCAGGGGCATTGATTATACTGAGAAATCTAAACTTTTTTGTCTGGCTTTCCAATTTACCAATTATCCTTTCTCTATTAATTGATTCCTTTACTGTGTTTGTCAGTCTTTTCTAAACACCCAGGTCTGTTTCTAGTATACCTTTTTTCTTGAAGCAGTGAGTACAAAAGAACAGACTGTTGATATTGGGCAACTCCCATGCTAGAGCATAAGAGACGAGGCAGTCTAGAGGCCAGAGCTGGGAACTGGCTGACTGGACCTGAGACCAAATCCACTCCCCTGGCAAAGTCACTCACCTTCTCTAAGCGTTGTACTTGCGCACAGGATTCATGCTTTATGAATGTTTTAATGCTAATGACAGCACATAGTAAATGCTTAATAAATACTTACATGACTCAAAGAAGTGCATTTTAGTATAATAAGTCAATTTTATAACATTGTTTGCTTTCTTATCAATGCCATAATCATCCAGAACATTTGATGAATGGCTATTTGTGTGTATCCCTGAGCTAGGAGCTAAGGATACAGACTTCATATTTTATTATAGTTTTTTCAGTCCCCTTCATTTATTCCATATTCCCTGTTGCATGTACCTTTAACTTTTCTACATAATCACCAACTTTGTCACCACTCTATTAGTCTAGACTTTGACCATCTTGGAAGGAAATTACTACCACTTCCTCCTTCTCTACAGAAATTTGCTTCTGGCACATTCCAAAAGAGTCCCACAATATTGAGAGAAATGATGGTTTTCATTCTAGATGCTTCCCAGGTGGTACTAGTGGTAAAGAATCTGCAGGAGACGCGGGTGTGATCCCTGGGTCAGGAAGGTCCCCTGGATGAGGGCATGACAATCCATTCCAGTATTCTTGCCTGGAGAATCCCATGGACAGAGGAGCTTGGTAGGCTACTGTCCATAGTGTCACACAACTGAAGCGAGTTAGCACATTAATCAAGACACAAAACTCATCTTCTGCCTTGAAATCTTCTCCCCAGAATGCCCCAGATCATTTCATTCCCAACTCATCTAACTTCAGCAGAGAGGTCCCAAGTTTACACCATGTAACAAGCAGTTACTTGAAACTTTGAATGTCATGATTGTACTAGACAACCATCTCAAAGATTTTATTTCTGACTCAGGAACAATTTTCAAAGACATGGTTTGCAGGCTCCTCTGCTCCTGCCATGAGTCAGAGACCCAGGTTCGTGGCCACCTTCTTGCTCTTCATTTTTCAACACGCAGATCCATGATGACTGCACACTGCAGAGGGCATGAAGGGTCACACAGGGAGATGTTCAGGGGCCAGGCTGAGAAGGAGCACCAAGAGGTCCCCTCTCCTGGCTGGGATGCAAGCACTCAGCCACAGGCATCTAGAGAGAGGCTGGGAACAGTGTTTTCATGGCCAGGAAGCAGTGGACATGTGCTTTAGGGCAGTGAGCTGCCAGCCACAGAGGTCGCCAAGTAGAGCAGGTGTCCCACCATTTGGACACAATCAGTTGACACTTTTACTCCATCACTCTGTGTATTAAGTGTTACTACCTCTTTGAGTAATCAATTTTCTTTTCACTCGGGGCCTCCACACTGTATCTTCTCCCTGAAGGACTCTTCCCTTACTTTTTGCTTGACCAACACCTACTTATCTCTCAAGTCCCAGCTTAAAGGTCACCTCCAAATTTGATACCTTAAAAAGAGGTTTGGATTTATTTCACTTTTCTAGTTACATTAAATATTTATATACTTTTCCAGTTCTATGCTTTTAGTTTTGTTTACTGTATGACATGCAGAATTTTTATATAAATTGATTTTTCTCTTGTGATTTCTTTAATTGCTTTTAAACTTAAAAAGTCTTCCCCTACTCAGGTTAGATTTTCCTCTATTTTTATTGTCCCTTTAATGGAATATCACCTATTTTCTGTAAACTCTGTCAGATATTCATGCTTCCGGGATGTGGTTTCTACATTGATAGTTCAGCTCCTTGCCCCTACTTCAGAGCATCCTTCTCTTCAGCTTCTCCAGAACAGATGGACTTGGTGAGTACCATATTCTCTTTAGAGAAACACTAGATATCAATTTATTTTTTGTGTTCATTTGTGAGTTACAACATTATTTGTAGTCTTCCTTGTTTTCTGAAGAGCGAGAATAATTGGAAAGTCATAACCTACCATTCAAAGAAATTGCCAAACTTCTTCAGAAAAATGATGAGAGCAAGTTGCAGCTGAATTTTTATTGTCTTCATGAAATTTTGAGACCTACTCAACATTGTTTGCAGATTATCAACATGTTACAAAGAGAAACTCTTTCACTCCTTCATGGAATTAACATGAGCCAAAAGTATAAATTCATTAAGTCATCACTGTATCTCTGAAGGAAAAATTCATCAAAGGTCAAATAAAATAATATTAATGATTAGAGTTAATTAATTGATTAATCACAAAGTCTATCTTCAACCAAGATAACAGGAAGTAAGTTCCTAGGCACTGACTGGTGTGTCGGGAACTCACAGACAAGCCATAAACTGAGATCCAGTAACTGTGAGAAGAGCATATACATATCCTGGGAGATGGGTGTCTCTGGGTGTGTTCTTGATTTACTTGCTTTCTCACATCGTTAAATATGCTTTTCATAAGTTATATATGAATAGAGTTGGACAACTTAAACTATACAGAAGGCATATGCAAGTGAGGGAGTATATGCAAAAACCAATTTGTGTTGTGACAGAAAAAGATGATCTTGAGGGAATAAGAATTTTAAAAAATTCCTGGGACTCTGATATACTTCCATGTTCATATATTAGTGGACATGGTGGCATCTGACTCAGATAAAGCTGAGGTTAAGCCTGACCTTACATTGTCTGATCTCAACCTAAAGATGGACTCTCTTTTTCTGAATTTTTAAAGTTATGACAGACTTTTCCTAAATGGCATCCTAATTTTCTTAATTCTTCTCTCTGTTCTATTTTAGGCCTTTCAGAGATTGGCCCAACTTATAAAAGAATCTTTATGAAGAAATCAAACTCTTCATAGCACTCATGGATTTCAGATGCTATGTATTTATCTGTATTTCACCAAGAAGAAGCAATCATTGGTGCTATCTGATTTACAGATAGGGTTTCACTAAATATGTCATGCCTGTAGTAATTTAACTACACAACTTTCAAAGTGCCCTTGAACCCATCAGATCTCCAAAATATATTTATAATTCATCCATATCTTTTGATAAATATTCAACCCACACAGTTAATTTTATCCTGGATTTTATTGTAAAGAACTCTGTATTCACTTTATAATTTCCCATAAATCTTCTTTGAAACTGACATTTTATAGTAAATTATTTATAAGCCAATAAGTTAAAAATGGCATATAATGTGAACTTTATCTCTTTTTAAGGAAATGTTATAAAAGCTTCCACCTGGTGCAGTAGTAAAGAATCTGCCCACCAATTCGAGAGACTCAGGTTCAATCCCTGGGTTGGGAAGATCCCCTGGAGTAGGAAACCCACTCCAGTATTCTTACTGGGAAATCCCATGGACCGAGGAGCCTTGTGGGTTAGAGTCCCCCACACAAAGAGGTCACAAAGAGTCTGACATGACTGAGCACTCACTTACTCAATGAAAGCTTATTGCAAAAGTTGTTAGAATTTGACCATTATGTATAATTTTCAGTAAGAATATCGCAGACATTATATAATATAAAAATCTCTATAACATGAAATTCCAAAACTAAACATTCCTAAATATGTTCCTATTAATTCTGAGGAGGAGAGATTGAGGACTTTGAAAAATGTACTACATTGTATTTTATGATTCTACACAACTTCAAAAACACATTCTTACCAGTTATGTGATTTCAAGTTACTACATATCTTTGAGGTACTCAGGATATACTTTTTAATGATTTTCTTTCTCATCTTTTATGATCTTTATTTTCCCATCTGATTATTAAAAATATGCTCATATAATTTTTCAGATAATCCAGGAAATGTAAAGAATAAAGTAAAAGCCACTGCCTCTCTCACCACACCATTTATCATCCACCCTTTTAGATGTTTCTGTGCATGTACATGTAATATATAAAAAAATAGGATGTCATTAGGACAGTGTCATAAATACCCTGCATCCATTTTCTGTCGCTATAGAACAATTTACCAGCATTCCAATTTAGTCATTTTAAAATTATCAGGTCCTTTAAGGAATTAGGAAGTATAGATTACTGTCATTCCCAAGATCCTTGTGTACATAAATACCTCCATCACAGTTATTATTTTTCCACCATGTGAATGAATTGGAATGTTTGCTCCTGGTGGTCATTGCTATAGCTATTTCAAGCTGACTTAAAATGAACAACTGTCAGGAAGCACAGAGAGTCACAGGCAGAATAAATCTGGGGGGAACATGAAGATATACATACTAATCAAACTGACAAAAATTAAAGACACAGGAAAAATATTAAAAGATAAAAAAGGAAAAGGAAAAAATAACATACAATGTAATTCCCATAGGGTTATCAGCTGATTTCTCAGCAGAAACACTGGCCAGGAAGGAGTGACATGATAGCTTTAAAGTGAGGAAAGGGAAGAAACTGAATACCCAGTGAGGCTTTCATGCAGATTTGACAGAAAAATCAAAAGCTTTACAGATAAACAAAAGCTAAGAGAACTCAGCACCACCAGACCATCTTTACAACAAATGCCAAAGGAACTTCTCCAGGTGGAAAAGAAAAGGCCACAACTAGAAAGAAGAAAATTATGAATGGACAAGCTCACTGGTAAAGGCACACATGATAAACACAGGAAATCAACCACACCTAAATATATCAAAAGCATCAATCATGAGGAAAGCACAATGCAGGGTATTGGAAATGCATTTGAAATTAAAAGACCAGCAACTTAAAATAATTGTGTTTATATATAGATGCTGTATCAAAACCTCCTGGTCACCACAAACTGAAAATCTACAATAGACACAAACATAAAAAAGAAAAAAGGATCCATACACAACACTAAAGTTAGCTATCAAATTATAAGAGAGGAGAACAAAAGAGGAAGGAAAAAAAAAGACTCATAAAAACAAACAATTAACAAAGTGGTAATAAGGACATACCTTTGGATAATTACTTTAAATGTAAATGAATTAAATGCTTTAAATGAAAGACACTGGCTGGCTCAATGGATAGAAACACAAGACGCTGTCTACACAAGCACCACTTCAGATCTAGGGACACATACAGACTGAAAATGAGTTCAAAAAAGGTATTCCATGTAAATGGAAACCAAAAGAAAGCTAGAGTGGCAATACCCAGACAAAATAGACTTTAAAATAAAGACTGTTACAAGAGGCAGAGGAGGACACTGTATAATGATCAAGGGATCAATCCAAGATGAAGTTATACATATATAAATAAATATGCAACCAACACAGGTGCACCTGAATATATAATTTGCAAATAGAAACTGCCATAGAAAGGGAACAGTTGTCACTCAGCACGGTTTCCTTCAAATTTAAATTTAAATATTGACTTGTCCACTTTAGGATTCCCTCCCCCCAGTGTAAGAAAGTCTTTAGTGCTTCCCTATAGATCAATGAAACTAAAAGCTGGTTCTTTGAAATGAGCAAAATGGATAAACCACTAGTCATACTCATAAAGTAAAAAAAAAAAGGAAGATGATTCAAATCAATAAAATTAGAAATGAAAAGAGAGAGGCTACAACTGACACTATAGAAATAAAAGGGACCATAAAAGACTACTGTGAGTAACTATACACCAATAAAATGGAAAGCCAGAGGAAATGGACAATTCTTAGGAAGGTACCAAGACTGAATGAGGACGAAATAGAAACTATGAACAGACCAATTATCAATACTGAAATTAAATCAGAAAACTTAAAACTCCAAACAACCAAAAGCCCAGGACCAAATGGTTTCACAGGTGAATTCTACCAAGCATTTAAAGAAGAGTTAACAATCATTCTTCTAAAACTATTTCAAAAAAATTGCAGAGAAAGGAACAGTTCCAAACTCATTCTATGAGGCCACTGTCACCCTAATAACAAAACCAGACAAAGATATCACAAAAAAAGGAAATTACAGGCCAATATCACTGATGAACACAGATACAAAAATACTCAACAGAATACTAGCAAATCAACTTCAACAATACAATATAAAGATCACACACCATGATCAAAGAGATTTATCACAGGGGTGCTAGAATTTTTCATTATTTGGAAATCAATCAATGTGATGCATTATATTAACAAACTGAAAAATAAAAACCATATTATCATCTCAATAAATGCAGAAAAGGCTTTTGATAAAATTCAACATCCATTTATGATAAAAACTCCTCAGAAAGTGGGCATAAAGGGACCATATCTCAACATAATAAGGCCATATGTGACAAACCAGTAGCTAATTTCATAGTCAACAGTGAAAAGCTGAAAGCATTTCCATTAAGTTCAGAAACAAGAAGCGAATGCCCCCTCAACATTTTTATTCTACATAGATTTGGAACTCCTAGCCATGCAATCACACAGGAAAAATAAAAGGAATCCAAGTTGGAAAAGAAGAAAGTAAAACTATCACGGTTTGCATATGACATGCCGCTATATGTAGAAAATCCTAAAGACTCTACCAGGAAACTATTAGAGTTCATTAATAAATCCTGTAAATTTTCAAGATACAAAATTAACCTACAGAAATCTGTTGCATTTCTATGCACAAAGAAGGAAATATCAAAAGAAAAATTAAGGAAACACTCTCATTTACTACAGTATAAAAAAGAATAGACTACTTAGGATTAAACCTACCTAAGGAGGCAAAGACTTATACTCCAAAAACTGTTAGATAATGATAAAAGATTTAGAAGACGACACAAGCAGGTATAAAGATACACTGTGTTCTTGGATTGGAAGCATCAGAATTGTTCAAATGATGATACTATTCAAGCCAGTCTACAGATTCCAATGCAATACCATTCAAATTACCAAAGACATTTTTCACAGAACTTGAAAAAATAAATTTTAAAATATGTATGGAGGGCTTCCCTGGCGTTCTGTTAGTGGTTAAGAATCTGCCTACCGATGCAGGGGACACAGGTTCGATGCTTGGCGGGAATATCACACTTGCTGAGGGGGAACCAAGCACTCTGGCCACACTCCTGAAGCCCACGTGCCAGGAGCCCGGGCTCTGCAGCAAGAGGAGCCACCACAAGGAGAAGCCCGCACGCTGCAGTGACGCAGAGCCGCTGCGTGCTGCAGTGAGAGAGAGCCCTCAGGCAGCAGCCGAGACCCAGCACAGCCAAAAGTGAACAAATAAATAATGTTTTTAATGTATGGAAACACAGAAGACCCCCAAATACCCAACGCAATCCTGAGAAAGAAGAATGGGGCCGGAGGAATCATGCTCCCTGACTACTGATATAAGGGAGTCATCAGAACACTACAGAACTGGCACAAAAATAGAAGCACAGATCAATGGAACAGGATAGAATGCCGAAAAATAAACCCACAAAGGTATGGCCAAGTGATCTGTGACAAAAGAGGCAAGAATATGCAATGGAGAAGAAACAGTCTCTTCAACAGGTGGTACTAGGAAAAGTGGACAGCTACATGTTAAAGAATGAAATTAATTAGAACATTCTCTAATATCATAAACAAAAATAAATTGGAAATAGCTTATAGATCTAAATGTAAGAAGAGATACTATGAAACTTCTAAAGGAAATCTTAGGGAGAATATTCTTTGACATAAATGGCAGCAATATTTTTTTGGATCAATCCTAGACTAATGAAAATAAAAAGAAAAACAAGAAATGGGACCTAATTAAACTTAAAAGCTTTTACAGAGCAAAGGAAATCATAAAAATGAGAAAAGACCACTTAGGGAATAGGAGACAATATTTGCGAAAGATGCTACTGACAAAGAATTAATTTCCAAAATATACGAAGAACTATTACAGCTTAACATGAAAAAAACAACCCAATCAAAAAAATGGTCAAGAGACCTAAAGAGACACTTCTGGAAAGAAGACATACATGACCAACAGGCACATGAAAAGATGTTCAACATGACTATTTATTACAGAAATGAAAATCCAAATTTCAATGAAGTACCATGTCACATTGGTCAGAATGGTCATCATTAAAAAGTCTACAAAATAAAATTTTCCAGACAGTGTGGAGAAAAAGGAACCCTCCTACACTATTGGTGGGAATGTAAGCTGGTATAGCCATGTGGAAAATTCTATGTAGCTTATTTTTAAAACTAAAAGTGGAGTTGCCATATGATCCTGCAATTCCACTCCCGGGTATATATATATGGAGAAAATTCTAATTCAAATAGATTCATGCACCCCAGTGTTCATAGCAGCACTATTTACATAGCCAAGACATGGAAACAACCTAAATGGACATCACAGATAAATGGAAAAAGAAAATCTGGTACATATTACTCAGCCATTAAAAAAAAAAGAAGAAGAATGAAATAATGCCATTTGCAGCAACATAGGCAGACCTAGATATTATCATATTAAATGAAGACAGAGAAATAAATATTATATATCACTTATATACAGAATTTTTTAAAAATGATACAAATGAACTTATTTAGAAAACAGGAAAAGAGTCACAGACATAGAA
Organism: Cervus elaphus; assembly: GCF_910594005.1. Taxonomy (NCBI): domain Eukaryota; kingdom Metazoa; phylum Chordata; class Mammalia; order Artiodactyla; family Cervidae; genus Cervus; species Cervus elaphus. Next base: position 2,981,325 of record NC_057843.1, on the reverse strand, counting down.
CATAAAATTAGCATTTCTAATGGGGATGGAGAGATGACAGAGAAAAGAAGAAGCTTAAGCAGGAGTCTGAGACTAAAATATAAATGACAACCCACTCCAGTATTCTTGCCTAGAAAAAAATCCCATGGACAGAGGACCCTGGAGGGCTACAGTCCATGGGGTCACAAAGAGTCAGACACAACTGAGCAACTGAGCATATATAAGATAGATAAACAATGAGAACCTATGGCATAGCACAGAGAACCACATTCAATATCTTGTGATAACCTGTAACAAAAAATCTGAAAGGGAATACATATACATGTATACATAACCGAATCACTTTGTTGTATACTTGAAACCAACAACACTGTAAATTAACTATACTTCAATGTTTTAAAAAGGATACTTTGGAGTCTTAAGCCCTAGTGCCTAGGAGTATGACTTTATTTGAATACAAAGTCCTTAGGGAGGTAACCAAGTTAACTCGAGGCGATGAAGGCGAGCCCTCTGGTGTCGTTATGAGTTTGACAACAGGGGCATGCACACAACAGGGAGACACCACGTGAAGACGAAGGCCAACACCACAGTGATGCAGCCACAAGACAAGGAACACTCAACCACACCAACACACCTCCGGCATCTAGGAGAGAGGCCTGGGACAGTCTCTAGGCCACAGGTCACACAGAGAGCCGTGCCTGCCAACGCCTTCACCCTGCACTTCCAGCCTCCAGACCTGTGGCTTGTCTCCATCATCAATTTAAACGTGATACAGCTCCCAGCACAGGGGAGCACCCAACAAATGTTTACAGAATGACTGGGTCCAGAACTCCTGGCCCTTTCATTCACGCTGTCCCCAGGAGTCCTAAGCCAAGCCTTTAAAAGGCAGCCTGAGCTGTGAACCTTGATCACTCATTCCACACCCTCAGGAGAATTCCTCCTGTGGTTGCTCCTGACAATTTCAAAGTCTGGTCTCTTTGATTTTCTAACAATCAATCATCTCTTCAGCTTCTGATCCTTAGGTGAACTGTCCCCAGCTTAGCCCTTGACTACCCTTTCTCACCACACTGGCCGTTCTCTGCCTTGAATTTCCAAGCACAAACTCAGGTCCCCTGCATTCCAGTATCTGCTCTGATAGGCTACTTCTCTGCTTCTCTGCCTGACCTCAATGATCTCACAGTGAATCACCACTCCTACAGCCAAGGATAAAACTCAGCAAACTGATGAGGGTTGAGAGCCTGCATCTTACGACAAGCTGGCCTAAAATCTCTTTACTCTGGACTCCTTTAGTTCTGTTATCATTGATTGAAAGTGTGGGTGGGGATTAATTCCATACTTAAAAAAAAAAACAACTGTATATAATAAATATTATAAGAAGCACAGACCTGTGCAAGAATATGGCTGCAAAGGATAAATTCTAATTTTCTTCTTGGCTCAGAACACCAAATACCTTCCACCAAACACCTTCCTACTGCCAAAGGGAAGAAGTTTAGATTTGTATTAAGTATCTGAGGGAATCACACTAATGGGGTGGGGGGACGATCCTGAATCTCTAGTAACATCAGTAACTCCAGTTTTATTTCATAATTAACTATTGCTTATAACTTAGTTAATTTTAAAAGTTAGAGCTTCTTGAGCTAATTTCTAGAAACATTCAGAGGCAACACTTTTCTAAATAGGTAACCTCACAAAGATTCTTAATTGCATATATGAATTAACTAAGGACATAATTTTCCTTAAAAGTTGCCATACAGTTTTTCTAGCCAAAACCATCAGCAGGCTGAGTTCTTAGGTTTGCTTAGAACCTTGTTGTTGCTGCTGCTGCTGAGTCGCTTCAGTCGTGTCCGATTCTGTGCGACCCCACAGACGGCAGCCCACCAGGCTCCTCTGTCCCTGGGATTCTCCAGGCAAGAATACTGGAGTGGGTTGCCATTTCCTTCTTCAAGAACATTGTTACTAGTCATAATAACAGCTAAGAGTCACTGAGTACTTTTGTAAGATCAGGCCACTGTGCTGATAAGCCTCAAAGATTCTCTGATTTAATCCCGCTTACAGCCCTGTGAGCAAACTGATGCACAGCAAGATTAAGTAACTTCATTAAGTGGGATTTAAACCACTTGAGGTCTCTGAATCCAGAATTCCATCATTGCCTTTTGGGTTTCCAGCAGCTTTACTAATATATTCCCTTGTGTTCCTAAGCTAGGGGCTTCCCCAGTGGCTTAGCAAGTAAAGAATCTGCCTGCAAGGCAGTAGATTCAGAAGATGCAGGTTCGATCTCTTGGTTGGGAAGACCTGCCATTTCCTGGAGAAGGAAATGGCAACCCACTCCAGTATTCTTGCCTGGAAAATCCCATGGACAGAGGAGCCTGGCGGGTTACAGTCAATAGGGTCCCTAGAGTCAAACATGACTGAGCACGCAAGCTGGGGGCATAAACATTTTCCTAGGCTATCTCATCCTGCTGTTGCCAGGACCTAGATAAGGGCAAAAGGGACTCCAAGATCAAACTATTATGTCTAAGAAAGCCTTTGGCAGAGGGTCAATACTCACTCATTCAGGAAGAACTCAACAGTGTTTACCAAATGAATGAATCCAGTTGGGAATTTGGTTAAAAAAAAATGACTTTTAATACCCATTTAAGAATTTAAAAAGAAAGGGACTGTTTACAAATCTCTCATTAAGGGCTCCTATGGAAGCCTGTGTATTCCATTTTGATGCTTCAGAAGAGAGAAATCACAGAGAAAACTGTGGAGGGTGTGGGGAGGAGGATTATTCTATCAGAAAAGCGGGACAAGGTGCAGCCCCAAGTCCTGAATCTCTTTGGATCTACACTTCCAACCTAAATCTAAAATGGACAGTCAGAGGGCCCAAGGGAAGAGGAGACAGTAAAATTTGAGGAGATCCTCAGGGTGGTTCCTGCAAAGTTTGCATCAACACTGAATCCTCACTCTACAATACTCTGGTTGCGACTTCCCTGGTGGTCCCAGGCCTTCCCGTGAAGGCTGCTTGGGTAAGATTGGGTTAGATGAGGGAAGTAAGATCCCACCTGCCCTGGGAAACCCAGCCCACCAGGCCACAGCTGCCCAGCCCAGGAGCCGGGGTGCCCGTGCTCTGCTACAAGAGAAGCACCCCCCCACAACATCAAGAAGACTAGGGTAACTAGAGACAAGCACCCACGGCCGACAACCAGAGAAAGACGTGCACTTGGCAGAAACAAAGAATCTAAAATGAGGTTTTAAAACTGTAAAACTCTCAGGTCTTGGAGACAGAGGCTCTGCAAATCACCAGTCCACTTTGGTGACCTGCCAGGAGAGGGTCTACAGTCTGCACTGCTGAAAGCAGAGCTTCGCGTCGGATTGGTCACGGTGCCAAGCCAGCAGGCGGCCTTCCTCCAGGAACTGAGCAGGGCAGACTAAGAGCCTTCCACCAGCCCCTCGCCTGGATCCAGGCAGCTCCCCAGTCAATCCGCCACTTTCTTCTGTGACTCCAGCTGCAGAGTCAGGAATCTGACTGGATTTTGAATCCTGGTTAAGGCTGCAATGCTGGAGGGCCAGGTTCCCGCACTGCCTGCGCCAAGACTGATGACCAGGCCGCAGGCGCGGTCAGGACCTAGACCAGGATGGAGGCGAGGCCAGGGGCGGAGGCCAGCAGATGGGCATGACAAGGGGAGGTACCAAAGGCCGCGGGGCAGGAAGGGGCATGTATGTTGCCACTGCCAGTGGACTTTGCCAGTCCTGCCATCTGCCGCAGCCGGTTCCTAACCACATTCAAACAACACCTGCAGACCAGGGCTTCCCTGGTCTCTCCTGCTCCTCACACCAGACTCAGACTAGGGGACAGAGGAGGCGACCTTTTCAGGGCAAGATTTAGGAGGAACGACTGAGGTGGATCCTTAGCTTTCCTAGTCTTCAACTACCAAAAGAGGGGCTTGGTGCTTGGAATCGATAATGAATTACACACGGCTCGTCATGGCTAGGAGTGCAGCCAGAAACTCTTCTGCCCTTCGAGTCACTGGTGAGTTGGGGTGCAGCTCTCTGCTAGAAGGGAGGGGTCCTTGCAGAGCTGCTCCAGGTCTGAAGCCGGCTCTACGCAGACTTGGGACAGGCACTGCCCGCGCTCTCAGAGAACTCAGCTGGAACTGGCGCGAGGGCAGTGAATCTGCAACAGAGAGAGGCCAGGCCGCGGGCCTGGTTAGAGACCAGGGGGCTCTCCTGGGCGCAGGGGTCAGGGTTCAGCACAGCCTGCAGGCACGTGCAGAGTGGGAGGGCGGGGACACAGGACAGAAGGGGGTGTGGGAGCCTGGCAGGCAGGGAGGGCCTAGTGGAGGAGGGTTTTCTGTTACTGTGGCCTCTGCTTTGGCCGGATGATCAGTTGGCCTTCTCAGTGGCACGTGTTGATTCCTCAATTCCTCCACTACTGAGGTCAGTCCAGACAAAGTCATCTTCTATGTTTCTTTCAGACTAGCATTCTTTCACTAGACATCATTACACTGTAAAGTTTTATTGACTTTAATGAAACATACTGACCATCTCGGTTTACAAAACACATGTTTCTTACTCTCTCCCCTTTGTTGAAGGTGAGAAACTGGGCAAGGCACTGAAATCTGTCCTCTGCTTGGCAACTGGGGCAAACCCCAGCATGCTCCCTTTCAAGACTGCGGTTATCACTGCAGAAAATGGAAACCCATCCAATTTAATGAACAGATGATGAAGAGAGCACTGCAGTATTCTCAGAGTGCTGGGTACTGATCAGTAGTTCAGCCGCTAAGTCATGTCAACTCTTTACGACCCCATGGGGTGCAGCTTGCCTGGCTTCCCTCTCCTTCACTACCTCCCAGAGTTTGCTTAAACTCATGTCCACTGAGTCAGTGATGCTATCCAGCCATCTCATCCTCTGTCGCCACCTTCTCTTCCTGCCCTCAATCTGATCAGTAGATAATTTAACTTAGTTGGTTCATTTTCATGAGCAATATTCTGCAGCCAGCTAATAAATGACTATGTCGTTTTTTAACTGGATATTCAACAGTTAGGAAGGTTTGGGGGAAGAGTTGTTCAAGAAATATTAAGAGCAGGAATGATACTGACTGCTTAACACTCCTCAGTGCCTGCTTTTCAACCTTAAAAGGAGTCACCTGGAGAAGGAGAAGTTTTCAAAAGGAGGTACCATTTGAGCTGAGACTGAAAAGAAAGAAAGACAGAAAGAAGATAAACTAGGAGAAGAATCAGGGGAGAAGAGAAGAGGAAAAAGATGATCCAGAAAACACTTTAGGGCCTAGGGAATTTTTCACTAATTATACTCCTATTCTAACAGGCAGCTATGGAAACACACTGCCCACAATTTAGATGTGTTTAACTTCATAAAGGAAACAGAACAAATATTACAAGGCTTTCTTTAGCTGGTCTTCTTCCAGTGATGAAGAGTAACTTACAGAATGTCTATTAATTATACTTTATCAGAGTCTGTTTCCTCTGTGATTGAAGGATTAATACACACTGGGAACATAACAACAGTATTGTACATAATATATATCTAGGCTTTTCTTTCTGTGATGCAAACAACTTACTGAACCCAAACTTCTAGGTATCCTACAAAAATCTCCCTAAGAAAAACAAAAAATCATATACACAGTGAATTCTCTAACGTAAAAGAAAAAGTAGAGGCTTTGCAATAAGAAAGCAGTAGATTCAAGTCTCAACTCATTAAACCACCAGCTGATGAACTTTATGTGGATTTCTTAATCATTAAGTTTGTTGCCTTATGTTTTAAGTAAGATATTAATATCAGCAAAAAGCATTTAAGGATTTTTAAACTGAATGTATAAAGTCCCTGGTATGAAGCCACCTGAAGAAGGAAATGGCAGCACACTTCAGTATTCTTGCCTGTGAAATCCCATGGACAAAGAAACCTGACAGGCTACAGTCCATGGAGTCGCAAGAGTCAGACACAACTTAGCAAGAAAACCACCACCACCATAAAACTACCACATGGTTTCTGTCTACTACTATTATGATTTTCACTACTGTCAATTTTTAAATGCATTTTATGCTTAGAATCCCAGAGCTGTTATCCTGGCTAAAACAGTTACAAGTAAAATTGCATAATCCGCCCACCATCCATTATGCACCCAGTCAAGGGCAGATGGACATATGCGTCACATGTGGCAGCCAACAAGGTCTCTGTAAGGTAAGAGTTGGGCGGAAGGGCACCCATGGAAAGAATCTAACATGTGCACCCATATTGCCATCTCTCCCTTAACCACAGAGCAGCATGTCTTATGGGATAGCAAGTCTTCACCTAAATCATAAGTGGAACTTGAAGACATTCACCAACATGATTCCTCTTAAACAGAGAGCCCAGAGCTCTGAGTCCTTAGGACAACGTTTCCTGCAGCTTAGTGAGCTCCGATCAGTTTCATGTGGCTCAGAGATGCAGGCTAATTTGAGTTAGGCTGTGGTTATATTCGTATGACTTTTAAATTCTTCGAGGGTGTGTCGTGACCCTCCTGAGATGAGGCCTCATCCCTTTGCATGTCTGCTGCTGTCATCGTCTGTACCAGTGGCCTCCTGCACCCCATCTCCCTCTCGGCCACGCTTCTACAGATCTGAGGATGCGTCTGCGGCTGTGGCTGACTTCTCTCCTGGGCTGGCGTCTTCTCTCTCTGTCTCCCTCTCGGCCACGCTTCTCCAGATCTAAGGATGCATCTGTGGCTGTGGTTGACTTCTCCCCTGGGCTGGCGTCTTCTCTGTCTCCCTCTCAGCCCTGCTTCTCCAGATCTGAGGATGCGTCTGTGGCTGTGGCTGACTTCTCCCCTGGGCTGGCATCTTCTCTCTCTGTCTCCCTCTCGGCCGCGCTTCTCCAAATCTGAGGATGCATCTGTGGCTGTGGCTGACTTCTCCCCTGGGCTGGTGTCTTCTCTGTCTCTCTGTCTCCCTCTCGGCCACGCCTCTCCAGATCTAAGGATGCATCTGTGGCTGTGGCTGACTTCTCTCCTGGGCTGGTGTCTTCTCTGTCTGTCTTTCATTCTTTCTGTTTGTCTCCCTCTCTCTCTGCCTCGCTCCTGGGTTTCAGGAAGTCCAAAGTGGTAACCATCGCTAGGTATTCCCCAAACAAGAGACTGCACATACAGTTCTCAGTTTCATCTATTTCTTTTCTTTTTCATGAATAATTAGTTCTGGATAAAACTCTAATTCAGTCTTTACCTCTAGATTAAAGCCTGACTCTTGTTTATATCAAGCCTGAGTAGCTTTTTGCTCCTTTTTTATGTAAATGTGAAAGACATAATCTGGTGAGTTTCAATGAATTTTAGTTAAATTATTATTATTACAGAATAATATATTAAAGTAATAAGACTTTACATTTTCCCCCTCTTTTTGGACTTAATGAGAAAAAAATAAAAGGATTAGCTGTTGTTTGAGTCTTTTTCTTGAAAACAAACATTTGTGATGCCCCAGAATAGTAGGAGAAAAAGTTCTTTTCAGTGAAATTCTTTTCTTAGGAAGGTATACTGCAAGCCTTTTTTTTCCCCTAGAAAGATGCACAAGAAAGTTTCTTCTTTGTCCGTCTCAATATTTGTCATATCGAAGAGGAAGACGGCATAGGTGGCCAAATACACCAGTAACTCATTGGCTTATCACCATACTGCTACCAAGATCTCCTGGGAATCTGCTTTAATCTTTCTTCCATTTTGTTCTCCAGGAAGATATTATTTTAGATGCCCATGTCTCAGATAATAAACAGCCCTCCCTCCTCATTTAGGATACTGGACTTTCTCAGGTCCCTCATCAACATGAGAAACGTTTGTGATGAGGTTTTTCATCTGACACCTGGATAATACAAAAGCCGCCCTAGTGACTCATTTGGTCCCTGGAGGTCCTGTGTGCTTCCCAGGCAGCTCAGTGGTAAAGAATCTGCCTGCCAGTTAAAGAGATGCAGGTTTGATCCTTGCGTCGGGAAGATCCCCTGGAGCAGGAAATGGCAACCTTGCCTAGAAAATCCCATGGGCAGATGAGCCTGGCAGGCTACAGTCCATGGAGTCACAAAAGTCAGATACGACTTAATTACTACACAACAACAATAATAACAAAGGAGGTCCTGTAAATCCTGAATCAGTTAGAAACTTTTCAGAGAAGGACACTGTTTTTGTCTTAAAATGCCAAAAGCTCTTAAGGAATAGTGAATGGATCATCTGAGGCCATATCAGGAAACTAAAGTCAGATCTTCTGTCTCAATGGATAATGGCCATGCTGTTTATCAAGAGCTCTGGGTTGTTAAAATGATACAGAGGAGACTCTTGACCTGGGGACTGTGAAACATCCCAGGGCAGGGAAGGACAGTTCTATGAGTGCTAAGTTGCTTCAGTTGTGTCCAACTCCTTGCCAACCCATGGACATAGCCTGCCAGGCTCCTCTGTCCACAGGATTCTCCAGGCAAGAATACTGGAGTATTCTTGGGCATGGGTTGCCATGCCCTTCACCAGGGCATCTTCCCCACCCAGGTATCAAACCAGCATCTCCTGTATCTCCTGCATTGGCAGGTGGGTTCTTTACCACTAGGGCCACCTGGGAAGCCCATGTTTCTGGGACTTCTGCAAACTTAGTCATCATGGTGGACTAGCACTTCCATAAGGGTAAAAACGATACCATTATTCTCATCACTTTATCTCCATCCTTTACACAGGTGTGGCTTCTAGCAAATATTTTAAATTTTTACAAATAAGGAATAAGTGAATTTTAGGAGCCAAATCAGTTATGTTTTGTTTTTCAACCTAGAACACAGGTTGGCAAACTATGGCTTGACAGCGAAACCAGCTCTTGTCTGATCCTGTAAGTAGAGCGTTACTGGAATTCAGCCACACCATCAGCTTACACACTGTCTATGGCTGCATTCTCACCATGGAAGCAGAGATGAGTAGTGGCAACACAGACACTGGGGCCACAGAACATGTCCCATCTGGCATTGGGAAAACTTCCCAATGCCTACTCTAGAATACTAGTGAGCTCAAACTTAAAAAAAAAAAAAAAGTCGTGGGGGTTTCTATGACTGGAAATCATACTCTCCAAGCTAACCTGTGCCTCTTTTGTTAGGTGTTTGAAATGATCGTTAATCCTGGAGATAATATCCTCATAAATGAACATAATTATTCAGGAACAATTCATGCCGTGAGTACACATTCTTACAAAAGGCTACTCTCTCTCTTATAATAAATAAGGAGAAAACACCACAACTTTAGAATTATCTGTCCACTGAAAAATAAAATAGCATATTTCTTCTGTAACAGAATCTTTAGCACATGCAAAATATGTCAAATGTATACACCCTCTATGTATATACGTCTTTGACAGTCTAAATGTAGAGGTGCTAAAATTGGATTGTACAAAATCATGTCCAGATTTCTTATTATTTCACTTGAAATGTGACAATTGACAAAGACTTTTTTTATTACCATCTGTATTCCCACAAGTCAGTGTATAAGCATATGTCAGTATAGCTGAAAACTAATATGTTAAGTCTAGTACTCTCACATCCGGTGTTAACTGATGGCTCCTAATATCCAGAGTAAGGAGGCAGATCATCTGCTCTGCAGGGCCCTGGTCAGGACACAGCACTGTCTGGGGCACAATACTTTTGAGTCGATGTAAACACAGACTGGAGCACAGTCAGAGAGAAGCAAAGAGTGAACAACAAATTGGAAACACACAATGAATGGTTTTAGGAACTACTCTATTTCCCGGAAAGAGAAGACTCCATAGGGACAAGACGATTGTCCTCAACTACATTAAAGTTAGCCATGTCACAGAGGAGTTAGCTTTGTCTGTGCACGTCCTTAGGTTGACGTAACTGGAACCAAAGGGTGGAAACTACAGGGAAGCAATGTCCTGTCAGTGTAACTTTCTAACCACAGCCTTACCAGCCCTCTGAGGAGGAGAGCAGGCCCATCACTGCAGGCGCTCAAAGTAACTCATGGCCACCTCACACAGATGCTAGCAAAGTAATTCCAGCTTAGACTAGGTGACTTAATGAGATGATGCTTATGTTTTACTGATCTTATTTTCATGGATTATCTTTTTTCTAATTTAATATTGTCTTTGTAAAAATGAATATGTATAAAGCAATTAGCTTATCTTGATGAAAGGCATATTTCCTCAACACTCCTAAGTAGAGGTAAAATTATTTATAAACACTGCTTTTCTAATGAACAAACTGAAACGGAAATTAAGAAAACAATTCCATTTATAATAGCACCCAAAAGAATAAAATATCTGTAAATAAATCTAACAAAATAGGTGAAAGACTTCCACATTAACAGCTATAAAACATTGATGAAAGAGATTAGAGAAGACTCCCATAAACAGAAAGCCATCACCTTCTCTTGGATTGGAAGACTTAATACCATTCAGATGTTGATATTACCAAAGCTAAACACACATTCCACACAGTCCCTATCAAAATTCCAATGGGTCTTTTTGCAAAACAGAAAAGCCAATCCTCAAATTCATATGGGATTGGAAGATGTCTAAACAGCCAAAATATTCCCGAAAAAGACCAAAGTTAGTGGACCCATGGTTCCCAATTTCAAACCAACTGCAAAGCTATAGTAATCAAAATCAGGTGGTACTGGCATAAGTATAGACAGATAGTCCAATGAAATAGAACTGAGAATCCAGAAATAAACCCTACAGCTGTGGCCAATTGATTTTGACATGGGTACAACTCAATAGGGAAAAAAAAATCTCTTCAATGAATTGTGCAGGAATAACTGGATTTCCATATACAAAAGAAAGAGATCAGAACTTTACCTCACCCTATATAAAAATGTAACTCAAAACGGATAAAACACTTAAATATAAGAGCTAAAACTATAAATTCTTAGGAGAAAGCATAATGGCAAATCTTCTCGACTTTGGATTTGGCACTAAGACATAACAACAAAAATACAAGCAACAACAACATAAATATAGATGAACTGGACTTCATCAAAAATTAAAATATTTTCAGCATCAAAGGACATTATGAAAAAAGTGAAAAGACAGCCAAGAGAGTAGGCAAAAACACCTGCAAATCATATATATGATAGGAGCTCAATATCCAGAGTCTATAAAGACCTCCTACAACCTAATAACAAAAGACAAAGAAATTAATTTAAAAATAGACAAAGTACTTGAATAGACATTTCTCCAAGGAAGATATATAAATGGCCAATAAATACATGAAAAGATGCTCAATGTCACTAGTCAATAGAGGAAGGAAAGTCAAAACCACAATGAGATACTACTTCACACCAACCAGGATGGCTATTATATTTTTTAATGGAACATAGCAAGTAACAGAAACTGCTGGTGAAAATGTACATTGCTGGTTAAAATGCAAAATGGTGTAGCCTGTAAACTGGTGTAAACTGTAAAAAACTGTTTATCAGTGCCTCAAAATTTTACTCCTAGTATATACCGAAAAAAACTGAAAAACTGGGGTTAAACAGAAATGTAAATGTTCATAGTAGCAATATAATAGCCAAAATATGGGTGCTGCCCAAGTGTACATCCGTGGATGAATAAATGTGGTCTATCCATACAATGGAATATTATTCATCCAGAAAAAGGAAGGAGGTTCTGATACCTCCTACAACATGGATAAACCTTGAAAACATTATCCCAAGTGAAAGAAGCCAGACACTAAAGGACAAACACTGTGTGATTCCGCTTATATGAAATATCTGAAATAGGCAAATTCACAGAGACTGAAAATTGATTACAGGTTACAGGAACCAGGGAGAGGTGAGGGAGGTGGAAATGGGGGGTTCTTGCTTAATGGGTACAAGGGGTCTATTTGTAGTGATGATAAGATTTGGAAAAATAATAATGGATATACACATTGTGACTGTAGTTAATACCACTGAATCCCTCACCTTAAAATGGCAAATTTTTATTATTTATGTATTTGGTCATAATTTTAAAAACTAAGTTAAAATAATTGCCTTTTCTTAGTGAGTGGATACTCCTTAGGCATAAGATTACACAATGCCTATAAATATAAAACTTGTGTCTATGTAAATTGCTCACGTGCACACACAGAGAACAATGCCAGGCTGTGAGGGAATATGCTGATGGTCCGTATTGTTTATTTCATGATCCAATATTGACTTCTTGCATTCATGTTTGGTGGCTCAGACTGTAAAGAATCTGTCTGCAATGCAGGAGATCTGGGTTTGGTCCCTGGATCGGGGAGATCCCCTGGAGAAGGGAATGGTAATCCACTCCAGTATTCTTGCAGAGGAGCCTGATGGGCTACAGTCCATGGAGTCACAAAGAGTCAGACACAACTGAGCACAACAACAGCAACAAATTATACAATCTAACCTGACCCCAAGCTTAAGACAAGTTTAACATGAATAAAGACTGAGCAGCTAACACTTTCACTCTCATACATCATCTGATTTTTAAGTCTACGGCCTTTTAAGTTTACCATGGTGCAGTCTGGATAACTCCCATTTAGTGAATAATTTTACATTTGACTGCTAAGAAAGTGTTTGCTTATCCTCTGTAAAAAGTTTTTTCTGAGACCCTCACTCAATTATTGTTATTTTTAAATTTTTATTGAAATATAGTCTATTTTCAATGTTGTCTTAGTTTCAGATATACAGCAAAGCAATTCAGTTATATATATAAATATTTTATAGGGCTTCCCTGGTGGCTTAGAGGGTAAAGCATCTGCCTGCAATGAGGGAGACCAGGTTCAATCTCTGAGTCAGGAAGATCCCCTGGAGAAGGAAATGGCAACCCACTCCAGTACTCTTGCCTAGAAAACCCCATGGACGGAGGAGCCTGGGAGGCTGCAGTCCATGGGGTCGCAAGCTTTCAGATTATTTTCCACTATAGGTCATTACAAGGGGTTCAATATATTTACCTGTGCTATAAGTTCTTGTGGGTTACCTATTTTATATATAGTAGTGTGTATATTTTAATCCCAAACTCCTAATTTATTTCTCCCCTCCTCTTTCCCTTTAGTTTGTTTTCTATGTCTGTGATATCTATTTCCTTTGTAAATATGTTCCTTTGTATAATGTTTTAGATTCCATGCATAAATAATATCAAGATATTTCTCTTTCATCATCTGACTTACTTCATATGATAAACTGTAGGTCCATGCATGTTGCTGAATATGGCATTATTTCATTCTTTTTCATGGCTCAGTAATATTCCATTGTGTGTGTGTATACCACATCTGTGGGTGGTACTAGCGGTAAAGAACCCGGCTGCCAATGCAGGAGATGTAAGAGACACGGGTTCAGTCCCTGGGTTGGGGAGATTCCCTGGAGGAAGGCATGGCAACCCACTCCAGTATTCTTGCCTGGAGAATCCCCATGGAGAGAGGAGGCTGGCAGGCTACAGTCCATAGGGTCACAAAGAGTCAGACATGACTGAAGCGACTTAGCACACACCCATGCACCACACCTATATCCATTCATCTGTCGATAGACTTTTAGGTTGCTTCCATGTCTTGCTATTGTAAATAGTGCTGCAAAGAACATTAGGTGCCTGTATCTTTTCAAATTATGCTTTTCTTCAGATATATGTCCAGGAATGGGATTGCTGGAACATGTGATACTCTTGTTTTCAATTTTTTAAGGAATCTTCACACTGTTCTTCAGAGTGGCAATACCAATTTACTTGCTCCCCAACAGTATAGGAGGGTTCCCTTTCTCCATACCCTTTCCAGCATTTGTTATTTGTAGACTTTTCAGTCATAGCTATTCTGACAGGTGTGGCTGTCACTGCAGTTTTCATTTGCATTTCTCTAATAATTAGTGATGTTGAGCATCCTTTCATGTGACTGTTGGCCATCTGCATGTCTTCTTTGGAGAAATGTATACTTAGATCTGGGCTTCCCTGGTAGCTCAGCTGCTAAAGAATCCACCTGCAATGCAGGGGACCCCAATTCAATTCCTGTGTCGGGAAGATCCCCTGGAGAAGGGATAGGCTACCCGCTCAAGAATTCTTGGGCTTCCCTGTTGGCTCCATCAGTAAAGAATCTGCCTGCAATGTGGGAGACCTGGGTTCGACCCCTGGGTTGGGAAGATCCCCGGAGGAGGGCATGGCAACCCACTTTAATATTTTTGCCTGGAGAGTCCCCATGGACAGAGCAGCCTGGCAGGCTGCAGTTCATGGGGTCGCAAACAGTCAGAGACGACTGAGCAACTAAGCAGATGACAGCACATATTTAGAGGTCCTGCCCAACGCAGGACTGGGTTGTTTGCTTTTTGATATTGAGCTGTATGAGCTATCTGTATATTTTGGAAATTATTCCCATATCGGTTCCATTGTTTGCAAATAGGTTCTCCCAGTCCCTACTGTCTTAGCATTTGTTGATGGCTTCCTCTGCTTGTTATTTATAAGTCCCAATTTTTTCATTAAATGCTCATCCATGAACATAAAAAAAAAAAAAAAGAAACACAAGATTTTGATACAATTCTGTCTTGAAAAAAAAAAAAAAAAACTCTGTCTATAAGCAAGGCCACTACTTTCAACTTCAGTCTCTGCAATCAGTACAATATAGATATACTTTCACACCCCTTGGGGAGCCACAGCCCTGATGCTCCTTGGTGACCCAGCACCAGCCTGGCCCCCCGACCCCTCTCCTGAGACCACCCTGAAACCCCCAAAGTGCAGAGCTATGCTGGCATGGCAGGGGGTCGCCACAACCCCACTCCACCCGGCTCTGTGTCTGTTGCTCCCACGCTACACCGCTTGTCCAATATTTTGAGTATCACCTCTGCTTATAACTATGTCATGTATTAGCATCACAGATGCTTTCTATGATTGATTTACTTGTTCAAAAAACATTCCTTAACAAACACCTATTTTATGAACCAGTTCTAATCATAATCATGAAGATAATGCAGTGTGGGCATAGAGCTGAGGGCAGGTTTGTGTTTAAGGGTGTAAATGGTAACACTCTCCTTAGTGTAAGAACCCTTGGCCCTGATATTTTGTAATCAGGTCTCAATCTCGGACTTGCTTTTCTCTGTGTATTTGACAGCTGCAACCCCTGGGCTGCAACATGATTAATGTTTCCAGTGATGAGCACGGGATTATTCCAGACTCCCTCAGAGAAATACTTTCCAAATGGAAACCAGAAGATTCAAAGGACCCTGAGAAAAACACCCCCAAATTTCTTTACACTGTCCCAAATGGCAACAACCCTGCTGGGAACTCCTTAACAGCTGAGCGCAAAAGGGAAATCTATAAGGTATTTTCAGAGAAGGTTTACCTGGCTGTGTTCTTGTTTCCTTCTGACTCTTTAGAAGAGTGCTCCCAAATTCCTTCTCTGGTTAGCCTCTTCCTCTCAAGAGATATGATTTTTAATAAAAAGAAGTCATCAATGTCAATGGTCCCAATAAATTTAAACACAAGAATTTAAATACAAGAAATTACTACACTCTTGTTGACTATGATATATTCCTTTCCTCTGACATGTCCATTGAAAGAAATGTTACTGGTGTGATGTTAAACTCTATGAGGTTATTTAATAATTGAATTCTATTTGATTTTCATTATTTTATGTTTGAATTTTCAACCTGTCTCTTCCCTTTCCTACTTCCTGTCATTTCAGGTTACAAAGAAATTCCTTAAAAATAGAAGGCAGACTTCTTTTGAAGTCTCTTCTAGATGGCTGACCATGATCCTTAAGATTGTCACTATAAACATTACCCTAAGGATCACTTATTAAGCTACACAGAAATGAGTACCAAGAACTGTGATTACAATCGATTTTCACCTTAGAAAGCTCTTAAAAAATAAATATGCTCCTTTAACCTTTTATTAGCTCACAAGAAAATATGACTTCCTCATTATAGATGATGACCCTTACTATTTCAAGCACTTCAACAAGGTAAGTGACAGTGTCAACTCAGCCCACAATTAGAAGATGAGGCGTTATTGCAACAAAAAGAATAAAATACTTAGGAGTGTATCTACCTAAAGAAACAAAAGACCTATACATAGAAAACTATAAAACACTGATGAAAGAAATCAAAGAGGACACAAACAGATGGAGAAACATACCGTGTTCATGGACTGGAAGAATCAATATTGCCAAGATGGCTATTCTACCCAAAACAATCTATAGATTCAACGCAATCCCTATCAAGCTACCAATGGTATTTTTCACAGAACTAGAACAAATAATTTCACAATTTGTATGGAAATACAAAAAACCTCGAATAGCCAAAGTAATCTTGAGAAAGAAGAATGGAACTGGAGGAATCAACTTGCCTGACTTCAGACTCTACTACAAAGCCACAGTCATCAAGACAGTATGGTACTGGCACAAAGACAGAAATATAGATCAATGGAACAGAATAGAAAGCCCAGAGATAAATCCATGCACCTATGGACACCTTATCTTCGACAAACGAGGCAAAGATATACAATGGAAAAAAGACAACCTCTTTAACAAGTGGTGCTGGGAAAACGGGTCAACCACTTGTAAAAGAATGAAACTAGAACACTTTCTAACACCATACACAAAAATAAACTCAAAATGGATGAAAGATCTAAATGTAAGACCAGAAACTATAAGACTCCTAGAGGAGAACATAGGCAAAACACTCTCCGACATGAATCACAGCAGGATCCTCTATGACCCCCCTCCAAGAATATTGGAAATAAAAGCAAAAATAAACAGATGGGACCTAATGAAACTTAAAAGCTTTTGCACTACAAAGGAAACTATAAGCAAGGTGAAAAGACAGCCCTCAGATTGGGAGAAAATAATAGCAAACGAAGCAACAGACAAAGGATTAATCTCAAAAATATACAAGCAACTCCTGAAGCTCAATTCCAGAAAAATAAATGACCCAATCAAAAAATGGGCCAAAGAACTAAACAGACATTTCTCCAAAGAAGACATACAGATGGCTAACAAACACATGAAAAGATGCTCAACATCACTCATTATTAGAGAAATGCAAATCAAAACCCCAATGAGGTACCATTACACGCCAGTCAGGATGGCTGCTATCCAAAAGTCTACAAGCAATAAATGCTGGAGAGGGTGTGGAGAAAAGGGAACCCTCTTACACTGTTGGTGGGAATGCAAACTAGTACAACCACTATGGAAAACAGTGTGGAGATTTCTTAAAAAATTGGAAATAGAACTGCCATATGACCCAGCAATCCCACTTCTGGGCATACACACTGAGGAAACCAGATCTGAAAGAGACACGTGCACCCCAATGTTCATCGCAGCACTGTTTATAATAGCTAGGACATGAAAGCAACCTAGATGCCCATCAGCGGACAAATGGATAAGGAAGCTGTGGTACATATACACCATGGAATATTACTCAGCCGTTAAAAAGAATTCATTTGAATCAGTTCTAATGAGATGGATGAAACTGGAGCCCATTATACAGAGTGAAGTAAGCCAGAAAGAACATTACAGCATACTAACACATATATATGGAATTTAGAAAGATGGTAACGACAACCCTATATGCAAAACAGAAAAAGAGACACAGATGTACAGAACAGACTTTTGGACTCTGTGGGAGAAGGCGAGGGTGGGATGTTTCGAGAGAACAGCATGTATATTATCTATAGTGAAACAGATCACCAGCCCAGGTGGGATGCATGAGACAAGTGCTCGGGCCTGGTGCACTGGGAAGACCCAGAGGAATCGGGTGGAGAGGGAGGTGGGAGGGGGGATCGGGATGGGGAATACATGTAACTCTACGGCTGATTCATGTCAATGTATGACAAAACCCACTGCAACGTTGTGAAGTAATTAGCCTCCAACTAATAAAAATAAATGAAAAAAAATAAATTAAAAAAAAAAAATAGAAGATGAGGTGTTGTTAATGCACCTGATTGGATTTTAGCCTGGCTGCTGATAGGTTCATCTGTGGTATTACCGCTTATTCCAGAAATTTCCTACCTTTAGAACAGTACCTGGCTCTCTGTGCAAGCACATGGAAAAACTCATGAGTCAAAGTGAGGGTCATCTTGACTCCAAATCCAGATGGTAGCTCCTTAAAACATTGCACCAGGGATGTGGAGTGGGTGTCTCCTGGGGTGTCAGCCTCAGTCTCTCAGGGGTGGCTGATGGGCAGGAGGACTTGGGAGCTGTCTTCAGAGAGAAGGCGGAGGGCTGTGCTCAGTCAGTGATGTAACTGTGAGAGGAGGGCGTTCCTAGCATCATGCTCCCTGCCTGCCATCCCTGTCACGTAGGGAAGGAACTCACCTGCACAACAAAGGACTTCTAGATCCGTCCCCACTGTCCATGTGCACCACTGTCCCCAAGCATTGTTCCCTAGGAGACAACAGTAATGGTACAGACTCCAATGCCTGGTTCCTCAAAATCTAATAACTAGAATTGCTCTCAGGGCTGCAGAGAACAGACACATGGGTTCAGTCCCCACTACAAATCTACTGAAAAGAAACACAACTCTTGGCTTTTTACCTATTTACCTGACTATCAGGCCTGCCTGCCACCCACCCTAAACACAACCATGGCCTCCTTCCCTGTGGGCATTTACTTTGGAATAAATTTGGAAGTTTCAGCATTGCATATTGACTACCTGGCTCATCTTCGTTTGCACATTCTTTGTGTTTCTAGTTGTTCTAAAGGTCAGCATTTTCTCTCTGAACAGCCCTGAATGCTCACAGCCTCTTTCCTTTCCGACTATTCCAAACTAGTTTTTCTTAAATCCTTCTTCTAAATCTGTCCGTCCTAGATCTCAACCCTTTGGACAAGAAGGTTTTGTGTGAGGTTTCCCTAAAATCCTAGGAGTGGCATCATGAACAAGTGGGAGATGTGTGTTTGGCAGGGAAGCTGTGCAGATCGGCAGGTACAAATAGAAGTACATGCATCTGGTTCTTACTCCATTTCATAGGGCTGAGATGAAGACAAGGGAAAGGATGTTTGTGCTTCTGTTCTCCAAATCCTTTCCTCCCTACTCTGCACAAAGTAGGGATACAGACTCTAACAGACATAAATACTGTATTTATCTTCCATTTCAAGCCCTGGGCACCAACATTTCTCTCCATGGATGTGGATGGGAGTATCATCTGAGCTGACTCTTTTTCTAAAGTCCTGTCCTCGGGGTAAGGCCCTGGCTCTGCCTTCAGGCTGCAGATAAAGGTGACAGGGGCTGCCCCTCAGCATCTTTTAGTACAAAAAGTGCTTCTCATTTAAGGTGCTTGTGTTCCACTCACCTTAGCACATAGTTTGATTATTACTATTAACAGGTTTTTATCCCAATCCATCCCCAAGGGTGAAAATCTCTGACCATTAAGCTATAATAGCTGTAGGAGGACTACTGAGGTTTTTGGGTACATGTACAAAAGAACACTTTTAGAAATACCTGATCAGATATGCATTCCATTTTAAGTATACAATTACATTTATATGTGTATTCTAAATAAGAAATCATTTAACTAGAAGGTTTAACTTTCCAGGTCCCTTCATCCCCAGGTCAAAACTTTCCTCACCATGAAATCAGTAACATAGTATTAATTGATGATGCATGATTGGTAGTGTGCCTTTTTTCTCTTTGTGCAGGTTGAGAATTGGGTTTATAACTGGTCCAAAGCCCTTGATCGAGAGAATTGTTCTATACACTGAAGTTTCAACAATGCACACTAGCACTTTCACCCAGGTAAGGACAATTTGTGGCTTTCCCAGACGGTCAGACCGTAAAGAAACTGCCCGCAATGTAGGAGACCTGGGTTTGATCCCTGGGTCGGGAAGATCCCCTGGAGAAGGGAATGGCAACCCATTCTCCCCTGAAGAATTCAATGGACAGAGGAGCCTGGAAGGCTACAGTTCGTAGGGTCACAAAGAGTCAGACACCACTTAACTAACAGTGACAATTTAGGAAATAGGAGTTTCTTGAATCAGATCATAAAGGAAACAGATGTGGACAAATAAGACAGAGGGAAGGTGGCAGGGAGAAAAGTCACTGATTGCAACTCTAGTTCCCTATGGGCTGAATTAAGAGACCAGATACCACAGATGTTTGCTCTAAGAGGCAAAAGAGATTTGAATAGACCTGAGCTGTTCACAGTGGAGACCAAGTCCCTTGAAAGTCAAAGATCTTATTCATCTTGTGTTCTGGCATCCAGCCCAGGAACCCCATAAAAACTATGTTGGACACAACAGGACGGAAGAGGTTTGGTGAAGTAACACACTGTTAGCTTCATTGTCCTAGAGTCTGACAGCAAGGGTTCCAAACATGGCAGTGGCCAGGTGTCTACCTTCATTGCCCACGTGCTAATCTCCCTATGGACACTGATTGGAATGCATGTCAATTAAAAGATGGTAAAATTTTTTGGAGGGAATGTACAAATTTCTTCACAAGCTTTGAAATATCACTGGACCCATCCCTAAGGCAACCTTGGGAATCAGACCTTAATGACAGAACCGCTACATAAGAAGGCAAAAGGGGTCATTTATGTAGAATGGACATTTGTTTCATATTATATTTGATAGGTCAAAATATTTGTTCAGGCTTTTCTGTAAGATGTCATGAAAGACTGGAACAAATTTTTTGGCCAAGCTTATAGATTTCACAAAGTGCAGATGCCCCCATGTTTTATTAAGTTGGAGAATTTTTCCTTATTTTCTGTATATGTTATCAACCAAATTTCACTATTCATTTATAACATTTAGAACTTTCATTCTGGATTTAAAAAAAAATCTCTGGATATACTGTATAACTTCCTGCATTGACTGTATGTATTTTATACTTAGAGAGGCCATCTAGGGCAGCATTTATTGGGTGGATCTGGGACTAGACAGTCTGACTTGAGTCCAGGCTCTGTGGTGAGCTGTGACCTCAGCAAAGTTTACCTCATGCCTCAGTCTCTTCCTCAGTAGTGTGGAAACAATGACCTCCCTAATAAGGGTATTACGAAGACCATGCATGCTTGCTCAGTCACTTTAATCATGTCCGACTCTGTAACCCTACATACTGTAGCCCACCAGACTCCTCTGTCCATGGGATTCTTGAGAAAAGAACACTGGAGTGGGTTGCCATGCCCTCCTCCAGGGGATCTTCCTGACCCAGGGATCGAACCCTCATCTCCTGCATCTTCAGCATTGCAGGCAGATTCTTTACCCACTGAGCTACCTGGGAAGCCCCACAAAGTTCAACTTGACTGAAATGTTAGTATACTTATATGGTACAGCAGTTTTTGGCACATAGCAAGGACCATATAAATATGTGTTAGTTGTATTGTTGTCATTATCATTAACCAATATTGTTATAAGTCACTGGCCCTACAAAACTTGGTGCAGCTTGGTGCATCTTTTTTAGGATGGTTTGCACATAGTCAAGAGTGATTATGTTTGGCAAAAAAAAACATATTTTAGAGGATGAACCTTGTTACTGTCTCTTTCTTTTTATTTCCTGGTATCACAGCTTCTACAGCAATGGGGAGAAGAGGACTTCCTGGCTTATGTAGACAGGTATTGTATTTTAGGTTCCATACTTTATATAGAAATGGATGTCACTCAGTTATTCTGTTTTGAATTATTCCAAAATGATGTAAAAAAAACAAGATACAAAGCTTACTACCTGACAAACCAAACAAATATGCTCTATTCCCTCATCAAGTTTCAACATTTTCATCAAGATACAAAATAGATTCTTATAGGCTGGACCCCAGAGCCTTTTGGTTTCTGCAAGCAGTGTAGCAAACACAGCCTTCTCATTGTTTTCTTCCTCTAGGGTTACTGATTTCTACCAGAAGCAGAGGGATGCATTATTGGCAGCTGCAGACAAGTGGTTAAGTGGTGAGTGGAACATACATCCTGTCCTGGGATGAGCAGTAGTGCTTATATGAGTGAGTGATACCACTCATTGATACCTACTTAAAGCCAAATAACATCTGTATTGAAAGGTTTTCAAAATTTTGCTCCAAATAGAAGAATTGTGAAATCAACAACATACTGCTTTACTGACTCTATAAGGACAAAATAGTGCAATCTAAGGCAGGTTTCTCATTAGAGATGATTTGCCTTTTAATTATTAACTTCATTTATCTAACATGTAATATTTAATATTGCAAATTTGATTTCAGTATGATTTAGATTTAATTTTCTATTAAGGAAGAAAATAAAATGAATTGCATGACTTGAATTACATCACTAAAAATGCCTGTAGTAGGAATAACAGTAAATACAAAGTGTCTATTCCCTATTTCTATCAAATCTTGCTCCCTATGAAGTCTAAGTAAAAATAGAATTAGTACCTTTTTGATGAGTACTATTCTACCACTCAATATAATGAAGTTGAAAAAAGGTTTTAATCAACAGCAGGTTTTTTTCCTTAAAGGGTAATAATTAAAATCAAAGTAATTATTCTTCCTTCTTGGTTTCTCTATCCTTACATTCAATGAAACATAAAGCCTATAAATGCACCCAGAATTCTTTAATTTTAAGTATTCCTTTCATAAATGATTGTGCATGTTCCAGTCGTGTCCGACTCTGTGTGACCCTATAAACTGTAGTCTGCCAGGCTCCTCTGTCCATGGGATTCTCCAAGCAAGAATACTGGAGTGGGTGTCTGCACCCTTCACCAGGGGACCTTCCTGACTCAGGTATTGAACCCACTTCTCTTTTGTCTCCTGCATTGGCAGGTAGGTTCTTTACCGCCAGCGCCACCTTGGAAGCCCCAAAATTAATTACATTCTGATAAAAATTCAATTAATTAGACTTCTGAACAACTATATAGATGATAGGATTTATTGAAACACTAGAAGACTCTAGAAAGAGTTGAAGAATCCTCTACTAAAACTGAAAGAGCCACCTGTGTCTGAGGGACAGTTCTAAGGATTGGAGGTGGGCATGATACAGGAGTTCCTGAACAGCCCTGAGGACCCACTAGAAGCCTAAATATACACAAGTCCCCTCTCTCTCTTTCAAACTGTCCCCTCACTTTTTTAAATAAAATGGATAACACCCATTTTCAGGACTCATAAAATTATGCTTTAAAACTGCTACCCCTGAAGGGACTTTTTTGGAAATGCTAATTATAGTTACTGTAATTTGTCAATAAAGCAATATAGTTGACATCATCAACAATAGCCCCAGGAAATAGTTCTTCTTTCCTTTATAGGTTTGGCAGAATGGCATGTTCCTACTGCTGGAATGTTTCTGTGGGTTAAAATTAAGGGCATTCATGATGTAAGAAAACTGACTGAAGAAAACGCTTTTAAGAAAAAGGTAAGACAGGAACAGAAGCCATACTTTTTCTTTAATATCTTAATAAAACTGGCGAGAAGTGTTTATCATTGCCCACCAACACAAGGCATAATGTTTCTTATCAGATACGTTATCTCATTATTAAGATCACGATAGATTTTGGGTTACAGAGTTAGTCTTCTGGTCTAAAGTAGACGAAATACAGTCATTCAGTTCAGCTACTGATCAGCAGCTTAGTGGCTAAGAGCACAGCCTCTGGAGCCACAGTCCTTGGGAGTGAGCCCAGCTACAGCCCTGCCCTGATATGTGGTGTTGGGTGAGGTGTTCTTGCCAAGTCTCATCTGGAAAATGCAGATAATAGGAATCTCTCCCTCTTAGGGTTACTACGATGATGAAAAGAGTCAATATGGATAAAGCACCTAGATTAATCGTTGGCACATAGTGAATGCTTGATAAGAATTAACCGTTAGTTTTTATCATTTTTTAAAACTTTAATTATAGTATCATTGATTTACACTGTTACATCAGTTTCTGCTATACAGCAAAGTGAATCATTTATATATATATATGTGTGTGTGTGTGTGTGTGTGTGTGTGTGTATATATGAGTAAAATTGTCAGTCGCTCAGTCGTGTCCGACTCTGTGACCCCATGGACTAGAGCCCACCAGGCTCCTCTATCCATGGGATTTTCCAGGCAAGAATACTGCAGTGAAGTCTAGGGGTCCCCAAGGAGAGAGGTCTGGAATACTCAAGGAGGAAGAAAGGACAAACTTTTTACTTTTTTTCCCTCTACATTCCTTAGGATTGTGTAACAATAATGTATCCTGCCTGAGGACAGTCTCTGGATTAAAGCCTCTGGCTAATTCTGTTATCTTAAAACATAAATTATGGGAGTAGGTCTGGTGAGGCCTTTACAACCTCCAGACATTCTTTGGATTCATTGGAGAGTCTATAACTCCATCGCTAACACTAGCAAGCAAGTACTCTTTCTACCCCCTTCTGATGTCTATGTCAGAAGCTTTCTCTATCTCCTTTACACTTTAATAAAACTTTATTACACACACACACACACAAAAAAAAGAATATTGGAGTGGGTTGCTATTCCCTCCTCCAGAGGATCTTCCCAGACCCAGGGATCAAACCTGGATCTCCCACACTGCAGGCAGACTCTTTACTGTTTGAGACACCATTACCTGCATATATTTATACATATGCACTCTTTTTTAGACCCTTTTCCCATACAGGCCATTACACAGTATTGAGTCGAGTTCCCTGTGAATACAGTAGGTCCTTATTAGTTATCTATTTTATACACTGTATATTTGTCAATCCCAACCTCCCAATTTATCCCTACCCACCTTACCCCTTGGTAAGCATAAGCTGTTAGTATTTAAAAGAGAAGGATTTTTTTTTCCTGAATAGAAACTAAAACATACTATTTAAGTCTACAGATGGTGACTGTAGCCATGAAATTAAAAGACCTGACGCCTTGGAAGGAAAGTGATGACCAACCTACATAGCATATTAAAAAGCAAAGACATTACTTTGCCAACAAAGGTCCGTCTTATCAAGGCTATGGTTTTTCCAGTGGTCATGTATGGATGTGAGAGTTGGACTGTGAAGAAAGCTGAGCGCTGAAAAATTGATGCTTTTGGACTATAGTGTTGGAGAAGACTCTTGAGAGTCCCTTGGACTGCAAGGAGATCCAACCAGTCCATCCTAAAGGCGATCAGTCCTGGGTGTTCATTGGAAGGACTGATGCTGAAGCTGAATCTCCACTACTTTGGCCACCTCACACGAAGAGTTGACTCATTGGAAAAGACCCTGATGCTGGGACGGATTGGGGGCAGGAGGAGAAGGGGACGACAGAGGATGAGATGGTTGAATGGCATCACCGACTCGATGGACATGGGTTTGAGTAAACTCCGGGAGTTGGTGATGGACAGGGAGGCCTGGCGTGTGGCGATTCATGGGTTGCAAAGAGTCGGACACAACTGAGCGACTGAACTGAACTGAACTGAAAGTACAAATTCATGAAGCCCTTACTATCTATCTCTGCAGGAAAAAAATAAAAAATATCAGAAAGGGTCAAACAGAATAATATTGATGATTCAGTTCAGTTCAGTTCAGTCACTCAGTCATGTCCGACTTTTTGCACCCCATGAACCGCAGCACACCAGGTCTCCCTGTCCATCACCAACTCCCAGAGTCCACCCAAACCCATGTCCATTGAGTCAGTAATGCCATCCAACCATCTCATCCTCTGTCATCCCCTTCCCCTCCTGCCCTCAATCTTTCCCAGCATCAGGGTCTTTTCCAATGAGTTAGCTCTTCCCATCGTGGCCAAAGTATCGGAGTTTCAGCTTCAACAGCAGTCCTTCCAATGAACACCCAGGACTGATCTCCTTAGGATGGACTGGTTGGATCTCAATGCAGTCCAAGGGACTCTGAAGAGTCTTCTCCAACACCACAGTTCAAAAGCATCAATTCTTCTGCGCTCAGCTGATTAAAGTTGATTCATTGATTAATGACAAAGTCCAGCTTTAATCAAGATAACATGAAGCAAAGAAGCAAGTTCCTAAGGATTAATGTGTCAGGAACTCACAGAAGAGCCACTCAGAAGAGTCACTGAGATCCAGTAACTGTAAGAACAGTGTATACATATCCTTGGAGATGGGTTGTCTCTGGGTATATTCTTGATTTACTTTCTCACATGATTAAATATGCCTTTCGTAACTTATAAATGAGTGAAAGTGTTCAGATGGTAAAGAATCTGCCTGCAATGCAGGAGACATGGGTTTGATCCCTGGGTTGGAAAGGTCCCTTGGAGAAGGGAATGGCAACGCACTCCAGTATTCTTGCCTGGGAAATCCCATGGACAAGAGCAGCCTGGCAGGCTACAGTCCACGGGGTCGCAAAGAGTCGGACACAACTGAGCAACTAACACTTTCACTTTCAAATATGCTTTTCATAATTTATAAATGAGTAGAATTTGGGCTGGAGAAGGCAATGGCACCCCACTCCAGTACTCTTGGCTGGAAAATCCCATGGACAGAGGAGCCTGGTAGGCTGCAGTCCATGGGGTCGCTAAGAATCGGATACAACTGAGCGACTTCCCTTTCACTTTTCACTTTCATGCATTGGAGAAGGAAATGGCAACCCACTCCAGTGTTCTTGCCTGGAGAATCCCAGGAACGGGCGAGCCTGGTGGGCTTCCGTCTAGGGAGTCACACAGAGTCAGACACGACTGAAGCAACTTAGCAGCAGCAGCAGAGTTTGGGCAGTTAAAAACTATATATAAGGTGAGGGAGTATATGAAAAAAATAATTTGTGTTATGAGGGAAAATGATGATTTTGAGTGATTAATAATTTTTTTTAAATTCCTGGGACTCTGATATGCTTCCATCTACATATTTTTGTGGACATAATGGTATTAGACCCAGATGAGGTTAATCCTGACATTTCATTGTCTGATCTGAACCTAAGATGGACTCTTTTTGTTAAAATTTTAAGTTATGACAAACTTTTCCTAAATGGCATCCTAATTTTATTAATTCTTCTCTCTGTTCTATTTTAGGCCTTCCAGGGATTTGCTCAAATTATAAAAGAATCTTTATGAAGAAATCAAACTCTGCATAGCATTCATGATTTTCAGATAAATTATTACTGTGTTTTAACAGGAAGAAGTGATCATTGATGTTAGACTTACAGATTGGGTTTCACCAAACATGTCATACCTGTAGTAATTTAGACAACTTTTAAAGTGCACTTGAACTCATCCAATTGCCAAAATATACTTTTGATCTACCTGTAACATTTGATAAATTTTCAACCCACAAAAAAATTTATTTTTATCCTTGATTTTATTGTAAAGGACTCAGTAGTTGCTTTATAATTTTCCATAAATTTTCTTTGAAACTATAGTTTACTACAGTAAACTATAATTTACAATAAATTATTTGAAAACAAACAGTCATAGCCAAAATGGTATATAATGTGAACTTTTTCTATTTTTAAGAAAATGTAATAAAATCTCATTGCAAAATTTGTCAGAATTTGACCATTATACATAACTTTTAGTAAGACTATCACAGATACTGTATTATGCCATAGAAATTCATTTAAAATAAAAGTCTGAATCAAAACATACCTAAACATCTGTCTATTAATTCCAAGTAAGGAGGCGAGATTAAGGACTGAGAAAAATACACTAAATTGTATTTTTATGAAACTACACAAACTACACATTTCAAAAATGCATTCCTATCAGTTACATAATTTCAATCTACTACACTACTTTGTGGCACTTAGGATATACTTTTTAATGATTTTCTTTCTTACCTTTTATAATCTTTATCTTCCCCAGCTGATTATTAAATAAATGTTGATTTAAATTTTTTCAAACAACCCAGGAAGCACAAGGAATTAAGTAAAAGCCACTGGCTATCTCACCTGCAGCATTTATCATCCATTCTTTTATATTTTTTTTCTATGTATGTACATGTGATATGTACAAGAATGGGATGTCATTAGGACAGTATCACAAATTCCCTGTATCCATTTTCTATTGTTGTGGAACAGTTTACCAGTGCTCTAAGACCCAGTCCTTGTCAAGTTATCAAGTCCTTTGAGGAATTAGGAAATTTACGTCTTTCTCATTCCCACCATCCTTTGTTTGTATAAACATCTCCACCACAGTTATTATTTTCCTGGCATCTAAATGATGCCATCTAATACCTCTGGCAGCTAAAGTTCTTAAACAAAAATCTTACCTTAAAGCTCAAATCAAATCAGCTGGCTCCAAGCTCAGATTCCATTTCTAGAGCAGGTTACGTGATTATTTAGAAGACATACAGGGTTGCAGGTACCAGAGGACAGCTGAGATGGAAAGCTGACAACAAGCCTGTGAAGTGGGACGAGAGAGGAAAATGCAAATGAAAATTAATTCATAAAAGTAAAACTGGCTTCCAGGTACTTTATTCACTTTGAAAGTGAAAGTGTTAGTCACTCAGTCATGTCCAACTCTTTGTGACCCATGGATTGTAGCCCATCAGGCTCCTCTGTCCACAGGATTTTCCAGGCAAGAATACTGGAGTGGACTGTCATTACCTTCTTCAGGGGATCTTCCCAACCCAGGAATCAAACCCAGGTCTCCGCAGTAAAGAGAGATTCTTTACTGTCTGAGTCACCAGAGAAGCCCATTTAATCACTAGTTTCCAACAATAGCCAAACTGCTCAGCCTGGGCTATATATTCAATACATGAGGGCCTAGTTTTTCTTTTTATGTCCCCCATTTCAGTTCAGTTCAGTTCAGTTCACTCAGTCGTGACCAACTCTTTGCAACCCCATGGACTGCAGCATGCCAGGCTTCCTTATCCATCATCAACTCTCGGAACTTGCTCAAATTCATGTCCATTGAGTCAGTGACGCCATCCAACCATCTCATCCTCTTTGTCCCCTTTTCCTCCTGCCTTCAATGTTTCCCAGCATCAGGGTCTTTTCTAATGAGTCACTTCTTCACATCAGGTGACCAAATTATTGGAGCTTCAGCTTCAGCATAGGTCCTTCCAAAGAATATTGAGGACTAATTTCCTTTAGGATTGACTAATTGGATCTCCTTGCAGTCCAAGGGACTCTCAAGAGTTTTCTCCAACACCACAGTTCAAAAGCATCCATTCTTCACTGCTCAGCTTTCTTCATAGTCCAACTCTCACGTCCATACATGACCACTGGAAAAATCATAGCTTTGACTAGACGGAACTTTGTTGGCAAAGTAATGTCTCTACTTTTTAATATGCTGTCTAGGTTTGTCACAACTTTTCTTCCAAGGAGTAAGCGTCTTTTAATTTTGTGGCTGCAGTCATGATCTGCAGTGATTTTGGAGCCCAAGAAAATAAAGTCTCTCAGTGTTTCCATTGTTTCCCCATCTATTTGCCATGAAGTGGTGGGACCAGATGCCATGATCTTCGTTTTTTGAATGTTGAGTTTTAAGCCAGCTTTTTCACTCTCCTCTTTCACTTTCAGTGAAAGTAAAATTTGCTCAGTCACATCCGACTCTTTGTGACCCCGTGGCCAGAATACTAGAGTGGGTAGCCTTTCCCTTCTCCAGGGGATCTTCCCAACCCAGGGATCGAACCCAGGTCTTCCACATTACAGGTGGATTCTTTACCAGCTGAGCCACAAGGGAAGCCCTCACTTTGATTAGAAAGCTCTTAGTTCCTCTTCACTCTCCGCCATAAGGGTGGTGTCATCTGCATATCTGAGGTTATTGATATTTCTCCTGGCAATCTTGATTCCAGCTTCTGCTTCATCCAGTCTGGCATTTCGCATGATGTACTCTGCACAGAGGTCAAATAAGCAGGGTGACAATATACAGCCTTCACGTACTCCTTTCCCAATTTGGAACCAGTTCATTGTTCCATGTCCAGTTTTAACTGTTGCTTCTTGACAAGCATACAGGTTTCGCAGGAGGCATATAAGGCAATCTGGTATTCCCATATCTTTAAGAATTTTCCACAGTTTGTTGTGATCCACACAGTCCAAGGCTTTGGCATAGTCAATAAAGCAGAAGATGCTTTTCTGGAACTCTCCTGTGTTTTCTATGATCCAAAAGACATTGGCAATTTGATCTCTGGTTCCTCTGCCTTTTCTAAATCCAGCTTGATCAACTGAAAGTTTTCAGTTCACGTACTGTTCAAGCCTAGCTTGGGGGATTTTCAGCGTTACTTTGCTAGCGTATGAGATCAGTGCAATTGTGCAGTAGTTTGAACATTCTTTGGCATTGCCTTTCTTAGGGATTGGAATGAAAACTGACCTTTTCCAGTCCTGTGGCCACTACTGAATTTTCCATATTTGTTGGCATACTGACTGCAGAACTTTCACAGCATCATCTTTTAGGATTTGAAATAGCTCAACTGGAATTCCATCACCTCCACTAGCTTTATTCATAGCGATGCTTCCTAAGGCCCACTTGACTTCACATTCCAGGATGTCTCGCTCTAGGTGAGTGATCATACCATCATGGTTATCTGCGTCATGAAGATCTTTTTTGTATAGCTCTTCTGTGTATTCTTGCCACCTCTTCTTAATATCTTCTGCTTCTGTTAGGTCCATACCATTTCTGTCCTTTATTGTGCCCATCTTTGCATGAAATGTCCCCTTGGTATCTCTAATTTTCTTGAAGAGATCTCCAGTCTTTCCCATTCTATTGTTTTCCTCTATTTCTTTGCATTGATTTCTGAGGAAGGCTTTCTTATCTCTCCGTGCTAGTCTTTGAAACTCTGCATTCAGATGTGTATATCTTTTCTTTTCTCCTTTGCCTTTAGCTTCTCTTCTTTTCTCAGCTATTTGTATGGCCTCTTCAGACCACCATTTTGCCTTTTTGCATTTGTTTTTTTGGGGGGAGATGGTCTTGATCACTGCCTCCTGTACAATGTCACAAACCTCTGTCCATAGTTCTTTAGGAACTCTGTCTATTGGATCTAATCCCTTGAATCTATTTGTCACTTCCACTATATAATTGTAAAGGATCTGATTTAGGTCATACCTGAATGGTCTAGTGGTTTCCCGGAGTTAGAGGAATTGATTTACATTAATAGCCCCCTCGTCAAGCTGGGATATATGCAGTCTAACCACAGTCTATGGGAATCTGCTTCTTCAAAGAAAAACAGAAAGGCAGAGAGAGGACACACAGGAGATGGGCAGACTGCCCCTTATCATTCAGGGTTCACTTTCATTTCCAGAGATTTCTTTCCCCTCAGTCAAAGCATCTGTTTTAGGAGCCTCGTTCAATGCCTTCACCCTTGTGAGTCTTTCTGAGCTTGTGGGAAAGTTGTCTGGCAGGATCAAGAAACATTAAATGTTTGTAGTCTTTGAGCAGTGGATTAGATGCTGCGGCTTTGCTCCCTGGGCTCAGTGAACTCCTTCCTGTGTCCTCAAGCCCTGGAAGATAACATGCCACATTTCCAGAGGACCCTGCAGCCACAGTCCCAGGTGTGCGTTCTGCCCCTCAGATGCCTGGGTGCCGGGGTCCAGCCCCAGCAGGATCGAGGGGAACCCTCAGGATGAACGGCATCGGCGAATGAGAAAGAGAGAGAGAGAGACCAGACCAGGATATGTGGCAGAGTCTGGCAGTTGCTTTATTTTTCACCATAGCCTTTATACCCTAAGTTGGTACATTTCTAAGGGGCAGATAAGCATACAGACTTAGTTTAACATTATATCAGCTTGTCCTTCAGGAAACCAGGTGTGCTCTGCATATTTTTTATGAGAGTCTTTTCCCATAGATGTTTTGTACATTATCTTCTGGCCTTGAGGTTTATCAGAAAACAGAAAATTGGCAGTCTCATGGTACAGCAAGTTGTAACATAATAGAAATACAATCTTGTTAACATAAAAGTCAGTCTTTTTGCAGAAGTTCTCAGCTAAATTTATCTAAAAAGTTTAACACACAAAGACTGTGGCTCTGGTGAGGCAGCCCCTGTTTAGCACTCCTGGTTAAAATTAACAATTATCTTATTGTTTTTACACTAGGGCTAAACTCTTATTTTACTATATCTTTAACTATATTAACAATAGTGTCCACTGCACAACCTCAGCACATTAACATCAATCAAACGTTGATCTAATAACCACTTTTAAAACAATATTTTTTGTATTCTCTAATAGGGCTTCCTCACCCCCCAAAGGGCTCTGTGCCAATTAGGGCCTTTTTAATGGTTAATCTCTATGTATAATATCTTTTGGCTTTCAGGTCTGTTGACAATTTATGGTTTGCACCTGGTGCAACTTTAAGCAACTTCAGTAGCTGACCCTGTCTTTTTTGTGGTTAATCTATTTTCTTTCTATTAGGTGTCATCTCCAAAGGAACTAGATAGGATTACATTTTTACAGAACAGAAATGCAAAGGATTGCAAAAACAGCAGATATGGCACAAAACAGGCTCTTAGTCTAAAAGTTAATTACTTGCAAGAAGTCGCCAGCTAATTCTCTATCTAAACTATTTTCTATTAGGCACATATGTGGCTATAATATTTGTGGAGCTTTTCTTACCCCACGAAGGGGCCTATGCATAATAGTTTCTTATGTTAGTATACTGTGCTTAGGATGTTTAGACCAATCATGAGCATTTTTTGCAATGGGAGCACACATTTATCAAATAAGCCAGAATGCCAGCAAAAGAGTTTGAATAGAAGCATTTCTTTCATCCCTGGCCCCTTCAAAGGGTACCAGCATCCAGGAGATTTATTAATTAACTTTTAAGTTGGTCTTTATTCAGTGAAAGAGGAGTAGGAGAGCTCTCGGCAGGCAACACAAGAATCTGCAGCAGGGCAAACAAGAACAACAGCAGAAAAAGGGGGGAGGATACAGGATGGGGTAGAGGCCGAGGCCAACCTGGAGGGTCCCTTATCCTAGACGGCCTTGCCTGTCAGGTTCTTTCCTCATGACCTCGTCATGGATGGGGTCCCGGACAGCCTTGCCTGCCCGGTATTTTCTTCATGACCTCGTCACGGGCGGGAACCCCCATAACGGCTCCCGGCACCTGGGTTCAGAACTGAGTTGGAGGAAGCAGGCAGGATGCAGGGCCCCCGACTTCCAGCACAGCTAAGGAAGCAGGACCTTGGAGTAAGCTGCTGCTGGGTTGGGTGGATCTGCTTCTGGCAGAAATGGGGAAATGCAGGGCTAGAAATTGTTCCCAGCCCTGTGGAAATTATTCCATCCACATTTTCAGTTATTCCAACCATTTGGAAACCACAGAATATATGATAATAAACATCTTTTGCCTACATCAGCCAGAGTGTTTCCATTATCAGCAACTGAATGCTCAACAGGCCAGGTACAGCTTATTTCAGCAAAAGGATAGAGCAAAATCTCAAAGAGAAAGTCACATGGACAAAGTCTAGAGGAAACCAGGAACAAGCATCCTAGATCCCTGCCCAGCAGTTCCATAAGACTTGTTTAATTCCTTCACCAGTTATGGGTGACAATGTGGTTGTAAGACTGCCCCATCTGCCACAGAGGGGGAGCAGGTGTACAGCATAAATACACTGTCAACATGAACCACTTGGAGAAACCATGAGAAGAGGCCTCAGCCCCCAGACATGCTGGACATTCTTCCAATCCATATGTCCTGAGAGCTCGGTTCCCAGGAGCCAGCCAAGAGCAGGCAAGGAAGCAGCCCATTCCTAGGAATGTGCACAGTCCTGGGGGCCCAGAGCTGCTGCCTTCACCCTCTCCTGCCCACCAGCAACCCCACTTCTGGACAGGTAAAGACTTACCCAAAATATGCAAGACATTCAAAACTACAAAGACAGTAACTATAATTTAAAACAGCATAAAGCTAATAAATAAATACATAAAACAAAAAATGCTGAGGGTGAGTATAGCAGTTTGATGACTAAAGGTCTCACAATAGGAAAATGTTCTGTCAACTACAGTTCACTCACTTAGCTAAGTTTTAGACACCATTACGGTAAAATGATCACATGGGATGAAGTCAGGGTACATGAGTACAATACCAAAATGTCAGAGTTTGGAGCAGAGAAAGATCTATTACAGAGTCTTGTAACGTGACGGGTGGCTCATGCCTTAAAACCGCAATCTCCTCAAAAACTTTCAGCAAAGCTCTTTTCTAGGAAAGGTGAGGGAGGCATGCAGTAAGTTGTTGAAAACATCTTTTGGAGTCAGATTCTTCCTTGTTCAAGTCAGGTCATGGACAGGTCATGATCTCCACCAAGACAAATGTTATCTTCTGTTCTGATAAGAAAGGGCACAGGGCTTCCCTGGTCGCTCAATGGTAAAGAATTTGCCTGCCAATACAGGGGACACTGGCTCGATCCCTGATCCAGGAAGATTCCGCATACCATGCGGCAACTAAGCCCCTGCAACACAACTACTGCGCCTGTGCTCTAGAGTCAGTGCTCTGCAACAAGAGAAGCCACCACACTGAGAAGTCCAGGCGCACCGCACCTACAGTAGCCCCTCCTGCCCCTACAGAACAGCTCGCACAGCAACAAAGACCCAGCCCAGCCAAAAATAAATAAATAAACCTTTAAAAGGAAAGAAAGAAAGGGCACTGTCCCAAGGCTCGACTCTCGCCCTCCAAGTCCAGGTCCTGGCTAAGACATGGTCACCCGGCCCAGCACCCATCCTGGTTCCTCCCACCAGGCCTGGCTGAGGAGGTAGAGTTCTCTCAGGGCCAGACCCCCAGACCCAGCTGTCCTTGTGGAGGGGACCGGGTGCCCAGGACCCACCTGGCCCTCAGGCTTTTCATTAAAACTGGACAGAATCATTTGCACAGGATCCATAGGAATCCACGCTGCAGCAAGTACTGTCAGATTTGTTTCCAGCTCAGACAACGGCCCTTCTTTGAGGACAGCCTCAACCACCGAGGTGTACCCCAAGTAAAGATGTGGATGTCCTTGCAACTCAACCCTGACCTCCGGCTCCTCCTAGAACAGACGATGGTCTAAGCTGGGCCAAATTCCAAACCTGACTGGGAGAGACTGAAGCTATTACCTGACTGGCAGTCTCCCATCCTCCAGGTGCTGAGGCCTCTGCGGACGTGACCCATGGAGACGCGGCTGCCATCAGGCCACTGAAACGGGCATGGGGGAAAGCTTCCCTGTGCCTCAAAGCCTGGGCCCAAGGGGTGGGCAGCTGTGGGGAAAGCTCTGGACTCGGCGGGCGGGACGCAGCCCTCAGCTTGTCCCCCGGGCGCCAGCCTGAGGCCCGGGCGCCTGGAGCGCTCTGGGGAGAAGGACGCCATCTACCCGTCCCTCGGCTTTCCGTCAGGGCACGCCGCTTTCTGCCCCGCCTACCGCGGGCGGGGCGGGGCGAGGTGCAGCCTCGAACCTCTGCGCTAACAGCCGCCGCCAATCTTCACCTCAGGATTGCTAATGGCCGCCGCCAACCGTCACTTCCGGGTTCCGCGCTGCTGTGAGGGATCTGTCACCAACGGCCTCCTCGCAGCAACGGTGGTGCAGGATCCGCTACCTAAGGGTCCTGCGGTAACGGCTGTGCAGGATTTGTCGCTGAGGGTCTCGTGGTAACTGCCACGCGGGATCTGTCACTCAGGGTCTTGGGGTAACAGCCACAAGGAATCCGTTACCTGAGGGTCTCCCCACCCCGATTAGAAAACTTGAATTACAACTGTGTAAAAGCTAAGACATTTACCAAAAAAAAGGAGGGGAGGCGGGGGTGCGGAGGGTAACAGTGGGGTCACTTTTTTCTTCATTCACAAAATCTTCTCTAACATGGTTCTTTACTTTAATAGCTGAAAAAATGAATTTACTTTTTCACCGTAAGCAAGCCAATCACACTTCTCTCACTCAAACAGACGTTCCGAAAGGCAGTGGTACAAAGTACCTATGGAGCCAGCACACGGGGGCAACCACTACCGCAGGGAAAACCAAATATATGGTGGCACCTGTGGTCTGTGTGGATTTCCTGCTGTTGGTCCCCAGAGCTTCCATGGCAGCCCTGGGACCACCACCCTGGTCCACGACCAGCTTAAGAGCCAGAGCTGTTTGGTCCTGGTGGGAATTAACAGGACTGATTCAAATTAACCTAAAGTCAACAGTTGTCACTCTGCATGGTTTTCTTCTCATTTAAATTCAAATATTGACTTGTCCACTTCAGGAATTCCACACTCCCACCACACTTCTTTTACCTTTCATGCTTTCCTACAATACTTCTACAGCATGGTGTATCTTCAAATTCCTTTCCAAATGGAGTGTAGCTCGCCAGGCTCTCCTGTCCATAGGATTCTCTTCAGACAAGAATACTGGAGTGGGTTGCCATGTCTTTAGCCAGGGGATTTCCCAACCCAGGGATCGAACCCAGATCTCCTGCATTGCCCGCAGGTTCTTTACCATCTGAGCCATCAGGGAAGTCCAGTTAAATCTTCAGTGAGTAGCAATTACTGACTTTAACAAAAGTAGGTTTCATTAAAAATTTTGGAGAATCTAATCTCCATGAAAATCAAATATTGACTAAATATCTCATTTTAACTGGTAATGTGTGTTTATCAAGATTCCTGAAGTCATGGACCTTAACTCCTTTTTCTGAAATCCCACACTAACTAGTAGAATATTATGTTTAAATATATGCACTGAGGCTTCCCTGGTGGCTCAGATGGTAAAACATACCCATTGATTGGTGTGCCTTTAGAGTTACCTTACTTCGACGCTTCCCAATTTAACATTCCACTTACTCATTTTATTCATTCAGGCAGTAAATATTTATTGGGTGCCTACTGATAGGGTCTACACAGGGGCCCATGGTTGAAATGGCTCATTATATTGACCTCAAAAACAAAGAATAAAGCCACAGTGACCCTTGAGACTGACCAAATTGCCCGAAGAACATCCTGTTTTCCCACTGGCACTTACCTTTTCAAGGCTATGAGACCACCGGATTCCAGACCTCTGGCTACATGACTGCAGGACTGAGCTACAGGCTAAAAATTAACCATCCCTTCAGAGAATTTTTCACTGGTGGGGTATGAAAAAGACCCCGTCAGAAAGGGAGGACACGGGTTCTTCTCAAGGCGCAGTCATCCTCTCGTTTTCCCTCAAATAAATTCCCTTTTCTTGCCTGACTGCCCGGCTTACTCTTTCTCAGCACTCACCTCACACCTACTACCCTAGGCACTCAACCTAAAGCAGTGAACCAAACAAGAGAGATCCTTACATTTGGGGCAAGAAAAAGTTGGCAGAGGAAGATGGAGAGTAAAGAAATGTATTAGTGTTTTATGCAGTGCTAAGCACAACAAAGAAAACAATTCAAGATAAAGAGTGATAAACAGCTGGGGTGCTCCTGTAATGGGGGCTGCAGAAGGCAGGTGAGACTGGCAGAGAGCGGCCTGCAGACACCATGCACGGTGGCCGTGGAGCCCAGGGGACTGAGAATTAACTGTGAAGAGCCCAGAGAGGCTGCAGGGTCGGCAGAGGTGGGAAAAGCCCCGCAGATGGCTGGCTTCAGCAACAGAAATGTATTTGCCCAGTCTGGAGACCGGAAGTCTGAGATCCAGGGCCGGCAGGGCCATTTCTTCTGAGGTCTCCCTCTTTGGCTTATGGCTGGACAGCTGCCTCTCCCTTTGTGCTCAAGTGGTCATCCCTCTGTGCATGACTGTGTCCTCACCTCTCCCTATAACGACCATGGTCACAGGTGTCCTAAGGGGCCAGGACCCACCCTAATGACCTTAGTTTAAATTAATTAC
This sequence comes from Cervus elaphus, assembly GCF_910594005.1. Taxonomy (NCBI): domain Eukaryota; kingdom Metazoa; phylum Chordata; class Mammalia; order Artiodactyla; family Cervidae; genus Cervus; species Cervus elaphus. The sequence continues at coordinate 2,943,924 of NC_057843.1, read as the reverse complement.
CTCCTTAGAGGCTTTCCGACCAAATACAGTCACATCCTAAGGTCCTGGGGGGTTAGAACATCAATATATGAATGCCCTACCCCAACTCAGCCCATAAGAAAAGTGATGAGACAGAGAGCAGGTGTTCAACCAGGTAAGGCCTTACAGGCCACGCAAGATCTTGAATTAGCCCAAGAATGTGGGAGCCACTGCAGGGTTCTAAGCAGGAGAATGGCAGAATTGACTTGGTTTTCGAAGGCCATTCTGATCCAGAAAATGGGTCACCATGGAGCAAGGAGAAGCACTGGGGGAGCCCCAAGGAGCCTGCAGATGGGATATTCCGTCTCAACTAGGGGATGAGGACAAACTCTGACAACGCAGCATCTAAAGCGAAATCTGAATAAAGGGCAGATACTTGAGGAAAAGAAGCAAAATGACTTTTCAGTACAAATGAAATTTTAAAAGGCTACTTAAGGAGATCAAACTAGTCAATCCTAAAGGAAATCAACCCTGACTATTCATTGGAAGGACTGATGCTGAAGCTGAAGGTCCAATACTTTGGCCACCTGATGCAAAGAGCTGTCTCATTGGAAAAGACCCTGATGCTGGGAAAGACTGAAGGCAGGAGAAGCAGACAACAGAGGATGAGATGGTTGGATGGCATCACTGACTCAATGGACATGAGATTGAGCAAACTCCAGGAGACAATGAAGGACAGAGAAGCCTGGTGTGTGGTCACAAAGAGCAGGACACAACTGAGTGACTGAACAACAATGAATTGAGGGTAAAACAAGTATTGCACGGTTCCCACTGTCATCTGCTTTGAATATGTAACTCATTTTCTCACTTACTAGCTTGGTTTGGCTCATTTGCTTTTCTTTTGTATTCCTGCTTTCACGGTTGTTGTTTCTTTTTTTTTAAATTTCCTTATTTCATACTTCTCATAAATGTTTCATGTCCTTTTTAAAACTTGAAATTTATAACTGACAATGAAAATTTAAGTACTAACTTGAAATACAGTCATAATTCCAGTAACACTGAGTATTTACAAGCTGGATTGCCCAGACACCACAGTCATATGTTTATTAGAGTCATCGAAAAAGCACTTAAGATGAGAACCTCACAGGGCTCTTCATGGTTTTACATTCAAGGAAGAAACCAGGAGAAAATAAAAACAGGTCTGGCTATAATTCAGGAACACTGGAGCCTGACTGAGAGTCCAGGTCATATGCTGCCCCCAGGACAGCCTCCACCTGCAAAGACCTGCCTTGGGGCCCCTCCCCAGGTGCCTTGAACCCCCTTTGAACAGTCCCAGGAAGGAGGCAACGAAGCCACAGGGACAACGAGGATTCCTTAGACACCCTTCCAGCAATTCTTCTTAAAATTTTCAGAAAGCAGAAAAAGAACAAAGGCAGGAAGGGCAGACCTGCATATGTCTTGTCGGAGCTCTGAGTTCATGGATGGAGACCGTTGAAGGCCCCTCATCACAGCACCTTATCAGTGAGAGAAGGAAGTGGCCCAGGTGGCCAACCACAACAACTTCCTTCCAGGGCTCCCGTCCCACCACCCATCCCCACTCAGGTCCTGGGGCCCCATGCTCATGGAGGAGAGGCCCAGATCGCCATCACCCTGCACTGGCCAGCCAGGGCCTCCATCAGGCAGCACACTTTTCCTCTGTAGCTCTTCCCACAGTCAGTAATTCTCCGTGCTTTTGTTCAGTGTTCTCCTCCCAGGCCCTGAGGACAGGAGCCGAGCCACGCTCTTCTCATGGCTGCATCCTCAGCGCCTGGCCGGGGGGCAGGTCTTCAGTAAGTGCCTGCTGCCATTGCATTCTGCACTTTATTTGGATCGTACACTTTAACCACTGGACCGCCAGGGAAATCCCTTGGATCATACACTTTAAATGGGGAAGTTTGTGTTGTGTGAATTACATCTCAACAAAGCTATTTTTAAAACGTTACCATTAAAACAAATTAATTAATTAAACAGTAAACTAATGGTGGCTCAGATGGTAAAGAATCTGCCTGCAATGCAGGAGTCCTGGGTACAGTCCCTGGGTATGGAAGATCCCCTGGAGGAGGGAATGGCTACCCACACCAGTTTTCTTGCCTAGAGAACCCCATGGACAGAGGAGTCTGGCGGGCTACAGTCCATGGGGTCACAAAAAGTCAGACATGACTGAGTGACTAACACAAAGTGAATTACCATACAGTGGCATTCAATGTAGTTAGAAAAAAATGAGGTGCATGTCTATTGACATGGGAAAATATCCAAGAAATACTATGCAAAAGAGTTTTGACAAAGCAGTTTGTTTATACAATATAACCCTATATTTTGTTGTTGTTTTTGGTTGTTTTGTTTTGTTTTGTTTGTTTAACAAAGGGATATATCCACATATTTAACTAGTATTTCTGAATGCCTATATTTGTGGGCACAGTTCTAAGTGTTTGTGACCTATCAGTAAATGAAGATCCTTGTTATCATGGAGCTTACTTTCTCACATGGGAGGCTGACCATAAGTAATAAGCGAAATACACAAGTGTATCATATAACATCTTAGATGGGACAAAGGGCCATGTGGGTACTGCCTGGCAGAGAGAGCTGAGATGCAGGCAAGGAGCATGGTGCAGGGTGAATTTAGGACACTAGACTGGGCCCAAACGGGTATCTAGTGGAGCAGTAGGACCTCAGGTTTGAGCCTTTTCATTCAGGGGACAGCCAAAGGACCAGGGTGACTGCAACAGAGAAAACAAGAGGGACCCACTGGGAGAGGAGGGTGGAGTGGCCAGACCATCTTGTTGCCCCGGTGAGGACTCTGGCTTTTACCCTGCAAGTGGGGGAACCATGGTGGGATTTTGACCACAAGAGAGAGGAGGCCTCCAGCCTGAGTGGGCAGCTCTGGCTGTTGAATTGAGGGGAACAGGAGAGGTAGGGAGGCCTGTTGAAGGGCTACTGCACTCACTCAGACTTGGGAGGACAGTGACCCAGATCCAGGAGAGGGCAGCCAAGTGGTTAGGAAAGGCTGGTGTCCAAATTTTTCAAAACAGAGCCAAAAGGGTCTCCTGTTAATGGAACGGGGGTTTCCCAGGTGGCTCTGAGGCGTGCAGCCCCACTGGGTCCTCCATGACAGGGACATGGTGACTCCACCTGTGTGTGTGTGTGTGTGTGTGTGTGTGTGTGTGTGTGTGTGTGTGTGTGTGTGTGTGTGTGTGTGTGTGTGTGTGTGTGTGTGTGTGTGTGTGTGTGTGTGGAGTGGTCAGGAAAAAGAGGCAGAGGACTGCAATGCTGCAGGATGGTTGGGAGAACTTACAGTTAGGTTCTTGGTACATAACTGCTCAAGAGAAAGAAGCATGAATTGTACTTGAACGCTGTATCAAAGGCTCAGAAATATAGCCCTAGATTTATCATCAGTGGTCATCAAGAAGGAAAAAATAAACATGAAAGGCTTATGGGAATGAAAATTGTTGGGATGTTCAAGCTTCAGTAATTCATTGCAGCTTTGGAGATCTCAAAAGTCCACATGTAGGATTGCTTCAAGTTGTATTATATTCTTTTGCTGTAATGAAAAATGCCCAGATTATTTGAAATGTAGACTGAAGTAACAAGTCTTGACCAGCAGGTGGCAGGCTTGCCTCATGATTTCTTCAAAAGCTCGCAAAAGATTACGGTGAATTTTTGATTCTGTGTCAAAAATCCAAATGTATCTCATATTTAGCAGGAATTATGAATGCAACATTATTTAATCATACTATGGCCTGGAGTTTCATGAATAATGTTTTTAAATTTGTTCATTCAATTAACTGCAAGAATATAAGATAATACATGTAGGTATTAAGAGAATTAATCAAGAAAATTATGCACATTTCACGTGAAGCATTAACATCTAAGCCATTCTAAGTCATAGTAGGGGAAGTGATATATTTAAACATTGATTTTCCCATTAAGATATCTAATCTATTTTGTCTTCCTGTGTAAGGCCTATCAGTAATTGTATGCTGCATACTCCTGTGTCTCATTTAATTTTTTAAAAGATGTGCATTTTCATTCATTGTAGATAAATAACAAAATTTACTTTTAATATTTCAGAAAGATTAATGTGGCTGCAATTTTTACAATATTTAAAAGTATATTTCACATTGTATTCAAAATTCAAATGGCAAACCCCATAGGATATAATCTACAGTAAATACATTTACTCTCAAAATATTGGCTGGGGAGGAGCCTGGTAGGCTGCAGTCCATGGGGTCGCTGAAAGTCAGACACGACTGAGCGACTTCACTTTCACTTTTCACTTTTGTACCCTGGAGAAGGAAATGGCAACCCACTCCAGTGTTCTTGCCTGGAGAATCCCAGGGACGGGGGAGCCTGGTGGGCTGCCGTCTATGGGATCGCACAGAGTTGGACACGACTAAAGCAACTTAGCAGCAGTCCAGTGAGACAACACATTTTCCTCCATTGACCTTATTTACATTAAGATGACCTCTGGCTTCCCTAGCTACGGTGACAGGTCCCCAAGCACAGCCCTGCCCCAGCAGGAAGTCATCACCAAGCAGGAAAAAGAACACTTATGCCTTTGAGGAGCACACAGCCTTGTTACAGAGATAAGACCAACAGAGTCTGTGCCCCTGGGGACTCCCTAAGTTCCTAAATATGTGATTGCACATACAGTCCCAACGAAAGACCCGCCATTGTCAAACTGCAAATGAGCAGCACGTTTCATGTATGGGTGAGGAACGGCAAGCCACTCACTCACTACCATCCACGCCACACCCCAGCCGCACACATCCACTCTTCAAAATCCAGGTGACTAACACTTGTTAGTCTGAAATAGCCCCTGAAATACACAGGGGACTTCCCTGGCTGTCCAGTGGTTGGGACCCGTGCTTCCAATGCAGGGGGCTTGGGTTTGACCCCTGGTCCGGGAACTAAGATCCCACATGCTGCTCAATGCAGCTAAAAAAAAAAAAAAAACTTTCAGAAAAATTTCACAAAAAAAAAAAGAAAAAGAAAAATTTCACATGCCTGAGTATCAGAGTTCCTTTTAATAACAGAACCAGAATCTTTTCCATGGACAAATGCAGAGCCTAAAAATGCACAACACGATTAAAACACAAGTTGGTGTGTACATTGAAAATTTCAGTGAATAAAAATCAGGAGACAGAATGGACCTAGTTACTACCGGCTGGTGGTGCAGGGTTGGCTGGGGAGAATAGCTGGGGAGTGTTTCCTGGGGGCAATGGAGGTGGGCTGGAACCAGGAGGATGGGCAGTCAGAGAAAGAGAATGCCCACTGGGGCTGGAGAAGAGACATGGGCAAACAGCAAGGAGCTTTCATTATTTTGGAGCATTTGAAGGACGGTTTACCTGATTAAGGAGTTCCCTGGTGGCTCAGAAGGTAAAGAACCCACCTGCCAATGCAGAAGATATAAGAGATGTGGATTCTATCCCTGGGTCGGGAAGATCCCTCAGTGGAGGACATGGCAACCCACTCCAGAATTCTTGCCTGGGAAATCTCATGGACAGACGAGCCTGGCGGCCTATAGTCCGTGGGGTCACAAAGAGCCAGGCATGACTGAATGACTAAACAATGACAAATTCCCTGATTTAATTTTTAACATAATAAGGTCTTTACTGCCCACTGAGCTCATGTGCAAAATATTAAGATTGCATCCAATAATCTCCCAGGACCCCACTGGTTCTAAGCCTCCATAAGCAGACTGTCTTCATGCCCATTATAGTTATGTGTGGAATTGTGTCCCCCTAAATTCATACACTGAAGTCCTAATGGACCCCTCCCCGGAGGGACAATGATCCTGCTGACTGATGCCTTGATCTTGGGTTTCTAGCCTCCAGAACTAACAGACAAGTTTCCCTTTAAGCCACTCAGTTTGTGAAACTTTGTTACCACAACCCTAGCAAACTATTAACACTCATCACCTAAATATCACTACCTTTATCTCAATATATTTGGTTATGTATAAGTACACACAGTGAGACCCAGCAGAAGTAAGCAGATGGAGTCAGCCATTAGAACTGCAGATGGTGGGCGGGGGAGGGGGGGTGACTGTTTCTGCAGAGGATAGATCAATTCAAAGACTCTGGGTGAAGCCTCTTCCGCTGTCTTAAAACCTAGCCTGGCTGCGGGTGGAGACCAGTCAAACAGTCGAGGGGTTGGATGAGCTCACAGATGGGAATAACCTGGAAATTTTTCTTTTTTAATTTTAACAAATTTTAAGGTTTTTTAAATTTAATAGTTTTAACAAATAATTTTGCAAGAAAATTTTAAAAGAAAAACTCAGAATCAAAGAGTTTCAGTGTGAACAAATAAATCATACACCTCTTCTGTAAGAGAGCTTTTGGGTTATCTCAAAGGCTTCCCTGGTAGTTCAGAAGGTAAAGAACCCAGCTGCCAATGCAGCAGACCTGGGTCCGATCCCTGGGTCGGGAAGATCTCCTGGAGAAGGGAGAGGCTACCCACTCCAGTATTCTTGCCTGAAGAATCCCATGGACAGAGCAGACTGGCAGGCTACAGTCAATGGGATGACAAAGAGTTGGGCACGACTGAGTGACTAACAAAGTGTCTCAAAATGAGCAAAATCCAGAACCAGTTCTTCAAAAGCTGGATCTAAGGCCCCGGCACTGGAGTCACAGCCCATAAACGCCAAGTACAAACAACCCCACAGCAGTATCTGCGCTAAGGGGGACACGAACGCTGGCCCCCCCATAGCTGGCCTCCCAGCGGTCCTGCTGTGAGCTGATGGAAAGACCATGTTCTAGACAGACGTCCCCTGGAAACACGCCATCCTACAGCCTAAGCTGCTGTCACAATTCCCCGGGCTGGGGGCTTAAACAGCAGACATTACTGTCACAGTCTGGAGGCTGGGAGGCCGCGACCAGGGTCAGCGTCTGGCAGGGCTGGGGGCCGTGTTCCCGGCCTGCACAGCCGCCTCTGCTGTGTCCCCGTGTGAGGAGGGCCCTCTCTGCCTCTGCACACCGGAGCACCAGTCCAGCAGGAGAGCTCGCCCCCAGCACCCAGGTACTTGCCACCCTTCCTAAGACCAGCCCATTGGGACTGAGGCTCCCCCGTGAGAAACTCTGGGGAGGACAGGACTTCATCCATGGCACAGAGAAGCATGGACCCAGCCTGCCCGCCTGCGCGGACCAGCCCATGGACATCAACCTAGGCGGACAGTGGGCTTGGGTCTGCCCCCAACCCCGGGTGCTGGGATGCAGGGCACACCTTGGACGCAATGTCACAGCACATCAGGGAAGGACCAGCTGTCCTGGTAAATGCAGGCAGCTCAGATGGCAGGACTGCATGTGTTGGAGAGAGACACCCCATCTGCAGGCTGGCCAGGGGGCACTGGCTGGACAGGCAGGACATGGAGCATCTGATGTCTAGGGAACTTAGTACATGGACCCAAGCTGCTTGGCCTCCAAGGTACACCAGACTGCCGTGAAGTGTTCGTTATTGGAAATATTAAGCACTGCTGTTGCTGTTTAGTCACTGAGTCAGGTCCTACTCTTTTGCAACCCCACAGACCGTAGCCTGCCAAGCTCTTCTGTCTATGGGATCCTCCAGGCAAGAATACTGGAGTGGGTTGTCATTTCCTTCTCCAGGGGATCTTTCCAACCCAGGGATTGAACATGCGTCTCTTGCTTAGCAGGCAGATTCTTTAGCCATCTGGGAAGGCCACAATTAGATGCAATTATTATTAAATCAAATGTAATGACTAATAAAAATGAAATTTAATTGATCAAAACTAAATGTACTTATTCAAGATTAAATGTACTTTAATGAGAAGACACGCAAGTCACAGAGCTCCTGAGATGCACACCTCCATGCGCAGTCCTTACTCGGCACGGGGGTGCCTTCAGCGCGGGGGCCCCAGGGAAGCTTCCTGCACGTGGTACCCTCACAGCACTGTCAGCAGGCATCTCGCTGTAAGACAGGCCACCATGGCCCCTGGCCCTTGAGCACAACCTTAGGTGGCATCCCTGGCACTTAAACCACCAGGGTGTTTCAGGACGAATCTCACACTGAATGTGTGATCCCCCAGGTTCCTTAGCAGATTACAAATAGGACTCTGACGGCAGTGAGATTAGCAAGGTCCTCCTTAAAGGAAAGGTCAAGAGACAAAGGGCAGATGCAGAAACACACTCACAGAGATAGAACAGAAACACTGTACCTTTGGTCCAAAGACAATATTGATGGTGAACTTCAGACCACCCATCAGATCTTACAGGTCATCTCTGCCTCAAGCAACCTCCTGTGATCCTCTTAAAACCAGAACAAAGTGAGACTAAACTCCAAACATAAATAATACCCTGGTTTTACTGTCACATGTCCTCTGATCGGAGAGCAGTAGCCAGTCAAGCAGGCCTCCGTTGAAAAGTTCAAGCTAGATCAAAATCTCTGCACATGGCCAGGCTGCTGAAAGGCTGCCCCTCAAATAACACACCTCAATCAAAGATCTGCTGTGATCTCCAGTCTCCTTCACATCACAGAAACCCTCCTTAGAGGACAAAAGGCAGTGTGGTCTCTGACTCCTGCATCTGACCCTTTTCTGCATAAGATGCAGAAAATGTGACTTCTTAAGTCTAATCCTCATAGTGAAATGCACTGAAGAACAAAGGTTTCTTTTTGCTTTTTTTGGCCACTCCACATGGCATGTGGGATCCTAGTTCCCTGATCGAGGATTGATCCTGTGCCTTCTGCATTTGAAGACTGGACTCCCAACCACTGAACCACCAGTGAAGTTCCTGAAGGTTTAATACTAAGGCAGAACAGATTAGACCCTGTGGGGGAGCAGGGACCTGGGAGTGTCTCCCCAGCCGCCAGCCACCTAGGAATTTGAGAGATTTCTTCAATACAGTGCTGTGGATCTTACTGTCCAGACATGAGAGGGTAACAGTCAGGAAGGCAGGGGTCTCCAAACAGAGGAAATAGGCTGCAAGTGTCAGACATCTTTTATGTCTCTCTTAAGCTGCAGAAGGAAACAATCTATAAGTGCTGAATTTTTCCTTTCTCTACACAAATTTTAAAAGAGGTTTCTTTTAAAGTTCTGTGTTGCCATGACAACACCTGGCTCCACCTGAACTTAATTCTTCTCAAACCTTGAGCTGATCAACCTGTTTCTCTTATGGAAATGTTTGTCTTAAGCTATGTTAATGAACTATATATTTACCAAAGACTCTCTTCAAGTCCATTCCTACCCAAGACTCTGAACCAACTTGACGAATCAGTACTTTATACTCATGCAAATATTCAGTCTCTCAGTAGAGTCCAACTCTTTGTGACCCCATGAACCGCAGCATGCCAGGGTACCTGGTCCATCACCAACTCCCAGAGTTTACTCAAACTCATGTCCACTGAGTCAGTGATGCCATCCAACCATTTCATCCTCTGTCGTCCCCTTTTCCTCCTGCCCTCACTCTTTCCCAGCATCAGGGTCTTTTCAAATGAGTCAGTTCTTCACATCAGGTGGCCAAAGTACTGGAGTTTAAGCTTCAACATCAGTCCTTCCAATGAATATTCAGGATTGATTTCCTTTAGGATGGACTGGTTGGATCTCCTTGCTGTCCACAGGACTCTCAAGAGTCTTTTCCAACATCAGAGTTCAAAAGCATCAATTCTTTGGTGCTCAGCTTTCTTTCCAGCTCTCGTATCCATACATGGCTACTGGGAAAACCAAAACCTTGACTAGATGGAACTTTGTTGGCAAAGCAATGTCTCTGCTTTTCAATATGCTGTCTAGGTTGGTCATAACTTTTATTCCAAGGAGTAAGCGTCTTTCAATTTCATGGCTGCAGTCACCATCTGCAGTGATTTTGGAGCCCAAAAAAATAAAGTCTGACACTGTTTCCACTGTTTCCCCATCTACTTGCCATGAAGTGATGGGACTGGATGCCATGATCTTAGTTTTCTGAAAGTTGAGCTTTAAGCCAACTTTTTCACTCTCCTCTTTCACTTTCATCAAGAGGCTCTTTAGTTCCTCTTTGCTTTCTGCCATAAGGGTGATGTCATCTGCATATCTGAGGTTATTGATATTTCTCCCAGCAATCTTGATTCCAGCTTGTGCTTCATCATTCAGCATTTCTCATGATGTACTCTGCATATAAGTTAAATAAGCAGGGTGACAATATACAGCCTTGACGTACGCCTTTCCTGATTTGGAACCAGTCTGTTTGTTCCATGTCCAGTTCTAACTGTTGCTTCTTGACCTGCATACAGGTTTCTCAGGAGGCAGGTAGGTGGTCTGGTATTTCCATCTCTTTCTGAATTTTCCACAGTTTGTGGTGATCCACACAGTCAAAGGCTTTGGCATAGTCAATAAAGCATAAATAGATGTTTTTCTGAAACTCTCTTGCTTTTTCAATGATCCAACAGATGTTGGCAATTGGATCTTTGGTTCCTCTGCCTTTTCTGAATCCAGCCTAAACATCTGGAAGTTCATGATTCATGTATTGTTGAAGCCTGGCTTGGACAATTTTGAGCATTACTTTGCCAGCGTGTGAAAGAAAGAAAGTGAAGTCGCTCAGTCATGTCCTACTCTTTGTGACCCCATGGACTGTAGCCTACCAGGCTCCTCCATCCATGGGATTCTCCAGGTAAGAATACTGGAGTGGGTTGCCATTTCCTTGCTAGTGTGTGAGATGAGAGCAATTGTGTGGTAGTTTGAGCATTCTTTGGCATTGCCTTTCATTGGGATTGGAATGAAAACTGACCTTTTCCAGTCCTGTGGCCACTACTGAGTTTTCCATATTTGCTGGCATACTGAGTGCAGAACTTTCACAGCATCATCTTGTAGGATTTGAAATAGCTCAGCTGGAATTCCATCACCTCCACTAGCTTTGTTCATAGTGATGCTTCCTAAGGCCCACTTCACTTTGCACTACAGGATGTCTGGCTCTAGGTGAGTGATCATACCTAGATTGTGGTTATCTGGGTCATGAAGATCTTTTTTGTATACTTCTTCTGTGTATTCTTGCCACCTCTTCTTAATATCTTCTGCTTCTGTTAGGTCCATATCATTTCTGTCCTTTATTGTGCCCATCTTTGCATGAAATGTTCCTGTGGTATCTCTAATTTTCTTGATGAGATCTCCAGTCTTTCCCATTCTATTGTTTTCCTCTATTTCTTTGCACTGATCACCAAGGAAGGCTTTCTTATCTCTTCTTGCTATTCTTTGGAACTCTCCTTTCAGATGAACATATCTTTCTTTTTCTCCTTTGCTTTTCACAGCTATTTGTAAGGCCTCCTCAGACAGCCAATTTGCTTTTTGCATTTATTTCTCGTGGGGATGGTCTTGATCCCTGTCTCCTGTACAATGTCATGAACCTCAGTCCATAGTTCATCAGGCACTCTGTGTATCAGATCTAGTCTTTTAAATCTATTTCTCACTTCCACTGTATAATCATAAGGGATTTGATTTAGGTCATAGCTGAATGGACTAGTGGTTTTCCCTACTTTCTTCTATTTAAGTCTGGATTTGACAATAAGGGGTTCATGATCTGAGCCACAGTCAGCTCCCGGTCTTGTTTTTGCTGACTGTATAGAGCTTCTCCACCTTTGGCTGCAAAGAATATAATCAATCTGATTTCAGTGTTGACCATCTAGTCATGTCCATGTGTAGTCTTCTCTTATGTTGTTGGAAGAGGGTGTTTGCTATGACCAGTGCGTTCTCTTGGCAAAACTCTATTAGCTTTTGCCCTGCTTCATTCCGTACTCCAAGGCCAAATTTGCCTGTTACTCCAGGTGTTTCTTGACTCCCTACTTTTGCATTCCAGTCCCCTATAATGAAAAGGACATCTTTTGGGGGGTGTTAGTTCTAAAAGGTTTTGTATTTTCATAGAACCTTTCAACTTCAGCTTCTTCAGCTTTACTGGTCAGGGCATAGATTTGGATTACTGTGATATTGAATGGTTTGCCTTGGAAATGAACAGAGATCACTCTGTTGTTTTTGAGATTGCATCCAAGTACTGCATTTTGGACTCTTTTGTTGACTATGATGGCTACACCATTTCTTCTAAGGGATTCTTGCCCACAGTAGTAGATATAGGTCATCTGAGTTAAATTCACCCATTCCAGTCCATTTTAGTTCACTGATTCCTAAAATGTCAACATTCACTCTTGCCATCTCCTGTTTGACCACTTCCAATTTGCCTTGCTTCATGGACCTAACATTCCAGGTTCCTATGCAATATTGCTCTTTACAGCATCGGACCTTGCTTCCATCACCAGTCCCATCCAAAACTGGGTGTTGTTTTTGATTTGGCTCCATCCCTTCATTCTTTCTGGAGTTATTTCCAGTAGTATATTGGGCACCTACCAACCTAGGAGTTCATCTTTCAATGTCCTATCTTTTTGCCTTTTCATACTGTTCATGGGGTTCTCAAGGCAAGAATACTGAAGCAGTTTGCCATTCCCTTCTCCAATGGACCACGTTTTGTCATGAGCTCTCCGTCATGGGTGGCCCTACATGGCATGGCTCATAGTTTCATTGAGTTAGACAAGGCTGTGGTCCATGTGATTAGATTGGTTAGTTTTCTGTCATTGTGGTTTTCAGCCTGTCTTCCCTCTGATGGAGAAGGATAAGAGGCTTATGGAATCTTCCTCATTGGAGAGACTAAGTGAGGGGAAAACTGGGTCTTGTTCTGATAGGCGGGGTCATGCTCACTGAATCTTTAATCCAATTTTCTGTTGATGGCTGGAGCTGTGTTCCCTCCCTGCTATTTACCTGGGGCCAAACTATGGTGGAGGTGATGAAGATACTGGCAGCCTCCTTCAAAAGGTCCCATGCAGGCACTGCTACACTCAGTGCCCCCAGCCCTGCAGCAGGCCACCACGCCCCACGCCTCTGCCAGAGACTCCTGGACACTCATGGGCAAGTCTGGGTCAATCTCCTGTGTGGTCACTGCTCCTCTCTCCTGGGTCCTGGGGCACACAAGGTTCTGTTTGTGCCTCCAAGAGTCTATTTCCCAGTCCTGTGTAAGCTCTGGCAACTCTATGGTGGGGTTAATGTTCCCTTAAGCTCTGTTAAGAAGACTGTATTTGCTTGGAAACCTGCCTTTCTTCAAGATTCATGTCAATCATTTTATGGCCCAGGACACTCACTTTGTGCCAGTGTTATATCAAGCTGCATGTTGTGGGTGAGGGGCGTGGTGCCAGTCTCTGAGTTTTGAGACATTTCCTTTCTCCAATTAACGGTCTGCTAGTAACTATATGGGATCCCTTGGTGGCTCAGATGGTAAAGTGTCTGTCCACAATGCGGGAGACCTGGGTTCAATCCCTGGGTCGGGAAGATCCCCCGGAGAAGGAAATGGCAACCCACTCCAGTACTCTTGCCTAGAAAATTCCATGGATGGAGGAGCCTGGTGGTCCATGGGGTTGTAAAGAGGTGGACATAACTAATCGACTTCACTTCACTTTAGTAGCTATATCACATCCGGCTAAAGGCTAGCAGGAGGGTACTCTTTCTGCCCCCCTTCTGATATCTATGTCAGAAGCTTTCTCTATCTCTTTTATACTTTAATAAAACTTTATTACACAAAAGCTCTGAGCAATCAAGCCTTGTCACTGGCCCCAGATTGAATTCCCCTCCTCTGGAGGTCAAGAAACCTAGCATCTTTCATGGTTCAGCAACAAACTTTCAGACATTTGTACAAAGATGTTCCTTCCATGCTTCCATTGGAGAGAGACTATATAGTTAAATGGGTATGTTAAATTTTATGGTCAAGAGAAGGAGTTTTCTAGAGTAATTTTTACCTACCTACCAGTCTTAGAGATTAATCATAAATGAAAAGTCACCTCCCCAAATACCAATCTTTGTTTCTATTGTTGTTTAGTCTCTAAGGCATTTCCAACTCTTTTCTCACTCCAAGCACTGTAACCCACCAGGTTCCTCTGTCCATGGGATTTCCCAGGCAAGAATATTAGAGTGGGTTGCCATTTCTTACCCCAGGGTATCTTCCCCACTCAGGGATCGAACCCTTGTCTCCTGCATCTCCGGCACTGGCAGGCAAGTTCTTCACCACTGAGCCACCAAGGAAGCCCAAATCCCAACCAGCTTTTAACCAAATCATTATTCAGGGTTTTTTGGTAAACAACTAATCATAAGGTTGCCTTTCCTTCATGTACCTTTCCTCATAAGGATTAGCTTATTTAAATTTAAAACTACTGTACATAAAATAGATAACTAATAAGAATTATACAGCATAGGGAACTCTACTCAATACTCTAATGACCTATATGGGAATAGAATCTTAAAAAAGAGTGTGTGTGTGTGTGTGTGTGTGTGTGTGTGTGTGTGTAGGGTTTCCCCCATGGCTCAGCAGGAAAGAAATATGCCTGCAACGCCAGAGACATGGGAGACGCAGGTTCGATCCTTGGGTCGGGAAGATCCCCTGGAGAAGTGTGTGGCAACCAACTCCAGTATTCTTGCCTGGAGAATCCTATGAACAGAGGAGCCTGGAGGGCTACAGTCCATGGGGTCGCAGAGTCAGACACGACTGAGTACACATGAGCACATGCGTGTATTTACATATATACACACACATGATTCACTTTGCTAATATACATATATTAGCAGCAGACACTAATACACCATTGTAAGTCAACTATAGTCCAAAATTTAAAAAACCTGCCATTCAGGTTTGACCCAGCAGACACTGGTGAGCCAGTACCGATCACGCACAGAGTAACACCCTGGATGCAGAGGCTGTGTAAACCAGAGACAGGCCTCCATCCCCAAGGAGTTTCAACTAGTTTGGGAGGATGGGCAATGTGTGTTCAATGCAGTATGCATGATAAAACAATTTTAATGTTGTGCCAGATAAAAACAAAATTACTTAATTTGCTGTGTAGTAAAATTCCTTAGCCTGATTAAAAACGTAAAATTTGTTGCCATTCATTGTGATATTTATTCCTGCTGTAATCCTGTCATTGCAAGTGCATTCATTATGCTCAATGTTTTTATTAATCTTCCACCATAAATAACTCATGGGATAAGAGTCACTCTCCACTTTGTTTTATGACTTAAAAAAAAAAAGATACCCTAGTTCTTTCATAAATGAACTGTCACTATAAACTATGCAATGTCCCTAAATTGTTAGACAAATTTGGCATATTTACTTGGTAATAAATTAAAACGCATGCATTAGACTAGATTTTCTCACTTATGTGCAATATTACTTTCACTGTCCCGAAGTATCACATCTAATGCTAAAAGTCACGAGTTCTGTGACTCATTTCTTGTGCTGACATTCAGAGCAAATTGTTGTGATGCTCACAGAGCATTGCCCTCTTTGTGACCTCATGGACTGTAGCCTGCCAGGCTCCTCTGTCCACGGGATTCTCCAAGCAAGAAAACTGGAGTGGTTTGCCATTTCCTCCTCCAGGGGATCTTCCCAACTGAGGGATCGAACCTGCACCTCTCATGTCTCCTGCACTGCAGGTGGTTTATTACCACTGAGCCACCAGGGGGGCCCAGGTGTTTAGGAGGAGGCAGCTTGACTCCTGGCGCAGCAAACGAAAAATATTCTCCCTCTAAAAGTATAAGCATGTGTTTATAAATATTAAGCACACAGGTTCCATAGAACATCATACTCCACTGGCAAGAGTATGAGGTGCAGACACACATCCCCTCTTAAACTCCTGTTTCTTGTCTCTCCACCTCTAAACCCTCAAGGAGCCTGTGGTTCTTGCCATGATTCTAAGTCCAGCTGCAGCTCAGACAGGCTGTTGGCTCTGAGAGGCTAGAGGAAACCCCAGGGGGACTCAGAGGAGGCCGGAATCCTCCACAGGGCTGGGTCGGGGTTCCAAAATCCAGTCCCAGAAAGCAGCAGGGGAGCAGCTGTGCTGGGGGAGGGGCGGGCAGAGGTGACGGGAGGGTATCAGGAAGCTCATCCAGCGCCAATGCTGGCCTCAAGCGGGTGCCACCGTAGGGGGTGGAACAGTGGGGGTGCTGGAGGCAAAGGACCACCACTTTCCTCCATCACCCCCAACCCTGAGGAAGCAGGAACCAAGCAGCTGTGAGCCCCAGAAGGTGCCCATCACCCTGCACTTTCGGCCTTCAGCCTCCTGGACTCCCAGCCCTGCCGGCAGAGGCCCACGTAGACACAGGCTCCTCCAAGAGGAGGTGAGGGCCCGGCAGACCCAGCAATGGGAGGGCTTTCGGTGAAGCTGGGGCCGCAGTCCCGCAGTCCTAACCGATTCCTGACAATCCAACACAGCAGATCTCACTCACATCCCCGCAGAGGTGTATTTCCAGGGGGTCTGAAAGTTGGCAGGGCTTGAATTGTGTAATACAATGCTCCTGACTGGCCTGTCAGGTCACATTCTGAATCCTCCAAGTTAGATAACAACTACTATTCAAGGGAAACCTGAGCCAGAATTGCGAGCCGTCCTGGACAAGAGGCCAGGGAGACCACCATCAGGGGCTGCAGCCTGGCCTCCCCCATCCCTGGGGTCTCAGCACCGATGCGGCTCCTCCTTTTCTGGTAAGTCTTCTCCGGAGTCATCCCATGACAGGATGAAAGGAAAGAAATGACACCCTTGAGGACAATGAGTGGGGTGAGAGTCAATAGAAGCGAAAGTGAGAGAGACAGAAAACCAGACCGGACCTTCAGAACCAAAGCCCCGAAGGCTGGAAGGCAGACGCTGACCCTGCCCCCGGAAACATCTCCAGGTTGCGCCGGGCTAGTCTGGGGCTCAGCGGGACTGTCGCCCTCAGGGCCTCCCTGGCCCTCCCACTTCTCTGGCGCCGAGCACTGCGGGCCCAGCAGCAGGTGATTTACACATCGGTAAGAGGCTAGCAGATGACGGGCCATCACCTCCTCTGTCCCTCATGGGGAATAAGCGACAGTGGACTTTTAACGTAATTAAATGTTATATTCATGTACCAGCCGGAGGTTCCTGAAGACTGGCTGCTTAGCTCAGTCCATTTGCAGTCATTAGCACTACAGGCCAAGCACACACGCATGGAATTATAAATCACTGAAGTCAGCCACGTGCACCCAGCCTTGCAGAGCACCCTCCTAACTCCACTCTGATGGCTCCCGACCTCACCAGCCAGTGTCACTGGGCGTGTCAGCAATTTCTGACTGTCTCTCTCCCTGATCCTACAGCCCGTCATTTCCATTCGACATAAGCAAACTGGCGCATTCAGTTCATATGTACAATCACAACATTCCCCAAGGAAGGGCTGATTCCAAGACATTTTAGGATTCCTATTAAAGCAAAAGGAAGGCTCATTGAAATTAATAGCAGAAACACCGATCTATCACAACAGAGAGCCCTTGAACCATGATGCTGAAAAAACCAGCCACTTAGTAGCCTTCTTCTGCAAAAATTTATATGAATTCAGTCCCACACTCATTCAGGATTTATTTGCAGCTCTGCCTTTTTGCCAGCTGCCCCAAATAAGGGAGAAACACACTGGTAAGGGATCTAAAACACTTCACCAGAGAGAAAGGCCAAGTCAATGTGACAAAGACGGAGCCCAGGGCCTGGACGGCATTTCCCACTAACCAACTGAATGGCAGAGTTTGTATTTACACACGCCTGCCTCCAAGATACTCCAACACGCAGCTCTAACACCAACTCCAACACGTTATTCAGCAAAATTTGTTGGCCTAGCTTACATGCCAGAACCTATATGTGATGAGATTGAAACGCCTGCTGAAGAGAAGCTGCAGAGCGTGTGTCTGCCTGAAACTCGGGTGTGGTCCAGCCAGGAGGAGACTCCTCTGCACTGGGTCAGATGGTTCAGCTGGATCAACCCCTACGTGGCTGGAAGCAGTGAAGAACGATTCACGAGCACACTTGCCCACCATGGAGAACACACCCCACAACCGTTCCTGTAGCAGTGGTAGACACCACACTTGTCAGGGAGACGGGGCAGGGATCAGAGGGAAGCCTGGCACACTTGGGTGTGTCTCCTGTGATGGGGGAGGAGTTTTAATCTATCAGGAAACTTCATTTCCTTGACATGGCTCAAGCCACAGTGGTACCAGCATCAGAAGTAAGTTCAGCCCCATCCCATCACTGTGGTGATAATCCCTGTGTAGCTGTCTGATGATGCCCCCATGCTGCCCACTGCAGAACCTGACCCCCCCAGCCCCCACTACATCCCCTTGCTGCCCCGGGGCAAGGCCTGAACTGCCAGCTCCCTAAGCTGGCAGAGGGTAAGGCCCAAGAGGAAGCCAGGACCCATGTAAAGCAGGGCCTCTGAGCCTCCCAGTCCTTCAGTTCTCCTATAAGACCAGCTCTTTTCACCTTTTGCAGGGCCAGCATCCCATTCTCCCCTCTCTCGCCTCTGAAATTTCCCTTTGCACCTCCTCACCAGACTCCGACTCCCCTGTCGTCCACCTTGGCCTCTGCCCACCAGGTTCAGCTGCACCTTGGGGCTCCCCTCAGGCTCTGTCCCAGCTGGAGTCACAGTGTCCCCTTTTTATCATATGCACCCAGAAGATAAACAAAGGACAGAAGTTCCTTTCCTTCCTCCTTGTGTGCATGCTAAGTCACTTCAGTCGCGTCCGACTCTCTGAGATCCCATGGACTGGAGCCCACCAGGCTCCTCTGTCTGTGGGATTCTCCAGGCAAGAATACTGGAGTGGGTTGCCATTCTCTCCTCCAGGGGATCTTCCCAAGCCAGGGATCTAACTGGGGTCTCTTATGTCTCCTGCAAGGGCAGGGGAGTTCTTCACCGCTAGTACCACCTGGGAAGCCCCTACCTTCTTAGTTCTAGCACATAATTGCTGAAAAATGAGTGGAGTGTGGGATCACCAGCACAGAAACCACACCTCGACTCTCTCGCTTCCCCTGGAGTTCTCTGGTGCGGGGTCCACGGTCCCCCCACCCAGGTCTGCAGGCTGCAGATGCCCCTCTGGGCAAAGTCCAGGGCAGAGTGGCACTCAATGCGGGCACAGAATCTCCTGACTGGAGCTCCTGGGGCGCGTCTCTGCTTCTCTCTTGCCGATCAGCGACATGGTTGTCAGTTTCATTACACGGGTCACTCAACTTTGACCCACGGTGGGGAAGGGGATGTCTGCCCTTCCTCCTTCCAGAGGAGGCTGTAAACTCAAAGACCAGAACAAAGGCTACACACAAGAGATCACTTTCTCAGAACCCACGGGAAACACAACCCTGAAGTCCGGTTTTAGAAAGCCCCCACCCCCTCCCCCAACCCCTCCCAGGCAGGCTCTCTGCAGACAGGTGCCCTCCCCCGACCTGCCGGCACCCCCACCTCTCCTCTGGGGAAGGCCCTGCACATGGAGCTCACTCCTGGATTCATCCCTCTCCTGCCCATAAACCACGTCCCTAATCCAAGTCACAATCCGGAATGCCCGGGAGGCAGCAGGCTCAGCTGGAAGGTGACCAGGGCTTTGCCATGGCCTCAGAGGACAGTCGGAGAGGGTGTGACCCCCGGCTGGGTCACCAGTCCCGCTGAGCTGCGGGCAGCCCTTTGCCCTGCCGGTGTCCGGCTGACTGGTCCGACCACACACATGCACACACCCCTCAGAGGACCAGCATCAGTGCTCCGTCTACATCCAGAACAAGGAAGGGAATGCTTCCCAACACTGACTCAGGCTTCCCCCACCCGCCCCACGCCTGTTTAGGCTCCCAGGAACAAGGACACAGCCTAATGAGAGTCACGCTGCACCTCCCAGACTTCCGGGAAGGGGTCAGGTCAGAGCATCCACAGCCCCCTAACCCTCTTCAAGGGCTCTCTGAGGACATGAGTGCCAGGGACGCAGATGTGGCCTGACAACCACCAGGTAAAGACACAGAGGAGCAAGCAGCTGGTGAGGACCCCGGGACTCCCCAACACAGGCACTGGCTGATCAACAGGCACACACACAGGTAACACTCCTGAGACAGCTGACCTGACGCACTTCCCGCCCACACGCAGCTCTCCATCTGGGAAAACCACGACAGGGGCAACTTGAAGTTCTGGACTAGTCAGTGTTTTTCTTTTATCCATATGACATACAACTGTGTTTCTCAAATGAATCCAGGTATCACCTGGACGGCTTGTTAAACTTGCCAGCTCAGGTCTACTCTCCCCAGGAGGTCTGGGCGTGTTAACCAGCCCCAGCTAATCTGAAGCAGGTGGCAAGTCCCGCCACAGTCAGCTCCAAGCACTGGTCCTGCCAGGCAAACAAGGCGATCCAGAAGAGATGCAAAAAGTATGTTCCTTCTAAACAGTTAATCTGCCCTCCCTGGTGCCACACTCTCAACAGAAAAAAAAAACAAACACAATCTATTCTAAGAGTAACCTGTAATTAGAAGGTTATGACTACGCTGTAGAAGGAAATGAGGAGAGAGGACAAAGGAGTTTGTGGATTAATTAGCAATACCACGCGGAACTCCATGCAGCCACAGACTGATAAACAAAGACCAGAGACCGGCTCAGCAAACACACCTCTGAAGCCAAAGAAAATCCCCTGGGCCAAAGGTCAGATCTGAGGTCTCCCTTACATCACTCAGAGGAGCACAGCCATTCAGCAAATTGCATATGATGTAACTTTGTTCTAATATTTTTCCTTACAATTCTCAGAAAGGATATTTTTTTGCAGCATTATTTTTTTTTACTGTCATTTTTTCAAATTATGAAAGTATGACAACACATTTCTGGGAGGCTAAGAAAATACAGAACAAAGTTACATATAGTTCCACTATATATTACAATTATTTTTAAGTAGATAAATTAAGATTTTTAGTTGGAGTTTCAATATAAAAATCTCAAAAATTAACAGACTGAAAATATAGAAAAAAATAGAAGGATACAGTGGACCTGAAAAGTACCATGAACCAATTCAATATAGTTAAGATTTATACAATTTTCACACAGCAGTAGAATACAAATTCTATTCAAGTTCTCATAGACTGTAAACTAGGATATACTGTAACATATCCAGGGACGTAAAACCAGGTGCAAAAATTTCATGGGCTAAAGATATTGAAATCATACAGAGTCTGTTCTATCACTGTGGAGTTATGTTAGAAATCAAAGTCAAAAGATACTTGAAAATAACTCACATGTTTTCAAGTGCAATGTGACAGGCATCTTTGACTTAATCATCAAAAGCCTCAATAAAAATAGAAGACTGAAAAAACACAGAGAGTGATTACAGAGAAGCATTTAAATGAGAAACATCAAAGATATTTAAAAAACCCATGTATTTGGAAATTAAATGTCCATTTTTAAATGATGAGTGTATTTAAAAAGCCATGGGCAAAAAAAATAAATAAATAAAATAAAATAAAAAGCCATGGGCTTCCCAGGTGTCACAGTGATAAAGAGTCCGCCTGCCAGTGCAGAAGATGCAGGAGATGCGGTTTCGATCCCTGGGTTGGGACGATCCCCTGGAGGAGGAAATAGCAACCCACTCCAGTATTCTTCCCTAGGAAATCCCATGGACAGAGGAGCCTGGTGGGCCACAGTCCATGGTGCCACAAACAGTCAGACACTACTGAGCACATACAAGACCAAGAAGCTGTAACAAGGAAAATTAGAAAATTTACCAGAATTTGTTGCATGCAGCTGAAGCTGCTCAATGCAACTAAACACAATGTGAAATCTTGAAAAGAATTTTTTAAATTAATGAAATTGAAATATTATATGAGTGCATAAATCTATCATTCACTTATTAAGCATAGTCTTAATGAGGACAGAGAGTGTCCACAGGAGCTTGTGCAGGCATGCTGCCTCGGTTCAGTGGAGATGAAGGAAAATAAATCAAGGTCAGGTGTGTCAGATGGAGACAAAGCATATGGAACAGGCGAGGTGCCCACAAGGAAGCCCTGGGAAAGTCAGAGAACATCCAACCTGCGCTGGGTGTTGAAGATGTAAGTCTGCAAAGGTGTGAGCAAGGCGGAAGGAGGCACAGGAAAGCTACAGGAACACAGAGCTGTGCCTTTGCATGGCAAGTCACTGGGATGGGGGACATGCTAATTCAGAGAGGGAGCTGGGGGCCCGTTCATGCTTAAACTCGGACTTGATCCTGAAGGCACTGGGAATCCATGTAAGAATTTTTAGCAGACATATTGAAATACAATTTGCTTCGAAAGAAGACTGTGTGGAGACAGGATGGATTGAAGAGATCACTAAGGGAGCATCCTTCTGGAACGTCATTACTCTGTGGTTGATGGTGAAGATCACGCGACTGAAGAGGGTGGGGCAAGTGGTGGGCTTGCCCCAGCGACGTCTACCGGTAGGTGGGTGGGGCAGCAACTAGCTGGACAACAGGGGAAGTGGATGAGGGACTCTGGGACAACATCCATGAGGGTGTACAGCTGAGAAGAAGGGTACCGGTCACCGAGCTAGGACAGGTGGGTGAGGGGCAACCACAGCTCACCAG
Organism: Cervus elaphus; assembly: GCF_910594005.1. Taxonomy (NCBI): domain Eukaryota; kingdom Metazoa; phylum Chordata; class Mammalia; order Artiodactyla; family Cervidae; genus Cervus; species Cervus elaphus. Next base: position 2,921,581 of record NC_057843.1, on the reverse strand, counting down.
TTCTGCTGGGGACAGGCCGGGCTCAAGTTCTCACCCATCCTCTCCCAGGCTAGACTCTTCGCGCTGAGGGCCGCCAAGGGGCCTGGGCAAGCTCAAGAGCAGGGCTCAGAAGGCAGGGACAGTGACGGGGGAGAGAGGCGGGGACCCCAGCACAAGGTAGGACTCTAAGGAAGTACCAGAGTAAGCTTCCCAGCAAGTTCTTTGCCTGCGTGACCTTCCGCGACAGGTGGTGTCCCCAGCACGCTGGCGCTTCCCTGGGACCGGACGAGAGGAAAGTGATGCCGCCCCAGGTAGAGGACCCCACCATAGCGCAAAACCTGGTGGGCGGTGCTCCCCGCTCCCCGCATCCCACCCCAGACGGGAAACAGGCCTCACCCCACTGACCTGAAGGCATCTCTCTGGGGTCTTTAGTTGACGCCTCTCCAGCCTGCAGGCTCTCCTCACTGGAAGCTCTCCATTTCCGTCCTCTCCTCGGTGACCATGACCCAAGGAGTTCCCACGCCCACCTCAGGTTCATCCAAGGTGGCCGAACGCAGTCCTGCAGGGCCCCGGAGAGTGTGGGGTCTCAGAGAAGACCTGCCTGAAGACAAAGAGGACTATCATATTGCAGAATGACCTGAGAGTGAGGACAAGGCCTTATGTTTGAAAAACCAGGTGACAATGTCGTGTCCTCGTGCGGTTGTCAAAGATGCTTCCTACCCTGGAGGCAGGAATGAAGGGTTCAGGCTTCCTGAAAGAAAAAACCAGCTGAAAGTTCCTGAGGTCATGAAACTAATGTTGAAACAGGGTTTCTAGGTTCGCTCGCTCTTGAGCCAGACCCCCTCCACTCCCGGCACGGCTGCTTCCGACGCACCTGCGCCCGGACCGCGCACCTGCGCCGCCCCTGCGCGGCCGGACCCGGAGGCCCGGCTGCGTCCAGACGCGGCGGCGAGCGGGCGAGCATGCTCAGTCGGGTGCTGACCCGCTCCTGCGGCCGGGCCGGCGGCTGGGGTCGGGACGCTCGCCCGCGAAGCTCACAGGGGACGGGGAGAGAGCAGCGTGTGGAGAGCCGAACAGGGCCAGTCGGCCCTCGCGGGGCTGCAGCCCGGCGAACGTCCGCTCCCGCGGCGCCGCGAGCATTCCGCCGCGCCGGGTCTTCGCCGCAGCCCGGGGGGGGCGGGACCCGGGAACCGGTGTGGGCGTGGCTGGGCGTGGCCGCCGCGTGGGGGCGGCCCTAGAAAGAGCCGGGGCCCGGCCCCCGCAGCGCGCGGTCCCGCTGGTCTGCAAAGAGGCTCACTTGCCGAGCGAGGCCGGGCAGCTCAACTTCTGCAGGCGCCTTGGAAAACCTGTCTTTCTCACTGAAAAAGCCCCGCAGTGGTCACTAGAGAAAACTTAGAAACTACAAGTAGTCTAGAAGGAGGTCTAGAATCCCGAGAGCCGGCTCAGAAGCCGCCCGTTGACGTCCCGTTCCTGCGGCTCCTCGCGGCCGCACGGGGTCCCTGCAAGGGTAGGTGCGGGAGCGGTGCAGCGTCGCGGGTCCAGCGCGGGTCCCCAGCCTTGAGGGCGGGAGCCCGGGACTCCTCCGGGACTGCCGAGGCCGCACGGAGCAGGCGCTGGCCGGAGACAGCGGGCTCGGGGTACCGCCGCAGGGCCGCTTGGACCGAGGGGCTGGGTCCCGCCTCGCGGCCCTGGCCCCTCCCCCGCGGGCCAGCCCACCACCCCCAGCCCCGCCGCTCGCCCCGCCCCGCCGCGCTGCAGCGAAGACCCGGCCGCGCCGCGGCGAGCGCACTGGGCATGCTCCGCCCGGCCGTTCGGCTCCGCTCTGGTCTGCTCCGGGAGGCTGGGCTCCGGGAGGCTCCGCAGCCCGCACCTCAGCGGGCGCGGGGGCAGGGACAGCCGCCGAGAGGCTGCGGGCGTCGGCGCGGCTCGGCTCTCGGGCTGGCCATGGCGAGGAGCGCGCGGCGGCCGCCGGAGTGGCGAGGCGGCGTCAGGTTAGCCGGGTTAGCTGGGCGCCGGCGGGCGGGGCGCGGGCGGTGGGGAGCCCTGCACCGCATGGTGGCCGAGTCGCCCCGGTTGCGGCCGCGCAACTTTGGGGCTCTGGGGCTGGAGGAGCCTGCGGCCGGGGCTGCGCTCTGGGAGGCGCCCGGGTCCCCGCAGTGGGCTCCAGGGTCGCAAGATGCTGCGGGATCCCAGAGCAGCGGTTTGGGGACACCGCGTCCCAGGCTCGTGTCGTAGCCCTCCCACGGCGAGGAGCACGGTGTGCACCGCGCGCAGCCGAGGAGCCGGCAGGTCTCGGAGGAAAGGGGACCTCAAGCCATGGCGGGGCCTTCCCCGATTCCGGGCCGCCCGGGTCACCGGACCTTGGTGACCGGGATGGGGGTGTGCACTGTCCTGGGCCCCGCAGGCCACGAGTGCTGGCGGCGCGTCCTGGTGCCGCAGGAGAGCGGGGAGCTGTGCGCGCAGCAAGCCGCCGCCTCCGCTGGAGCTCCCGGAGTTTGTCGCATTTGACTCCATAGCAAGTTGACATCGAATTGCTTCATGGCATGGAATGGGAAAACGTGCTTCATCGGCTTAAAAAACAGAGTAATTGCAAACCCGGTTTATTTTAAGCCCGACCATTAACCCGCCTTCCCGTCCAAAAAAAAAAAAAGAAAGCTTGAGCTTGCAAGACTTATAAAGAAAACTAGCAAAAAGGAAAAAAAAAAAAATGTTTGTAGGTGCATTATCTGCTCACAGTGTAGAAAAGACTCTTATGGTTGAATTGTCATTGTTTTTCAGCATACTTGTTACAGAGAAGTTGGGTTACTGTAGCCATCTTTATTGTGCAGTATTTTAGATGTATAAGAACTTGGAAAAACTGTGTGGCAGAAGCGCAGTGTTTTTTTTTTTTAAGTTTTCTCACTTTTGTTTCTAAATGAAACATATTTTTTCTCAGTTGCTACTATGCTGAACATAGTAAAATTGTTCAGGATGAAATGGAAGATGGAAAATGAATGTTTTCAGAAAGGAGTAAGTTAGAACAATGTAGTTCTACTGGGCTTGTAACTTTCCTGACAAATGCAGTTTGTAGATCCCACCACAGTTTTTGCTGGTTCTTGAAACATTTGGCACCATTACCACCCTTATGATTACCGGATTTCTGAAGCAAGGAAAACAGTCCTTGTTCCAGTGAGAAATAGTTCTGCCTCTAACTGAAGTTCTAATTCTTAAGCTGATGTCCAGAAGCACCCCTTAGTGGATACAGTTGTTTTATTTATTAAGCGTATTACAAAACATCTGCTCTGTGCTCTTTATAGATTCCAATAGACTTTTGAGGCACATTTGCTTTTCCTTGGGTTGTGGATAGCTTTTAATGTTTGTTCGTGTGTGAGGTGGTACCAGCTCACATTCCAGATGCTCCAAACCATTTCCCCATGTGGGCTGTGTGTCCTGCCTGAGGTGACTGAGATTTAATAACAAGAGCATTTGACTCCATAGCAAGTTGACATCGAATTGCTTCATGGCATGGAATGGGAAAACAGGTTGCAAGTGTCCAGACGACAAGAACAGCACCATGCTGACTCTTTCTGCAAATTAGACCTGCAATTCTTCATTTTACTCAAAAAGTTTGGTTGGTGGTATTCATTGCTCCTAAACATTTTTCTTAATGTATTTATAGAAACTTTTGGAAGTTTGAGGAAGAGCCAAGTCAAATATTGAGAAAATGTGCTTCCCCTTTCTGTAGCAGTGCATCCAGTTCAAAACGTCCTCTGTATACTACATACATGTAAATAAAGCTTATCTGTTATGGTGGGACTTGTGTTCTCAGGCTGCATCCTAATACCAAATAGTTATTGTGGTGAGGTTGCTTTTAACATACAACACAGTAGTCAGATTTGGTCAAGGATCATTTCTTGGAATTCAGAAGTAGTGCATGTGCCCATTCACTCACTCGTGTCCGACTCTGTGACCCTGGGGACTGAAGTTCACCAGGCTCCTCCTCTGTCCATGGGATTTTTCAGGCAAGAATACTGGAGTGGGTTGCCGTTTCCTTCTCCTGGGGCAGAAATAGTGCAGATAATAATTCCCCAATGCAACATCTAACCAAGCATTTGGTGTGTGGCTCGCCCTTTTCTAGCCAAGCCCAGGAGGACACTTGACAGCACTTTGTGATCTATGGCAAATCACAGGAAAGTTAGAAAAGGGCTTCCCTGGCAGCTCACTGGTAAAGAATCTGCTTGCCAGTGCAGGAGACATGAGTTCGATCCCTGATCTGGGAGAATCACACGTGCCGTGCAGCAGCTGAGCCTGTCCTCCACAACTGCTGAAGCCCATGTGCCCTAGAGCCCGTGCTTCGCAACACGAGAAACCTCTGCAATGAGAAGCCTGTTCGCTGCAACTAGAGAAAAGCTTGTGCAGCAATGAAGACCCACCACAGCCAATAAATAAATAAATAAAATTATAAAGTTAGAAACAGCCTTAGATGCAAATGGTTGATTTTTAAGTTTGCTGAAAAACCTCCCTGGAATGGTTAACGGATTAAAGGGCTTGGTTGATCATGTGATAAGGACCAGTGAAGAGCTGTCAGAACTAGTTTCTAAGTTATGCTCAGCACAGAAGCCCTGTGTGTTTATTGGTCTTGCCTCTGCCTGAGGTCTTTACTCATTAAAACATCACATTTATTTTTCCTCCCCACCATCTTTATAGCAAGCCCCTAAGGCTGCAGAAATGAGTAAGACATGGTGATTCACAATCTAGTCAGACAGACAGGCTTGAGCACAAATAACAAGGTAAGTGCTGCCCAAGAGGCATCTGTACCAGGAACTGAAAATGTGCAGGAAGGAGGCCCTTGGGTTGGGAGGGGAAGGGGCCTCATGATAATAGAGACAATGATAAGAATGCCTGAGGAATTGGATAGGCGTCTTCTGGCTGGAAGTGGGCTCTCCAGACAGACGGACCACCATGATGGTAGTTAGGCTGATGCCCTCCCTCCCTGCCCAAGATGTAACCTTCCAGACTTTGCAGGTGGATTAGATGGAGGATCTGGAGATGGAGAGATTGTTCTGGGTTATCCAGTGTGCCCCATGTCATCACAAGCGTGCTTACTAGTGGAAGAGAGAAACAGAGTGTGTATGCGTGTGTGCTCAGTCACATCCGACTCTTTGCGACCCCATGGGCTGTAGCCCTCCAGGCTCCTCTGTTCATGGGATTTCCCAGGCAAGAATACTGGAGTGGGTTGTCATTCCCTTCTCCAGGGGATCTTCCCAACCCAGGGATTGAACCTGAGTCTCCTACATCTCCTGTATTTCAGGCAGATTCTTTACCGCTGAGCCACCAGGGAAGCCCAGTCAGTGTCAGATGCATGTGAGGAAGACTCGCTGGCCATTGCTGCCCTTGAAGATGGAAGGGCCAGGAAACGGGGAGGGAGGCAGGGGCGGGACAGCCTGTGGCAGCTGGTGAAGGTGAGGACGCCGATGAACCTCCCCCACCCTCCTGCCAATTCCTTGCTTAGCCCATCCTGACCCATGGGGAACTTTTCACCTGCAGAATCAAAAGATAATAGAGGTGTGTTCTAAGTCACTAAATTTGTGACTTGGTGCCTTAGGAGGGAGCCTGAGAAAGGTCATCTGACCATACACAAGGAAAGGTCTGGTGTGATGGGATCAGGGGCTGGGGCAGAGGAGTTTGGATTTCATCCTATTTTTGATAAATAATGGGGCATCACCTAAGGACTTTTATTAAACAGGAGCACGTGATAGACAAACTGCTGCTGTTTTATCTGCCTAAACCCCAGGATTCACAGGGCAGTTCGACAAAGGGTGTGTAACCTGAGGTGGTCCATGGCAGTGGGGAATCTGGAACCAGCGTGTCGTATATCTCAGTTCTCCTCTTTAATCTGAAATGACCTTAGTATGCATGTATGAAGTTAACAGTTTAGGTCGGGACTTCGCTGGTAGTCCAGTAACTGAGACTCCTTGCTGTCAGTGTGGGAGGGCCTTGGCTTCAATCTCTTGTCCAGGGAACTAGATCCCACGTGTCACAGCTGAGAGTTCACATGCTCCAGCTAAAGATCCCGAGTGCAGCAAGGAAGATGGAAGATGCCATGGGCTGCAGCTAAGACCCAATGCAGCCAAACAAGTTAATTTTAAAAAAGAGCTTAAGAAAACTTGCATTCACAGTTCATTAGTACAGGAAGAATAGAGACAGTAAAGCAGTGGCATGGTCACCTTTTGACTATTTTGTTTCTGGTCATTGTCCTCTTTCTTCTTTTTTTATTAAAGTATAGTTGTACACTGTTATATAAATTACAGGTGTCCGATACAGTGATTCACACTTTTTTAAAGGTTGTACTCCATCTGTAGTGATTATAAAATATTGATTGTGTTCCCATATTTTACAGTATATCCTTGTACCTTATTTTATTTGTTATTTAATTTTTACAGTGTTGTGTTTCTGCTTACAACAATGCAAATCAGCCATAATGATACATATTAATACATCCACTCCCTCTTGAGCCTCCCTCCCCTCCCCAGGCCACCCCTCTAGTTCGTCACAGAGCGCCAGACTGAGCTTCCTGTCACTGTCCTTTTAACAGACAGCTGCTCTGCTGAACACACATGGAGCACAGCAGACGGGAACACAGGGCAAGTCTGTGGGCAAGTCAGGTTGAACGTGCTACTTTGAGGCGATGCCAGGTCACCTGGGCCAACTCTGACCAGTGGGTGGGAGCTGTCTGCCAGGTCATGGGCTCGTAGGGACTCAACTGAAAAGCTGCCGCGCCCATCAGCAGTGTTTGCTGTAGGCACCGTATCTGCTGGGGGGCCAGTGACAGCTATCATACCAGGCACCCTAACTTACGGATTTAAATGTAAGAAATCCAAAAATCCTTTCCAGCCTCTTTTACGTACAGTCTCTTTCACTTACAAGGGCTTAATATCAGTCCTGTAAAAACCTGTAGTTGGGGTAAATTGACATCTCTGTGTATCTGGAAAACCAAATCTGAACAAATCTTCTACCTTAGTGTGACAAGAGTAGCTCCAAGTTGAAATTGAACTACATGTAGAAAAATTAGTAAGGGAGAACAGATCTTTCCAACAGCATGGCAAAGGAAGCCCTGCGCTGACAAAATCCAATCCTAGGAGCAACACTGAGACGTGATCAAAACTTGCCTTAGTGAAAACGCGGCTGTGAATCTGTAGTTTAGCTTCCATCTGCATAACTTTGTAAGGTTTATACCTCGACTTCCTTAACTGAGTATAAAGATGCAGTAACTATTATTTTACACTGTTCAGGACAAGCTCAGTGTAAGCTGCTCTGTCTTGAAGCTCCTCTCCCTTAGGCTCTGGGGTACAGGCTTGTTGTTCTCTAAGGGTTTATCTTTCCTTTCCTGGTTTCTAACCTTACTCCTCTCATCATGAGGTCCATTGTGTTCCTTCTGGGTGATCTATTTTTCTCCATGACCGTACCAGTCACCCACACACCGATGTCCCCAAATCTCTGCCTTCAGATAAGCTTCTCTCATCCATTCACTGATTCATTTCAGCACATATTGATGACTTGAGAGCTTATAATCTAGGGGAAGGACAGCTGTGCACAAAGATGATTACAGTGAAAGTGTGAGGTTCTGGGTGAAGCTCAGTGAGTAGAGCAGTGTCTGGGGCTGTCTGGGGAGTCCTGGTTGGCTTTGGACCAAGACTTGAGGGCTGAGTAGGGGTTTCCAGGTGTGTGGGACTGGAAGGCAGCAGGTCTAGAGTACAGGGGTGCTGAGAAAGCTCTGGCAGGCGGGAGTCTGAATGGAGGATCCCGTGTGTCCTGCCGTGGACTTGTTTTATACTAGTGGCAGGATGAGACCTGGAGGACGTCTGAATCAGATCTCTCAGAGTCAGCCCACTTCAGCAGCCCCTCGGAGTGTGGATTGCAGGCAGACAAGCAGGACGGGATCCTCAGGGCAGTGCTAGTCAGGAGTGAGCGCTGAAACCAGGCTCAGCCCTGCATGTGACGGCCGCAGGGGCAAGGAGGGGAGAGGCGCATCTGTCAGGGGTGTGAGGGGCTGTGGGCCAGAGACTGGTTTAGCCAGAGGGAGCTGAAGCTGATGGTGGCAGAGCAGGAAAGCCCAGGTTACTTAGTGTGAGTCGCTCAGTCATGTCCCACTCTTCACAACTCCATGGACTGGGGCCCGCCAGGCTCCTCTGTCCCTGGGAATCTCCAGGCAAGAATACTGAAGTGGGTTGCCATTCCCTTCTCCAGGGGATCTTCACACCCAGGGATGGAACCCTGGTCACTTGCAGTGCAGGCAGATTCTTTACCATCCGGGCCACCAGGCAAGCCCCAGGGCTGTAGTCAGCACGGCACTGCTACAGGGCACAGACTTCCTAAGCCAGGCAAGGGAGAAAGAAAGACGGGATTAATTCTCTGGTGATTATCCAGCTTGGTTGGTCAGTTTTCATTCCAATCCCAAAGAAAGGAAATGACAAAGAATGCTCGAACTCCTGCACAATTGCATTCATCTCACACGCTAGCAAAGTAATGCTCAAAATTATCCAAGCCAGGCTTCAACAGTACGTGAACAGTTAACTTCCAGATGTTCAAACTGGATTTAGAAAAGGCAGAGGAACCATAGGTCAAATTGCCAACATCCATTGGATCATCGAAAAAGCAAGAGAGTTCCAGAAAAACATCTACTTCACGCAGGAGTTGTGATGCCTCTTCTGCCTTCTGCCCACATGGCTGCTCTACCCAGGGCTGTGCCTGATTTAAGTGTTTCTCCCCTTTGATTAGCACTTTCCCCCGACTTCCCTGAATGTGCGGAGAGCTCTGTGACATTTGTGGCAGTGGGGCCCATCCCAGCTTGGCCCGCTGACTCCTTTGTCCACTCTAAAGGGGTAGTTAGGTGTACAGCCCCTCTGCTTTCTTAAAGGTAAAGAGCCCACTTTCTCTGGCCCTCAGCAGGAGAAGGCATTGGAGTGAAGACTGCCATAGGGTTTGCCTCCAAGCTTCACCCAGGTCTTCACTCGGTCTGCACACCCCAGGATGGCCGTGGAATGGCTTAAACTTCAGCAGCTGTGGAGCTTGCTCGCTTGTCAGATGCTGTTGTTAGTTTCATCCTGTAGATTTCTGTTCCTGGACTGGGTGGAAGGAAGGTTTTTGTCCTCCAGGGTTTGGACAGCCCTAGATGACTTGGTCTCTGAGTAAGTCTAGCTCCATTAGACGTCCCAAAGATAACCTGGCTTTTGAAATCCATTTTAAAATGCTTTTGAGAAACTTGAAATTAATTTCCAGAAAGTGCTTGAATATTACTAATCGTTTGCTATACTGGGGGCTGGGCTTTTCCCCCTGCACATCTGACCCCAGGACCTCTGGTAGGCTTGACCCTTCTGCCTTTGTAGCGGGTCCATTTCTTCCTTCCTCTGGGTTCTGGCTGTCTCCTCTTCCTCCACTGAGGTAATGGATCTCTGTCCTGAAATCCTCTTGATCGTTGCTCCTAAGAAGCCCTGGCCTGAAGGAGTGCCCTGATAAGCTGGCGTCTCACGATGAGCGCGAACAGCAGATGCATTGCCTGTTGTTGGTGCTGTTCAGTCGCTAAGTGGTGTCCGATTCTTTGTGACCCCATGGACTGCAGCTTGCCAGGATCCGTGTCCTTCACTGTCTTAGGGAATGTGCTCAAACTCATGCCAGCTGAGTTGGTGATGCCATCCAACCATCTCATTCTCTGTGTCTGCTTCTCCTCCTACCCTCAGTCTTTCCCAGTATCAGAGTCTTTTCCAGTGACTTGACTCTTGCTGCATGAGTCCTGCTAAAATGTACTGTAAGGAAGATTTTTGTTTTTAATGGTGGGCCACGCCCTACTGGCTAAACCAAGCCATTGCTCCTCCTGGAAAACTGTCCTGTCTCCTTTTCTTGCCCTTCAAGTCCTGGCCAACCCCAGTGAACATTCTGGGACCTTTCTAGCTGGCCTTCCTCTGAATTCCTGCAGTATTTACTCAGGTTAGTGCTTAATTATGTATGAGTGTAAAGATCTGGTCTTAAGAAATTTCTTAAGCCCCAGAGCAATATGAACTAAACTGATAATAGTGGGCTTCTTAAATACTTTGAGTTCCAGTTAATTGAGATGACTGAGTCCTGATTGTTTTTATCACTGAGAGGAATCTGACTGCCCAGCTGAGAAATCATCGAGAACACCTGGAGAGTGTGCGTAGCCCAGCCGGGCCTTCTCCCGTTCGAGCCTGGAGAAAAGCAAAGCTTCCTTCAGAGAGTGCGCTGTTGCTATTCAGTTGCTCAATCGTGTCTTACTCTGCAACACCAGGCCTCCCTGTCCTTCACCAACTCCCAGAGCTTGCTCACACTCATGTCCATTGAGTTGGTGATGCCATCCAACCATCTCATCCTCTCTCGTCCCCTTCTCCTCCTGCCCTCAATCTTTTCCAGCATCGGGGTCTTTTCCAATGAGTCGACCGTTCACATCAGGTGGCCAAAGTATTGGAGCTTCAGCTTCAGCATCAGTCCTTCCAAAGAATATTCAGGACTAATTTCCTTTAGGATTGACCGGTTTGATCTCCTTGCAGTCCAAGGGACTCTCAAGAGTCTTCTCCAACACCATAGTTCAAAAGCCTCAGCTCCTCAGTGCTCAGCTTGCTTTGTGGTCCAACTCTCACATCCATACATGACTACTGGATAAACCATAGCTTTGACTAGATGAACCTTTGTTGGCAAAGTAATGTCTCTGCTTTTTAATATGCTGTATAGATTGGTCATAGCTTTTCTTCCAAGGAACAAACATATTTTAATTTCATGGCTGCAATTGCTGTCTGCAGTGATTTTGGAGCCCAAGAAAGTAAAGTCTGTCACTGCTTCCATTTTTTCCCCCATCTATTTGCCATGAAGTGATGGGACTAGATGCCATGATCTTAGTTTTTTGAATGTTGAATTTTAAGCCAGCTTTTTCACTCCCCTCTTTCACCTTCATGAAGAGGTTCTTTAGTTCCTCTTTACTTTTTGCCATAAGGGTGGTGTCATCTGCATATCTGAGGCTATTGATATTTCTTGGGCAGTCTTGATTCCAGCTTGTGCCTCATCAAGCCCGACATTTCACATGATGTACTCTGCACATAAGTTAAATAAGCAGGGTGACAACATACGGCCTTCACGTACTCCTTTCCCAATTTGGAACCAGTCCATTGTTCTATGTCTGATTCTAACTGTTGCTTCTTGACCTGCCTACAGGTTTCTCAGTAGACAGGTAAGGTGGTCTGGTATTCCCATCTCTGTAAGAATTTTCCAGTTTGCTGTGATGGAAAACATTAAAGCCATGTTTTCAACTTTCTTCTGATGTTTTTGTGAAGATAATTTTCCGCAGTGTCACATTGAAACACACTTAAACTTTATTTTTTTTTTATTTTTTTTTAATTATTTTTTTTTTCCAGTGGGTTTTGTCATACATTGATATGAATCAGCCATGGATTTACATGTATTCCCAATCCCGATCCCCCCTCCCACCTCCCTCTCCACCCGATTCCTCTGGGTCTTCCCAGTGCACCAGGCCAGAGCACTTGTCTCATGCATCCCACCTGGGCTGGTGATCTGTTTCACCATAGATAGTATACATGCTATTCTTTTGAAATATCCCACCCTCACATTCTCCCACAGAGTTCAAAAGTCTGTTCTGTATTTCTGTGTCTCTTTTTCTGTTTTGCATATAGGGTTATCGTTATCACCTTTCTAAATTCCATATATATGTGTTAGTATGCTGTAATGTTCTTTATCTTTCTGGCTTACTTCACTCTGTATAATGGGCTCCAGCTTCATCCATCTCATTAGGACTGGTTCAAATGAATTCTTTTTAACGGCTGAGTAATATTCCATGGTGTATATGTACCACAGCTTCCTTATCCATTCATCTGCTGATGGGCATCTAGGTTGCTTCCATGTCCTGGCTATTATAAACAGTGCTGCGATGAACATTGGGGTGCACGTGTCTCTTTCAGATCTGGTTTCCTCAGTGTGTATGCCCAGAGGTGGGATTGCTGGGTCATATGGCAGTTCTATTTCCAGTTTTTTAAGGAATCTCCACACTGTTTTCCATAGCGGCTGTACTAGTTTGCATTCCCACCAACAGTGTAAGAGGGTTCCCTTTTCTCTACACCCTCTCCAGCATTTATTGCTTGTAGACTTTTGGATAGCAGCCATCCTGACTGGCGTGTAATGGTACCTCATTGTGGTTATGATTTGCATTTCTCTGATAATGAGTGATGTTGAGCATCTTTTCATGTGTTTGTTAGCCATCTGTATGTCTTCTTTGGAGAAATGTCTGTTTAGTTCTTTGGCCCATTTTTTGATTGGGTCATTTATTTTTCTGGAATTGAGCTGCAGGAGTTGCTTGTATATTTTTGAGATTAATCCTTTGTCTGTTTCTTCATTTGCTATTATTTTCTCCCAATCTGAGGGCTGTCTTTTCACCTTACTTGTAGTTTCCTTTGTAGTGCAAAAGCTTTTAAGTTTCATTAGGTCCCATTTGTTTAGTTTTGCTTTTATTTCCAATATTCTGGGAGGTGGGTCATAGAGGATCTTGCTGTGATTTATGTCGGAGAGTGTTTTGCCTATGTTCTCCTCTAGGAGTTTTATAGTTTCTGGTCTTACATTTAGATCTTTAATCCATTTTGAGTTTATTTTTGTGTATGGTGTTACAAAGTGTTCTAGTTTCATTCTTTTACAAGTGGTTGACCAGTTTTCCCAGCACCACTTGTTAAAGAGGTTGTCTTTTTTCCATTGTATCTCCTTGCCTCCTTTGTCAAAGATAAGGTGTCCATAGGTTCGTGGATTTATCTCTGGGCTTTCTATTCTGTTCCATTGATCTATATTTCTGTCTTTGTGCCAGTACCATACTGTCTTGATGACTGTGGCTTTGTAGTAGAGTCTGAAGTCAGGCAGGTTGATTCCTCCAGTTCCATTCTTCTTTCTCAAGATTACTTTGGCTATTCGAGGTTTTTTGTATTTCCATACAAATTGTGAAATTCTTTGGTCTAGTTCTGTGAAAAATACCGTTGGTAGCTTGATAGGGATTGCATTGAATCTATAGACTGCTTTGGGTAGAATAGCCATTTTGACAATATTGATTCTTCCAATCCATGAACACAGTATGTTTCTCCATCTGTTTGTGTCCTCTTTGATTTCTTTCATCAGTGTTTTATAGTTTTCTATGTATAGGTCTTTTGAAACACACTTAAACTTTAGAGAAGATTGACCTTAAGATATTTGCATTGAACTCAGCTAGAAGGTTATTCTGGTTCAACCACATTTTGGGAATTATTGCTCTATATACAAAATTTCAAAACAATAACTTAAAAAATAATATCAAAATATTTTAAAATTACCGTTTGAAAATGGCAGTTACGGCAGTTTGGTCGTTAGTGGCATTTAGCCAGTTTGCCCTGGCCGTGACATCTGGCCCCCAGTCACTGTGGCCAGGCTCACACGGTCCTGCGGGGCCTCCCCCGTGCGGGCGGGCAGCTTGGCCTTTGCCTCTTTCACTGTCAGTGTAGACAGATCTACACGGTCCTTCCCCGTGTCACAGGGCCGCGGCAAGGCTCCGAGAGGTAATATCCGCAGCTCTGTATTGTAAATTGTAAATGCCGGACGAGCATAAGGGGTGTTGTTTTCATGCTGTTAACAAGAATTGAGTCTAGTAGAGCTGGAGGTACAGAATCTCTTCTGTCCTTGTTAAGGTCTGGCTCTTAGAGAGAGCCTGCTAAGAACACTCATGCGACTCTGCTTGTGACAGTGGGGCTGGTAAAGGAGAACAAAGCTTCTTAACTGCTCTCTGCAGTTACGAGCATATTTTCTCAAATAGATGAGATTTTATTCTGATGAAGGAAGAATCCCCAGGTGATCCAGTCCCTGTTCGGTGACTCTCAATGGCACTAATCAGACACCAGGGAGACCAGGACTGAGGGGTAGTTTCAACTCTGTGAAACATAAATGCCATTTCTGCAATCATAGGTACGTGCCAGAATCCCATCAGCCTCACTCACCTCTCACGCCTGAGTCCTTGGCCCTGCCCACGTCCTGGCCTCTTTGCCCAGGGACTCGTGGGCAGTGCCCTGCCTCTCCTGCAAGGATATGTCGAAGGCTGAGCTCTAGGGAGACCGTGGTTTATGTTTTAAACTTAGATTTGTGGTAAAGAATGGACACAGTTACCTAGAATTCTTAAGAAATGGGTGGAATTTGGAGGAAAGCAGGGTCTGCGAGGATGCCCAGTAAGGTGTGTGTGTGAGCGTGTGTGTGTATACTTACTCGTGTATGACCCTTTGTGACCCTACCCCATGGACTGTAGCCCACCAGGCTCCTCTGTCCATGGGATTTCCCAGGCAAGAATACTGAAGTGGGTTGCCATTTTCTATTCCAGGGATCTTCCCGACCCAGGGATCGAACCCGAGTCTCCTGCATTGCAGGCAGATTCTTTACCACTGAGCCATTTGGGAAGCCCGTAAGGCAGTCTATCTAAAGGAAGAGCTCAGAAGCAGCTGGCGATCTGGTGTTCTGTCCCGCTTCATTTCCTGCAGGAGGACCTTGGTCTGCAGACTGACACCTCCCAGCTCCTTCCCTCCACAGCACAGCCACACCCCTGCTTGTTGTGGTCACAGAATGGTGGATTTGGAGAAGAAATGACCAGCCATGCACCCCAGTCAGTGGCGGAACCCCCCTCCCCCACCCAGTCCACATGGGGCGTCACCCTTGGCCAGTGGGAGGTCGTCCATGTACAGGCAGATTGGGTTGAGAAAGGGGCCTTAAGTGTTTACCGTGTGTGCCAGAATCTGAGAAAATCTAAACACACAGTCGTTTCAGGCCTGAACATCATGTTTAGAAAGCAGGTTAAGAATATTGGTCTCTGGTTTATGCAGTCTCGGGAGAGGAGGCTACCCCTCCACCCAGGCAGAGCACCGGCCTCATGGGCAGGCACTCGGGATCAGCCCATCCTTCACGCATCACTCCAGAATGTGGGCGCCTCTGGCTGCTGTTCCAGGCGGGAAGGCAGTCCTGGCCTGTGGAGACGTCTAGGCTCCCATATGCGCCCCAGCTCCTGCCTGGTCTGACTTTGCACGGAGGAGCTTATTTACCAAATACATCCTGAGTGTCTTGGAAATGGACTCACAGTGAAATTAAATGAGGAAGAATGGAAGGTCAGCTGAAGCTATGCTGTAGATTAGCCAGTAAGAGAAAATTAATTGCTCTAGAATAAAAATTTGAATCTCCCTATAGCAGCATGCATGCGTGCTCAGTCGTGTCTGACTCTGTGCAACCCCATGGACTGTTGCCCGCCAGACTCCTCTGTCAGTGGGATTCTCCAGGCAAGACTACTGGAGTGGGTTGCCATTTCCTACTCCAGGGATCTTCCCACCCAGGTATCAAACTGATGTTTGACCGAATCTCCCTATATACACACTCCAAAGAATAGGGAGAATGTTTTGAAAGGACATAATTTAGTTTCAGGTTTTTTTTTTTTTTTATAAGTGGAAGGAGAATCTAGAAAAATACCTAGTGATAGAGACAGGAAGAGAAAGTGAAAAACAGCTCAAGGTGCTTCTGTACCAGCTGTAAGTCTGATACATGATCTGATCATCACAGTGTCAGACGTCAGAGAAAAATGCCAACGCAGCGTCCTCAGCTCCTGTCTGCCTCCTGCCGTGCTTCAGGAATGGGTCTGGCAGCACAAAGGTACCCCCTCATCAGGGGTTGCATCCGCTTTGTATTCAGTCCCCAGGTTTGGTTTATTCCCTAGACTGTCAGATTTCTGAGGAAGTATCTCTCTGATCAAGTAAGGATTTTCTTTAATTGGGCCCCAAACTGTTTTAGACTGTTCATTTGAAATGAGAATTCAAAGATGTAAAATACAGGCCAAAACATCAATAAACTCTTCTGAAAGATACTCTTGTGATTAGAACAGCCCTCGGTGTCTGTCTCAGCTGCCAGAACAATGAAAAACTGCCTTTATGGAGCCCAGAGGTTTTAGTACAATACCAGATCTGAGATGGGCATGACGTTTTATTCTGGTTTGAAGCCACTAAACTGTGTGTCCTCAGGCAGTCTGTTGCCTTCTTTGGCCTCTCTGTCTTACCTTGTGTTAAAAAACCAAAACAAACAGAAAACCCCACAAAAAAAAAAAAAAAAAAAAACTTTGAGAAGAGATGCCTGGGGTTTTCCAGACATAACATTCTTGTTTTGTGAACAGATAGAAGCAATAGACCTGTTTTTATCTTGCTTGACAGTAGTCATTAGGTGAAGATCCCATGAAGAAGGGAATGGCAACCCACTCTAGTATTCTTGCCTGGAGAATCCCATGGACAGAGAATTCTGGTGGGCTACAGTCCATGGGGTCGCAAAGAGTCGGACACAACTGAGCCCCTAACTAGCAGAAAACCTTTAATACCGTTCTTTTTCTCTTTCTCCTTTTCTAAACCTTATATTTATGAGAGCTTTATTTTATATGATTCCTACTTTTTTCCTCTTTTTAAAATATTTATTTATTTTTAATTTATTTGTTTTTTAATTGAAGGATAATTGGTTTACAGAATTTTGTTGTTTTCTGTCAAGCGTCACCGAGCATCAGCCATAGGTATACATGTGTCCCCTCCGTCTGGTCCCTCCCTCCTACGTCCCACCCTTTCCCACCCCCCAGGTGCAGTTTGAGTTCCCGACATACAGCAGATTTCCGCTGGCTCTGTTTTACTTATGGTAGTGTGTGCTTCCATGCCGCTCTCCACAGAAAAGGGGAAGAAGGTGGCAGAGGAGTAAGATGATTCTTCTAATCAGAAAAGGCACACAGCATGTGGGAAAAAATGAAGATCCAAGAAGGGTTTCTTATTATGCTGGATCCATTAAAACTAAGTATTACAGAAATGACATCTTGGGGTCTCTCATTCGTTGTTAGGTTTGAAAAGCAGTGATTTAAAACATCCATTTTTGAAAAGTTAGGCGCTTTTGCGTATCAGAAAAATAACCAGGTGTACAATGCTGTAGAGGCCTGAACGTCAGTGTGGTTCATAGAGTAGAATGAGCCCTTTTGTTCTAGCTCCTTCTGAATTGTTCAGTGACCTTGCCAACCTCGTCTGGGGGTCACTCCCCCATTACCTGTGTGCAGCTCATCCTTGACGTACAAATCTGTATAATATTAGGGCTTCCCTGGTGGCTCAGTGGTAAAAAAAAATCTCGCCTGCCAAGCAAGAGACACAGGCTCGATCCCTGGGTGTGGAAGATCCCCTAGAGGAGGAAATGACAACGCGCTCCAGTACTCTTGCCTGGAGCATCCATTGGACAGAGGAGCCTGACAGGCTACAGTCCATGGGGTCGCAAGAGTCGGACACGACTTAGTGACTCAACCACCCACCGCCGTCATATACATTTCCCCTCGTGTGCCAGGTCCTCTCCAGTCACCATTGTCTCTTTGGGCCCTGGCCCCCTTGGCAAACTCCTTTGTCATTAGACCCCAGGGTCACTTCCTGGACCCTGCCCCACTGCAGGCTCCGTCTGGTACCACGTGGGTCTTTGAGCCCTGTCTGGCGCGGCGGTTGTCCCACTGTCCTGTGACGGTCGGTTCACTCTCCGTGTCCTCCTCCTCGACTCCGGAGGACTGGGGTAAGGACCTGTCCTCCCCGTGAGCTCCACACCCCAGCCGTGTGCCTGACAGGGAAGCGCCTCAGTTATTGCGCAGTGCTGTGGACGGATGCCGCGTGCTTCCAAAGATGCTCTTCCTCCTTTCATGTAACCTTCACATCTCCGTCTGGGTTGGGAGCTGGCTTTGTGTGATGCGAGGCGTCAGGATCCCTGCACAGGCAGCTTCCAGAGCACGTGTCAGGAAGAAAGAAGGACTGAGTGACCCTCTTTCTTTAACATGACTTTGGACATCGAGACAGAACTCAGCTGCTTGAGGACTTAAATGCTGCAGCTGGGCTGCAGTCACCATGGCCGGAGCATGCTTGCTCCACAAAACTCTTCATCTTGGCTTTAGATGCCCTTAGCTTGTGCTCGGGCATCTCACTTGTAGCTCAGTTGGTCAAGAATCTGCCGGACCTGCCTGCAATGCAGAAGACCCAGGTTCGATTGCTACGTTGGGAAGACCCCCTGGAGAAGGAAATGACAGCGAACTCCAGTACTCTTGCCTGGGAAATCCCATGCACAGAGACCCTGGCGGGCTACAGTCCGTGGGGTCACACACAGTCGGACACGACTGGGCGGCTGAGCACACACACAGCGCGGCCCGTGTTCAGACGTCACCTCCACCACCTAAAGACTCAAGTGATCGGAGGAAGGGTGGGCTGGCAGGATTTTGTCATTTTTCTTTAAAATTGCAAAAGAAAATCATTTTTAAACTGTGTTTGTAAAAGAAGGTTTGTTCTTGTTTGTTTGGTCACTCCATTGTGTCCTGTTGTGACCCCATAGCCAGCCAGGCTCCTCTGTCCATGGGACTTCCCAGGCAAGGATGCTGGAAGTGGGTTGCCATTTCCTTCTCCAGGGGATCTTCCCAATCCAGGGATCGAACCTGCATCTCCTGCACTGGCAGGTGGGTTCTTTACCACTGAGCCATCAGGGAAGCCCAGGTTAAAAAGCTTAGTGTGGGTGTTTTTCACTGATTATAAGACATAGGAAAGGAAGTTCCAGAAAGATAGCCAAACTAGGGAGGTGGCAGCTGGCTATCAGTTCTTTTGTGTGTTTTTATTTTGTGGGGTTTTAAAATTTTGGGCTACTCTTTTTTTTAAGTCTTTATTGAATTTGTTACAGTATTGCTTCTGTTTTATGGGGTTTTTTTGCGGGGTGGGGGTTGGCTGTAAGGCATGTGGGATTCTTAGCTCCCCAGCCAGGGGCTGAACCTGCCCCGCCTGCCCCGGAAGGCAGTCTTTACCACTGAACTGCCAGGGAAGTCCCAAGGCTGTCAGTTTTGAATGTTAGCGTCTATGACTTACTGAGTGTGTCAGGCCTCTCCATTCCACAGGAAGCTGAGATTTCCCACCACCCGAGGAGTAGGGACTGATCAAGACTGCGTCTTATCTAAAGGGTGGCCTCTGTGCTGCTTACATCACTTATGCACAAGTGAAAACCAGTGATAACTCTTTGTAGATGTTGTGACAAAACCCCGTTGTATGAAGTATAAAGTTATTCATCACAGTTGATGGGGAAATGCCAGCATGGACCCTGCCAAGAAAAAAACAATCATGCACATTCATGTAGTTCAGAACACCCTGACACAGGAGGCCCTTTCCCTTCCAACTCCAGAACTGCATGGTCAATAGTCATGTTTTACTATAGGTGAAGAGATAGCAAGTAAGACTCCACAAAGCATCTTATTAAAATGCTTTTAGAGAAAATGCAGTTGTTTGGAAGAAGGGGAACGGCCAAGCTGAAGAAAGAACCTTTGATGCTTGCTGACTGTTTTCTCTTTTGTTTCATTTATTTTTAAAGTCAAGTATTCTGTGAAAGTTTTCCGAGCACGCCCATGAACCTCAACAATTCGTCCATTGTGGCCGTGGGTAGGCCTGGTTTGGGGATCTGTGGCCTTCCTTGTTGTATTCTGAAGGACTGTGTTTTAAGCTGGTGGATTTCAGCCCTCGTGGTTTACCCTTCAGAGGCTGAAATGTCTTTCCGAATGTGACGGTGATATTAACTGAACTTCTCGAAGTGCCACGTGCGAAGTCTGACAAGCTGAACAAAGTCCGTTTGTGGAATGTTTTCCCAGTGTGCAAAGGGGCGTGATGTCTTTCTGTTCTCTTGGCGACTCCTGCCTCTTGAGCAGCTGCCTGGGGCTTCCACCCCAGTGTGGCTGCAGAGCAGATGTGGAAGGAAGGAGGCAGGACCTTGGGTGTGGGGAGGAAGGAGAGTCTGCTGAGCTGCCCTGAGTCCCTGGGAGGGCCAAGGTCTTGTGTGGGAGGGGTGTCAGGGAGTCTGGAACAAGCTGTACCTGCCCTGGGACAACTAGGACTCGGGTCTGCACCATGGGACTCCCGGGGATGCGGGAGAGCTGGAGTGGGGCTGGGACTGGGGAGGCCAGCAGCAAACACCCATCCCAGTGTCGCCAGCCTGCCCCCACGCTCCTGGCACCGGCAGAGCACGCTGAGCCAGCTGCTGTCTCTCACCGTAAGTAGACACGGCCTGTAACTCTGCATTCTACGGCGTGTTGACCCCGCAAGTCCCTGGCAGTGTGCCCGGCACATAATAGATACTTTTGTAAAAATCTGAACTTGAAAGGGCAGGGCATGAAATAGGGTGAATTCTTAATTAAAAACTGTTAATTCATTCATGTGCATTAAATGCTTTCTTTTTAAAAATAAATGTTCACAGAGGGTTTTAGAGTAAAAACGCCTGGATTACAAACAGCCCATAAAGGACACATTCTGTTCTCTAAGTGCCTTGGTGACTTTTCAGATGGGGAAGGAGGGGAGTGATGAGTCTGCTCCCTACTTGGCCTGCATGGGGGGCGGGCGGGGGTGATGCCTCGGCTCCCTACCTGGTAAGGTCTCTGAGGGAACCAGGTGCCAGCCCGGAAGAGTCGCTGTGTTTCTAGCCCAGAACACTGACTGACGTGATTGGAAGATGATTGGACAGTAGTCTCCTCTTCTCTTTGTCCTGGCTGGGACAATGTGTTGGAAAGTAGAAACCACGTGGCCAGCCTTTGTTTGAAAGTACCTCTGATTTATGCATCTTAAAGCCTAGTGTGATCTCCCGTTTACCGTATTCTCCCTAATTGCGGGGGAGAAAAAATGTCATAATGTGTTTACTGCACATACGCATGAGAACCGCGCTCCTACTATGTCTTCTTTCTGTTTCTCTCTGAGGTCCTTGGTCAGCGTCTATAGGCCTCCCCCCAGACCAGGGAGTCAGAGTGACCCCAAGCTCTGTCCACGGCGCTCATGCGTCTCAGACCTGTGGCTGATCATCTGCTAAGTCGTGTCCAGCTCTTTGCGACCCCAGGGACTGCAGCATGCCAGGCTCCCCTGTCCTGCACTGCCTGCCGGAGCTTGCTCAAACTGATGTCCATTGAATCGGTGATGCCATCCAACCATCTCATCCTCTGCTGCCCCCCTCTCCTCCTGCCCTCAGTCTTTCCCAGCATCAGGGTCTTTTCCAGTGAATCAGTGCTTCATGTCAAGTGACCAAAGTATTGGAGCTTCAGCTTCACTCCTTCCAATGAATATTTAGGGTTAAATTCTTTTAGGATTGGCTGGTTTAATTTTCTTGCAGTTCAAGAGACTCTGAAGAGTCTTCTCCTGCACTGCAATTTGAAAGCATCAATTCTTTAGTGCTCAGCATTCTTTATGGCCCGCTCTCACACCTGTACACAACTATTGGAAAAACCATAGCTTTGACTATGTTTAAAGTCTGCATTTACTGCATTCTCCCTAATTCCAAAAAAAAGAAAAAGCCACAGTGTATTTACGGCACATGTTCATGAGAACCTGTCTCCTACTGTGACTCCTTTCTCCTCCTCCCTGAGGTCCTTGGTCAGCATCTGCCCTCATCTCCCTCTAGGGAGTCGGAGGAAACCCAGGTGCTGTCCACTGTGCTCACGCTTCTCAGATCTGAGCCCCTTCAAAGGAACCGTGGCTGGAAATCATTTGTCGTGATTTCCAGTGGTGGGACGGCAGTCACAATGTATTCAACAGAACTGAAAACAAGGTGTGATGTAACTTAGAGTAAACTCAAGAAGCATTAATTTCAGTGAAGGATTCTTTGTACATTGTATTAGTAATTTTTATTTATCAAGCCAAGCAGTGCATGTTTGACATACATGTGATCATAAGTTCTTGTAACAGCCGTTACTGGTAAGTCCTGGGCCAGAAACACCCAGGCAGTCAGGGCGGTTAGATCCGGGATCCTCGCCTAGTTGCTGTCAAACCTGAGCCCATGTCTTAACTGTTCTGTAAGGAGCAGGTCAGCTTGATAACTTCCTGCTGAAAGAAAACCACAAGATGAGCCACGTAAAGAAAACCATAGTCCCAGGGGGTAATGTGTCATGATCCTGGGCCCCCTAGTTCCTGCTGGGGGGTCACATGTGGGCTGTCCAGGATAGGAAGGCACCCAGCCCTGTGGGGAGTGTGTGTGTCTTTCCTGCTGAAGAAATCTGTGACCCGAAGTTGCTTTATCATCCCTGGTACCTCTTCAGTGTTTTTATCCACACAGTTGGAATGATATTTTCTGCTTTTGAAGACAGATGCATTCATTCAGCAATTCACTGGGCATCTAAAGTGTCAGGGAACGTGAACTCCGAAGAGACAAAGATGAGGTTGACAGTATGGTCCGGATGGTATATTAGCCTCGGGAAAGACATCGGCACTAGTGGAACAGAAGGAGGAGTTTAGATATAGATCATTGTGTTTGACAAGGGGGCAGGGCCAGCCACTGAAAAAGGAGGGTGTTTTCTATAGCTGGTGCAAACAGGCTGGATGCCCCTGTGGGGAAGAAATGAACCTTGGTCCTTCCTCACACCATATACAAAGTAACCAAAGTGGGTGCATGGAAAAGCTGAAACTGGAAGGGGCATGGGAGTGCTTCTGGTCATGATGGAAGCATTCCACATCTTGTGTATTGTGGTTACATGGGTGTATAAGTCTGCCCAAACCTGTTAAAATGCATACCCAACATGGGCACTTTTTTAAATTTGTAAATTACAGCACAGTAAAGTTGATTTCTGGCTTCCCCAGTGGCTCAGCAGTAAAGAATCCGCCTGCCAGTGCAGTATACGCAAGAGATGTGAGTTTGATCCCTGGGTTGGAAAGAGCGCCTGGAGCAGAAATAGCAACCCTCTCCAGTGTTCTTGCCTAGAGAATCCGATGGACAGAGGAGCCTGGTGTGCTACGGTCCAGGGCTTGCAGAGTCAGACATGACTGAGCACAAGCAAAGTTGATTTTAAAAGAGAAATCACATCGTCTCTCCCCTGCTTAACATTTTTCGATGAATGATAAAATCCAGGTTCCTTCCTGTGTCCTCTAGAGCCCTAGGAGGTCTGGACCCGTCCGTGTCTGTGACACGTGTGGCAGCTCCCCGTTTGCTTTAGTTGGCTCTTCCTAGAAGGCCCTTTTCTGGGGTCTGGGTGATTCCCAAAGAGCTCCGAGGCCACCTCCTCAGGGAAGTTCTTCTGGAGTGCCTCATTTGGCACTCAGGTGCATCATGATGTGTTTTTCAAAGCGTGTGTGGTTATCCAAAGTTCTTATACACATGGTATTTATTCTGCTTTTCCCCATGAGGATATAATCTCCACAGGAAAGATCTATATTGTCTGTTCATCTGTCTCTGGGACCTAGAATAATGTCTGCCCAGAGCAGATGTTTCCTGGTGGCTCAGAAGGTAAAGAATCTGCCTGCAGTGCAGGAGACGGGAGTTCAACCCCGTGGAGAAGGAAATGGCAACCCACTGCAGTATTCTTGCCTGGGAAATTGGGGGCCTGCAGTCCACAAGAGTCGCAAAGAGTCGGAGACGACTGAGCAGCTGACACTTTCGCTTTCATAGTAGATGTTTAGTAATTCTTTTTGAATAAAAGGGATAAGGAATCCAGATTGTGTAGCACCGCAGTGCAGAGACGCAGATACTTGCTACATAAAGTAGGGGCGCGGTATGGCTCGTGTTTAGAGTGGCTGGAGGGGTCGGCCTGGAATCCGGGCCAAGACTGAAGACAGGTGGTCAGCCCAGAAGGCTCCCTCCGCACTCCTAGGAGGGGGACACGGAGACCCCCAGGGAGGGCCCTCCGAGGACACAGACGTGGGGGCCTGCCCATGCAGTATTCAGCAGGTGGAGCTCACAGTGTGGTGTTAGGGACGTTCAGAGGGGAAGAGGGTGGTGCAGTTGAGGACTGTCCCCGCGCCTTCCCGCACAGACGGTGCCGTGGCCTGGTTGGCAGACTGACCCCTTGGTCTGAGGGCACTGATGTGACTCCCCGCGGGGCATCCTGGCGGGGAAGTGTGTGGGCTGTGGGTGGTACCGTCCGCAGGGAGGGGGTCAGGACCAGGAACGTGGCCCGGGGGGTGCTCAGGTGGGAGGTGGCAGGAGCGGCTGCAGGGGAAGGAGAGGGGCTGGGGAAGAACAGGGAGCAGCGTCAGTGGGGGCGTGGAGCACAGAGGCCCCAGAGAAGGAGAGGATGGGGAGAGCAGCCGTCACAGTGACAGCTCCACAGGGCTGGTAAGGAAGAGACTGGCGATGTGAGCAGGATCCGCAGGGGACTCAGCCCCGCACCCCGTGGGGGGCAGGCCATACCACCGCGGGCCACAATGTTGGTTCTGAAGCTGGAGAGACCATGGAGGGAAGAGGACAGCGGACCCGCAAGCGCAGCTGCCCCAGGGCCTGCCGCCTCCGCGGGCCTGGCTGGGCCGGCGGCATGCCTTGGTATCTGCGAGCACGTCGTGGGTGTCGTTTGTCCCCAGTTCTGTGCGGGCCTCTGGGGTGGCAGCCAGGACGTCCCGGGGCGGGTTGCATCCCGCTGGACACTGGCGGGAGGACACGGTCTCGGGGGGGTGTCTGTGTGCCTGGGTGCTGGCCGGGGCAGCCTAAGGGGAGTCGGGAGACCAGGAAACCCAGTGAGGCCACTGGGGAGGTGGGGTGCAGGGCAGGACGGCTACTGAGAACCTCAGAGTGACCTGGAACTTCAGAATTTAGAATGTGGAGAGAAGAAAGGCCCTGGGGTGTGGCCATGTCTTAGTGGGTGAGATGGAGCGGGGGGCAGCAGGTGGGGGTTAGATCTCGGGTGAGCAAGCGCAGCCACCCACCATGTCACACCCGACATCCCCGGAGGCAGGTGAAGATGGAGGCCGAGGAGTTCAGTGAGTGAGGCGGGCGGGAGGGGAGGGTCGCGGGGGCAGAGGGCGCTGGAGCCGTTGCCTGAAAGGGGAAGGGTGTCCCAGTCTGGGGAGGGCCATGCCAGCTGATGCTGGGGGAGCCCTTCCGCCGTGGCAGACCCCGGGGTGCACTGCAGGAGGCAGAGGGCATGTCCACCGGCAGAGAGAGATTCTGAGCACCCAGTGCATCCCTGGGGTCCCCAAGGGGACAGGTGGGGGGTGAGAGGAGGCCTCGTGGTGCTGACTGAGGAAAGCCAGGGTCGGCCTTTGAGCCCTGCAAGGTCGTGTGATATAAAGTTACGCTGTTCCTGCCAGGAGTCTTATGTTTCAGTAGCAGAAATAACAAACTCATATATCATGATTTTCCATGAACATTTGGAACAACTACATAATTGGTGTGCTATTTAAAAATTAGCCAGATGTGTGTTTTAGCTGGGTTTCTAACATATTGTAAATAATCATTTTAAAGTATGAATGCTAGTATTTATGCATTTCTTTTTTTTTTTTTTCTAAACAGGTTTTTAATCAGGAGCCAACTCCATGGAGCCAGGCCAGGTTTGGCCCCTGGCCTGCTGTGAACGGAGTGTCACTCACTAGAGGACCCCCGGCCGGCTGGCTCTGCCGCCTCACGGGGTGAGCGAAGAAGATGGGTGGAGTGAAGAGCCACCTGCCCGAGTGCTTCCTGCCTCCCGTGCCCTTGCTGATCCTCGCGTCCACGCTGGCGACCGCCAGGAGTGTAGCCAACAGCACTTTAAACGCCACCGACGTGGCGGTGGGCTCAGCGCCCGTGGTCGTCGCCAGAACCGACCATATCATCGTCAAGGAAGGGAACAGTGCCTTGATCAACTGCAGTGTCTACGGCCTCCCCGAACCCCAGTTCAAGTGGTACAATTCGGCGGGCAAGCTGCTGAGCGAGAACGAGGAGGATCGAGGGGGAGGTAGGCCATCCCGCTCCTCCAGGGTCAGAGAAACAAGGAGGGGTTGGGCCGGTGCCCCGGACGCCTCTGGTTCTTACTCACATCGTTTCAGGATCTTCTTGAGTCTGGTTTTTCTCAGGCAAGAGAGAGAAATAGATATCCTTAAGGATTCACAGCAGCAATGAATTCATTTTTTTCACTCTTGACTCAGAAAACAAAAGGCAAGCATCAGTGTCTTTTAAAAAGCCTCTTGAAATGTTACAGTATAATGCATGCTAATTGCTGTAGGGGTGGATGTAAAGTGGGTTTTCCTTATGTGTCTCATTCATAACGGAGTTTTCCTTTGTTTCGTGAAATGTAGTGGTTGTCTATCCTTTAAAAGCCTTGCTTTTTTAAAAACTGTTATTTATTTCTTTGGGCTGTGCTGGTTCTTCGATGCTGTGCAGCCTTCCTCTGGTTGCAGTGCACGGGCTTCTCACTGTGCTCACTTCTCTTCTTCTGGAGCACAGGCTCTAGGGCCCACGGGCATCAGTAGTTGAGGCACGTGGACTCCAGAGCTCAGGCTCAGTAGTTGAGATGCACAGGCTTAGCTGCTCTCATGCATGTGGGATCTTCCTGGACCGGCGATCGAACCCATATCCTCTGCGTCGGCAGGTGGATTCCTAACCACTGGATCACCAGGGAAGTCCCTCGAGGTCACGCTTTTTGAAAGCAGTCTCTGTGCAGCTTCTCACCTGCAGCCAGAGATCACCTGTGTTTCCTGGCGACCTGGCTGAAGTTTCTAGACTGTTGGCCAGGAGGGAGTGGGGGAGGCTGCAAGAGGGAGAAGTGATGATGGGACCACAGAACTTGCCCACTAGAAGGAACCCTGGAAGCCCCTCTCTTATGTGACTTTTCCCTGGTCCTGTGGTCGTTAGCTGGGACCAGAACCTTCCATGCTGATACTACTCTGATCACAGAGCTGGTCCATGCTGACGGTGGGCAGACGGAACAACCCAGCCCCTTCCTCTCACTGCAGGTCAGGAGGAAGTGACGTCACACCTGTGAGGGGCGGTAGCCATGGCAACGTGCACATATTCAGGTCCCTGGACCCCAAGGGTCTTTCTGCAGGGCTAGGGATTCCAAGGACACGGCCACTGAAGTGACCAGGGCCTCCAGACTGAGTCTGCCGCCCCCTTGGGCCTGGAGCAGAGGTGGTCCCGGGTATAGAGGGCCATGGTGGGGACTCTGAGCCCTGTGTCCTGGCGAGAGGAGCGTACGGGCACAGTGTGGGCCTGGGCTTCAGCAGTGACGTTTCAATGTCTGTCTTGGAGTCATACTGACCACTCCAAGGAGATCTCGATGGTTGGTGTCCAGTTGGTCTCGGCAGGTGGACATGTGCTTCACGTCTCTGTCCGTGCTTTGGGTGGTTGAATGCCCTGGAGTCGCCTGGGGTCACTTTTCTTCCATCCGTGGGCACCGGGGGTGGAGGGAGCAGACACCCGGGTCCTGGAGACAGAGCCTAGGTTCAGGGCTCGTCTGCCAGAACCCTCCAGTCCTGTTTGTAGCTGTGTCCATGCTGACAAATCCCTTGGCTGTTCTAAAGCCTCATGAGGAAAGACACACTAGATTTTTTAAAAGAACTTGCGATATTGGTACTTAACATGCCAGCTCAGCTCTAGTGATTACCGCACATAATCAGAGTCATTTCAGGACACAGGTAACACGGGGTAATATTCAGAACCGCCAAGCAAGACAGAGGAAATGGAACGTTTATCCTCAGCATAAAATATGAGCATGAGTGTGCCTCTTGAGGAGCTGAAGTCTTCAAGTCTTCATTTATGGCAGGAAGATGTCCACCTTCTAACCAGGATATAGATTTCAGTTTCTGGGCTGATCAGCTGGGAGTTTACATGGAGTGGTATTTCATTAATAACTCAACAAAGAGGTGGTTGCTACAGCGTGGAAACAGCGCTGACGTCCTAGAATGTCAGTTACACGCGCACGCTGCAGTGGGAACAGCGCTGACATCCTAGAATGTCAGTTACACGCGCACAGTGCAGTGGGAAAAGCGCTGACACCCTAGAATGTCAGTTACACACACACGCTGCAGTGGGAACAGCGCTGACACCCTAGAATGTCAGTTACACACACACGCTGCAGTGGGAACAGCGCTGACGCCCTAGAATGTCAGTTACACACACACGCTGCAGTGGGAACAGCGCTGACGCCCTAGAATGTCAGTTACACACACACGCTGAAGTGGGAACAGCGCTGACGCCCTAGAATGTCAGTTACACACACACGCTGAAGTGGGAATGTCGCTGACATCCTAGAATGTCAGTTACACACACATGTTGCAGTGGGAATGGCTCTGACACCCTAGAATGTCAGTTACACACACACGCTGCAGTGGGAACAGCGCTGACACCCTAGAATGTCAGTTACACACACACGCTGCAGTGGGAACAGCGCTGACGTCCTAGAATGTCAGTTACACACACACGCTGAAGTGGGAATGTCGCTGACATCCTAGAATGTCAGTTACACGCGCACGCTGCAGTGGGAACACTCCTGACACCCTAGAATGTCAGTTACACACACACGCTGCAGTGGGAACAGCGCTGACACCCTAGAATGTCAGTTACACACACACGCTGCAGTGGGAACAGCGCTGACGTCCTAGAATGTCAGTTACACGAGTACGCTGCAGTGCTGCCTGGTGCTTGCTCAGTCGCTCAGTCGTGTCCAACTGTTGGTGACCCCAAGGACCCTGTAGCCCACCAGGCTCCTCTGTCCATGGGATTCTCCAGGTAAGAATACTGGAGTGGGTTGCCATTCCCTTCTCCAGGGGATCTTCCCAACCCAGGGGCTGAACCCTCATCTCTTGCATCTCTTGCAGGTAGGTTCTTTACCACTGAGCCACAGACCACTGCTGAAATCAAACAAGATGAGCATAAGTCCCATTAACAACCACCCCTGTTGACTAAGCCCCTGTACTGTGTTGCCCATTTTGTTTCTGGTCCTTACAGTGGGCATGAGGGTTTTGTGGCCTTGATCCTCACAGGTCCGAATTGAGAAGCAGGGGGATGGAGAAGACAGTACTCAGCAGGGTGTGGCTGGGTTGGGCTTCATTCTCCCTCTGTGCCTACCAGCACCTGCTCCTCCTCCAGGTCTCAGCAGAAAAGGGGTGGTGAAAGCCCCTGGCCAGATAGAACAGATGAGAGGCTGGATGGTCGGTGCACCAGCCCCATCACCGTCACCAAGAGGCAGTGCTAGGACCCCACCGTAATGCACGTATGAAGCATGCATACATACACCCAGGCGTGTTCAGAACCATTTGGTGAGTTGCCCACCGAGTGTGCTTTGCGATTCCAGGAGTACTTAATAGTATTTCATTTCTTGATGGTGCTGAGAAAGTGACACAACTGTTCCTGGTGCCTCTCCACGGGTCCTAGAAGGAACAGGTTGTTGCCTATCGCTGGTGGGAGCAGCAGCTGACTTGCTTTGTGTCCCTCGTGTTGTCTCTTCAATCCCACAGATCAGGAGAGGCCACTGTATGATCTGTTTCTGGAGGACTCTTGTCTTTTTTGGAGCTCACCAAAGGACACACTGGGGCTTCCCAGGTGGAACTAGTACTAAAGAACCCACCTGCCAACACAGGAGATGTAAGAGACCCGGGTTCAATTAGGACAAATCACTGAAGGAGGAAATGGCAACCCACTCCAGGATTCTTGCTTGGAGAATCCCATGGACTGAGGAGCCTGGTGAGCTACAGTCCATGGGGTCACAAAGAGTCAGAGACAACTGAAGCGACTTAGCACGCATGCAAAGGACCTGTTGGAGGTGGTCCCCCATTTTACAGAAATAACCCAGAGCTCCAATAACATGAGTAACCATAAATGGCCACAAAATGTCCTGTTTTCAGTTTTTCTTTTGCTACAGGTGAGTAGCCATATATAAGTGCCAGAAAGTGTTATAAAAATGCCCCTGTTATTTCAGGTATGAACTATCCAGTATATTTTTGCTGTAGTTTCTTACTCTGACTTTAAATCTTCAAAATGCACATTGGCACCTTTATCAGATGATAAATAACAAGCATCTCAAGAAAGTCTGCTCTGGAAAAGGTATAGGCCTTGGCAATCATGCCTGGCTCAGTTATGTTGGAAATTCTTACTTCAAGTGAGGTTTTAGGTTTCCCCATGGATTTGTTCTCCATTCTCTTGTAGTGTTCCGTCACCAAAAATAATTACAAATTATCTCTGAAAATATGCCCAGAGTTATCTGAGCTGAGTTATATGAAGTTCGTGATTCTTTCATGGCTGCTCCACCTTTGCAGAGTTCATTGTTATGAATTTTGGTTTAGTTTACATTGCTGTGGTGTTTTTATCCTCTGTTCCTGCAGATGTTTTTAGTAGCCTGTGAGATGCTTTTACCTCCTCCTGCCAAGGGACCACAGAAAACTGTGCTGGTCACGTCTTCAGACCTGAGTGAATCTCCCCCCACCCCAATATATCCAGGAGGGAGTCAGTGCCCACAGCATGAAGTGGACATCATTGTTTGCCTGTCTGATGAAGCATGGAATAGTGTGTGAACCTATAAAAGTGCTACGCTAAATTCCTCTTTTAGTAAATTAAATGTTTGAGATTTAAAAACTTGATTCCTTAAAATTTGTGTAATTGTAAATATACCACTGAAAATTCAGCAGAACAGAACAATGATGGCTCTTTGAGCAAGTTCCTTAACTTTTCAGAGCCAGTTTTCCCATCTGTAAAGCAGAGATAATCCTCTTTTACCTCCAGGCAGGGTTATGAGCCTTCCAAGATGCATTAGATGTTCAGTATGGTACCTGGAGAGGCTTCCCAGGTGGCTCAGTGGTAAAGAATCTGCCTGCGATGCTGGAGATACAGATTAGATCCCTGGGTTGGGAAGATCTCCTGGAGAAGGAAATGGCAACCCACCAGTATTCTTGCATGGAAAATCCCATGGACCGGGGAGCCTGGCGGGCTACAGTCCATGGGGTCGCAAAGAGTCCGACATGACTTAACGACTGAACAACAGCAGTACCTAGAGCACACCAATGCATCCGTAAACGGCAGCTGCGTCTCTGTTACTGGCCACTCCACCCTTGTTCTGTGATGTCACAGTCAAGATCCCAGGTGCTTCTGTCTCTGCTTCATAGGACGGTGTGTTTTGTAAAGAAAGGAAATAATTTTCTGAGCAATTTCTTATTCACTCTCTCAAGTTCTCAACCTTAAAAAAAAAGAAAAAAGAAAAAGCATGTCTCTCCCTGAAGTGTTATTTAAAATCTTGAGATGACACTGTGATGGCAAGGGAGGCACCTTCTCTTCCATCAGCCACCTCCCCCTTCCAGGCGTGTTCCCTCCGTGTGCAGAGGCCTGCTGACCCCCGCGTGCTCCAGCCGTGGAGAAGGCAGTGCGTGTGGATGCTGTGGGGGAGGTTATGCACACGGCGTACTTTCCTTTTGTGGGAGTCAGTGGCTCTCTCACCCAGAGGACACCAGCCAAGCCTGGAGGCATTTTTGGTAGTCGTGGTCGGGGCAGGAGAGGAAGGAGCGGGAGATGGTGCTGCTGGTATCCAGTGGGTGGACACCAGGAATATTCTCAGCACCCCACAACACACAGGACAGAGAAGTGTCGTTGTTGCTCAGTCACTCAGTCGTGTCCGACTCTTTGAGACCCCAGGAACTGTAGCCCGCTAGGCTCCTCTGTCCATGGCATTTCCCAGGCAAGAATACTGGAGTGGGTTGCCATTTCCTTCTCCAGGGGATCTTCCTGATCCAGGGATCGAACCCATGTCTCCTGCATTGACTCTTTACCCCTGAGTCACCAGCGAAGCCCTCCAAAGAATTATCTGATGCAAAATGCCAGCCCAAGTGGAAAAACCCTTAGTTCAGTTCAATTCATTTCAGTTTCTCAGTCATGTCCAACTCTTTGCAACCCCATGTACACCAGGCTTCTCTGTCCATCATCAGCTGGAGAAACCCTGGTCCCACCTAAAGAAGCATTTTAGCCAGCTAAAGAATCATTCCACAGTCAGTTTAGTCACCTGTGAGAACCAGTAATGTAGTTTTCCGTAAAAGTGGTACTTTGGTTCATTTTCCAGAAGGAATCATGTGAGAGGCCAGCCTGCTAACGGGCCACCACCGTTTGTAGTGTTTCTTCAGTGCTTTTCAGCACTCCCTTTGGGATCAATCCTTTAAAGCAGAGCACAACCGCAGGCTGCGTACGCCTTGAGCCTTCCCCCGTCCCCCACCTTCCTGAGCAGAGAGCTGAACTAAGCCGGGATGATCCCAGGCTCCTCGGCCCCACGTGATGTAGGAAGCAGCTTGTTAGCAGCCCCAGGACTGCCTGAAGAGCCGCTCAGGAGGATGGGACCCTGGGGCACGGGCGCCTGGGGGCTGCGGTGTCTGTGGCCTGGGTCTCTGCGGTGGCTGGGGTCTGGGGAGGCGGGAAGGGTGGCTCGCACCTCTTGCAGAAGCCCCGTGACAGCCACGTGGGGCTCTGCTTGTGTTCAGTTCCATTTTGTAAAGACTGGATGCCTTCCCTGAGTCTCCTCTCTTTCACATACTGGAGAGCAGGCTCCACACTTAGAGACAGAAAAGTGTGGACTCGGTGCAGCGTCATTCGACTGAGTGTGTGCACTGCCTTTCTGTCTGTGTAAGCGTTATCAGGACCCT
This sequence comes from Cervus elaphus, assembly GCF_910594005.1. Classification (NCBI taxonomy): domain Eukaryota; kingdom Metazoa; phylum Chordata; class Mammalia; order Artiodactyla; family Cervidae; genus Cervus; species Cervus elaphus. The sequence goes on along the minus strand of NC_057843.1, from coordinate 2,889,221 downwards.
CACCTCCTGGAAAGTCTTCAGTTGGTTTCATGAAAATAACCTCCTTGTTTGAACGGATCCTCCTTGAGAAGCTGAAGAGCCTCCATGTCTAAATGAGGTTGTGAGCAGAGACTTAATCTTCTCGTACCACCTATCAGGGTTTCCCAGGTGGTAAAGAATCTACCTGCAATGCAGGAGACACGGGTGATATAGGTTCAGTCCCCAGGTCAGGAAGATTCCTTGGAGCAGGAAATGGCAACCCACTCCAGTATTCTTGGCTGGAGAATCCCATGGACAGAGGGGCCTGGCGGGTCTCAGTCCATGGAGTCACTAAAGAGTCGGACACGACTTAAGGACTAAACAACATCTACTCCTATCCATGAGTAGATGAACCATACATTTGGTTTACCCTTTACAGAAAGACCTCTCCAAGGAAAAAGAGAAATCCTTTCCTTCTAAGAAATAATTTAAGGGAAATTCTAAGAGCTTTGTATTTGGTCATGATGTTATTTTTTAAATTTATTTTTAATTGAAAGATAATTGCTTAACAATATTGCTTTGATTTCTGCCATGCATCATGAATTAACCATAGGTGTACGTCTGTCCCCTCCCTCTTGAACTTCCCTCCCTCCCCTGCTCTTTCCCACCCCTGTAGGTTGTTACAGAGCCCTACTTTGAGTGCCCAGAGTCATAACAGCAAATTTCCATTGGCTCTCTATTTTACATATGCTAGTGTTAATGCATTGGAGAAGGAAATGGCAACCCACTCCAGTGTTCTTGCCTGGAGAACCCCACGGACAGGGAAGCCTGGTGGGCTGCCGTCTGTGGGGTCGCACAGAGTCGGACACGACTGAAGCGACTTAGCAGCGGCAACAGCAGCAGTGTGTGTGCTTTTCATGTCAGTATACATCAAGGCTGTATACTGTCACCCTGCCGATTTAACTTATATGCAGAGTACATCATGAGAAATGCTGGGCTGGATGAAGCACAACTTGGAATCAAGATTGCCGGGGGAAATATCAATAACCTCAGATATGCAGATGACACCACCCTTATGGCAGAAAGTGAAGAGGAACTAAAAAGCCTCTTGGTGAAAGTGAAAGAGGAGAGTGAAAAAGTTGGCTTAAAGCTCAACATTCAGAAAACTAAGATCATGGCATCTGGCCACATCACTTTATGGCAAATAGATGGGGAAACAGTGGAAACAGTGAGAGACTTGGCTCCAAAATCACTGCAGATGGTGACTGCAACCATGAAATTAAAAGACGCTTGCTCCTTGGAAGAAAAGTTATGACCAACCTAGACAGCGTATTAAAAAGTAGAGACATTACTTTGCCTAAGAAGGTCCATCTAGTCAAAGCTATGGTTTTTCCAGTAGTCATATATAGATGTGACAGTTGGACTATAAAGAAAGCTGAGTGCTGAAGAATTGATGCTTTTGAACTGTGGTGTTGGAAAAGACTCTTGAGAGTCCCTTGGACTGCAAGGAGATCCAACCAGTCCATCCTAAAGGAGATCAGTCCTGGGTGTTCATTGGAAGGACTGATGCTGAAGCTGAAACTCCAATACTTTGGCCACCTGATGCGAAGAACTGACTCACTGGAAAAGACCCTGATGCTGGGAGGGATTGGGGGCAGGAGGAGAAGGGGACAACAGAGGATGAGATGGTTGGATGGCATCACCAACTCAATGGACATGGGTTTGAGTAAACTCTGGGAGTTGGTGAAGGACAGGGAGGCCTGGCATGCTGCAGTCCATGGGGTCGCAAAGAGTTGGACGCAACTGAGCGACTGAACTGAACTGAATGCTTTCATGGGCATGATGTTAATTTTTGATGCTGAGTGGTCCTCAGGATGGCTGGGCAGATGGGGCTTTTGGCAGATGTGCGTTTGGAGGAGAACTGTGCTCACAGCATCTCCATGTCTGTACCGTCACCTTTCTCAAGCTGCTTCACCTCCGGGAGAGGCTGGTGCTCTGGTTCTGTCCAGCGGTCATTTGATTGGAAGGTGTTGACCTGGGTGTTATTCCTGATCTGTCATGTCGAATCACGGTAACCTGCGTACCATGGCATTTCTCGGGGTCATAGGTTTAGCTGTCACCGCACGATGCTGTCGACCTGTTTCTCTAGTTGCTGGGCTGGTCCCCTGACCCAGTTCTGTGGACGTGAGCTTGTGCCACCCTGAGTGACTCGCCTTCCGTGTGCCCAGGCCCCGAGGTGACAAGCGATACAAGTCAGCTGCTTTCCCGGCCTGGGGACCCAGATGTTGGCTTCTCCCAGAGGATGTTAGCTGGGAGGAAGGTCTGTCCTTCCTCTGTCCCCAAGGAGACAGATGCTGAAAAGGTGTTTCCACGCCCTTGACTTTCTTACATTGAATAATATTTTCCCGATCAGATTGAGGCCTGCCTGATTTGAAGCGTTTCAGGAATCCTGGAAGTAGGTAACAGTTACGCCCATCTTGAACTTTGGTAGATTCCAGAAACCAGCCTTGCGGCCGTATCCCCACGGCAGCCCCATCCGTGGGCACTGTGCCTTTCTCATCCTCCCATGACCCCCGCCCAACCCTCCTCTGGCACTCTGCAAGGTGGAAAAGCTACCTGTTTTAAAAGTAGCTTGAATTTCTTTAAATTTTACTATGATTTAACCACAAGTGATTTTGTGTACTTAGGCACTACTTGGGTTCCATTTTTCTGTGACTTATTCGTCCAAATCCTTCCCCATTTTTTTTTTCCTTTTGGGTTATTTGTCTTGATTTTTAGGCATTCTTTGGGCTTCCCAGGTGGTTCAGTGGTTACGAACTCACCTGCAGTGCCGGAGGCATAGGAGATGTGTTTGATCCCTGGATTGGGAAGACCTCCAGGAGGAGGAAATGGCTACCCACTCCAGTGTTCTTGCCTGGAGAATCCCATGGACAGAGGAGCCTGATGGTCTGCAGTCCATGGGGTCACAAAGAGTCAGACACAGCTGAACTAAACACACACACGTAGGAGTATCTAGTTACTAAGCATTTGTCAGATATTCTAGAATTTTCACCCACTCTATCATTTGCTCATAACTTTAGTATAAGATATATCATAGTGTGGAACTTTTAACTGGGGAGAAGTCTAATCTATCAGGGTTCTCTGTTGGCAGTTGCTGGGATTCTGGAAATGCTGAAAAAGGCTTACCTGTCCCAAGGCCATAGAAATGTTTTCATTGTCTTCTATTGATGTTATACTTTTAGTTTTACATTTGGATCTTCAGAGTACTTGGGATTTATTTTTATGTGTCACTAAACTAGGAATTTATTTTCTTTCAAAAAAGCCATCAGTTGTCCCACTGTTCTTTGCCCCCTGATTTGACATGACATCTTCCTTAATTTAAAATCCCCCCGCTCGCCGGCATATGCATCTGGACCTTGAGGTTTTCTCTGCTGATTGAACCAGGGCTCAGAGCAGGGGAAGAGGTGGGGTGGCCAGGCCTCTCGCCGCAGTTCTCTGCCCCTGCAGCACACGGGCTCCCCTCTTTTTTCACATGTCCCATCATCCCCTCTGGCCTTGGAGTGCTTTCTCTTCCTCCTGTTCCTCTCCCCACAGCCCCAGGCCCCCTCTGGACCACACCGTCCCGTCCAGCAGCATCCTTGGTGCCCTGCTCACTCAGGGCACATGCCATGCACCCCAGTTTGGCAGGGAGTCGGCGTCCCTCTCCACATGACTGGTCTCTGCAGCCAGGGGTCATGTCTGACTTATCTTTGCATCTGCATTGTCTGTCAGGGAGCCTGGTGACAGACAATTTGTAAACTAAGGTTTGTTGACGGAATGCACGAACAAGATAAAGAAGACCCCTGTCCTTCTAAAGACATCAACTTTATCACACAGCGAGGCTTCAACCTTCAAGAATAAACAACATTCATTATTGGATAAAGTCTACAATAGGTGTTAGTCTAAGGACCCATTGTTCTGGGCTAAGAAGCAGAATATGCACGAAACTAACAATTTATGCCCTGACTATCCCACTGGTTCCCCCTAAACAAACCACAAGTGTCACCTCATTGTGTTTATCCCAGACTAGGCCTGTTTTGACCTGTGACTAGGAACTTCTGACGTGTTTGAGTCTGTATCTGCATTGAATCGCTTGGGCCCAGGCCAGATAAATACACGTCTGTAGACAGTTTCTAGTCAAAGCTGTGGTTTTTCCAGTAGTCATGTATGGAAGTGAGAGTGGACTATAAAGAAAGCTGAGCACTGAAGAATTGATGCTTTTGAACTGTGGTGTTGGAGAAGACTCTTGAGAGTCCCTTGGACTGTAAGGAGATCCAACCAGTCCATCCTAAAAGAGATCAGTCCTGAATATTCATTAGAAGGACTAATGCTGAAGCTGAAACTCCAATAGTTTGGCCACCTGATGCGAAGAACTGACTCATTTGAAAAGACCTTGATGCTGGGAAAGATTGCAGGTGGGAGGAGAAGGGGGCAACAGAGGATGAGGTGGTTAGATGGCATCACCAACTCAATGGACATGAGTTTGAGTAAGCTCCGGGAGTTAGTGATGAACAGGGAAGCCTAGCGTGCTTCAGTCCATGGGGTTGCAAAGAGTCGGACATGACTGAGCGACTGAACTGAACTGAGACAGTTTAACACATCCCTGAAGATAACTATAAAATCTAACTTCAGAAACCTTCTGAATAGTCAGTAAAGCGTTGGTGTTGTGTAACTATATGCATTTCTGCATTTCACTTTTCTATGACGGAATACAGCCGTCACTAAAAGCATAACTGAGATATTTGGAGAAAGCCATTTATGTTCCCGTCAGGTGCCTGCCTCCTGACTTCAGCACTCTTTTCTGCTCTTCCTCTTTTACACCCAGGTTCCTCCTTCTCTGACCTTGAACGTGTAGATAATTCCTCCACAGAGGGAGTGGGGATGAAAGGGTAGGAGGTGAACAGATTGATCCCAAGTGTTCCCCATGCAAATAACCTCACCTTCTCCTGCCCTGTTGCCGCTATACTTCCCACCCAAGTGAGGAAGTTCTGTGTGAGAAGCTCCCAGAGGTTCTGCAGTTCTGTTGAGCTCAACACCTTCCCGGTCTGTCATAAACTTTCAGTCGACCAGACGCGTTCTTTTTTCATGTGCCTGCTGTAGCCTGGTTTGATCCCAGGTGGTGCAGTTGGTAAATAATCCACCTGCCAATGCAGGGGGACACAGGAGCTGTGGGTTTGATCCCTGGGTCAGGAAGATCAAATTGGTCATTTCCCTTGCTCAGATGATTTTATATTTGGACAAGTCTGCTGTATCACATCTGAAGCCTGATATTCAAGGAGTGAATAGACAGGGTAGGAGGCTGGCCCTTGCCCATGTGGAGAAGGGGAAGTTTCACAGAGTGGGTACAGGTTGGTCTGTCCACACACACTCCCAGGAGACTGAAATTCACTAGATTTCCCACGTCTTCTACTCTCAGAGAGAGGACACTGGCTAAGTTGTTAGAAGCTGGGTGCTCAGGCATGCCAGGAACTGCTCTCCACAGATGTTCCTCCAGAAAATGTCACAGTGCCTTCTATGGGAGGCTTCCCGCCAGGCTCCCCTGGCCGGCGAGGGGGGCGGTCTGCAGGCCCCCGCGGCTCCAGCCAGCTTCCCTGAGGACGGTCCCTGAGACAGAGGACCAGGAGTGATGCAGGCTGTCTCCTGTCTCACACTCCCTGGGGACCCTCGTCACTTTAATGCTTACATATTGGTTTTGTTTTTTTTTTTAACAGTTGCTAGTTGCTTTGGGGACTTTTCATTAGGCTTAAGTTTATGCCAGAGGGGAATGAAACAAACAAAAATGCAATGTGATAACAGACAGTTGGAAGGAAACTATAGTTAAGTTGCCCGATCTCTCAGGAGACCCTGTCTGGCTCACTTGGGGATACGACTGCTTTTACGGAAATATCCGCCCGCTCAGAACTCCCCCAGGGCCGGGCCGGGACCCTTCTGTCTCTGAGGGCCCGTCTGGGGAGATGGAGGGGCTTCAGAAGGCTCAGACCCAAAACTGAAAGGCAGACCTGGGGTCATGTTTCCCGGGGATCTGGGGTCATCTCTTTTGACTGGCAGGTACACAGGCAGATTAAGGATGAATCCCTAGCAAAGATTAATTCAGATTAAGAACCTGATTCCCAGGGCAGTGCTGGATCCTTTCCAGGCCAGACAGGGAAGAGTTCGTCTCTGTTACAATGCTTTTCATCATGTGTTCTCCATAGTGTGGGACCTGCTTTCAACCTGATTTGTTTTTCAGTTGCTCAGTCATGCCTGACTCTGTGACCCCATGGACTATAACCCATCGGGCTCCTCTGTCCATGGGATGCTCCAGGCAAGAATACTGGAGTGGGTTGCCATTTCCTTCTCCATTCAACCTGATGGGTCTGTTATTTATTTGCAGAGGAAAACCAAATTGATATTTATTCACACCCAGCCTCTGAATCTCCACAGTGTAAGTGATGTAGTTCATTGTAGAGTCTCTGAATGAACGATGTAAGTCGTGTTTCCGTCAACTGAGGATAACTTCAACCTCAAACATGAGAAACCCAGGCAAACGGTTATAATTTAACTGATTTACTTCCCTGGTGGCTCAGATGGTAAAGAGTCTGCCTGCAATACAGGAGACCTGGGTTGGGAAGATCCCCTGAAGGAAGGCATGGCAACTCAAGTAACCTTGCCTGGAGAATTTCATGGACAGAGGAGCCTGGGAGGCCACCGTCCGTGGGGTCACAAAGAGTCAGACAGGACTGAGTGACTAACACTTTCTCTTTCACTCCAGTTCTTAGGTTGATCCCAAAGTGCTTTCTATTCTTTATGCTTTATAAACAGAAACTTCCCAGTGAACATATATTCTGCAGTGCTGTGCTCACAGGCAGGTGAGAAAATCAGACGCCACATTAAGGAATTCCCTAGTAACAGCACAGTGCTTTCCAGACTCTGTGTTTCTAATTTTTCTCTAGAGTGTGGAATTGCACAGTATGATTTGGTGTTCAGAGTCCAACTTGTTGGGCTTGAACTCGAATCTAGCTCAACTGATTCCTAACGGGTGCCCTTGAGAGGGGGCTTAGAGGGCCCCTCCCTCAGTTTCCCCATCCTGTAAAATGGGCTGGTGCTCATGACTCTTCCCTGAGTTCTGGGGATCAAGTGGGCCGTTCCTCTGCCCGTCTGTCGAGGTCACTGTTCTCTGTCCCCATCAGCAGCAGCAGCGGACCTGGTGGTTGGAGGTGTGCTCAGAGCTCCCCGTGCCAACGTCAGTAGTGCTGGAGGTGGTGGTGGGAGGTGTTCCCTGTTCACCGCCCGTCGGGAGTGGTGCGAGGCACACAGGGCCACCTGGAGCGGTCACTGTGGGTCGCAGAGGGCCCAGCTGACCCTGTCCTCTTTCTCCCGCAGGAAAGTGGCAGATGCATGACGGCCTCCTGAACATCACCAAGGTGTCCTTCTCGGACCGGGGGAGATACACGTGCGTGGCCTCCAACGTGCACGGCTCGGTGAACAACAGCGTCACGCTGCGCGTGGTCTTCACATCGGGCGACATGGGCGTGTACTACATGGTGGTGTGCCTGGCGGCCTTCGCCGTGGTGCTGGTGCTCAACATCACCCGCCTCTGCATGATGAGCAGCCACCTGAAGAAGACCGAGAAGGCCATCAACGAGTTCTTCCGCACGGAGGGCGCAGAGAAGCTGCAGAAGGCCTTCGAGATCGCTAAGCGCATCCCGATCATCACGTCAGCCAAGACGCTGGAGCTGGCCAAGGTCACGCAGTTCAAGACCATGGAGTTCGCCCGCTACATCGAGGAGCTGGCACGCAGCGTGCCGCTGCCCCCGCTCATCATGAACTGCAGGACCATCGTGGAGGAGCTCATGGAGGTGGTCGGCCTGGATGAGCATGGCCACCAGAACTTCGTGCGCCACACGCCCGAGGGCCAGGAGGCCGCAGCCGCCGACGGGGAGGAGGTCTACACCATCCCCGACGCCGACTCGGATGCCTCCTCGCTGCACGAGCAGCCCCAGCAGATCGCCATCGAGGTGTCTGTGCACCCCCCGGCCCGCCGGGAGCCCTCGGACGACCGGGCCACGGGGCCCCTGGGGGCCGGAGACGAGGAGGAGGACACCGAGCCGTCGGCCGAGCGCTCGCCGGAGTCCGCGGCGCCCTCCACCGAGGTCACGTCGGCGGCGCTGACCTCCGAGGAACCAACGCCCGTCGAGGTGCCGGACCACGCCCTGCCGCCTGGTCTGCTGGAGGCCGCGGAGCCAGCCAGACCGCAGGACGGGAGCACCCACGTCATCTATGAAAGCCATGTCTAACAGTGTACCCCCCACCCCGAAGCTATGCACACCCCGAGACTCAGGGCCACCCCTCGGGACAGATGCAGGCCGCCCTCGCCGCTAAGCCTTACCGGAGACGCCCGTCGTAGGTAGGAGCCCGGCCCCCGCACGCACGCTGTGCGCCCCGCCGGCCCCCAGCCAAGGGGGATGCGAGCACCATCGGGGAGCGGGGGTGGTGACCTTGGGCAGGTGTCAGGTTCCTCTGACACGAACCTCAGAGGCTCTTCTCCGCCAGATAACCTTAACCGCTGCTGCCCTTTCGGCAGACATCATTGACTGTCAGAGACTCTGAGTTCACAGTCCTGTCCCGGGCACAGGGCGCCGCTCTTCCTTTGAAAAATGGGTCTGCTAAGGCAGTAGCTGCAGTCCATCCCTCCGCGGCTCTGTTGCACTTTCTTCTCAGTTTTGCCCCATCATTGTCGCTTTATAACCCAGGCGTTGTGACGTGAATGCTGACCGTTCCTTCAGGTCCGTTCCCTTGGCCACTCTGTCCTTATTTCCTACCCGCCCACCGCCCCCCCCCAACCCCAGACTTTTACCTCGCAGGCTTTGGTGTCAGGGCTGATTCCCACGAGTCATCTTAACATTCCAAAGCAGCTAGCTCCCAGCGTCCTGACGTTTGTCGTTTCCCAGGCCTGTCTCCATCCGTTGCTTTTTTTGTTCGTTTGTTTCCAATGAAGCTGCTGATGTGAAACAGAGGAAAAAAAAAAAACAAAACACAACCTTGCCCAGGAATAGCACTTTAATAGCCAAATAAAAATAGGTTTACCCGTCCCATCCTGAGAGCCTTTGGGTGAGCTCACCTGGGGTTGGAGGGAGACCATGAACTTGAATCTGCCCACACTGCCCGTGGAAAGCCTTGTCCTTACGTCTAAGCAGTGTCCCCCTCCAAGCTGGCTGCTGCTTCACCTGGAAGGCGTGTCACCTCCAGAGACAGAGGCGCCTAAGAAATCCGCTTAGGTGGGCCGCGTGGAGCTCCCACCATGGCTGCCATGGGCCATGGACGTCAGGGGACCCCAATGCTTGGTTTAGGGCAGCAAGAGTGAGGGTCCTGGGGGTCGCCCCTGCAGGCCCACTCCTGTTAACTGCATGGCTGATTTGTCCATCCTTGAAGGGGGTGGTGACAGGTTAGGATAATGGCATCATCATGCCAGCATTCTTGAATTCATTTTTAGCCCCCACGAGAAGGTGGCTGTATGTGAGGCTAGAGTGATGCTATAGAGAGAAGCCGAAGCTAGTCACCTCAGGCCCGCACCTCGCTGGCCTGTGCTGGTAACCACTGTGGGCTTTGGGCAAGTGGGGGCACCCGCGCACTCCCCAGCTCCATCTAGGTGCTTCCCTTGCCCACAGAACCAAACCCGTATCGTCACCCTGTCCTTCTCCACAATAACTTTCAGGTTTTCACTGTCCTCTCTGGTTCCTCTAACATTTTTTATGCTGAAAATCAGTACTGTTGCAGATTTAAGGAACCAGCTTACAAAACTCAAAGCTTTTTAAGACAGTTGTGGATCTTCTGCCCCCAAAGCATTAGAGCAATGTCCACAGTTTAGATGTAACAATGAAAAGGAGAGGTATAATTTCCTTGCCATTTACGAGCAGGGGTGCCATAACCTTGAGGTTGTCAATCGTCATGAGCGTCACGGCCACATCATAGGTCCACTAAGGTCCCTTGGGCCGCGCAGTTGTTGAACAGACCCAAGGCGTAGTCTTCACGTCCTCACTGTCTGGATGAGTGAGACTTCACTGCATCCCTGGGTTGAATCTTTCTTGTCTGCCAAACCCGGAGGTGGTACTTGGGTCCCCAGATCCCACCTGGTTCTAACATTTAGAGTTTTGTGGAAAGTTTGTCATCTCCCATGATGGCCCCCCTTACATGAGACAAGGAGTCTTTGGAGCAGAAATGGGCCCGTGATGTTATTAGATGCTTTTGCTGCCAACTTTTTCAGAAAATTCATCTGGGTCTGGAGTTGAGAACAGAGGGCTTGGCTTCAGTGGTTTCTCTGTGTAGAGATAACTAATGTGAAAGGTGGTCTGACAGGACACACAGTTGGGTCAGATTCCTCTTGGCCTCAGATAACCCGTTGCCATCAGTTTGGTGGTCACATAAAACATGAGAAGTGAACAATCCAGAGAAACCTTGACCCCCGCATGGGCTCCCTGGACAAAGGTTTTCTGTAGTTGGCCTGCGGAGAAGTTTCATCACCACGTCTTAAAATGTAAACATTTTTCCACTTGTTGTGGAGGTCAGCGGATCCTTACCATGGATCTGTGCACCCAAAGCCGCAGCAGGGGCCCTGGCTCATTTTGGGGTCCCCAAATTGACTTTTTCCCATTCCGTCGCATTCTCCCTCCACCGAAACCCACATACAGGTTTCCACGTGGAAATGACAGGAGAAGGCATCTCCCACCTGGATGTTGGATACAGATAGTTAAACACAGGCAGACTTTTTATGAAAGCAGGAGCAGAACTGAGTGACCAAAGAATGTTTTCAGGTTGGTTTTAGCTTCTTTAGACTGGGGAGATTATGTAGATTTTTTAAATGTTCCCCTTTAAGGCATCAGAAAGCTCTTGATAGAATAATATTAATAGCCAACCAGAGATGAGGCTGGCTTACTACAAAGATATCTCTGTCTCTTCCTATTTATGCTATAGCTTCTTTACGAAATAGAAATGCTCTCCCACTAGAATAGGGGACAGAGATAGTCTCATGACTTTCGCCTGGTTTTTCAAAGATAAATTGTTCAGCGTCTAGAAATTTATAGAAGTATGGCTACATATGGCTCTTTGGGGCAGTTTTACAACTTAACACTGAATCCCAAGCCATGTCCTTTGGGTCTTAGGTCATTCTTCTCAAAAGCAAGCAGTTTCTGTTTTCCAAGTCATCTGGTCATATCTATAACAATTTTTTTTCTTGAAGTTCCGAAAATGATTCAGATATGTGTGCATATTTAATTCACTGCAATGACCTGTAAACTTGGATGGTATTTATTCTAAATAGGGGGAAAAACAATTTTATATTGCAAATCTATGTAATTTATAATGGTTTTGTTTTATATATATTTTCATATCTTTAGGGCACATCTACTATTCTCATCTTTTTGTATATCATACTTGACAAAAAGAGATACTAATACTTGACTAAATCTCTAGGAACCAAATGTGACATCTGTAACGTATGGAAATTGCTCTAGAAACACCTGAATGTCCTCGCTTGTCCTGAATATTATTGTACTGTCTTTACACCCAGAATGATTGCTGTTGGGCATCTGTGTTTTTTTCCCCAAAGCCAAGGCCAAAAGTCCTGAACTCCCACACAGTGGAGTCTGGAATCCTTCGCTTCTTTGTTGTGTGTTTCATTTTTAACTGTAGACATCTGTGTTGTTCAGACTTCCTTTGAAGAGCACGTATGGTAAGAAAGCAAATTGGTGGAGACTGGGCTTGAACGATGACTGCATAGCTTGTTCACTGGACTGATAACATTTCAAATATAATACATGGATTGTGAAAAAAAAAAAATACATGGATTGTTACTTATTGGTAACCTCGGATCTGCTCAGCTCTTTAGCCCATGAAGAAAATGTAAGGCAGAAAGAAAGTTTGCATGTTTTGAACAGATAGCCTCTAAATGTAGTGCCACCAACACAAACCAGCTCAACCCTAGAGACCCCAATCCCTGCTGGCTGAGGAGCTGTTTCAGAAAGGCAAGCCAGCCCCCCTTATGTGCAGGTTGAATTTCAGTCTTATACCAGGGCTTCCCTGGTGGCTCAGACAGTTAAGAATCTGCCTGCAACACGGGAGACCTGGCTTCAATCCCTGGGTTGGGAAAATCCCCTGGAGAAGGGAATGGCAACCCACTCCAGTATTCTTGCCTGGAGAATCCCATGGACAGAGGCGCCTGGCGGGCTTCAGTCCATGGGGTCACAAAGAGTCAGACACGACTGTGTGACTGCCACTTTCACTTTTTTACCAGTGCTGAAACTCCTCATGGCCCCAGTGGTTCTGTGAACAGGGGTTTCCTCTCAGTGTTTCATTGGGTGAGAAAACAGAGCATTAAGCTTATCTTTCAGATACTCTGTTTTATACTCAGCACAGTTCAATGACTGCCCAGTATCCATCTTCACACACCCTTTTTGCATTCCCTTTACATCATAATCCCTGTTTCTGTTCTTGCTTTTTAGACTAATTCATTGGTACCCTTTAAATATCCACCAAATCTCATTGTATAGTCACCCACATATTTTGATCTCTGTTGCTTCCAAGGTAGGGTGTCTCTGGTGGCTCAGCAGTAAAGAATCCACCTGCAATGCAGGAAATTCGAGTTTGACCCCTGGGTCGGGAAGATCCCCTGGAGAAGGGAATGGCAACCCACTCCAGTATTCTTGCCTGGAGAATCCCATGGACGGAGGAGGATCCTGGCGGGCTACAGTGGCAAAGAGTTGGATACAACTTAGTAACTAAACCACCATCATCTTCAAGGTATTAGTCATTTTTACATTCACCTATTCATTGTAAAATCCTCTAGTAGATAACAAAGTTCATCTTCCTAATGACATAGGGTTTCTACAGTGATTAACAAGATTTGGATTAAACAAATCCATGGTGGGGTGAGAAATCAAATAAAACAGAATTGCTTATTTTGCTTTCTGAAAGACTGGTTGTCTGTTATACAAGAAAATATCATATGACAGTGATAACGACCTTTAATTAAGACTTTTTTAGAGATGTCATTTGTAAGGGGTCTAATGCTCAGAATGCCACCACCGAACTTAAGCTCATAGAGAATGTAAAAACAAAGCAAATAGGTCTAAGAATATTCCTGCATAAATTATTTTTACTTAATGAAGAATGTAAACCTTCAGTGTATCTCTCAGACACCCTAGCGCTGCTCACAGAAGGTGCTGCCACTTACGTTTGATGTGCTATCCCTCTGGTTCTGAATGTTCGTTGTTAAAACTGGGAAATAAGATGGAAAAATGTATCTGGGTGGAAATGTCACTGTTGATTTGTGAGCTATAAATGTTCACCTTTTAAAAATAATTTAAATGTATACACAAATGATTAATATTTAAGTTGATATAGCAGCAAAAAAAAAAAATGTGAGCCATCCTGTACTTTGGTTGTTGCTTTAATAAAGGATTTGCACAGGTGTGCCGAGCGTGCCATGTCCCTGGTCAAGGCTGTGTGCATGTGGCCTGATTTACTCTTTACCTGTAAGAAGTATGTGGCCAGTGCTCATCCCTGCCTTTTGCATCTGCAGCATATCTTAGGGGAAAGGGGGGAAAGGAAGTAATTTGTATGTGAATCTACAAACTTTATCCAAAGTCAAAAATCTTAACTCTGTCCTAACAAACTTGATGGACATTTATTTATATCAAGAAGGAATTTTAACATGTAACATCAAGCTTATTGCAGAAAATCCACAAAGACCAGGAAACTCACCCAAGAGAAGGCATTAGTTGTAGACCTCATGCAGAAACCTGAGGCAGCACCCAGTTCAGGCCAAATTGCTCTGAATGTGCCCACTGAAAGTTCTCAGAGCTTATTCCTGTCAGATAAGATGAGATTATTGTTCAGCCACTAAGTGGTGTCCAACTCTGTGACCCCCATGGACTGCAGCACACCAGGCTTCCTTGTCCTTCACTATCTCCTGGATTTTGCTCAAATTGATGTCCATTGGCTTGGTGATGCCATCCAGCCATCTCATCCAATGTCACCTGCTTCTTTTCCTGCCCTCAGTCTTTCCCAGCATCAGGGTCTTTTCTAATGAGTCAACTCTTCACATTAGGTGACCAAAGTATTCGAGCTTCAGCATCAGTCCTTCTAGTGAATATTCAGGGTTGAGATAAGGCTGTGTATATGAGACAAAACTGGACAACACCAGATGGGAAAGAAACTAAATTTTGCTGCAGTCTGAAGAGGCAAACAAAATTATTGAGTGGGTTACCCAAGAAACTATGCACATAACTAAGATCTGTAAGTTCTTCAAACAAAAAAGGCTTTAAGAGAACTGCAGAGGCATTAATGGAAACTTTAACAAATGTGCCATCAGGGAAGAGAAAATAGGAAAGTTTTGTCCTAAGTGTGTAATGCTGACTGGTAGATATTTTCAGACTCAGGACAAACAGCTGCTAATTTTTGTGCTTTTATTTTTAACAGGTTTTGGAATAGTTCATTCTTCCAGGGGCCTTAATCAAAAGAGCCTAGGTAAGGCTTCATCTGAGGGATTTTCAAGTGTGTAGTCACAGAGTTGGAAATTAAGTGTCAGGTTTTCTGATTTCCCTATCTTTTTGGCAGAGTTGCTAACACACATGGTTCTGCTCTGCTTGAACATCTCTGGTGAAGTGGAGCCTGTGACCGCATGGAGGAGATACTCCGGTGTTGGTAGGTTTTAAGTGCCAAGTCAAAAATCTTAAAAGTGGTTCTACACTGGTCCTTGTCCAGCCATTTGGAATAGAAAGCATGAGTTTGTCCTGCTGCAATAAAGTCATCCTTTTGCCATCAACCTAAAAAGACAGTTATAAATGTATTTGTGTTGAAGAGAAGATTACCAAAAAATGTGGGTGCTCCTGACACCGCTAGGGCTTCCCAGCTGGCTCAGATGGTAAAGAATCTGCTGGCAATGCAGGAGACACAGGTTCGACCCCTGGGTCTGAAAGATCCCCTGGAGAAGGGAATGGCTACCCACTCCAGTATGCTTGCCTGGGAAATCCCATGGACAGAGGAGCCTGGTGGGCTACAGTCCATGGGGTTGCAAGGAGTCAGACATGACTGAGCCACTTCACTTCACTGGCACCACTATCTTAATTACAGATCACGTGACTCACACTCTTTTGAGTTTAGATGGTTTCTGCCAACGGGGTTTTGGAGGCAGAAGTCAGATGATTCTGGTGCTCCTTCGACCCCTGAGATACCCTGAGGCTACAGTTCATTAAATAAAAAGACAGTTCAATGGTTAGAAAAATGAAAGAATCATCAGATTAAGTGGCTCAGTAGATGAGTATGTTTTGGAAAGACGATTAGAACTGATGTACTGAAAGAAATATGGGTTTCCCAGGTGGCTCAGTGGTAGAGAATCTGCCTGCAATGCAGGAGACACAGGTTCAATCCCTGGGTGGGGGAAGATCCCCTGGAGGAGGGAATGGCAACCCACTCCCGTAGAGGAGCTGGTGGGCTACAGTCCGCGCAGTCACAAAAGAGTTGGACATGACTTAGCAACTAAACAACAAACAAAAATTGAATGAAGTATATGTATGTGTTTATGGTTTATTGAGGTATTTTTAAATAACAGGTGAAGTAAAGCCTGTACCAACTGCATTTAACTATTAAGTAACATGAAGATGCCAAGAGTAAGAATTTTCCTAAGATATTAACTCATATTAAATAAGCTAAAAGATAAGCACAAAGGTTGATAGCATATGAACTTTTCAACAAGCAAATTTCTCACAACATTTTTCTTATAGGGTTTTCTTATAATGAACTCAATTTTAAAGCTCATTATGGAATAGAGATCCCCATGAATCATACAAAAAATCCCCTGTACAATGACCCCTAGCTAGATGAAGGGATTTTTGTTTTTGTTCAGTTTATATGCTGTGCAGCATCTATTTCTTGAAAGTTCTCATGACTCCTTTGAATCTCAGGTGCATTGGAGACCCTGAGGGGATCCGTGTCTCTGACCATTAAGTCTGATAGATTATTATACCTGCTGTGCAACACTTACTCCTCCCAGCCATTTGATGAGGTGAATAAAGTTGTTCCAAAGCTTTCAAGGGCTTCCCTGGTGGCTCAGATGGTGAAGAATCTGTCTGCCAATACAGGAGACATGGGTTTGATTCCTGGGTCAGGAAGATACCCTGGAGAAGGAAATGGCAACCCACTCCAGTACGCTTGCCTGGAGAATCCCATGGACAGAGCAGCCTGGTGGGCTACAGTCCATGGGGCCACAAAGAGACACAACTAAGTAACTGAGCACAAAGCTTTAAAAGTACTCTTTAATTCTAAACATCAAGGGTTTTACATGAAGTGGGGGAAAAGTGACAAGTTCATTTGAACAAAGAGGTAGAAGTCTTCAATTCCAGCTGGACACGTGGCCCTCACTGTTGGATGATGTTTTCTGTCTTTCCTGCTAGCATTCCTTACTCTCTGGGCCAGAGAACAAGGCTATTATGCATGAAGGAAAAGGCTTGATTATGGATAGAGACTGTGAGAAAATTTATCCACCATGTATTAGACCCTTGAGCATAAAAGAGGTACATTTTAATGTTGGCTCTATTTGAAATTATTTTAAACCTGAAGCATTACAAAAATTAGAACCTGGCACCAGATGACACCACCCTTATGGCAGAAAGTGAAGAAGAACTAAAGAGCCTGTTGATGAAAGTGAAAGAGGAGAGTGAAAAAGTTGGCTTAAAACGCAACATTCAGAAAACTAAAATCATGGCATCCAGTCCTATCCCTTCATGGCAAATAGATGGTGAAACGATGGAAACAGTGACAGACTTTATTTTGGGGGACTCCCAAATCACTACAGATAATGACTGCAGCCATGAAATTAAAAGATGCTTGCTCCTTGGAAGAAAAGTTTTGACCAACCTAGACAGCATATTAAAAAGCAGAGACATTGCTTTGCCAACAAAATATGGTTTAAAGCTATGGTTTTTCCAGTAGTCATGTAAGGATGTAAGAGTTGTACTATAAAGAAAGCTGAGCATAGAAGAATGATGCTTTTGAACTGTGGTGTTGGAGAAGACTCTTGAGAGTCCCTTGGACTGCAAGGAGATCCAACCCATCAATCCTAAAAGAAATCAGTCCTTAATATTCGTTGGAAGGACTGATGCTGAAGCTGAAACTCCAATACTTTGGCCACCTGATGCAAAGAACTGACTCAGTGGAAAAGACCCTGATGCTGGGAAAGATTGAAGGTGGGAGGAGAAGGGGACGACAGAGGATGAGATGATTGGATGGCATCACCAACTCAATGGACATGAGTTTGAGTAAACTCTGGGAGTTGGTGATGGACAGGGAAGCCTGACGTGTTGCAGTCCATGGGGTCACAGAGTCGGACACAACTGAACTAAACTGATACACATCTGTGGGCTTCCCTGGTGGCTCAGTAGTAAAGAATCTGCCTGCCAATGCAGGAAACTCAGGTTCAATCCCTGGGTCGGGAAGATCCCCTGGAGAAGGGAATGGCAACCCACTCCAGTATTCTTGCATGGAGAATCCCATAGACAGAGGAGCCTGGCAGGCTACAGTCCATGGGGTTGCAAAAGAGTCAGACACAACTCAGCAACTAAACAATAATAACAACCATATTTGTAGATTAGATTACTTCTATTACTAGAAGTAATTTTGAAAGTGTTACAACCTCAGAAATTAAATTTGTAGGAGAAAAGAAAGATGACAGCTGATGTGAGGAATCTGGGATCATTACATTTTTTTTTATGTGCAGAATATAACTTTCCTAGCTTTTTGTCATTACAATAATTATTGAGATACATTAGTGATATTTATGAAACTGCTGGGCAGGTCCTGAAAAAAAAAAAAACAAATTTAACATGTCTTTAAAAAATACTTATAGGTGGATAATTCTTACATCATGCTATTTTATGTTACTTTCTCCCATCCCATAATGGATTAGAGGTGATTGAGTTAAATATGTTTTACTTTCTGTGCATCCTTTGAAGTTTGGAACTGCTGTGTCTGACACAGGCTCGCTAACTCAATAACCAGATTACTATATTAATCAAAGATTTTACTCCCAATCATTTTGAATCAGTAAGAGACTTTAAGAAAGACTCTAGATGCAGGACAGCTGGCGTAATCATCTTATTATCTAGAAATGCTCTTGTCTGTAGCTGAAAATGAAAGGTTGTGTGCTACAACACGAACAGAAGACAATGATGCCATGCTCACAGACTGGATGTTTGGATCCCCTTGGAAACTGGGGAAATCCCAAACCCCAGGGTAATGTATTTGGCGATGAGGCCTCTGGAGGGTAGTGAGGTTGTGAGGGTGGAGCCCTCAGGAATGGGGTTCGTGTCCTTGGAAAAGAGGCCCAGAGGGCTCCAAGGACACAGTGAGAAGACAGCCGTCTCTGAACCAGAAAGCCGGCCTCAGCAAACAGTGCTTCTTCAGAGGCTTGGTTACAAACTCTGCAGCCTCCAGAACCGTGAGCAACACATGTTTTCTGTTTAAGATGCCAGAGTGTGATAATCAGACTTTCTATGCTGAGAATTCTGGGTGCCCGTGGGGTTGTAAGAAATAGCACAGAGAGATGTCATGCACACTTGACCGGTTCCCCCAGGGGTCACCTCTTAGCAGAAGCATCATGCACCATCACAGTCAGGGCACCAACACTGGATCAGCGTCTCCAGGGTCAACCCGGTTGCCCCGTTTTTACACACTGTGTGTACATGTGGTTCTGTGACATTTCACCACATGTGTACGTCTGCACATCCACCACCACCACCTCCAAGACGCAGAATATTCCAGGAGGTCAAGGATTCCTCAGTTACCCTTCTATAACCACACCTTCCTCCTTCCCACCCCAGAACACATGTGTTTTTTATAGCAGTAAACTAATTAGATAACTGAAGTTTCTCTGGAACCAACTGTAATCAGTGTGTTTTTCCAATAGTAGTTGGTCAGTCACTCAGTCATGTCCGACTCTCTGTGACCCCATGGACACCAAGCTTCGCTGTCTTTCCCTATCTCCCTGAGTTTGCTCAAACTCATATCTATTGAGTCAGTGATGCCATCCAACCATCTCATCCTCTGTCACCTCCCGCCCTCAATCTTTTCCCAGCATCCAGGTTTTTTCCAATGAGTCAACTCTTCCCATAAGGGGGCCAAGATATTGAAGCTTCAGCTTTAGCATCATATTTTAGAAATAAGTGTGCAGATTTCTGTTTCTTGGCGTCTGAGTTCCTGTTGCTTTAGAAGTACTGGTACAATGCGGGCAGACAAGTGTGGTTTCTGAAACCAAGGAAAGACCAGCAGACACTTGAGTCCCTAGAAAGCCCTTGAGGAGGAGGGACTCGAGGCAGGTGCCTTGTTGGAGGGGTCCTTGGACTCCCAAATCACAGCCTGCACCCAAGTGCAGCCAGAAGAGGCAGAGCACCGAGCAGAGGCGTGGGGGCTCCATGCCTTGAAAAGCCTCAGAGACAATGTCCTCCCTCCACAGTGTCGAGATACACTCGGAAGTTCCAAAGCTAAGGCACAGAGTGGTAACAGTCGGTGGTAAAGCCTCAGACACCCTCCGATACTGCTGGTCTCATTCACCTCGCCTGCGTCTCCCCGGGGTAAGACAGGAGCCGGAGAGGAGTGTCAGTCCCCAGCCTGTCACTTCTGATGTCATGTTAGGAAAGCATGAATGCCGGTTACCGTCTCAGGGGCTGAGGCCAAGACAGCTGGCCACAGTAAAAGGTCCTCTGCCCAACCCAGGAAAGTGTAGGAGACAGCTTCCAGCATCTGATGAGCCTTGAAGAGTCCTCATTCAAAGCCACTGAAATAGCATCAAGAAAGATTCCTTCCTCCCAGATAACGTTGTTGTACTGTACAAGTACCTGGACTTGTAATCACACTTGGCCTCCGTCAGGCGTTATGGATAGGTGGTCTGGATTGGTTTACTCCAGTGATTCTGCCTTCCAAGCAGCTGAAATCTGAGTGCCCAGGACTCAGGAGCATGGAGGAGAGTGTGGGGGAGGGATGAAGCTCCCAAGGGGACTTCTGGGAGGCCAGCCATGGCCAGAGGCCCTGAGCAGCCTGATCTGGATGCCGACCTCTTGGAAGCATCAAAGGAGCTGCCTAAGGGAAGCAGAGGGAAACTGAGAAACCGCTCTCTGTACTGTTAGCCAGGGGCTGCTGTGCCAGCCTGGATAAAAGTGAATTTTTAAAATATGCCAGCTGGTAAATGCATTAGCTTGTGTGAATCCATTATTAAAATTACAGAAAATTATATTCCTTGGGCTTCCCTGGTGGTTCAGATGGTAAAGAAACTGCCTGTAATGCAGGAAGCCTGTGTTCGATCCCCGGGTTGGGGAGATCCCCTGGAGAAGAGAATGGCTACCCACTTAATTTCTAGCCAAGAAATTTTCCCTCCAGTTTAGGTCCTGCTTGTCTCCTCGGTGACACGAACCTCATTGCCCAAAGCGTTTTATGCTAAGCTAATCAGTGGGCTATTACAGAACTCAGGTTATTAAACCATTTCTAAGAAATGATGTCCTGTGGTACTGGGGAAGGCAGATGTCCCTTTAAGCAGCAACACTGAAGCCTCTTTCAAATATTTGTTTATTTTGACTGTGATACATTAATTAGAATACTTTGTCTCCATCAAGATCCAAAGTGTCTTTTTCATAACTGCCTCCGCAGTAACCTTGTTCTTGTGTTTTCCACTCCAAACTCAGGGCAAAAGGCCAAGTCTGCCCACCTCAGTCTAACCGATGTTCAGATGTGTTCAGGACTACCTAAGTTTAGCTGTGTTTCCTATGCACAGGCTGTTATGTCACAGCCTTACGAAATTATTTATGCTCATTCATCAACAGTGAGATGGAACATTTCCTGTCAATTTCCATGTCAGACTGTTTAGATAGATAAAGCTGGAAAGAAAGTGAAAGTGTTAGTCGCTGAGTCCTGTCTGACCCTTGGCGACACCATAGACTGTAGCCCGCCAGTCTCCTCTGTCCTCAGAATTTCCCAGGCAGGAATACTGGAATGGGCTACAATTCCCTTCTCCAGGAGATCTTCCCCACCCAGGGGTCAAACTCCAGTCTCCTGTGTTGTGGGCAGATTCTTTACCGTCGGAGCCACCAGATAAACCTGGGTAAGCCCTTAAGTCTTTTCTTTGGTTTCCCCTTTATAACAGGACACACACCCCTTCTTCCCTGTCCTACAGGCAGTGTAGCCCAAAAGACGGTCCCATGTTCTGAAGAACGAAATAGTTGAGTAATTTTCTCTGAGACCATAAGAGATTCTCCAGCTACCAGACAGAGCTCTGTGCAGATAACAACCACGTCTGAACCCCCACAGTGCTCCCAGCAGAAGCAGAAAGATGCCAAGCCTCTAGTCAACATTAATTAAATGAAAACAAATACATCTTGCAGCTAATTACGATCTATTGGTATTGGATTAAATGTCTTCATTCACAGGGACCAGTGAAGGGTAAAATGTACATTTTGAAGAATCTCTTTGAAGCCAAAACCATGCTCGTAGAGACTTCCCCCATTCTCAGGATGGGGTAGATTTCTTTCTTCTCTTTCTTTCAACTTTAACCTAATATATATATATATTTGAAGGGACATTTAAAGGTCTTTTGTCCACTCTGGGGCTGTCTTGGTGAGACCGCTTTCCACAATTAGAAACCTGTGGTGAATTCAAGAAAAAGGAGCAGTCACACTGGAATCACCTCTGTGTTTTCCTGCCGTGTTCTCTGCGGGCACTTTTCAGATCCGGGAGGGTCAAGTAAAATAAAAGCGCAGCCTTTCTGCAGCTCAGGGATTGGTGGGGACAGCCCACTCGCCCTGGGGAGAGGTTAGAGCTTAACCCCCCAGGCTGCCCTGACTGCCTCCTGGGTTTCTTTTAATCTCAAACAAAATTCTCATGGAGAATCCCATTCCTGAAGCCCATCCTGCATTCTCCTTCAGCCTTTGGCAGGACAGACCGGCCCCGGAGGAAAAGGAACCACACACAACTGAGGGCTGTAAATGCTCCTGAACAGCCAGGGGTGCGTCCCTCCCCCTTGACAGGCTGTCAGGGCACAAACAGGGCAGCCTGGCCTCACTGGAGGAGCAGGAAAACAGGCCTTATTAGGTGAGGACATTGTTTCAGGGCTGAGGCGGCCCTGGACAGGGCACAGCAGGCACATCACCCCAGGGCCATAATCCCTGCTGATCTCTCTCAGAAACAGCAACTATGGGGCCTCCCTGCTGGCTCAGTGGTTGAGAATCCGCCTGCCCATGCAGGAGACACGGGTTCAATCCCTGGTCCGGGAAGATCCCACATGCCTCAGGGCAACTAAGCCAGTGCGCTGCAAGTACTGAGCCTGTGCTCTGGAGTCTGGGAGCCGAGTCACAGTTACTGAGCCCACAGGCCCTGGGCCCCCTGCTCTGCAAGAAGGGAAGCCACTGCATTGAGAAGCCAGAGCACCGCAATGAAGAGTAGCCCCCAGTAGCCACAACGAGAGAAAAGCCCCGTGAACAGTGAAGACCCAGCACAGTTCAGTTCAGTTCAGTCACTCAGTCGTGTCTGACTCTTTGCAACCCCATGAACCGTAGCACACCGGGCCTCCCTGTCCATCACCAACTCCTGGAGTTTACTCAAACTCATATCCATTGAGTCAGTGATACCATCCAACCATCTCATCCTCTGTCATCCCTTCTTCTCCTGCCTTCAATCTTTCCCAGCATCAGGGTCTTTTCAAATGAGTCAGTTCTTTGCATCAGGTGGCCAAAGTATTGGAGTTTCAGCTTCAGCATCAGTCCTTCCACTGAACACCCAGGACTGATCTCCTTTAGGATGGACTTGTTGGATCTCCTTGCAGTCCAAGGGACTCTCAAGAGTCTTCTCCAACACCACAGTTCAAAAGCATCAATTCTAACTGAACCAGGAAGAAATAGAAGATCTTAACAGAACTGAACCAGGAAGAAATAGAAGATCTTAACAGACCCATCACAAGCAAGGAAATCGAAACTGTCATCAAAAATCTTCCAGCAAACAAAAGCCCAGGACCAGATGGCTTCACAGCTGAATTCTACCAAAAATTTAGAGAAGAGCTAACACCTACCTTACTCAAACTCTTCCAGAAAATTGCAGAAGAAGGTAAACTTCCAAACTCATTATATGAGGCCACCATCACCCTAATTCCAAAACCTGACAAAGATGCCACAAAAAAAGAAAACTACAGGCCAATATCACTGATGAACATAGATGCAAAAATCCTTAACAAAATTCTAGCAAACAGAATCCAACAACATATTAAAAAAATCATACACCACAACCAAGTGGGCTTTATCCCAGGAATGCAAGGATTCTTCAATATCCGCAAATCAATCAATGTAATACACCACATTAACAAATTGAAAGATAAAAACCATATGATTATCTCAATAGATGCAGAGAAAGCCTTTGACAAAATTCAACACTCATTTATGATTAAAACTCTCCAAAAAGCAGGAATAGAAGGAACATACCTCAACATAATAAAAGCTATATATGACAAACCCACAGCAAGCATCACCCTCAATGGTGAAAAATTGAAAGCATTTCCCCTGAAATCAGGAACAAGACAAGGGTGCCCACTCTCACCACTACTGTTCAACATAGTGTTGGAAGTTTTGGCCACAGCAATCAGAGCAGAAAAAGAAGTAAAAGGAATCCAGATAGGAAAAGAAGAAGTAAAACTCTCACTGTTTGCAGATGACATGATCCTCTACATAGAAAACCCTAAAGACTCTACCAGAAAATTACTAGAACTAATCAATGAATATAGTAAAGTTGCAGGATATAAAATTAACACACAGAAATCCCTTGCATTCCTATATACTAACAATGAAAAAACAGAAAGAGAAATTAAGGAAACAATACCATTCACCATTGCAACAAAAAGAATAAAATACTTAGGAGTATATCTACCTAAAGAAACAAAAGACCTATACATAGAAAACTATAAAACACTGATGAAAGAAATCAAAGAGGACACAAACAGATGGAGAAACATACCGTGTTCATGGATTGGAAGAATCAATATTGTCAAAATGGCTATTCTACCCAAAGCAATCTATAGATTCAATGCAATCCCTATCAAGCTACCAACGGTATTTTTCACAGAACTAGACCAAATAATTTCACAATTTGTATGGAAATACAAAAAACCTCGAATAGCCAAAGTAATCTTGAAAAAGAAGAATGGAACTGGAGGAATCAACCTGCCTGACTTCAGACTCTACTACAAAGCCGCAGTCATCAAGACAGTGTGGTACTGGCACAAAGACAGAAATATAGACCAATGGAACAGAATAGAAAGCCCAGAGATAAATCCACGAACCTATGGACACCTTATCTTTGACAAAGGAGGCAAGGATATACAATGGAAAAAAGACAACCTCTTTAACAAGTGGTGCTGGGAAAACTGGTCAACCACTTGCAAAAGAATGAAACTAGAACACTTTCTAACACCATACACAAAAATAAACTCAAAATGGATTAAAGATCTAAATGTAAGACCAGAAACTATAAAACTCCTAGAGGAGAACATAGGCAAAACACTCTCCGACATAAATCACAGCAAGATCCTCTATGACCCACCTCCCAGAATATTGGAAATAAAAGCAAAACTAAACAAATGGGATCTAATGAAACTTAAAAGCTTTTGCACTACAAAGGAAACTATAAGCAAGGTGAAAAGACAGCCCTCAGATTGGGAGAAAATAATAGCAAATGAAGCAACAGACAAAGGATTAATCTCAAAAATACACAAGCAACTCCTGCAGCTCAATTCCAGAAAAATAAATGACCCAATCAAAAAATGGGCCAGAGAACTAAACAGACATTTCTCCAAAGAAGACATACAGATGGCTAACAAACACATGAAAAGGTGCTCAACATCACTCATTATTAGAGAAATGCAAATCAAAACCACAATGAGGTACCATTACACACCAGTCAGGATGGCTGCTATCCAAAAGTCTACAAGCAATAAATGCTGGAGAGGCTGTGGAGAAAAGGGAACCCTCTTACACTGTTGGTGGGAATGCAAACTAGTACAACCACTATGGAAAACAGTGTGGAGATTCCTTAAAAAACTGGAAATAGAACTGCCATATGACCCAGCAATCCCACTTCTGGGCATACACACTGAGGAAACCAGATCTGAAAGAGACACGTGCACCCCAATGTTCATCTCAGCACTGTTTATAATAGCCAGGACATGGAAGCAACCTAGATGCCCATCAGCAGATGAATGGATAAGGAAGCTGTGGTACATATACATCATGGAATATTACTCAGCCATTAAAAAGAATTCATTTGAACCAGTCTTAATGAGATGGATGAAACTGGAGCCCCTTATACAGAGTGAAGTAAGCCAGAAAGATAAAGAACATTACAGCATACTAACACATATATATGGAATTTAGAAAGATGGTAACGATAACCCTATATGCAAAACAGAAAAAGAGACACAGAAATACAGAACAGACTTTTGAACTCTGTGGGAGAAGGTGAGGGTGGGATGTTTCAAAAGAACAGCTTGTATACTATCTATGGTGAAACAGATCACCAGCCCAGGTGGGATGCATGAGACAAGTGCTCGGGCCTGGTGCACTGGGAAGACCCAGAGGAATCGGGTGGAGAGGGAGGTGGGAGGGGGGATCGGGATGGGGAATAAGTGTAAATCTATGGCTGATTCATATCAATGTATGACAAAACCCACTGAAATGTTGTGAAGTAATTAGCCTCCAACTAATAAAAAAATTAAAAAAAAAAAAAAAAAAGCATCAATTCTTCTGCGCTCAGCTTTCTTCACAGTCCAAATCTCACATCCATACATGACTGCTGGAAAAACCATAGCCTTGACTAGATGGACCTTTGTTGGCAAAGTAGTGTCTCTGCTTTTTAATATGCTGTCTAGGTTGGTCATAACTTTCCTTCCAAGGAGTAAGTGTCTTTTAATTTCATGGCTGCAATCACCATTTGCACTGATTTTGGAGCCCAAAAAAATAAAGTCTGACACTGTTTCCACTGTTTCCCCATCTATTTCCCATGAAGTGATGGGACCAGATGCCATGATCTTAGTTTTCTGAATGTTGAGCTTTAAGCCAACTTTTTCACTCTCCTCTTTCATTTTCAAGAGGTTCTTTAGTTCTTCACTTTCTCCCATAAGGGTGCTGTCATCTGCATATCTGAGGTTATTGATAATTCTCCCGGCAATCTTGATTCCATCTTGTGCTTCTTCCAGCCCAGTATTTCTCATGATGTACTCTGCATAGAAGTTAAATAAGCAGAGTGACAATATACAGCCTTGATGTACTCCTTTCCCTATTTTGAACCAGTCTGTTGTTCCATGTCCAGTTCTAACTGTTGCTTCCTGACCTGCATACAGGTTTCTCAAGAGGCAGGTCAGGTGGTCTGGTATTCCCATGTCTTTCAGAATGTTCCACAATTTATTGTGATCCACACAGTCAAAGGCTTTGGCATAGTCAATAAAGCAGAAATAGATGTTTTTCTGGAACTCTCTTGCTTTTTCA
Organism: Cervus elaphus; assembly: GCF_910594005.1. Lineage (NCBI taxonomy): Eukaryota > Metazoa > Chordata > Mammalia > Artiodactyla > Cervidae > Cervus > Cervus elaphus. The sequence continues at coordinate 2,862,684 of NC_057843.1, read as the reverse complement.
ATGATCCAGCGGATGTTGGCAATTTGATCTCTGGTTCCTCTGCCTTTTCTAAAACCAGCTTGAACATCTGGAAGTTCATGGTTCATATATTGCTGAAGCCTGGCTTGGAGAATTTTGAGCATTCTATTTTATACTGTGTATTAAATTTAAGCTGTCTGACTCTTGCAACCCTATGGAATGTAGCCCATCAGACTCCTCTGTCCATGGGGATTCCCCAGGCAAGAATTCTGGAGTGAGTTGCCAGGCCCTCTTCCAGGGGATCTTCCTGACCCAGGGATCAAACCCACATCTCCTGAATTTCAGGTGGATTCTTTTACTGCTGCACCACCAGAGAGGCCCCAGATTGAAGCTGAACATCAGGGAAAAAATTAAGAGTAATAAGAAGTGGAGGGTAGTCCTAGATGTGTCTCAGAGTCTCCGCAGCATGAGTCTGGGGTGCATTTTTTCTGCAGGTCAGCTGAGCAGAGGTTCCTGCGGTCCAGTTGAACCTCCTGGTGTTAACTGGTAACTAGATAACATGCATCTCATCCTCTCATGGTGCCTGCAGATGAATAGCAGAGTATTGCCTTCACCAATAGAGAAGTCCACCCAGCAAAGAAATAGGCATTTGTTTAAAAGGATCCTTCATTTTGATATGGGTACATATGACCTCTTGACTCACTGAAAAGTGGTATGTTTCACTAAACCAAAATAGTCATTTTTTGGTAAAGTTCTGGTGATAATCGTCAAATGAAAGGCCAAAAGTACTTATGAATTTGGAGAATCATCCTGAAGTATGGATGTTATTCAAGCTCACTTTCAGATTAAGAATGTCTCTGAAATGAAAAACAAAGGTATCTCTCCTTGTTTACAGTTAACATGATTCTGAATACATCTCCCCTTAAAGAATTTTTCCCAGGACTTTCCTGGTAGCCCAGTGGCTAAGACTCTACACTCCTAATGCAGGGGGCCTGGATTTGATCCCTTGTCAGGGAACTAGATCTCACTTGCTGCAACTGAGATCTGGTACAGGCAAATAAATAAATGAATAAATAAATATTAAAAAATAATTCTGTCTCATTTAGTTGATTAGTGACCAGCTGAACCTAATAATGTTCCTTTTTTTTCAAAATTTTATTTCATTTAAATCAGATAATACAAGGTTTTGGACCCACAAAGCAGAATTCAACAGAAAGCCAACCCCTCCTTGTAATTTAGCTTTCTTTATCGGGTGTTAGTAATGGTCAAAGAAATACTAGCCTCCAAGAACATAAAAATGAGCAAGACCTGGTTTCTGTCCTCAGCACTTCACCTTTTTAGAAAGCGAATAAGATGCAGAGTAAATATCTACAATAGACGGTGTCTCAAAAAGTTATAAATGCCCTAATTGGTAGAGATATGAAATCCTAGTAAAAGCCAGGGGAAGAGTGTCATACTTTTGACTGGGAGAGATCAGGAGGACTTTCTGAAGAAATATACAGTTTCGGGTACTCTGTGAAGAGCATTTGGGATCTGAGCAGATGGAGATGGACTCATGTGAGCTGAGAGGTGGAGGCCATAAAGGGGTCCCGGGGCCTCCTGCTGGCTGGAGACGAGAAGGGGAGGAACAGCGGGGAGGAGGGGAGGGGGGCTGGGGTCTCCTGAAGGCCAGTGAGCAGGGTGGGCAGGACGGACTTCTGCTTTGGAAAGATGCTCGGGAGGGAGTAAAGCTCCCCGTGGGGACTTCAGAAGGCTGCAGATGAGGGTCCGAACCAGGGGAGTGGCAGGAATGGCAGGGCGATCGGAAGGGACATGAGGTGTTTCTGAAGGTGCCATCAGGGGCTTGGCCACAGTTGTTTCTGGAGTAAGAGCGTGGGAGGGGGGCCGAAATAAATTGGGGGGTTTAAAAGTAAAGCCTGATGACTAAAGGAATCACATTGGCATTAAAGAAATGCAGAGGAGAATGTGAGGGATACAGAACACGGGCAACAATTAGCACCAGGACTGCTGTGGTTTTTACAAGTTGTTTTCAGCAACTTGAGACTGACAGTTGTGTCTGTAAACATGGGGACAGAACTGCTTCCTCTGGGTGCCTCAGAGTTAGGGAGCCTTGCTCACAGGGCAGGACTTGAGAGTGTACAATGGAGCTTTGGGAACTTAAAATAGAGCACAAACAACACTGAAAAATAGAATCAATCATTTATCTTCCTTTGAAAAGAGAGGCTCATCTACTTGATATACTGACATTAATTACTATAAAATCCTTTGTGGTGACGGTTGTCATACAGTCGCCAAGTCATGTCCAACCCTTTGCGACCCCGCAGACTGCAGCACGCCAGGCTTCCCTGCCCTTCACCATCTCCTGGAGCTTGCTCAAACTCATGTCCATTGAGTCAGTGATGCGTCCAACCATCTCATCCTCTGTCGTCCCCTTCTCCTCCTGCCTTCAATCTTTCCCAGAATCAGGGTCTTTTCAGATGAATCAGTTCTTCACATCAGGTGGCCAAAGTATTGGATTTTCAGCTTCAGCCTCACTCCTTCCAATGAATATTCAGGGTTGATTTTCTTTAGGATTGACTGGTTTGAACTCCTTGCAGTCCAGAGGACTCTTGAGAGTCTTCTCTAGCACCACAGTTTGAAAGCCTCAACTCTTCAGCGGTCAGCCTTCTTTACGGTCCAACTAAGTAGAAAATTTTACTGTTGTTCAAAAGTCCCCAAACCAGGGGATTTTTAGCACATGTTGAACAAACAGCTGGAATCCAACAGCTTAGTTAGGGTGCTTTGGGGCCTCCAGAAGGTAGAAAACCCAGCTCAAAGTGACAAGCAACATTAGGATTTTTAACTCTCACATGACAAGCGCTTTGTCAGTGGCGAGTTTCTCAGGGTGATTAAGCCGTCAGGGTCAATAAGTACTGAGGTTTCCTCCAGGCTTCAGCAGTCCTGTTTCTCCTGGTCCTTCACTGGGTTCCCTGGTGATCTCCAGGTGGAAAAGCAAGTGTGGACATTGCTGTTCACACTGGTCATTTGGAAACAGAAACCATGAAAGGGCAATTTCTTATTATTCTTGTTTGTTTTTCTTGTTTTAAGGAAGGGAACTCTTTCTCCTCAGTGTACCCAGCAGATTGATCTCACATCTCTTTGTCCTGGACTTAATGACAGGCCTGTCCCTGAATCAGTCCCTGGCCTGTATCATCTGTGAGGACAGGGCCAGTCTCCTGTGAGTTCTAACCACACCAACTGTGAAGTGGGGCAAAGAAGGCTGAGCAAAATCCGGGTGATACTAGAGAGGAGGCAGTGGAGGCAGATGGAGGCTGGGAGACCACGTGGCCTTTGCTCTGACCCCAGTGGTAGGTATGTAGGGGATGACAGAGGATGAGATGGTTGGATGGCATCACCAACTCAATGGACATGAGTTTAAGCAAACTCTGGGAGATAGTGAAGGATAGCGGAGCCTGGCGTGCTGCAGTCCACAGGGTCACAAAGAGTTGGACACAACTTAGTGACTGAACAACAACAGTGGTAGGAGGGAAAGAGGGAGAGAATGAGCAACTAGAGGGTGGATTTTTTAAAAAACATTTTATGTCAATGCATTTAGAAAATGGGAGCAATCTGCCCGTATTTTCTGTCACTCGGGGAACTCTTGTAGCCATAGAAACGAGGACTGATTGGAATCTAGCTCAGTCATGGTTTGGGTGGAACTGGTACACCTGCAGCAATCTGGAGCTCTTAGGTGGGTGTGGGACCCGGGCTTCTGGGCTGGATGAGCAGTTCGGCAAGGAGCATGCTCACCCAGCCCAGGGAGAGGGCTTCCGGCTCCAAACGCCCTGTGGGAACAGAGAGGAGACAGCCATCGGGAACCACGGACAGGTGCTGTCAGGAAAGGAGAATTGTTGGTTCTGTCCTGATTACCTAATGGTCATGGTGCTGTCAGACAGAAGCTCTTCAGCCTCTGATGTTCCATCTCCACTCGCTTGACAAAAGCATCACAACACGTCAGACTTTCTCAGGTTTGTGTAAGCACATGTGTCTCAGGTTCCTGACGGTGTTTGCCTGTGAATCCAGCTTCCCTTTCTGTTCGTCCTGCCTCCGGGACGTTTCTTACAAGGTCGGGGATGACTGATACGTGTGTGAGGTGTGGGTAAGGTGAAGAGGGCGTGCGCGGCTGAGCTCTCTGCACCTCCATGCCAGTCTGACAGAGGTGTGCACTGGCCATCACTGGTCAGTAGGATCTGACAGATGTGTGCACTGGCCATCACTGGTCAGTAGGATCTGACAGAGGTGTGCACTGGCCATCACTGGTCAGTAGGATCTGACAGATGTGTGCACTGGCCATCACTGGTCAGTAGGAAAGCCTGGAAAAACGCATGCCCAGCTGTCCAAACCCTGCTGCCTAGACACCTGTCTTTCCCGTCAGGGTCACAGCCCACCCTGTCTACACTTGCTGGGTCACAGACACACTACCACTGCCAGGTCATCCAGGGCGCCCTCGCTGGCTGGGTGTCCCACCACTCTCATAAATCAATGTGAAGAATGTCTGTCACTGTATCTATCCATTGGCATCTATCTATACCGACAATGAAATATGATAGAGCAGCAAAGAACAACAATGGTGGTGATGACCACTGTTGTTCATCTAACAAACGCTGCTACCTGCCTACCTGTGTGTCTACCAGCTGCTGTTCTGGCTGTTGGAAACCAGCAGTGAACAGGAAAGGTCCCCATTCTTAGTATTTTTGTTTTCTTGTGTTTTTTTTTCAGATATTGCATCCAGGAGTGGGATTGCTGGGTCACACAGTAGCTCCATTTTTAGTTTCTTGAGGAGCCTCCCTGCTGTTCTCCACAGTGGCTGCAGCAGTTGACATTCCCACCATCAGTGTGGGAGGGTTCCCTGCTCTCCACACCCTCTCCTGCCTTTATCACTATAGACTTTTTGATGATGGCCATTCTGCCAGTACAATGGTAGCTCATTGTAGTTTTGATTTGCAATTCCCTGATGACCAGCGATGTTGAGCATCTTTTCATGTGCCTGTTGACCATCTCTGTGTCTTCGCTGGAGAAATGTCTATTCGGGTCCTCTGCCCATTTTTTAATCAGGTTGCTTTTTTTTTTTGATGTTGAGTTGGAGGAGCTGTTTATGAATGTTGGATACTAACGTCTTATCAGTCAAATCATTTACTCTAAGACAGTGATCCAGATTCATTCTTTTGCGTGTAGCTATCCAGTTTCCCCAGCATTTTATATTCTTGGGTCTTTTATCATTAATTAGTTGACCAGATAGACATGGAAATGACTTGTTTTAAATCTAAAACTTCACTATTACTGTTATCATCCCTAAAATCGGTCCATGGACTTTGTAAGCATAGAACCTTGTGTCTATAAAAATTATATTCATTTCTTTTCCTTTCTCTGACCTGGCATTTTGCTGCAAAAGGGAAAGATGTTCCCAGCAGTCCCGGTCAGATCTGAAACCTCCACGAATCTTCAGAGTGTCAGCGCACTGAGTGAGCAAGCTGCCTCCCTAGAGCCGCCACAGTGAAAGTGAAAGTGCTAGTCGCTTAGTCGTGTCTGAGTCTTTGCAACCCCATGGTCTGTCCATGGAATTCCCCAGGCAAGAATACTGGGGTGGGTTGCCTTTCCCTTCTCCAGGGAATCTTCCCAACCCAGGGATCGAACCAGGGTCTCCTTCACTGCAGGCAGATTTTTTACCATCTGTGCGACCAGGGAAGCCCCAGAGTCATCAAAAGACAATTCTTTTTCAAACTAGTAGGTCTAGGGGACTGAAACTGGCCATTAGTTGAAACAACAGAAAACAAAGAAGAAGAAAGGAAATCAAGAATACATGCTGTACATTTTGACTAGTCATGAAATTTAAAAGTTGAAGTTCTCACATACGAAAGAGAACATTTTATGGGTGGGCTCAGGATTTTGAATCCTACCTTTGTGTGTGTGTGTTAGTTGCTCAGTGGTGTCCAACTCTTTGTGACCCCATGGACTGTGGCCCCCCAGGCTCCTCTGTCCATGGAATTCTTCAGGCAAGAATACTGCAGTGGGTTGCCATTCCCTTCTCCAGGGGATCTTCCCTACACAGGGCTCCAACCCGGGTCTCCTGCAAGCAGATTATTTACCATCTGAGCCATCAAGGAAACCCATCATATACAGAAGAGAACATTTTATAGGTGGCCTCAGGTTTTTGAATCCTAACTTTATACAGATGTATTATTTATGAATAGCTGATAAGAGAGCCCAAGTTTTGCCTGGAAATAGAATCTTGCCTCTACCTTGTACTTCCCAGCAGTCTTAAGGATCAGTGAGCAAATACATCACAAGCTCCACAGAGTATTCAAGGTGCATAATATCACCAGCCATGATTTTGGCCATTAATACAAAATTCTAGAAAACATGCATTTTTTGGTTTGTTTCTTTTTGTGTTTGCCAATGAAAAAGGGCGGCTTCCCTTGTAGCTCAGTTGGTAAAGAATCTGCCTGCAATGCAGGAGACCTGGGTTCGATTCCTGGGTTGGGACGATCCCCTGGAGAAGGAAATGGCAACCCATTCCAGTATTCTTACCTGGAGAATCCCATGGACAGAGGAACCTGGAGGGCTATAGTCCATGAAAAATAAACACCAAATATCAGGGGAAAATGGACTGATTCACCCATTGAAATCTCTCAGAAGTTGAAATCCCTTTCCAGTGGTTTCCCACGTAACTATTTTCAACCAAAGTATTTCTGTAGGTTGGACTTGTGCCAAATCATACAATCAGACTGCTTCAACCACCCAGATGCTTATGGGCAAAAATAATAACTCCATATGAAGTTATTATTAGCTTTTTCCTGCCTGAATCATGGCTAAGATCTATTTGTCTTTAGAAGATAATCAAATTACAATCCGTTTGAGTATTTTCTTCCTAGCTTGTGCCCCTATTAGCAACTCTTGGTCAGAGAGCCTCTCATAGATGAATGGAGGGCCTTCCTTATGCTGAGTCAGTTCACCCATAAAACTTGAAACTCTAAGGAAGTCTGACCTACTGTGTATGTTATGGTAGCAAGCTTTTTTTTTCCCCCAATTATTTTTATTAGTTGGAGTCTAATTACGTTACAATATTATAGTGGTTTTTGCCATACATTGACATGAATCAGCCATGGATTTACATGTGTTCCCCATCCTGATCCCCCCTCCCACCTCCCTCCCCATCCCATCCCTCTGGGTCACCCCAGTGCACCAGCCCCAAGCACTTGTCTCGTGCATCCAACCTGGACTGGCGATCTGTTTCACACTTGGTAATATACATGTTTCAATGCTGTTCTCTCAGATCATCCCACCCTCGCCTTCTCCCATAGAGTCCAAGAGTCTGGCTTTTTACTTACAAAACACTAGTATTGGATGTAGTAGTCGTGTACATATATGAGAGCTGGACCATAAAGGAGGCTGAGCACTGAAGAATTGATGCTTTCTATTTATAGTGCTGGAGAAGACTCTTGAGAGTCCCTTGGGCAGCAAGGAGATCAAGCCAGTCCATCCTAAAGGAAATCAACCCTGAATATTTACTGAAAGGACTGATGCTGAAGGGGAAGCTGAAGTTTCAATACTTTGGCCACCTGATGCAAAGAGCCAACTCATTAGAAAACACCCTGATGCTGAGAAAGATTGAGGGCAGGAGGAGAAGGGGGAGGCAGAGGATGAGTTGGTTAGATAGCATCAGTGACTCAATGGACATGAATTTGAGTAAACTCCGGGAGATGGTAAAGAACAGGGAAGCCTGGCATGCTGCAGTCCATGGGGTCACAAAGAGTCAGACACGACCAAGCAACTGAACAACAACAAATTAGATGCGTCTACTATTCTTTTAGGTTTAGGGCTGCAAGACAAGCTAGTCACCCTGAAGGAGGAAGGATTCTGAAACAATGAGAATTACTTGTAACACAAGGTATTACAATCAGGATGGTCAATCAAGTCATTGGTGTAAGTTGGCAACACCCTTTATCTAACAGGGAGCTTGAAGTACAGGGACTACAGTATAAGTATGATATGTGTGTGTGTGTACTTAACTGGAATGATCATTTGAGAAGTTTTATTTCACTTGGTTTTCAATAGCCTTCAAGTCTTAAGGGAACAATTCTAAGCCATCTAAAGTCCTCTCTATTAGAGGACATAATATAAATACATTCATTTGAAATATAGTTGTTTCATAATTCAGATTGTATGAATCAAGTATCACTTTTTTTCTCTTTTAGTTTTTGACTGCACTGTGAGGCATATGGGATCTTAGTTCCTTGACCAGGGATCGAACAAACACCCCCCTGCAATGGTACAGATTCCTAACCACTGGACCCCCAGGCAAGTCCTAGGTTTTGCTTTTAAAGGTAGAATTTGGTGGTTTTCTAGACTAGCAGTTCAAGTTTAACATGAGATACAGGCCTAATTAACTCTTTTGTAAAGTAGCTCTTTGAGGAATTAGGGTCAAATTATACATGACCTGGGCAGCGGTGGGATGGGGTCCGTGATGTTGATTTTGTCAGTTTCCCTTCTTCCCCATCTGCTCTCCCACTGTCTTCCCCTGCTTTCACCGAGCGCTGTCTCAGCCCACACTTCTTTCAGGCTTTATTCTCATCCAGCTATTCAACAAATCTCCAGGGAAGTTTGAATCTGGTAACTGTTTAAACAACATCAGAGAAATGTCACCAGTGGTGGGATTTCATGGGGTCAATGATAGGCAATTGGGCCCAGGAGGGGTGCTCAGAAGAAATCTGAAATGGGGGCTGTGAATCTCTTCTTCTTCTTGGATTCTAAGAGTCAGAGCGGAAGGCTGTTAAGGATAGCCCAGCACACCTGTCTGCCCACCTCAGACTTTTCCAGACCAACCCCCAGCCAGTGCCCTTAAAATAGAAAGGCCAGAACCATTAGCTCACTCTGACCTACCACTCTTGTGTCAATAAAATATTAGCAACTATAAATAACTTGGGTATTACTGGGGAAAATGACAAAGCAAAAGGCTCATTGTACAGTGGAAGAGAAAAGTAACATTTGAAATCATATCAGATTGACGCACTGACAGTATTTAATGAAATGTTTCTAAGCAACGAGGTAGGAGAATCAAAGAGCTTCAATAGAGCTAACATTCATAGACTCAGAAGGAATCCAAAAATAGCCTCACTTTCTTGTAAGCAATTCAGGTTGGAAGGTAAAACAAACTCCTTCCGCAAACTCAGCCAACTGGACAATTATCTCTTCCCAAATATCCCATGTGTGGTTTGTTTCATCATGGAATAACCACATACATAACCAAGTAATGGGCTTCCCTCATGGTTCAGTTGGTAAAGAACCTGCCTACAATGCAGGAGACCCCAGTTCAACTCCTGGCTTGGGAAGTCCCCTGGAGAAGGGATAGGCTACCCACTCCAGCATTGTTGGGCTTCCCTTGTGGCTCAGCTGATAAAGAATCCGTCTGCAGTGCAGGAGACCTGGATTCAACCCCTGGGTTGGGAAGATTCCCTGGAGAAGGTAAAGGCTGCCCACTCCAGTATTCTGGCCTGGAGAATACCATGGACTGTATAGTCCATGGTTCGCAAAGGGTCTCACGTGACTAAGTGACTTTCAGTTTCAGCCAAGCAATAATATGTATGAAAACCTTGGAGAGGAAGTACTGGGGAATGATTTAAATCCCCTGGGTATGAGATACACCCTCTTCAACCCTTGTCATCAAGATAACTAACAAATAAGAAGATCTCCTGGAGTAGGAAGTGGCAACCCACTCCAGTATTCTTGCCTAGAGAATCCCATTGACAGAGGAGCCTGGTGGGCTACAGTCCATGGGGTTGCAAAGAGTCAGACACAACTGAGCGACTGAACACACACACACAAAAAGAACACTCAGTACTCCCTCTTATGTGCGTTTTAGGTCCATAAGTGAAAGTTTTGCTATTCTATCACCAATGACACCCTGGCTTTGTCAGCAGGAAAGATTTTCTAAAGAGAAATTTAAGTGTCTCTATAGACCCAAAAAAGTACTCAGTGGATTCCAGTTAGAAGAGAATATGAGATCTTTTCATGTCACCTTAATGCACAAAACCAAGAATGCCTTAATACTTGTAGATTAATTTCCCCACCACTGTGCGTTTGAAATGACAGCTTAGAAATCCACAAGTATTTTCATAGCTTCCCCAAGAGACAGCTACAGTGTGTGTGAATGTCCTTTTAAAATAACAGTCTGTGCAGAAGGCTTGTGGCATACAAATGGGTGTTCTTGGCCCACTTTTACTCTGCACCAGAAAACATGTATAATGGGCTCAAGAAAGAGAAAAAGGAGGCCCTTTTCTGGCTGTTGGTCGGTTGACAAGCCAGTGCTGGTTGCTTTGACTTCTCTGTTTTCTGCTGCTGCTGGAGTTCAGTCCAGAAAGTCAGGCAGGGCACCAAGCAGATTGCTTCACCAGAGAGAAAGATACTTGGTGAAATCCATCCGTCCATCCATTCACGCAGGAAGCACAATTTTCAGAACGGCTTACTTATTTAACCAGTTTTTAGAAAGCTCATCAGAAATGCCTACCTGGGGGGTTTTGTTTTGTTTCTTCCTTTTGTCACGGGTTTATTTCACCTAGTATGTGTCTTCAAGCTTGATCCTTGTTTTAGCATGTATCAGAATTTTCTTCCTTTTTAAGGCTGAATAATTATGTAGATTTTTTAATTGAAGTATAATTTATTTACATTGTTTCAAATGTACCACAAGTTATTCAGTTATGTGTATACACAGAAACACACACATACACATACACACGTGGGTGTATGCAGTCGTGTCTGACTCTTTGTGACCCCATGGACTGTAGACCTCCAGGCTCCTCTGTCCATAGAATTTTCCAGGCAAGAATACTGGACTGGGTTGCCATGCCCTCCTCCAGAGGATCTTCCCAACCCAGGGGCTGAACCTGAGTCTCTCACATCTCCTGCTTTGGCAGGTGGATTCCTTACCACTGCACCGCCTGGGAAGCTGGGCCCTAAAAGATGACATGGCCTCCATGCTGTTGGCTGGAATACATCCCCTTGGAGCCATGAGGAAGCCTGGCTCCATATAGAAGCCATGTGACACAGCTGGTGGGCACACCTGGTCGCCCTGTTTCCAGGTGGGTCCCCTGACATGGTAGCACACACACAGCCGCCGCCTCCATGCTCTGCGCCCCCTCCAAATCTGTGAGAATACAAATACGACAATCCCTTCGTGTCCTTATGTCCTGGGCTAGTTTATTATCATCCAGCAAAAGGGACTGGGGCACCCTTCTGCAAGCCCCAGTGACTGCGTATGTCCCCATTACAGCACTCAGCTGCCCCCCAGAATCCTGTTTGTCATGCTCACCAGACTGCAGGCTCCCCGAGGTTTGAACTCTGTTCCTATCTCAGTGTGCCCGGGACACACCGTGCTCAGCACGGTGCCTGGAACATGGGTGAGTCTCAAATGCGTGCTGAATAAACCACTACTTAGAGGGCTACTGTTTGTCGTCGTTGTTCTGTCGCTCAGTTGTGCCTGATTCTTTTGCAGCCTCTTGGACTGTAGCCCGCCAGGCTCCTTTTTCCATGGGATTTCCCAGGCAAGAATCTTGGAGTGGGTTGCCATTTCCTCCTCCAGGGGATCTTCCTGACCCAGGGATCAAACTCCCATCTCCTGTATTGACGGCGGATTCTCTGCCACCGCGCCCCCTGGGAAACCCTTCCCTGAGCTCAGCGCCCTCCCTGCAGGCGTCACATTGAACGTGACTGAGGGCTGGGCCAGGCGTGTGCCTGTCAGCTTCTCAGCAGCCTCCTTCACTGTAGGCTGAGCCCTCAGCCCCTCAAGCAGGGCCCACACACTGTTCTTTCTGTGCGGTTAAGTAAGCCAGCAAAGTACCGAGCTTGTGTTGTCACTGCCAGCCTCAGCAGACTATTTATAGACACATGTTCCATGCGCTGTGTGACATACACATGTATAGTCACACTCTGTTTTTGTCGGGTTAGCAGCTGAGTTGGCTCAGAGCTCCCGGTGATGCTTCTGGGGCCGTTGTTCACTTGCTCCTCCATGCACTTCCCCGGGGGGCTCCCCGCCAGCCTGCTCCGTGCCAAGCAGGAGACTCATGCTGGCTTCCATTATTTTGTTGGGTTTGAGGTAAATCTTTGACACAGCATCTGCACGCAAACCAATTTTGCCACTTCTCCAGGGTCTATTTCTATGACTAGAGTGGCGAGAAGCAACATGCATCAACAAGCCGGTAAGGGGCTGGGATTAGAGTGTGCTTGAAATTGACAGCAGAGACTCGGAGACGGGGGTTGACGGAGGGAGGCCAGCCTGTGAGCCATGAAGAGGGCATGACAGGGTTTTCTGGCGTGGATGGCACCTGCGCGACCACAGATGGAAAGTAGTGGCCTCAGAGAGACGACACCGTGGCCTGTAAAGTGTCCATATTCAAGGAACCTGGTAAATTATATAAAGGAATACAAAAGAAGGATCAGACATTTCCCGAGCACCGGTGAACCGTGTGCCTGAGAGGCGTCTAGGTACTGTCCTCGCTGGTCCACGTACTTCGCGCCATCCTGGTGGCAAGTCCTGTGATGTCTCTGAAGCTGTTCTCCCCTCTACGGCCACACCCCTCCCTCAGCCAGGCTATTCCATCCACTCCCACCCCTCACCTTCCACAACCTCCCCCTTCACCACAATCAGGGCTGTCTGGTTAACTCACTCGACCTCCAAAGTGCTCACTATCGGTTTGCTGTATTTCTCTACCAGCTTCAGAAAAGCTTTCCAATGCCCCATCTATGATTCCTGTTTCCCTCTCTTATATCTTCCAGTATTATCTCTCTTTGGCCCACTTCCTTCAGCCCATTACTGTTGTTGAGTTGCTAAGTTGTGTCCAGCTCTTCTGTGACTTCATGGACTGTAGCCCTCTAGGCTCCTCTGTCTGTGGGATTCTCCTGGCAAGAATACTGGAATGGGCTGCCATTTCCTTCTCCAGGGGATCTTCCCAACCCAGAGATCAAACCTACATCTCTTGCATTGACAGGTGGCTTCTTTACCACTGAGCCACCAGGGAAGCCCTTCCTTCAGTCCATAAATGTTCCTAAATCTCAGACCATCTCCATTAACTGTTTTCTCCTCCAGAGATGGCCTTAAGATTTAACCAGACATAGAGATGAATTCAGCATTGCTGTATGAAGTCCAGGGTCGTGCTGAGACACATAACATAGGTGGTACGTGTGTGCTAAGTCACTTCAGTCATGTCTGATCCTGTGTGAACCTATGGACTTCAGCCCACCAGGCTCCTCTGTCCATGGGATTTTCCAGGCAAGAACACTGGGGTGGGTTGCCATGCCCTCCTCCAGGGGATCTTCCTGACCCAGGGATTAAACCTGTGTCTCTTATGCCTGCTGCATTGGCAGGCGGGTTCTTTACCACTAGTGCCACCTGGGAAGCCCTCTATATAGGTGGTAATCAATGTCATTCATTAAATTGCAGTACTGCCAGGGCTGTGTAGGAACTTGGACTAATTTTTGAGACTGAAATAGGACTCTGAAAATAGCCCTGCTTTAATCAGGGCTGGAGAGCCCTGCGTACATCAGGACTGGAGAGAGGGTGGAAGACAAGCAGATAAAGGGAGACAGGAGGACAGGAGACTGAGCATCAGCTGAGACCCATGACAACCTCCATCTGCTCCCAGAGGGGTCGTGTTGAGTCTCATCCACTGCAAGGGAACAGAATTCTATGTGGGAAGGTATGGGATTTCTAGGGCTTCCCAAGTAGCTCAGTGTTAAAGCATCTGATGACTCCCAGTGCTTGGAACTGTTTTAACTCCAAGATCCATCCATCCATTTAACAAATATTAATTGAGCAACGACAATGAACCAGGCCCTGTGAAAGACACTGAAGGTATGAAAACAAGTAGGACAGGGGGGTGGTGGAGATGAACCAGAAGGTGAATCCTGTAGAATGTGCTGGGAACGTGTCTCATAACAGACTGAACCCAGGACATCGCAGGGTTCCTAGAGGTGGTTTCAACCTGTGCCCTGATTCATAAAGGGTGAGCTGGCATGAGCCAGGTGAAGAGGGAGGTGTAGACAAAGAAGAGGCTGGAAGGTTACACTGGGACCAGGTAAGGAAGATCTGGAGTCATCCTGCTGAGGGATTTGTGGTTTAACACATGTCATGTGCGTCCTCATGCTCAGCACAAAGAAGTCCCTGATATATCTTATCCTTTATTGTTTATTCTATGGGCCACAGGAAGTCAGAGGACTTTCACTGGTGTCAGTCAGTCAAGATGGGGGGTATTGACATATTAAGATTTGCATTTTGCAAGCTCCCTTTGGCGATAGGGAAGAGAACAGATGGTAGGGGATCACCATTAGGAGTGAGGCAGTGGAGGAGCCTGAAGGGGTGATCTGACAAAACGTGATGGTAGCTGGGGTGGGAGGTGGCCATAGGGAAAGGAGCAAAGTGGTGAAGTGTTGCAGATGGGAGGGAGTGGGTGAAGAAAGCGGCGTGTCAACAATGACCCTGGGTTCCCTCATCAAGCAAAGAAGCTGTGTTGGTGCCTTCCCCCAACACAGGAGATAGCAGAGCAAGGAGAGTGGGAAAAAGGATGCACTCTGTGTGCGCAAGTCCAGCTTCGGTGCCTGTGGGACATGCCGGCAGCTGGGCATGGGCTGGAACTAATGAGAAAATCTGGACTAGACATCTAACTTTGGGAAGCTGGCAGCCCTTAGAGAGGAATTAAATCCACAGCAATGGATGAAATGGTCCTGAGAGAAAGGAAGCAGAGTGGACCCTGGGAGCAACCCTGAGGAGGAAGTGATCAAGGATCCCGGCACAAAAATTGTATATATATATATATATTTTAAGAGACACTCTAATGTTGTTTGTTAATTAGCAACAGATAACTAAAACACTGGCAATGCTAATCTTTTTCTCTGGTGAAGCTGTTCCTTTAAGGATCAACAATGACCTCAGCTGAAACTTCAGGGGCCTTCTCTAAGCCTTTTCCTTTCTGGACAGCTCCAAGGCACGTGATGATTCTGAAACTCCTTCTGTTGGTGCCCCTGTCTCCTTTCAGGTCCACGGCCTCCTCTGGGGCTCAGTATTTCTCCCTCATCCGTTAATGTCGGGGCCCCACAAATGATGTGCCCCGACATTCTCTATAAACTCTGGTCTCAGTGTTTTTATCCAATCTCACTGCTTTAAATATCACCTCCACCCAGATAATGTCCAATTCCTGGCAGAGGCACAGTGAGTAGAAGCTCACAGTCTGGAAATGGGCCAGACAGGGCTTTAATCCTGCATCTGCCTGTTCCTAACCAACCGTGTGACATGATGTGAGCCATTAAAGTGGTTCAGCCCCGCTAAACCGCCACTTTCTCCTCTTAAATCTATATAACAATAGCATATAGCTCACATGGACATTGGTTTAGCTGCCCCAGAATGAAGACTTAATAAATCACAGTTTTCCCATGTCTTAGTTTTTCGTACCACTGCTTACGTAAGGAAAAAATGGTAATATTGAATGTTTGTATGCATGTGGGGTAAATAGAGGTGGCTGTGATCAGAAAGAATTGGCCAGAGGGCTCTGGCCTCTCCAGCCCCTGCCCAGCCCCCATCCTTAGGGGTAAGGGCCTGGATAGTGACCATCCCAGATCAGACATGGCACCCCCACACCCCATCACACACACATCCCACAAGCCCCGGGGAGGGTCAGGGGGAGAAGGGGGTCAGCTGAGAGACCAACATTTCCCGAAGAGAAGTTGTTGTCTGGAAAAGGCCATTTAAACCTGCAGACGCAGAGCGGACCTGACTGCCCGTCACCACCCAGAGGGTGAGGGTGGAAAAAGAGGAGGAAAAGAACTGTGTCTCTCAAGATCTCTATGCAATCACCCCACTCAGCAGGAACACCTACAAGACTTAAGTGCCTGTCACAGCCAGGACGCCAGCACGGACACATCCACTGGTCCTACTCAGGTCACGTGTTCTCGTGTGTACGTGTGTGTGCGCGCGCGCGTGTGTGCGTATGCACACGCGCGTGTGTGCGTATGCGCGCACATTTAGTTCTGTGCAGTTTTATCACGCGTAGGTTTGTATAACCACCACCACAGGGAAACAAGGATCCAGAACGTTCTTCCCACCACAGGGATCCCCGGTGTTGTGGGATACAAACACACCCACTGACCTCCCACCCCACCCCTCACCCTGACAGCTGAGCATCCATTATTCATTTCTACAGTTCATTTCAAGAATGCCCTAGATGGAATCATCCAGCCTGCAACCTTTTGGAATACGCTTTTATCATTCAGCACGATACCCCTGAGATCCACCCTGATTCTTGCCTGGGTCACGGGTTTTAAGAGATCTGGGTTGTCTCCAGTCTGGGGTATTATGGATTCTATTGCTGTTGTATTGACATACAAGCTTTGGTGTTAACTGTTACTGTACTTTTAAGATTAATTTCCCAGAAAACTCCAGTTAAATATCTTCTCCTTTCTTTACAGGCTATTTAAGTTTTCCTGTCTCTGAAATGTTTTTTTACCATTGCTCTTTCTAGTTATTTATCTTTCTCATTTTGATTCTTGGGGATTTTTTATAGATTCTGAATGCTAATCTTTTGTCAATAACATATGTTATAAATATCTCCCAAACTCTGGTGTCCTTAGATAAACATAAATTTTTAATCTTAATGTGGTCAGACTTACAAGTCACTCTTTGTGCTTTTTTGTGTTCTGTTTAAGAAATTATTCCCTACCCCAAGATCACAAAGATAACCAGCATGGTCTCCTAAAATTTTAGGGTTTTGCCTTCCACATTTAAGTCCTTCATCCACCTGGAATTTGGTTTGTGTTACATATTTACATAGGGCTGCAATATCAATTTTTGAACACGAATCTCCAGTTGTCCTATGACCATTTATTTGAAAGTCTGTTCTGTCCCCAGTGACCCCAAAACTCATCTCTTTTGCATATTAAGTGTCTATATATTCTCAGCTGTGTTTCTGGGTTCTCCCCATTCAGCGCAGAAAATGAGAATGTTCCCCTTGCGGGGAGCGGGGGAGATGGGACAGGCTTACTCCTGTCTCCCTCTGTGCCCTTTGGGAGTCTTAGCCTGTGCAGGTGGTCAGCATCTTTTAAGAAGCCATGCCCTTCAAAGACCTGGCCTGTGTCTGGTCTCTGACGCCTCAAAGAGCTCTCTAAGTTCAGAGAATGCCAGCTTTAGGGTCCACTTCCCCTCTTAGGAACCTGGCCACTCATTAGTCGACCTTCTTGCAAGTTCAAGTTTTTATCGATTTTTTTTCTTTCTTATCGGCTCTTTTCACGAGGGCATCACTCAGTATCTTCTGAGGCCAGGAAGGGAAATAGGAAATTCACATCAAGACAAACTGGCAGCTTAATTGACTTCAGGAGAACTGGTGTTTGGGCGAATGGCCTTCCAGCCCTTCTTCACTTCCTCATGGTGCTCACTTTGGGTATTTGAAAGCCTCCAAGCTCATCCCCCAGCTCCAGTCTCTCACCAGACCAACACACCTCCCCACGGCTGCCAGAGCCGCCTCCTCGGAGCAGATGCCTGGCCAGGACAAAACCCTCTCTGCCACCCTGTCCTCCCTCTTGGTTGTTCAGCAGCCAAAGAGCTCGAATAGCTCTCACAACCTCTGAAGAAGGGTCAAGGACCCCACCTGTCCTGGAGCTCAGGCAGCCCGGCTCCACTTTCCTGGGCTAAGCCCCACCCTGTGCACGTGTCACTAGCATGGGGGAGTTTTCCTGTGATTGGAGGAACGTGCACCAGCGTGGGAAGAGTCTCCCTGTGATTGGAGGGACGAGCCTCGGCGTGGAGAGAGGTTCCCGGGTGATCAGGTGGGCCCTTGCTGCACGCATGCGCACTGAGGAGCAGGGCAAGTCCTCACGCTCTAGGCCGGTGGCCGCGGGGCGAGAAGGGCCGGCTTGGAGCTGGTGAGGACCAGGAGCCGAGGGGAGCGGGCAGCTCCAGAAGCCGGCAGTGACCCTCAGCTGACCGCAGCAGCCTGGAGGCAGGGTCCAGAAGCCCGTCTCCCCAGAGCTCCCGGCAGCGCCCCACTGGCCGCGCCTGGATTTTGGCCTTGGGCAACCCGGATTGAACACCAGCCTGGTACACCAGCTCTCCTGTTTCGTTGTGGGACTCTGGGAGCAGGGGTGAGGTGCCTCCCCAGGCCCAAGAGCCAGCCCTCTAAGGGGTCTCTGAGTCCCACCCACTGCCCCTCAGGACCGACTATATATTAGGACTGGGAAGTGTGACTGACCAAACTGGGTTCCCCCAAACGCCAAAGGTTGAAGCCCTGACCTCCAGGGCCTCAGAATGGGCCTGTATTTGAAGCTAGGGCCTTTGAAGTGGTGATTAAATAAAATGAGGCTGTTAGGTGGGTCCTGATCCAACCTGTATCCTTATAAGAAAGGGAAATTTGGAGACGGAGAGAGAGACACTAGGGGTGGGAGCATTGAGGAAGAGCCACGCCCCCACAGTGAGAGGACAGCCATGGGCTTAGGAGAAACCAAACCTGCTGACACCTGAATCTTGGCATTCTGGCCTCCAGACCTGTGAGAAATAGTTTGTTGTTCAAGCTGGCAGCCCTAGTCAATAAATACAGGCAGAATAGAATTGTGGAGGAGAACCTGATAACAGTTGATTGTTCAGTAATCCACACGGTGTACCAGGCTGTGCTTAGAGCTAACTTTGCATTTAAGAATTTACTTTTTTGAATGTACCAGTATATTATGAAAATAGGTGTTCAAGGGTCACCATAACATAGTTTAGGGCAATGCTCCGGGAAAAAATAAGAATCAAAATAACCAGGGAGTGTTGGAATCTATATCTCTTGATAGAACTAACAGCTGTTGAATTCTGGTCTGAGGTGCAAGGGAGAGGACCAGCTTGAAGCCAGAACATTCCACATTTCTCTAAGAAATCTCTTGTCAGAACCAGGTCACTGACCAGTTAGTGATTGCCAGTGGCTGGCAGTGTCTGAGAGGAGGCAGTGACCACTCCTCTGTGAATTGCTCTGTTCTTCTTGTCATGAAAGTTGCCAAGTAGCCACTCTCGAAGTCTGTAGTCAGTGAGTCAACAGCTCGCACCTGGCATTGGCCTCCCAGCTGTTGACAGTCATGCTCACAGTTCCATCCCAATTGCAGACACTGCTGCCAGATACAGGTTGATCAGGCCTTGTCCATACCATATGTGTTTTTACATGGCTGTGATTAAACTGGCAGAAATGTCTGAAGGCAGGAGGCAGAAGGAGAAGCAGGGGCTCCAAATGGGCCCCTCACAGCTGCTTTGTGGATGTTTCAAAATAAGTTAGCTTGTTGCCGAACTCAAGTTCAGCTGTTTGTGGCTCAAGAATTCAGTATTGAGAGACAAGTGTTGGGTGAGAGGAGATAGCTTCCTTGAGGAAGCCAGAAATCCTGGGGAGAAGGTGGACTCGTGTCCCAAAGGACCAGCTTCCCCTTGCTGATTGGGGGCATGAACTCTTATAGGGGAGGGTCAGGGTGCACAGGAGGGGTGGAGGGCTATCTGTAGAAGAGCAGTCAGCTCTTGACTGTCATCTTGAAATTGGTCATCGGTGGTCTGACTAGTGTCATCTTGATTGTCTTGTTGTTCAGTCGCTAAGTCGTGTGTGACTCTTTGCAACCCCATGGAGTGCAGCACACCAGGCTTCCCTAACTGTTTTAAGTGCAGTTAATCTTCAGTTCCAAGGCTGATTTGTTCCCATTTGTTTGAGGACAGTTCTTGCAGTTGTGGCAGCTTATGTCCCTGCTGCAGCCTGGTCATCATGTAGTTAACTTCTCCTGCTCTTGGGGGTTTCAGCGTCTATAAGAAGCTCACAGGACATGGCTCAGAATATTATCTATAGCCCTTGAGGAGGAACTCAAGGTCTTTGACTTTGCTTAATGGCTAAACTGTTATTATTTGATGTTGTTTGACTATTTCCCTTCTCTTCTGCATTATCTCAACTCTCTGATTAAATTTGTTCTTTGGCTAAAGTTTTTCTACAAACAAGAGGCAGGAGGAGGACTTGGGAGAGGGGAGGATGGTCCTGCTCGGTTTCAGCCTCACTGTCCTTTTATTTTTTTCCAATTATGTGTGTCCTGATCACATGGGCCTTGTATGTTTATACTGTTTTTTTTTTAATTGAAGTATAGTTGCTGGACTCCATGGCTGATTCATGTCAATGTATGGCAGAAACCACTACAATATTGTAAAGTAATTAGCTTCCAACAAATAAAAATAAATGAAAAAAATAAAGAAACAACAACAACAAAAAGAAACAAAAAAAGAAATCCATTAGCAGTAGCAACAACTTAATGACAGACAAGTACATGGCAAGATTTTAACTACTGTGTGTTTAATAGTCCAGTACTAGCGAATAGTCCAATAGGCCAGTAGGAAACTAAGATAAGTTTTGCTAAAATTCTGCTTTTTCAAATTATGATAAATGAAATAAAATAGTGTCCAAAAATGAAAAAAAAATGAAGTATAGTTGCTAGACAATATTATGTAAGTTACAGGTATGCAGTATAGTGATTCACCTTTTTAAAGTGTTATATTTCATTTATAGTTACTATTTTAAAAATTTGCTGTATTCCCTGAGTCGTACATTATATCCTTTTGTTCATTTATTTTACACCTAAGAGTTTACTTCTTATTCCCCACCCATTTCCCCTCCCCACTGATGACCACTAGCTTGTTCTATGTATCTCACCTCACCATCCCTTCTAAGACACTGTGGTACAAACAACCTCACAGATAACTGTGAATAACATCTTCTTTCTCTGTATCTTCCCACATGACTAGCATCAAAGAGAATACCTGAAATATGGAATTTAAAAATTATACTTCCATCATTATTTTGAATGTACCCGTGTACTGTTGACCTCCTTGGAGAGATTACAGGCTTCTGGCACAAGAACTGTGACCTTTCATTCCCTGTGGAAGCCCATCCACACACAAAGTACCTGGTACCTGGGAGGCAGGTAATAACTGTTTGTTTAACAAATGAACCGAAGTTCTCAAGAAAAATACCACCAGTGCCTTAGAGAGGAAAGAAATGCCTGAACAAATCACCTTCCATCCCCATCTGTCTGTCTCTGAATTCCTTTAGACAATAAATATTTGAGCATTCTAAAACACACAGTTTGAGCAGAATCTAATCAGTCTCTTATAGGCTTTCTCAGGGCAAAATCTGGGCCCAGCCAATGCGTCCCCACCCCAGACCTTTTCTCTCGTTTATACCCCTTCCTCTGTCTGCACGCCCTGCTACTCCTGTCTGTCTGTTCAGATTCTCTGACTTCTTTGGTGAAGCTTAGCCCAACTATTGGGTTTCATACCAGTCTTCCCCTCTTTAAACCCATCACATTATTGGTATCTAATCCTCCTCTTGTGGATTCGTGTTGCACCCACTCCAGACCATGCGGGGAACTTTTGGAGCTCAGTGGTCGTGTCTCTAAAGTCACTTCCAACCTGCGCCCTTGCTGACCGCTCTGCCTCATGCTCACTCTCTGTCGCCCACCTTCTCACATTTTCCCAGGACACTGAGACGCCCCACTGGTTGGTCTCCTTGCCGAACACCTTGTGCCCACATTTACTTTGGGGAGGATGTCTTCAGAGTCATTTATTCAGCCGTTGCTTGTTGAGAACATGCTGAACAAGCTTTGCAGACACTGCTTGGGTCCCTGGAGATGTGGCCATGAAGTGACAAGGGGACCCATCACAGAGTGGGTGACGGGTACACCAACAATGAGAGTGTCTTGGGTGAAGGAACACTGACGGTGGGGCAGACACAGCGGGGGCTGCAGTGGGAAGGCGGTTTATTTTGTGTAAGGTGTCAGGAAAGACCCTTCTAAGGAGGTGACAGTTTCGCCCAAATCAAGACAAGGAACCTGTTAAGCAAAATGCAGATGAGTCAGGGTAGCAGGGGTGGTCAAGAGTAGGTGCCATAAGTGGGGGAAGTGGACAGCTGCCAGGTGGTGGGGACCATGGGGACTGGCTTGGCCTGGAGGCAGAGGTTTTATTCTAGATGCAGTGGGGGCCACCAGGGGACTGTGCTTGGTGGGAGATGGACGGATGGGCATTTGGGCCTAGACGCTGGATGCTGGCAGGAAGCAGGGGAGGCCTGGATTAAGGTCATAGCCATGAAAACAGCAGGAAGTAAATGGCTTCAGATGACATTTTGGCAATAAAACCAACAGGCCTTGCTGCTGGGTCAGACATTGTGGGTGGAGGATGGGAAGACTTTATAGAGAGACCCATGGATTGTTGGCCCAGCAACAAGTCCTGGTAACTGAGATGGGACAGACACAGGCTTAGAAGGGGTCCTAGGTGTGGACCCTGGGCAGGTTAAAGAACTGTTAGATGTTCAGTCAAGCCCACAAAGAAGGGTCACTGAAGGCCACGGGGCTTGTCTTGGGACCTGCATTCACTCCTTTCCTTTTGCATGGCCCTCTGAGCTAGCTGATCGTTGCTTCCACAACACATGGATGGTTCCTGTGCTGTATCACTATCCAGAGGTGGAGCGTGTGGGATTCCAACTTTAAGATTATGGAGAAGTGAAAACTCCACACTGGCCTTGGGCTTAAGCCACACGCTCCCTCACTGGAAGATGGACATCACAGAACAAGGACCAAAAGAAGACGATCCGAGGGTCCAGGTTTTCTCCCTTCTGTCATGGCCATTTACTGTATTTGTTGTTGTTCAGTCATAAGTCATGTCTGACTCTTTGCGACCCATGGACTGCAGTATGTCAGGCTTCCCTGTCCATCACAATCTCCTGCAGTTTGTTAAAATTCATGTCCATTGAGTCAGTGATGCCATCCAACCTTCTCATCCTCTGTCATCCCCTTCTCTTCCTGCCCTCAATCTTTCCCAGCATCAGGGTCTTTTCTAATGAGTCAGCTCTTTGCATCATGTGGCCAAATTATTGGAGCTTCAACATCAATCCTTCCAATGAATATTCAAGGTTGATTTCCTTTAGGATTGACTGATTTGATCTCTTTGCAGTCCAAGGGACTCTCAAGAGTCTTCTCCAGCATTGCAATCCTAAAGCATCAATTCTTCAGTGCTCAGCCTTCTTAATAGTCCAACTCTCACATCCATACACGACTACTGGTAAAACCATAGCTTTGACTATACAGACCTTTGTTGGCAAAGTATTGTCTCTGCTTTTTAATATGCTGTTTTTATTCTTTCTGTTTCATATCCCCATCTGGATGTAACCTACTATTCAGAGAATCTGGGATATTCCCATTGGTTGCATAATTCTTTTCTGACACTTGTGTTAATATTGTCTCATTCTTCTAGTTGATGACCCTGGGAGCTGCAGGTAGTAGACTATTTCTGTGATTAGAATGTCTAAAGTTACCTGAATCCTTTGTACTAACTGTTAGGAAACATTTCCATCAGGTGAAACTGTTCATGTTGGAGAGAGTGGATGGTATCATGCTTCAACCAAACTCTAAAAGTTTTTTGCAAAAGCAAATCACTATTCTTGCTTATTATTCCTCTGTGTGTGAATAGCTCCCATGAGAACCTCATAAGAGCAGACATCCTCTGTCTAATTGCTATCAGATAATACCCAGTTCCTGATGTCATCCTGGAAAAGCACTGATGCTTCTCTCATATAAAAATCACACTATTTTCATTAACATACATCACAACTAAATGCCAGTGGGAAAGAAGGTATTAGAGCATGCCTGTTCTGAAACTGTTTGCAGAATAAACTTAAAGGAGCTTTATGGAGGGAGGTGGGAGGGGGATTCAGGATGGGGGACACATGGACACCCATGGCTGATTCATGTCAATGTATGGTAAAAACCACTACAATACTGTAAAGTAATTAGCCTCCAATTAAAATAAATAATTTATATTTTAAAAAAAGCAACTAGCAGTTAAGGAGATCACACAAGTCAATCCTAAAGAAAATCAACCCTGAATATTCTTTGGAAGGACTGTTGTAAAGCTCTAATACTTTGGCCACCTGATGTGAAGAACTGACTCATTGGGAAGGACCCTGATGCTGGGAAAGATTGATGGCAGGAGGAGAAGGGGACGACAGAGGATGAGATGGTTAGATGGCATCACCGACTCAATGGACATGAGTTTGAGCAAACTCTGGGAGATAGTGAAGGATAGGGAAGCCTGGCTCGCCGCAGTCCATGGGGTCACAAAGAGTCAGACACAACTTAGGAACTGAACGACGACAAGCAGTTAATCTATGTTGTGGAAAATAGACACAAGTGTAATTGTCATTGTAAGATCTCCTAACAACCCTTTGTAAAAACATCAACCACTGAGTCTCTGAGGCTGTGGATGGAAACTAGAAAAATCAGAGGATGCCTATGTGGTAGTTGCCTGGTCATCGAAGGACGTTAGGTGTTGACTGACTCTCTCATGGGGTCGCAAAGTGTCAGACACAGCTGAACACCTGAGCACAACATTCTCACAGGTCCTGTACGTGTGTACCCCTAACTATACACCTAGACCTCCGTTTTGAATACCCACTCCAAGCAAAAGAGCCTGTTTAAAGCACCTTGAAATTCCCTTCCCTTGTCTTACAGTAGACTCTAAGAGCTAAGCCCATACTTGAGTCAAAGCTACCAGATGATTTAATGAGATGTTGTCCAGAAAAAGAATTAAACAGGGATCCCCACCTCCCTCTCATGGGAAACAGAGTGAAATGGCAGTCTTCCCCAAAGGAGGCCTGGAGCCTCCCTCAGCAGGAGGAGTCCTGACCTTGTCCTCCCGTCAGGCAGTGCAGCAGCTCTGCACTGCAGCTCAGGAAACTGGAGACTTTTCTGTTTAGAGTCTGGAGGGGGATGGAGTTGGTGCGAACCCCTCCAGGATGAGCAGCTGTCTCTCTCTCCACTGGGCCTGTCTTATCTGGGTCCCCTCTTGAGCCCCCTCAGAGCACGAGGCGGCCCTTGTCCTAGGTGCTCCAGCCTGGTACCCTGAGTCGTGTGGCCTTCACACGGCTGGTGTCAGCAGCTTAGCATCAGACCTGTCTGCTCTTGAACCAACTCCACCCTCATGCTGACTTTTCTCCTTTTTCTGCTCTCAGTCACTGATTCAAGTGTTCTGTTATTTATCACATGTTATTTCTCACTGGACAGGGCGTTTTCCCCCGTTTAAATTGTGGAGGAATTCACTCAATAGAGTCCAGGGTTAAGGTCACTGGAATGCTTCTCTCTGCACCTAAATTAATTTTTTAAAGAGAGAATTTCTGAGATCTCATGTGATTTTCAAGCTAAAGCCTGATTCAGTGAAAGGAAGAACGTGAAGAGCTTTCTCGTGTCTTTGTTTTAATATTCAGACTCAACCGGGCGGAATGGGAGGGTGGCTGTGACACAGAAAGCCAGCCAGGCAGCCACTGTTCCTTGGGCGGGCCGCCCTCTGGGTGCCATGCCCATCTCTCTTCTTCCCCACGCTCTATCGATTAAAAACAGCATCTCGCACACCAGCCTCCTTCTGGGGTGTTGCACTGAGTTGTGCTCATGGAGTTTGTGCAGAAGGGTAGTGATGCTCTGGCCATCAACCCCGGCTCACGGCCGTTCACCGTGACCGAGGGCTTGCTGGTCACAATGTGCCGCTGCAGGCAGAGGCTTTCTGTTTCCATCAAGAGAGAGAATTTATGAAAGTTCGCCCCTGACTTTGATGAAGCAGAGGTCTCACTGCCATCATAACAGAAACACAGGCCACATTTTTTAAAGCTACCCTAAGGGGAACCAAAATAAACACACAGCAGCCGCTGTAACAAATCTCTGAGGGTTTAGGCTGTAAATGTTAATAGTGTCCTTGACCTGTAGAGGCACTTTATGGTTATAAAGAGGTTTCTCATTTATTCCTCACAACACCTAGGTGACAAAGGAAGAAAAACTATTAATTTTTTTCCGTTTTGCAAATGGCACGACCAGAGTTCAGAGGCCCAAGGTCATGGGGCTGGTGAGTGGCCTGAGCCTGAAGCTGGCTCTAGCACCTTCTCACTATATTGTCGATAATGTGCTATTCCTCACATTAGGCCAAGGTCTCTGTGTTGCTTTTTCCAGTAATTGTGATGGGCAGACATGCCATAAACCTTCTGTAGCCCTGTCATCTTATGTCTAGGCATGCACATTGCTTAAGAGGCAGTTCTCAGCTGGGGGTTCAAGCTATGAATATAAACTAGACTGTTTTATTTAGTCGGCCTTTGTGGAGGTCAAAATTGTGATCACACTAGCGCCAGATTTTTTTTCCAGTTGCTTAAAGAGCTTTATAGGTATATGGCTCAGACAGTAAGGAATCTGCCTGCAATGCAGGAAACCTGGGTTTGATCCCTGGGTCAGGAAGATCTGGAGAAGGAAATGGCAACCCACCCCAGTAACTCTTGCCTGGATGATCCCATGGTCAGAGGAGCCTGGCAGGTTACAGTCCATGGGAACGCAAAGAGTTGGACACCACTGAGTGACTAACACTTTCACTTTTCATCCACATCCCTGCAATGATGCAGATTTTGAACAGAAACAAGAATACTAAGAGCTGAGCCTGGAGTGGAGACACGTGGCACTTCACAGAGGGCAGTAAGTGTTCAATGTGTGTGATGTTCTGTTGCGCCTGGGCCTGAGACACTGCACTCCCTTCTCATCACCCTCAGTAGCCAGAGCAGTGCTTTACAGCTGTTCCGCCCTCCTGGATAACCCACGGGGGAGGACACACTGATCAATAGGAGGCTCGCTCACGGATGGGGTTGGATGAGCAGTGATCAGCCAGATCACAGAGCAGGTCTCTCCCAAGAACGGTGCCTTTACAGATCCTCTCACCAGATAGGATGGTGCATACCGTCTGCACTCAGTTTCACCTGCAGTACTGGTCTTCAACCTTCTCTGTCTTCCGTGTGGAATCTACGTGGGTTTTCTTTTCCCACACGGGGGCTGTCCATTAGGGGAAAATTTATGGATCCACATGGTATCCTTCATCCCTAGGTGTTCTTGGGTCCACACTCAACATTTCCAGAGCCCATGAAGGAGGTTCTAGGTCACAAGATGTCTGGAGAAGGAGAGGGGAAGATTACATAGCCCCTGAATCCAGGACGAAGGGTTTGTGTCCAGGCTGACTGTTCCCGTCTGTTTTGACAATGACTTATTTTTTATAGTCATGAGGATGGTAGGACTGGGGTGGGCATAGGCATGTTTTATTTTAGAAAACTTGGTTATACTTTGACCCTGGCATAGACTTCACACTGCAGGTCCCTTGATGCCAGTGGGCCTCAGGAGGCCAGCACCCATTCCCACAGCCCACGAGACACAGGCGAGGCTGTCTGCCTTCACTGCTCGCCCTGGGGCGCACAGGGCAAGGTAGGCGAGACTCCGGGGTGGGCAGGCACTTCCGCCTTCCTAATGGCTCTGTAGAGGGGGAATGAGAGAGCTGTTCAGGATGGAATGCTGGTGGGAGATGCTGAAAGGTTCAGTTGTGTTCTGGGGCAGCCCAGAACCAAGGTCACAGCTCGCGGTTCTGAGTCTGGAAGCGGGGCCGTGAGCCAGCGAACCACAGCGTGCGTCCTCCTGTGCCGACGTGCGGAGCGGTCACTGCGTCGCCACGCAGTGCTGTGCGTGGATCCGTGCGCGGATACGTGCGCGGATTCAGCACCACACCTCCTAGTGCCAGCGTGTGCTCACTTCACTCAGACGGCAGTGTGTGTGAGGAGGCTGAGGAACCTGCTGAGTTATACCTGTGCCGACCCCCACCCTGCCTCTCCCGGATTCTGGGTCTGCACGGGCCCGGGGCGGGTTTGGTGTGAGACAGTCCTGCTCTGTGGGGCCCCGGTAGCTTGCCCTAAGTACTGAGGCCGCTCCCCAGGTCCCAGCTTTTCTTGGGGATGCTGATGCCAGGCAGCCGGTGTCACAGAAAGACGCTGAACTGAGAGTCAGGACCTTCTTCACAGGACCCGGGAGCCTGAGCTCATCTTGGGGCCTCAGATACAAAGTGGGGGTGAGGCTTTCTCTTGCAGCCACAGGTGTCCCCCAAATGTTGGACATTGATGTGGGGTCAGCCAAGATCACAGCATCAGCTGGACGAAGGGGACAGAGACCCACCCTGGGTTGTGGTGGGTGTGTTCCTTAGCAGCCTCCTGGCTCTGGCGTCAGTGAGGTGTCCTTTGAAGCCATCTCTAGGATTATTCTTCATGCTCATTTCACTTTGTGATGTATGACATTACGTCACTTAAAAGCTTTGTTCAAATTTATGGTTTATTTAATGTTATGTGCATATATTTTGGGCTTCCCAGGTGGTTCAGTGGTAAAGAATCTGCCTTCAGTGCAGGAGATGCGGCATTGATCCCTGGATCAGAAAGATCCCCTGGAGGAGGACATGGCAATCCATTCCAGTATTCTTGCCTGGAAAATCCCATGGACAGAGGAGCCTGGCAGGCTACATTGCATGGGGTCTAGTATACTAATTAATTTTAATCAATAAAGTTAAACTACCTATATATTTACTTACATAGTTTAACTTGATTGATTAAAATTAACTAATGTGCTAATAAATTTAATAAAGTTACATTTTATTAAACTCAGTAATTTAATAAAATTACATTTTATTAAACTCAGTTCAACTTTATTGATTAAAATTAATTAGTGTAGTAATAAATTTAATAAAGTTAAACTCGGTTGAGCTGCAGGAAACATTTAAACCAGTAACTTATCTCTGCTCATACAGATTTAATTTGTAAGGAAGGAAAAACCTAACAAGGCAAGACCACCTGCTAGTGACTTGACTCGGGTTTGTTCAGACGTAAAGGAGATGACTGACTCCAGGGAATCAGAGGTCGAGCTGGGTCTGAGGCGTAACAGGCCCTGCAGTTCAGTTTCCGTCCCCTCCTCCCTTCTGCTGAACCTGTGCTTTCCCTTCCAGTGAGTGGTGCTGGCTTCAAATTGGATTTTGCTACTTCGTGTTTTTTTTTTCTAGCACATCTGATGATCAGGTTCAGATTTTACCTAAGTGTCCCAGCTGCTGAACCATGAAGCTGGTACAGTTCTAAAGCAATATTTTTTTTTTTCAAATAAATAATTTCGCAGAGCAGTATTTAGCTGTTCCTGTCTGGAGCCCAGGGGGCAGGAGATAGAGTCCGAGGCAGAGGTGGGGGCTTTGCCAGCCGAGACGCGGGTACCTGGGCCATGCTGTCCGCGACGTGCCGTGTGCTCAGGCAGGGAGGTCACAATCACATTTGGGGAACAGCTCCAGGCTCCAGCAGGAGCACCTGGCTTCCTCTTCCTGTCTCAGAGCCTCGCTGTTGGCACCCTCATTCCCTTTTGTGCTCCCAAGAGAGGCTAGAGCCTGGATTTGGCGTGGTGATCACCAGGCCAGAGTTGGACTGGTAGAGCCATAGGTATTGATTCCAGACAGTGACTTCATCCCCTTTCTTCTTCCCATCCTGTTGCCCTGCACTCTCTGCAGCCTGTGTCTCCACTTCCATCTGCATCAGCTCCGTGAGGACCACTCCACCGTCTCCATCTGCATGTCTCAGTCGTGTGCGTCTCCAGCCCCACACCCCCGCCCTGTTCCCACAGCAGCAGGACTGCAGGCTCCTTGGGCCTCAAGAATCCGAGTGAATCGCTCAGACGGTTTTGAAGCACCAGCATGCAGGCAGATTTGTCTGCGTGCAGCACCACCCTTTCCCACCAAAGAAAAGACAGAATAAATTCAAGAACATTCAGAGGGAAAATCAAAGGATTTTTGCTTTTGGTTTTTTCCTCTAGGGTTGTGAGTAGTGTCTTTAAGCCATAACCTTCTTAGGTGTCTGACATTTTAAGTCTAAACGTCTTGCCGTCCATTTGAAATACGAAGCACAGTTGGGACAGCACAGTTAGGACACATGATGATAAATGGTGACGACAACAGCTTCCCCGTGTGCTCTTGGTGCGTGTAGTGTGCCTTGCACAGGGTCCTCTCTGAGCCTCCAGCATACCTGCTGTCTCTCCTCCTGCCTGCCGAGCAAACAAATGCACTCCATCCTGTGATAACCTGATATGTGGAGGCAGAAGCACCCGTCATCTTCAGGAAGGGGCTGACGAGCTGAGAAATGTGTGTGTACAAACATAACCTGGACTTTGGGAGGAGAGGGAGACTGCCCAGTCGGGCTCCCCGACACCCGGTGAGGTGTGCAGGCGGACATACAGCTAAAAATGGTCTTCACACTGTGTCACTGCCCTGGTTCCCAGATGTGTCCTCATTCATCCTGGCAGGAAGCAAAGCAGGACTGAGAGAGGGCAGTGAGGGTCCTTCCAAAGAACCAAAGGACACGCCTCCATCCTGACCTGCACTCCAGGCTCAGGCAGGGCAGGCGTCGAGGACCGAACCAGAGCCACGGTGGACGCCTGGCTGGGTCCATGGGGTGCACGCATGGCACTAGGGGTCCCCCAGACAGCGCCTTAGTGACCAATACTGTCTGCGACTGCATTCATACCAAGTGTGAGCTTTAGGACCCAGAAGCAAACTTTTAGTTAAAACTGAGGTAAACCGTCAGCCTAGGAGCCTGAGCATGATGTGATGGTCCAGAGATGGGAGGAGGGTGATGGGAGGCATGTCTTTGCCCCGTTCTGTTCTACTTGGGAAACAGACAGCCCAACAGACTGGTCTGGCAAACAGACCTGTCACAGCGGCCGTATTCTGCACCGCTATGCCATTTGCATTAAATACACCTGAGTGGGCAGAAGTGCCTCTCTGTGTTGGCTCTTACATGTCATCAGCGACTATCGTGACCACTCTGATCGCTACCATGAGCCCAACAGTCAATCCAGAGACCATGATTATGTGTGTGTGTGTGTGGTATAGATGTGCAGGGAGTCAGACACAGCAGAGCAGGAAGTGCGGGTGAGAGCTTCACAAAAGCTGTAATAAACACTGACAATTAATTTCCATAAAGGGACAACTTCTTATGGAATATCCGTAACTGAGTGGGTTCTGCAAAGAAGAAAAACTGATAGAAAAGGAGACAAACCTTACACAGTACCTTGCTGCTTCAGATTCCACCATTAGAAATAATCTATATTGTGTGGACTGAAGACTCATCTCCAGTTAGATTATGAATATCTTTGGATGAGGATGTGCATGGAATCCCGGAGTCCGTTACTCTGGGGCCGCTCTGTGTATGCATTTCTGTCATAAAGCAGAGGTGATATGTTGAAATATGGTTTTCTTCTTTTTCCCTCCTCATTTTCTTACATATGACATTTCCCTCTTCAACCATCCCCATCTGCCTTTGGGAGAGGTAGAATGGTTACTGTAGAAATACAGAGAGAAAGCTTTTGACCTGCAGAAGAGGATTTTGAAACCCACAGAAACACACTAGTCTTGAAAACCTAAGTGTGGGAGAGAGAGAAGGAATGTCGGCCCAGGGTGCTTCGTTTACTGCTCACAAGTGAAACTTGATGACTGATCCTCGGTTCGCTCTAGGCCCTTGGCAGGGAGTGCTTGGGATGTTCTGGAGAAAGTTCCAGACAGAAGGAGGAGTTTGCACTGACATGCTGTTGTACGGTTGTGTGTGTGTGAGGAGGAGAGGGTGTGACAGTGATTGAGACAGCGTGCCTGGCGCTGAACACCCTCCAGCGGCTGCGGCAACTCTTAGGTGCCGGTTACAGATGCTGCTAACACCCACGACGTTACCCGCCGTGGTCGCCCCTCTCCGCGTCTGCTGCCCTCCCCCAGGCTGCACATGCATGGAGCCCGGGATGCTGTTCTGTTTGTCATGGTGTCCTCAGCCCCCATCACAGAGCTCAGCACTTGCTGAGAGAATAGTTTCTAATGAAGAACAGGGGTAAGAAGGGGCGGGTGCCCAGAACTGGTCCTTGGTCTACACCACACCATCACTGCAGCCATCCGTCTGCAGTCATTGGTGCAAGAAAAACCCCACAAACCTAAAGTAATCAACTGAGCCTTAGATAAGATAAGGATGTGACTTTTTTTTATTCTGAAAGTGATTAAGTAGTCATGGGGCTACCACAAAATGTGGAGGCCTCTATCTCCAGTGACCTCTTTGAGATGCAGAAAACACCTGCAGTGGATGATTTTCACTTCAGTCACTCAGTCATGTCCAACTCTTTGCGACCCCATGGACTGCAGCACACCAGGCTTTCCTGTCCTTCACCAACTCCCAGAGCTTGCTCAGACTGATGTCCGTTGAGTCGGTGATACCATCCAACCATCTCATCCTCTGTCGTCCCCTCCTCCTCCTGCCTTCAGTCTTTCCCAGCGTCAGGGTCTTTTCAAATGAGTCAGTTCTTCTCATCAGGTGGCCACAGTATTGGAGCTTCAGCTTCAACATCAGTGCTTCCAATGAATATTCAGGATTGATTTCCTTTAGGATTGACTAGTTGGATCTCCTTGCAATCCATGGGACTCTCAACAGTCTTCTCCAACACCAGAATTCAAAAGCATCAGTTCTTCAGCGCTCAGCTTTCTTTATAGTCCAGTTCTCACATCCATACATGACTACTGGAAAAACCATGGCTTTGACTATACAGACCTTTATTGGCAAAGTAATGTCTCTGCTTTTTAATATGCTGTCTAGGTTGGTCATAGCTTTTCTTCCAAGGAGCAAGCGTCTTTTAATTTCATGGCTGCAGTCACCATCTGCAGTGACTTTGGAGCCCAAGAAAAATAAAGTCTGTCACAGTTTCCATTGTTTGCCCATCTATTTGACATGAAGTGATGGGACTGGTTGCCATGATCTTGGTTAATGGTTTAGAGCTGCCTTTGTTTGAACAGGGCTGGGCCAGGTCATCTCTGCAGGTGGCTTCAGCTCTGCTACCCTGTGCTCTGTTAACCAGTTAATATTTCCCTGTGATTGCTCTTAGCACCTGCCTGGTAACATTATTGTTTCTTCCATACAATGCAGTGATGTGACGTTCATCTAATAACAGTAACCACTCACCCTGCCCTTCCTCCTTACAAGTGTCACTTGCTCTGCAACAAGGACACCTTCCTTCTTTCCTTTTCTCCAGCTAAACAAAGACCATACTCAGGGCTTCCACGAGTACCTGTCACATCCTCAATACTTAACTAAAAAGCCACCTGGACTTTCAAATCTTTCATTTACCCAGGCTTATGTTTCTCTTTCCTTCTTTCATCCCATCTAAATTGTGTTCTTTTAAAATTTTTATTTTTAAAATTATTTTTTAAATTATTTTTAAATTATTTCATTTTTAAAAATGTTTTATTTTATATTGGAGTATAGCTGATTTAGAGGGCTTTCCAGGTGGTGCTAAAGAGCATGCCTGCCAATGCAGGATATGCAGAAACAAGGGTTTGATCCCTGGGTCAGGAAGATCCCCTGGAGGAGGGCATGGTAATCCACTCCAGTGTTCTTGCCTGGAGAATTCCATGGACAGAGGAGCCTGGCAGGCTATGGTCCATAGGATTGCAAAGAGACAGACACAACTGAAGCAGCTTAGCATGTACATAGCACACATAGTTGATTTATAATGTCACGTTAGTTTCAAATGTACAGCAAATTGATTTAGTTACACATATATCCATTCTTTTTCAGATTCTTTTTCCATATAGGTTATTGTAGAATATTGAGTAGAGTTCTCTGCTATACAGTAGGACCTTGTTGTTTTATCTATTTTATAAATAGTAGTGTATGTATGTTAATCCCAAATTCCTAATTTATCCCCGTCTCCTACAGACCGGCTATCCCCTTTGGTGACTGTAAGTTTGTTTTCTATGACTGTCAGTTGTTCCTGTTTTATAAATAAGTTCACTTGTATCATTTCTTAGATTCCACATAGCAATATCATGTGTTTGTCTTTGTCTGGTTTATTTCACTTAGTATAATGATCTCTAGGTCCATCCATGTTGCTGCAAATGACATTAGTTCATTTTTTTTTAATGACTGAGTAACATTCCATTTTTTCTGTGATCTAGCAGATGTTGGCAATTTGATCTCTGGTTTCTCTGCCTTTTCAAAATCCAGCTTTAGACATCTGGAAGTTCTTGGTTCATGTACTGTTGAAGCCTTGCTTGGAGAATTCTCAGCATTAATTTGCTAGTGTGTAATAAATGCAGTTGTGTTTGAACATTCTTTGGCATTGCCTCTCTTTGGGATTGGAATGAAAACTGACCTTTTCTAGTCCTGTGGCTACTTGCTGAGTTTTCCAGATTTGCTGGCATACTGAGTGCAGCAGTTTAACAGCATCATCTTTTAGGGTTTGAAATAGCTCAACTGCAATTCCATCATCTCTGCTGGCTTTCTTCCCAGTGATTCTTCCTAAGGCCCACTTGATTTTGCATCCCAGGATGTCTGGCTCTAGGTGAAGGATCACACCATCGTAGTTATCTGGGTCATTAACATCTTTTTTTGTATAGCTCTTCTGTGTATTCTTGCCACCTCTGCTTAATATCTTGTGCTTCTGTTAGGTCCCTACCATTTCTGTCCTTTATTGTGCCCATCTTTGCATGAAATATTCCCTTGGTATCTCTAATTTTCTTGAAGAGATCTCTAGTCTTTTCCATTCTGTTGTTTTCCTCTATTTCTTTGCATTGATCACTTAGGAAGCCTTTCTTATCTCCTTTTCCTTTTCTCCTTTTCCTTTAGCTTCTCTTTTCTCAGCTATTTGTAAGGCCTCTTCAGACAACCATTTTGCCTTTTTGCATTTCTTTTTATTGGGGATGGTCTTGATCACTGCCTCCTGTACAGTGTCACAAACCTCCATCCATAGTTCTTCAGGGACTCTATCAGATCTAATCCCTTGAATCTATTTCTCACTTCCACTGTATAATCATAAGGGATTTGACTTAGGTCATACCTGAATGGTCTAGTGGTTTTCCCCACTTTCTTCAATTTCAGTCTGAATTTGGCAATAAGGACTTCATGATCTAGCCACAGTCAGCTCCTAGTCTTGCTTTTGCTGACTATATAGAGCTTCTCCATCTTCAGCTGAAAAGAATATAGAAAGCAAGAAAGTTCCAGAAAAACATCTGCTCCTGCTTTATTGACTATGCCAAAGCCTTTGACTGTGTGGGTCACAACAAACTGTGGAAAATTCTTCAAGAGATGGGAATAACAGACCACCTTACCTGCCTCCTGAGAAACCTGTATGCAAGTCAAGAAGCAACAGTTAGAAACAGACACGGAACAATGGACTGGTTCCAAATTGGGAAAGGAGTGCATCAAGGCTGTTTATTGTCACCCTGCTTATTTAACTTATATGCAGAGTTCAGTTCAGTTGTTTAGTTGTATCTGACTCTGTGCGACCCCATGCACTGCAACACACCAGGCTTCCCTGTCCATCACCAACTCCTGGAGTTTAGTCAAACTCATGTCCATTGAGTCGGTGATGCCATCCAGCCATCTCATCCTCTGTTGTCCCCTTCTCTCACCTTCAGTCTTTCCCAGGATCAGGGTCTTTTCAAGTGAGTCAGTTCTTTGCATCAGGTGGCCAAAGTATTGGAGTTTCAGCTTCAGCATCAGTCCTTCCAGTGAATATTCAGGACTGATACAGAGTACATCATGCGAAATGTCAGGCTGCATGCAGCTCAAGCTGGAATCAAGATTGCCGGGAGAAATATCAATAACCTCAGATACGCAGATGACACCACCCTTATGGCAGAAAGTGAAGAGGAACTGAAGAGACTGTTGATGAAAGTGAAAGAGGAGAGTGAAAAAGCTAGCTTAAAACTCAGCATTCAAAAAACTAAGATCATGGCATCTGATCCCATTACTTCATGGCAAATAGATGGGGAAACAATGGAGACTGTGATAGACTTTATTTTCTTGAGCTTCAAAATCACTGCAGATGGTGACTGCAGCCATGGAATTAAAAGACACCTGCTCCTGGGAAGAAAAGGTATGATCAACCTAGACAGCATATTAAAAAGCAGAGACATCACTTTGCCAGCAAAGGTCTGTATAGTTGAAGCTTTGGTTTTTCCAGTAGTCATGTATGGATGTGAGAGTTGGACTATAAAGAAAGCTGAGTGCCAAAGAATTGATGCTTTTGAACTGTGGTGTTGAAGAAGACTGTCGAGAGTCCCTTGGACTGCAAGGAGATCCAACCAGTCCATCCTAAAGGAGATCAGTCCTGGGTGTTCATTGGAATGACTGATGTTGAAGCTGAAACTCC
This sequence comes from Cervus elaphus, assembly GCF_910594005.1. NCBI lineage: Eukaryota > Metazoa > Chordata > Mammalia > Artiodactyla > Cervidae > Cervus > Cervus elaphus. Next base: position 2,826,624 of record NC_057843.1, on the reverse strand, counting down.
AGTACTTTGGCCACCTGATGCAAAGAGTTGACTGATTAGAAAATAGCCTGATGCTAGGAAATACTGAAGGCAGCAGGAGAAGGGGACGACAGAGGATGAGATGGTTGGATGGCATCACCGACTCGATGGACGTGAGTGTGAACAAGCTCCAGGAGTTGGTGATGGACAGGGAGGTGTGCTGCAGTCCATGGGGTCGCACAGATACGTACACGACTGAGGGGCTGAACTGAACTGAACTGAACGTCCACTGCATGTGTACACCACATCTTCTCCATCCAGTCATCTGTTGGTGGTCACTCAGATTACTTCCATGTCTTGGCTGCATCGAACGTTGCGGTGCGTGTACATTTTCAAAGTATGGTTTCCTCCAGGTGTGTGCCCAGAGCGCAGTCCCCGAAGCAGACTGAGTCACTGTTTTTAGTTTTCTAAGGGAGCTCCATTCCGCTCTTTTTGCTGTGGTGATCTAAATCAGCTGGCAACCAGAAGGACTGGAATTAGAATTTTGAGTGGCATCACATTGTGAATGTCTGAGGATACCCCTGGGCTGTAAACCTGGGTCCCTCTTTCCTCAGGCTGGCGTCACCAACCCCCAAGGACAGACCCAAAAAGAGAACCTGTCGCTTTCAGAGGATAGGGGTTGGGGGCTGAGTATCTCTGTCCTTCTCTGCCTTCCCATCTCATATGACACACAGGCAAGATTAGAGCTGATTGTTTAAAGGAAATTTACTGAGAGAAGAAATGTTACAACTTTCTAAAGCAGCTGACTTGTTCCCAAGAATTAAAATCTGTGTGGATCTTTGAAGCTTGAGCCAAACGTTCAAGACTCCTTGCCAGCAAGTCACACACTGTTCCCAGGGGCCTCTGCTGGGCTTGTCCTCCTTACTCTTTAAAAACCAAGAGCGTGGGGTTCAGGGACAGCGTGTGTGGGTGCCTCCGGACCTGGCCCGCTGACTGGTCATTGTCCCCGGGATGGCAGCCCCGGGGCCTGCAGCGCTGCCCGCCCCCGCACTCACACACAGGGCAGACCTGATAACCCGCGGGGAGAATTCTCACCTCCTTCAGACAGGAAGCAGGCTCACGCTAACCACCCGGGACAGAGCCGGGCTGAGACTGGGGTCTGGGACCAGAGGCCATACCACCCTCAGGGCTCTGCTGCGTGCTGCGGGGTTCAGAAGGCCTGGCCTCTCAGGATTCCGAAACACAGTGAGAGGGAATGCCGATGCGTGTAAATTACATAGCAGTCCGATAATGGTTCACGTCAAAAGCAAAAATGTGTCACTAGGCAGAGCATGATGAGCTGCTAAATGAACCATCAGGCCATAATTGGAGAGGGTTGCCATGCCCTCCTCCAGGGAATTTTCCTGACCCAGGGATAGAACCCGCATCTTCTGCTTTGGCAGGCAGATTCCCAGCCACCTAGGAAGCCTACTCCGTGTATTGGGACTTTCTAAATAAGCCACTAACTGGAGGCAGGACAAAGGCAGAAAATAAGAGAAAACTGGGGCCTGCTTTCTTCTGCACGATGGCCTTGCAAGAGAAGAATTGGAAGACCTACTTTAGGGAAGGAAAAAGATAAAGGATTCCTGGCAAAAATGTCAAGACTCTATGAGAAGGATTTGATGTCATTCAGTTTCCTTTTTTTGGTTTTTTATTGAAGTCTAGTTGATATACAGTGTTGTATTAATCTTTTCTGTACAGCAAAGTGTCTCAGTTGTATACATATATACATATATATTTTTATATTCTTTTCCACTTTGGTTTGTCCCAGGACCAAATATTGAATTGAATACAGTTCCCTGTGCTCTATGGCAGGACCTGGTTGTCCATCCATTCTGTGTTTCATGGTTTGCATCTACTAACCCCAAACTCTCAATCTGCCCCTCCCTGACCCTGATAGAGAATTGGGTTTAAAAGTTTTTATTCCAGACTTAGCTTAAGGCCTGGGGTGCTCGGTGTTTAAAATGTGTGAAAGCTATTATTTAATGTAGCATGCGCTTTGGGTTTTATTTTTTAATTTCATGTAAAAATAGCTTGAACTATGGTTTTTAAAAAGTACTTGAAGGATTTTAAGACTGACAAGAAAAAATTGCACCAGCAAAATCTAAATAGTAGCTTTCAGTTTAATTCTAAAGTTGCTGGCCGTGATAATTAAAGCACTCTGTTGTTCCACTTTCCAGCGGGTAGATAAAGGAGATCTGACTGATAACTGCAGTTTTCTCTGTAAATCGCACTGCTGGTAGTAGCCATGTGAATTTTGGACTAAGATCAAGCAAACTTGGGTTTAAAAGAACCCTAGAAACAGAATACCAGTTTAGGCCTGGGCACTGATTCTTTCCTAAGCCAGGATGGGGCTGCTTGTTCTGAATAGTTCCCCAAGTGGGCGATGAAGCAAAGCATGTTACAGTTAGTAGTAGCAAAACTATGAGAGTGGAAAAGTACATCCCTACCCAGTTACATGACCAAAGAAGGACTAATGTTTTATAGAACTCAGTATGCAAGCATTTTACATGCATTGAATTCTCAAAACCACCTCTGGGATAAATGTTACTATTGTTGTGTAGTCACTCAGTGGGGTCTGACTCTTGGGAGCCCTTGGACAATAGCCCACCAGGCTCCTCTTCCATGGGATTTCTTAGGCAAGAATATTGGAGTGGGTTGCCATTTCCTCCTGTAGGGGACCTTTTTGACCCAGTGATCAAACCACATCTCTTATATCTCCTACATTGGGAGGCAGATTCTTTACAAATGAGCCACCCAGGAAGCCCCAAATATTACTATTAACCCCAGTTTCCTGGTAGTTCAGACAGTATAGTAATGCAGGCAACTGGGTTCTGTCCCTTGGTTGGGAAGATCCCTAGAGAAGGGAATGGCAGCCCACTCCAATATTCTTGCCTGGAGAATTCCATGGATAGACCATGGGGTCGCAAAGAGTCAGAAAAGACTGAGCAACTAACACATAGGTGAGAAATCAGTTCATAGAAGTTAAATGATTTATCTAGTAAACTGCAGACTCATGCAAACTCTTGTATCCTAATTCTAACATTAAGACCTGGTAACTCAGCATTGAAGGTGACTGATTCCCCATGTCAGGAAGATGCACGCCCCTTCATTTTTGTTGACGGCTGGGGGAAATAATTAACCCTTCTAAGCCAATGTGGCTGTATCATTTCAGACATAAAGGATTCCAAGTGGAATTAGAGAGCAGTGCACAGAAAGAGTCAAAAGGAGCGAAATTAGGGACAAGCCAATAGTGGATAAAAGCACTGGTTTTGGAATCAGAAGGCAGCTGACCTTGACCTCCACCTCTCACTGGCATGTGACCTTCAGGAAGTCGTTTAACCTCTCTGGGTCTCAGTGTCCTCATTTGTGAAATGGGGGCTCCCCTGGTGGCTCAGATGGTAAAGAACCTGCCTGCCGTGTGCGAGACCTCAGTTTGATCCCTGGGTCAGAAGATCCGCTGGAGAAGGGAATGGCTGTAGCCACTCCAGAATTCTTGCCTGGAGAATTCCATGGACAGAGGAGCCTGGTGGGCTACAGTCCATGGGGTCGCACAGAGTCGGACGTGACTGAACAACATCACACACAGGACCTAGGACATAGTGCAGTTGTGATCATCACAGGACATCCTGTACAGTGAGAGCACAGTTAATGCCTGGAGAATGTAATATGTGCTCAATAAATGGAAAGTCTGCTGCCATCCTTTATTCCAAAAATATTGTACTGAGCGTAGATCGGTCAGCTGATGGGATTAAGGAAGGAGAGAATGTGGTTCCCACCCTATAAGTGATATGTTTTAGCACCATTGCCCCTGTAGTTTTTATCAGAATGTCATTATTTAAAAATTTCTGAGCACTATCCCCAATACACATGATCTATTATAATGAATATAGATTTATAAATTATGTGTGCATGCTACCGTATTAAAAGTCATGCACTTAATAAAGCATCCATGATAAATATCTGTGAAGAGTGAATAATTAAGATCCCCCTGGACTATCTCACATACCCCTTGGAGTGTAGACAGTCTACCTTGGAGACATTGTTCAGCTCTAGAGTCAAACTTTACTAAAAATGGCTGGACAGTAAATATTTGTAGTTTTGAAAACTCTGTTGCATGGTTTTTTTTGTTTTGTTTTTGCTTTTAAAAAATGTAAACAGCCCTTTAAAAATGTAAAGCAACTTTTAGCTCCAGAGCCATATAAGAACAGAGTTGGACTCTAGTTTACCTATCCTGTTTCAGACATAGATATTTGGGAATGGATGATTCCAGACAATGAACCAGTCAATAAAGAAATACTGTAGCAAGTGCCCTGAATGAAGGGACCTGTGGAATGCCATGGGAGAGAGAAGAGGCCAGCTGTAGCTGAGATGGTCAGAGAACATGCCACTTCAGTTAGGGCCCAGAGGGTAGAAGGACAGAAGGAAATCTTCCTGATGAAGGGAGGAACTTGTAGGTCCAAGGTGCTGGGGTGCAAAGGGCTCGTGTTCAGGACCGAGAGACAGTCAGTCGGAAAGGGCGGGTGTGCAGCGTGAGTCCAGGTCAGGGAGGAGGCGGCCTGGAGGTCTCCAAGGATGGTCTCCACAGGGCGAAGCACTTGAGGCAGAGGGGGAGTTAGAGATAAAGTGAGTGGTGTAGTCTCTGGAATGTAGACAAAGTGAAATAATAACCAGATCAAGGGTTGGCTCCTGGGGCAAGACTTTCCTTGAGCTGTGTAAGGCAATCATTAAACTCCAGCTCTTTATTGCTATTCAACTCTGAAATAAGCCACCACTGAGGTTATGCTGTTCTGACTCTTATTACCCAGAATAACCGGGTTTGGAGCAAAATCCTAGAGTTCCACATACTTTGGTTGTTGTTCTTTAGCTTTTTCAAAGTAAAATTGTGTTAAGATGCCTTGGAAGACTACCTAAGAAGTAGACAGCAGTCCTGCTTCCCCCAGAGATGGAAAGTGGGTGAGACATACTCCAGCTGTCTTACTGGACCCCGGCATTGTGAACCGTGGGATTCTAGTACCTACTCAAAAGGCAAATAAGTAAAAATAAATTCAGATTTTAAAATTTTAAGCTGCATTAATGTTGTGCAGTCCCAGAAAAGTGAAGTAGTCCTCTAGAAATTCATTTGACTGAGAGTAACGGCCAACTTTACCATAGTATATTCAAAACAGGACTGAGGTGACAACTCTGCAAAGTGTTTGTATACGTGTAACAGCAGTACGATGCCTGGAAATGTACACATTCATATAAAAAAATTAGTCTGAAAGAGAAGGGAAGTAGGTACAGGTTGTGTCAAAGCCAGCTTGTACTTTGGAAAATAATTTGGCAGTTCTTCAAAAAGTTAAGAGTTTCCCTGTGACTCAGCAGTTGTACTCCTGGGCATCAACTCGAGAGCAATGAAACGTGCGTCCACCTAGAATGTCAATAGTAACGTTGCTCATGGCATAGAGTTGGAGCAGCCGGTTGCCCCTCAGTCGGATGTCCACACACAGGTGGGTCACCTGTGCACTACTCCTCCAGTGGAATATTAGGCAGTAGGATGAAGTGCCAAGAAACGCTACAAGGGTAAGCCTGGAAAATATGCTGTGAAGTGAAAAAAGCTAGCAATAGCAGACCATGTGTCATACGGTGCCATTTGTATGAAATGTCCAAAAGAGGTGAATTCATAGAAGCAGATAGTGGATGAGTGATGGCCGATGGGGAGAAAGTAGGATGGGGAGTGGACGCAATGGGTATTGAACTTCTTTTAAGGGAGATAAAAGTGCTCTAAAATTCAATTTTGGTGATGATTAAATAACCCTGTAAATATGCTAAAAGACAGAATTTTACACTTTAGGTAGCTAAATTGTATGCTATGTGAATTTCTATCTAAATAAAGCTGTTTTTCCAGAAAGTCAACTTATAAAAAGTTACTCAGATACATATTATATAACTAAAGGGGCAGCTAACTGCCAATTAGAACTGACAGTGTCAACACAGGAACAGTTGGACTTATAAAAACAGGCCAACAGGACACCTTTTGTTACAGCGGTTGACTCTGGTATCTTGCCGGTTATGCAGAAAGCCTGAGCCCTGTGGAGTGAGCAGTCCCGGGCCACGGCAAGTCACCCACAGCCCTGCTCTCTCTGACCGCCCTTGATGGCGCCAGGCTGAAGGGTGAAAACACCACACAACTGTAAACAGTTCTGGAATCAGTGAGAACGGCCTTCAGAAAGCATTTGACACAGACTCAACCTGTGAGCAGGGACTGCCGTCCCCTCCTGCCCACGAGAGGAAGATAGCGTCAGGAGACTGCGGAAACCCGCGGACTGTCAGTCTTGGGGAGCGCAAGATTGGCTGGCCTGTGTGCGTTCGGCTGATTTCTGCCAATTGCCCGCCATTGCTCACAGATCTTTTGCTGCCAGAGGCGAACAGTAGATTCCTTTGGTTGTTAGAGTTCTGCTGTTTTACTCTGTCTAGTCCTGTTTTCCCGGTTTTACGTACTCCAAAATTGACGTTAGAGAGACCCATGTGCTAACTGATAGAAGCATATACTGACCACAGTGACCTTTATTCTTGCCATAAAAAATAACTCGAAAGGAGTGATCACATACGGTCAGATTTAAATTCCCTCTCAAAGTGAATGAAGTCAAAAAGAGAAAAATACTGAATAATATTGCTTATATGTGGATCTAGAAAAATGTTTTAAATGAATTTATATGCAAAGCAGAAATAGTCAACAGATTTCGAGAACAAACTTACGGTTAGCAAAGGGAGAAAGGCAGAGTGGGACAGATGGAGATTGGGACTAACATATATACACTGTTGTGGATGAAACAGGTAACTGACGGGAACCTGCCGCATAGCACAGGGAACTCTGGTCAGCGCTCTGTGATGACCTAGTGGGAAGAAAATCTTTAAAAAGGGGGGGACATATGTATACATACAGATGAGATGATTCACTTTGCCGTACAGAGGAAACCAACACAACATTGTAAGGCAACCATGCTCCAGTGAAGATTAATAAAAAATAAAATATTTTAAAATAAAAACAAATTGCATCTGAGAAAATTCAGTGGCTGTCAGGGAGGCGTCTCTTCTCTCTGCTCCTCTAACTGGTGTGCCCCCTCTTCTTTAGACTGATTCCACTGTCACACTGTCTGTGCACGACATCTCCACTCACACACACATCTGTTTCTGAGCTCCTTATCCTGCTTTTTCCATCTCTTTGCTTCTTCCTCTGGTAAATTCACACTTCTAAAGTTATTGTAGCTTTACTATTTGATAGGAGAACTTCTCCCCCACCACCCTGATTCTTTCTTATTTAGCAGACACTTGTGAGGTTTTCAAAAAAAAAAAAAAGTTTTGCTAGGATTTTAATTGCATTCATTTTTTGGAGTATTTTGAACTTTCAGGGCAGAAATCTATGAAGTCTTTTATCTACTTTTATGTCCTTTAGCCACACTTGCCATTTTTCTTCAGAAAGACCCCACACAAGTTCTTGTTACGTTTATCACCTATTAAATTAGTCAGGGTCCAATCAGAGAAGCAGAGCCAGTAGGAGGTGCGTGTTAAAAAATCTGTTGTAAAAATTGGTTAATGGGATTTGGGAAGCCAGTCCAAATCTATAAGGCCATTAGGGAGGGCAGGCAGAAGACCTCGGGCATGAGATGGCCATCCACCGCCGGAACACAGGTGGGACTTGTCCTCCTCCTCCTGGGAAGCCTCTGTGCCACTTTCAAGGCCTTACACAGATTAAATGAGGCCCGCCCAGACTACCTAAAAAAATCTCCCTTACTTAAAAGTCAACTGAATACAGATTTTAGTCATGTTTACAAAATACCTTCCAAGTAACACCTAAATTATAAATAGTATTTGCTTCAATATTGGGGACATTAATTTAGCCAAGCTGACACATAAAAGAACACCGTAACACTTATATTAGTGATTTCCTGTTCCAGGGTTCTCATCCTATTTTCTGTTAATTGATTTTCAACAGCAAACCAAGTGATTTTAAAAATACTTTTCTTGTATCTTGTACCTCTGTGTTTTTATTACATTTAACAGAACAACATTTTCATTTTCTACAATCTTTTGCTTATTTCAATTGTCAGAACTTCCAGAAAAATCCTAAAGGATGATAAGACTTCTGCTTCTATGGACCTTGAGGGCAGGAAGCAAAGTGAAAAAGTCAGAGAGACAAACACTGTATGAACTCACTTATACATGGAATCTAAAAAACAAATGACAACACACCCAAACTCACAGAAAAGGGGATGGATTTGTGGTTCCCAGAGGTGGGGGCTGTTCAGGGGCTTCCCAGGTGGCGCTAATGGTAAAGAACCCGCTTGCCAATGCAGGAGACATAAGAGTTGTATATTCAATCCCTGTGTCAGGAAGATCCCCTGGAGGAGAGGGTGGCAATCCACTCCAGTATTCTTGCCTGCAGAATCCCCATGGATAGAGAAGCATGGTGGGCTGCAGTCTGTGGAGTCACAGAGAGTAAGACACGACTGTAGCAACTAAGCACGCATGCATGAGCTATAAGGACTTTCATTCAAAAAAAGTTCTGACCACAGAATAAGACACACACACACACACACACACATACACACGACCTCTGCTTCTAGGAGTTTTAGCTATGTCATCAGACTGATCCTCTTTCTGGAGATTCCCACCCTCAGCCCACAACTCTGTGCAAAATGTAAAAACATTTTCCTAAAACCTTCAAATTGCTCTGAAGACAGCGTGGTATTAGAGAAGAATCAGAGCCTGAGCCAGCCGTTTGGTCTGCGTTTGCTCTGGGAGCAACTGGGGGTCAGGGAGAGACAGACAGAGCTGTGTTCTCAGGCCCCTAGGGCAGACGAAGTGATCCACACCCTGCCCAAGGTGGGTGCCTTACAAACCAGCCTCCCCTGGGCCTAGCTCTCCCAGACACTGGCCTGTTAAAGAGAAGCCAGGAGCATCCTGTCCTGGCATGGCCTGGGACCCAGACACTGGCAGTCTCTGGGGCCAGCAAGATTCGAAGCCCTGACCGACGAGGGTTGAGGTGACTCAGCCTGCTGGTGCCCTGAGTGCTCAGTAAAAGCAACTCCTCAGACATTCTCTTTGAGGGAACATCACATCATTTCTACAAATACTTCTTTTTTTTTTTTTGACCATACTGCATGGCATGTGGGAATCTTAGTTTCCTGACCAGGGATGGAACCCATGCCTTCCACACTGGAAGGCAGAGTCTTAACCATATGATTGCCGGGCAAGTCCCCAAATAGTTTTTCAAATAGCATAGTCAGCATACAATCAAGAAAAGATCCTCAAGCGATCAGACTCCATGAACAAGAACCAACAGAAATAACCAACAACAGAAACAAACTAACAGACTCCAGACATTGGAATTATCAGGCAGAGGGTGACAGAAAACCTCCTTGTTTTGTTTCAGCTTTGGACAAAAATTCCTTTGATGTCTCACTATTTTTTATGACATCTGCTCCATTTACAAAGATAAGGCACTCTTCACTCTCAATTTACTAAGATTTTTTTTAAGTTAGTAATGAATATAAAATCATATCAAATCTCTTTTCAGTGTATATTGTGACTTTCATCATGAACTTTGTGATTTCCTAACATTAAACCATTACTGCATCTCTGAAATGAATCCTAATTGGTGTTAGTGTGTTCTTAAAAGTGTACTTCTCACTTTGTTAGTATTCTTATACTTGTACGTAAGATTGGTGTGTGCTTTTACTGTTTCTCGAGCCATCTGTCAGATTTTGGTATTGCGATCAGAAAGAGAATCGGAAAATTGCAAAAAAAAAAAAAAAAACCCACAAAATCTAAGAATTTGTGTTTTCGTTGTTGTTCAGTTGTCAGCTGTGTCCAACTCTTGGTGACTCCGTGGACTGAAGCACGCCAGGCCTCCCTGTCCATCACCAACTCTCAGAGTTTGCTCAATCTCAGGTCCATTCAGTCAGTGATGCCATCCAACCATCTCATCTTTTGTTTTCCGCTTCTCCTCCTGCCTTCTATCTTTCCCAGCATCAGGGTCTTTGTGTTTTAGAAGGTCAGAATTATTAAGGACTCTCTGTTCCATGGGTCTATTTTAAATTTTACTCTTTTTGGTTTGTCACTGTAAGTGATTTGAGCACTTTTGCGATAGCATTTATTTATTTTTGTGAGCTGACTTCATCCTTAATCTAACAACTTTTGTTAGTTTGGTCATCACAGTCACAGATTTTTAAGAGTTTTTCACATGTTAATGAAATTAACTCCTTCTCACTACAAGTGTTACAAATATTTCCCCCAGTTTTAAATTTTAGTTTGATTTACTATTTTTCTTATACAGAAATGTATAATTTTAAATCAATTTTATCAATATATCAATTTATTTGCTTAGGAAGGCCTTCTTTATTCTCATTATTTTTAAAATTCCCATATTTTTCTTCTTTTATCATTTCATTTTTTGATGTTTGAATTTATGGTCTGTGTGGAATTTATTGTGAAGTAAAGGATGAGAAAGGAATCCAATTATTCCCTCAAGATGGCTATAACAAACTGTAACTATAATTTAATGACTCTTTTAACCACAACTGATTTCAAATAACTGCTTTTTATCCCCGTTTTTATTTTGATCTGTGTCTTGACTTTCTGGTCTGTTCTACTGATCTGTCTTGTCATTGCCAATACCAAATATTTTTACATTCTCTAAATTTATAATACATTTTAATATCTACATTTTCTAGAGCTTTATGATCCTATTATGTTTATTTCTACTTCATTTAATCATGGTTTGACATTATTTTTCTAATTTTGTGATTATCTTTGGGACTTAATATAAAGTTAATATTTATAAAATTACATAACTAATTGGAAAAACCGCTAGTGAAAATGATGAAAACTTACACAGTTTGAGGTAAAAAATAAGAGCTAAATTGATCATAGTGTCTATTTACTTATTTGTGTGTTTGGCTTTCTGACTGCTCATTCAAATTCTGAAAGAGGTGTGTAAAAATCTCTAAATACGATAGTAGATATGTCACATTTAGCAATCCACCAGCTTTTTAATTCAATGTAATGGTCACTTGGTACAAATGTGTTTATGCTACTTCGTGGGTTGCAAACTCTTTTATCAATAACCAACCTCTAATCCAATTAATTTTTTCTTGATGTCCACTTCAATATTGATAAAATCACTTCTGCTTTCTTTCTTTTCACATCAGTTTGATATATTTTAATCTATTCAGTTCAGTTGAGTCACTCAGTTGTGTCCGACTCTTTGCGACCCCATGGACCGCAGCATGCCAGGCTTCCCTGTCCATCACCAGCTCCCGGAGCTTACTCAAACTCATGTCCATCGAGTCAGCGATGCCATCCAATCATCTCATCCTCTGTCATCCCCTTCTTCTCCTGCCTTCAATCTTTCCCAGCATTAGGTCTTTTCCAATGAGTCAGTTCTTAGCATCCAGGGGGCCAAAGTATTGGCGTTTCAGCTTCAACATCAGTCCTTCCAATGAATATTCAGGACTGATTTCCTTTAGGATGGATTGGTTGGATCTCCTTGCAGTCCAAGGGACTCTCAAGAGTCTTCTCTAATACCACAGTTCAAAAGGATCAGTTCTTCGGCACTCAGCTTTCTTTATGGTCTAACTCTCACATCCATACACAACTACTGGAAAAACCAAAGCTTTGACTAGACGGACTTTTGTTGGCCAAGTAATATCTCTGCTTTTTAATATGTTGTCTAAGTTGGTCATAGCTTTTCTTCCAAGGAGCAAGAGTCTTTTAATTTCATGGCTGCAGTCACCATCTGCACTGACTTTGGAGCCCCCCAAAATAAAGTCTGTCACTGTTTCCATTGTTTCCTCATCTATCTGCCATGAAGTGATGGGCCCAGATGCCATGATCTTAGTTTTCTGAATGTTGAGTTTTAAGCCAATTTTTCACTCTCCTCCTTTACTTTCATCAAGAGGCTCTTTAGTTCCTCTTCACTCTCTGCCATAAGGGTGGTGTCATCTGTGTATCTGAAGTTATTGCTATTTCTTCCAGCAATCTTGATTCCAGCTTGTGCTTCATTCAGCCTGGCATTTCGTATGCTGTACTCTGCATATAAGTTAAATAAGCAGGGTGACAATATACAGCCTTGACGTACTCCTTTCCCAATTTGGAACCAGTCTGTTGTTCCATGTCCAGTTCTTACCTGCATACAGGTTTCTCAAGAGGCAGGTCAGGTGGTCTGGTATTCCCATCTCTTGAAAAATTTTCCACAGTTTGTTGTGATCCACACAGTCAAAGACTTTGGCATGGTCAATAAAGCAGATGTTTTTCTGGAACTCTCTTGCTTTTTTGATGGTCCAGCAGATGTTGGCAATTTGATCACTCGTTCCTCTGCCTTTCCTAAATCCAACTTGAACATCTGGAAATTCTTGGTTCATGTACATAAAGCCTGGCTTGGAGAATTTTGAGCATTATTTTGCTAGTGTGTAAGATGAGTGCAATTGTGCAGTAGTTTGAACATTCTTTGGCACTGCCTTTCTTTGGGATTGGAAGGAAAACTGACTTTTTCCAGTCCTGCAGCCACTGCTAAGTTTTCCAAATCTGCTGGCATATTGAGTGCAGCACTTTAACAGCATCATCTTTTTTAGGATCTGAAATAGCTCAACTGGGATTCCATCACCTCCACTAGCTTTGTTTGTAGTGATGTTCCCTAAGACCCACTTGACTTCACATACCAGGATGTCAAGAGTGAACATCAACATTTCAGGAATCAGTGAACTAAAATGGACTGGAACGGGTGAATTTAACTCAGATGACCATTATATCTACTCCTGTGGGCAAGAATCGCTTAGAAGAAATGAAGTAGCCCTCATAGTCAACAAGAGTCTGAAATGCAGTACTTGGGTGAAATCTCAAAAATGACAGAATGATCTTTGTTCATTTCCAAGGCAAACCATTCAACATCACAGTAATCTAAGTCTATGCCCCAACCAGTAATGCTGAAGAAGCTGAAGTTGGATGGTCCTATGAAGACCTACAAGGCTTTCTAGAACTATCACCCCCAAAAGATGTCCTTTTCATCACAGGGGACTGGAATACAAAAGTAGGAAGTCAAGAGATACCTGGAGTAACAGGAAAATTTGCCCTTAGAGTACGGAATGAAGCAGGGCAAAGGCTAATAGAGTTTTGCCAAGAGAACGCACTGGTCGTAGCAAACACCCTCTTCCAACAACACAAGAGGACTCTACACATGAACATCACCAGATGCTCAATACTGAAATCAGATTGATTATATTCTTTGCAGCCAAAGATGGAGACGCTCTATACAGTCAGCAAAAATAAGACCAGGAGCTGACTGTGGCTCGGATCATGAACTCCTTATTGCCAAATTCAGACTTAAATAGAAGAAAGTAGGGAAAAACAATAGATCATTCAGGTATCACCTAAATTTTAATCTATTCCTGAATGTTAAAATGTCTCTCTGAATTGATTAAGGCATATCCTGTAAATGATATAGCTGGATTTCATTATGCTTAATGTAGGTGTTTAAGTGATCCATATTTTATTTTCAAAGCCTGTTATGCAGGTTAATCTTCCCCGTGCAGGGCTCCAGGGCTGGGATGCCCAACGTGGGGCTCCAAGCCCTCTCTTTACAGAGGAATCCAAGTTGTGATGTCCCCTCCTGCAGGTACGGAGTCAGGGCATGGCTCTCTGCCTCTCCTACTCTTCTCGGTGTGGTTTTTCTTTACACCCCTGGTTGTAGAAGAGCCGTTCTGTTGTCTTCAAGTTGTTCTCATAGAGGGTTGTTCAATGCGCAACCGTGGTTTTGTTGGAGGAGGAGAGATTGTAGGAGGTGAGACTAGAGTCTTTCTAATCTGCTACCTTGTGTCCTGTTAACTACAGTCAATCCTGATCACATTCTTGATCCTGTTGTGTTTTCTTCAGTTTAGGTCATGCTCTGATATCCTCATATTTATTTATACTGTGCTGCCTACTTTCCCCTTTTCACCAGCACATAAACTCCAGGAGGGCAGAGACCTTTCCTGGTGCATTCATTGTGTGTCTTTGACTCAACAATGCCTGGCATGTCAGAGGTGTTGAATGAATGGAGAAAAATATGAAACAGCAGAAGCTGCTTTTGGTCTATCCAGGATTTCCATGTGATCAATTCTCCTTTCTCTATTTAATTTTCCAGGCTCCATCTTTCTGGTCTACCTCGAAGCCTTGGTGAGAAGCAAAGTAACCACACACACACGTGTGAGCACACATGCACACACACACATGCTCTCACATACTTGCAAGAGGACAAATTCACGCACCCAGTGTGAAGTTGATGGAATTCTGCCAAGGAGGAAAGCTGAATTGTTTAGCTGATTTACTACAATTCACAAAACTTTCTGGAGTATTTGGTAACTCCAGACCTCCGTTTCACATCATTTAACTGATATGAAATATGATCCAGTTCTTACTTCTGTTTACTGCCTAGTCACTGTCAAAGAGTACTGAATGTTGCTTTTGTTGTTTCTTCAGATATGACTCAACCGATAGCAAGATTATATTGTAAATGGATCTGTTTTTTGTTAGAGATTTAGTTTAATATGACTCAGTTTGACCAACATAACAAGACTTTGGCAACAGAAGTTACCCACAGAAACCTAGGAGTAATATTTAGGCCATTTTCTTCAGCTGTTTATCTGGAGCATGCAGTTAAGACTAGAAACCTGGACTCCCACATTGATGTGCTTGCTTTACCACAACTTGATTTTGTTTCAAGGACCACAGTCGAAATGACAGGTTGCTATGACTCATGTTTTGTGATGAGAATGAGTTGTTCTATTGGCACACAGCAGGTGTGGTGTCAATGCTGAACACGTGCATGGGTGAATATAAACAAACACTGAAAATAATTCAACAAACTATTAGCTATGCTTTACTTTTTTTGCTATTAAACTCTTTCTGGAATGATTAGGGATCTCTCTGAAGAAATCAAAGGAAGAGAGGAAAACTTTTGCTTTTGGATAAATATAAGCAATGTTTATTGGAGGAGGCAATGGCACCCCACTCCAGTACTCTTGCCTGGAAAATCCCATGGACGGAGGAACCTGGTAGGCTACAGTCCATGGGGTCGCTAAGAGTCAGACAGGACTGAGCGACTTCACTTTCAGTTTTCACTTTCATGCATTGAAGAAGGAAATGGCAACCCACTCCAGTGTTCTTGCCTGAAGAATCCCAGGGATGGGGGAGCCTGATGCGCGGCCGTCTATGGGGTCACACAGAGTCGGACACGACTGAAGTGACTTAGCAGCAGCAGCAGCAGCAAGCAATATTTATAAATATAAAGTTTATAAATAAACAAAGTTTATATAAATAAACTTTATATAAAGTTTATAAATATAAACTTTATGCTGAGTTTCTGTAAAATTCTCATCATTTGTTAAAAGTCTGCTCAACAAAGCCAATTTGTTGCAGAGACTGCTGGTCAGGGAATGTCAGAGCTGCATCACAATCATTAGTGTTGTTCACCCCGTCCCCCCAGTTCTTGTGCTCTGGGCCTGAGGGAGAATCATATTTGCCGGGGTGCTGGAGATGGTGTCGGGACTTCCTAGGTGGCACTAATGGTAGAGAATCTGCCTGTCAGTGCAGGAGATGCAAGTGACACAGATTCAATCCCTGGGTCGGGCAGATCTCCTGGAGATCTGGAGCGGCAACCCACTCCAGTATTCTTGCCTGGGACATCCACGGACACAGGAGCCTATCAGGCCACAGTCCATGGGCTCACAAAGAGTCAAACATGACTGGGCGCACACACACGCACACACACACACACGGTGATGGTGTTGGCCCCTGTGACCCCTTGTGGACAATGAGTGAGAGCAGAAATGACAATGACACATGCCATGGTCCAGCCAGCCCATTTTATCAGTGAGGCGAGACCCCCAGAGCTTCCCCTCCTTCTGACGTGATTACCAGCAGTGTTTCTAATCACAGGTGCTGAAGGCCTGGGGGGAGGGTGGTGTGTGGGGTCTAGTTCAGAGCCAAGAATCGTGCATTGATCAGGAACTGGGAACTGGAAATAAGTGCTTCTTGTCTGAGACGTTGAGTCTGGGGGCTGTCAGTGCAGCAGAATCTAGCCCATTCTGACTTACATGCAGATTTTAAGTAACCTGCTCCAATGGGCACTGTTGCTTCATCTGTTACTTGATCTGGGCCCAACTCTCTGACCTATTTCTTATGGCCCCTGAACAGCTTTTGGACTCTACTTTTGCCTTTCCATTTGAATCTTACTGCCTTCAAATAAAACACAGCTGATGGACTCAAATAAAATACATATAACTTTTTTAGAATTAAGATTTGAGGACTGGTTTATCTCATCTCTCATTCCTCTCATTTATTCATTCATAAAACAAATGTGGAACATTTCTATGAGCCAGTGTTAACTACCAGGATAAAATGGCAAATAAAAATCATGGGAATTATATTCTATTTGGAAAGACAAAAATTAATCAAACAATTGAGACTTCCCTGGTGGTCCATTGGATAAGAATCTGTCTGCCAATGCAGGGGACGTGAGTTTGACCCCTGATTTGGTAACAAAGATCACACATGCCGTGGGGAGCTAAGCCCATGCCGCAACTACTGAGCCCACTCACAACCAGTACTGAAGACTGCGTGCTCCAGAGCCCATGCTCTGCAACAACGAGAAGCCCGTGTACCACACCTAGAGAAAGCTCACTGTCAGCAACAAGAGCCCATGAGCCACAACGAAGACCCAGTGCAGCCAAAAAAAATATGAATCAAATAATTAAACAAGTAAATAAAATGTTACAACAGTGATAAGTGCTATAAAGAGGAGATACACACACTATCACCTACCTGCCTACCTATTATATCTAACTGTCTACCTTCCTTTATCTATCACCTACCTATAGATACTGATAAAGCAAATGTGGTAAAATGTTCATGATTAGAGAATGCTGGTATCTTGGAATGATGGTACACAGATTTTTGTGTTATTTCTGCAGCTTTTCTCTCAGTATGAAATTCTGCCAAAATGAGAAGGCTTTTGCAAAGTACTGACTAGTGCGGTAGCATGTACCTTTACTGGCCAGAGTCATCTGGGTTGTTGATCTTGGTTTGGCACTTGATTCAAACTCCTGGCACATTACATTGTTTGGAACTGCCATCCACCTTTCTAATCACCATCCCTGCAATCCTGTGGCCCACTCAGGGTAGTGAGAAGGAAGAAAATCCATTTAAAATTGTGCTTTGTATTAAAACAAAATACAAATTAAAAACCACTACCTTTTTGGTTTCTTTCCTGTATTTAAAAAAATCATATATAATAAACACTGAAAATCAAGAGAAGATATAAAAAGTCTAATAAAAAATGAAAATTACTCATAACCACAAATCAGTTGGTGATCACGGCAATTAATATTTTGGCTCATTTCCTAAATTATACGTTTTTTGTTTTCATTTGGCAGTATTCATTGTTTGCTGATATGTTAACAAGTAACCCTGAAACTTGACTGTTTAAAACAAGAAGCACTCCCCGTCTCACATGGTGTCTGGGTCAAGACTCTGGGATGATGGGTCTGGACCACGGTTCTCGGGCTGTAGCCAAGCTGCAGCCTACTGACCTCTTTCCCAGAGCCACTGCTGGAGATGTCAGCCCCTCACCAGGGAGACTGCCCACAGAGGCTCAGAACTGCTCACGCTGCGCTGCAGGAAACTCGGCCTCCCGCAAGGAGTTGATGGCAGGAGAGAGGCTGAGAGACGGAGAGACAGAGGAGGGAGGGAGGCCAAGACAGCTGCAGTCTTTTACGACCCCATCTTGGGAGTGACGCACCATCACTTGTATTCTATTGCCCATAAGGCTCGCTCTAGACAGTGTGGGGACAGCCCCACAAGGCGTGAATGACTCACCCCTTTCCTGGGAGGCAGGAAACATTGGGATCATCTTGGATCCTCTTCACCATACGACACTCTTATCACAAGCATTTAATCACCTTGTAAACTATTTCCTACAGCATTATTTCAATGAATTAATAATATTTATTAACTTCATCAAATTATTGCATAGTAATATTTAATTGCATTCTACTGCTATGGGCCTTCGAACTCAAGTACAAACGGACATTAAAAAGTTATGAGGCTGTTATTTTACATTTTTTAAATTGAAGTACAGCCGATTTACAATGATGTGCTAATTTCTGCTGTACAGCAAAATGATTCAATTATAATATAAATACATGCCTTCTTCTTTAGATTCTTTTCCATTATGGTTTATCCCTAGATACTGAATATACTGCCTTACAGTAGAATCTTGTCATCCGTCCTATAAATAGTTTGCTCTTGCTAAGCCCAAACTCATAATACTTCCCTCCTCCACCCCCTCCCCCTTAGCAACCACAAGTCTTTTCTCTAAGTCTGTCTCTGTTTTGTAGATAAGTTTATTTGTATCATATTTTAGATCCCACATGTAAGAGATATCATATGGTATGAGGGCAAAAGAGGATGAGATGGTTGTATGGCATCAACGATTCAATGGACTTGAACTTGGGCAAACTCTGGGAGGTAGTGGGGGACGGGGAGGCCTGGTGTGCTGCAGTCCATGGGGTTGCAAAGAGTCGGACATGACTTAGTGACTGAACAACAACAACAAAATATGGTATGATATCTCTTTCTGACTTACTTCACTTAGTATGACAATCTCTAGGTTCATCCATGTTCCTGAAAATGACATTATTTCATTCTTTTTTATGGCTGAGTAATAGTCCATTGCATGTATGCACCACAGCTTTATCCGTTCATCTGCTGATGGATACTGAGGTTGTTTCCATGTCCTAGCTGCTGCAGATAGTGCTGGAGTGAACACAGGGCTACATGTATCGTTTTGAACTATAGTTTTCTCTGTATATACGTCCAGACGTGGGGTTGCTGGATCATATGGCAACTCTACTTTTAATTCTCTGAGGCACCTCCATAGTGTTCTCACAGTGGCTGCACCAGCTTTCATTCCCAGTGAAGCTGTTATCTTAAAAAATGACACCAGAACTCTCTATCCATCCAAATAAGTGCTATTCTTTAGAGTGCTCACCTTGGGAACCTATTGGACTTGGACTGCAAGGAGATCAAACCAGTCAATCTTAAAGGAAATCAGTCCTGAATATTCATTGGAAGGACTGATACTGAAGCTGAAGCTCCAATACTTTGGCCACCTGATGCAAAGAACTGACTCATTGGAAAAGACCCCGATGCTGGGAAAGATTGAAGGCAGGAGGAGAAGGGGATGACGGAGGATGAGATGGTTGAATGGCATCACTGACTCGATGGACATGAGTCTGAGCAAACTCTTGCAGTTGATGATGGACAGGGAGTCCTGGCGTGCTGCAGACCATGGAGTAGCAAAGAGTTGGACACGACTGAGCGACTGAACTGAACTGAACTGGGAACCTATGGACTTATTCTGATGATGCTGGTGGGGCTGTGGTCACAAACATGCCTGGCACCCTTCTTTTGAAATTACAGTCAGAGTCTTGCAGCATTATTATTTTCAGTAAGCTCGAAGGTGGTATGAGGTAGTTATGTTAGCAAGTAGAACATTCATTGGATTTATTCTTGTTCTGCTGTTCAGTTTGTGATATCAAACCAGATGTACAGTCAAAAATGTGTTTTTGGCACTCAACTGCAACTTAACAAAATGATATTTCTTTGCAGAAATAAGTTGTCATGAGAATGAAGTATATGTGAATGAGCACTGTTGACTCAGAGATTTTAGTGCTTTGGGCTTTGAATGTACCCCCATCCATACCACCTGCCCAGTGAGTGTCCTGAAACGTTTTCTTAAAATACAGTTCTTGGAATAAGTTCTAGCTTTATAGAAACTTACACCTACCAACATCCAGTCTTATATTTACATTAGCTGTGAAGTTTGCCTATGAGCGCTGTTGAGCCAGAATGGAGTCTTGTTTGACTTTGCTTCTCCTCATACTGGGTACACAGGATGTACCTAAGACACACTTGTTGAATTAATGACACCCTGAAATTCTGGGGGTGTTAAAAAAAAAAAAAGGCACTTCAGCTAGTAGTACTTGCCTGGTGGTCTAAATCTTAAAGCCAATCATGTTGACAACTAGTACCTGAGTGTCCTTTTTTAAACCCTATGCAGTGACATCCTAGAATTTGCTCATTTCTCCTGAGTCTTGCAGTAACATTTGAGCTGACGTAGATGGTAGGCTGAAAGACATGGGCATTTCCCAAACAGACTGAACACACCAAACAAAAAGTAATCACCATCAAAACAAACCAATCACCCTAGTCAGGAACAGAATTTTTAAAAGCTTGTATCCTACTCTAAACTTCTTTGAAGTCGTGATATGTATATTTGTGAGTCTCCCACACTGAAACCATCGCAGTTATTGGTTTTCTCTAAGACATCCGAGAAGTATGTGTGGACCGTGCATGTAATTACAGTCTTTTCAAACAACTGCTCGGGGATGGGCTGGGGCACTGGGGAAATAGGCAAACTATTGCCATTTCCCAGAAAGCCACCATTGTTATCAGCAGGTCTACTGTGAAGGAGAAAAACAACCCAATATGAATGCTGGAGTAAGTGTTACGCTCATCACTCATGTTCTCACATAAAATCCTGTGGTTCCTGCCAAGCCCTCTACACAAACAGGGCGTGGCTTTCTGATGTACTTGGGTTCCTCCTAATTAAGTGATAACTTACACTTCCAGCAAGAACCGGGGCAGCTTCCGATGCTGAAACCCTGAGACCAGATGATTAAAGATAAAAACAGAACAAATTCTAATGAATGGAACAGAACCCCTCTGAGGGGCTCTCTAATGAGAGGAGAAGGCGCTGGGTGCCACAGAAGAGAGTGGGCCCGGGTGGAAGCCTGCGGGCTCCGTCCCCAACATGCAAACCAGTGGGTCTCGTCTGCACCAGCCTTGGTCACTGCCTGGCTTCTCTCTCTCTCTCTTAGAATATAACTTCGCATTTTCAGAAGTTGACAGAATAGAACAAGATAAGAATGCCTAAGTGTCTAACAAAACCTTCCAATATTTTTACACTTTCCCCTATTTTCTTGCTTATTCATTCCCTCCCTCTCTACAAGCACATACCCACACTCACACCTCACACTTTTTTCTGAACTGTTTCAAAGTAAGCTGGAGATGTGCCTTTTACCATAAGATACTGTAGCATATTATTTCTTTCAAATAAGAAAAGAATCTTTTTTCTTTCATGATTGGGACAATTATCAACACCTGGAAAATGAATTGTGATGTGTACATAATCTATGGATCTTACTCAGATTCTGTCACTTAGCTGACTGATGTCCTTTAGAGTAAAAGGGACGAAGTCCAGACCCGGGTCCACACAGGAGGGATGGCGGGTGGTTCCCAAGTCCTAGTCTCCTTTATCTGGAGCAGCTCTGCTCTCCCTCACGACCTTAACAACCCTGAAGAGTACTTTGCGGGTGGCCCTCAGGTGGGGTCTGATCAGGTTTGGTGATGGTTCTCAAGGGAACTTCATAAAAGCTGCAGTGTGCCAAGAGGTACCTGGTGCTGGCTGTCCTAATGCTGGATGTTAACCTGGTCAGCGTTTGAAATCCTCCCTTCTGCTCTGCACCATGAGGCAAAATGTCAGCGTGGAGACCCTGGGCCTCACACCTGGAGGGTGGCTGTGTGCTGGTGCCCTCCGTCTGTCCCGTCCTAGGTCTGCTTCAGACCCGGCACCGTCACAGCCTCAGAACAGGTTCATCCAGCGGGAGATACCAACAAAAGGCCTGCATGGGGAGGAGAAGCTGGGAGGACACACCCGGGGCCCCTCACTGCTGTGCCTGTGGCAGGGGCCGCATCCCTCCATGACCACAGCTCCAGTTCCCCACTCCCTGGCCCTCTCAGCCCTGGGCAGGGGGTGGTCGGGGTGGCTTCTTGCTGTGGCCCATCCCCATCACACCTTCCTGGGGCTCCTTGCTGCCCACGCCCCCAACAGTGGTCCTCTGTTACAGAGACTTCATTGCTCACACCTGACTGAATCCTGTCCTGCACTATGCCTCTCACCGGCCCAGCTCTCACGCTGTGTGCGGTTTCTGGGGAGCAGATGCAGAAGAAGAGACCACTTTTAGAGAAGTGTGACCAGTGGTGTGGCTCTCATCATTAAGGACAGGACTTCCCTGGTGGTCGAGTAGTAAGATTCCCACTCCCAATGCACGTGGCCCAGGTTTGATCCCTGATCAAGAAACGAGATTCCACATGCGGTAACTAAAAGACCCCACATGCTGCAACTTAGCCCCAGCACAGCTGAATAAATAAAATACTTTAAAAATCTTGTGATCAACCATGATGGAAAAGAATATTATAAAAAGAATACTTATATGTCTGTAGCTGAATCATCATGTTGTACAGCAGAAATCGACACAACACTGTAAATAAACTACACTTCAATTAAAAAAAAAAAAAACAAGGAGCAGCTCCTCCACTCAGAGAGATCGGCTGGATGGTGCAAACACCGGAGGTCTGCCGTCACATTCCGCAGTAAGGAGACCCCACGTGCCCCGGAGATAAGGAGCATCTAGGCACGGCCGTCAGAAGTATAGGGGACCGGGGGCAGGCCTCCCTTGAGGCGGGGGGTTTCGGGGGGACAGAGAGGAACTGTCTGACCCCTGCTGAGCGCCTCGCTTTTCTGTGAGGGCTTAGGGAATCGGGGGGTTGGCCTGGGAGGTGCCCAGACCCCTGTGTCTTCTTTCAGGGAACCACAGGACGGGTGATGATGGATGTCCCAGCGTCAGAGCATCAGAATGGGGAGCCACAGCCCCACACGCTGCTCAGAGCCAGGCACCTGTGACAACCCTGCTGACAGCTGGCTCTGCCCCAAGGCCATCACAGAGAAGAGACACTTGGTCTTGTGACGCATGCCCTTTGTAACGTGCAACCTCCCTGCTGGCTACAACAGGCAATTTCTCCCAGGTAGGTGCATGATGAGGATTCGTTGTGTTCAGCGTCACATCCCTGGAGTGGGCAGAGAGGGGGAGGTTTCCGCCCTCCACATGCCAGGAGACTGCTGCAGCGGAAGGGCAGAGGTGAAGCCCCTCTCCTGGCTCCGCAGACACAGGAGGGCGGAGCAGAGCCATGGCTGGCCTCAGAGCCCAGGCCTCCTGGTCTCCTGGGTACTGCGAGGGGCGTGAAACCATAACCATGGATGGAAGGGGGCTCTGGACTGTGCCCAGGAGAGGGGGGCGCTGCTTACCTGTGAGAGCGCCAGCCCTCCGCCCAGAGCCTAGACCCAGGGTACTGGAGATCTGAAATCAGTGCCTTTCCTGACGGCCCGAGCCCTGCATTCCCTGCACTCACACGAACATCACAGTCTGCAGAAGGCCCTCCTCACACGGGACAATGAGGTACTCGCCTCCACCCGACTGCCCCGAACACAAGGCCTTCCCTCCTCGCCCCGTGCCTCCACACTGGCCTGGGGCACTGGTCAGCGTGGCCTCGCTCCAGCCCGGAGCTCCGAGCCCATCAGCGCCTCCCCAGTTCCGTTCAGCAGTGCCTGGGGAACCACTGCATTTCAGGATCCAGCCCTGCAAAGCTTCCGTCCCTTCCTCCCATGTCCCAGTTAAACTGTAAGGAATGGACAGCAGCAGAGGAAGATTTATTTCTCAGAAGTCCAGCACCAAGGCGAGGCGGCTCAGAGCTCTGCCGTGTGGGGCTTTGGGAAATGAGGTTCAGATGATCTTTTACAAACTGCAGTTCACCTTCAAAGAGGCTGATTGCGATTTCCTGTCAGCTTTGTTAATTACCTGCCAGGTGGAATTTCTCCTCTCTGCTGAGGATTGATGCCCCCAGAGTGACCCTGGCCAGGCTGGTGCAGCAGCGTTTACCAGCAAACAAAGTGCCTCATGTCAGGGCAGGCAGCCACCAGCTGGGTCTGAGAGTAAAGTATCTGGGGGGCAACTGGACCACGTTAGGGGTTCTTTGTGGTCTGGGGTTTCCAGATCCACCCCCCAGTATCCCTCTCTCCTGAACACGCTCCATCTACCCGGGTGCGGGCCGTGAGGCACGGACCCCAGCAGAGGATGCAGTCTGCCGCGGGGGGAGGAGATGCAGGGGCGGAACGGGGTCACGGGGAACCCAGGCCGCCCTGGGCTCAGCCCCCCGTCCCGACCACGAGTCCCCGGGACAGTCAGGGTCCCCCCGTGGGGGCGCGTTCCTGGGGCTGAGTTTATCTGGCTCACAGAGACGCCACAGGACGAGGAGGAACAGAGAGGAGGAAAGGGGGGCAGACCGAGAACAGGTGTGTTCTCAGGGGAGGTAGGGACAGTGGGTGAGAAGGGGGACCAGCGTCTGGAGAAGAGCCTCCTGGGCACGAGTGCCTCCTACAAGTATAGGCTTGCCAGAGAGAGGTCTGCTGACACGTCCCATGCTCCCTCATCTCATCTCTCACTCGGAGGAGTTTCCCGGGTTTTCCTCCCGGAGGACAGGACTGTGTCCCTTCACCCCGCCTGCTCCTTGAGGGCCTGTGTGCCATTCCGCATCATGCCCTGCCACCCACCTCTCTCCACAGAGGGCGTGGAGGGCACCGGGCGGACGTGAACAACTGCATGGACACGAGAGGCCTCCGACGGCCCCAGACGCCCGCTCCCTGACCTGCCTGCCGCTAGCCTCCGAGCCACACCTGCGCAAGACACACCTCTGCTCCCCCAGCCAGCCTGGGCGTCCACCTCCACAAAGCCGTCCCACCCGCCTCTGGACGCCTCTGCATCACTACCGCATGAATGCTGTGTTTATCTCTCCATTTTCTACTGAGAAAGTCGACAGTTCCGAGTCTGGGACCACATCTCTGGTAAACATCCTTGGTGGACACACTGCAGGAAGCATGGAGACGTGGGGTGGGGAGTGTCCCTCAGTGAGTGTGCCACAAGTGTGCACAACAATCGGGGCAGGAGATCCCTGCTCAGAAGACAAGAGGGAGGAGGAATGCAGACAGGCAGGGAGACTCAGCTCGAGTCGCCCCTTCCACCCCCGACCTGTGACGGTGCCACGCCTTTCACCTGCCCTGGGAGAGGGTGGAGTGTGCGTGTTTCACAGCCGACAGCTGCCGGCAAACCCGTCCTCGTTTAAACCTGTCTCAGCCGTCAGCCTTGTCTCTGCGCATCTGAGCCACCCTCCTCTTGGGCTTGGGCCCAGCAGGAGTGGCTGGGGGACACTTGTGCAGCTGGGCCCGGGGACCTGCTGGGGGAGGCGCCGAGTGGACATCAGCGTGGGGGGTGTCCTTCACCTCGTCACCTCCCCACGGCCCAGGTCAGAGGCTCCCCAGTCACCGCCTCCCCTCCACCCCCCAGGGGTGCAGAGATCCAGAAGGCTTTCTCTGTAATGTTTTATTTCTGAAAAGACATAAGACAAACAGCAGGGGGTCTTTGGGGGCGGGGGGGGGGTTGTCTTCCCCTTACAGGGAATGGTGTGAAAACAACTGGCTACAGCAGGTCTCTGAAGTGCCAGGCAGGACGCCAGCCTCCAGGGCCTTACCTGAATTCCCACCTCTTGTCTCCCGTGAATCATGCAGGTCACACCAATCACAGGAGTCTGAGCAAACTCCTGGAGATGCTGAAGGACAGGGAAGCCTGGCCTGCTGTAGTTCCTGGGGTTGCAGAGAGTCGGACACGACTGAGTGACTGACCGCCACCACGCCGCTCACAGGAGGCTGTGGGGAGGGCACCGCACACACGACCCCCAAGCGTGGTGCCTGTCATGTAACACGAGCCCCCAAACGAGGGCTGCGAGTTCATCTTGGTGTAGGATTTCAAACAACCTGCTCTTTGCTGCCTAGAGCTCTGCAGGGTTTTCTAGCTTAAATCCTGTTCTGGGACTTGGCTTGAGCCTGTAGTACAGGGAGGGGTGAAGCTCCTATTTACAAGCAGGATGGGAAGGTCGGTTTTGAAAAGCTCAAAGGACAGGAAAAATAAAAACCCCACAAGCTTCAGTTTTTCTTAAAAATAAGTCTCTCTTCCCCAGGGGAGGAGAGACGTCTGACTCTCCTTCCCACCGGTCCGTGTTGTGGGGAGAACACATAAGTGACTAAGCGAGTGAGTGAGCGTGTGTCTGCGTGTCTCCAGACTCCTAATTGACCTGGGGATGCTGCGTCCGTGGTCCACTCTGCCCTTCTGAAAACAAACCCCTCCCAGGTAATGCCCTTGGAACAGGTGCTTATGTTTGCTTTATTTGCTTCTTGGTTGTGCTGGAGGATGGTGACAGTTGGGAACTATAAAAGAAAGAAATCTAAGAATAGAAAGAACTAGATCAACCCTACTGCACTTTTTCTAAACAGATGGACAGTCCTCGAAACCGAGGCTGTGGAGACCTGGTTTATTTATTTCAACTACTGTATGTCTATTTAAAATAGAGACTCATAAAGAAAACCTAATGGATGAATAAAGCAAGATTTATGGCCCCCAAATATGTGAGAATATCCCAGATAATATTAATATTTTGTTCCTGAAAAATATCTTCTATCATGCAGTGTTGCATCATTTGCGTTTATTTGAGAGTTCATATCTTGGGACATTAGTCACTGTCTTTTAGCATAAAAGATAAGAAGAAAATTTTGGGAGATACAGTCTTGACAAAAACAAGGGGAAGAGAGACAGGCTTGCTGTAGAAAACACTGCCTTATAAATAACTGAGCTACAAAATTTCTCAAAACTAGAGAAATACTGTAGACGGAGTTTCATGTTTTATGAAACACCAGTGAGAACATTATTTAATAAAAGTGCTCGAACATATAACAGTATAATGCTTTTTAGGCCTCATTAAAAAATTTTACGTCTCACTTCTTGGGTTATCTAATTTTACCTTTCCTTTTCTGTGATGCTTTCTATCTCCTAAAAGGTAGGACTGGCTTGTCCCCCATTTACAAAGATGACCCCTGGGTTGAAGTTCAAGGACACATGGAGCGTCTGCCCACTGGGCTGCTTGCTGGTGTACAGACGGTCGAGCTGGAGGCTGACTGGCCTGTGACTCTGGGGGAGAAGCCACTGCCCCTCTTCCATAATTTGTTCCACAGGAACAAGATTAGAGCTAATGAACTTATTCATTAAAAAGCACTTGAGTAGTTCCCAAATGAAAAGATGCTAATGCAGCAAATGACTGAAAAAGAGAATTCCTTGATCCTGTACTTGTTTTACTCAAAGAATGATAAAAGAAGCATCTGGCAGCTGGATTCTGTTCTGCAGTATAGCATAGCTCTAGGCTGATTGCTGAGGCCCCCAGCAGATACAGATGGGTGCCCAGGGGCCCAGCAATGATGGTTCATCCTGGTGGAGGTTACTGCTCTCCTGGCCCCCACTCCACTGGCAGAACCTCAGTCCCGGGTGTTTTCAGACAAAGGAAGGTGCTGTGACCTAACAGTTTTCAATTTTCAGTGCTAACTTGTACTCCAGGGCAACTGTCACTGTGGAAAGTCAAGGCAATTCATGAGCACGAAACGTAAGAGAAATAAACAGACAGGGTTTGCTCATCT
Source organism: Cervus elaphus (assembly GCF_910594005.1). Classification (NCBI taxonomy): domain Eukaryota; kingdom Metazoa; phylum Chordata; class Mammalia; order Artiodactyla; family Cervidae; genus Cervus; species Cervus elaphus. Next base: position 2,799,137 of record NC_057843.1, on the reverse strand, counting down.
TTTCCTGTGTGGCCTCTGGAAGCCAAGAGTGAACATCCCATCTTGCCCTGATGCAAGTCAAACATCACGAGAGCAAACTAAAAGCAGATAATTACTGAATGTGCTAACTGTACTTTGCAGGTGTGATGGCTGTCGAAGGAGGTCTTTTTGCACAATTTCATCAGCCGTTGCCTTGGGTTTTGTTCCTTCCTATCTGGCCCCTGCAATGGCCTTGTGCTTGGAATTCTGTCTCAACAGCTCTACCCTCTGTCCTCTGCACTCTGCTGGAGTGATCTTCACAAACACAAGCTGAATCAAGACCCACTTTACTGAAAATTCTGCACTGGCTCCTCATCACCAGACTAATACCCAGCTTTCTTAAGGAGGTGTTCAGTGAGGATGGTCTTTATTTTGCTGGAACTTGGAGCATGTAGTTGGGAGGGTTGTCAGCAGGTTTGGTGGTGGTGTATTTTTTGTTTGCTTGTTCTTATTTCTAGGGGGAGAGACTGCAATTTATCTTTGGGGCATCCCTTTGTTCTAAGCCACCATTATGGCAGTGACCTTTGGTTATGTAGAGGTAACAAAAGAAGTAATAAGGACTCAAACGTTATTCCTGTGGATGGAACTGATGAGACAGCCCAAGAGAAAATGCTGTAGAGTGAGATGTTAAATGGCCTATTTAATAAGCTAATACGTTTGACTAAAACATATTGAGCCAAGTCCTGTGTGCCAGGCACTCTCCTAAGCTTTTAGTATTAATTCATTTAATACTCATAAAAACCCTTTTATCATCCCTTGCTACTGATGAAATAGAGACACAGAAAGGCTCAAGAACATAACTGGGATTTCGGTCCAAGTGGAATAATGCCAGAGCCCACACTGATGAGCACGGGCTGTGCTTTTATCCTATTACGTTAGCGCGGCGGGGCCCCTGCACAGTCCGTGACACCCTTGCCTCCTCCCTTCTGGGTATCTCACGGGTACTGTCTCTGAGCATTTGTACGTGAGAAGTGAGGCCTGCAGCTTGATCACGGCTGGAGAAATATGCTGTCTGAGCCACTCTGGGGGAAGGACTCAGAGAAGTGCAGTGCAGCCCAGATGGGATCCTGGTATCCTCTGCTGGTGGTCCTTAAAATCAATCACTCAGGTATTCAGAAGTGTCTTGTGGACACCATTTTGAGTTTCATTTGATCCATCTTATTCCAAATAAAAGGTGGAGTTTTATGTGGAAGGGTTGACTGTTTCTATTGTCAATTGTTCTGGGGAAGACAATCCAAAAATAGTCTTTTGAATTGTTAGAGAAACATTTTATATTAATATTTGGGTGCTCATGGAGCTGGACTTTGACTGCTATGTGGGGCTTTGGAGGTATCCCTGTGATGGAGGGTAAACTAGCCTGAGAACTAAGCATTGGCATCAGCAGTGCTAAGTAAATCTGCTCACCAGACCTGCAGTAATGCCTCCTGAAGGGTCGTGGTTTGGTATGAAGACATTCCTCAAGGCCCGAGAGGGGTTGGCAAGGGCCTCATCTGTGCACCCTTCTCCTCCTCTGCTGGTTTCCATGTGACACCTGGGATTTCCACCCGGCTCAGCATGGTCTTCCAGGCTCCATGCTATTCCTCAAGCCAGACATGGAGGCTGTTCACTAAATTTAAGGTCACCTTGGATAGGTCACACGACCCGGACACTCGGTCAGACGGCAGTTTCATGTCACTGGGGAGGCATTTTTTTTCCATTTTTTTTTTTTTAAGGTTTTATTTATTTATTTTCTTTTTCATTTATTTTTATTAGTTGGAGGCTAATTACTTTACAATATTGTAGTGGTTTTTGTCATACATTGACATGAATCAGCCATGGATTTACATGTATTCCCCATCCCGATCCCCCCCCCACCTCCCTCTCTACCCGATCCCTCTGTTTATTTTTATTAGTTGGAGGCTAATTACTTTACAGGAAGCATTTTTTTTTTTTTTTTAGTTGGAGGCTAATTACTTCACAACATTTCAGTGGGTTTTGTCATACATTGATATGAATCAGCCATAGAGTTACACGTATTCCCCATCCCAATCCCCCCTCCCACCTCCCTCTCCACCCGATTCCTCTGGGTCTTCCCAGTGCACCAGGCCCGAGCACTTGTCTCATGCATCCCACCTGGGCTGGTGATCTGTTTCACCGTAGATAATATACATGCTGTTCTTTCGAAACATCCCACCCTCACCTTCTCCCACAGAGTTCAAAAGTCTGTTCTGTATTTCTGTGTCTCTTTTTCTGTTTTGCATATAGGGTTATCATTACCATCTTTCTAAATTCCATATATATGTGTTAGTATGCTGTAATGGTCTTTATCTTTCTGGCTTACTTCACTCTGTATAATGGGCTCCAGATTCATCCATCTCATTAGAACTGATTCAAATGAATTCTTTTTAACAGCTGAGTAATATTCCATGGTGTATATGTACCACAGCTTCCTTATCCATTCATCTGCTGATGGGCATCTAGGTTGCTTCCATGTCCTGGCTATTATAAACAGTGCTGCAATGAACATTGGGGTGCACGTGTCTCTTTCAGATCTGGTTTCCTCAGTGTGTATGCCCAGAAGTGGTATTGCTGGGTCATATGGCAGTTCTATTTCCAATTTTTTAAGAAATCTCCACACTGTTTTCCATAGTGGCTGTACTAGTTTGCATTCCCACCAACAGTGTAAGAGGGTTCCCTTTTCTCCACACCCTCTCCAGCATTTATTGCTTGTAGACTTTTGGATAGCAGCCATCCTGACTGGCATGTAATGGTACCTCATTGTGGTTTTGATTTGCATTTCTCTGATAATGAGTGATGTTGAGCATCTTTTCATGTGTTTGTTAGCCATCTGTATGTCTTCTTTGGAGAAATTTCCGTTTAGTTCTTTGGCCCATTTTTTAATTGGGTCATTTATTTTTCTGGAATTGAGCTTCAGGAGTTGCTTGTATATTTTTGAGATTAATCCTTTGTCTGTTGCTTCATTTGCTATTATTTTCTCCCAATCTGAGGGCTGTCTTTTCACCTTGCTTATAGTTTCCTTTGTAGTGCAAAAGCTTTTAAGTTTCATTAGGTCCCATTTGTTTAGTTTTGCTTTTATTTCCAATATTCTGGGAGGTGGGTCATAGAGGATCTTGCTGTGATTTATGTCGGAGAGTGTTTTGCCTATGTTCTCCTCTAGGTATAGTTTCTGGCCTTACATTTAGATCTTTAATCCATTTTGAGTTTATTTTTGTGTATGGTGTTAGAAAGTGTTCTAGTTTCATTCTTTTACAAGTGGTTGACCCGTTTTCCCAGCACCACTTGTTAAAGAGGTTGTCTTTTTTCCATTGTATATCCTTGCCTCCTTTGTCAAAGATAAGTTGTCCATAGGTGCGTGGATTTATCTCTGGGCTTTCTATTCTGTTCCATTGATCTATATTTCTGTCTTTGTGCCAGTACCATACTGTCTTGATGACTGTGGCTTTGTAGTAGAGTCTGAAGTCAGGCAGGTTGATTCCTCCAGTTCCATTCTTCTTTCTCAAGATTACTTTGGCTATTCGAGGTTTGTTGTATTTCCATACAAATTGTGAAATGATTTGGTCTAGTTCTGTGAAAAATACCGTTGGTAGCTTGATAGGGATTGCGTTGAATCTATAGATTGTTTTGGGTAGAATAGCCATTTTGACAATATTGATTCTTCCAATCCATGAGCATGGTATGTTTCTCCATCTGTTTGTGTCCTCTTTGATTTCTTTCATCAGTGTTTTATAGTTTTCTATGTATAGGTCTTTTGTTTCTTTAGGTAGATATACTCCTAAGTATTTTATTCTTTTTGTTGCAATGGTGAATGGTATTGTTTCCTTAATTTCTCTTTCTGTTTTTTTCATTGTTAGTCTATAGGAATGCAAGGGATTTCTGTGTGTTAATTTTATATCCTGCAACTTTACTATATTCATTGATTAGCTCTAGTAATTTTCTGGTAGAGTCTTTAGGGTTTTCTATGTAGAGGATCATGTCATCTGCAAACAATGAGAGTTTCACTTCTTCTTTTCCTATCTGGATTCCTTTTACTTATTTTTCTGCTCTGATTGCTGTGGCCAAAACTTCCAACACTATGTTGAATAGTAGTGGTGAGAGTGGGCACCCTTGTCTTGTTCCTGATTTCAGGGGAAATGCTTTCAATTTTTCACCATTGAGGGTGATGCTTGCTGTGGGTTTGTCATATGTAGCTTTTATTATGTTGAGGTATGTTCCTTCTATTCCTGCTTTCTGGAGAGTTTTAATCATAAATGAGTGTTGAATTTTGTCAAAGGCTTTCTCTGCATCTATTGAGATAATCATATGGTTTTTATCTTTCAATTTGTTAATGTGGTGTATTACATTGATTGATTTGTGGATATTAAAGAATCCTTGCATTCCTGGGATAAAGCCCACTTGGTGATGGTGTATGATTTTTTTAATATGTTGTTGGATTCTGTTTGCTAGAATTTTGTTAAGGATTTTTGCATCTATGTTCATCAGTGATATTGGCCTGTAGTTTTCTTTTCTTGTGGCATCTTTGTCTGGTTTTGGAATTAGGGTGATGGTGGCCTCATAGAATGAGTTTGGAAGCTTACCTTCATCTGCAATTTTCTGGAAGAGTTTGAGTAAGATAGGTGTTAGCTCTTCTCTAAATTTTTGGTAGAATTCAGCTGTGAAGCCATCTGGTCCTGGGCTTTTGTTTGCTGGAAGATTTTTGATTACAGTTTCGATTTCCTTGCTTGTGATGGGTCTGTTAAGATCTTCTATTTCTTCCTGGTTCAGTTTTGGAAAGTTATACTTTTCTAAGAATTTGTCCATTTCATCCAAGTTGTCCATTTTATTGGCATAGAGCTGCTGGTAGTAGTCTCTTATGATCCTTTGTATTTCAGTGTTGTCTGTTGTGATCTCTCCATTTTCATTTCTAATTTTGTTAATTTGGTTCCTCTCTTTGTTTCTTAATGAGTCTTGCTAATGGTTTGTCAATTTTGTTTATTTTTTCAAAAAACCAGCTTTTAGCTTTGTTGATTTTTGCTATGGTCTCTTTAGTTTCTTTTGCATTTATTTCTGCCCTGATTTTTAAGATTTCTTTCCTTCTGCTAACCCTGGGGTTCTTCATGTCTTCCTTCTCTAGTTGCTTTAGGTGTAGAGTTAGGTTATTTATTTGGCTTTTTTCTTGTTTCTTGATGTAAGCCTGTAATGCTATGAACCTTCCCCTTAGCACTGCTTTTACAGTGTCCCATAGGTTTTGGGTTGTTGTGTTTTCATTTTCATTCATTTCTATACATATTTTGATTTCTTTTTTGATTTCTTCTATGATTTGTTGGTTATTCAGAAGCGTGTTATTTAGCCTCCATATGTTTGAATTTTTAACAATTTTTTTTCCTGTAATTGAGATCTAATCTTACTGCACTGTGGTCAGAAAAGATGACTGGAATGATTTCAATTTTTTTGAATTTTCCAAGACCAGATTTATGGCCCAGGATGTGATCTATTCTGGAGAAGGTTCCGTGTGCACTTGAGAAAAAGGTGAAGTTGATTGTTTTGGGGTGAAATGTCCTATAGATATCAGTTAGGTCTAGCTGGTCCATTGTGTCATTCAAGGTTTGTGTTTCCTTGTTAATTTTCTGTTTAGTTGATCTATCCATAGTTGTGAGTAGGGTATTAAAGTCTCCCACTATTATTGTGTTACTATTAATTTCCTCTTTCATACTCGTTAGCGTTTGCCGTACATATTGCGGTGCTCCTATGTTGGGTGCATATATATTTATAATTGTTATATCTTCTTCTTGGATTGATCCTTTGATCATTATGTAGTGTCCTTGTCTCTTTTCACATCCTTTATTTGAAAGTCTATTTTATCTGATATGAGTATTGCAACTCCTGCTTTCTTTTGGTCTCCGTTTGCATGAAATATTTGTTTCCAGCCCTTCACTTTTAGTCTGTATGTGTCTCTTGTTTTGAGGTGGGTCTCTTGTAGACAGCATATATAGGGGTTTTGTTTTTGTATCCATTCAGCCAATCTTTGTCTTTTGGTTGGGGCATTCAACCCATTTACATTTAAGGTAATTATTGATAGGTGTGGTCCCTTTGCCATTTACTTTGTTGTTTTGGGTTCACGTTTATACAACCTTTCTGCATTTCCTATCTAGAGAAGATCCTTTAGCATTTGTTGAAGAGCTGGTTTGGTGGTGCTGAATTCTCTCAGCTTTTGCTTGTCTGTAAAGCTTTTCAATTCTCCTTCATATCTGAATGAGATCCTTGATGGATACAGTAATCTAGGTTGTAGGTTATTCTCTTTCATTACTTTACAGGAAGCATTTTTTTTACAAACTGAATTTACATCTAAGTCAGCAGACTCTGAGTAAAACAGATTATCCTCCATAACACGGAGGGCTTGGTCTAATCAGCTGACGGCCCCAAGGGCTAAGACTCAGGTCTTCTGAGGAAGAGGGATCCTGCCCTCAGATGAGAGCCGCATCGCCAGCACTGCCCCAGGCCTCTGTCTGCTGACTGCTCCTCAACTCCCCTGGTCAGTATCTGAAACAAATCTCTCTCCACACACATCCTTTGATTCTGTTTCTGTGGAGAACTCTGAGTAACGCGGAGGCCCTGACTGTGTGCACATGGGTGCTGGATGGCACTACTGAACCGCTCGTCCCCACAGACAGCCCCCGGGATGGGTACGCGGAAGCTCTGGTCCCAGGGGAGCGTCCCAGTCCTGTCCTCCTCACACCACAGCATGGAGCCAGTGCTGGGGGACAGGCCCTGGGGTGCCCTCCCACAGAGGAGACCCAGGTCTCAGACAGCCGGCAGGACCCCCTCGGTTCCTGTGGTCACAAGGCCCCAGGCCCCAGTGGCAGCCCAGCTACAGACCTGGGGTGAAGACAATGGAGAATTGGGCAGGACCTTGGGCAGCTTCTGGGCAGAACCAGGGACACCCACACACGCGGTGCGCACTTCGGCTGTGACCGCAGGGGACGCGCGCGGTGCGTACGCCGGCTGTGACCGCAGGGGCCCACGCGCGCGGTGCGTACGTCGGCTGTGACCGCAGGGGGACACGCGCGATGCGTACGTCGGCTGTGACCGCAGGGGACGCGCGCGGTGCGTACGTCGGCTGTGACCGCAGGGGACGCGCGCGGTGCGTACGTCGGCTGTGACCGCAGGGGACGCGCGCGGTGCGTACGTCGGCTGTGACCGCAGGGGACGCGCGCGGTGCGTACGTCGGCTGTGACCGCAGGGGCCCACGCGCGCGGTGCGTACGTCGGCTGTGACTGCAGGGGCCTCACCTGCTTCAGCACTCGTCTCCTTGGGGACAGCGTACACATTCAAGGGCAATGGAGCCTCATTAAACCTGACCCTCCGGGCTTCTCCTCCAACAAGGGCACAGACCCACCCCCACAACAGGGCTGTGACAGCCACAGAGCAAAGAGGCCCCCAAACACCCAGAGAGGCCTGGTCACAGCACCAGCCACACCCTTATCAAGGGGGTAACGACCAGCGCACGCCGAGAGAAGACAAGTACAGCCCTCACCTCAAAAATACTGGGCTCACTTAGTCTACACAAGGATTCGGGATCTGCCCACACAAACACTGCCCGTCAAGACCACAGCAGACAACTGCCTCTTAAATTCACAGAGACAGAGACTTAAGTAAAATGTAAGTGCAGAGGAACTATTCCCAATTAAAAGAACAGAAATCCCTTGAAAGAACAAATGATTAAACAGACCTCTCCAGTCCACCAGATTCTGACTTCAAAATGGAGGCAATAAAAATGCTGAAGGAATTAAGAAAGATTCTTGCTAGAAATACAGATTACTATAACAAGGAACTAGAAGCTATAAAGAGGAAGCAATCAAAATTAGGCAACTTCACTGCCAAGAAGAAAACAAGCTACAAACAGTGAACAGAAGACTAAATAATGCAGGAGAACAAATAAGTGATCAGGAAAACAGAATAATGGAAATCAATCAATCAGACAGAAAGACAGTAGACAGATAAATGAAAAAAAAATGGAAGCAACATACAAGATCTATAGGATCATATAAAGTGTGCCAAGCTATACATAATGGCAGTTCTTGAAGGAGAAGAAAGAAAAATAAGACCAAAAACATACTTGAAGAAATCATGGCCAAAAACTTCCCAAACCTAAAGCAAGAGACAGATAACCAGCACAGAAGGTCCCAAACAAGATGAACCCAAACAGATCCACACTGAGACGTGAAAGTGAAGTCGCTCAGTCACGTCCGACTCTCTGCGACCCCATGGACTACACAGTCCATGAAATTCTCCAGGCCAGAATACCGGAATGAGCAGCCTTTCCCTTCTCCAATGGATCTTCCTGACCCAGGAATCGAATCAGGGTCTCCTGCATTGCAGGTGGATTCTTTACCAGCTGAGTCACAAGGGAAGCCCAAGAATACTGGAGTGGGTAGCCTACTCCTTCTCCAGTGGATCTTCCCGACCCAGGAATCGAATCAGGGTCTCCTGCATTGCAGGTGGATTCTTTACCAGCTGAGTCACAAGGGAAGCCCAAGAATACTGGAGTGGGTAGCCTACTCCTTCTCCAGTGGATCCTCCCGACTCAAGAATCGAACCAGGGTCTCCTGCATTGCAGGCAGATTCTTTACCAGCTGAGCTACCAGGATGCATTGAAATATAGTATAGTTAAAATGGAAAGAGTTAAAGAGAGGATTCTAAAGGCAGCAAGAGAAAAACAGAGAGTCAGTTACAAGGGAACCCCCCCCCATAAGGCCGTCAGCTGATTTCTCTACACAAACACTGTAGGCCTGAGAGAGTGGCAATGTATATTCAGAGTCCTGAAAGGGAAAGACCTGCAACCCAGGATACTCTATCCAGCAAGATTATCACTGAGAACAGGAGAGACTAAGAATTTCTCACACACAAAAACTAAAAGGATACAGCAATACCAAACCCATCCTAAAAGAAATACTGAAAGGTCTTCTCTAAACAGAAAAGAAACAAGATTCTATAGAAGAGGGAAAATCACAATAGGAAAGGTAAATTTATAAAACGATTGAAAATCACTTAAATAAGTCAGTATATAGATTTAAAAACAACCAAAAAATTGATGAGAGATAATAGTTATAATTAACAGCAAAAGGATAAACATGAAGATGTAAAATAGGACATTAAAATCACAAAATGTAGACCTTTCAGAACATGTTTGAACCTCTATGACTGCCAGTCTACAGTAAGCAGATATACTTATGGGTTAACATTCTTGAAAACCAGGGTGACCACAAATCAAAAACATACAACAGACTCACAAAACCCCAAAATAAAGGAACTCATGCATAATACCAAAGAAAATCATCAAACCACAAAAGGAAAAACAAGCAATCCTAAAATTCATATGGCACATGGCACACCAAAAGATACAGAATTGCTTTGGCAAAAGCAAAGCAGGAGGCATAACCCTCCAGTTTCCCAGACTTCAAACAGTACTAGAAAGCTGCGGTAATCAAAACAGCATGGCGGTGGCACAAAACCAAACATATGGATCAATGGAACAGAATACAGAGAGCCCAGAAATAAACCCACACACTGATGATAAATCAATCTTTGCCAGAGGAAGCAAGAACATAAAATGGAGAAGAGACAGTCTCTTCAGCAAGTGGTGCTGAGAAAGCGGGACAAACGCATATAAATCAATGAAATTAGCACACACCCTCACAGGATACACAAAAATAAAACCAGAATGACTTAAAGACTTACCTATAAGAAAAGACACCATTAAACTCCTAGACAAGAACACAGGCGAAACATTCTGACATAACTGTAACAATATTTTCTTAGATTAGTCTCCCACAAAAAAAGAAGGCAAAAATAAACAAACTGGAACCTAATCAAACTTAAAAGTTTTTGCACAATAAAATGAAATGATAACCTATGAATTGGCAGAAAATATCTGCAAATTATGTGATGGACGAGGGGTTAATTTCCAAAATATACAAAAGTTCATACAACTTAATGTCAAAAAACTCCAACCCAATTAAAAAAAAAAATGAGCATAAGACCTAAATAGACATTGCTCCAAAGGAGACAAACAGACAGAAAACAGACACATGAAAATATGCTCAGTCAGTCAGTCAGTCAGCTCAGTTGCTCAGGTCACCATCTGCAGTGATATTGGAGCCCAAGAAAATAAAGTCAGCCACTGTTTCCATTGTTTCTCCATCTACTTGCCATGAAGTGATGGGACTGGATGCCATGATCTTAGTTTTCTGAATGTTGAGCTTTAAGCCAACTTTTTCACTCTCCTCTTTCACTTTCATCAAGAGGCTCTTTAGTTCCTCTTTGCTTTCTGCCATAAGGGTGGTGTCATCTGCATATCTGAGGTTATTGCTATTTCTCCCAGCAATCTTGATTCCAGCTTGTGCTTCATTCAGCCCGGCATTTTGTATGATGTACTCTGCATATAAGTTAAATAAACAGGGTGACAATATACAGCCTTGACATACTCCTTTCCCAATTTGGTACCAGTCAGAAAAGATGCTCAACATCACTAATTATTAGAGAAAAGCAAATCAAATCCACAATGAAGTATTACCTCAAACCAGTCAGAATGGCTATCATCAAAAAGTCTACAAATAGTAAATGCTGGAGAGGATGTGGAGAAAAAGAGAACCCTCCTACACTGTTTGTGGGAATGTCAACTTGTGCAGCTGCTCTGGAGAAGAGTATGGAGATTCTTTAAAAAACTAAAAATAGAACTGCCACATGATCCAGCAATCCCACTAATGGGTGCATATTGGGAAAAGACGAAAACTCTATTTTGAAAAGACACATGCACCCTATGTTCGCAGCAGCACTGTTCACAGTAGCCGAGACATGGGAGCAACCTCAGCGTACACCAGCAGCTGGATGGATAAGCAGACGTGGTCACAGACACAGGGAATATCTGCTGCTCTTGCTCAGTTGCTCCGGCATGTCCGGCTCTTCGCAACCCCATGGACTGCAGCATACCAGGCTCCTCTGTTCTCCACTGAGCCATAAAAAAGAATGAAACAATGCCATTTGCAGCAACATGGATAGACATAGAGATTATCATAGTAAGTGAAGCAAATCAGGTAAAGACAAATACCATATGCTATCACTTAAATGTGGAATCTAAAAAATAATACAAACGAACTTATGGATGAAGCAGAAGCAAACTCAGACCCAGAAAACAAACTTATGGTTACCAAACTGGAGAGGGGTGGGGAGGGATAAATTAGGAGTTTGCAACTGACAGATACACACTATTATATATAAAAGAGATAAACACTAATGATTTACTGCATAGCACAGGGAATAATATTCAATATTTTGTTACTATCTACAGTAGGAAGGAATCTGAAAAACAGATAATCACTTTGCTGCATACCTGAAACTAACACAACACTTTAAATCAACTATCCTTCAATTTCTTTTAAAGCATTTATTAAGCATTCTTCCTTCTCCCAAAATAACTTTTGTCCAGCTCCCAGCCTCAAGACTTTGCTTCTTACAGTCAGGGCCCACACATTACTAAAAGCATACAGAATTTATTCATGGCAATGTTTGTTACAAAGAACTAACAACTCAAAAGAAATTCTATTGTCCAGGAGTCTCTCCATGGAAATAGTGCTTGATGATGTGCATTTGATCAAATGATTTCAGGACACTTCAGTCGCCCTGCTGACAGCTCACTCCCAGGGCTTTGGGGTGGTGATCCTTCTGTTCTTCGGATGCTTTGCTAAAGGTTCATGGATTGCCTCTCACATGTCAGGCACTGATTAGGTGTTGGGGTGCCACAGGGAACAAGGCACAAAAATCCTTGCTGTCACAAAGACTGAATTTATAGGGGGGAACAGACCAAAAAAAAGATTAAATAAGAATATCAATTTTAAAAAAAGAATATCAGAATATTAATAAGAATATCATTGATTGTAATATTATCATTAATATTAATATCAAGAATAAGAATGAAGCAAGGAATCTTGGACAGTTATGCAGGCTGTGTATTGCACAAGGGTCCCGTGTCTGAGGGCGTGTGGTCACATGGCACACATCATGGCTTTATAGGCTCATTCTCACATCAATTTGGCAGATGGAAACTGCTTTGTGGAGAAGGAAGTCTTTGTCTAATTTGCACAAAGACACTGTCTGGGCCAGCGGAGACCCTGCCAGCAAAGAGCAAGTCTGTTAGAGGCTACTGCAGACATCCGGGTAAGATCCGCTGCTGGCTAGGATTAGGAGAGTGACTGTAGAAATGGGGGACAATCTGAGGTTGAATTCTGTATGTATTTTGAAACCAGAGCTGGAAGATTTGCTACAGAGCAGATGTGGGGTGTGAGATGAGATGGACACTGAGGCTTTTGTCCTAAGCTTCTGGAAGAACTGAGCTGTCCTCAACTGGGAGGGGAGACCTCAGAAGGAGCTGGGCTGCAGGCAAGGTCAGCAGCAGTGAGCTGGACACAGGCACTGGCGACGGGGGTGTGAGTGCAAAAGAGGCCCAGACTCAAGATACACAGTACACTTCTTATGAGAGATACTGTGAGCCATCATCGGCCTCGGAAAGGCTGTGATTTCTACCCAATGTTTGTGACGAGTTCCTCCCCATCTTACACTTCTCTGCCTTTTCATGTGAACTGAATTGCATTGGTTTTCACTCGCAATTCTGCCCCTAAGAAGCTTGCAAAGTACTTTGAACAAATTATGATAGAAAACACTGCTCTTAAAAAATTATGACTGAGTCCAATTTTTTAAAATTTATCTTCAGAGAGTTACCTCTTACGGAGAAGCACACCATCCAGACATGCAGTAGGTTAAAAGAAGAGCCATTTACTTAGCTCATGACTTGGTGGCGTAGCAGTTTGGGCCAGAGGGAGCTGGGAGGTTCTTGGGTGTGGGCATGCTCCCGACTCTGTGGTCAGCTGTGGATTGGCTGGAGCTGACAGGCCTTGAATGGTCTCCCTTATATGACCTAAGAGTTCCTGGTGGGAACAAGGGGGACTGGACCACACATATCACCCTCCAGCCAGCTCCCCAGTCTTGTTGATTTCCAGGAGCAGCAAGGGCTGGGCCTCAGTGCCCAGGCTCCTTGCAAGTCTCTGCTTGCACTGTGTTTGCTACTGTGCCATCTGCCAAAGAAGTCAGATCCCCAGGCCCAAAGTCAGCAGAGGAGGGCACTTGGAAACAGTGTGGATGCAGGGAGCTCATTGGGGCCTTTACTGCAGCAGATCCACCATGATGGGTGATTCAAGAAATGATGCTGGAGAGACTGAATCATTTGTGGGGAAAGTAGTCTAGATTCCTATGTTGAAAAGTGAAAGTGTTAGTTGCTCGGTCATGTCTGACTCTTTGCCACCCCATGTACTATAGCCCACCAGGCTTCTCTGTCCATGGAATTTTCCAGGCAAGAATACTGGAGTAGGTTGCCATTCCCTTCTCTAGGGTGTCTTCCTGATCCAGGGGTCGAACCTGGGTCTCCTGGAGTTCAGGCATGTTCTTTACCATCTGAGCCACCAGGGAAGCCCAGATTCTTATATTACAACAAAACAAATTCCAGATATATTAAAAATTAAATGTAAAAATTGCCATATTTTAATAACAAAGTTAGCAAATGACAACATGGAGGGAATATTTGCAACATCTATGGCAAAGATAGAAAGTGTAGTCATGTGTTAATGTAAAATGTTGTTCCTAGTAGCAAGGAAGAAGATGTGTATCTGAAGTTCTCAAAGAAGAGATGTTATTAGAGCAAAAGACGTAAAGCTGTGAATAAGCTGAAGTCCCATTAGGGGCCTTTGGTTCCCAGAGCAGAAGCTGTCAGTGGGCCTGAAATGAAACAGAGATGAACAGTGAGGCAATGAGGAAGGGACCCTAGAACCCATCTTCCAGTGAATCTGTGAGCATCTTTAAGCCTCAGATGTCCACCCATCTCTATATAATATTTAAGCCAATTAAGAGTTATACACATGAACCGAGCAAAAATCTATGGTCGTAAGAATTCCTCAAAGCATTTCCACCCTTCCGTTAATGCCAGCACTGACTTGAGCATTTGATTCGGTGAAGCACTGTCTTTCCAGGAACTCACAGTCCGGGGAAGGTTTTAGCAAGAACCACATTTCTCTAATTGCTCAGCCACAGACCCACACTGACCAGGTTGTTAATTCATCACTTTGGAGATAATTGCCACGAGGAAATAAAAACCTCATAAGTCAAGTTAACACAGGGCCAAATGCACTGACATTTATTAAATGTGAGGAGGATTTATAGATGAGGAGAGTGCGCTGCTTGGCAAACAGAGTAAGCTGATCATGACCCAAACTGGCTGTTTCATTTTGAAGATGCGTTTGAATTCCTGTGCTTCTGTCTCATCATTTATCAAGTGAGGATGCTGTTCATCAGAGCACTCCCTCCCGTCTGGGCTGTCACCGAGGGGATGTGTGGTGGGAAAAGCACAGGTGAGGGAACCTGAGTCCACACCCCAGCATCTTCATCTGGCTTCCCAGGCAGCCCTGGAGGTAAAGAACCCACCCAGTGCAGGAGATGTAAGAGACGGGGGTTCGATCCCTGGGAAGAGGGCATGGCAACCCACTCCAGTATTCTTGCCTGGACAATCACGTGAACAGAGGAGCCTGGCAGGCTGCAGTCCATAAGGTTTCGAAGAGTGGAACGTGATGGAGATGACTTAGCTCACACATCATCATCTGAAACAGAGGCAGAGTATTACTTGCTGGGATGCTGTGAAGACCTAGTAAGACCATGCATGGCTTGAGTCCGGAAAGTTGTAAATAGCTGGGAACTGTTTTCCTTTCCCTCACTTTCCTCTGGCCACGCTCACTTCCTTGCTGGACTCCAGGGGTCTCCCCTAGCTACTCCATCCTCCCCATCCTCCCAAGCCCTGCTCTGATCTCCTCTCCTTCACAAAGTGGGTTTTCCTTCTCACCGGATGTCTGCTCCATGTGAGTCAGCTGCAGGCAGGGAGGACGCATTCTCTTACTTAGCAAGTGTGTGATGAGCTCCTGCACTGCTTGGGTATGGCCTTCTCTCCTTGGCTGGATCTGCAGTTCCCCGTGCTCTGGGGCGTTGTCCTAAATCTCTCTGTCCCCCCGCAGCACCTGGTATGTAGTAACGTTTAATATAATGAGGCATGTGTGGACTAGAATTGCTTGATGACTCACATTCTATGTAGGGCACCCAGAATGTTTGGGTAAACATTTTAAAGGTGACTTAGCACATCACTGATGCCAGTGTCAGTCACAAGCCCCAGGGCTACACGCACATTTGGTAGAAGAAAGAAGAAGCCTGTTTCCAGTCTATTCTTATAAAATGATATCCATTTCACAATCTTCCAATGCTCCCAGCATTATGTTTCTCCAAAAATTCTCCTTTGTGTTTCTGAGGTTTGAACTCTAGTTCCACGAGGTTTACACAATAAGCTTCATATAGTAACACTTCTTTCAAGAGAGGTGTTGGACATCACCCCCACCTTCTCTTCCCTTGGCAACCACAAGTTGTTACCTCTGTTATGAGTATGTTTATATTTCATAGGTAGCTTCATTTGTGTCATATTTTAGATTCCACATACAAGTGATATCATGTTGTATTTTTTTTTCTGCTTCTGACATATTTCACTTAAGTATGATAATCTCTGGTTGCATCATGGTTGCTACAAATGGCATCACGTGGCTTTCATGACTGAGTGTTTACACACATACATACACACGTACATACATACATACGTACGCATGCACACATACATACACGTGTACACACACATACATACCTACATGCACATGTACACCCATACAAATGCATGTACACACATACACAATACATACATACACACATGCACATGCACGTACATACATAACACACGTATGTACATGCATACACATGTGCACATGCGCACACATACACACATACATATGTGCGTGCATGCACATGTACATGTATGCACATGTACACACACGTACACACATACACACATGCATACACACGTACTTGCATACACTCATACATACATACACACATACATACACACGTACATGCATACACACGTGCATACATACACATGTACATGCATGCATGCACACGTACACACACATGTACATATATACATGCACACGTACATACCTACTGCATCTTCTTTATCCGTTCCTACCTGTCGATGAACGTTCAGGTTGTTTCCATGTCTTGGCTGTTGTGAACAGTACTGCTATAAGCATAGCGGCGCATGTATCTTTTTGAATTATAGTTTTTCCAGACACATGCCCTGGATTGGAGTTGCTGGATCATGTACTAGCTCTGATTTTAGTTTTCTGGAAAGTCACCATCCTGTTTTCCATGGTGGCTGCTCCAATTTACTGCTGTACATTCCCACCACCAGTGTAGGAGGGCTCCCTTTTCTTCACACCCTCTCCAGCACTTGCTACTTGTAGACTTTTTAATGGTGGCCATTCTGATCAGTGTGAGGTGGTACCTTATTGTAGTTTTGATTTGCATTTTTCTAATAATAGGCCATGTTGAGCATCTTTTCGTGTGCCTACTGACCATATGTGTTTCTTCTTTGGAGAAATGTCTGTTTAGGTCTTCTGCCCATTTTTCAGTTGGGTTGTTCATCTTTCTGTTGTATAAGCTGTTTGTATATTTTGGAACTGAAGCCCTTATCATATACTTGCATCATTTGCAAATTTTTCTCTTGATTCCATAGATTGTCTTTTCATTTTGCTTATGGTTTCCTTTGCTGTGCAAAAGCTTTTAAATTTGATTAAAATTGATCACATTTGTTCATTTTTGTTTTTATTTCTTTTGTCCTAAGAGACTGGTCTAAGAAAACATTAGTACAATTTATGTCAAAGATTATCTTGCCTATGTTCTCTTCTAGGAGTTTTAAGGTACCATGTCTTATATTTAAGTTTTAAAGCCATTTGTAGTTTATTTTTGTGTATGGTATGTGTGTTTGTCCTAACTTCATTGATCTACATGCACCTGTCCAACTTTCCCACCACCACTTGCTAAAGAGACTCTTTTCTCTATTTTATAGTCTTGCCACCTTTGTCGAAGATTAATTGAGCATAGATGTGTCAGTTTATTTCTGGGCCCTCTGTTCTGTTCCAATGATCCATGTGTTCTTATGTCAATACTGCTTTGCTTACTGTAGCTTTGTAATATTGTCTGAAGTGTGGGAGCACTGTGCCCCCTGCTTGGTTCTTCTTCCTCAGGATTCCTTTGGCAATTCTGGGTCTTCTGTTGTTCCAAAAAAACTTAGAATTATTTGTTCCAGTTCTGTGCAGAATGTCATGGGATCACAGTAAACCTATAAATGGCTATGGTTAGTATGGTCATTTTAACATCATTAATTCTTCCAATCCAAGAGCATGGGCTCTCTTCCCACTTCTTTGAATCATCCTCAGTTTCCCTTATTAGTGTTTTATAGTTCTCAGCATATGGGTCTTTCACTCCCTCAGTCAGGTTTATTCCTAAGTTTTGTTTGATGCATTTTAAAAGGAATGATTTGTTTACATTCCCTTTCTGATGTTTCTTGTTGATATAAAGTAATGTAACAGATTTCCATACATCAGTCTTGTATCCTACTACACTGCTGAATTTGTTTATCAGTTCTAGTAGTTTTTGTGCAGAATCTTTAGGGCTTTCTGTGTAGAGTGTCAGGTCATCTGAGTATAATGACAGTTTTACCTCTTCCCTTCCAATTTGTATACCTTTTGTTTTTCTTGTCTGATTGCTGTGGCTAGGACTGCCAATACTGTGTTGAATAGAAGTAATGATAGTGGGCATCCTTATTTCAAGATGTATTATTAAGTGAGAAAAAGCAAGTCTGAAACTTAGTCTAGCTGCATTTTTTTAAAAGTGAGTAAATAAATGGGGTGTGTGCATGTGTGTATGCACATAAACCCCTAAATGAGTGAGTAGAAAGGGCTATAATGATAAACACCTTACCGCTTCCAGTGCTGGCACCTGGAAGTAAGTATAAATTAACAAAATGGTGATGATGGGAGACATTTGTATTTTACTCTGTGTCTCATGTTGTCTGAATTCTTTATATTCAGAATGTATGATGAATCACTTGTTTAACAGGCAAATTTCTAAAATTATTACAGGATTGTCGGGTGAAATGACTCAATATTTTAGTTAGCAGTTACATATAACTACATTTTTATATAATAACTGTCCAAATGGAATCCTGGAAACCAAATAAACAGAAATCTGTCCTTTCTAAGAGAATCAAAACCAAAAATTGTACTTTCTCCCTAGATTCTGAAAGCCAGTAAACAAGACTTTGTGAGATAAGTTGAACAGATTTGAAACATTTGGTGTAAAGTGCCTCCCACAGAGTTTATTCAGATAAAGATACAGGCACCGTGCAGTGTCATTCTTAAGCCTCCTGGCTGATGTGACGTTGAGATAAACAGACCCAGCCTCAGCACTTCATTGGAGGTTAAAACAGAGGCCATTGCAGAGCTAGCTTTCACGCTGGGTAGTGCTGGGTTCAAATCCTAGCTCCCTGCTTTCCTTTTAAGCCTCAATGTCTTCATCTGTAAAATAAGGTTGTTTAAAACTTAACTGAAAAATAAATTCTCTGGCTCAAAATTTGCTTTACCACTTTCCCTTTTCACAGCTTTCTGTAGTGCTTTGAGGAGCAGGCAGAAGTCTAAGAAAAACTAGAGTTCTGTCAGAAATGAAACCAAAAATGGACTTAGGATTCAAGAAAAATAATTCCAGCTCCCTTCTAAGGAGGATTTAACGCTAAGAATTCACTGTTCCTCCCTGTGCACTTAGTGGGGGGTCCTGACTGAGGGCTCTGGGGTCCCCGTTACAACCACTGAACCCTCACAGAGGCCCCCAGGCTGCTCCAACCCCAGGAATACTAGTACAAATTCAAGAGAATAGAAACCAAAACCTTCAGGCCTGGCAGGTGCATGAAAGTGCAGAGAAGACACGAGAACACTGTGTTAAAGACTCTTAATAAAAAAAAAAAAAAGACTCTTAATAGACCCGTAATATCTTTCACAGGCTTTGGGGAACATAATGAGGTGATGAGGAAGAATCTAAGGCATTTATGAATGACCTCAGGCACCAAGGCAAGAGAGAGGGCTGAGGACTTGAATCTGTGCCCTTAGGGAGGACAGGTCAGCATTCACAAGGAAAAAGTAAGATTCCAGGAAAGGTGAGTGAGAATCGATTTTGGTAAGTACTAAATTTAAAAAGCAGTGGATTCACCTGATTCAGCATCACCTGAAAGGATAATGTCCTAGGATGAACAGGCTTGACCTTTTCGTGATTTTCATCAGGCCCTTAATCCTACTGTGAACTCCTTAGAAACATGGCCTTGTGGGAATAATGAAGTAGGTCACTTCCAAGAACTCAGTAACTTGTGCGTAATTTCTCCTCACGAGGACAGTGGACATGGGGACATGTGTTCTCAGCTGTGGAAGTGGAGTCCTGTTGCCATGGTGACCACTGGTATCAGGGACCAGCCCTCAGAATCAGCCCCCGTGAACGCCACTGCTGATGGGGGCTTAGCTAAATGCCTCATGCAGGAAAGCCTCTTCATCATTTGTATCTGGCTGAGAGCAGTCAGGGTTTTGTTTTGCTTTCTGTGACTTGATGACCAATTCATTACCATCCTCAGCACCAAAAAAATAAGGTGTTTTTCCTTAAGTTTGAGGAGCTTGTTGGATTTTGTCTATGTTATGAGGAAAGGCCAAATATTGAATAATTGGCTGCAAACTAAAACATTACCATGCAAACATAGAGAATAAGGAACTCCAAATCCCACAAAATCTGACAAAATTCTGAGTAAAACAAACACACATGTGTGCATATATGTGTGTATTAAGAGTGAAAAAAGTATGCTGTAAAAAAAACTGTAGTCTTGCACTGTGGGCAGGTCTAGATTACTTTCTTTAAAAAATAAAACTGAAAGAGTTAAATGAGGGAGACCTGCAATGCTGAGCACTAATAATATTAAAAACAGGATGGGGAAAGCAGAAATGAAACATAAGATTTCAAGAAAGGTAGAGATATCACTTTGGACTTCGTCATATCAATTATGTACATTAAAATTTTAAAGGATACTGTAAGAAATAGAATGTATGATACCAAAACTTAATAGGGAAAAGAATAAAGAGAAGTCAGGAAAGGAGCAATGAAAAGCACCACCCCCCCCCCAAAAAAAAGAAGTGGCAAAATGAGAACACACAGCAGGGAGGACAGATAGACCCAAGTCCATCAGTCTCATTCATGCACATGATGGAAAGATTAAGCGGTTCAAAGTTATGTTGGTTTTTAATCAGCTGTCTGCTAAAGAGACGTGTGGGAGACATCTGAACACAGGAGGGTTAAGGGCAAGTTGATGGGGAAAGGTAAACTTGGCGTCTGCAGGGAAGTCCCCCAAGCTAAAGGCTGCAGGCGCTGAAGACAGGGCCAGGGCGGACTTGGACAGCAGGCTGGATCACCTCACCAAGGGCGTGACAGCCAGGTCCTCAGACCCCTTTCATCTCCTTCCTTAACGTCTTCTGGGGCCAGTCCTTTAAGATGAGGCAATCAGGATGGCCACCTTCATTTCGACATGAAAGGGGCAACTAGACAGCAGCTCTGAGGCACCCTGGGCTGTTGCAAACTGCATGCCTCGTTGACATAGATCTGAACACTTCCAGGACGCGGCAGCTGCCATTCCTGTGGCCTCACCTAGGCCTGGCATCCCCGATCTCTGGGGGGCAAGACGGCTGGAGGGCAGCAGCAAGACCTGTCCTTCCCCACAGGGTCGCCGGGCACTGTGCCTCCGGCCCCTGCCCCGTTGTGCCGTGTCCCGGTTGCTCTGCCCTGTTGAACCCGGCTCACTTGGCTGACGCTGCCTGGTGCCATCTCTGGAGCGTGGCTCCCTCACTCTGACCTCTGTCCAGGAAGACGTAGTCTCCCCATCAGGGACCCCCGGCCCTCCAGGATCCACACTCACCATCCCTGTGGAGTGCTCAGGACTGCTGTGGTTTCACACCAGCAAAATAAAGCAGATTAAACCTGAAGGGGGAAACTAGCTAGACCAGACAGATGCTAAACCACATAGACTTTTAGACAAAATGTCAGTAGGAAAGAAAAGATTACTTTTCTTTGATTAAAAAGGAAAATTTCAGCAAGAAGATAGAATCCTGGACCCACGTACCTCTAAGACGTAGATTCAGATTTTTCAAAGCAATGATTGACAGGATTATACAGAGAACTTGACAAACCCATAGTCTCAGAAATTTTATACACTTCTCTCCACAACAGATAGCATAAGCAATTAGTAAAGCATTTGACATATAAGAATCATAAAACAACTAACAACTCCCAAGTAATCCCCTGTGAAGAGCAGAATATATTCTGCCTTAAGAAGAGGTTTCCTGGGGGAAAATTAAAAACCCTTGGTATTGCACAGGGCCCAGCCCGATAAGGCCAGTGTTCCTGTGCCTGGGAAAGGCCTGACTGGAGACAGCCTGGGGGCTGAGAGGTAGAGCCAAGAGCTGGGAACGGTGCTGTGAAGGCAGCGACCTCAGCACTTGCAAAGGGGGCTCTCAGACAGGGGCCCAGACTCCAGCAAATAGGGTTGCAGACCAGTCGGGGGGGTGGTGCTGGGCCCCTGCTTCCGTGGCCACATCTGGTGGAAGTGTGGTTAGAGAGGCTGTCCTGGGTGATCCCCCTGCTCGACCAGCCTCTGCCTGGTCCTCCTAGCAGCGCATCCTTCTGGGAGAGGACACTTTAGAACTTTGCACGGGAGACTGAAGGCTCTTTGGGGAATAAGAGATTTTCACCAGGTGGAGATTTGAGCTCTCGGCATACCCTGGCCTCCCTCTTTCCTGGTTCACCCCCAAGCAGCACCCTAGAATGCCCACTCCCCGTATAGCTGGAAAGAGGCCGATGGGCTTGTAAACAATCTCCAGAGAGATGTTGGAATGATTAACTCAGCTGGGCTCAGGCTGCAGGTGAGCATCCCCTGGCTCTGGGAGGTATGGTAGGATTTCAGAGGGGAAGCAAGGAGGACTCGGATTTGCAGGCCTTCCCCCCACACACATGCGTGTCTGTGTGACTCCAGAGTCGGGTCTGGGGAACCAAAGGCAGGGAGGTTCATGTCTGCTCTGGCTGCAAGCTGCCCTGCAGAGACGGGAACCCCAGGCCCCACCCCAAGGCCGCTGTGTTATTGCTGATGCCTTACTTCCTGCTTTTCCTGCTCCAACTAGTCATGACATGAAATTTGAAAACCAGTCACCAGGCTGAAGAATGCAAGGTATTCAGGTCATGAAGGGCATTGTTTACAAAGCACCAGGAGAACGCCATCTATACGTGAGATACTCCCTGCATGTAATAACAGATGAGAGCTCCAACCGTTGGGCTGAATATGCTGCTGCATCTTGCATCTGTCTGCTTGTCTCATCACAGCCAGACCTGTCTGCAGTGAGGCAGGAAGAAGCTCTCTTTGTTTTTGTTTTTGCTTTAAGTTTTCAACAAGACTCACCACTGGAAATAGCTAGAAATGAATCAAGACATCAATCAGCCAATCCAGTACCTATGTGGTTTTGCTCAAGTCTTAAGATATGCATTTATTTATAATCTCAAGAACATGTAGTGGAGATAAGGTGTTTTGTAAGAACTGAGGCATTTTATTTTTCCTGTAAAGACCTACGCTAGAGACATACGTTATAGCAGATGGCTTGTTCTGCCATATACTCACTCACTATATGTTTTTATATGCTATTGGTTCATTTTTTAAAAATATTCTCTGTAGCAGGGATTGGTAACCATTTTCTGTCAAGGGCCAAATACCAGTAGAATGTTCATTGGAAGGACTGATGCTGACGCTGAAGCTCCAATACTTGGGCTATCTGATGAGAAGAGATAACTCATTAGAAAAGACCCTGATGCTGGGAAAAACTGAAATCAGCAGGAGAAGGGGACCACAGAGGATGAGATGGTTGGATGGCATCACCGACTCAGTGGATATGAGTTTGGAAACTCTGGGAGATGGTGAAGGACAGGGAAACCTGGTGTGCTGCAGTCCATGGGGTCGTAAAGAGTCAGACATGACTGAGCGACTTAACAACAACAATGTATAGCACACACTGTCAGCTTTGTGAGCCGTGCACTGCCACATGATGACTGGCCTCTGCCTCCACAACAGGACGGCAGCCAGGGAAGGCAGGTGAGCACAGGAGCGAGGCTGGACTGTGCCCGCACCTGGTCCCTGCTGGGCTCCACAGACCCAGCCGAGCAGCCAGCAGAGCAGAGAGCAAGGTGTGCAGCTGAGTGTCCTTTGTCGGGCGAGTGTATAATTTCCTTGGTTCTGTCTTGTTGCCACAAAAATTTGAAGCAATGGATGGACCAGCATTACAGCCCTCAGATGGGCCAGTGTTACAGCTCAGTTTATTTAGAAAGTAAAGGAAAATAGATCCTCTAGGCCTGAGAGCATGCCAACCCAAAAGACACAAAAAGAAGAGAGGCCCCCAGTCCAATTGTGGCTCCTCCTTTTATGTTTTTCTTTCTCCTCCCCCTGAGACTGCCCTGTGTGAATTGGGCTAGCCAGGAGGGCTGCTTGTTCTACCTGAGGTTCTCACTCCAGTCCTCGGACCTTCCTTTGTTCTATTTTGCAGGCTTTTCCCTTCCTTGTCTTTTAGCCACCGCCATTCTGGACTCCTTTTCCCTATTCTAACTACCTAACCTTACGCCCTCAAGAGTTAGGAGACCCAATTCTTTGGAAATAGGGGCATCAAGGTCTCTCTGGCTACTTCCTGCTGAACTGGGACGTCGAGGGCATTGGGCCTCCCTCTCTTGCTTGTCTCAAGCCTCTGAGTCCTTATAGCGGTGTCCATCTAAGGGTGACTGATATTTTCCGTGGTCGGCTGTAGTTTTATATATCCTTGTTGAACTGGCACTGCATGTTATAGCTTGTTGACCTGGTCTGAGACAAAATGGTTTAGACAATTGATAATATATGGGACAATCATAAGCAGTATCAATATGATGATACAGAGATTAGTAGGGGCATTAGCCAACTCCAAATTTCCCATCACCAGGAGGATCCCCCAAAGAGAGACTGTAGCCACCCCCAAGAACTCTCCAGCTCATTCTTTGAGATCCAGTAGGGTCTGAATGTTTTTCTTGAGGACTGTGAGACTTTCTTCAACTTAGCTGGAGGTATTTACCCAGAAACAGCATGTCTCATTCAAGATGGCTCAAGTCCCTCCTTGTTCAGGGGTCAGGAGATCTATCTCCTGTCTGTTTTGGAGTATTATCCCTGCCAAGCTGTGTTGGCTCTTTAGAGCTGTCTTGAGAAATCTTATCCCCAGAGACCAGATTTTGGGAGTGTTAATTAGAATGGCACTCATTTGTAGTCCTGAATAGATTTGAGATCTCCCAGGGGCTCACAGGTGTACTGAGTGTCCTCTTCTGTTTTCCTCCACAGCTTGACTCGTGAGTAGTGAATCCAGGAGTCATGTCCTGGCACTTTGACCACTGTGGGAGTAGAAGGTGTTACAGGGTGGGGGCCCTTCCATGTGGGCTGGAGTTGAGCCTTTGGGGACCCATCTTTCCAGACTTTAATTAGGGCTTGAGTCCCTGGGGCATATAGTGGTGACTCCTTAGAGTCTTTTGGGTCCTGGTTCACACCCCTCAAGCGTATATCCTGTTGGAATTGCCCAATGGCCATGGTATAAGACTGGAGGGTCTGAGTCTCTTGATTTAGGAAGAGGTCATTGACATAAACAAAAGGTCTCCCATATAGCATCTCATAAGTACTAAGACCAACCTGTTCCTTAGGGGCAATGCGTGTAGGGAGGAGAGCTATCAGTAAAGCCTCCTTCCATCCCAAGAAGGTCTCGTGGGTTATCTTTTTTATTGCTGATTTTAAGAATTGGTTGGCTCTTTCTGCTTTTCCTGAAGACTGAGGCCTCCAGGCACAATGGAGATAATAAGTAATGCCCAATGCTTTAGAGACCCCTTGGGTGACCTTAGAAGTAAATGATGTCCCATTGTCATTTTGTAATGACCTGGGCAGACCAAATCTTGGAGTGATTTCATGGAGCAGTTTTTTCACCACCTCCTCAGCCTTCTCAATCCGGGTGGGAAGGCCTTCAATCCATCCTGTGAATGTATCTATCATGACTAGTAGGTAATTATACCCTTGAGAAACTGGCACCTGGGTGAAGTCCATCTGCCAGTCCTCTCCTGGGTAGGTCCCACGTCGTTGGATGGGCTGGGCCAGCTGGGGTCTTTGAGCTGGGGTTGTTTAACTGGCAAGTGGGACAAGAGGAGACCATTTGCCTTATAGTCACCTGTTCCTCTGAAGGACCTTTCTAGTAATCTTTGGAGGGCCTATTCCCCTAAATGAATGGCAGCATGTAAGGAGTTAACTAACTTCCATTGGAGGTTCCCAGGCAGAAAAAGGAGTCCCTCCTTTTGCAACCTCCCCATATGATCTTCTTGAAAGCCGTCACTCTTAGCTTTAAGAGTCTCACCTTCAGTATATAAAGGAGTTTCTGGCAAGTTAGTCTGTGGAACTAAGGTGGCAATCTCTATTAGATCATGGTTCTGTAACGCTGCTCTCTTAGCTGCCTGATCGGCTGCTTGGCTCCCTTGTGCCACTTCAGTGCTCCCTTTTTGGTGTCCTTTACAATGGGAGACTGAAACCTCAGTGGGCAGATGGACTGCTTCCAAGAGTCTAAGGATTTAATCACCATAGTTGATTGGGGACCCTTGGGTGGTCAAGTGGCCTCTTTCTTTTCAAATGGCTGCATGTGCATGTAGCACCAGAAAGGCATACTTGGAGTCAGTGTAAATGGTAATTCTTTTTCCTTTTCCCAGCTCTAAAGCTCGAGTCAGGGCTATGAGCTCAGCTAATTGGGGTGAAGTACCTGGTTGCAAACGTTTAGCCTCTATGGTCTCAAAATTGGAGACTACTGCATACCTGGCTCTTCTTTTTCCATCTAAGACAAAGCTGCTTCCATCAGTGTACCAGATTTCCTCAGGATTGGCCAGAGGATCTTCTGACAACCCCTCTCAGGGTTTTGCCCAGTGGTCCAAGGTTTCTAGGCAAGAGTGAAAGGGGAGAGAGCCCTCAGGGCTAGGCAGGAGGGTGGCTGGGTTAAGAACCTCACAAGGGGATATAGTGAGACCTGAATTTTCTATCAGCACTACTTGATAACTGAGGATTCTTTGATCAGACATCCATAAATGGCCTTTCCCATTTTACCAACAGGAGTTGGTAAAAACAGTTTGCCCCCAAAAGAGAGTTTTAAAGCATCTTCTATCAAGACTGCAGTAGCTGCAAGATGTCAAAGGCAGGGAGGCCAGCCTTGGGTGGTTGGGTCAAGTCTCTTGGATAAATAAGCCACAGGCTGGGGCTCAGACTCCAACCTTTGAGTTAACACTCCCAAGGCTGTTCCTTCTTTTCTGTGGACATAAAGTTGGAATGCTTTTTCTGGGTCTGGGAACCTCAAGGCAGGTGCTTGAGTTAAGGCTTGTTTTAGTGTAGCTTCCCCCCTCTTTTGAGGAGTTTCCCACATCATTGGGATTGAATCATCCCATCCCTTCAAGCTTTCATATAAGGGCTGGGCAATTAGACCATAGTTGGTTATCCAGATTCTACAATACCCAGTTAGCCTCAGGAAAGCTCTCAATTGTTTTCTAGTCATGGGGGAGGGCAACTGGAGGATTCTTTGTACCTGATCAGAGGACAGCCTCCTGGACTTGTGTGTTATCTGAACTCCCAGGTAGGTGACCTTTGTCTCGACCATCTGTGCCTTAGCACGGGAGACTTTATATCCCCTTTCTGCCAAGAAGTTTAGAACCTGAATTGCATGTTGTTGGGCATTTTTCTCATCTGGAGAGCAGATTAGTAGGTCATCTACGTTTTGTAATATTTTCCCATTAGATCCCAGGTCCAGATCTAGGCGACCCCAGCTAAGAGCCTGCCCAAACTATCTACCTCTGAACCCCTGGGGTAAAACTGTCCAAGTCATCTGTTGGTGTTTTTCTCTTGGAGCATCCCACTCAAAGGCAAAAAGATACTGGGATTCTTTAGCCAGTGGTATGCAAAAGAATGCATCTTCGAGATCCAAGACTATAAACCACTTGGCACTGGCTGGGATTTCTCCTAAGATTACATAGGGATTGGGTACTGTGGGATGGAGGGGGACTACAGCTTCATTTATGATCCAGAGATCTTGAACCAGTTGCCAGGTTCCATCCTTTTTCTTTACAGGGAGGATCGGCATGTTACACAGTGAACTGGTGGGGACCAATAGCCCACAGGCAAGGAAGTTATTTATTAGAGGCTGTAGTCCTTCCTGAGCTTCTCTTCTGAGGGGGTATTGTTTCCGGTTAGGAAACCAAGTGGGATCTTGGAGGACAAGGATGACTGGTTCAGCTTGGTGGGCTCAATCAGGAGTTCCCTGGTCCCACACCTGGGGGTTAATTTTGTCCTCCCATAGTTTTTGGTCCCTCTCTATTGAAGAAGGTGCAATGGGTTCTTCAGTAGTAACCAGGAGCTGTAGGGCTCAGGGACTGAAAAGCTTCCCATCACAAGGGTGGTCCCCAGTTTAGTGAGTATATCTCTTCCCAATAAGGGAGTAGGACACTCAGGGACCACCAGAAACTGGTGGGAAACTATCTGTCCTTCCCAGCAATAAACAAGTGCTCGGGTGAATCTTTTAGTAGTTGTTTTTCCTGTAGCACCCAAAATGGTACAGGTTTGAGAAGGGAAGGCTCCAGAGTAGGAGGCCAGGTCAGAGTAGGTAGCCCCTGTGTCAACCAAGAAATTCTCAGACCTACCTGACACATCCAATTGCACCCTTGGCTCCAGCCCCGTGATGGTTATCTGTGACAGGCGGGCTGGCTGGAGCGGGCCGCTTCAGTCCTCTTGAACCATCGTGAGGGAAGGCTTGGCGCTTGACCTTGAGGCTCTTGGGTCCTGGGGGCAGAGTGTCGCCCAATGTCCCAGTTGATGGCATTTGTGGCAAGCCATTTTAGGAGACTTGTCACGGTTTGGACACTCTTTGGCCCAATGCCCCGCCTGTCTACAGATTAGGCATTTGCCTTGTGCCTTGTCCTTCAAGGACTCAGGGCTTGCCTGGAGGGCAGCCAGCATCTGGGCATGCCTTGTCTCTTTCCTTTTCTCCCTTTCCTGGGCCTTAGACTCCCTTTCTTGTTCTCTGTTATAAAAGGTATTGATGGCTGTCTGGACCATCTCATCTAAAGAGGCAGCAGGGTCCTGCTCCTGTAGCTGTTGTAACCTTATCCTGATGTCTGACGCACATTGGGACAGGAATTAGTCCTTTAAAATCACCTGTCCCATGGAAGCAACCTAGATGTCCATCAGCAGACAAATGGATTAGGAAGCTGTGGTACATATACCCATGGAATATTACTCAACCATTAAAAATAATTCATTTGAATCAGTTCTAATGAGGTGGATGAAACTGGAGCCCATTATACAGAGTGAAGTAAGCCAGAAAGATAAAGACCAATACAGTATACTAACGCATATATATGGAATTTAGAAAGATGGTAACAATAACCTTATATGCAAAACAGAAAAAGAGACACAGATGTACAGAACAGATGTTTGGACTCTGTGGGAGAAGGCGAGGGTGGGATGTAGAGAGAACAGCATCAAAACATGTATATTATCAAGGATGAAACAGATCACCAGCCCAGGTTGGATGCATGAGACAAGAGCTCGGGGCTGGTGCACTGGGAAGACCCGAGGGATCGGGTGGAGAAGGAGGTGGGAGGGAGGATCGGGATGGGGAATACACGTAAATCCATGGCTGATTCATGTCAATGTATGGCAAAAACCACTACAATATTGTAAAGTAATTAGCTTCCAACTAATAAAAATAAATGGAAAATAAATAAATAAATAAATAAAATCACCTGTCCCTCGTAAGGGTCTCCAAATTGGTAAACTTTTGGAGGGCTTCTTTTAGCCTCTCCAGAAAGGCAGTGGGGTTCTCGTTGGGCTCCTGAGTCATTGCTGAGACCGGGCACAGCTGGTGACTTTCTGCTGGGCTGCTTTCAGTCCTGCCTTCACACTGGTCAGAAAATGATCCCTCTCCCAGATGTGCTCAGGGTCACCATAACTCCAGTTAGGATGTGAGGAAAGGACCACAGTTTCCCCTACTGGGTATTTATTGCTTGGCATGTGAAGTCCTGTAGCAAAACTTTGTGCTTCCTTTAAGACCTTAGCATGCCCAGGGTCAGATAAAGTTTGACTAAATATGACCATGATGTCCTTCCACATCAAGTCAAAGGTCAAGGTAATGTATTGGAAGGTATCTATATATTTGCCTGGATCATCTGTATAGCTTCCCAGGTCTTATTTGATCTGTCTTAGTTCTAAGAGGAAGAAGGCCTTATGGACCTAGGTTGGTCCAAATTCTCCTCCAGTTTTGACTAAGGGACATTTTGTGGAGGGGGGTGCTCCCAGACATGGGGGCACGTTTGGATACGAGGAAGGAGCACCAGGCAACTTGGGAGCCATGGGGGGTGAGCCTTCACGGAGTGGGGAGGGTCCTTTTCTTGGTTGTCTGTGCCTAACAACATTTGCCTAGTAGGCTCAATTTTAGGGCATACAACAATCCCATACTTAAGACAGAGTTCCTTCATATCTCTTAGTCAGAAGATTTGGACATAGGGGATCTCTGTCCATTTCCCTTGTCTTTTGCAGAATAAGTCTACAGCAGGATGGTATTGTAATATAAACTCCCATCCTCAGACCAGTGTTCCTTGTCCTCCAGAGGATACTGTGGCCATGCAGTGGCACAAAAGAATTTTAAGCAACTTCTCTTTAGAGTTAGAGGATAGAACAGTTTCCAGTTGTCAAGGATACATCTTAAGGGCGTCTGTTGGGAAGTGGATTGGTTATTTCCCATCTGAAAGACAGTGATGACAGGGAGGAAAATGAAAAAGAAAAAACTAATAGGCCTCCTTCGATTTCCATGGGTGGACTTCCTTAGGGGTGAGTCTTTTTGAAGCTTATCCTACCCAGTACTGTTGCAACCTGAGAGCCAGGCATCCCTGGGTCAGGTGCAGATCCCCAGGCAGCCTGAGGTGTGACAGCCTCCTGGAGATCAAATCCCCAGGCAGGTCGAGGCAGGTCTTGGGTCCCTGGGCAGGTCGAGGCAGGTCGACCTCCTGGGACCTCTGGACTGGAGCTGGGTGTACTGAAGGTCTACAGCATGACCAGTGCTGGGTAGGATTAAGGGGTTGTGATCTTAACTCACTGCCAGTTTGTTCACTACAGATGGAAATGGATATCATGATATAAAACAATCCAAGCCTGTGCCCTGAAACTAGGAACCTGGTGAAGCAGCCGTATAAGCCTTATCCTCTTATTGGTCTGAGGGAATGTAAGTCCCTGATTTCCTCCCCTAGTCCTCCATAAGAGCAGGTTAGGGTGTCTCCAGTGATAAAAATTTCATTGTCATAGACCCACTTTAGGTAATAGCAGAAGTAATGACAAAGGAGTGGGTTATCTGGTCCTGTTAGGGGCATTAAGAGCATTTTAATAATAAGCAGGGTGGAGCAACCTTTACCTACAAGGGGGCAGGGTCTTGGTTGTAGGAGTTAGTAAGTGGCTTAAGAAAAAATTGGTAAGAGGCAACAGACCAGATGTCTCAAAAAAGCGGAGTGGAGATGTGATCCAGGGGTATGCTTGTAACTTTAGGAGAAGGGTGGTAAGGGTTTGGGTCCAAACGGCCTGCAGGGCTAACTCCCAAAGTGCAAACATTATCCCTGGAAGCCCAATTGCCCTTGAAGGAATGCCACCAACAGATGGACTTCTAGCAAGGATTGTGTGCCTGTCACCTGCCCTAGAAGGTTCACTGAGAGATGCTGTTGTGGCCCATGTTGTAGGAAACATGGAAGATGAAGGCCTGAATATCCAGAGGGATTGGATATTACACAGTACTTCCCTCCCAAGGGCCAGCTATTTTCTGGTTGTCCCTCCAGAAGACTGTACAGGCAACATTGTGGGCCCGGAAGGTGCTCAGGAAAAGAGCATGAAAATGGGGGGACGGGGGCAGGGCACAACTTTTGAAAGAATGACATAGCCAAAGGGCATAACATAAACTGATTAAAATCAAATAGGTCCAAGATGACAAGTCAGATTCAACTAAACCTTGATCCCCAATCTGCAAGTTAAATGACACACCCAGAGATGCCAGAGCAGTTCCAAGGCACTGTCAGAAGATGGAAGAGCGGATGGTTCCCCAGTGGTTGGGATATCCTCCCACTCATTAGCTCATGAAACTACCTAGCTTGGAAAAAACTAGCCATACCACATTCCATGGCCACTGTACTCTCCTGTGTGATGGCCCATACCCTGTGGAATGTGCTTCTCTCTGAATCCAAACAAATCCACCTCTTACCTATTGCTATGTCTCTAACTGAATTTTTGCAATGGGACATCAGAGCCTGAGCTTCATTAGATCCTGAAGCCAGGCACCATGGGTTTTGGCCAGGCTCAAGTCCTGGGAGAGAGGAACTTAAGGACAGGAGGAAAAAGCAGTGAAAAAACATGCTGAGGAATCTCCTTCATAACCTGCTGGAAAATCTGCTAAATACCTGATCTGTGCTCACAGTTTTCATTGGCCTGATCCTTGGCACAAAAAGAGTAAGGACAGAAGAACGCCCACCCACTTGGGCAACAGCTGCTGGAGCCCAGCAGATAGTGGAGCCTTTGGGACACACCGAGGAGTGGCCTTTCCAGAGTCCCTCAGTTGCGCCCACTGCCACCCGCCTGTTCACGGGGGTTCGAGGAGACAAGAAACGAGAGTTTGTAAAGGAATTAAGATTTTGTTAGCTATATGTCCTTCCAGCCACAGGAGTGGAGCGAGGACCTCCTACCTTAACCAGAGGTCTTCGGAACCTGAGACTGAGCTGCATGAGCTTTCTGCTGAGTTTGTTTCTCGCTATTCCAGTTTCCAGCACGCTGGGCCTCTTGTCACTTCCCCTGCACTGGGTTTTCTTCACGTTCAGCTTCCACTACGGGAGCTTTTGCTGAGTTGGGCTCCTACTGTGCTTGGCCTCCTCCTTGTGGGGCCCAAGCCGAGGTTATTTCAGCCGGGTAAATCTGAGAAATGGCACCACATGTGTCAGGGGAGTGTGTAATTTCCTCGGTTCTGTCTCGTCACAACAAAAATTTGAAGCAACAGATGGCCTAGCATTACAGCCCTCCGATGGACCGGTGTTAGAGCCCCCAAATGGACCAGTGTTATAGCTCCATATATCAGCTCTGTTCTATTTAGAAAGTAAAGGAAAATAGATCCTCGAGGCATGAGGGCATGCCAACCCAAAAGACATGAAGAGAAGAGAGGCCCCCGGGGCAATTTTGGCTCCTCTTTTTATACATTTTTTCCTCCTCCCCCTGAGCCTGTGTGAATTGAGCTAGCCAGGAGGGCTGTTTGTTTTACCTGAGGTTCTCACCCTGGTCCTTGGACCTTCCTTTGTTCTATTTTTGCCGGCTTTTCCCTTCCTTGTCTTTCAGGCGCCGCCATACTGGACTCTTTTCCTATTCTAACTACCTAACAATCTCAAGTGTGGAAAGTAATTTTCCAGTCTTCACTTTTGAAAAACAGTGTATTTCATACATCATTTAGAAGTTTTGGCAGTTTTTCCCCTCCTTTCTGTTCTTAGAGTCCACTTTTGGAGACTGCTCCTGAATGGAGGTCGTTGACCAGACAGTCACATGGTTCAGATGAGCTCAACAGGGACAGCAGGCTTCCTCCACTCACACCATCAGGATGAGCCTGGGGAGCAGTGCTGTGACTCCTTTGAGAGTTTGTCCTAGGAGGCCCATTTGCTGCAGACGTGATGTGTCTACCAACTGACGCTTTATCAGTAAGACACGGGATAGTGTGTCTTCCCATCAGCTGACTCTTGTGTTTCCCAGTGGGAGCAGGACTCAGTGTGGAGGGGAGACTCCAGTTATCTGACGTTCTCAGAGCCCCACCCCTCAGGATAGGAGCCCGAGCAGCTGCCGTGAGGGGCGCGGTGTCTGGCGTGCAGTTTCCAGGGTGCAGTGCCCTCGGCGCCGGGCATGTGTAAGTGCAGGTGTCACCTGGGCAGCTTTGGGCAGCTCTGTCCACAGGCGGGGCTGCTTCTGTGCCGTGATCCTGTGTCTCCAGGGGCAGCAATGGGGCACCAGGGCTGAAGGTGAGGTGTGGGCCTTCGGCAAATCCGAGGGATCTCAGACAGCAGAGCGCAGAATGTATGGTGTTTACGCGGAGCAGGCAGGGCTGAGCCAGTGCCGATTTCAGGGAGGGGCTCTTCCCCTATGGCCTTTAGCTATTAGGGAACAGAGAACACTTGCCTTTTGAAAGCAGACATGGCTGGTTTTTGCGGGGGCTCGGGAGCACTGCTGAAACCCCACTGTGCCCACGGGCCAGGCTGGGTGGGCAGTGTGGGGCGGCCACCTCATGCCTCTTCTGTCCTTCACAGCCCAGGGAGGGCACGTGCATGCTGAGTCACTTCAGTCATGTCCCATTCTTCATGACGGCATGGACTGTAGCCTGCCAGGCTTCTCTGTCCGTGGGATTTTCCAGGTAAGAAGACTGGAGTGGGTTGCCGTGCCCTCCTCCCAGGGATCTTTCTGACCCAGGGGTCTCTTACGTCTCCTGCATTGGCAAGAGGGTTCTTTACCAGTCGCACCACCTGGGAGCACGGCCCATCCTGAATTGGTGTGGCTTGTCCACAGCAAAAGGAGCCCGTCCCAAAGAGCGTACACTGTCTTATTCCGCTCCTGTGATGCTCCAGAACCAGGCACACCTGATGTACAGTGACGGATGTCAGAACATCTGGTCTCTGTAGAGGGCTGTTGACTGAGCCGGGCTCAGAGGAGCCTCTGAGGGCTGGAGAGGTTCTACTCCTTGACCTGGGCATTGGCTACTCAGCCCCCTACATGGTGAAGATTCCCTGAGGTGCACAGTTAAAAGCTGTGCACTTGCTTATGTTTCTATTTTAGAAGAAAGCATCTATCTGGACATGAGTCACGCAGAGGACTTACCCGTGCAAACAGCTCGGCTGCACGTTCCCCCACCTGCCCCATTGGTCCCTTAGTCCTCACAGGGCACACGGCCTACTGGGGAGAGCCTGGCAGAGCCGCAACACCTTAGCTGTTTTCAAGTTTACTTATTTTTTAATTTAAAAAAAAATTCTCTGACAACTTCATAAAATTGAAGTAAGTGTAGAGCAAAATATATATATGTATATGTTGTGTCTGTGTGTGTATATATACACATATAGTGTGTACATATATATGGTGTATATACACACACACACACACACATACATTCCTTTTCAGATTCATTTCCACTATAGGTTATCACATGATACAAGCATAACTCCGTGTTATACATTAGGTCCTTGCTGTTTGTCTGTTTTATATACTGCAGTCAGTACATGTTAATCCCAAAGTCCTAACGTATCTCTCCACCAAGGTTACTATAAATTCCCACTTACTTCTTGATGTTTGATGCCATCCCCACACGCTTGGCTGCTCTGGGGACTCACCAGCTGTAGGGGGTATAGGTCAGAGGCTCGTGGGTGTGGCTGGTGACCTGACACGTTTCTTGACGTTTGATGCCATCCCCACGCTCTGGGCTGCTCTGGGGACTCACCAGCTGTAGGTGGTATAGGTCAGAGGCTCACGGGTGAGCCTGAGGTCACAGGCTGGTGACCTGACACTTTTCTTGGTGTCATACCACCTGGTGAACCAAGGTTCGTGCTCCCGGTGTCTGCTCCTCTGGCAGAAGGGGCCCGCTGCCCATCCCAAAGTCGATTCCTGCACCAAATATAAACATTTGGGCTGTATCTCCAATTCCTGCACATATACAACAATCATCTCAGCCACAGGTTGGCAAACCTTTCCTGTGGAGGACCAGAGAGTCAGTACTTCATGCTCTGTGGGCCGTGTGACCTCCGCTGTGTGTGAAAGCAGACAGACAGATGTGACGGTAATCAGGCAACAGGAGGCATGTGGATGAGTAACCAATCAGAAATCAGGTTTCAGATTCTAGGCTGTTCCACGCCAGCTGTGTGACTCTGAGCCATTTACCTAGCCTCTCTGGCTGAGGCTTCATGTCGGACTCATTCTCAGAATCTACATTTTCAGGAGACAACTAAAGAAGGCAATTATACCTTACTTTTCAGCAGAGTCAGTGGCACACAGATGAAGGTGTTAAGAAGAGCATCTCAGATCAAGCCGTGTCAATATCCTTGCCTTGTTCATTACCGCATCCCTGTGACTGTGGCCACACCAAGGGATGTGAAAGTAGTCCCCGTCAATCACATCCCAACCTTCTGAAGCTGATAACAGGCAAGAGAGAGTTTTCAGGCCAAAGAATGCGATTAATTCTTACTCCCGCTTAGAGTTCTGTTCAATCAAAGGACGTAAATATACCTTTCCTTCCCCTCAGTGCTTCCACATTTTTCTCAAGAATTAATAATACATGCCCAATACTGTAACCATCAGAGAAATGCAAAATAAAGCCATGAGATCTCACCTTATATTCGTCAGAATGATTATGGTACTTGTCAGATGGCTATTATCAAAAGAAACACAAGTAACAAATGTTCGTGGAGATATGGAAAAAAAGGGAACTTCAAATACTGGTGCAGCCACTGTGAAAACAGATTTCTCAAAAGTCTAAAAACAGAACTATCATATGACCCAGCAATTCCACTCCTGAGTATTATATATCCCCCCAAAAAAATACAAACCAGGAACACATATTTGAAAAGATACATGTACCCCAGCATTATTGATAACCACCGAAAATACTTATTCATAATCACCATGATATGGAAGCAGTCCTAGAGCCCATCAACAGATGAATGGATAAAGATAATATAAGCACAATGGAATATTAGCCACAAAAATTACAAAATTTGTCATGTTCTACAAACTGGATGGACTTGGAGGGCGTTATGCTAAGTGAAATGAGTGAGACACAGAAAGACATTGTATGATGTCACTTCCAGTGTGTGTAATATAAAAAATAAAGCAAACTAGTCACTAAACAAAAAAGAAGCAGGCTCAGATATAGAAAACAAACCAGTGGTTACCAGTGGGAAGAGGATGGGGGAGGGAGAAGGTGGGCGGAGGGGATTAAAAGTTGCAACCTATTAGGTGTAAAATGAATAAACCCCAGGATGTATTGTACAGCACAGAGAATACAGCCAGTATTTCACGGTAACTATACATGGAGTATAATCTTCAAACACTGTGAATCGCTGTGTTGTACATCTGTATCAGCTAATATTTTATGTTGACTATACTTCAATTTTTGAAAATTCAAAAAATTAAGAATTAACACTCATTTGTCCCGTATCTCTACAAAGGAATGGGCAGGCAATTATTAGCATCATTGCCTTACTACCTTTAGATTTTATTCATTAAAGCAGAATTCACAAAACACGTCAGTGACACCATGCTGGGCCCGGAGGTTGCATGTGAACAACCCATGTCACCGCTTTGTCCTTGGGACGCGCTTCGCCTTTCAGGGCAGATGGAATGTAGCACAGATAGTCAGGGGAGAGGCAGGGGAAAGTGGTACCTCTGTTGTGTACATTACTATCTACTCTCCTGTGGCAGCAAACACTTGAAGAGGAAATTACTACTACACCGGGCTTCTATTGGAAAGAAATGCCTACCAGTTTTCCTCAGTGCTGTGTGGCCAGTCTGGGCACTGCAGTATCACCAGGGTCTCCGTGGCATGAGATCCCGCAGTAGACGGTGGGAGGGAGGCAACCGTCCACCGAGCCCTCTTCAGGATTTCACTTCGGGCCGGCCCTGCCGGACAGACGTCCCCTACGGCCTCTTGCTCCAGGTGCACACGCCCTCTAGTCTGAAGCCTCTGCACAGACTCTGCCTTCCCCTCGGAACTCCCTGCCCTGGTTCTCTCCCGAGACAGAAATCCACGCCCTCGCCGCTCACACAGCACCGGCTTTGGGACAGCTCCTCGACCAGAGACAGGTGTTCTCTCCCCACTCAGAAGGATGGCGTGTGGCTCCTCGGGCCAGGCTCCCGCCAGACTGGGTGTCCAGACGTGGTCTGTCCTCTGGGTCCTCAGAACCTGGAAGGGTGAAGAGTCTAATAAACGTGGGGCCATTTTATGCAGAAGACAGCTGACATTACTCACATTCTACTTTTATAATGTTAGTATTACAAATAGGAGTTTTTATTTTTATTCTTTTCATGGTTTTTGTTGGTGTTTTTGTTGTTTAGTTGCTAAGTCATGTTCTACCCTTCTATGACCCCATGGAGCCCGCCAGGCTCCTCTGTCCACAGGACTCTCCAGGCAAGAATACTGGAGTGGGTTGCCATGCCCTCCTCCAGGGTCTCTTTCGACCCAGGGATCAAACCAGTGCCTTCGTCTCCAGCATTAGCAGACATGTTCTTTACCACTGAGCCATCTGGGAAGCCCTTCACAGTTTTCAGTTTCTTTTAAAAACCTTATTTATTTTTAGTAAGTGTAACTGACATACATTATATTAGTTTCAGGTGTATAGTGCAATGATTTGACATTTGTCTATATTGTGAAATGGTCAGCACAGTATGTCTAGTTATCATCATCACCACCCATAATTACAAAGTTTTTTATCATGTGATGAGGAAGTTTAAGATCTACTGTCTCAGCAACTTTCAAGTATGCAACACAGTATTACTAACTGTAGTCACATGCTGTGTCACATCCCAGGACTTGGCTATTTTATAACTACAAGTGTATCCCTTCTGACCCCCTCCATGCGTTCCCTGTGGCCCACCTCCCTCCCAACCTCTGGCAAGCACCAGGCTGCTCTCTGTGGACAAACAGGCGTGGTTAGAGGGCAGAGCCTGAGTCTGATTCTTCTTATCTCTCTCTGCCCACACAGAGACTGCTGGCAACACTGGTCACGTATTCTTGGTTGAAGGGTGGGACAAGGGGCCATGTGAATGGTGTGGTGAAACCCCACTCATCACCTCATACCACAAAGGGGAGGAGGAAGCCACAGGCGTTGCGGACCCCAAGCTCCTCTCCGCGTAGATGCAGGTCCCACGAGGTGACAGAGTGTGTGGAGCCGTCGATCCAGAGCTGACCAGGGTGAGCAGAGAAAGTCTCTCTCGTGAGGCCCTGCAGGCATTCGGTCATTTATTCAACAAATATCTACTGGGCCATGACTTCCAATCTGAAACTCACGAGACCGCGTGTTTCAGAACTTGGGTCTCTTTCAGATTCCAGAAGGATAATGTACCGTAGAGCACGTAAAGTGTGGTCCAGGGTTACACTCTGGAATACAGCACCTTCATATTTCTTCAGAGAAGTGCATTTACATTTACACCATTTATGCAATGAACTGAACCTAACACAGGCTCATGCAGCTCAGGTCAGATTTTGACTCTGAATGAGTTCAGGTCAGAACAAACTTTGCTGCCGACATGGTTATTAATACAAAAATTTCCCCTTTTTCAGTGCTGTTTGGGTTTTGGAATTGTGAGTGAGGGACAGAAGAACTACATATATCCACGAATCTCTAAAAGAAACTTTCTCCAGAAGAAGAAATTTAGAAAAGTACCCAACATATATATACACTCTACCAGTGATTCCCAATGTGGTTTTGCCAAACAGAAGTCATCTCAAAGAATCTTATTAAAATTGGAAGGAGAAATGAATGTAAATGTGCTTTTTATTAAAAGATAAGCCTTGATATCACACGTATGAGGGTCTTAACCAATGGTGAAGTCGATCTGCTAAGCAGGTTGGGGGTTTCTAAATCCCAGAGAGCTGTCCCTTGCCATCTTAGCTGTGGGAGGGTTGGTGGGGGTCAGAGGCCTGAAGGAGCATGAAGAAGTGGCTAGGGGGTCAGAGGCCGCCCTGCCCCAGGGTCTGGTCATTTCTCCTGTGTTTAACCCTGGACCTTCCTGTGTCTGTGCAGAATGCATTTTCTGCCCCACCTCCACCCGAAGTGACACCAAGAGCTCTGTCCTGCGTGATGGTGCAGAACCAACCCCTCCACAGCAGGGCAGCCATGCGGCTCATCCAGATGGCGTCTTCTGTTGAGTCCCCCTGTCTCCCCGCCCCATGAAAGCTGCTGGGAAAAACACATAGTATTCTCTTGGTTGGTCTGGCTCCTGAGCATCTTTAAGGAGCTAGCCTCCACCCCCACCTTCCCCTGCTTCTATGGGAAAAGTGAGATTCATCAGAGCCTGCCAGGGCATCCTGCTGGAGGTTACAGAGAGGAGTCTGGAACCCAGGAGGCCTGGGCCCTGCCAGGATGGGGCGTGTGGGGCCCTGTGCCTGGGGCCTGGTGCCCCCTCCCCCGTGCCTGCCCCAGCTCCGAGGAGCCGGCCTCAGGCTCCTTTGCCTCGAGTCTCCGCGCAGACCACTGCGGACTCACTGACAAAGATGCCTTCAGGCGTGACCTGGAGAAAACCTCGGGTCTCTGCCCTGTCCTGTGGGCACACAGTGGTCAGCCTCCCTGCAGAGCTTCCTCATGGGACCACACACAGCTGGGCCCCTCACTCTGCTCTTGTGGGGTGACACTCATTGCTTCTGTGGCGGGGGGCTTACCCAGGACAAGGGGGTGAGGAGGACCCTCCCCCACATTCGCTGTTACAAGTGGGAGAGGAGCTCCCAGCTTTGTCTAGATGCTCAGACATGGAGGCCCTGGACACAGTCCGTCTCCTGAACCTTCAACCTCCTCGTCACTTCTGATGGTGGGAATGAGGCTCACTGTGGGGAAAAGGAAGAGGTCGTCTGGATTGACGGCATTGGGGCAGGGGAAACAGACAGTTTAAGCATTGTCTCCAGTGAGAGGATGAAGAACCTGACCCTCACGTGAAGGGATGTCAGTGTCAAGGAGGAGGAGGATGACCTGCACTGGGCTGGTGAAGCAGAAGACACTGAAGATGCTCATGCATGTGAGGTCACCCCCCAGCACCATCTCTGTTGTCCTGGCAGAAGCCGGCTGCAGGAGCAAGCTTGGTGTCCCGCCCTTTCCCAGATGTTATTGACAGGTATTACACCTGAACCCCATGACTCTCAGGCCTCTCAGCAGCAGAGATGGTCCCCAAACTCCTCTACATGGATGGTTCATCTTGCCCTCACTAAGAAGGGTCTCCATGTTCATAGGTGAAGTGGTGGACACTCGGGGTCAGTCACCTGCCTGGTGTCTCACAGCTGATCCACGACACGACCAGGAGCTGACTCTGATCAGTTGGATGGTGGAGCCCCTACTCCATACTGTGGGACAAGCTGTCTGGTGTGAAGTTTGGGAGAGTGTCAGATCACAGAGTGCCATCTCTGTCATCCAAAAGGCTGACCCTCACCTCGCTGAGTCGGGGTCCAGCATGCTGGGCTGCGAAGAATACAGACGAAGCTGTTAGGTAGCTAGAATAGGAAATAGGAGTCCAGGATGGCGGTGGCTAAAAGACAAGGAAGGGAAAAGCCCATAAAAATAGAACAAAGGAAGGTCCGAGGACTGGAGTGAGAACCTCAGGTAAAACAAACAGCCCTCCTGGCTAGCCCAGTTCACACAGGGCAGGCTCAGGGGGAGGAGAAAAAACATATAAAAAGAGCAGTCAAAATTGGGCTGGGGGCCTCTCTTCTCTTCTTCTTCTCTTCATCTTTTGGGTTGGCATGCCCTCATGCCTCAAGGGAGAAGGACATGGCAACCCACTCCAGTATTCTTGCCTAGAGAATATTGGACAGAGGAGCCTGGTGGGCTGCTATCCATAGCGTCGCACAGAGTCAGACATGACTGAAGCAACTTAGCATGCATGCACACATTGGAGAAGGAAATGGATACCCACTCCTGTATTCTTGCCTGGAGAATCCCAGGGACAGAGGAGCCTGGTGGGCTGCCGTCTGTGGGGTCGCACAGAGTCAGACACGACTGAAGTGACTTAGCAGCAGCAGCATGCCTCAAGGATCTATTTTCCTTTACTTTCTAAATAAAACTGAGCTGCAACACTGGTCCATCCAAGGGCTGTAATGCTGGTCTGTCCTTTTCTTCAAATTTTTGTTGCGACAAGACAGAACCGAGGAAATTACAAACTCCCCCAACAAGATAAAACATAAAACAATGATATAAGGATCATGTTTTAAACTTCACAGCCAGTTAGCAAAGTCAGCTAAATCTTGCACATTATAAAATGCATTTTCTCAACTAAGAATAAAGATATAAGCAGTTGTTTTGGTGATGCTCTGTTCCCTGTGGTGATCGTGGAGTCATAATATGTGGTTAAGCCCATCACCAGTAAAGAAATGGAGGTGGCCCTCCGCTCTTCTCAGTAAGTTCTGGAGGATTCCTTGTGGCCAGCATCTTTCTCACTTGTGTTAGTTCTGTGAGAATGCTCAAAATCAGCTAGCCACTCCTCTAGCTCTTTAAAGACTTGGGACAATGACCAAAAGACCATGACGCCTTCCTGCCCACCGTTGTCTTAATGCTCTCGGTTTAATTCATCAGTGTTCTGGAGGCATAGACAGTGTTTCCGAATCTAACTACTCTGAAGGTAGTTTATGCAGGTTCAAACCTGGCTTTACTCCCAGTGTGTGTCAGAAGGTTATTTAACTTATCTTCGCTTCCGTTATTTGTTTAATCTGTAATGGGTGAGTGACACCAACTCTGCTGGGGCTGTTAGGAGAATGAGGTGGGATGATGCGCATCAGTTGCACAGAAGAGCATCAGGCCTATCTACGGCAACTGAGAGCTGTCATCCCTATAAAAGCCATGTGTGCATCCTCACACACGCAGGCAGGTTTAATGTGTTCACTCGAGAGAAGTCCAAGTCCTGTTTATGATCCCACGCTTTGTTAATGGTGACTCTGCAGTGCAGCGCTTTCATCATAATTCAGTCATCTCTCACTCCAGTTACTTGACATACGTGTTGGCCAGAGTGAAAATACGCACACACACACGCACGTGCACACACACACACACACATATGGACTCACAGTACCTTTCTTCATCATGGGAGTGCCTTAGCCTGAATGTCTTCTCAAAATCCATATGTTCCATACAGTGCGTGTGTGCTCAGTCACGTCCAACGCTTTGCAACCCCATAGACTGTAGCCTGCCAGGCTCCTCTGTTCACAGGATTTCCCAGAAAAGAACACTGGAGTGGGTTGTCATTTCTTCCTCCAGGAGATCTTTCCAGCCCAGGGGTTGAACCTGCGCCTCCTGGGTCTCCTGTGTTGGCAGACGAGTTGTGTACCCCCGAGCCACCTGGCGTGCCCTTGGCCGGCAGTCAGTCCTGCATAATATCACGGACATGGAATAGGTTTCCTGGCCCTGCACTTATTCCATTCTTCTGGTTCATATTTAGCTTTGCTGTAATTGTTTTTAGAAACTGCTAACTTTTAATTTTTTATTTTTATACAAGCTTAAAATTTACTTTCCATTTACAGCCATTACAAAATGTTGGCTACATTCCCCCTCCTTGAGCCCATCTTACACCCAGCAGTCTGTGCCTCTCACTCTTCCGTCCCTGTATTGCCTGCCAACTGGTAACCACTAGTTTGTCCTCTGCTTCTTTTTTGTTACATTCACTAGTTTGTTGTGTTTTTAGATTCCACATATAAGTGATATATAATATTTGTCTCTCTCTCTTTAACTTGCTTAGCATGGTGATCTCTAGGTCCATCCGTGTTTCTGTAAATGGCACTATCTCATTCTTTTTATGGCTGAGTAATGTTTCTTCGTGTATGTGTGAGTGTGTGTAAGCACACACATCACATCCTCTCTGTCCACTCCTCTGCGGACGTCCAGGTTGTTCCTGTGTCTTGGCTGTTGTGACTAGTGCTGTTGTGAACAGTGGGTGGGATGCATGTATCTTTCTGAGTTAGAGTTTTTGTCTTTTGGGGATATGCACCCAGGAGTAAAATTGCCGGTAATATGGTAGCTCTGTTTTTATTTTTTTGAGAAACCTCCACACTGTTCTCCATAGTAGCAGCACCAATTTATATTCCCACCAACAGTGTACTGGGGTTTCCTTTTCTCCACACCCTCTCCAGCATTTGTTATTTGTAGACTTTTTGATGACACTTGCTGTTAGTTATAACACATTTATGTTATGCTTACTGCTCTTTCTCTTTAATGTTTCAAAAACTAAATCTGTTCTTGGCTTAAATTGGAGAGAAATAATGAATTTTCTGTAATAGCTGCAATTTCTAAAATACATTTGAGCATATAATATGGAACAATTAAATTATCATAAATGTCTGTGCAAATAACATTTTCCCAAGGTCAATTTAAGTATATAATGCAGTGAAAATTAAGAGGTTTGCTAATTGTCCAAATTATTGTTTAGTTGTTCAATTCAAATGCCATCATTTTTTTCTTAATTCATGAAAAGCCTTTTGTTTTTAGCATTTTCTCTTTGATCAATATTTCTTGCCGTTTCCCTTGTTTTCATCTTGTAAATTATTCTTTGCCAGAATCATTCAATCTGTTTTCAGACCACAGATTATATAATAGCAAAAAATATATTTCAGATAAGAATCTATTAATATTACATCAGAGAACAAGAACCAGTTTTTCTTCTGTATGTCTTTGGAACTGCCAAGAAATGCTGAAGACTATCTGTCAAATCTAAATGTTTGACATCTCTGCTCCTTAGAATTAGTCTTAAAACAAGACTTAAGTCTGCAGGCTGCAGAAACATCTCTGTATGTCCTTTCTTTCGAAGGCTTTGGAGTCACACGATCCCCTGTTCCTAGGTGGGAGACTGGCAGCAGGCTGGCTGGAGTAGCTTGTCTCAGTTAACCTGCCAAATGCAGAGCTGTGCTGCTCTCAGGGGTCTGATGGCTTAAGAAACCGGAGCACCCAGACACCCGGACAGGTGACAGTCATCTCAGAAAAGGAAATACGTGGTCAGCGTGGGGTTTATCAGATGCTGAATTTGAATTCTGTTTTAAGCTTTCATCCCATAAAGAGAAAGCTTTAACACTAAAGATTTAACTGTCCATTAACACACTGCCTTTCTCCCCAAACATTTTGGAAGATTGAAATACTCATTTAACCTGCTGAAGGCACATAAGGGCTTCCTGTGTGCTGGGCTGTGTGCTGAGCATCAGAACTGTCACTGTGAGCAGATGGAAAGAGTGCCCAGTCCCCCTGGGAGGACAGGACATCAAATAAGCCACAGTGGTGATGCCACCGTGCGACTGCCAGGAAGACCCAGTCCTAACCCAGGTCTGCCGGCTGCCGACTCTCACCC
Organism: Cervus elaphus; assembly: GCF_910594005.1. Lineage (NCBI taxonomy): Eukaryota > Metazoa > Chordata > Mammalia > Artiodactyla > Cervidae > Cervus > Cervus elaphus. The sequence continues at coordinate 2,754,901 of NC_057843.1, read as the reverse complement.
CTCACCCGTGTCATGGGTCAGCTAGTCTGTGCAGCATCCCCGTTGCCATTGTCCCCCCACCCCCAGCATCAGGGACCCACCTTGGTCATTCCTCCCAATTAGGCATCAATCACAAACAGGAATATTAAATAGTAACACAGTGTGGAAAATGGGAGATGCTGAGAAAAAGTTTATACTTACTTTGTGGACCTCTCACTCATTCCCTAAACCTGATGAAAATCACTCTTGAATTACTTGTTATTTTAGGTTATCCATGGCTTTATCCTTTTATTTTGTTGTAAACAATTAAAATTTTTAGATTCAATTTTAAATTTTTATTGGGTCAATTTTTTAGTTTCCATGTGGAAGTGGTATCATGTGGTAATCTGTCTCCCTTTCTGGCTTACGGCACTTACTATGACCATCTCTAGTTGCATCCACGTTGCTGTAAATGGCATCATTTCATTCTTTTTATGGTTGAGTAATATTCAGAGTACATCATGCGACATGCCAGGCTGGATGAAGCACAAACTGGAATCAAGATTGCTGGGAGAAATATCAATAACCTCAGATATACAGATGATACCACCCTTATGGCAGAAAGTGAAGAACTAAAGAGCCTCTTGATGAAAGTGAAAGAGGAGAGTCAAAAAGTTCACTTAAAACTCAACATTCAGAAAACTAAGATCATGGCATCTGGTCCTATCACTTCATGGCAAATGGTGACAGACTTTAAATTCTTGGGCTCCAAAATCACTGCAGATTGTGACTGCAACCATGAAATTAAAAGACGCTTGCTCCTTGGAAGAAAAGCTATAACCAACGTGGACAGCATAGTAAAAAGCAGAGACGTTATTGTGCCAACAGAGGTCCATCTTGTCAAGGCTATGGTTTTTCCAGTGGTCATGCGTGGATGTGAAAGTTGGACTATAAAGAAAGCTGAACGCCAAAGAATTGATGCTTTTGAACTGTGGTGTCTTGAGAGTCCCTTGGACTGCAAGGAGATTCAACCACTCCATCCTAAAGGAGATCAGTCCTGGGTACTCATTGGAAGGACTGATGTTGAAGCTGAAACTCCAATACTTTGGCCACCTCATGCAAAGAGTTGACTCATTGGAAAAGACCCTGATGCTGGGAAAGATTGAAGGCAGGAGGAGAAGGTGACGACAGAGGATAAGATGGCTGGATGACATCATCACCTCGATGGACATGAGTCTGAGTAAGCTCGGGAGTTGGTGAAGGACAGGGAAGCCTGGCATGCTGCAGTCCATGGGTTCGCAAAGAGTGGGACATGACTGAGCGACTGAACTGAATATTCCATTGTTTGTGTATGTGTGTGTATTATACATATGCTTATTGTATCACATCTTCTTTATCCATTCCTCAGTCAGTGGGCACTTAAGTTTCTTCCACGTCTTGGTTGCTGTGAATAGTGCTGCAGTGAACTTTGGGGTGCATGTGTCTTTTCAAATTATGTAAGAAATAACTGTTGACAGGCTCATCTAATTAGCAGAGTGACATATTAGGAATGATTCACTCCTCAAGCATCTCTTGTGGGTCCCACACCAGACACTGGGCATACAAAGCAAATAAAACCATCCCACCCTTGGAGAGCTCACAGCCTGGAATGCTGCCGGTCCTGGCCTATCATCATGAAAAACAAAAGTTCTTCCTTTCAAAGACTGGAAAGCCGTATGAAAAATTGACAGCCCAGTTTTCTTTCATCTGTGACAAAGATGCACAAGGTAGTTTTATTGACATGATACCAAGATCCCTTCCAACTGTCATTTCTAATTTTGTGATCCAGCCCACCTACCAAATGCTGAAAAATAGCCTCAAAGACTGGAGCAGAATAAACTGATTTTAAAAGCCACTAGCAGTCTTTCTGAAAGGAAAGGAGGGGAAATACATTTCACTTGCTCTTCTGGGCGAAGAGGGAGAGAAGGAGATTACAAATGTACAGCAGGCTTCTGAGTGGAAAGAGCCTTCATTGCGAGGGTTCAGTTGATTGACAGATGTTCGAGGGATTTAAGAGGACTTGAAGAGGTCCCTCACCATCCTTCTCCTTGACTTGTTTGTTAGTGACAGGCAGCAGGGACTTCTTGAATGACAAACTTGATGGTTCTTCTCCCTCAGGGTCAAAACTGTTATGGGGAGTTGTTATTTTTTTTAATGTGGGTTCTGTAAATTTACCCTATTAATACCAATTAACTTCAATTAAATGAGATTGCTAAGGACTCTGTTTCATGCTGGAAAGTTAACCTGTAAGGAACTAGTCATTCTTCTGAGCAATAATATGTATGTGTTTATATCCATACATGTGTATATTCTTTGCTTTCATGATATATGATAATAGTTCATGTTACAGATAGAATATCTAAAAGTAGCAGTTGGACTTGAATTGTATAAATGTTGCTGAGAAACTCTAGCAGCCTGTATGTTTATCATTGCTTAGGTTAGAAAACCAAGGGCAGGGGCTTCCCTGGTGGTCCAGTGATTAAGAATCCACCTGACAATGCAGGGAACAAGGGTTCGATCCCCGGTCCAGGAAGACCCCCCATGCTGAGGCCCCTCTAGGGTATATGGAAGGTGATGAGGAAACAGAGGACCTCATGCCTCAAGGTCCCCGTCTTGTTTTTGAGCTGTTGTTGCGAGAAGACAGACCTAGGAGACATGGAGCTGCTTTGTCTTGGATTTTTATCAGAAGAATGAAATGTTTGGACATGTTGGGGAAAGTGAGATTCTGTACTTGTCACATGAATCCATAACTGGGACAAGAGAAAGCTTCACCTCTTCAATTGCTGTTATGATTTCATAATTCATGCCCAGTTCAGGAAGGATCCTGGCTGGTTGCCAAGGCTTCCATAAACAGAGGACTTTCTCAAAGCCAGCTTTTGCTTTTCTCAGTATCCTTTCTTGATCTTGCCTTATGTGTTCCTCTTGAATGAAGGGTCATTCCATCATCTTTACGAATATCACATTTGGTCAAAGTCCCTACTAGGTTGAGTGCTTATTAGAAGTGATGTTTATCAATATGAAAGAAGTGAAAGTGTTAGTAGCCCAGTTGTGTCTCACTCTTTGTGACCTCATGGGCTGTAGTGTGCCAGACTCCTCTGTCCATGGGATTATTCCAGCAAGAATGCTAGAGTGGGTTGCCATTTTCTTCTCCAGGTGATCTTCCTGACCCAGGGTTCAGACCTGTGTCCCTTATGTCTCCTGCATTGTCAGGCGGGTTCTTCACCACTAGCGCCACCTGGGAAGATCTTGAGGAGTTCAGTTCAGTTCAGTCACTCAGTCGTGTCTGACTCTTTATGACCCCATGAACCGCAGCACACCAGGCCTCCCTGTCCATCACCAACCCCCAGAGTCCACTCAAACTCATGTCCATCAAGTCAGTGATGTCATCCAACCATCTCATCCTCTGTCATCCCCTTCTCCTCCTGCCCTCAATCTTTCCCAGCATCAGGGTCTTTTCCAATGAGTCAGCTCTTCATATCAGGTGGCCAAAGTACTGGAGTTTCAGCTTCAGCATCAGTCCTTCCAATGAACACCCAGGACTGATCTCTTTTAGGATGGACTGGTTGGATCTCCTTGCAGTCCAAGGGACTCTCAAGAGTCTTCTCCAACACACAGTTTAAAAGCATCAATTCTTCTGCGCTCAACTTTCTTTATAGTCCAACTCTCACATCCATACATGACCACTGGAAAAACCATAGCTTTGACTAGATGGACCCTTGTTGGCAAAGTGATGTCTCTGTTTTTTAATATGCTATCTAGGTTAGTTATAACTTTCCTTCCAAGGAGTAAGTGTCTTTTAATTTCATGGCTGCAATCACCATCTGCAGTGATTTTGGAGGCCAGAAAAATAAAGTCAGACACTGTTTCCACTGTTCCCCATCTATTTGCCATGAAGTGATGGGCCCAGATGCCATGATCTTAGTTTTCTGAATGTTGAGCTTTAAGCCAACTTTTTCACTCTTCTCTTTCATTTTCAAGAGGTTCTTTAGTTCTTCACTTTCTCCCATAAGGGTGGTGTCATCTGCATATCTGAGGTTACTGATATTTCTCCCAGCAATCTTGATTCCAGCTTGTGCTTCCTTCAGTCCACCGTTTCTCATGATGTACTCTGCATATAAGTTAAATAAGCAGGGTGACAATATACAGCCTTGACATACTCCTTTTCCTATTTGGAACCAGTCTGTTGGTCCATGTCCAGTTCTAACTGTTGCTTCCTGACCTGCACAGAGGTTTCTCAAGAGGCAGGTCAGGTGATCTGGTATTCCCATCTCTTTCAGAATTTTCCACAGTTTATTGTGATCCACACAGTCAAAGGCTTTGGCATAGTCAATAAAGCAGAAATAGATGTTTTTCTGGAACTCTCTTGCTTTTCCTATGATCTAGCAGATATTGGCAATTTGATATCTGGTTCCTCTGCCTTTTCTAAAACCAGCTTGAATATCTAGAAGTTCATAGTTCACATATTGCTGAAGACTGGCTTGGAGAATTTTAAGCATTACTTTACTAGTGTGTGAGATGAGTGCAATTGTGCGGTAGTTTGAGCATTCTTTGGCATTGCCTTTCTTTGGGATTGGAATGAAAACTGACCTTTTCCAGTCCTGTGGCCACTGCTGAGTTTTCCAAATTTGCTGGCATATTGAGTGCAGCACTTTCACAGCATCATATTTCAGGATTTGAAATAGCTCAGCTGGAATTCCATCACCTCCACTAGCTTTGTTCATAGTGATGCTTCCTAAGGCCCACTTGACTTCACATTCCAGGATGTCTGGCTCCAGGTGAGTGATCACACCACTGTGATTATCTGGATCATGAAGATCTTTTTTGTACATTTTTTCTGTGTATTCTTGCCACCTCTTCTTAATATCTTCTGCTTCTATTAGGTCCATACCATTTCTGTCCTTTATTGAGCCCATCTTTGCATGAAATGTTCCCTTGGTATCTCTAATTCTCTTGAAGAGATCTCTAGTCTTTTCCATTCTATTGTTTTCCTCTATTTCTTTGCATTGATCACTGAGGAAGGCCTTCTTATCTCTACTTGCTATTCTTTGGAACTGTGCATTCGGAGTAGCTAAGCGAAACCAAAGGCTCACATGGACTGTGAGGCAGGCTCAGCGGGGAGGGGTCAGATCTGGTCAGGAACATGTGGATTTCCCCAGACACTCCAAAGGGAAAGTTAGATCGGTTTTTTGAGCAGCTGTGGATAAAATAGTTTTGCCTGTTACATTCACTTACATGTCAAACTTTAGTGGTTAATAGTGACCCAGTGAACTTTACTTTCTGCTACTAAAAAGCTCTTTCAATTCTATAGATTTCTAGCACTTAGACTGGGAATTAAGTACTTTTCAATGAATTCAAATAATCTTGACAAGATTTATATCAATTTAATTCAGAGTATAACCCAGAGAAGAGTCCTCTAGTTAGTATTCCCTAAGGTCTGATACAAAATACAGACAAAAGTCATTTCTAAAACATCCTTTCCCATAAAGCAGCCACACTCAAACCCAGATACATTGAGTAGAAGTAATAAATAAAAAATTCTGGGCCAAGAGAGAGAAATAAAATGTGGCAATCCTAAGAAATCTAAGATATCTAGAGCCTAGTGAATACCTGTGTCCACTTATCAATTTATTTATTTCTATCTTGAACTGAATCACCCCAAAATAGAGTAGTCACCAGAATATGAAGATTGGTTTCTTTTTGGTTTTTTAAAATACAACAAAGTATATAAAATAGAATTCACTATCTTAACCATATTTCAGTGCTCAGTGGTGCTAAATGTTGTACCACAAACCTCCAGAACTTCTCCTTCTTGCAAAACTGAGACTGTGTACCCATCAAACAGCAGCTCCCTCTGCCCCTTCCTCTTTCCCTGGTAACCTCTGTCCTACCTTCTTTTTCTTTGACTGCCTTAGATCCTTCCTACCAGTGAAATCATACAGCACTTGTCTTTTTGGAGCTGGTTTATTTCACTTAGCATCGTATCCTCAAGGTTTATCCCTAGTGTAGCAGATGTCAGAGTTCCCTGTTACTTAAGGATGAACAACAATCCATTGTTGGAGTAGGAAATGGCAACCCGCTTTAGTATTCTTATCTGGAAAACTCCATGGATGGAGGAACCTGGTGGGCTACAGTCTGTGAAGCCACAGAGAGCTGGACACGACTGAGCACAGCAATGACAAGAATCAGGTGTATGTGTGAACACCACAGTGTCTTTATTCATTCATCACTGATGGGCATTTTAGTTGTGTTCATGTCTTGTCTGTTGTAAATAGGGTTGTAATGAACATGGGAGTGCTAATACCTCTTTAAGATTCTGGATAAATACCCAAAAGCAGGACTGGTGGATTATATGACAGTTCTATTTTTAATCTTTTGCAGAACTTTCATACTTTTTTCCATTGTGCTTGCGCTCGGTTGCTCAGTCGTCTCTGAAGTGTCTGACTCTTTGTGACCCCATCCATGGACTGTAGCCCACCAAGCTCCTCTGTCCATGGAATTTTTCAGACAAGAATACTGGACAAGGTTGCCATTTCCTACTCCAGGGGATCTTCCTGACCCAGGAATCAAACCTGCGTCTCTTACATCTCCTGCATTGGCAGACAGATTCTTTGCCACTGCGCCACCCGGAAAGTATTGGGGACTCGGCATGTTAGGTTGTTTAATACAATTTTCTCCAGTAACTCCTCTAAAAGTTTTACTTACATCTGCAGTTTCCTTTCCATTCAATGAAGGAGGAAGGCAAGAGGAATTAGACTCAGCTGAGAGGAGAGGTGGCAGAGGAACCAAGAAGTTAATCTGGGACAATGACCTTCAGGTTCCTAGACCTACTCCCAGACACCCGCACTCACGATATTCACAACTCTGGCCAGAGCCAGGTTTGGAGCTGCTGTTCAGGGCTAAACTGGGGCAGCTGTCCCGGCTCCAGCAGGAACAGGTCAGGCGAGGCAGAGGTCAGACCAGGCCAAGCATAACAGAGCTTGGTTTTGGTGGTAGACGTTGTCTCCTTTCTGACAAATTGTCAAGTTTTGGCAATCACAGCAGCAGAGTGACCTCAGAGGGTCAGGTCTACAGGGTCAGCACCCTGGATAGCTCCCCAAAGGCAAAATTCACCCAAGCAAGCCCGCCTTCTCTTACTCCCAAAGACATGGGTTTCTGAGATAGGTTTATCCCCAGGAGGCCGGTTTTTGGTAAAAGAGACTCACACCTATGCCAGATACAGATCCTTAGGGAATGAGAACCACACTTATTGCCACCACCCCTGCCCCACTTTTGGTCTCCCTCAGACGGGAAAGACTCAGGGTCCAAAGAAAGATGCAGTTTAGTTTGGGTGAGAGAGTCCACAGGAGACTTACCTTCCTAGGCTTGGGTCCTTCCCAGGTGAACATCAGATCCTGCCAGACTGTTCCTCCAGTAACTTTTCACACTATCATTCACACCAAAAAACAGCTGCTGAATGAAGGATCACTATGGATAAATTCATACCTGGACACTTGGAGGATAACAACTGATCATGTCCAAGGGCTTCCCTGATAGCTCAGTTGGTAAAGAATTCACCTGCAATGCCAGAGACCCCAGTTCAATTCCTGGGTCTGGAAGATCCACTGGAGAAAGGATAGGCTATCCACTCCAGTATTCTGGCCTGAAGAATTCCATGGACTATATAGTCCATGGGGTCGCAAAGAGTCGGACAGGACCGAGCAACTTTCACTTCAGTGACGACTTCATTTCCAAGGCAGGCATCCAACTAAATGAAAAGAGATTCTTGTATTGAAAAGACTCAGTGGAATGCAAAGGCTATTTTTCAGCATCTTCCCATATTCCAGCAGGGCACTGGTACAGAAGTCCAAGAAGAAGCAAAGATTTTCTAAACAAATGTGTAATTAAGAACCCGAAGCCTTAAATGCAGATGTTCACTGTGAAAATCCAGACATGACCTCCTGTGTCATTCTTGTTTTTCTAGAAGATTCTAACTTGACCTGCAGCCAGCCAGTCCTGTGATACAAATTGAATCCTGAGTCCTGGAATAGGATCATTAGTACTCAGCACTGATGAAGACTGGAGCTCTTGTGAAATCTCTCAGGCGATAATTGCTACATGGAATTTAGCTCAGAGACAGGGAATTGATCTCTTTAAGGATTCTTAATTTAAATAGGGTGGTAATTTGCCCAGATGGTTACAATGTAAGCAGCTCTGAAAAAGACAGTAAAGAAAATGCATTTACAGCACCGCTAACAAAACACATAATGAAGAAACAGGCCTTCAGAAGCAGGCAGTCCCAGGGGGTACTCTTCAAATTCTTCTGTTAATCCCATTAAAACCCCAGAAGGGCCAATCAGCCCTGAGTTTTGCCCGAAATGGAACAAATTTAAAGGGTGAAAAACATAATTTTTCACTTCTGGGTTTTCCTCTTTACAATGATTCTGTTTCCATCTTTTTGTGTGAAAGTGGGTGATCATATTGGAAGATGTATAAATTGGGCCCATTCTGCTCCCCCGAAAGACATATGTTCCAGAAATGACAGGGAAACCCCGAACAGACATACACGAGAGACCTCTGCTCCCCACACTGCAGAGGGAAGGAAAGGACTTGGGTTTCCTGCAAAGGATTAATTTGGAAAAACAAGTCTTTCGTCATCATAACTGACACCTTCTATCGTATGTATCAACATTCATTCATTTGATTTGAACCACATTAGTCCCCTGCACTAGTTTATTGTTTAAAGGCAGCATTCTAACCCAGTTTTATGAGTAACTTTCCAAGCATTTCCATATCTTAATTACTATCTGATTACAAGGACTTTCTTTTTAAGGTTTCTTTAAGGTTTTGAGCCTGTTTCCAAGGCAGCTAGTTGAACTTGGTCACCACGTTCACATCACTTCACAGATGCACTTGTTGTAATTTTAGGCTGGTTTTCCATGCAGCTCATGACCTCACAGCCTCATTTCTCCAAGACCGTCCTCAGACACCTGCATTGCATCAGCTGGAGGGGACATTCCACGTGTGGAGTCCTGGCTGCTGCCCTAGATGTGTGAGTCAGGGCTCGTGGGGGTGGAGTCTGAGAAGCCGCTTGTTCAGGGAGGTTCCCCAGGTGAGCCATGTACACAGGGAGCTTGATGACCCACGGACACCCAGGCTGGAGTCGACCAGAGCTCCTTCCCACTTCACCCTCTGTCTCATTCTGTAGTCAGGTTACCGTTGCCTCCGTTTTTCATGTATTCATTCAACAAATATTCATTGCACAAGTGTTATGAGCAAGGAACTTCGTTCGGCATTGGAGAAACACAAGACATAAATGTTCCCTGGAAGCACAGGGACCAATTCTATCCGAGAAGACAACTACACATAGTTTCACAAGCAATTGCTCAACTGCCATTTTGGCAGGTGCTGCTAAGGAGAAATGGGAGATTTTATACGCAGTGGCACTGACAGCTCGTGAGTTCTGAGAGGTCCTCTGGAAAGGGATGCTCAGACAGGGACGGGAAGCCTGGGTGGGAAACAGGGGCCCAGACAGAGCATTCCAGGCAGTGGGGCCTGAGCCACGGCTCCCGGGGAGGGAGAGCCACAGCAAAGCAGCTGGAGGGAGCCTCGGACTGGGCGAGGGCCCGGCCATGCTGACTTGTTCAGTCCCGTTGTGAATTCTGGGTTTATCCTGAGGACAGTGAGGACCAGGTGGAGGGTTTTAAATGTGCCTGCTCTCAGTGAGCTCTGCGGCTGTGGAGGTGGAATGAGAGCAGGGCCATCAGAGCAGTGAGGCTAGGGAGGGCGCCACACAGTGATGGGGCAGGAGGAGAGCAGGGCCCCAGGAATAGAACTCAGAAGGGAAGGCGTTAAACCACATCTGATGAAGGCAGCACCCTGCAAGATTTAAGGGCCTTGACATCTTGAACACCTAACTTTACTAATGTGAAGATATTAATAGCTCTCACAACATATAGCTGCCTTTTATCTTAAGTGACAGTCAGTCGTGAGAACAGAAATAAAAACTTCAGTGGACACCCGAATCATTCGCTCCACCATGCCATGGGACTTCATGTGGTTTGTGGCTGCAGCCCCGTGGCTCTCAGAGAAGTTGGATTTTGGGGGACCTTCTCTCTGACTGGCAGAACCCCCCATTAACATGCAAGCTGTAATCATGGTGGCTTTGAGGAGCTCAGCACTCAGATCCTAGAACCTATTATTTTATAAAGTAAACACAGGTTTAAGTCAAAAGGCAGTGTGCTATTTTAAAAGAATCACCAACCACTATTTTAATCAGAGACACAGAGTGAAGTTGGAGTAACTGGAAGGAAGCTCCAGAGGGAACATGGAAGGAGGTCATTGGAACTTCTAATCTGTAGGTCAAGCCTCCTTTTTATCATGACCTATAATAAACAATGAAGCCTTTTACTCTCTGCCCACAGCACACTGATAATATGGTCTGAGACTCTGATTTGGATTATAGGTGTAATAACTGTACTTTAAATACATGGTCAGCTGTTACAGAGATTCTCTACTGATAGAAATGTGTTTATAACAATGAGACTTCACAAACAAACTTCATGTATTTTAAGTCACCACTAAATAAAAATCTGTGAGATCCAATCTGATCTGAGGTTTACATTTAATACATAATAATCAAAAAGAATATTATGCAAATTTCTAGCATAAGCAAGGTTAGAAAAATAATGTATAAAAACTCTTTAAATATAAAAATATATATACTATTCAAGGGTGTCATCTAATACATGAGGGCCAATGCAATAAAGTTCCTGAGTATTTGAGAATGTATAGCAAGTTTTCTTCTGATAGCCATAGTTAGATAATTACTCTGATTAAATACATTAATTATACTTATATATGGCTGGTATCATTATTTGTATATTAATTAAATTTTATATGCAGTCTTGCCCTATATACTATAAAAAATTATTAGTTCTTGACAGATTGGATAACTAAAAGTATTATCTCCAAAAAACGGAAGATAATTAACCTGATTTTTCTTATTATTTGTATTTTATATTTACCTACAGTAGTGTCTCACTTTCAGTTCTCTGAGCTTTAACATATGCAGAGATTCATGTAATGACCACACGCAGGATCCAAAAGGGCACCATCACCCCAAGAGTTCCTTAACCCCAGACCCTCTCCCAGCCCGGGGCCTGGGGACACTGGCCTGCACCCCTGCCCTCTGGGCTTTCTCAGATGTCATGTGGACATGTTCACACAGTGTGTCCCCTCTGAATCTGGCGTCCATCACCTGGCATACTTCCGTGGGGCCCATGCGTGTCGCTGCCTGTCTTCTGACGATGATTCCTCAAGCAGCGCTTTGCAGCCTTCGTGCCCCGTGCCCAGCAGTGTTCATGTGGACAGGGCAACCAGTGCAAACAAGATCACGCCACTGGCCGCAACACGGATGGACCCAGAGATGATCATACTAGGAGAAGACAAATGCCATGGGATGCCACTTATATGTGGGATCTAAAAAGAATGATATAGATGAACTTATTTACAAAACAGAAACAGACTCAGTTACAGAAAACAAATTCATGGTCACCAAAGGGGATACAGGGATGGAGGAGAGACGTCAGGAGTTGGGGACTGGCGTATACACATTATGATGTACAAAATAGACAAGGGCCTACTGTATAGCACGAGGAACTATACTCAATGTCTCGTAATAACCTGTAATGGAAAAGAATCCAAAAAAGAATGTCATTTAGTCACTCAGTCATGTCCGACTCTTTGCGACCCCGAGGACTGTAGCCTACCAGGCTTCCCTGTCCGTGGGATTCTCCAGACAAGAACACTGGCGTGGGATCCTCTTCCTGTGGATCGTCTTGACCCAGGGATCGCACCCACGTCTTCCGCATCGGCAGGCAGGTTCTTTACCACAGAGCCACCCGGGAAACCCATATGTGTGTGTGTGAGTGTGTATATGTGTACATATATGTGTATCACTTTGCTCTACACCTGAAACTAACACAACTTTGTAAATCAACTATATTTCGACTTACAATTCTTAAGTAAAAATTAAACGTTATAAAACACAAATGCAGGCGATACGGGACAGCCAGTTCAGCAGCAGGCTGAGTGGTCCTTGACATGACCAAGAGGTTCAGGGCAGCCAGCTGGTCTGCAGTTTGTGTCTTTCTTACAGAAGTGCCCCACAGCTCTTCTGCTGAGTGATTATCAATGCTTCCCCGTTGCCTGTTGACTTAAATCCAAACTTCTCCTCAAACAAAGGTCTCACAGAGCATTTTTATCTCCCCCAGAGCAGTGCTATCTCCACTAGCTCCCTAAGATAACCTACTTTTCAGCCAGACTGGGCTGTTGGTTCGTCCCGGATCCACTGCTCAGCCTTGCAGCGTCACGCCTGCTCGTTCTTCCAGGACCTGCGTCAGCGCTGTCCTCTGTGTGCGGTCCTCCCTGACTCCTCCCGTCTTCCCTCAAGGCTGCCCCAGGGGGACCTCATCTCCAGCTCACGGGGCAGGTCTGGCACCTCTCTCAGGGTGCTGTTCACACCAGTCCCCCACCCCTCTCTGCTGGCCTCCCGCCCCACTGCAGCATCTGCTACGTCAGGGAGGGGGCGTGTCTTCTGCATCTCTGGGGACAGCACTCCGCGGCATCTTCAAGTATTATTACAGTGACACTGAAGGGTCATATTCCAAAACAAGTGCTTGGCCATGGGAGGCAGGAGACAGATGTCTGAAGATTGACAGGAAAAAGGGAATGGGAGTCATGACTGTCATGCCAGTGGAAAGAATATTCCAGCATGTTGCTGGTGAAAGCACATGACGGCAGTTTCTGGATGAAAATTTTAAACTTGTAAAAAAGTGTCTGTAGGCCACTGGTGTTTTATTTTCTTTTTTTTTAATTTTTTTTTTTTTGGTGTTTTATTTTCTATTAAATAGGAGCCTGTATTTTTAAGGCTCCTAGTCTCCTTAGGAGCCACACATGCCTAGGGAGAAAGAACAGTATTTCTCCCTGGAGTGACTTGCAGAATGAGCCTGCTGGAAAGAGACATTAACCCCATAGGGGTCCCTTTGCGGGGCTGCCACCCTCATGCCCCCCCCATCACCTGGAGTACAGAGCGCTTCCTAGAGAGTGGAGTGGGGGAGCACAGTTATGTGACCTGTCAGTGGCCACAGGCAGCCCAAGGCCACCCTGCACACCCCAAAAGCTCCAAACGCCCACCCAAGGAGTGGGTGTCCCTTTCCAAGCTACCCCTGACCAGCATCAGTTAGCTTACCTTGGCCAACACCTAGCCTCTCCAGACTCAGACTCTCTGGTGAGCATGTCAGCTCAACCAGTTCTCCATGTAAGTGTGTGCGAACAAGGGGGACCCACCTTCCATGGTCACGGAACAAGTGCTGCATCTTCAGACCTCAACAGTCCCTTCAAATGAAGGAGAGGCAGGGTTCTGGTGGCAGAGACCTCCCCAAAGAAGTGCAGTGGATTCGGTGCCCAGTGTCTTTAGCATGCTCTCTTGTTCAGCTCTCTCCTTTTAAAAGTGTTTGTATTCCGTCTGTGACTGGGCTGGGTCTTTGTTTCTGTGCCTGGGCTCTTCTCCCGCTGTGGTGAGTGGGGGCTGCTCTCCAGCTGTGGTGAGTGGGGGCTGCTCTCCAGCTGTGGTGAGTGGGGGCTGCTCTCCAGCTGTGGTGCGCGGGCTTCCATGGTGGTGGCTTCTCTTGTTGGGGCACACGGGCTCAGTTCCCTCACAGCAAATGGAATCTTCCCGGATCAGGGATCAAACCCATGCCCCCTGCATCGGCAGGCAGAGTCTTAACCCCTGGACCACCAGGGAGGTCCTTGTCCGGTTCTCTTAACATAAACCTCAGCACTGCGAGGAACGGCTCCTGTCTCCACGTTAAAAGCAATAGGCATGATCACAGCTAACATTTGTTGAGTATCACCTTGATTGCTGAGTCCTTTGATGCCTTACTCATTTCATCCTGACACCAGAACTCTGAGGTGCCGGCTTCTGTTACCGTCTCCGCTATGCAGATGTGACCGCTAAGCACAGAGAAGCCAAGTATCAATGACCTGCTGACAGAAATGGGAGTCATGACTCTCACGCCAGTAGAAAAAATATTCCAGCATGCTGCTGGTGAAAGCACATGACGGCAGTTTGTGGATAAAAATTTTAAACTTGAAAAAAAGTGTCTGTAGGCCACTGGTGTTTTATTTTCTATTAAATAGGAGCCTGTATTTTTAAGGCTCCTGGTCTCCTTAGGAGCCGCACACGCCAGCCTAGGGGGAAAGAACAGGGTATCTCCCTGGAGTGCCTTGTGGAGTCTGGTTCACCCGAGGATCAGTCACCCTGGCCCAGCGTCTTGTGGCTCTGACCTCGGTGTCCACAGCGCAGGCACTGTCACGACTGGCCTTGGTCTCCGTCCTCGTCTGGCTTCCCCTCCAGACGAAGCTGAGCCCAAACACCAGGTGCTCATTCACCCATAAACATGTGCTGTGTGCCAGGGAAAATATAAAGGATGAGAAGTGGGTCATTTAGTCATATTTAGGAGTGCCATTTTCTCACACGTCTTCTGATAAGAAAAACCAGCAATGTTTTCCGAGTGCTTAAAGGAGCCCCAAGGTTGGTTGGTTGGTTTTTTAGGTTTTTTTCCCCCCACCATCTAACAAGGATTCTTTAATGCCAGTATTAAAGAACTAGTTATTTTATAAAATATGAATTGAGCAGATGTAAAATATTAACCAATTCAGCACTTGCAGGGGGTTGCAAAAATATACAAGATTTAAAAACAAAAAAAAGAAAAAGCCTGTTCCTGGCACACTGTTAGGAGGCGGAGTGAGGCCAGGGTCAGGAGCAAACGCCTGGAGATACAGGCGGTCAGCAGCAGGAGTGTCTGACTCCCCTGTTAGCACCTGAGCCGGGAAGACGGTCTTAAGCTATCTGCTCGCAACACATGGCGAGTGTTTACACAGGACACACGCTCCAGCTCTGGGCCGCGACAGGAAAGCGCAGGAATTTTTACAAGTCATCTGATTCAAGTGCATTCCGCGACTTCCTAGGAACCTGAAATGGTGTGTGTTCATGGTGATTCAGGTGAGCTTGGGCTCCCATGAGCCTTGACATCACACTGCTGAGTCAGCAGAAAGCCAGCGTCTTTACCCCATCTACTGTTCACGGACAGCCATTCCAGAAATAGCTGCCCTTGAGACGCCGTGACGGCTGTCCTCTCTCATCTTGGGGCAGAACGTTTTAGGGGAAGAAGAGAACCTTGGCTGAATTCTGCTCTTCTCAATAGGGGTAACAACATAGCCCTGGTCCATTATAGGAAAGACTCTATTACCTGGGGACTTCCCAGGTGGCTCAGTGGTAAAGAACCCGTCTGTGATGCAGGAGACACAGGAGACCCAGGTTCGATCCCTGGGTGGGGAAGATCCCTGGAAGGAGAGCATGGCAACCCACTCCAGTATTCTTGCCTGGGAAATCCTGTGGACAGAGGAGCCTGGTGGGCTGCAGTCCACGGGGTCAGAGTCGGACAGGACTGAGCGACTGAGCACATGTTCCCCAGGGCCCAGTGATCTGAGCGACCCCCAGACTTGACAGTTGCCTGGGATTCTGTTCAAAAGACCCTCAGACCTTCTCTCTGAGCCTCAGTTTTCTCACCCCTGAATTGGAACATTACTGGCTGATCCTTATGACGCTCCCAGCAAGGAATCTGGACTGCATGACACCCTGCAGCGTTGTCATCCTCACGGTCATTAGGCTCCATCTCAGCACCCCTCAACTCTCTCTCTCGCTTCTCAGAAAGCCTTCTTCTGCCCTTGGGTCAGGCCCTGTCAACACCTCACCCATGTCCTCAGGGCAGCCGGGGGGCTGGAAGGTGCAGCGACTATAAATGAACTCATGGTAGGTAAACACGTCTGTGGTCAGACTCAGTGCTCTTAATAGATTCTCAAGCCGTAGGCTGTCCACTTCTTTTAAAACTCTGTGATAGGTAATTCCCTGGTGATCCAGCGGTTAGGACTGTGCGCATCCACAGCTGTGGGTGTGGGTTCAGTCCCTCGTCGGGGAACCAAGATCCTGCAAGCTGTGTGCAGCATGGCCAAGGAATAAATAAATAAAGAATCCGATGATTGACACAGGTGCTTAAATATTTAAAATTAGTGAAACAAACACTAAGTTTTTTTATTGAACTATGGTTGATTTACACTGTTGTGTTAGTTTCAGGTGTACAACAAAGTGTTTCAGTTGTACATGTATATGTATTCTTTTTCATGCTCTTTTCCACTGGTTTATCACAGGATACTGAATGTAGTCCCATATGCTGTACGGTAGGCCCTTGTTGTTGATCTGTCCCATCTGTAATAGTTTGCATCTGCCAATCCCACACTCCCAATCCAGCCCCCCACCCCCCGCAACATTGGCAACCACAGGTTTGTTCTCCGTGTCTCTGAGTATGTTTCAAGAAGCAGTAAGTTTTTAAAGAAAGCTAATTTCGTCCCTGAGGCTGTTTTAGAAAAAAGATTCATTTCGAGAAGAATTTTCATCTCTTTGTCACTTCATTGAATACTTACACTTCTGCACACTAGTTAGACTTAAAATTGGATTTTAAGGCAGACAATCCTCTATCTTTAATAACGCCATTTAAAATGCAAATTACATTGCAGACAAAAAGAATTGGAATTTTTGTAGCTTAAAAATAAATGGAATTCCGGAGTCAACATCATATAAATAGGTGTCCATCTGGCCAACCTTATGATTGCCAATTTCTTCTAATTGTTTCTTTATGTTGAACTGGAGTTTAAACATCTCCCTCTTGTGGTCTAAAAAGCCACTGGCAACTCAGAGTTCGGTCAACTTCTTATGTCATTCTTTTTGCTTCACAACTTCTGAATAAATTATGCATTAGCTGCAGTGGTGGGGAGGCAGCGGGGCTGGCATGGATGCTGTTCCCTATGGATACTGCGTGCATTGATGGAGTCAGTGCTTCAGTTTCAGGCTGGGGCTCGGGCATCGCGTCCACGCCGCTTCTAATTCAGGGGCTGTGTTTCTGGAAAACACTTTGTCCAGAGGAGCTCATGAAGGGGCTGGTTGCCACCAGGGACTGAAGGGGCTGGACGGCACTCAGAGTTCCTGGTACCCAACCTGCCCGTTTTCAGCTGCAAAGCCATGGGTGGTACAGCTTTAAGGGGAAAGTCCCCGTAATACATTTTCTGATAAATGTCGTGATGTCCCTGACACTTTAATCCGTTGTAGGTTCCAGAAATACATGGAGAGCTGCCTCTCGGGCACTGTGCCAGATACTGTGATACAGCCGGGGCGGGAGGGGAACCAGACCGGCCAGGGTCCCACTGCCTAGTGGGACAAGGCGTCGTCCTTTAATGTGGGGCGTGGCGTCACCGCGCCTGAAGTGACAGGGAGTTTCCGTACGGACAGGGCAGCTGGGGAGGTGGCCTCTCTGAGGAATGGTGGGTAGGAATTTGCCCGATTGAGGTGCCCAAGCAGAGGAGGGGAAAGAGCTCCGGAGTACATAATGGCGGGGCACGGTTAGGTGGGGCCCTGTGAGCCCACGTGGGCCGCGGGCATCACCTCACAGGTCCTCGTCCGTTTAAAGGCCCCCTGTGCAGACAGCACAGGAGGGGAGAGGGATCGGGGTGAGAAGACACGCCGCACCCCCAGCGCGCGCCAAGGCCGACACAGCCTCCACGCCGCATGGCAGGGCCTGGCGGGGGGTGGGGGTGGTGGACCAGGGGAGCTGGTTTAGATCTGTTTGCTGAGATCGCACTGACAGGTTCTGATGATGAAACAGTCAGGAGTGGAGGGAGGTTTAAACTGACCCTGCCCAGCAAGACAGGGAGTAACCCACACCTGTGCACCCCCAAAATATGGAGGAGTCTCACACAGGCTGTTGAATGAAAGAGCCGAACAAGAAGCTGACAGTAAGGCCCCTCACCAGAGCTCCACCCGCCCGGCCTCCGCCCCTTCTCTGAAGCTGCTGGGTGCAGGGCTGCTGCCTATTTGCTCGTATCTTACAACAGTGGTAAAGAACCCAACTGCCCGTGCAGGAGGCACAAGAGACACAGGTTCAATCCCTGGGTGGGGAGGATCCCCTGGAGGAGGAAATGGCAACCCACTCCAGGATTCTTGCCTGGAGAATCCCATGGACAGAGGAGCCTGGTGGGCTACAGTCCATGAGGTCACACAGAGTCAGACACGACTGAGCACACACACACCACCCTAAGGTCATCTGCCTTCCAAAGTCATGCCTGTGAGACCCACAAGGAAAATCAAAGTCCAAAGCTTGAATGCTAAGAGACAGCCAACCCAGGAAGAAATTTCTGTGGGATCCTTGGAGGTTCCGGGAACCACTCTGAGCAGGACACAAATGGACATTGTTTCTGAGAATTGTATTCAATGCAGATAATCCAAACATTCTGCCCTACAGGCAGAGGGCCGTGAACACCAGAACTCAGACTTTTTCTGTAAAGATAGAAAAGCCTGGTGTGAACATAGGATGAAAGACCCTCCATGGCATGCAAACCATGAAAATATTCCTTTAAATCTGCTGCTTGTGTTATGCCTTTGTTTCAGCTGCTAATACTGAAATCAAAATAGATTTTTCTGGCCCCGAAGCATAAAGCTCCTCCTAGTCAGGAAAACAAACACCAGCCTTTTGGATCGTCTGAGTGCTGAAATTAGTCTGAATAAGGAGCCTAAGTCTTTCAGCCGAGGAAATGTTTGAATGCAGGAGGTCGTCTGAGGACGCCATCTGAGAATTTCTCCTAAAAGCATCTGGCAAGAGTGGAGGAGAAAACCACCAGGAGACGAAGTGGCCCAGGCAGTTGGTACACTGCAGTGCAGTCAATGAAAAAATCAAGTAACTATCAAGCTAAGAAGAAAGAAAAGAGTGTTTTATTTGAGCCAAACTAAGGATTATAACCCAGGAAACAGATCTGGGAAGCTCCAAGAACTGCTCCATTGATCAGGAGTTAGAGATGCAGTTTCATACACTTTTGAGACAAAGAAATTATGAACAATTAGCACTGTATCCATAGTTTAATCAAGGTTTTTGTTTTTGTTTTTTCCAGTTATGCATGCACGACAAGTCTTTGGTCCTTGTATGAGATGCAAAGGAGATAGATTAATCGTGGAATTACAGTATTACAGTGCTGGCCTCTGAAGAAGCGACCCAAGCTCTTCTCACAGGTTGATTTCATCCCCCTGCTCAGAGGAGGTGTGATTCACGTATAATGTAGACACACGCTACACACCAGGCAAGGCCTGCCATGAGGGTGCAAGTCATTTGTCTTTTTTTTTTTTTTTTTTTAGTTTGGTTGTCCTGCCACAGAATATTTTTTACTTTCCTCATCACCTTCAAAGGTAGTTGAGAGGAGAGCGTGTAAGCGGAATTTTCTTGTTTGTTCTGAGTTCCCATGCTGAGTCACAGGATTTATCACCTTCATCCTATGAGGGGAGAGATGGTCTTTGTTAGGGCAGGAAAGAAAAGTCCTCTCTCTGCTGTAGACGGGGTATTCTACTGACTGTTTTCAGCTTTGGATGCATTTATTTCATTCTTCATATTTATTTTCACAAAAACAGGAGAAAAGCAAGACTTCAATTCTTCAAAGAGAAGACAGAAAATTTTCACAAGTCAGAGTGAGAACCTGACCATAACCCTGTGTTACTCAGGGCATTCACCTCCACATGCTTGAGTCTGCACTTGTTGGCTTGAAGAAGCCCAGAAAAGTGAATCTGAAACACTGTGGACACTGGCAGCGATCCTGATGTCCCCACCCCAGGAGTGCGAGCTGCTCTCAGCTGTCCCCCAAGCCCCTCTGAGCACCCTTCTCAGTTGAGGGGGGCCAGCTCACTCAAGGGCATGCTCTTTCCCTGGGGCAGCCCACACCGCAGACTGGTCAGTATGGGGTGTAGTTGACACACACACACAAACCTTGAAATCTGGGAGAAGTGAAAAGGACCCATGGGGTCAGCTGAGACCTGTGGCAAGATTTCAGTAGCGCCCACCTTCCCCTTCCTCTCCTTCTGCTCCCAGAGTCAGCATCCCAGGAACACGGCCCACAGCGTCACAGTGACTAGCCCGCTGAGCTGATCCGCTTGTTTTCCTAGATCACGGGGTGAGGATTGGGTCACCTGACGTCTGACTCCTCATCAGCTTTCTTTTGGAAAGGGAGTTGGAAGGGCTGGGATCACAAGCGGCTCCATTTAGGAAGACGTTCCAAGTCCACTCCACGTGACTAGGAACCAAGGCGGTCTCAGTCTGTAGATCAGTCTCTGTAGAGACAGGGAGTTCAGGTATAAGAGACCACCTGCCCTCTCAGGACAAGAAATTGCCGCTCTCCTCCCTTCCCCATGGTTCATCAGGCCCTTTATTCTCCTTTGTTAATGAAGAGTACTTTACCCAAAAATCTGCAGATGTAAGTGAAACATCCTGACACAGAGCTGTTTACATTCCTCCTTCCTCAGCATTTCCACAGTGGTAAGAACAAAAGACCTGTGGAAAGTATTTACTTAATTAACTGCTATATGCTGAACACCTCCACGAGCCCCTGTGGTTTAGAGTTTGGAAAAGAAAAGTGATGAAGAGACAGTCTCACCTTTAGGAGTTTAACATCTGGTGCAAAGAGCCTCAACCCTATCAAACACAGCACTGTTTTAAAACAAATATTTTGTAATGCCACCATCATGATTTTAATATAAAATTCATAAGTAGTTTACCTAAGATTCAAAAAACCATAATAATGCCCTCTTTGTAAATTGTAATACAGATTGTAAAATATAATAACATCACATATTTTATAGTTACAAAATATGAACAAAAGCAAGTGGTAGATTTTTAGATGTGGTTCGCCATGTGCTGCTACAGAAATAATCAATTTCTGTGCCTTAAAGCGACACCTGACAGTCATTGTGAAACCAGAATGTCCACAAATCTTCTGAAGTGCTGCCAGGAGCTGTTCTGCCCTCCCTGCTGCTGCCGCTAAGTCGCTTCAGTCGTGTCCGACTCTGTGCGACCCCATAGACGGCAGCCCACCAGGCTCCCCCGTCCCTGGGATTCTCCAGGCAAGAACACTGGAGTGGGTAGCCATTGCCTTCTCCATCTGCCTTCCCTAAAAATCACTAATCATTTAAGGGAAGAAAAGGAATTTATTTGGTATATATTTAAAAGTTGGCATCTGGGCTTCCCCGCTGGCTCCAGTCGTAAAGAATCTGCCTGCCAATGCAGGAGACGGGTTTGATCCCTGGTCCAGGAAGATCCCAATAAGCCCGGGCAGCACAACTACTGAGCCTGCAGCTTCTAGCCTTGCACGCCCCAGAGCTTGCGCTCCACAAGGGAAGCCCCGCAGTGAGAAGTCCCCATACCCTAACCAGAGGTCCCTGCTTGCTGCGACTGGAGACAAGCCAGTGCAGCAGGAAAGACCCAGAACAGACATAAATAAATAAAATTACTTTCAAAAATATTTTTTTAAAGATGGCATCTGCTTCTAATATTTCAAGAGTCATGCTTGAGCTTATATATGTTTCTTCTAATTGCAACAGGGTGCTCAGGGCTGGTGCTCTGGGATGACCCTGAGGGATGGGATGAGGAGGGAAGTGGGAGGGGGGTTCAGGATGGGGAACACATGTACACCCATGGCTGATTCATGTCAATGTATGGCAAAAGCACTACAATATTGTCAAGTAGCCTCCAATTAAGATAAAAAAATTAATTTAAAAAAATCAAGACTAGTCAGCAACCTCAGATATGCAGATGACACCACCCTTACGGCAGAAAGCGAAGAGGAACTAAAGAGCCTCTTGAAGGTGAAAGAGGAGAGTGAAAAAGCTGGCTTAAAACTCAACATTAAAAAAAACTAAAATCATGGCATCCGGTCACATCACTTCATGGCAAGTAGATGGGGAAACGATGGAAACAAGACTTTATTTTTAGGGCTCTAAAATCACTGCAGATGGTGACTACAGCCATGAAAGTCAAAGATGCTTGCTCCTTGGAAGAAAAGCTATGACAAACTTAGACTGTGTATTAGAAAGCAGAGACATCACTTTGCTGACAAAGATCCGTCTAGTCAAGGTTATGGTTTTTCCAGTGGTCATGTATGGATGTGAGAGTTGAACTATAAAGAAAGCTGAGCGCTGAAGAATTGATGCTTTTGAACTGTGGTGTTGCAGAAGACTCTTGAGAGTCCCTTGGACTGCAAGGAGATCCAACCAGTCCATCCTAAAGGAGATCAGTCCTGGGTTTCACTGGAAGGACTGATGCTGAAGCTGAAACTCCAGTACTTTGGCCACCTGATGTGAAGAGCTGACTCATTGGAAAAGACCCTGATGCTGGGAAAGATTGAAGGCAGGAGGAGAAGGGGACAACAGAGGATGAGATGGTTGGATGGCATCACCGACTCAATGGACATGAGTTTGAGTAAGCTCTGGGAGATGGTGAAGGACAGGAAAGCCTAACGTGCTGCAGCCCATGGGGTTGCAAAGAGTCAGACACGACTGAACAACAAGAAGACAGGAACCACACTTTCAGATAACACCCTGTTAAGGGGTAAATGTGTCCCCAGAAGGTCCATATGTTGATATTGTAACCGCTAAACCTCAGAATGTGACTGTAATCAGAGGCGGTGCCTTTAAAGAGGTAGTGAAGTTACAGTGAAGCCATATGGGTGGGCCCTAATTCACTGCAGCTAGTGTCCCTCTGAAAAGATTGTTGTTTTTCAGTTGCTCGATTGTTTCTGACTCTGCGACCCCATGGACTGTAGCCCACCAAGCTCCGTTGTCCATGGGGTTTTCCAGGCAAGAACACTGGAGTGGGTTGCCATTTCCTTCTCCAGGGGATCGTCTGGACCCAAGGATAGACCCCACATCTCCTGCATTGGCAGGCAGATTATTTACCACTGAGCCACCAGGGAATCCCTTATTGTGTTCTGGACTTGACTACATACTGCTGAAATACCAAAAATGTGTGAAAGGACTCTTGTCCCCGAGAAGTGATCATCTGAAAAGACAGCACAAGCGCACGAAGCCGTCATCTAGAGTCCCTTAGGTGGTGATGCTGAGCCATGCCCGCCCTGCCTGGGGCCCCTGAGGTCAGTCCTCAGGCCCAAGGCAGCTCCTTCCTTCAGCGAGAACACGGGAAGAAGAACACCCATGTCCATCTGTCTGTGCTCACTGAGAGTTAAGATGACCCCCGCCAGGGCGAGTTACGTCGTCAGCCAGAAGAGAGCATTACTGCTGCTCCGGTGTCATCTCGGCTTTGTTAACGGTGTCTATGTGTCCACATGTTTTATTACCTGTCTCTTATTTGTGAGTGAAATTGCATGTGGGGGACCCACAAGCCCCGAGTAGACATACTAGGTAAACATCTTCCCCGCCTGACTTCCAGTTCTCTTGAACATGACCGAGACTATATTTAAAACACATATGTTTAGGAGAAAACTGCATGGTTTAGGAAGGAGGGAAATGAGAAAAGCCCCCAAGAGTTGATCGAATTTCATGAGGTCTCTTTTTCTGGGGTGACTGGAGCCCCCCAGCAGTGCCAGCCTTTCACTGGGTGGGCCGTACACACTACAGCTCGGGGTAACTGACGCCTCCTAGCCTGCTCTCATCACCCACCCTTGTCCCTGGAAGGCCACTCGGACCCCTTTGAGGGTGCTGGGCAGCCCCATGTGCACAGACAGTCCCCCACCCTGCAGCTTTGGGGCTGGGCCCTGGTGGGATCCTTCCCGGCGTCTCCAGGGAGGGACCGCAGTGGGCGCTGCAGCCCAGGGTCTTTGCTGCACCACTGTCAGCCGTGTGTCTCGGGGTCACAGGCCGGCAGAGCTCTCTCCCTCTCTGGATCTCTTTTCGGTGGAGAATAGACTCCAAGGTGCCTTGTCCCGCAGCCACGCAGTCCCCCGTCCTCCACCAGCTCACGCGGGTGTCCAGCAGGCAGGGCTGGACAGACCCGCCACATAGCAGCTGGCACTTACAGAGCGTGTGACCCCTGCCACGCGCTGCTTGACGTCACCTGCAGGGATCAGCCTAAGAAACCCGAGAAGCCCGAGGCTGCTCGTATCCACACCCGTAAGAGGAGACTGAGCGGCTGGTCCAGGACTGTCACCAGCCACAAGGCTGTGAAGCTGGGCGCCTGACCCCAGGCCCTGTGGCTGCAGAATCTGCGCTCTGATTCATCAGGCTGCCCTCACACCCTCCCGTCCTGCACTCAGGCTCCGAGGACACCACTCCCTTCCAGCCAGATCCCTGATGAGAATGCATTGCTTGGGGAGTTGACTCACACTGGGGGCCCGTCTACACTAGCACCTTATGACTTTATTTTTCTCACCGCAATTTGAAAATAGGTGTCTCAAGCCCCAGTACCGTGTATTTGGCCTTTAGCTCCCACTAATAGCTTAAGCTTGGTTCATATGGCATATTTCCAGCTGTTGTCTGAATGGTGATAAATTACTACTGAAGCACAGAAGTCTGGAATGTGGGACATGGCCCAGAATTTACAAAGGCTGTCAGGGCTCTCAGGAGGGAGGTAGTGGGCGGCTGCGGGGCTTGCAGAAGCAGTGACCAGGCACAGATGGGGAGGGGGCCAGGGGAGTCACAACTGCAGGAGAGGGTGTGGAGGGAGGGAACCCCCGTGCACGGCTTCGGGGACTGGAAATCTGTGCAGCCAGTCTGGAGAACAGTAGACAGGCTCCTCAGAAGGTGAGAAGGGACCTCAGGGTTGGACGGGCAGTGGGCGCCATCATTCCCACTCATGGAGAGCAGCCTTTGAGAAGTCTGTTTTAACAGAGGAGCATTCTGGAAGATCCGTGTCTGGGGTGCCAGCCCCCAGCCCCCCTCGTGCTGCCACGCGATGAGCTTCCCCGAGGGCCAGGCTGGGGTCACATGTGTTTCCTATGGCGGCAGGAGTCGACCTGACAGCCGTGCAGGAGGGTCTCCGTCCACACCTGGGACTGTGCGCAGGCACCTGGCAGCTCATCCCGGCGTGGCTCCTCTTCCTCAGCCCGGTAAATCCAAGTGCCAGTCAGGGTGTTGCGGAGGGCACGCTGCTTGTCTCCATCTGCTGGTGTGTTCAGAGGGCGGCAGGTGGGGGACACATAGTCAATACAGGAAAGAAAGGTCAGTAGACTCAGAGAGGCGCTGGTGGTAAAGAGCCCACCTGCCAATGCAGTAGACATAAGAGACGCAGGTTCAATCCCTGGGTTGGGAAGATTCCCTGGAGGAGGGCATGGCAACCCACTCCAGTCCAGGGAGCTAAATAGCAGCATGACCCAGAGGATGGATCCATCAAAACTAAAATAATTCATCTGTCCAAAGACAATGCGATTTTCAGAGAGTTCTTTGAAAATGTGACGTAAAGTAACATCTAGCCACAAAAATGCCTTTTTAATAAAAAGTATATGTCATCTATTGTTTTGTTGGTGATTTAGAGTTATTTCCTCATGAAATGAGGAGACAAGTGATTTTTCTTCTAAAATTGGCAGTTGAAATAAGGCTTTTCCATTTCCTTTGTGCAGAGCCCAGATCCAAGCACATGTACTGTAATCCCCAAACACAGTCACGTTCGTCACCTGAGTTTGCATGTGCTAGACTCCCCCGTTACTTCTCTCTTCCCCAAACTGAAAAGAAGCAAACTGGTGAGTGCAGCCCTAAGCAGCTGCAGGAGAATGAGCTAAAAGGTCAAAACTGGGATGTCCCGGTGGCCGCCAGGTCTGCCCTGTGGTGCAGGTCCTGTAAGGGTTCCAGAAGGAAATCCCAGAAACATCAGGCAGTACGGTAACTCACACTCTCCATGTGGTTTTCCCCCAGTTCTTGGAGTAGGTGTGATCTCAGCTTTTGGATTCCCTTTCCAGGCTTTGGGGTTTTTTGGACACAGTAATGTGTGAAACCTGGCTCTTAGCCTCTGAGAAGAGCATGTGCATGCTCCTGAAAAGCCTGCCCAGGAGATGCAGAGTGCTGTGCTGACGAGCTGTGCGGTAAGGGACTGCCCTCAGTCTTGTTCCTCCTGGATGTACCAAGAATCTTCTTGTACTTTTCATTCTGTAGGACAAGCTGGAAAATGCTGTCACATGTGACAACAAAAGACTGTGGCAACTGCCTGTCAGACGGATTATAAAGAAAGGGAGAAAAATAGTGGATAATGCACAAAAATAGGTGTGTTTTTCATGCATTAGACACGTGAATTAACTGTGTGTCCCAAGTATAAACTGTTGCTATGAACTTTAAGATGCCCAAGATAAAAAATAAAACACATCAGAGCTTATCCATTGAAGCCTCATTTTCATGCATCTTTCCCCAGAAACACTCTAGGCTTCCAGAAGGTTCTCTGGACTTTTAAAATGAACATTCTGAATGTAACTGAGCTCCCTGCCCTGGCTTCTTATCTCACCTGTATAAATAGATATGACCCACTGAAAACTGCAGAGATGCAGTTATGTGCCAGGAAAGTATAACTGCAGACCCCCCCAACCCCCCCTGGAAACTGCGGTGGAGCTCTCCTGTGGCTAATTTAATGCCACAGCGATTCCCTGATCTAAGCTGAAAAGCATGTGAAGATGCAGGCTCCGTGGATCTGTAGCCATGACAAGGTACTTTGAAAGGCCCGGGAATAAACGGCCCCACGACAGACACAGATTTCCACAGAAAGAGGAGGTAAAGCTGAAGACAGAATGAGCAGAGGTCACCTGCCTACTTGGTGGGCCATCTCTGAAGCCACTGTCATCAATTTCATGGTGAAACAGGAAGGCTCTGGAATTAGGAACTGCATCAACACTAAGTATTTGTGCCTGAAAGAAGGAAGACCACCCATGTCCATGACTCAGATGTCCCAAATATTAAAAAAGAATTTTGTGATGTGTATGTGTGTATATATATATATATATATATATACGATGTGTGTGTGTATGTGTGTGTGTATGGTTTTTACCTTTAAAAAGAATTTTGTGACACACACACATATATATATAAATAATGGCATGTGAAAGTCGCTGAGTCATGTCCAACTCTTTGCAACCCCATGGACCATAACAGTCCATGGAATTCTCCAGGCCAG
Source organism: Cervus elaphus (assembly GCF_910594005.1). Taxonomy (NCBI): domain Eukaryota; kingdom Metazoa; phylum Chordata; class Mammalia; order Artiodactyla; family Cervidae; genus Cervus; species Cervus elaphus. Next base: position 2,727,896 of record NC_057843.1, on the reverse strand, counting down.
AATACTCAAGAGGGTAGATGTTCCCTTCAGGGGATATTTCCAACCCAGGGTTCAAACCCAGGTCTCCTGCATTGCAGGTGGATTCTTTACCAACTGAACTACCATATATATGCCATTATACAGGAGACAGTGAAGGATAAGGAAGCCTGGCAGGCTTTAGTCCTTGGGGTTGCAAAGAGTCGGACATGATTTAGTGACTGAAAAATGAACAACAAATTATGGCCTTTTCTGTTACATAAAGATAAAGGAACACTTGGTGTCTTTTCTGTGTGGTCGTCTTTCATGTGGCTACCTACGATGGGGTGGATAGTCAGCTACTGTCACAAGTGGCCGCCAGCATTTCCATGGGGTAATTAATAAACATTTATCTCTTTCTCGTGAAGCAGTGTCCTTAGCTGTCCGTGGCTCTCCTCCCTGGTGGGTTGACGCATACGGGTTCCTTTGCCTTGTCGCTCTGCCTTCCCTCAGGGCCGCAGTGCCCTCTTCATCCAGACAGCAAAGGAAGAGCAAGTGGAGAAGGCATGTGGGCTTCTCCAGAAAACTGTCCTGGTTGTGACACGAGCTCTCCTGCCCAGCGCCCCTCAGCAGGACTGCCTCACTAGACACGCAGGCTGCAGACAGGCTGGACTGGGAACTGAAGCCCCACCTGGACCACGCCTCCTTCCTAGCACACCCTCATGCAAAGGAAAGGTGAGCACAGACTTTTTGTCACTAGCTACCATCTCTGTTGTTTAACTTCAAAAGAAATACAAAACAATTGGCAAACATTATTTTTTAAATTATTTTATTATTCTTATTTATTTGTTGGTTGTGTTGCATGACATGTGGGACCTTAGTTCCCTGACCAGGGACCGAACTCACACCCCTTGCTCTGGAGGGGCGGAGTCTTAACTGCTGGACCTCCAGGAAAGTCCTAGCAAAGATTATTTTTAATGAGAATAATCCAGAATAACGATGCTATTTCGAAAAGAGCACTTTCACAGACTCCTTCTAAGTGATAAAACACTTTTTGTCACAACTTCAAACTGCTCTATTTAGAAAGGAATCTGTCAATACATGTTATGACACTAAGGTCTTCATGTCTTAGGGATGTTCCTCCCTAAGTTCTTCATGTCAAGGGATACAGCAATCCTTCTGAGAACCCTCACTAAGATAATACTCCAAAATGTTCTGTGTTGAACATAGAGTTAGGTACGTGTGTGCATGCGTGGTAAATCATTTCACTTGTGTCTGACTCTTTGCAGCACTATGGACTATAGCCTGCCAGGCTCCTGTGTCCATGGGATTCTCCAGGGAAGAATTCTGGAGTGGGTTGCCATGCCCTCTTGCAGCGATCTTCCTGATGCAGGGATTATACTCATATCTCTTATGTCTTCTGCATTGGAAAGTGGGTTCTTTACCACCAGCGCCACCTGGGAAGCCCAGAGTTATTTATAGCTACAAAAATTTAATGAAAATAGTGAAAACATATTAATGAGAGAATAGTTCATTATATTACTAAACATTTGTCCAATGACATATTTATGTAGCCATTGAAATATTTATGAAGTATTAAATAACGTTTTTTAAAAGATTTTTTTGATGAGGGCCATTTTTCTAAAGTCTTTATTGAGTTTGTTTCAGTATTGTTTCTTTTTTATGTTTTATGTTTTGGAATTTTGCTGTGAGTCATGTGGGAGCTTAGCTCCCTGACCAGGAATCAGACCCACACACTTTATGGTGAAAGGTGAAGTCTTAACCACTGCACCACTCAGCAAAGTCCCAAAACAATGTTTTTAGGAAGCTTTATATTTTAGAGCAAGTTATAAAATTTTAAGATCAGGATTATCTCAATTAAAAAATTTTTTTTAATTAAAAAGAAGCAAGTAGAAAACTACTGACTATATTAAATATTAACTTATGCTTCTTCTAGATGGTGGTTGTGTCCAGTCACTCAGCCTGTCCAGTTCTGTGTGACCCCATGGACTGCAGCACGCCAGGCTTCCCTGTCCTTGACCATCTCCCGGAGCTTGTTCAAACTCATGTCTATTAAGTCGGTGATGCCATCCACCCATCTCATCCTCTGTCGTCCCCTTCTCCTCCTGCCTTCAATCTTTCTAATCATCAGGGTCTTTTCTAATGAGTCAGATCCTTGAATCACATGGCCAAAGTCTTGGAGCTTCAGCTTCAGCCTCAGTCCTTCCAAAAAATATTCAGGACTGATTTCCTTTACAATTGACTTGTTTGATCTCCTTGCAGTCCAAGGAACTCTCAAGAGTCATCTCCAACACCACAGTTCAAAAGCATCAGTTCTTTGCCGCTCAGCTTTCTTTATTGTCCAGCTCTCACATCCATATATGACTACTGGGAAAACCGTACCTTTGACTAGATGGACCTTTGTTGGCAAAGTAATGTCTCTGCTTCTTAATATGCCATCCAGGTTGGTCATAGCTTTTCTTCCAAGGAGCAAGAAATTCCATGGCTGCAGTCACCATCCACAGTGATTTTGGAGCCCAAGAAAATAAAGTCTGTCACTGTTTCCATTGTTTCCATCTACTTGCCATGAAGTGATGGGACTAGATGCCATGATCTTCATTTTTTGTATGTTGAGTTTCAAGCCAGCTTTTTCACTCTCCTCTTTCACCTTCATCAAGAGGCTCTTTAGTTCCTCTTCACTTTCTGCCATTACAGTGATGTTGTCTGCATATAGGAGATTATTGATGTTTCTCCCAGCAATCTTGTGCTTCATCCAGACAAGCATTTCACATGAGGCAGATCAGGCGGTCTGGTATTCCCATCTCTTTCAGGATTTTCCACAGTTTCTTGTGATCCACACAGTCAAAGGCTTTGGCATAGTCAATAAAGCAGAAATAGATGTTTTTCTGGAACTCTCTTGCTTTTTTGATGATCCAGTGGATGTTGGCAATTTGATCTCTGATTCCTTTACCTTTTCTAAAACCAGAAATGCAAAAAAGGAAAATGGCTGTCTGAGGAGGCCTTACAAATAGCTGTGAAAAGAAGAGAAGCAAAAAGCAAAGGAGAAAGGGAAAGATATACCCACTTGAATGCAGAGTTCCAAAGATAGCAAGGAGAGATAAGAAAGCCTTCCTCAGTGATCAATGCAAAGAAATAGAGGAAAACAATAGAATGGGAAAGACTAGTGATCTCTTCAAGAAAATTAGAGATACCAAGGGAACATTTCATGCAAAGATGGGCACAATAAAGGACAGAAATGGTATGGACCTAACAGAAGCAGAAGATATTAAGAAGAGGTGGCAAGAATACACAGAAGAACTGTACAAAAAAGATCTTCACAACCCAGATAATCACAATGGTGTGATCACTCACCTGGAGCCAGACATCCTGGAATGTGAAGTCAAGTGGGCCTTACGAAGCATCACTACGAACAAAGCTAGTAGAGGTGATGGAATTCCAGTTGAACTCTTTCAAATCCTAAAACATGATGCTCTGAAAGTGCTGTACTCAATATGCCAGCAAATTTGGAAAACTCAGAAGTGGCCACAGGACTGGAAAAGATCAGTTTTCATTCCAATCCCAAAGAAAGGCAATGCCAAAGAATGTTCAAACTACTGCACAATTGCACTCATCTCACACACTAGTAAAGTAATGCTCAAATTCTCCAAGTCAGGCTTCAACAGTACATGAACCGTGAACTTCCAGATGTGGAAGCTGGATTTAGAAAAGGCAGAGGAACCAGAGATCTAATTGCCAACAGCCACGGGATCATAGGAAAAGCAAGAGAGTTCCAGAAAAACATCTATTTCTGCTTTATTGACTATGCCAAAGCCTTTGACTGTGTGGATCACAATAAACTGTGGAAAATTCTGAAAGAGATGGGAATACCAGACCACCTGACCTGCCTCTTGAGAAACCTGTGTGCAGGTCAGGAAGCAACAGTTAGAACTGGACATGGAACAACAGACTGGTTCCAAATAGAAAAAGGAGTATGTCAAGGTTATATATTGTCACCCTGCTCATTTAACTTATATGCAGAGTACATCATGAGAAATGCTGGGCTGGAAGAAGCACAAGCTGGAATCAAGATTGCAGGGAGAAATATCAATAACCTCAGATATGCAGATGACACCACCCTTATGGCAGAAAGTGAAGAAGAACTAAAGAGCCTCTTGATGAAAGTGAAAGAGGACAGTGAAAAAGTTGGCTTAAAGCTCAACATTCAGAAAACTAAGATCATGGCATCCGGTCCCTTCACTTCATGGCAAATAGATGGGGAAGCAGTGGAAACAGTGGCTGACTTTATTTTTCTGGGCTCCAATATCACTGCAGATGGTGACTGCAGCCATGAAATTAAAAGACGTTTACTCCTTGGAAGGAAAGTTATGACCTACATAGACAGCATATTAAAAAGCAGAGACATTACTTTGTCAACAAAGGTCTGTCTAGTCAAGGCTATGGTTTTCCCAGTAGTCATGTATGGATGTGAGAGGTGGGCTACAAAGAAAGCTGAATGCCGAAGAATTGATGCTTTTGAACTGTGGTGTTGGAGAAGATTCTTGAGAGTCCCTTGGACTGCAAGGATATTGAACCTGTCCGTCCTAAAGGAGATCAGTCCTGGGTGTTCATTGGAAGGACTGATGTTGAAGCTGAAACTCCAGTACTTTGGCCACCTGATGCAAAGAGCTGACTTATTGGAAAAGACCCTGATGCTGGGAAAGATTGAGGGCAGGAGAAGGGAATGACAGAGGATGAGATGGTTGGATGGCATCACCAATTCAATGGACATGGGTTTGGGTGGACTCCAGGAGTTGGTGATGGACTGGGAGGCCTGGCATGCTGTGGTTCATGGGTTCACAAGGAGTCAGACATGACTGAGTGACTGAACTGAACTGAACTGATACCTGAATGGCCTAGTGGTTTTCCCTACATTCTTCAATTTAAGACTGAATTTTGCATCAAGGAGCTCATGATCTAAGTCAGGGTCAGCTCCCAGTCTTGTCTTTGCTGACTGTATAGAGCTTCTACATCTTCAACTACATATAATATATAATCAATCTGATCTTGCTATTGACCATCTGGTGATGACCAAGTGTAGAGTTGTATCTGTGCTGTTGAAAGAGGGTGTTTTCTATGACCAGCAGGTTTTCTTGGCAAAACTCAGTTAGCCTTTGTCCTGTTTCATTTTGCACTCCAAGGCCAAACTTGCCTGTTACTCCAGGTATCTCTTGATTTCCTACTTTTGCATTCCAGTCCCCTGTGATGAAAAGGACATCTCTTTTGGGTGTTAGTTCTAGAAGGTCTTGTAGGTCTTCAAAGAACTATTCAACTTCAGCTTCTTCAGTATTACTGGTTAGGGCATAGGCTTGGATTACTGTGATATTGAATGGTTTGCTTTGAAAACCGATTGAAATCATTCTGTTATTTTTGGATTGTATCCAAGTACTTCAATTTTGGACTGTTGTTGACTATGAGGGCTACTCCATTTCTTCTAAGGAATTCTTGGCCACAGTAGTAGATATAATGGTCCTCTGAATTAAATTTGCCCATTCCAGTCCATTTTAGTTCACTGAGTCTTAAAATGTGGATGTTCACTCTTGCTGTCTCCTCTTTGATCACTTCTAATTTACCTTGATTCCAGGTTCCTCTGCAATATTGTTCTTACAGCATTGGACTTTACTTTCACCATCAAACACATCCACAAACAGGCGTTGTTTCCGCTTTGGCTCAGCCTCTCTGTTCCTTCTGGAGTTTTTCCCTCCACTCTTCTCCAGTAACATGTTAGACATCCAGTGACCAATGGGGTTCACCTCTCAGTGTCATATCTTTTTGCCTTTTCATACTATTCATGGAGTTCTCAAGGCAAGAATACTGACATGGTTTTCCATTCCCTTCTCCAGTAGATGGTGGTGAAACCAAAAGTGGGATCCATCCACTTGCAGCTCAAAAGCCAATAAAGAAGGCAGGGTTGGTGGAAAGGAAAGTTCGCTTTGTTTTGGATGTTGGCAAGTGGTGGGGAAGCACAGGAGGGCAGACTCCTGTCCAAAGGCTGACCCCCCTCCACTGACAACCAGGGTACGGGAGCTTTTATAGACAGACGGAGGGAGCTCCAATGCAGAAACAGCCCAGTGAGCTCCAACAGTCACCTTGAAATTGGTCATCAGTGGTCTGACTAGTGCCACCTTGATTGTTTCAAGTACAGTTAGTCTTCAGTTCCAGGGTTGGTTTGATCCCATTTCTTTGAGGACATTTCTCGGAATTGTGGCAGCTGATGTCATAGCTACAGTCTGGTCATGTAGTTAAGTTCCCTCCTGGTGGGAGTTTCAGTATCTCTAAGACTGCTCGCAGGATAGGCTCAGAATATTGTCTATGGCCCTTGAGGAAGAACGAAAGGTCCTTCACCAAGTTTACTGACTATTACCACTTCGTCCTGTTGGCCTGTTTTCCTTTGTTTCTTCATTTTCTCACTCCCTGATTAAACTTACTCTTTGGCTAAGGTTTTTCCACAGACAGAAGTCTGACAGAGGACATGGGGGGCAAGGACCATGAGGTCCTGCTTCATTTCAGTGGGCTATGATCATTTCTTTATTCATCCATACTACTCAGACTTTCTAAAATTAAACATATTAATACCATATTTTCAGAAATTTAAACATAAATTTGATGGATAAGGAGAATGATCTCATATAGGACAGTATTTGTCAGCAGAATCTGGGAGCATCCTTGCAGGAACTCTCCCCACGCTCCCGTATCCTGTTTCTGCAGCTGTTTTCCTCATTACTGATCTCGTGACTGCTTTTGACATCCCCATAAGATCCCCTGGTAAACTCCTTCCATCAGCTGAGCTCGGTGCCCGGAACAGTACTGCCCTTTGCTGCTATGCCATCTGTCATTTCCTGGTAAAACACACCACTTGCTCAGATTTCAGGTCTGATCACCTCTGTGTTAAGAATGAAATGATGGAGCAGCTCACTGAAGGAGGCTGACCTGGAGCAGTGCATCCGGAAGGCTGGAGAGTGATGAAGACAGCGTTATGCTTCTGCATCTTCATGTGGGTGCAGGGGCACCGAGCCTCCACGTCCACAAGACTTGTCAGTTGCCTGAGAAAGAGAGTTCCTGGAGCTCAGCACCCATCGTCTGGCTTTTCCAGTGCCTAGCATGTTCTGATACACGCTTGGCACTTCAAAACGTTTCACATGAGGAGGTGTGAGTAACTGTTTAGTGGTGGTGATCGATTTTTGCTAATGGAGATCAGCCGGTCAATTAATATTTTATTGAGCACCCGTGATGTGGCACTTTGTGCTTGGAGTTAGATTCCACGGAATTGTAGCAGAAGAAACAGTGGATTTGTGCATCACGCAGTGTAAATGTGAAGACTCAGGAATCTGTGGAGCCTTTCTAAGAGGTGTTTGGATTCTCCCACTAGTGATGACTGAAGGTTAGTGGTCCCAGGGCTCCTGATCCGGATTAAGCATAGTTGGGCAGACCAGGCAGAGTTTGGTCACTGTTACGTCAGGCAGTTTGCCAGGGCCCAGGGGTCACAGATGGGGGCAGGCAGCATGCAGTGTCAAAGATTCATGCGACAGCGCATCTGCCGCCGTCAGTGTGGCTCCCGGGGCTGGCTCTGTCTGAAGCCGCCTCTCAGTCCGGGAACTTAGGTGACAGTGGCCCCTTCCCACCTCTCCCTGTGCTCTGCTGTAACAGAGTCACCTGACTTTCCCTAATTAGGTCCCTTACAATCAACAGATTGTACAAGAAGGCCTTTTTGCCAGGACACACCAGGAATCTGAGTGCCCTAAGGGCAGTGGGCCTTCTCAGCACTGGTGCTACCATCCAGGGTCGGGCCATGCCTTGTCAGGGACTCATTCATGATTGCTGGAGTCAATGGTTCCCACTTCCGGGGCCTCATTCTGCTTCAGTAGGAGTGTGGCTGCACCCCAGGACCTGGAATTCCAAGTGCATCCTGTCTTGTCTTTTCTTTAGTATTTATTTATCTATTTATTTTGGCTGCCCCAGGTCTTAGTTGCAGCACATGGGTTCTTTGAACTTCTTTAAGGCATGCGGGATCTTTAGTTGTAGCATGTGGGGTCTAGTCCCCTGACCAGGTATGGAACCTGAACCCCCTGCATTGGACCACCAGGGAAGCGCCCCCCACCTTGTCTTTTGTTTGCAGCAGCTCACATAACCAAGTGTTTATTTCAGAGGCCAGACGTGGTAATCTGTTGTCTTGAAAGCATGAAAAAGATTGGAAATAAATATTCCTTTTAAAATTGTATCTTGGATCAGGTGCTTAAAGTTAGGCGAATCCTAGAATCAATCACTCTCTTAAAGAGTATATGGAATTCTTGATCCCATTTCCATTGTCTTTTATTAATCTATGTTTCATTAACAATCTGTCCCTTAAATAGTAAACCCAGTGACTTTTAGCTCTAAGAGATTCATTTCATAACTACTTTTGTTGCAGTTATGTGTTTTCTCGACCTGTACTATGATCAGCTGTACTTTTCTATTGTACTTTTGTTTCTATTGACCGGTTTTCTATTGTAGCATTTTATTGGGTCTGAGAACCTTCAGAGTATGCAACCCTAACTGCTACAACTGATTTTATGTGTCGCCATATGGTTCTGGCAGTTAATGTGTGAATTCTCATTCTTTAGAATACTACAGAATGAGCCCTGTATATTTTGTTTTACATATAATTTTATAGGAATGTTTTAAACTGTAGTAATTCTTTAAGGGAAAACCAGATGCTCAGGTGGGTCAGCTTGCCCGCCCGCGCACACGCAGACGGAGGGCGCCCCTGCAAGGCAGGCGGAGTAGGCGGGGCCTCGGCCACGCGCGGGCTTGGAGGCGGGCTTGGGGCGGTGCCTTTTCCGCGGCGGCGGGGGGAGACGATTGGCGGCCCTTGAACCGGAAGTGGTTGGCGGGCGCGCGGGCTCTCCACAGGACCTGCTGGTGTCGCAGCCGCTGCAGGATGGTGGGCGGCGGCGCGAAGCGTAGACTCCGCGGAGAGGGGCCGCAGGTACCGCGCGGGGGTCCGAGGGCGGCCGTGGGCCCGAGGATCGTGCGGCGCGTTTGCCCCGGCTGGAGGTCAGGCCGCGCGCCGGGGTCGGAGCGAAGAGCGGCGCGGCGCCTCGCCTCTCCGGGTCCCACGGGGGCGGGCTGACAGCTCAAGGCCGGGTTACAGTCTCTGGGCCCAGCCCCGGGGCGGCCACAGCCCGGGGTCTTCGGGGTTAGGTTGGCGCGGTCTGGGGGACCTCCCACGGGTGGCGGGTTGACTTAGTCCACTCCCCCTACACTACCCTCCCTGTCCCACTGGCCAGGTCGAGGGTAGGAAGCGCTCCTGCACCCGCAGGATGGCGTGTGGGGCCCTCCCGTGGAGCCGTACCCGAAGCGGGTGACTCGGGGGAGCGGTGTCGGGGCGCAGCGCCGAGCTCGGTCCGGGGCGCTCGGGGTAGGGAAGAGGGGCGCTCACTCGGAGGGGGTGTCTGCCCAGGCTTTCATGCTGTCTCACGTGCGTTAGCACTGCAAGAACAGGAAAGAGTCCGTCTGGAAAGAGTAAAAGAGGGTTTCCAAAACTTCCTTCAGCCGCACTGTCAGCTGGGATGCAGGTGATGGCGGCGCGGGGGCGGGGGGCGGGTGAGCCGGTGCCGGAGGGCCAAGTTCTGGGCGGCCTTTGCCCCGTCCCGCTTTCTAGGAATAAAAGGGTAAATAAAGGATAAGGGCAGCCCTGAGGGGGACAGGTACTACATAGTCCTGAACTCTAGTTACTGAGAATTTGGGGATCCTGAACTAGCATGTGAGCTCAGGCAGCGCTGAAACGCTCTTTCCTCCCTTTAAAGGGGCAGTGAACTGCTCTGAGTGTTAGTGTTAGGAAAAAGCGTCAGAAATGAAGAGGAGTCCACAGAGGCTATGGTTAACCTAATATAGGTAGCAGTTATGTATTCTGTGTTAGCACTGTTCTGTGTGTGTTTACAAATAATTTATTCCTTGTCACAGCCTTACGATATAGATACTACATAGGCCTTTTTTGTAGCTGAGAAAATAGGGCACAGAGGTTAGATAACTCGCCCAAGGTGACAGAGCTGGAAAGAGCAAGAGTCAAGAATCTCCCTGGGCAGCCTAACCAGTATGCAAAATTGCCTTTCATCAAGGTACATTTAAAGGCTCCTCTTTCTAACATTTTAGATTTGCGCCTGTCTTTGAAAGTCTAGAGGGAGGGTGGGTTAGGGCTTGATGAATTCCTGCTGGTGCCTGTTTACAGTGGGAGAGGCAGCATACAGTGGTTGACCACACCCCCGCCCCCAACCCTGGAGCTGGCCCACCTGGGGTTCCACTGGGAGACCCAGGCCAAGTCACTTAACCTCAGTTTTCTCCTCTGTAGAGTGCGGCTAATAGGTACTTCTAAGGATTGGATGAATTACATCTGTAGGCGTTTAGAACAGTGGCAGGCACTGTAGTAACTGCATAACAAGTACTTATCACTAACAGTTCCTAATATCATCTTTATTGCTGTTAGTATCACCATTGGGGCTTCCCAGGTGGTGCTAGTGATAAAGAGCCAGCCTGCCAATGCAGGAGACTTAAGAGATGCTCCTGGGTCAGGAAGATTCCCTGGAGGAGGAAATGGCAACCCTCTCCAGTGTTCTTGTCTGGAGAATCCCAAGGACAGAGGAGCCTGGCAGGCTACAGTCCCTGGGGACACAACCGAAGTGACTTAGCATGCACGATAACACCATCAATTTTTTGATCCCATTTGAACAGCCAACCTGTGACACATTGTAATCTTTGGCGTAATCCAAAGGCCCACGTTGACCTCATTTGTTTAGTTATAGAACAGACACCTGGGAAGCCATTGCCCAGCCCAGGCCCTGAAAGGAGGACCATGGCTCTCCATCTTCACAGTCCTCACCTGTCCTTTCTGCCCAGCTCCTTCCTGCCGCCCCTATCAGTGCAGCTGCAATCCTCAACTGTATGTTTTTCCCTTGTCTTCTTATTTTGGGTTTATCACCCATGAGTTTATTATGCCTGTCTGAACAATATGTTTTGAACTTCATAAAATGGCTGTCATGCTGTATATGATCTTTGGGGATTTTTTTCTTCATTTAATGTTGTTAACATTGATCCATATTGTGTGCGACTGTTTCCTTTTCACTAAGTGTAATACTCCTTTTTGAGCCCTCTGAACCCACAATCACAGAAAGCTAACCAATCTGATCACATGGATCACAGCCTTCTCTAACTCAATGAAACTAGGCCATGCCGTGTAGGGCCACCCAAGATGAAAGGGTCATGGTGCAGAGTTCTGACAAAATGTGGTCCACTGGAGAAGGGAATGGCAAACCACTTCAGTATTCTTGCCTTGAGAACCCCATGAACTGTATGAAAAGGCAAAAAGATAGGACACTAAAAGATGAACTCCCCAGATTGGTAGGTGCCCAGTAAGCTACTGGACATCAGCGGAGAAATAACTCCAGAATGAATGAAGAGACAGAGTCAAAGCAAAAACAACACCCACTTGTGGATGTGACTGGTGATGGAAGCAAGGTCCAATGCTGTAAAGAGCAATATTGCATAGGAACCTGGAATGTTAGGTCCCTGAAGCAAGGCAAATTGGAAATTGTCAAACAGGTGATGCCAAGAGTGAACATCGACATTTTAGGAATCAGTGAACTGAAATGGACTGGAATAGGTGAATTTAACTCAGATGACCATTATATCTACTACTGTGGGCAAGAATCCCTTAGAAGAAATGGAGTGGCCATCATAGTCAACAAGAGTCCAAAATGCAGTACTTGGATGCAGTCTCAAAAACGACAGAATGTTCTCTGTTCATTTACAAGGCAAACCATTCAATATCACAGTAATCCAAATCTATGCCCCAACCAATAATGCTGAAGAAGCTGAAGTTGAATGGTTCTATGAAGACCTACAAGACCTTCTAGAACTAACACCCAAAAGAGATGTCCTTTTCATCACAGGGGACTGGAATGCAAAAGTAGGAAGTCAAGAAACACCTGGAGTAACAGGCAAATTTGGCCTTGGAGTACGGAATGAAGCAGGGCAAAGGCTAATAGAGTCATAGTAAACACCCTCTTTCAAAAACACAAGAGAAGACTGTACACATGGACATCACCAGATGGTCAACACCGAAATCAGATGATTATATTCTTTGCAGCCAAAGATGGAGAAGCTCTATACAGTCAGCAAAAATAAGACCGGGAGCTAACTGTGGCTCAGATCATGAACTCCTTATTGCCAATTTCAGACTTAAATAGAAGAAAGTAGGGAAAACCACTAGACCATTCAGGTATGACCTAAATCAAACCCCTTATGATTATACAGTGGAAGTGAGAAATAGATTCAAGGGTTTAAATCTGATAGACAGTGTGCCTGAAGAACTATGGGTGGAGGTTCATGACATTGTACAGGAGGCAGAGATCAAGACCATCCCCAAGAAAAATAAATGCAAAAAGGCAAAATGGTTGTCTGAGGAGGCCTTATAAATAGCTGTGAAAAGAAGAGAAGTGAAAGGCAAAGAACAAAAGGAAAGTTATACCCATTTGAATGCAGAGTTCCAAAGAGTAGCAAGGAGAGATAAGAAAGCCTTCCTCAGTGATCAATGCAAAGAAATAGAGGAAAACAATAGAATGGGAAAGACTAGAGATCTCGTCAAGAAAATCAGAGATACCAAGGGAACATTTCATGCAAAGATGGGCACAATAAAGGACAGAAATGGTATGGACCTAACAGACGCAGAAGATATTAAGCAGAGGTGGCAAGAATACACAGAAAAAAGTGTACAAAAAAAGATCTTCACAACCCAGATAAATCAGGATGGTGTGATCACTCACCTAGAGCCAGACATCCTAGAATGCGAAGTCAGGTGGGCCTTAGGCAGCATCACTATGAACAAAGCTAGTGGAGGTGATGGAATTCCAGTTGAACTCTTTCAAATCTTAAAACATGATGCTGTGAAAGTACTGCACTTGATATGACAGCAAATTTGGAAAACTCAGCAATGGCTACAGTACTGGAAAAGGTCGGTCTTCATTCAAGTCTCAAAGAAAGGCAGTGCCAAAGAATGCTCAAACTACCACACAATTTCACTCATTTCACATGCTAGTAAAGTATGCTCAAAATTCTCCAAGCCAGGCTTCAACAGTACATGAACCATGAACTTCCAGATGTGGAAGCTGGATTTAGAAAAGGCAGAGGAACCAGAGATCTAATTGCCAACATCGAAAAAGCAAGAAAATTCCAGAAAAACATCTACTTCTGTTTTATTGACTATGCCAAAGCCTTTGACTGCGTGAATCACAGTAAACTGTGGAAAATTCTGAAAGAGATGGGAATACCAGACCACCTGACCTGCCTCTTGAGAAACCTGTGTGCAGGTCAGGAAGCAACAGTTAGAACTGGACATGGAACAACAGACTGGTTCCAAATAGAAAAAGGAGTACGATAAGACTATATATTGTCACCCTGCTCATTTAACTTATATGCAGAGTACATCATGAGAAGCACTGGGCTGGAAGAAGCACAAGCTGGAATCAAGATGGCCAGGAGAAATATCAGTAACCTCAGATATGCAGATGACACCACCCTTATGGCAGAAAGTGAAGAAGAACTAAAGAGCCTCTTGATGAAAGTGAAAGAGGACAGTGAAAAAGTTGGCTTAAAGCTCAACATTCAGAAAACTAAGATCATGGCATCCGGTCCCATCACTTTGTGGCAAATAGATGGGGAAACAGTGAGAGACTTTATTTTTGGGGGTTCCAAAATCACTGCAGATGGTGACTGCAGCCATGAAATTGAAAGACTCTTGCTCTTTAGAAGAAAAGTTATGACCAACCTAGACAGCATATTAAAAAGCAGAGACATTACTTTGCCAACAAAGTTCTGTCTAGTGAAAGCTATGGTTTTTCCAGTAGTCATGTATGGATGTGAGAGTTGGGCTATAAGGAAAGCTGAGTGCCAAAGAATTGATGCTTTTGAACTGTGGTGTTGGAAAAGACTCTTGAGAGTCCCTTGGACAGCAAGGAGACCCAACCAGTCTGTCCTAAAGGAAATCAGTCCTGAGTATTCACTGGAAGGACTGATATTGAAGCTCAAACTCCAATACTTTGGCCCTGATGAGAAGAACTGACTCATTTGAAAAGACCCTGATGCTGGGAAAGATTGAAGGCAGGAGAAGAAGGGATGACAGAGGATGAGATGGTTGGATGGCATCACCGACTCAATGGACATGAGTTTGAGTAAACTCCAGGAGTTGGTGATGGACAGGGAGGCCTGGCGTGCCGCAGTCCATGGGGTCACAAAGAGTTGGACACGACCGAGCGACTGAACTGAAAACTCCATTGTTTGAAAATCCTATAACCATTCTCCTGTCAATAGGCATTTTCAGTTGTCCTGTTTTCCCCTTGTAAAACAGTACCATCAGATACCTTTCTATGTGTATCATCTGGTTCAGAAATGCACTTTGCAGACTTTAAATGATACCTAAAGTTACAAGGTCAACTTGAACCTGAAGGAAGAATGTAAATGTGAGGAACACCAGATTAGGATTTCTCAGTCTTGGTTCTGTGGACATTTGGGCCAGTTAAGCGTCTCTTAAAGGGCCTCTCCTGTGTTGTAGGATGCTTAGCAGCGTCCTGGCCTCCACCCACTAGAGTAGCAGTAGCACACGCTCCCTCCCAAATTTGTACAACGAACAAGGTCTCCAGACACTGCTGAGCGTGTCCCCGTGGAGGCAGGATGGCTCAGGTGGAACAACCCTGATGTAGATGGAAAGGAAGGACAGGAAGGAAAGTTACTGGGAGGAACAGTACCTACCACTCCTCAGAGACTGAAGATGGGTAACCTTCCACTAGGAATTTTATCTCTGCGGAAATGGGCCAGGTTTCTAATAGGCATTGGAAAGCCTAGCCTACTTACAGAATGCACCTGTATTGCAGAGATGCCGGAGGGAGTTTTATAACCAATCTGGCATTAAAGGACCTTTTCTGAAATAATGGTTTTAACTGTTTTAACCTCTCATATCCAGTTGTATCTGACAATTTCCTTCTGGTACGATTACTTAGTCTGTTTAAACAAGAGGCATGATGGCATCCTGTTTACCCAAACAAGGCAAAACCTGCTCTTTTTTTTTCTTTTTTTATTTCATTTTTTGTTTTGTATTGGGGTATAGCTGATTAACAGTGTTGTGATAGTTTCAGGTGTTCAGTGATGGGACTCAGCCTCACATACACATGTATCCGTTCTCCCTCCAAACTCCCCTCCCATCCAGGCTCTCATGTAAGGTTCAGCAGAGTTCCATGTGCTCTACAGGAGGTGCTTGTTGGTTATCCGTTTTAAATATAGTAGTGTGTTCATGTCCATCCCAAAGTCTTACTGTCCCTTCCCCCGCATCCTACCCCACCCCCAACCATAACTTCATTCTCTCAAGTCTGTAAGTCTGTTTCTGTTTTGTAAATAAGTTCATTTGTATCATTTCTTTTTAGATTCCACATATAAGGGATGTCAAAGGATATTTCTCCTCTGAGTTCAGTCAGTGTGACAATCTCTGGATCTATTTATGTTGCCACAAATGACAATATTTTATTCTTTTTAATGGTTGAGTAATACTCCATTATATATACATACCATATCTTTATCCCTTCCTCTGTTGATGGACTTTCAGGTTGCCTCCATGTCTTGGCTGTTATAAACAGTGCCTCAGTGAACACTGAGGTACATGGATCCTTTCAGATCTCTTGTTTTACTCTGCATATATGCCCAAGAGTGGGATTGCTGCATCATATGGTAGCTCTGTTTTAGTTTTTTTAAGGAATCTTCGTACCGTCCTCCATGGTGGCTCTACCAATTTATATTCCCACCAACAGTGTAGGAGGGTTCCCGTCTCTCCACACTCTCCAGCATTTATTGTTCATGGATTTTTTGAAGATAGCCATTTTGACTGGTGTGAGATGATACCTCATTGTAGTCTTGATTTGCATTTCTCTATTTAGCAAAGTTGAAGATGTTTTCATGTGCCTCTTGCCCATCTGTATGTCTTCTTTGGAGGAGTGTTCATTTTTTGACTGGGTTGTTTGTTTTGATGTTGTTAAACCTCATGAAGTGTTTGTAAATTTTGAAGACTAATCCCTTATAGGTTATATTACGTGCAAGTATTTTCTCCCAGTCAGTGGGTTGTCTTTTCATTTTTTAAATTGTGTTCTTTGCCGTGTAAAAGCTTTTGAGTTTAAGTAGGTCCCATTTGTTTATTTTTGTTTTTGTTTCCATTATTCTGGGAGACAAATCAAAAAAGATAGGCCGCATATAGGTTAATAGTGCCTGGTCTCACATTTAGGAGATCTTTAATCTATGTGGGTTTATTTTTGTGTGTGGTGTTAAAGAATGATCTAATTTCATTTTCTTATAAGTAGCTGTCCAGTTTTACCAGCAGCATTTGCTGAAGAGGGTATCTTTCCAACATTGTGTAGCATTGTCCCCTTTGTTGTAGGTTAATTGGCCATAGTTGTATGGGTTTATTTCTGGGTTTTCTGTCCTGTCCCATTGATCTGTATTTCTGTTTTTGTGACAGAGCCATACTGTTTTGATGACTCTAGCTTTGTAGTATAGTCTGAAGTCAGGGAGTCTGATTCCTCCAACTTTGTTTCTCTTTTTCAAGACTGCTTTAGCCATTTGGGGTCATTTGTGTCTCCATGGAAATTTTAAGATTGTTTGTTCTAGTTCTGTGATAAATTGGTAATTTGATAGGGATTGCATTGAATCTGTACATTGCTTTGAGTAATGCAGTCATTTCAACAGTATTGATTCTTCTAATCCACAATCAAGGTATATCTCTCCATCTGTTTGTATCTTCTTCAATTTATTTTGTTGGTGTCTTAACAGTTTCCACAGTATGGGTCTTTTGTCTCCTTGGGTAGGTTTGTTACTAGGTATTTTATTCTTTTTGATACAATGGTAAGTGGAATTGTGTTTTTAATTTCTCTTTATGATCTTCTGTTGCTAGTGTATAGAAGTGCAACAGACTCCTGTGTGTTAATTTGCATCCTGCGACATCAGCGGGCATGTTGACGAGTGCTGGCAGTCTTCTGGCAGCAGCTTTAGGGTCTTCTGTGTGTACGGTCATGTCGGCTGCAGTGACCGTTTAACTCCTTTTCCAATGTGGATTCCTGTTCTTTCTTTCTCTTGTCTGATTGCCGTAGCTAGTACTTCCAAAACTGTATTGAATAAAAGTGGCAAAAGTGGATATCCTTGTAGGCATTCTTGTCTTGTTCCTGATCTTAAATGAATGCTTTCAGCTGTTCATCACTGAGTATGATGTTGGCTGTAGGTTTGTCATATATATGGTCTTTATTATGTTGAGGTGTGTTCCCTCTGTGCTCACTTTCTATAGAGTCTTTATTTGTAAACAGCTGAATTTTGTCAGCAGTTTTTTTCTGCATCTGTTGAAATGATCATGTTTTATTCTTCAATTTTTTAATATGGTGCATAACACTGATTTGCAAATACTGAAAAATCCTTGCTACCCTGGGATTAATCCCACTTGCTCATGGTGTATCATCCTTTTAATGTATTGTTGGGTTTGGTTTGCTAGTATTTTGTTGAAGCTTTTTGCATCTGTATTCATCAGTGATACTCGCCTGTAACTGTCTTTTTTTGTGTGGTGTCAGTCTGGTTTTGGTCCAGGGTGATGGTGGCTTCATCGAGAGTGTTTGGAAGTGTTCCTTTCTCTACAGTATATGGCGACATAAACTTGGTGAACCTGATCTTGGAACTTCAGAAGTGCAGGGGAACGTCTCTGGAAGGGGCTGCAGTCTCTCACAGTGACAGTTGAATGGGCTGTTAGTAAATGATGAATTGTGTCTCTTTAAAACTCACACTGGGATGTCCCAAGTAGCACAGCAGTAAAGAATCCATCTGCAATGCAGAAGATGCAGGTCTGATCCCTGGATTGGGAAGATCATTTTGAGTAGGAAATGGCAACCGACTCCAGTATTCTTGCCTGGAAATTGTGGACAGAGGAGCCTGGCGGGCTACAGTCTGTGGGGTCCCAAAGAGTCGGACATGACTTAGCACAGCGTACACACCTGTGAAGGCATCTGGTCCTGGACTTTGGTGTGTGGGAATTTCTTAATGAACGTAGTTTGCAGAGTTGGTGATTGACCTGTTCACATTTTCTGTTTCCTCCTGGCGCAGTTTTGCGAGGCTGCATCTTCCTAAGACTATCCATTTCTTCTAGGTCGTCCGTTTTATTGCTGTATCGTTGCTCCTAGTAGTCTCTCATGATCTTGGTGTTTCTGTGGTGTCCATTGTAACTTCTTTTTCATTTCTCATTGTATTGGTTTGAGTCCTCTCCCTTTTTTCCTTGATGAGTGTGGCTAAAGGTTTATCAGTTTTGTTTATCTTTTCAAAGAACCAGCTTTTAGTTTTGTTGATCTTTGGTGGTGGTTCCTTTTGTCTGTTTCCTTTATTTCTGCTCTAATCTTTAAGATTTCTTCCCTTATACTAATTTTAGGTTTTGTTCTTCTTTCTCTAGTTGCTTTAGGTGTAAGGTTAAGTTATTTGAGATTTTTCTTGTTTCTTGAGGTAAGATTCTATTGCCATAAACTTCCCTCTTAAAACTGCTTTTGCTGCATCCCATAAAACCCTGCCCTTTTATTATTCCTCATTTCCTGCTCTTTACCTTTTCTTTTATACATTTTGGTTTTTTGCTTTCTATGTTTCTATTATCTTAGATGTGTTTAGATATTTGTTGTGTGTGCCCCTTCTGACACCAATATATTATAAACTGTTCTTTTTTTCCTTGCACGAAAGAATCCCCAGATTTTACTCAAACACCATATATAGAGTTTTAAAGAAAATGCATGTATCTCATAGAGTTGGGTGAATAAGATGAGCGATATCGTTAAACAGTCCACATTGCTGAAATTACTTTCAGAGAAACTGAGTTTTGTGTGCTGATTTTCAGTGTGAAAAACCGGCCAATGTGAAGAAGAGTAAGTCCTGTGAAGCTGACGTGCCCAGTGACCTTCGAAAAGAGGTGGAAAGCCATTACAGGCTTCCCCTGCCTGAAGATTTCTACCACTTCTGGAGGTTCTGTGAAGGCCTTGACCCTGAACAGCCAGCTGGTGAGTGCTCCAGAACCTTTCTCCTGCTGCTGCCAGTGGAAAAGGCAGTAGGAAGTGCTCAGGGTGTAAACAGTTCACAGAAAAGGAGCTTCCCCAAAGAGGTGTGAAGTCAGAGAAGCAGAAGGTAATGGTGCCACTGTGACCTGTTAGCCTAGCAGAGGTGCATCACCCCGCAGTGTGCTCTGGTGAGCAGCTGGGGGAGACGGGCACACACTCTGACCATGAGCGCGACCTGGCAGCTGCTTCTAGGAGCCTGTGTACGGACGCAGTGACCCCAAGCCCGTGTTAACAAGAGGTAGAAAACGGCATATGTGCTCATAGTCACATCTGTTCAGTGGACTGTATGTATAGTTTCAGAGGAATCCGGCAGATTTGTAGGCTATAATAAAGCATCGTGCCTGGAATATTTTAAGTGAAAAAAGAGACCGTGTATAGCTTTTGCTGCATTGGTGTTGGGTCAGGAACATACACAGCCATGCACACAGATGCACACCACACACAGACAGACAGACACAACGCGCACACACAGACAGAAGCTTTCTCTGTGGGCATACTGTCCCGAGAAGCTACACCAAAAACGGGTAATGTTGCAGCAGTTACTTTTCCTTGTTACCGGTTTGTACTGATGGAGTGTCTTCGTGCGGTGCAGGGAAGCACTCCCTAGACTGTAGACAGGAATGTGTACTGGGAGAGAGCTGGGCTTGGGCTGTGTTACCCACACACTGCAACCGTGCCGCAGCAACCTGTCTACAGATATTCACAGATGTGCACACACGTGTTAGCAGAGGTGGTCGCTGAAGCAGTGTTTAGAATGAAAAGGTAACAAACAGTAAATGCCTATCAGTAGAGTAGACATTTTCTTTAAAGAAACATTTAACAGCCTGAGAAACTACTCAGGATTTAAGTGAGAACAGGATGAAGAACAAAAAGCAGAGTACGAACAGCAGGATCTCCCTTTATAGCTCTATCTGTTCATGGAGGGGATATTATTTTTCCCCCTCCAAGTCGACTGTTTCCATGCCCATCTCACTGTCGGCCCTTCCAGGAGTTCTCGCTCCGTGGCATCCTGGGCTCCGGTCTTGCCTGCACGCCTCCCTGCCCCCGCGGGAAGCAGAGGGGCCTGTCTGTAGTAAGCGTGCACACCTGGCGACTCTGATCAGTGACTGGAGAAGGACGTGGGTTCAGCCTGGGTTAGGGTGAGCCAGGCGGAGCGCCCAGGAGGCCAGGAATCGAGACTGATCAGCAGTTGAGGTGGGGGAGGGAGGAAGTACTTTAATTAAACACATTTGTAGTTAAATTACTTGTCCTCATGGGCTAGCCCTCTTGCCTCTCCCTTGGTCTGGCTGCGCTTAGATATTTGAGGCAACAGCTGCATTCCATAGTAATGAGACAAGCTAAACGTCTGCAGCTCTAATAGGCCCCCAGGAACACAGAACTGTCCTGTTTGGGCCAAAGTCAGAATCAGCAGGAGTGTTTGAAATGTCCTCAGTGGTAAAGCTACAAGGAAATCGTAAATGTAAAGGCCACGTCTTCATTGCTCTGATTTCTTTTCCATAGTGTTTACAGCAGACATCTTCACATGACTGAAGACTTCTTTCTTTTACTTTAGAAGCTCTTTTTAAAGACAGTTGCTTAGGAATATTGTTCTGAATGAAAAGCACTATTTTCTTCTTCCTTTAAGTAAACTTGTTTAATTTATAGATTCACTGTCTGCAAGCCTTGGACTTCGATTAGTGGGTCCTTATGATATCCTTGCCGGAAAACATAAAATAAAGAAAAAATCAGCAGGTTTGAATTTTAACCTTCACTGGAGATTTTACTATGATCCTCCTGAGTTCCAGACCATTATTATTGGAGACAGTAAAACTCAGTTCCACATGGGGTATTTCAGGTAAGGGTCATTTCTTCTAAAATACAGCTTTGTCATTGTTCAGTCACTAAGTCGTATCTGGGTCTTTGTGACCTCGTGGACTGTATCCTGCCAGGCTCCTCTGTGCATGGGGTTCTCCAGGCAAGAACACTGGAGTGGGTTGCCATGCCCTCCCCCAGGGGATCTTCCCAACCCAGGGGTTGAATTTGAGTCACCAGCACTGGCAGGCAGATTCTTTAGTGCTAAGCCACAAGGGGAGCCCTTACTTCTCCTAGAATACATCGACTGTCCCTTTTATGAGTGCAAGCATTCACTGGCCTCCCCAAGGTAAAGGGCATGTACCCTCTGTTGGTGGGCCGTCTGCTGTTCTAACCTGCTGACCTACCCTGGAGTGGATGAACTTGTTAAGGCCCAGCCTCATCAGTTTTTCTGCTGTGCTTATAAACTTTTTTCTTTTGGGCTCAGAAGAGCTGTTTTTGCCCAGGAAAGGTAATTCGGAGCAGCTGCTGTGACTTAAGTTGGCCATGTGCTTCCGGGGGCCATGGAACTAAGAATGCAGTTTGGAGCAGACTGGTCCTCTTGTTTATCATCTGGGTGGCCCTGTACCAGTGCCCAGTGCCTGTGACTTTCTGTGACTCGGTTTTATTCCACACGCCTAACAAGAATATCTGGGGGGTAAACGGATACATGCAAGATGCTCAGAAGTAGAGCTGGTGGGGGCGGGGATCCCTTGTCCACTTGAGAGGTGCTGTTGTTGATGGCGGGGTGAGGGGGACAGAACGTGGAGGGAATGTAGGGGTACCATGGGCACACGGGGCTGGGAGCCGGGCCCTGGTCCGCTGGCCTCCCACTGCCTGCCCAGGACCTTAGCTGAGTCACCTGGTCTCCCTGGGTCGTTTCCTCAGTCACACAGTAAAGGGATTTGGTTGTCTGTATGCTTCCAGCCCTTTCACCACAAATATTCTGTGACCCCCCATCTCATTTCTTTTTGCTTCTCCACCTTCTTTCTTTTTCATAGACTATAAAACTGGGGCGGGATGATTGTATGTAATTTCACCTCCTTTTGACAAGCTTTATTCCGCCTTTCTTTGTGTTTAGCTGTAAAAGTAACTAGGTCTTAAGAATCTTAATTTTAGGTTCTGTTATATAAATGAGATTTGTCGTGGATATTCCTAAGCCGCCTAGAACTTAAACCTAGCAAACTCATTAGCAATTTTAAAAGACATGCAGATATAAATTCTTATTTTCAGACCTAAAATCCTCCCTTCTGATAAGTTATGAGCAGCTAAATTTTTACTTCATTTCATTTAAACAGGGATTCTCCTGATGAACTTCCTGTATTTGTCGGTACAAATGAAGCAAAGAAAAATTGTATAATTGTTCAAAGTGGAGATAATGTGTTTGCTGCAGTCAAGTAAGAAAATATTTCACTACCTCTCCTATTGATAATATTTGTTTACAATTTTTATACGGTATCAGTCTGTCTCTGATGGGAATTGAGATTTAAAAAAATTTTTAGAGCATTTTCATGAATGTTGCAGACTTTCCTTGCATACATACTTCATCTTTTCACCAAATAATAGACTGTTTTCTGATTCCTTATTTAATGAAAATGTTACTTAAACTTGACCCTATTTGTCCCATGGCAAAGTCACAGGATTTTCAGGCATCTGACTTTAAACACAGTCATGGCAAGCTCCATCTGAGAAGCTGTATTATGTGGAGTGTAACTCGCACAGGAGGCTGAGGGTCGTGAGGCAGGCAGCCGCACATCCTGGGGGCAGGGTGGGAGTGAGGGGCCGTGGGGGGGTGTTGCTGACCCAGCTCGCTGGTGGGTGGTCTCTGCCCCGCAGGGAAGAGCTGGGGAGTGGGGCTCTGGGACCACATTGTCTGGCAGGATCTGGGCCAGTGAGAGGGAGCCCCTTGCCTGCCGTTCCTTGACACTGGGGACAGGGGACGAGACAGTTATGTGCCTCTGCAAGCCAGTGGGGCTGGATCTGGTCTCCACGCTCTGCTATCAGGGCCTTGTCTTCAGTGGGGCCGGGCGGCATGAGCTGAGGCACAGGGTGGGCATGGCAGGGGCACCTTGCTCTGTCCTGGGCAGCTGCAGGCCCCGTCCGCAGCAGCTGTGCAGTGGACAGTGTGATAGAGTGAAGAAGGCATCTGACTCGCCTTAAATACAAGTAGATCATGTTTGTGTGACGTCTCTTAATCACCTGCTTTTAAACAGACTGACTCCCTGTGCTGCTGTGGCCCAGGTTTGCAGGAGACAGAACTCAGCCTCAGTCTGCAGGGCAGGGCCTCTGTGCTGCATCCGAGGGGCAGAGTGCCCCGAAAGGCTCCTCTCTCTCCTGGCAGCTCTGACATTTATGGAAGATGTGGCTTGCTCTTTAAATTTTATATGGCTCTTCACACCCTTCAGATTTATTGTTGTGTTTAAACTGTGCCATCTTTGTTGCAAACTGCAGTTGTTTATTTCCTTGTCCATCTCCTGCACAGACGTGTGAGTTCTTGAGAGAGAGGCTCTTTGCTGTGCATGGCGCCTGCTCTGAGTCAGGTATTCATTCCACAGACTCTGACAGCAAAACCACCAAGTTTCCTTTCGTCTTACTCGTCTTACTAAAAAGAAAGTTCAGTTGTTATCTAAAATAATACAAGATTGTTCTGGCATTTTTTAGCTTATTGGAGAACACAGAAGAAAGAAAACAAAAATCCATAAGGTGATAAATTTATAATTTAGGTGAAGACCAGCAAGGATTGAATAGCTAATGTTATTCAAAAAATGTTTTGTACTTTAGTAATTTTTATCAAACATAAATATGTTTGATGAAGTATTATAATACTTTTATAGATTATAATACTTTCCATGTATTATAGATTATAATACTTTGTGTATATTTAGTATAATTTTTTGAGACTTTATTGAAATCCATTAATGAAAATAATTTCTATATGAGCCTGGGTAAGGTGTTTTCAGGCAGACCATTTGTTTAAAACAAATTATTTATGCCCAGTGAAACTAGCTTTCTTTGTGTAAGATTTAATAGTAGCCCAAGAAAATGCAAGTTCGGCTAACAAAGGGGAGTAAAAATTAAAGGATGGTGTTTATGGTGTGAGAAATCTTTCTGCTGTGTTAATTGGCAAAACGTTTATGGAGAGCAGTTGGAATAAGGTGGTTTATATATTTTTTTCAAAGATTTCTTCACAGATAATGAAGGTTGCCAGGTACTGTGCTGCACCTTAAATTAGCAAGTCCATTCCTAGCTCCTTATCTGAAGAAGTTTTGGGTTCATACACAGATAGCTGTGTGTATTTCAGGTTATTTATAAAAAAGAAAAGTTGAGGAAAAATGCACATTTCCCTCAGTAGAGAAAATTAGGTAAGTAAGTAGAGACTGTCCATGCAGTGTAGCACCAGGATATTGATCCGTCAGTTTCGGAGGTGTTGGTACACCATGTGAGGAGGTCCTGTAACAGAATGGTGTGGAAAGGTTCCCGTTTCACGTCTGGAACGCACACGGAAGTCTGGATAGACTGGAGGTTTTAAAATACGTATCTATACAACAAAATGAGAAGTTATTTTCTTTATTCTCTTCTTTCTTTTCCCTAAAATAATTGTAGTGGTAGTCTGGACCTCACATACCTCCTGAGAGGTCTCCGAGACTGTGGGGTACACAGGCCACTCTGGGCACTGCTGGTTAGTTAATGGTTTGAGGCCTGCATATGGGAGCTTCCCCTCAGCTGCTGCTCCTCAGCTCCTCCAGAGCAGGACTCGGCAACCTTTTTTAAAACTTCCTGTTACAGATAAATCTGAGTGTAGCCCAGAGGTGCACTTCTGTAACTCTAATTAAATGAACATTCATCTCAGTGGACGTTTAATGGGCGCTTACTTCGATCGGGGCCCAAAGACCATTGAAAACGTTTGCTACTTTAATGTGAAGACGGCCAGAGTGTCCGGTCTCGGCCGAGTTACCCTGTTAAACGTGCTCTTCTCTCCCCTGCGCCCCGACGTCCTCTGCCGCCCCGCCCCGCCGTCACAGGCCACCACTTCCACGCAGTGGCTCTGAGTAGAGTCCTTGACACTAAGAGCCCAGGAGGTGCGGACGCGCGCTCAGGTCCCGAACCATGACTGCGCGGCGGCTCTCAGGCAGTGGGGTGGGGGCCTGCCCACCGGCTCAGGGGCCGTGAGGGGCGCTCTGGGTGGTCGGGCGGTGTTCTCTCCCCCGACGGGCCGGCGGCAGCGGGTGAGCGGCAGACAGTGCATGGTCACAGCAGTGCCACGACGCGAATCAGGCCCTGCGGCTGGGCACCGTCTGCTCGATGCCCTGTGTGGCCGGGTGGGAAGCGCGGAGAAGGCCCGTCTGCACGCCTGGGCGTTAGGGTCTGTCTCAGCGAGAACGGCCCTGTGGGACCAAGTGCTGAGCTCAGCTGTTTTCCACTTCGACTGGAGAGAGTGGCCGGCAGACAGCCGGGTATTTTGACGTAAGTGTTTGGAAGCCGTTTCTCAAGTGAACTGTAGAAAACAATTGACTGTTTGCTGACAGTTCTAAAAATTCAAGATTTCAAAAGCAAACATTAGAACTGGGGGAAGTTGTAACCAGCCTTGTGAGCGTGGCAGCTGTTCGCTCCCTGAAGACTTGGCTAATGTGGTGGGTGCTGGTGTGCTGTGGTCTCCCACACTAACGGGATGGGGAAAGTCTGCTGGGATGGAGAGCTTCACTTTGGGGAAGCGCTCCATAGCCTAGGGAACTGATGTTTTCCTCACGAGCACCGCAGGAGTCTCTTGAGGTCCAGGTTCCATGGAACAGCACAGGACGGTCTGGCCCTTTCTGCGGGCACATCTCAGCTCCGAGCTCCACAGAGCAGTGTCGGAGCGCAGGTTTGAAGCTGAGACAGAAGCTGAACAGGAGCAGAGACGGTCCCGTTGGGCAGCAGGGATGGGGGCCGGCGCCAACGGCCGCCGGTAGGGGTGGGCCTGAGGGGGGCAGGGGCAGTGAGGGTGGGGGCCCCAGGCCCGCCGCCGCGTGCCCGGCTCTGTGCGGCCGTGCTGACAGACAGACCCCCTGACTCACGGCTGCTGCGGCCAGACGCGGTTTGCTGGGGCTTTGCTGTAGTTGGGAGACGCTGATCCTGGCGGTCCTGGCTCCTGTGGCGCTCTAACCCGTGCACACTCCTTCTGTCAGCTTGGGTGCGGTGTGGTCCTCTGCCTCAGCCTCCTGATGTGCAGCGTGGGGGTGAGAACAGTGCCCTAGCGGGCACCGCCCCGCGCCGCTGCTGGGTAGGAGCGGCTTCCCCCCGCGAGCCCGGCAGTGGCTGCAGGAAGGGGCCGGCGTGTGTCCGGCGGGGCCGATCCCAGCTCGTGCCTGCGCCCTTGACTTCTGCTCTCGTGGCAGAAGTCTTCTTCTTTAAGAAGTCCTGGAGCACAACTGGCTTGTGATGCCGTGTGAGTTTCTGCTCAACAGCACGTGAGTCAGTCAGACACACGTCCCGTTCTTTACATTTTCCTCCCGTGTCGGCTGTCACAGGCTATCGTGTGGAGTCCCGCGTGCTGTATACAGTAGGTCCTTATTAGTTGTCTGTTTTATAGTGTCTGTGCGTCACTCCCAACCTCCCAGTTTATCCCCTGCCTGCGGTGACCATGAGTTTGTTTTCTACATCTGTCACTCCATCTTTGTTTTGTAGGTAAGTTCATTTGTGTCCTGTTTTTTAGATTCCACATATAAACGGTATCACACTTCTTTTCCTCACTCCACTCACTATGATAGTCTCTGGCCGTCCATGCTGCACAGATGCCGTCGTTCCGTTCCTTTACTGCTGAGCAGTAATGGGCCCCACGTCGTCCTTATCCACTCCTGCTGACGGACGTCTAGGTTGCTTCCATGTCCTGGCTGTTGTGAACTTGTGCAGTGAACACGGGGTTGCATGCACATCTTTTCAGATTATAGTTTTCTCCAGTGTATGCTCAGGAGTGCGATTGCTGCATCATACAGTAGCTCTGTTTTTAGTTTTTTGAGGACCCTCCACACTGTTCCCCATAGTGGCTGCAACCAATTTACATTCCCACCAACAGTGTAGGAGGGCTCCCTTATCTCCACACCCTCTCCTGCATTCTTAACATATAATTATTTCCATAACTGGCAATAATATACTATTTCACATACCTTTAAAATTTATGTTGTGTACTTCACTGATGGTCTGGTAATTAAGACTGCTTCTACTACTGGGGGCACGAGTCCAGTCCCCTGTGGGGGAACTAAGATCCCACATGCCTTACGTGCAACCAAAAAAATAAAAAGTAAAAATAAAATAGTTACTCAAAAAATAATTTACTTTGAATTGTGCTTTTGTATTAGTTTATAAAATAGTTTTGCTTTCCTTTACATTTTTAAAATTTCTTAACAGATTTGAAGGTAACATTTAAAAGAATTTGCTGATGTTTAAGTATGATAAAGGTCCTCTGGTTCTGCACGAGTGGAAACTCCTCTTTTGGAGCCTCCACATTCTTTTCTTCTGTTACATCAGCCTTCTGCAAGGTTGTACGTCAGGTCCTAGCATCAAGTGATGCGACATAAACTTGGCTTAACCTCACTTTTTAGATACCTTATGTCTTGGTTGCAGACATCACGGGGATAAACAGATCTTGTTTGCTGTTTCTGTGACTGGCAGGTATTCATTAATACTGCTTTTCTCTTGTCTGAAGAATCTGTTAGGGACTCTGAGAGAACGCTGGTGATTATTCCGCCGTCTGTTTCTCGGGGTTTGATGCCTGTAACTTGGCTCCCCTCAACTTCCCAGGGTCTGTGTGCTTAGTACAGGAGCGTACATACTAACAACAGCTACATACTAATGAGGGCTTTTACTTCTTTTTCAGATTATTTTTGATGAAAAAACTTAAAGAAGTAACAGATAAAAAGAAAACTAGTCTCTTGAAAAC
This sequence comes from Cervus elaphus, assembly GCF_910594005.1. Classification (NCBI taxonomy): domain Eukaryota; kingdom Metazoa; phylum Chordata; class Mammalia; order Artiodactyla; family Cervidae; genus Cervus; species Cervus elaphus. Next base: position 2,699,999 of record NC_057843.1, on the reverse strand, counting down.
CATAGATGAGAAACTCACAGAAGCAGCCAGAGAACTGGGGCTCTCCCTGGAACAGAGAACTGTGAGGATGAAGCAGAGAGACAAGAAAGTATGAGTCCCATCTGTCGGTCTCTGCTTTGCTGTTTCGGGGTGGGGGGCGGCGTCCTCTCTCCTTTCCCGCTGGCCTGCACCTTCTCTCCTCCCCTCCTGAGGAGAGCTGCCCCTGCCTCCCGAGGGGCTAGGCTGGAAGAGTCCTGCGGGTGTGGCGGGCACGGGACGGGGCCCCCTCGCGGTGGTCACAGAGCTCAGGCCAGGCCTGCCCAGTCTCTCTCTCATCTTGATTTACCAGTCGCTCATTTCATATTAGAAGAGCGGCTTTGTACCTCACGTTTGCTTACATATAATAAAGAATATATATATTATATAGACTATATATATTCTATATAATAGCTAAGATTGGTTGATTTCATGCCAGGTGATTTTGGGTAGATTTGCAAAGGTCTGCCTTACAGCTTTATAGTCAGCCCTGAGGGTAGTTGGCGTGTGGGCGACCTTGGTCCTGAGCTGTGTACTGGGGCGTGTGAATTCCTCCAGGAAATGGTGTGAGAAGTCTTTTCTCCTTGCTTTATTGAGCCCACCAGCCTTCCTTTTGTGCCTGCTGTGTGAGTGGAATTTCATAAAAAGCAAATACCTCTGGGATTGGGATCCTTTGGGTTTTTCACTTGTACCTGCCTGGGTAACTTAACAGAGAAGCTGAAAGAATTCTGCTTTGGGGCAAATGAGAATTCTCTGAGTCCGTCCTGATAACCTCTGGGGAGGAGGGACATTTATTACTGGAGTCTGGACACCCAGTCTCCTCCAGCCTCTGAGCAGTGTCTCCTTCATCTGCATTCTCAGCCAAATGAAGTACTAGTCAACCCTGAATAAGCTAGTACTGGTAACTAAGTATTAGCTTAGTTATTGAAAATCCTACTCCAGTTCCTTTTCTGATCCTGACTGAGCTGCTGGGGTGGGTGACTTTCAGGTAAGTTGTAGTCACTGAATTCCTGTCTTATCAGCTCTTTTAGTCCTTGAGATCAGGAAGTAGTTTCTAAAAATGTGCATGGGAATGAAACTCCCTGCAAAGGGCATTTCCAGCTGCTGTAAGATTTCAGGTTGCTGTTTTACCTCCCCAGTTTTCACCAGGGGCCTTTTCCCACCTTAGAGTGAGGGGAGGGGAGCCTGTCTCACCCCATTGTGACGTAGCCTGGTGAACACATAAATAAAAAGAAAAGAAACTTAGAACCATGAGTTCAACCATGGTGATGATGGTTATGTTGTTTGCCTCCGTAAGTACGTAAAAGTAAAGTCGCCCAGTCGTGTCTGACTCTCTGCAACCCCATGGACTGTGGCCTAACAGGATCCTCCGTCCATGGGATTTTCCAGGCAAGAATACTGGAGTGGGTTGCCATTTCCTCCAGGGGATCTTCCCGACCCAGGGATCCAACCCCGGTCTCCCGCATTGTAGGCAGCCGCTTTACCGTCTGAGCCACCAGGCAAGTCGGAAGTTGCCTCCATAAAGGGCGCCCCAAAACTAGAAGCTGCCTGACTTAAGGGAAGTTTGCTGACAAGTCTGAATGCTCCTGGTGAAATGGGGACCTGCATTTCACAGACGGGCAGGAGTTCTGGCCATATCCCCTCCTGCCGGGTGGGCCCTCTGGCTCTCTGCCCAGCAGCTGTGGACTGAACTGACACTACCCCCTGCCTCTGGCGGGGCACACAAAGATGACTTCCATATGCTGACAGTTAATAAAAGCCAGTTATTTCACTGCTTTGTAATTATTTCAAGTGCTTGACTTCTACCTGATTTTAAAGGAAAGAAATAATAGTAAACTTCTGCCCTGGGGTCCAAATTTACTGAAATAAAAGGCACAGATTATATTTTGTGGAAGTCTTAAGGGTTGTGTATGAGCTTTATTTGCCCCCTCTGTTGTTTTTGTCTCTCTCCCCTGTTATTTTTGTGTTTTATTTAAGGTGGTGACAAAGACCTTTCATGGGGCAGGCTTGGTTGTCCCAGTGGATAAAAACGATGTTGGATACAGAGAGCTCCCGGAAACAGACGGTAGGGTATTATGTGGCCATGAGCACGTGTTAGTGTGTGGGGCGAGTTTCCTTGCGTTGAGTAGGTGGATACAGTTCCCCACCCCACCTGTAGTGATGAAGGACTCAGGCTCTGGGGTCAGGGAGGCTTGAACTGAAGCTGGGTTTGCAGCTGTGTGGCCTTAACCGGTTGTATAACTTTATTAAACCATGTCTTCCATCCGTCACATGGTGAGTGGCGGTGACTACCGTCCATAGGGGTGTCTGGGAGTAACCCAGTATGTAACGTGCTTATTATTAATGCACTGCTTGCCTAACCGCTCAGAACAGTGTTTTTACAAGTTGAAACAATACAAGCCTATGGTCTGGGTGACTTTTCCTACTATTTCACAACCTTTGACGTTACGGTCAACTTACAGTATAGTAGTTACTGAAACATGTATTTGTGGACAGTTTTCCATCTGAATGTAGATTTTTTTAGCTTCTAGAAGCCCATCCTGAGTTACTTCTTAAGTATAAGCACTCTTTGCAAATGGACTTCTCATACACAAAATCTAATTGTTGCTTTGTTGAAAAGGAGGATAAAATCTCTCCTGAGCTCTCTGCCCGTCCCCTGCCCTTCGCCTTTCCTTTTGTCCTGGGAACACCCCTTCATATGGCTCCCTTGGGAGGAGTGGGGTGGGGGGTGCAAACGAGGGCATCAAGATCAGAAATGGTAAAGCACTGTTTTTTCTAATTTGGATAAATGTTAAGTAGTTTTCTCTATTTTCCTCAAATTACATTTGTGCTGTGGCTCCACACCCCCTACGTTGGTAAAGGTTTAATTCCACAGTGATTTGTCTCTTGTATTTCTTTTCCTGTACTGCTTTTTAAAAGCAAGTTAGACGAAGGCAAAAAGAGCAAACTTTACTGTCTATTAGGATTTTTTTTTTTTTTAATCCAACTTCTGGTGTGGATGAGCCCAGAGGTAGGCTCTGTGTATGCTCGGTCTCCATACTGTTTTTTTTCAACCCTTTAAAAATGAAAACACATTCTTATCTTGAGGACAGTTAAAAACAGGTGGGCCAGGCTTGGCCATGGTCTGTGCACCCTGGACTAGCCCAGGGAAAATCTCTGGAAGCTGGTGTGACTCCTGGTTGTAGTTAGACTCATGGAGAAACCATCACACTTTGCTGGAACAAGAAATGGTTTTAGTTAAGATGCACACATAAAAACGGCCTAAGTAAAACAGCTGATGTGAGTTACATCACCAAGGCAGGAGGCCCCCAAGGACGGTGTCACCGGCAGGCGTGGGTGCTCACAGGTAACACCGCATCCCTGCTCTCTCAGCCAGCCTCAGGAGAATCTGCAGGACGATTGTGGAGGCCCCGAGCGACACTGACAGACTCCAGGCCTTCGCCCCTGTCCAGGAGATGGTGACCTACGTGCAGTTTGCTAATGATGAGTGTGACTACGGGATGGGGCTGGAGCTGGGGCTGGACCTCTTCTGCCACGGTTCCCACGTGAGTGAGCACCCCCCCACACACACACACCCCTGCTCGTCTGTATCCCCGAGTCCAGCACAGGGGGTGGGGCGGGGTGGACTCAGCTGGAATTTCCAAATGAACTTTTTGAAATGATTTTAAGCAGAGTCTTAAAATATTCTTGAGTTCTAAGAACATCTCTTATTTGAGGTTCATCTCATGTTCTGGCCAAGGTGAATGACCAGGACTTTTTTGCCCTCAGGTATATAGTAACATGGGGCTTCCCAGGTGGCTCAGTGGTAAAGAAACCCGCCTGCCAATGCAGGAGATGCAGGTTCGATCCCTGGGTGGGGAAGATCTCCTGGAGGAGGAAATGGCAACCCACTCGTCTTCCTGCCTGGAGAATCCCATGAACAGAGGAGCCTGGTGGGCTACAGTCCTCAAAAAGAGTTGAACATGACTTTGCAACTCAACAAATGTTACAGTGACCTATTAGCTACATACACAGAGTCAGTGTGACACATGCACCTAATTGGGCTCCCTCTCACTTGCCATAGGGGATCTGTTCTGTGCTAGATGAAGAGTAAATGCTGTTTGGGAATATGCTTTAAAATCTTTAAAATTTAGTGGCGATGTTTTATCGTTAACACCTCCTCATTAAATAGGAGAAGCCACCTACAGTTCCAGCAGGAGTTGCCTCAGATGTTTCAGGGTCAGGGAGGTAGGTGATATGGTGATTTCTGGACTGTCATCTGCCTCAAGTCCGGTCTTCCCAGCAGTGGCCGTGGGAGTGTGGGCAGCTCTCCTTGAACCTGTCCTGCTTGTGGCCGCAGCCTGTCGGCCACTGTAGAGGCCCCTGCCTCCTCCCCTCAGCCGCCAAGGGCTCTGTTAAACAAGTGCCTTAACTCTCTGGCTAATGTCACCTTCTTTGGTTTTTCAGTATTTTCATAAAGTTGCTGGCCAGCTTTTACCTCTGGCATATAATCTGCTGAAGAGGAATCTCTTTGCGGAAATTATTGAAGCTCATCTGGCGAACAGGAGCCAAGAGGATGTGGACCAGCTCGCAGCATGAGTGGGACTGCCTCTCTGGTGTGCAGGGTTGCAGAGCTTTAGTGTGAAGCATGTTCTTCTGTTTTTAAGGACTACAGGAAATAAATGGATGGCAAGTTTACTTTTCTAAAGCTCTGGGGGCCTGGTTTTCTTTCACAGGCAGTCGGGTCACCTGCGGAAGAGGGGGTTCAGCCACACTGTCCCCTCCAGCAGCAGGCCATGTCCAGTGCCTGCAGATGAGCCTGGAGGAGCTGGGTCCTGAGACTAGGGCTTAACACGAGCTGCAGCCAGGAGGGTGGGGCCTTGGGGCCACCCCAGACCCTCCCCAGCTTCAGGTGGGCAGCATTCCTTCCAGCACAGCTCCCAGGGCTCGGCCTGGATGTGGGCAGTGTGTGCTCAACACACCAGAAGGGTTTCCCACAACAAAGTACACAGTGGGTCTCCAGTGCAGTCCAGGGGAGCCGTGTTTCACCAGATACAGATCCTTTCTAAAACCTGACAAGACATCCCTCACCTTACGGATTCAGAGCTCACGGTCAGATGCAAAGCAGCAAGCTGTGGATGGGCCACAGCCTCGGAAGCAGAGCTTCCCCGCTGAGGTCACCGGGCTCACCCCCATCTTGTAGGACTACCTGGGCCTGCCCACAGAACTCTCCAGGGTCATTGTGTTGCTGCCTCCTGAGTCCCGAGACCCAGCGTCTTCAGGATAGCAGGTGCAGGACACACTCCTGGGGTGGCCCTGCAGTCAGACGAGCCTCTGAATGGACGTGCGCCTGGTGAACACGGGGCCCCTCGCGGGTGCCAGGGGGAAGTCTCTCCAGGACTGCCGGGGGAACGCTCTGGTGACACGCCGAGTCACAACTCCCCTGAGATGCAGCCATGTCCAGCCCCCCCCCACCCCCACAGCCGCACTGTTCTCGCGGGCAGCTGAGACACAGCAGACAGGGCCTCAGTCCCATCCATGACCGGCCCATTCTGACAGAGGGCCCAGGCTTGGAGGACAGATGCAGTCCCTTCCCTGAGCATGACCTACAGGTCCCGGGTGCATCTGAACGCCAAGCGCCTTGTGTTAAACATTACATGTTACAGACTGTGTTAAAACAATCTAACCTTTGAAGCAGCATTTGAGCTCTTTCCACAGATTTGTGTACCTTCAAAGGTCCTTGTTAATATTGCAGAAGTATTTAGAAATAGTTAACACGTTTACCTTAATGTCAAGTGTACCTTCCGTTAAGACAGTGGAAGCTAGCTAGAAATTCCAGATTCCTTTAACCATGCTATTTGTTGATCCAACCACCTCAAATATGTTTTTTTAATTTGCCTTGTGATCAGTAATACAGATTTCAACAGGATTGCTTATCAAAGGATAAATGAAAGGGTACCAAAAAAAATTCAGCTTATCATCCATCCCTCACACACACCTGCATGCACATCATCATCAGGCTTGTTATATCGGAGCCAAAACAGGGTTTGGGCACCAGTGCCAAGAAAATGGCAGTTACAATGTGAAGACTACAAGCTATGAGCAGGGCTTCCTGAGAACAGGCTTGTGAAGACACTTCCAGGCTCCACGCCCAGCAGCTGTATCCAAGGGCTGGTCACACATTTGGTGAGGGGCTGGCCTTCCAAGGACTGAGACTTGGTCATTCAAGAGTGAGCTCCTGCCAGCCTGACACCAAACCTCCCCTTCTTACCTTCTTCCTGCACTGGAGGCCTGGTCCTTCGAAATCTCACTCACCAGACATTTTCAGGTCCGTTCCAGCGGCTGCTGTGGCTCCCGGATGCCACCTGCCTTCCTGTTCATTTTCACCCAGTACCTGGGTTCTTTCATGAGTAAAAGCAGCTTCACCTTCACCCAATTTAACAAAACCATCACCCAACTCAGATTTAGCTAAGCTCACACCTGGAGCTTACAAACTGTCTTCCATACAACTTCTCAAGCACACGTGGAATGATCCAGCCAAGAAAAAGGGGAAGCGGTGAAACCTCACCCAAGACAGTGCTCTCATCTGTGTCCCCACGGATTCGCCCCGTGGCACCACAAGTCCTGTGTGTGCAGACAAGCCAACTGACATCCCAACCCGGCCAAGCCCCTGCCCTCGTCCCTCCAGCGCCGAGACCTACCTGGTGTCCTCACCACCCCCACGGGAAGCCTTGTCGGCCCGCTGTGCGTACACGCGCACACCTCACCCCGCCTCGTCGCGCACGCCCAGCATCCCCACCCCCAAGGCCGTGTCGTGCCCCTCCCCCCGGTTGGGGGAGCTCCGCCGGGCACTGGCCACAACAGCAGGAGGCTCCCCGGGGTCGACGGCCGCAGCAGCAGCTCACGGCAGGTACCAGCATCTGATGCCCGTGCCCAGCAGTCCCCAGGGCACAGCTACCGCTCAGTCGTCGCGTGAACAGCACGAGGGCAGCAAAACGAGGTGTCCCGGGCGCGTCAGGACCAGGCTCACGGCCCTGGACGCGTGGACACCGCTCCAAGTGTCTGTCTCCCCTCCCGCAGGCAGCTCTGTGTGCGAACCACCGCACTCTCAGCAACAGTCTGCAGGTTACTTACCGGTCTCCTTTGAGGAGCGTGGTCCCGGTACGCACACCCTGCAGTCACCCTGGGGTCTGCCGGGTCCCCGTGACTCCTGCTTGCCAAGGACAGCGCTGCCTCGCAGCCCGAGAGACGCAGGACACCCCGGGGGGTGCACGCTGGGTGCCCCAGCCACACGACACACACAGCGGCAGTGACCCCGGAGCACGGTGACCGAGGGAATCAAAGGCCAAACCACACGTTGTCGTATAGATTTTAATAGGTTTTCTGATTGACTCATCACAGTCACCATGTGTACTGTAATGATATGCAGCTCTACTACACTAGTATAAATAAAAACAGATAAATACAGCTCTAGGCAACATCGCAGATGAACAAACTAGGCATTCATGAGTCAGAACTGAACACAACTATTAAGGAGAAGAGATGCTGACACCCTGCCCATTCTCATCATACCTTCTCAGAAAGGGTACTCCAATGAGGCTCCGCCTGCACTCCGCTGGGCTGGGCACTTCCACCACATGGCCTCCAACGCCCCTCGCTGGGCGGACACGCAGACACACCCAACATACCAGAAGGAAAGCGGGATGGAGCGAGACAGCCACGCGCGCCCCCGCGTCTCAGCAGGACGGACACACAGGAGAGAATCTGCATCCGCCCGAGACGTCAGGGTGACGCGGGACCCAAAATCGGAAAGGAAACGAGGGAGATAAAGCAGACACCACGGAGCGGCCACGGAGCCCCCACGCTCGCTGGGCCTCGGGCAAACGCACGGAGCAGAGGCTGAGAGACCAGCTGACCGTGGCTCAGGCAGGGCTGTCTCCACACGCCGGGAAGCAAGTGTGCAGGCGGCCAGAAGGGGGAAGCAGGACAAAGCACTGACTGCAGGCAGAGCAAGACGCAGGTGTCATGGAATTCCTAACGTCTGCTCAGCTCCCAGTGGCCGTTCTAATATGGCTTCGAGATCTTACAAATCCTCAGCATCACAAAGATCTGTGATCTCCCAGACCTGACAGGTTTATTAAGAATCAAGAACTGAACAATCACTTCCAAAATGTAAAAACAGCTCATTGCAAGATGTGTTTCAGAAAAATGTCTGTCTCTAAAAATTCATTTTGCCTCCCAAGACGCATAATCCAGAATTTTCAGGCCAGTGCTTCAAGTGAACTGCCTTTGCTGATGTGAATTGAGACCATGATTAAGATAGGTATTTTCCAAAACCCCAAATTCCAAACACATCCAGTACGTTTTCAGCCCACTGTGCAAAAAAGTGCAGCGTGGATTCAAAATGTCACTGAACACCTGGACATGACCTCCACAAAGATTCACAAGTTCTGTTCAGATCAACATTTTAACTGCTACCTCTGCCATTCTACTGTTTTCTTTTTTTTTTTTAAGGTTAACACTATTTAACTTTTAATCTGCGAAACAATACATAGTTTTTCAGCTTCCAGTTAATGAGTCAAAATGGACAAGCTGGAAACAACCCAGAGGATGGCAGTGAGAGATGAGAAAAGGTTTCCGTACACGTGTGATCACAAAGAAACAACCACACCACATCTTAGACCCTCGTTCCCACTGTAAACTTTGTTCATATTTCCATATTTCTAAGTCTGAATTAGTCTATAAAAATCACATTAAAAAGGTAAAAGTATTTAAGTGTGATATTAACTGATCTGTATTTTATAAATTTTAATCCATAAAAATATAAATAAGAATGGTAAATTTTTAAGAAAGAAATATACATTTAGTGCAAGTTATGAATTACATTTTTTCTTCAGTGTCAGCAGTAAAATACCTTAAGGAAAGGGGAAAAAAAAACCAGACTGATCTAATTTCAAGAAAAAGAAAATTCCAGTGTTTAAACATGCAACTCATAGCAGGTGCAGCTCGACACAACACTTCCTTCTTGTCACTATCAAAGCAGCATCATTTCCTTACGCTCAATAGTACTTGTGTTATAGGAGATTTAGAAACAGAAAAATCTGCGTAAGACCAGTTCACATTATCCATCAAGTCAGAGAGGGTGAGAAAAGCAAGAAGAAAACTGTCCATCCTTCCCAGTCAAGTCCCCTGTGGTTGATGCTGAACCCCTGCACCCCGCGAGCACGCCCTACCCCCCGCAGAGCTTCCGGCGCCTCGCCCCGTTTGTGGTACACAGGCTTGCCCCAAGCCCCTCGTGTGGGGACACAGCACCCACTCCCTCCCTGTGACAAGACCCCGATAAGACCACGCACATCTCAATATGAGAAAGGACTGCTCCCCACGTGCACACCACTCAGAGGCTTGGTGACAGCTCGCGGGGGAGGGGAGAGGAAGAAGCTCGTCCGGAATGTAGAAAGGTAATGCTTTACCTGCACGGTTCAGGAGTTAAACACAACAGTTTTGATTAAAAAAAAAAAAAAGGGCAAGACCTTGCAGTCTTAGAGATGGCTCAATTCAGAGGGATCCCTTCTGACACGGGGCCTGCCGGCCTCTCTGCAGTGCCAGAGAGGGCGGGGTCGGGTCAGGGCCGCCTCCACGGCTGAGCACACTGGCTGGGATGGGAGGCACGCACTGCTCGCCTCTGCCTCCCCGCCCCGCACCACAGCCGCGTCTGCAAACCCCGCACAGGAGCCCGCCGCCGCCAGTCCTGCTTCCCGGTCAGAGTGAGCTGCTGCTGAGCAGGCAGGCCTCCTCCCCGGCGTCCTCCCCCTCCTCCGCCGCGGGGCTCAGTTGAACATGATGGAGGCGGGGTCTTGGTTTGCCGTCTGGGCCATATGACGGAGGATGTCTTTTTTTGTGATGATACCAAGGAGGCGTCTGAAAAGGACAAGCAGAAGGTTGCCGTTAAAAGAAAGGGAAAGGAGAAGCTAAACCCACAGCTAAATCCTTTCTGCTGACAGAAGGAGAGCAAAGCAATCAGCCCGAGTCTGTATTTTCAAAAAGCATCTTGGTCAAGTAACTCAACACCCAGCACCCATGCTCGGAGGTATCGAGCATGACGCCCCTAACCACTCAGTGTCCCTGCCCTGAGACTGAAGGCCAGACCTCGGAGGCAGAGCCTCTGAGTCACGTGAGCCAGCGAGAGAGAGCAGAATGCAGAACAAGAAGGGGTGCTGAGCCCAGCTGAGGAGGACAGCTCCTTCCACCAGGCCGAGACAGAAGAAAACATGATGGCCAAGTCCCCTTTAGAGTGCACTTTTCTTTAAAGCCAAAATTAACTGTCTTTAAAAAACTGATTTAAAGAGTGCCCTGCTGTATGTCGAATCTTCACGAAAGCACATACAATTCAGGTAAAATGCACTTAAAATGGTCAACACAGAATTTCAGTCACAAACTTCAGAACCCAAGAATAAGTCTCTAGGATGACCCAAGTTTCTACTACAGTCATCAATGTCTTCCTTTTCTGATTTTAGTCAAAAAAGGCACAGTGCTTTTATGAAAGTCTGAGTTGTTAACGCTTACATTAAAAGGTAGGTGAAAAAAAAATCAGGAAGCAGTCCTAGAAGATTATTACAGATGAAGCAGAAAGCAGAAGGGATGAGTAGCTACTTATTTTTCTGGCCAGTGGTTTCTTCAAAAAGGATGCATGGAGGTCAGTGCTGGACTGAAGTCTATGGGGACAGGCCTCACGGAGGGGTGACAACCACAGGCAAAGGGGCCCAGCGTGAGACTGCCAGCGCCAGACAACTTATCCGAGCACGCGAGATCCTCTTTAGTCACGACTCCACTGGGACCCACGGCCAGGTACAGTCACCACACGTGACCCTCAGCCGCAGCCCGCGCTCTAGAAACAGCCTCCAGAGGGTGCTGGAGCCCAGGCCCCGGGACCAAGGGTGTGTGGGGCGGGCGGGCCGCTGAGCTGGGTAACTCCCCACGACACAGCCAAGACCAGGGAAGAGAGACAGGACGGGGCTGGGGGCTCTCTGGAAGCGGAGCAGGCGTCCGGGCTGGAGTGGGGTATCTGCCGTTAGGACTGTGCACACACACTGCCTACAGTCCTAAAGCCAAGGAGAGGCTGTGGTGGCCAGGAGGCGGGCCTGCTGCTTCCCAGGGCAGGGTGTGCACACCCCGCCGTGTGGGGAGGAGGAGGGTCTAACAAGCCCGGTGGGGGAGGCGAGGGCACGGAGCCGCCCCCCGCCCAGTCTGGGGAGCAGCCGCGTGATCACCAGGGGCTCGGCGCGCCGCGTCAGCTCCTCCAGGTGTGCTACCATGTTCTTCTTGGTGATGATCCCCAAGAGGCTCCTGCAACAGACCACGTGATGCTAATGACTGCGGGGGACTCGGGGAGGGGTCCTACCATCCTGATACAGAGGGCCAGAAAGAGCTAAAACATGATGGGCTTCAGAAAAATTCACACACAAGTGCTCTGAAACCCCAGGTACCACTGCATTAATTCTACTGGCTTTTGCAAGTTATGTGATCCTACTTCAAATACTGGTAGGTAGTTGTCCTTAAATTAAAAATCAAGATTATAAAAGCTCAAAATGAAGATGACTCCAAAAAAAAGTACAAAGAAACACCATCAGTACACAGCTGCTCAACTCTGAACGGTAGCTTCATGTTCTTGCCACAGAGGAAAGTGCTTCTCATTCCTGAAGGGCCAGCCCCCAGCCCTCCTCACTGTATTCACCTTTACAATGGAAGTGAATGAAGTCAACTCCAGTCTACGAAAGTATACACAATGGACGCTGAGAACCTTAAAAGCTTTCCTCTTTCAATTCTGGAAGCCCCTTCAGCACACCCTGCAGGGTGACCGCACACCCTGCTGTCTGGCTAGGCCGGTTCTCTGTCGCACTGCCTCGGACCACCCCGGCTTCCTGAAGAACGAACGTCAGCAGGGGACCTGCTCAGTCAAGGGCTCTGGGCCCCTGGGACGCTGCTTTTTCAGCGGTCAGTCACGGGGCAGGGAAGGCGCCTGGGGATGGATGGGCAGGAAGCGGGCAGGGAAGGGACTGGGAGAGGCAAAAACCGCTTCTTTGCTAATGTCTTCTTATCTTTTACAATGACGCACTTATCCTTAAGAACAAAGACAAGCTGAACAGTTCTCAGAACGTGGGAGCACGTCTCCCTCCAATAGCTCAGAACATGCCCCACATAAAATAAGCACCCACTCAGCAGGTGTTTAAAGAGAAACAATCACCAATTCACCTGCATATATAGTTGGAATCAAGAAAAGTGAGCATCTTGACATTAAGTAAAAGAACCCCAGTTTAAATTCTTACTCTTCTCTACCTGATTACATACAATGATTAATTTCAGTTACTAAGTTAGTAAGCTCTGCCAAACCTTGAGGTATGCAATGAGGTCAGTCATGAATTTATTAAGGACAAAATAGCAAACTTATACATTATAAAGTAATCTTTGTATTTACAAAGTAACAGCCATAAAAGGAGGAAATACATATGTTTCCTCTCTTTAGTTACTAGAGAAAAGAGATTTCAGAGTAATAAGGACAAACTCAGTCAGGCTTTATTAATTTCAGAAGTATGGGGAAAATCAATGCAAAATCTGACTCCTGTAAAAGATGACTGTTTCCTTGGGGGTGCACAATGCTGAAAGAGCAATAAGGCTCAACCCAGCACGCTGCCCCAGAGTATCTGTGTCCAGAAACACCAGGCCCAGGAGCCCCTCTGCCCGCCGGCTTCCTTGCCCAAAAGGTGCACGTTTGGAAAACCATGTTTACTGTCCACCCCGTGTGCAAAGCTCCACAGTAAAGAAACCTCTACAGCATTTGATCCAACCCTTTCCTGACCCACACGGCCACAGAACTCATTCTGAGCAATTCCTGTGAACATCCTGCTGGTTCCACCAAAGCTGAAGGATTCTGAGATATTCTGCTTATCAGAACACAAAACATGGGCAAGACCTCCCCCCAACCTCGTTTTCTCCTTTCATATGCAGATCTCCCCCCAACCTCGTTTTCTCCTTTCATATGCAGATCTGGATTCCTCAAGTCTTCTTCCCCCAAACACACAGCTGTTTTCCACCTCTAAGGACTCAGTATGAAACCCTAACATGCTGACCATTAGACTCTCCACTAAAATGCAGAAGACATGTGCTCTCTTCTTATAGCAACCTATTTTCCTTGAAGGACAAAAATAAGGAAAATGTAACCACAGCACCTCCCACCCCAAGCTCTCTCATGAACAGGCAGGCTCAGGAGAGAACCTGAGCTGTCCGCCCTTACCAGCGCCCGCTCCGTCCACTCCTCTCGAGCGCCTGTGCTGGCACTGTCAGCCGAGTGCACGGCGGCAGCGATCGCCACGGCCCGGGACGTGCCTCACCAGGACTGCGCAAGGACATGCCCACTGGTGACGACTGAGGAGGCCCAGCCACGTGAGGCACGCAGAGCAACACCGCGCAGGTCAGCGTTGAGGACGACCCAGCATGGCTTCCGACTGAGCCATTTATTGCCAAAGGGACCCCCACCCGGAAAGCTTTACGAAAAGGTACTCCCTTTAGCGTGTACCTATTAAGCTTTTAAACAATGAAGTTTGGTACCATTATTCTTTAAACAACCCTAAACAAAGGAAAACAGCTATTCTGCTGACACACATCTCTTCTCCTATCATCCAACACTCTGCCCACCACTGAAGAACCGGCCTGAGCGTAAAACCGCCTTGCACACCAGCTACAAACCTGGAGGCGCCACACCACATGACTTGTTTGGTCGATGGCCACTCATCTTTCATTAGTTATAAAATAACGTAACATAAAATCCAGATTTCTGACGACACATCAGTAACTACGAGGCACATCCTACGTAAACAGACCCAGGCTCACACTGTCGCACAACAGCTGACGTGCAGTTCACCCCGGTCCCCAACCTTCCTGTCCCAGCCTTTCTGGAACCACTGCTGCTCTCAACCCCAGTCCAGCTGATGCCTGTTAACTGGAGGAAACCACCAAGTGGGAGGATTTCCCCTACTTTCTCATTTCCCTATGGTTACACTAAAATAAATGGAACAAAAATAATCCTTAGAAAACCTCAAAAAGTCTCATTTTAGGGAAGGGATGTAAGAGAAAAGCTGTGAGAATCTGCTTTTCTCCCCCACAGTGAGTTGGGAGAGGAGAAAAACCTTAATTTGAAGCAACTAATCATGAACATGAAAAATACACAAATCAACTAATATTTGCAGAAAACCAACCATGTGCAAAAATTTAGTGCCAAATACCCTAGGAGGCCAAACCACATGCCTGTAGCTACATAAGCTCATGGTCTGGTGCCATGACTCCCCAGGTATGAAGCACATAAACCAAACTTAGCAGTCCACTCAGTCATATTTGACAACTAGTTACTAAGTCAAAATGAGCTAACTAAGTCATCTTATATACACATGCACAAACATGGGTTTTCAAATATGGGATGCTGTTTTAAAAACTAAAATTCAAACATTTCAAATGCAGTGATATCACTATGCAATAGACAACAAAAACTGTAACTATAATCATGTCACATATGGGACCATGGAATTCTTTATACTAAAAAGAGATACTTCAAAACATGAGCTAACATTGAATGTAAATTATTTTATATGATTATGTGAAAATATCTATTAAATTTTCAATGCATTAACTTTCAAATTTTTCACTTTTAGGACTTTATTCTTCAGATCAATTTTGTTCAGTCACTCAGTCGTGTTGACTCTTTGTGACCCCATGGACTTCAGCATGCCAGGCTTCCCTGTCCATCACCAACTCCCAGAGCTTGCTCATGCCCATCAAGTTGGTGATGCCATCCAACCATCTCATCCTTTGTCATCCCCTTCTCCTCCTTCCCTCAATCTTTCCCAGCATCAGGGTCTTTTCCAATGAGTCAGCTCTTCGCATCAGGTGGCCAAAGTATTTGAGCTTCAGCTTCAGCATCAGTCCTTCCAATGAATATTCAGGACTGATTTCCTTTAGGATGGACTAGTTGGATCTCCTTGCAGTCCAAGGGATTCTCAAGAGTCTTCTTCAACACCACAAGCATCAATTCTTCAGTGCTCAGCTTTCTTTATAGTCCAACTCTCACATCCATACATGATCACTGGAAAAACCATAGCTTTGACTAGACGGACCTTTGTCGGCAAAGTAATGTCTCTGCTTTTTAATACGCTGTCTAGGTTGGTCATAGCTTTTCTTCCAAGGAGCAAGCTTCTTTCAGTTTCATGGCTGCAGTCACCATCTGCAGTGATTTTGGAGTCCAAGAAGATAAAGTCTGTCACTGCTCCCACTGTTTCCCCATCTATTTGCCCTGAAGTGATGGGACCAGATGCCCTGATCTTAGTTTTCTGAATGCTCGGTTTTAGGCCAGCTTTTTCACTCTCCTCTTTCACTTCCATCAAGAGGCTCTTTAGTTCTTCACCATAATGGTGGTGTCATCTGCATATCTGAGGTTATTGATATGTCTCTCAGCTATTTCTCCCTGCATATTCTTCAGATATGCATATGTAAATTAGTGCATATGAATGTTCACTGAATATTCTTTGTAACACTATAATTCAAGAAAATGGTTACAATCAATAGGGGGCAGGATAATGGACTGACTGTAACCCCTGGCAAGCCTGTAAGGCCTTGGTATCCTGCCCACCATCCTTTGCTCACTGTTACCAGCACCGACTGTTCTCCCCTGTGAGCAGTATTCTTGTGGTTGTTTTGTTATTTCTCATCAACGCAGTCTGAGGGCATTTGAACCAGACAACTTGCCCTCTGGTTTCCAGAACGGTGAACATTCCTTCAAGGTTAGAGACACTTTGGACTGCGAACATCCAGCCAGGTGCATTGGCTGAGGAAGACCATGGAGCTGTCTTTCATAAGAAGGATAAGGGTTACAGTGTGGCAGCAAGAGTGTGCAGAGATGAGTATTTAAGTCACCCAAGGAATCTAGAGTGCCTGATGTCAATTCTCAACCTTTCCATTATTAGCACACTTCGAGTTTTAAATGTTAAATTATGCAACAACACGTGCATCCAGAGACCACGCGGCAGCATTCTGGGGGACGACAGGTGAGCGGAAGTCGCAGGGTATACGTCTCTGTGGGGAATCCTCAGAGGAAGAGCCGAGAGGGACAGTGCGGTGAGCCTGCAACGCCCTGAGCCGACCAGACGTCCTGCAGTCTCAGAGCAGCCACAGAGAGCCAAGGAAGCCCCAGGAACTGTGTTCTGGACACCCTGAACCCACCACCACTCCCAACAACTACCTGTACCTGGACTCTGTCATAGAATAAAAAGAAAACCCTTATCTTGAGAAAAAAAAAACAAAAATAGAACTCCCTGCCCTTGGTCAAGACCTCATCCCTCCATCGATTCCTCCCTGCTTCCTGGAGTTACCTTGAGTGGCTAGCACAGTGCAAACACGAGCCACGAGGCACGCTCTCTAGCTTCTATCTGTATTCCAGACCCTTACAGCTAATACAGTGTCCAAGAAATCACGGCACTTTCCTGTGGTCCAGTGCTGAAGACTCTGTACGGCCGATGCAGAGGACATGGGTCCCATCCCTGGTTGGGGAACTGAGATCTCACATACCGCATGGTATGGCCAAAAAAAAAAAAAGAAATCACAAAGAAAGAGATGGATTCTACTGGTCAACAGCAAGAGGCAGGACTTCTGAGCTGGGAGGCTACTGCTCCCTGGACTACCTGTGCTGACCACGGGCCTGGGCACAGCTTCCCACATGGATGACCATCTCCATGCAGAGGGACCGCAGAGGGGCTGCAGCCGGAGGCGCCCACCTCGTGCCGTCCCCAGGAGAGGGTGTGTTCTATCTGCACAGGATGGCTGTGGGACCGCTGGGCCCTCCCGCAGTCTCACACAGTGCGGGGCAGCCGCCCCGCCTACTCCACCAGCCTCGCTGTCCTCAGCCTTCAGGCGCAGCACAGTCCTGAGGGCTCCGAGCAGGAAGGGCAGCGTGGTGGCAACCAGGGGCCCGGAGAGAAGGGCAGCAGGGAGGCACACCCCAGGCCCGGGAGCGGGGAGCAGCGCCAGGCAGCAGGCGGGCGCCAGGGGCAGAGGCGCAGGGTCTCCCCGCTCCCCGACTCCCACCAGACCATACTTCCCCAAACTCCCACATGGAGAAACATGGCCAGGTTATGTGCGAAGGGCAGAAAAACCAATGTGTGCATTTTAAATACATAAGTGTTTATCTGCCAGCACTGTATTCACAGGATTTGCAGATGGAGACTGTAGAAAAGCGGAAACAGAGCATTTACAAAAGGTTTTCAGCTAATCCATCAACTTTGACTAATTATACACAATTTCCCTCACCACACAATAAATCAAATAGTAAACAGCCAGAAAGTTATTACTGTCCTAGAGACGAAGACTCTGACCATGAAATATTTACAAGAACAGGCCGCTGCAGAGCTCCATGCAGTGGAGTCCACTGCTGTCCGAAAAGGGACCCCTCAGCTTGGAGGCCCCCCAGCCCCTCCCCGACCCCCTAGGACATCGCCTCCCTGCAGCCCTGAAGCGCTCCTGGTTCAGCAGAGACCTGGCAGTCAACACTTCGCCCACCCTTGCTAAGTGGGACTCTGAGGGGCTAATCCTGAATGGCAGACCTCTCCCAGGGGCCTGACGGGGCTCCCCCTACCCCGACCCCGAGGGCCCCGCACGCGAGGGGGACACACCCACCCGTTGTGCGTGACGAGGCACTGCCGCAGGCCCAGCTTCCGGAAGATGTCCACCACGATCTCCATGGGCGTGTGGTCCGTCACCGTGAACGGGCTCATGTCCAGGATGCTGCGGAGCTTCAGCGGCCGGGGGCTCTCGGCCGGCAGGGACGGGGTGTGCTGCGCGAAGCAGACGCGCGAGCTGCCCACGATCCCCTCCTGCTTCTTCCGGGCGCTTTCTGCAGAGACAGAGAAGACCGCCCGTGACACTCTGACAGGGCTCCTTCTGCTTTCACGGCAACCTGCTTGTCACAGGTTTAAAACGGTGAACAAACATATCCTTTTGACCTCTTCATTTTTTCCTCTCTTACTAACCAAGAAAAAAACCCACTGAAAAGCTATTTCGCGATCTCCTGTACTCGACAGAATCAGAATCTACTAATAACAAATCATCTTTGTGCAAGTAAAATATTTTTGGTGTAATCATTAGCACGGCATGATTTTCGTCGCTGCTGTCTAACTCTGACGTGGACCAGGAAACGTGCTGGGACCACAGGACTTTATGCCTGCACAAGCAATGAGACAGCCCTCATGAAGGGAGCCTCCCCTCCAGGGCCCACCGCGCCAGGCGCCCCTCCTCCTGCCTCGCAGCCGGATCCACAGAGAACTCCACGCCCCTGCCAGGACCGACTGTCTGTCCCCTGCCGTGAACCGGCTAGTTCGCGCTCTTTTCTGGCATTCAAGCTTAACTTTGCAGGTGAGCCGTGAGGCGGGGTGGATGGACGCTGGCCAACCTTCAGGGCTTATCTGTGAAGGTCATGAGTTCCTGCTCTTGGGGCCCTGCCGGCGCTCCTGCCTTGTGTCTGCGTCCGCTGCCTCCTCTCAACGTGGAGACAGGACGTGGCCAAGAGGCAGAACACTGCAGAGGAAGAGTGCAGACCGCGGGGGAGGGAGGAGGAGACCCAGAAAAGGGAGAGCACGCCCGAGGAAAATAAAAATGCTCACGTTCCTACTGCCGAGTCAGTGTGAATTCAAAACTGCGTACACATATGGTATTTGTCACACTGAACATTATTTTGAACAGAAATTCAGCTACAAAAACATTTAAACAAACATACTAAGCCTCAGTCCTGCATGGAACAGTAAGCACAGCTCGCAAACACAAGCTGCAACCCTTTCCACTCCTTCCGATCACTAAGGCCCGGCTTCACCGTGCGTAACGTCCAACGGGGTTCTAACACTGGGACTCCCTAACACCTTGAAAGCATGAGGAAGACACTGGGGAGAAGAAAGCCCCTCAGTAACTGACTTCTGAAAAATGCTTGTTGAGCTGTTGTCAGCCCAAAGAAGCATCAGGTTACTGGCCCATCATGAATGACAGTCATTCCGAGTGCTTTATAAAGCTGAGCCCAGTGTTCAGCCTGAAACCTTAACTGACCACATATTATACCATCAGTCCAAACAAGCAGAAAGACTGCTTAAATATACATCTAATGATAAAACAATTCCAGAAGAGTTTAGAAAAATGCCATTGATTACTGTGATTCATTTACTTATTTCCTGGAACTAAGGGCCTTTACACCTGCACAAGCAATGAGACAGCCCTCACTACGGGATACAGAGGCCCGCGCCTAGGCAGTCCATCTGGGATCCAATATGATGTCTGAAGAACACCACTTTTATATGAAGGCCGGCATTACTGACACAAGCACACTCACTGAACACGTACTAAGCGCCAGGACATCTCCTACATTTGGTTTTTGAATGTCATTCAAGGGCCTTTGAAACAGAAATCACCATCCGAATTTTGACATGATTCACCTTTTTTTAAGGAGTGCAGGCAGATGTAGAGTTCACTTCCAGAAGAAGGGCTTACTTGTGTTAATTTAGACAGCAAACAGGTCACCATATTCATAGCATGGTGTTTCCACTACCTGAGCAGGTACAAGGCTCATTTTAACTCCTACAAAGAGATACACAGAGACTGGTCCAGGGACTAGCGTTCGGATTCCCGAGTAAGCACCACTCCCCAGTCTGGGGTTGGTAACCCTGCTGTGGGGAGAGCCCGAGCAGGGTCTCCCCCAGGTGTGCTAAAGCTCTGCTCCGCACAGAAGCTCCCGAGGGGGCAGCCTGTCCCTACGCACGCACCTCTCTGACCCCAGTCACTGGGTCCACAGGTTCCAAGTTCTCACACATGAACAATCTCCCTGTAAGACCCACCGTTCCTAGTACACACATGGAAAGGAACAGGTACACTTTTACACCCTAAGGTGGGAAACAGAAAAGACTATTCCATTCACACTGTAAGCACTGTTAAATATATGCTTCATTTTGCTTTTTATTTACTTCTTTAGTAATCTTTTGGTCACGCCACAGGGTATGTGGGATCTAGTTCCCTGACCAGGGATCGAACCTGGGCCCCCTGAATGGGCAGCATGGAGTCTTTTAACCACTGGGCCACCAGGGAAATCCTGTGCTTCATTTTAAAGAAGCCCACATAACATTCAGCCTCAGTAATACATCTGGACACAAAAAGGCAAGAGGCATGTCTCTCCATTTGGACTAAACCTGAACACAGTAAACTGCTGTTCACGCCTGGTGAGGGCACGTGGCAGAACCACAACTTAATACCGTCTGAAAATATCTTACAAAATCACACATGTGTTGCTCTCTGACTCAACAACTCCGTTTCCAGGATTTGCCTACTTCTGTGCCCAGAGAAAACATCAACCGAGTGAGGTCATCAGCTGTGTGAGGAAGCAGTGTTCATCAGAGCAGAATGGAAGCCTCTCACACGTCCCTCAGTGGGAAGCTGACATAATCACGAGGAGTTCCACAGCACCTCCACTCTGGCGCTGAAGCTGCTAAAGATAACATGATCTGGAAAGAGGCCCAAGAACACACCGTGCAGTGGAGAAGATGAGACACAGGACCGCACACGATACAATCTGCTGCTGAAGAAGAAAAAGGGAAAAACACACACACTGATGTACGGGCGCACTGAATACCATCCACAGAAACGGTGGAAGCCGCGGAGTGCCTGCCTGCAGAGCTAACCGGCCACTACAACGTCATGGGCGAGAGGTTTTCACTCTGTATGTTTAACCTTCTTGAGTTTCAACTATGTGTATGTACTGTCTACACATAAAGTAAAAAAAAAAAAAAGTTTTAATAAAAATGGAGAATTTATAAATAAATCTGGGGAAAAGTGGTCTTTTAAATCTTGAGTTTTCCTATCCCCAGACACAAGACAGCTCATGACTTACTCCAGCATTCTTTCTTGCTAAAGTATTTTTATAAGTATCGTATATAAATATATATAAACAATATATCTTCTATAAATATATTAAACTACATACTATATCTTACATAAATAAACTACATACTATAGTTTATATAAATATACATAAACTACATATTATATCATATATAATATGTTGATTATAACATAAAAAACCTGGCATACAGGTCTATTTTTCCCATTGAAAAATTAAAACTTTAGCAAATATATGTGTGTGAACATTTAAGGTATGGTACAATAGACCACAATGTAACCAAGCTTTCTGACAGCAGGGTTTGAGAACTCACAGACCTAAGGCACCCCAAGTCCCTGAAACCTCTCATGCCAATATTCTATTTCCCAAGACAGTAATAAAAAATATGTAAAAATATATCCACAGAATCAATGGGAGTACAAATAATTTTTAACTTTACCATCGTCTTATCTTTTAAAAACCAGGGCTTTTTCCTTTAAATTTCTATATAAATGCCAAAATTCCCACCCTTTTCTTCTTTGTTTACTCTTACATGTTACAGTATAAAAAATAAACAAGGAAAGGCTCCTCTGACGTTGCCATGGTGACGGCTTGGAGGCGGACACGCCTAGATGCAGCCCTATCTGCCATACACGCTGGAACCCTTACTCCGTGACCTCCAGCAGGACTCACAGTGCCAGGACCGCTGGGCTACAGAAGGCCTCCACGCCGTATCTCCTCGGCTGAACTGGCTGTTCTGCAGACTTTTTCTCTTGTCTGTGCGTGAATAGCTTTTGTAGCTGACAGCTTCCAGTCTGATGTGAGAAATACTGCTCATCACACCATCTAGCCTTCCCTCTTAAACGGTGCAAGAACTCAAACACTTTACAACCCTTCTGCAGCAGCCAGAGAGGTCAGCTGGAGGGAGGCACCAGGTTCACAGGAGTGACCCTTGGGGATGGGCTGAATGCTCTGCATTTCAGCTCCAAGCCCTCTACTCAACACTGGGAGTGATTACCAAAGCAATGGCTGGACGAAAATACCCTCTGTCACCTCTGGGGGTTTGGGAAGAGCAGTCAGACTAGAAAAGGAGTCAGATTACGCAGAAGTCTTACCAGCCTTATCAATACTGCAGGACTACAAGGAAAGGGGATAAATACATTTTGGAGGAACAAAATTGGCTTCCTCCTCAGAAATGGTTTATCTCAAAAAAAATAACACAGATGGCTAATGCCTTTAAACTATCAATACCTTTTCAGGAATGTCAGCACAGAATATAGGAGGTCTTCCTTTTTTATCCTGGCACTTAACCAGAAATAAAATCTCAATTATCTTTTTCACTTGAAACTATATATTACAAATTAATAGTATAAATCTAAATTCCAAAATTTAAAAAGCAATACCCTGTGGATTGGATATGAAACAGACCAAAGATGATGGAATTTTCAATAACTTGCATTCAAATAATGAGAATGTATTTAGCTGAATACCTCAACAGTTACTAAGGCCTCATAGTACTAGTTCATGTTATTATGAAGGCTATCGACAAAACTTTTCTGGGCAAGAAGAGTCTGACTCCAAGCTTTCGTAATAATGCCAAATCAAAAGTTCAAACAATATTTAGGTGGAAAACAACCCATGGAAGCATAAATTCCTTTCCTAAAAAAATCCTAAGAGATGAAGAGATACACAATATACCACTTGCCCCCACAAACTCAACAAATTATATTTTACAGTTTCCCTTTCTTTCAAAAATCTATTATATATTTGTATCTGGCCACCCAGGTACCTAGACACCGACAGCCAGTCAGAGACGGGCGTGTGCCTGCGTGTGTAGGTTTCTTTAAAAGGGTACCTATGGCAATGGTCAGGTCTCTTCTGAGGGCAAAGCCCACGAGTCTCTGCGACTCCCTGGACATGATGACGGGAAAACCATTGTAGCTGGTCTCGTTGATCATGTTCTCTATGTCGTCCACCGTCATGTTGTCCTGGGTCAGCACGGCCAGTGGGGGATCACTCCTCCGAGGCCTCATGACATCGGCAGCCAGGGTGGTGTGGGTGAACTCTTCTTTGGCATCCAGGAAGGGGTACCCGTTCAGCCGGATGTGGGCTTCATAGATGCCTTCCCTCCCGAAGGCATCGCCCACCCATTTGCTGGTCATCACAGCAGCCATGAGGGGCACGATGTACTCCAGGCCTCCCGTGAGCTCAAAGACGATAACCACCAAGGACACGGTCATCCTCGTCACACCACCTGAAAAAGCAAGGGCCAGGGTCAGGAAGCACAGGATCCCCACCAACCCACAGTGGCAGAATTGCTCCACGAGGCAGGTGAACCCAAACTATAAACAAACTTAGTGAAAAGGATCACGACTATTGTGATAAGATCCCGAGAAACACTCATCTTCTTTATAACATTTCAAACCTGTTATACTTCAGATAAAAAAACAAAAAACAGAGCTGACCAGCCGAAACGATCTGCTGTTTTGGTTTAACACTATAACAGTGACATAATCTCACCCCTATGAAAGCTGATGATTAATTCTTAAAACAGTTTAGTGAAGCATGTTAGAGCTAACTTATTTACCACCCATTTACAAATTAAACTCCTGTGGGTAGAATATTAAGTTAATACATCTGTCTTCTAATAAATCTCTGCAAAGTGAGTAAAAACATTTGGACGCCTTGTGATTTCTGTTAATACTGTAACACCCCCTTAGAAAGTCCATCTGAACATTCACAGTGTCCACAAGACCACCACAGGGACCCACCCTTTCCCTGGCCCAGGCCTCTCCACCCACTGTGGTGTCTGCCCCCCATCTCCAGCTACTCATACCTTGTCTTATTACAGTCGTGCCTGCCTCATTTCCAACCGTGAAGACTTTGGGTGACCCCCTAGTGCAGAAACCACCACACACTCAAAACCAAAGTCCTCCTCTTCTCCAAAGAGCTCCCCGTGCAACCACCCTGATGCCGACGCCGGGCACCACTTCCCTCCCGACAACCGAGTGGCCACTGCTGGTTCACTCCGAGGCTCTCATCTCGTCCTCTCGGGTTTGCTCCGCAACGTCTGTGCAGGCTCCTGTCACAGCATCTTCACCCCGACCAGCCCAGTCGGCCCTCACACTCTGTTCCTCAGCCTGCGCTGTTTCATCTTCCCTCCCTGACCGCAGCCCCATTACCTTCCTGCCACCTGACCAGCCGCGTTCCAGGTTAACCTCTCCTCAGTGCTACTTCTACCACGCTGCTTCTCTGCTCAACATCCTAGCAGGGGACTGCAGGTTATCAAGCTTCACCCCACCCTACTGTTACTAACAGAAGGCAGAAAGAGCCCACTATACATGACATATTTGCATTATGCTACGGACGCCCCAAGCAGTTTACAAAGGCTTCTATTATTTTTAACTACATGCACATTTTATCAGGTATTTTTATGCTAACAGTTTTAAATGCATATCATTGTATATAACCCTCAACAGCAAGAGACAAGTAGTTATTACTTCCATTTTGAAGAAAATAAAAAATCAAGTAGTAAAGGAACTTTCCCAGAGTCTTCACGGTGAAAATGGCAAAGCCACAACCCTGCTACAGACCTGATCGATTCCAAACACAAACTCGTCCTGATGAGAATCACGCTCCTCCTCACCAACCCAAATCCACTTCCCGAGGTGCCCACAATGCTCTCTCTGCAACACTGCCAGTCTCTTCTGACCCCACGAACGCCAGGTTCATCATCCCAGCTCTGCTGTCTGCACACTCCTGGCCTAGTGAACGAAGTCGCCCCCTGCCAAGCCCGCTCCTCAGAACAAAGTGAACGTCAGCCCCAGCCGAGCCCCTGCCGCCCACTCACTTTGAGGCTCTCCAACACCCAGCTGCCGGGAGGGCCTGTGTTCACATTTCTTTCTGTGTCATTCCCCACTTCCCCATGGCACAGATGAGCACCTGCTTCTCTGGAGAGAACCACTCTCTCCGTCACTTTCATCTATGACACACCTGAAGGTCGATAACTACACAATTTTAACTCACTGAGCAGAACTAAGTCAAGATACCAAGTATAACTAAATATTAGAGCCAAAATTACGCTGACATTTTAAATGTAAAAAAGTAATTTTTCATGTTCAAGAGGATAAGAAATAGATTCTTAGGAATTTAATGCCAGTTTTTTGCTTTTCTTTTCGTTAAAACAGAAGCTACCTTTTTCCTTTCGGCTATCGATGCACCTTAAGCAGAGGCAGGCTGATAAAGAAACCTTTTACTACGGTTCCCAGTCATCACCGCAGAGCTGGGATGAAGATGCTCGGAGCTCTGCTGGAGTGTGGACCCAGGAACCACGCCAGAGGTCACAGGTAAAGCCAAGGAAAGCGTAAGCAACTCCTCGGACAGGACTAAACAAGCCTATGTTGTCGGAGATGTCTGCGGTCATTAAGCATCACGCGTACTGAAATGATGCTAATTTAACCACACCTACAGTTCTGCACTGACGCGTGTCCAGGGACAGGTAAGATGAAAGCTGGTTCTACACAGGCCGATGCCCCCCTGGGCCCTGCTCCCTGACCCCACCCGTCTCTCAGCCAGCCCGCCAGCCAGACACACACCCAGTCTCGTTACCTAGGCAGGCGGCCGCGCCGACCATGGCATACAGGCCGGGGGTGATGCAGTCAGCGCCGACCTCACACCACTCCTTAAAGATGAACCAGTCGTGGTGATAGTAGGCCAGCTGCTCCACCGCGATGCCCACGATGCGGCCGGCGATGGCGCCAATGGCCATGCTGGGGATGAACAGGCCGGACGGGACCTGCGACAGGGCAGACGCTCAGTGAGGCAGGTTCCCTGCTCACCTGCCCTGCACGGGTCGTGGGACCCTCCTCTCACAGGGCAAAAACAAAGCTGCAGCACACCCTCGCTCTAACAGTCTCCCTAACAACAAAGTAACTGAGTTAGAGAGTAACAAACCACCTTCTCCAGCCCAAAGAGACGGTAACCCAAAACGTCTCCTTAGAAGGGACCAACAGGCAACTCATTCTCCTGCATTTTAGAGCTTCAGCGAGGGCAGAGGAGGGCAGGGGCCTTAGCGGCCTGCTCCGCAGGAACACAGGAGGCTGAGCGGGGGCTCCCCACTCTGGACAGCCACACCCTGTTTCCTGGGAATCTGATCTGCAGTACACAAGGAGGGATTCAGGGTGTTCATCAGCTGACCTTGAAACAGGTTATGGGGGATGACAGGGATGGGCCTGAAGTATCACAAAGGCTTCTTAAAGGTAAAAGAAAAATGAAGAAGTGTTGTGTCAGAATGCTGAGATAAAACGAGATGTGACCAGACACACTGGCTCTGAGAGAAGGAAGGGAGCCATGAGCCGAGGCTCCTGGAGGCTGGAAAAGGCATGAAAACAGATTCTCCCCCAGAACCTCCGTCACTCCTGCATACGTAACTTCAGCCCAGCAAGATCCAATTTGGAGTTCTGATCTCTGCAACTGTATTAAATGTGTGTGATTTTGTGGTGATTTGTCACAGCAGCAATAGGAAGCTAATATAGTGGCTTTAAAACATGATCAC
The DNA here is from genome assembly GCF_910594005.1 of Cervus elaphus. Taxonomy (NCBI): domain Eukaryota; kingdom Metazoa; phylum Chordata; class Mammalia; order Artiodactyla; family Cervidae; genus Cervus; species Cervus elaphus. Next base: position 2,673,507 of record NC_057843.1, on the reverse strand, counting down.
AACTCTGACACCACCCCCAAAGTACAGGGTATGTCCTCCCAGGAACCCAGGACCTTCTGACCACATGCAGAGAAGCGAGACACAACAGGCAGCGTGCGCAGGAGACCTCTCGGGCTGGGCCAGAAATGGGCCTCTCGGGACCCTCACTGCAGGGACCCTGAGCTGCCACGAGAGGCACCTACCACCCTCACCCCCCACCCCACCCAGACCACCACGCAGGAGAAGCCAGAGACAGGGAGAGAGACAGACAGATGGACAGACGGGGCAGGAGCCCTGGCGGGCCACCCCAGCTGTCGGAACCTGCTCAGCCCTGCTGCCTGGCACACAGACGGCTCTGAGATGCCTGGCCCGAGCCGTGTCGGCAGACAGCCGCGGAGCTGACCACAAACACAGCCTGGCAGCTGAGCACCCCACCAGCTGACCCCACAGCGAGATCACAGTGAGCAGCTCTCGGAAGCTGCGGGGCTTGGGGTGAGCTGATACACAGCACAGACACCGTGCTCAACAGGATAGCCAAAAAGTCTTTCCCACAACTAAAAGTTAAACCCCAAAGACAGCTTTCTCAGCCTGTATTTGTGAATCTTCAGATAAGACCTTTGTTTCTCTTTCCACATGCAAGTCTTGGACCCGCCAGTTACCTCAGGACCCCCTCACATGGACACTTACCTTGATACCAAAAGTGAACACAGTCATTATGATCTTAAATATGAGAGCCAGGCACAGTTGCCATATGGCAGAATACACCCCCAGGCCCGCAGGGCGGTCAGGGATGTCGTCAACGATCTTGCTGGCATTCATGTCGTTCCTGTAGTCACACAGGGAGGACGACTCCAGCGGCCCGCAGTCCGTGAACAGCTCTTTGATCAGCTCGCTGGTGTTGAGCCGTGTGTACGGGTTGGGGAAGGCGACCACCGCGGTGATGGCTGCCACCACGATGACCTCGAGGACCGGGTACTTCCCGAACTTGGTGGACTTGCGGCGGCGACACCAGGCAATGTTTGCCCTGATAAAGAAGGCTCCCCAGAGCCCGCCGAACACCCCCAGGAGGATAAAGGGAAACAGTTCAAACAGGTACCATGGAGTGTGATACTCCACGTAGAAGAGGACCAGGCGGCTGTTACCGAATGGATTGATGGACCTCAGAACAAAGGCAGCCACCAAGGCAGCAAAGAACGACCTCCACAGAGTCTTCAGAGGAAAGTAATAGCTGACCTAGAAAAACAAGGGAGAAATTAATGCAGTGATTTTAGAAAACCACTCTGATATGTTATAGCTTGAGCAGTAAATATCAACACTCTAAATTTTGCTGCAGCTAGAATTTATACATAATGGATTTTAATGCAGTAAGAAAATCACCACTATCTTAGTAACCTGGGCTATCACACCATTACAAATTCACAATATCGACTGATTATAAATGTCTAATAACTATTTAAAATACCTAGCATTGTGTTATTTTCAAAATGAGCTTCACCCCAGTTCAGTCGTGTTAGTTAAGAATAAATGTACCATCGCCGCTCCCGTTAGTTCATAAAAAAAGGATTAAATTTCCCTCTTCTTTATTGAAGCAAAAAGAATGTAAACAACTGGGGGAGAAAAGTAAATTTTAAACCATTTCTAAGTCACATTTTTGTGTAAAAACTCTTAAGCACCAATGAGAGAAAAACAAAACATCCCACTTAAGTGACTAGAATTATTTCCTTAAACATCAGTAAGTGCCACAGAGGTAATCACATGGAAAATTTAAAAAGATGATTTAGAAAATGATTAAAAACCTTAAATAAAAACAAAGCTATAATTTAGCAAATAAGGACTGTTTCAAATATTTTGTATTAAGTCTAATTCATTCGTGCTTACTTTTAATCATGTCAAAAAGCTTAAATTTTAAATAATCATATTTATACATGGATAATATTTTTTTAAAGAGTCTCAATATACATACATATTACTTTTTATGACTTTTTAATGTACGAAAGAGTGAAAAGTAACTATGAAAACAAATTTGAAAACTTAAAAACAAAGTATATCACACCGGCTGACAAGACTGAGAAGTGCGGCATAACACACGTAACGGTGCTTGTGCATCATTTTGTCCCTGGTGGCGGCTGTCGTCTTAACCTACCTCTTCCAGACTGAACAGCACTCCTCCAATCGGCGCACCAAAAGCCACAGAGACGCCTGCAGCGGAGGCAGCCGACAGCACCTGCGAAGAAGATGCGGCCATGTCACGCTCTCACAGACTCAGCAGGCCAGACAGTGTCTGAGTGGTCCTCAGAGCATCTAATCCCTTCCGAACCTAACTCCCATGTCACGTTCCTCTCCAAGCAAACACAAATATTTCTTATAAAAAGACTTTTTTCTCTTCTGCTTTAATTGAAACGTCATTCAAATATTCAATACTCGGTCAAAAAAACATTTGCGTGAGATACACCAACGTAAACAGGATGTAGAGGAGAAAAGGCAATGAATTCAACAGCCATGATGCCTGCGTGAGAAGACCAGCAGACAGAGCCAGGACTGGGGCTCAGGCGGAGCCGTTTGTTTTTAAACAGGATGTCACTTCTTCAGACTTCAGGGCTCACTGCTTCATCACTATCATTGCTTCAGTCCACATCCTAGTAAAATGTCCAGGGAACTGCAAACCCATCACGTTCCCCTATATTTTCAGTCAACTGAGTTCTCTGAAGAGATGGCTGCTGCCACCACGGGAGCCTCACGTGAAGGTGCAAACCTCGGCTGCCCCTGAGGGCCCAGGCTGACCGTCCAGAGCCCCAACACACAGGTCACGGGAAGGAAGGAACGGAATTCAGGGTCGCCCTCCCACTCCCACCAGCAAGAAGCCAAACATACATAAAGTCACTGGGCATCTACTCATAATTAACCACTTTTCTGAAGAGTCTTTATTCCTTCCACTACTTCACTCCAGCAAATATCTGAGGCTACCAATGCATTTCCTCAAATGCTGAATTTGTACATCTTTGAAAGAGAAATCTTAAGTAATAAAAAATTAAATTATAAGTGTTATGAGCATGAACTCCATAGTCAGGTTGCTAGTTGGTAAATTAAAAATGAACCAATACTTGTTTTAATTAAACTGTACCTGGCCTGAGAATGCAGACTTACTATTTCAGTGTTTCTTCCCCACCAACACGACTGCCGACAAACACCGTACAGAATTTTCTGATTCCACCTTTAACAGAATTTACAATCAAGCTAGCACCTACACATCTACAACTCACAGATGTTTTCATTTGTTTCATATAAGTATCCAAGAATCACTTAAACATATCAAAAGAAGTGGGCAAAGGAAGAAAATAAAAATATGAGGCCTAAATGCTTTCAATTAACGTGAAAGCCAGTCATGTATACCCCAAGCTGTCAGAATCAAGTTAAGTCATAAACATCACAATGTGTATACACCAAAATCCAGGTAAAGTTAACTTCTATACTATTACCTAATAAGGTAATTTTTGCACTTATAATGAACAAATAACAAATCTTCCCCCACAATGTCAAGGTCCAACAGCAAGTAATGGAAACGAACTGACAAATGCAGACTAGACAGGGAAACAGAGGGCCGGGGCTCCCACAGTCTGGAGCTAATAAGAAGGTGCAAGGAGCCCACTTTTCTTCCAGAAAATATCCACTGCAACCTGGAAACATCAGGTTTCAATGTCTCCATGATCTCAGGATGACCTAAACAAAAGGGCAAAGGAAGCTGCCCTAAACAGCCGAGTAAGAGGAGGTGCTACATGCCCTTCACTGTGAAGCAGTATCAACCTCAGGTGGTTTTGATGCCCTCTGGGTTCCCTAAGGAGCAGCAAGCTCCCTGAGGTGGCACCCCTCCTCCAGAGGAAAACAGCTGGTGAGATGCCTCACCCCAGGAGAAACAGTGACGGGGAGAACCCGGAGAGAAAGCAACGCAACATCTGGGGGACACGTCAGAGGAGGAAAGGTGTAAAGTAAAGCAAAAGCAAAGGAAAATATTTCTGAAATCTTACTGAAACCAACAGACCCCAGGCCAACTCTAGAGAGCATTCAGAAAGGGGGAAGGAGCACAAGGAAGCCTCACGTTACAATTGGAATCTGAGTACAGAATTTACCCAAAAAGTAGAGTAAAATTTGTGAAACTGTTCACAGACTAAGTGTATGTAATGGATATTCACCTATTAAATAAAGGACAGAATACACTTACCTCTCTTTTTTTCGCTTCATTTGTGCTGTACTTCGGAAAGAGGTAGGAAAAGATGTTTCCACAGCAACAGGCAACGTGGACCAAGGGCCCTTCTTTTCCTAAACTCAAGCCTGATGCCACAGCCAGTACCAATGTGATGGTTTTAATCATTAAAGTCCATTTTCCCAAGTAGCCTCGGATGATGAATCCACTCAAAATAGTTTTAATCTACAAAGGAAAGATCAAAGCAGCTTAATTTCCTTTAAGAAACTGCAAATTTCAGTGGGCAATGGGATAATTCACAATTCATTTTCTGATAGTCTGAACTATTATGCTCTATATAAGAAATTCTCACTCTCTTCCCCTGCAAGGGCAGAAGGCAGCCCTAGCTCATGGACAAAACTGAAATACCAGGCCATGTTAAGGGGCTACAGACTTCAGTACACTCCTGTACAATTACATAACCAGCTAATGGCAAATCGCAATATTTCTACTATAGAAATATAATACAGTTAGATACATTTCAGACGCTCTGTGTCAGAAATAAAGGTATTTTGCCTTTAAAGATATTATGTCTTCTCATAGTAGAATGTGTAATTATATGTAATATTTTCTTATATATTAAGAAGGATGTGTGACAACTGGTGAATACTATATGGTATTGTTCCATATTAAAGATGTTCTTAATACAGCTTTACAATCACTAACATTGCTTTTAAAAGCTATGCACTAGGAGGAGCTAAAATGGCGGAGAAATAGGACGGGGAGGCCACTTTCTCCCCTACAAATTCACTGAAAGAACATTTGAACACTGAGCAAACTTCACAAAACAACTTCTGATCGCTAGCAGAGGACATCAGGCACCCAGAAAAGCAGCCCATTATCTTCGAAAGGAGGTAGGTCAAAATATAAAAGATAAAAAGAGAGACAAAAGAGCTAGGGACGGAGACCCATCCTGGGAAGGGAGTTGTAATAGAGGAAGTTTCCAAACACCAGGAAACCCTCTCACTGGCGGGTCTGGGGGAAGTTTTTGAATCTCAGAGGGCAACCTAACTGAGAGGGAAAATAAATAAAACCCACAGATTACATGCCTAAAAGCAACTCCCAGCAGAAAAGTACCCCAGACGCCCGCACCCGCCACCAGCAAGTGGGGGCTGAACAGAGAGGAGCGGGGCATTGCTTAGACTGGGCCTGAATGCCCTAAGGGCAATCGGAGGGAGCTAACGTGAGAAGCAACTTAAACTGTGGGATAGCAAGAGAGAAAATTAACTAGCCAGAACACACCACGGTCCCGTTCGCAGAACAAAGGAAGAACTGAGCGATCCCAGAGAAAAGCTAGCAGGCAGCGGACCGGCCCATCCCTCGCGGAGGCAGGGGGGAGGGGAGAGGGGCAAACTCGGCCCCAGAGAGGGCACCCCCTACCAAACTGCAAACAGGCTCCCAGTTTCTAACCAAAGGCTTCCTAAGAGTCTGGATGGTTGACATCCGCCGGGAGGGTCGCGACTAGAGACCAGCTCCCCGGAACAGACACAAGGCGCACCTGACCAGTGTGCGCGGAAACTGAGGCTGGGACCGCGGAGGGGATAAGGCTCACTGCACCCAGGGAGAGTGCGCTAGTCAAGCTCCTGGCTGCCTGAGCTGCTCCGGCGGGGAAGGCACAAAACGCAGGCCCAACCAAGTCTGCGCTATTGTGGAGTAGCCGAAAACGGGAACCACACGCCACGCAGGGCCCGCTCCCTGGAGAGCAGCCTGGAGCCTGAGCAGTGTAGCACACGTGCTGTGAGCGGGGCAAACCCAGTGTGGCCGGAACACTGTGAGTGCTCCCCATACACAGCGATATCTGCCTGCAGTGCCCCTCCCTCCCCGCAGCAGGACTGAACAAGCGAATCTAAACAAGAGACCACCTCCGCCCGCCTGTGTCAGGGCGGAAATTAGGCACTGAAGAGACTGGCAAACAGAAACCAAAGAAACAAAGCGAACCGCTTCAGAAGTGAGGGGGCAACAGATTAAAATCCCTGTAGTTAACACCGACTACATCAGAAGGGGCCTATAGATATAGAGAAGTGTAAGCTGGAACAAGGCGCTATCTTAAACTGAACCAAACCCACACTGCCCGCAACAGCTCCAGAGAAATTCCTAGATATATTTTTACTTTTTTTTTTTTTAATTAAAAAAATTTTTTTTTTCTTTTCTCTTTTCTTTTAAAATTCCCTATTACTCCTCTATTACTCCTTAACTTTCATTTTCATATTTTTACTATTTTTTTAATTTAAAAGATGTTTTTTTTAATTTTTTTCTCTTATTTTATTTTAAAGTCCTCTATTACTCCTTAATTTTCATTTCACTATAACCTTGCCAAAAAAAAAAAAAAGAGGCCCTATTTTTAAACTGGAATTCATATATATTTCTTAAATTTTTTGTGTTTTTCTTTTTGTTTTTAATATTGTATTTTTAAGAGTCTAATCTCTACTCTAGATTTTTAATCTTTGTTTTTCAGTATGTGATATCAATTTTGGACATTTAAGAATCCAATATTCAGTACCCATTTTTACTCAGGAGTGTGTTGATTACTCTCTCCCACTTTTGACTCTCTGTTTCCTCCCTCAGATCACCTCTATTTCCTCCCTCCCCCTTCTCTTCCCAATCCAATTCTGTGAATCACTGTGGGTGTCTGGGCTGCTGAGAACACTTAGGGAACAGAGAACTGTGTAGATCTGTCTCTCTCCTTTGAGTCCCCCTTTTTCTCCTCCTGCTCATCTCTATCTCCCTCCTCCCTCTCCTCTTCTTCATGTAACTCTGTGAACCTCTCTGGGTGTCCCTCACGGTGGAGAATCTTTTCACCATTAACCTAGAAGTTTTATTATCAGTGCAGTATAGTTGGAGAAGTCTTGAGGCTATTGGAAGAATAAGACTGAAATCCAGAGGCAGGAGACTTAAGCCCAAAACCTGAGAACACCAGAAAACTCCTGATTACAGGGAACATTAAGTAATAAGAGGTCATCCAAAAGCCTCCATACCTAGACTGAAACCAACCACCACCCAAGAGCCAATAAGTTCCAGAGCAAGACATACCACACAAATTCTCCAGCAATGCAGGAACATAGCCTTGAGCGTCAACATACAGGCTACCCAAAGTCACACCTAACACACAGAGCCATCTCAAAAACTCAATATTGGACACTCCATTGCACTCCGGAGAGAAGAAATCCAGTTCCACGCACCAGAACACCTAGGCAAGCTTCCCTAACCAAGAAACCTTGACAAGCCAATTGTCCAACCCCACCCACTGGGAGAAACCTCCACATTAAAAAGGAACCACAGACCACCAGAATACAGAAAGGCCACTCCAGACACAGCAATCTAAACAAGATGAAAAGGCAGAGAAATACCCAGCAGGTAAAGGAACATGAAAAATGCCCACCAAGTCAAACAAAAGAGGAGATAGGGAATCTACCTGAAAAAGAATTTAGAATAATGGAAATAAAAATGATCCAAAATCTTGAAAACAAAATGGAGTTACAGTTAAATAGCCTGGAGACAAAGATTGAGAAGATGCAAGAAATGTTTAATAAGGACCTAGAAGAAATAAAAAAGAGTCAATTAAAAATGAATAATGCAATAAATGAGATAAAAAACACTCTGGGGGGAACCAACAGTAGAATAACAGAGAGAGAAGATAGGATAAGTGAGGTAGAAGATAAAATGGTGGAAATAAATGAAGCAGAGAGGAAAAAAGAAAAAAGAATCAAAAGAAATGAGGACAACCTCAGGGACCTCTGGAACAATGTGAAATGCCCCAACATTCAAATCATAGGAGTCCCAGAAGAAAACAGGCCATGAGAAAATGCTCGAGGAGATAATAGCTGAAAACTTCCCTAAAATGGGGAAGGAAATAGTCACACAGGTCCAAGAAACCCAGAGAGTCCCAAACAGGATAAACCCAAGGCGAAACACTCCAAGACACATATTAATCAAATTAACAAAGATCAAACACAAAGAACAAATATTAAAAGCAGCAAGGGAGAAACAACAAATAACACACAAAGAGATTCCCATAAGGATAACAGCTGATCTATCAATAGAAACCCTCCAGGCCAGAAGGGAATGGCAGGACATACTTAAAGTAATGAAAGAGAATAACCTACAACCTAGATTACTGTACCCAGCAAGGATCTCATTCAGATATGAAGGAGAATTCAAAAGCTTTACAGACAAGCAAAAGCTGAGAGAATTCAGCACCACCAAACCAGCTCTTCAACAAATGTTAAAGGATCTTCTCTAGACAGGAAACACAGAAAGGTTGTATAAACGCGAACCCAAAACAACAAAGTAAATGGCAACGGGACCATACCTATCAATAATTAACTTAAATGTAAATGGGTTGAATGCCCCAACCAAAAGACAAAGATTCGCTGAATGGATACAAAAACAAGACCCCTATATATGCTGTCTACAAGAGAGCCACCTCAAAACAAGGGATACATACAGACTGAAAGTGAAGGGCTGGAAACAAATATTTCAGGCAAACGGAGACCAAAAGAAAGCAGGAGTCACAATACTCATATCAGATAAAATAGACTTTCAAATAAAGGCTGTGAAAAGAGACACAGAAGGACACTACATAATGATCAAAGGATCAATCCAAGAAGAAGATATAACAATTATAAATATATATGCACCCAACATAGGAGCACCGCAATATGTAAGGCAAATGCTAACGAGTATGAAAGGGGAAATTAACAGTAACACAATAATAGTGGGAGACTTTAATACCCCACTCACACCTATGGATAGATCAACTAAACAGAAAATTAACAAGGAAACACAAACTTTAAATGACACAATGGACCAGCTAGACCTAATTGATATCTACAGGACATTTCACCCCAAAACAATCAACTTCACCTTTTTCTCAAGTGCACACAGAACGTTCTCCAGAATAGATCACATCCTGGGCCATAAATCTAGTCTTGGTAAATTCAAAAAAATTGAAATCATTCCAGTTATCTTTTCTGACCACAATGCAATAAGATCAGATCTCAATTACAGGAAAAAAATTATTAAAAATTCAAACATATGGAGGCTAAATAACACGCTTCTGAATAACCAACAAATCATAGAATAAATCAAAAAAGAAATCAAAATATGTATAGAAATGAATGAAAATGAAAACACAACAACCCAAAACCTATGGGACACTGTAAAAGCAGTGCTAAGGGGAAGGTTCATAGCATTACAGGCCTACCTCAAGAAACAAGAAAAAAGCCAAATAAATAACCTAACTCGACACCTAAAGCAACTAGAGAAGGAAGAAATGAAGAACCCCAGGGTTAGTAGAAGGAAAGAAATCTTAAAAATTAGGGCAGAAATAAATGCAAAAGAAACTAAAGAGACCATAGCAAAAATCAACAAAGCTAAAAGCTGGTTTTTTGAAAAAATAAACAAAATTGACAAACCGTTAGCAAGACTCATTAAGAAACAAAGGGAGAAGAACCAAATTAACAAAATTAGAAATGAAAATGGAGAGATCACGACAGACAACACTGAAATACAAAGGATCGTAAGAGACTACTACCAGCAGCTCTATGCCAATAAAATGGACAACTTGGAAGAAATGGACAAATTCTTAGGAAAGTATAACTTTCCAAAACTGAACCAGAAAGAAATAGAAGATCTTAACAGACCCATCACAAGCAAGGAAATTGAAACTGTAATCAGAAATCTTCCAGGAAACAAAAGCCCAGGACGAGATGGCTTCACAGCTGAATTCTACCAAAAATTTACAGAAGAGCTAACACCTATCTTACTCAAACTCTTCCAGAAAATTGCAGAAGGTAAACTTCCAAACTCATTCTATGAGGCCACCATCACCCTAATTCCAAAACCAGACAAAGATGCCACACAAAAAAGAAAACTACAGGCCAATATCACTGATGAACAGAGATGCAAAAATCCTTAACAAAATTCTAGCAAACAGAATCCAACAACATATTAAAAAAATCATACATCATGACCAAGTGGGCTTTATCCCAGGAATGCAAGGATTCTTCAATATCCGCAAATCAATCAATGTAATACACCACATTAACAAATTGAAAGATAAAAACCATATGATTATCTCAATAGATGCAGAGAAAGCCTTTGACAAAATCCAACATCCATTTATGATTAAAATTCTCCAGAAAGCAGGAATAGAAGGAACATACCTCAACATAATAAAAGCTATATATGACAAACCCACAGCAAGCATTAACTTCAATGGTGAAAAACTGAAAGCATTTCCCCTAAAATCAGGAACAAGACAAGGGTGCCCACTCTCACCACCACTATTCAACATAGTTTTGGAAGTTTTGGCCACAGCAATCAGAGCAGAAAAAGAAATAAAAGGAATCCAGATAGGAAAAGAAGGAGTGAAACTCTCACTGTTTGCAGATGACATGATCCTCTACATAGAAAACCCTAAAGACTCTACCAGAAAATTACTAGAACTAATCAATGAATATAGTAAAGTTGGAGGATATAAAATTAACACACAGAAATCCCTTGCATTCCTATACACTAACAATGAGAAAACAGAAAGAGAAATTAAGGAAACAATACCATTCACCATTGCAACTAAAAGAATAAAATACTTAGGAGTATATCTACCTAAAGAAACAAAAGACCTATACATAGAAAACTATAAAACACTGATGAAAGAAATCAAAGAGGACACAAACAGATGGAGAAACATACCGTGTTCATGGATTGGAAGAATCAATATTGTCAAAATGACTATACTACCCAAAGCAATCTATAGATTCAATGCAATCCCTATCAAGCTACCAAAGGTACTCTTCACAGAACTAGAACAAATAATTTCACAATTTCTATGGAAATACAAAAAACCTCGAATAGCCAAAACAATTTTGAGAAAGAAGAATGGAACTGGAGGAATCAACCTGCCTGACTTCAGGCTCTACTACAAAGCCATAGTCATCAAGACAGTATGGTACTGGCACAAAGACAGAAATATAGATCAGTGGAACAGAATAGAAAGCCCAGAGATAAATCCACGAACCTACGGACACCTTATCTTCGACAAAGGAGTCAAGGATATACAATGGAAAAAAGAAAACCTCTTTAACTAGTGGTGCTGGGAAAACGGGTCAACCACTTGTAAAAGAATGAAACTAGAACACTTTCTAACACCACACACAAAAATAAACTCAAAATGGATTAAAGATCTAAATGTAAGACCAGAAACTATAAAACTCCTAGAGGAGAACATGGGCAAAACACTCTCTGACATGAATCACAGCAGGATCCTCTATGACCCACCTCCCAGAATATTGGAAATAAAAGCAAAACTAAACAAATGGGACCTAATGAAACTTAAAAGCTTTTGCACTACAAAGGAAACTATAAGCAAGGTGAAAAGACAGCCCTCAGATTGGGAGAAAATAATAGCAAACGAAGCAACAGACAAAGGGTTAATCTCAAAAATATACAAGCAACTCCTGCAGCTCAATTCCAGAAAAATACAATGACCCAATCAAAAAATGGGCCAGAGAACTGAACAGACATTTCTCCAAAGAAGACATACAGATGGCTAACAAACACATGAAAAGATGCTCAACATCACTCATTATCAGAGAAATGCAAATCAAAACCACAATGAGGTACCATTACACGCCAGTCAGGATGGCTGCTATCCAAAAGTCTACAAGCAATAAATGCTGGAGAGGGTGTGGAGAAAAGGGAACCCTCTTACACTGTTGGTGGGAATGCAAGCTAGTACAGCCACTATGGAGAACCGTGTAGATTTCTTAAAAAAACTGGAAACTGCCATATGACCCAGCAATCCCACTTCTGGGCATACACACTGAGGAAACCAGATCTGAAAGAGACACGTGCACCCCAATGTTCATCGCAGCACTGTTTATAATAGCCAGGACATGGAAGCAACCTAGATGCCCATCAGCAGACGAATGGATAAGGAAGCTGTGGTACATATACACCATGGAATATTACTCAGCCATTAAAAAGAATTCATCAGTTCTAATGAGATGGATGAAACTGGAGCCCATCATACAGAGTGAAGTAAGCCAGAAAGATAAAGACCAATACAGTATACTAACGCATATATATGGAATTTAGAAAGATGGTAACGATAACCCTATATGCAAAACAGAAAAAGAGACACAGATGTACAGAACAGACTTTTGGACTCTGTGGGAGAAGGCGAGGGTGGGATGTTTTGAGAGGACAACATCGAAACATGTATATTATCAAGGGTGAAACAGATCACCAGTCCAGGCTGGATGCATGAGACAAGTGCTCGGGCCTGGTGCACTGGGAAGACCCAGAGGGATCGGGTGGAGAGAGAGGTGGGAGGGAGGATCGGGATGGGGAATACATGTAAATCCATGGCTGATCCATGTCAATGTATGGCAAAAACCACTACAATACTGTAAAGTAATTAACCTCCAACTAATAAAAATAAATGGGAAAAAATAAATAAATAAAAGCTATGCACTAGAAAAAGCCAGTAACTTATTTAAGACAGAAAAATTAAAAGGAGGGAAAAAAAGAAGTAAGTTCATGTTCAATCCTAAATGTATTGTGGGTTGGCAATCCTTCACGTTATTACTGATAAAAAATAAAACCTCAAACTTTATACTATGATCAAATATTTAAAGTATAAAATCATTATAAATATTATTTGCCAAGTTCAAGGATTATCTTATCTAATTAAAAAAGTTACAAAAAGGGAATAAATATGTTCAAATCCAACTCATAAGAGAAAAACATCAACTAATTCACCAAAGAATTTTAGGCTGACATTTCCAAGTTCTTGGTGTTTAACTGACTGCTGATATTTGTTCAGTTATGCACTACATTATCAGCGAGAAGAAAAAAAAACAATCGACCTCTCCAGAAAACAGTAAAATGACTATGCGGAAGGATTTCTTTCAAGTTTACTAATACCACAGTCTACTATCAGTGGACATTTTAAAAATTTTCTTTCTAGTGTGACAGACAAACTGTTTCCCCAGCAAAACCATCACTCTGCCTCCCTTGGGCAACAATGTGAGCATCAGAACCACAGAATGTTGGGGCACTGAGCACCGCAGGGCTTACCTCTGGGATCCCAGAGCCACAGGCGTATGGCGCAAACACCTTCACCAGGGAGACAGCCAGGAAGGCGAAACTCAAGGCCCAGAAGATGTACATCATGTAGTTCATGATGTACGAGCCAGGACCCTGAAACCAAAGGGTTCAACAGAACGAACTTACTGATGGCTGGCGGGCACTGCTAATCCCAGGGCTTGCCACCTAGGCAACTGGCAGCAAACTCTGCAAAGGCTCGTGGTTTACTGCCACAACTGTAACAGCTTTACGGAGCAAACTATTTAAGTAGAACCTAAAACATATTTGTATACACAGAAGGAGACAATCTATTTAATATTTTCCCTAGCTGCTTCCTGATAAAAGTCTTGTTGCCAAGAATCTCAGCTGCACTTCAATCTCTGCCAACCCACAAACCAGTTTTTGAAAACAGTTGGTGAAGACAAAACTGCCTTCACACTCAGCTTTCATTCTGCAGCAATTCTGGAGATAAAGTGGGAGACAGTACACTGCCCATCTCACCAGCAGATACAGTCTTTCCAGCTCTAAGATTCAACTACAAGAAAATTTTAAAAACATATCCATAGCTCCTCAAGAACATATATATATATGAAATATGTATATATATATATATACACTATTCTAACTTCTAAAATGTTCTTCATACATATATATGATATTCTGACTTTTAAATGTTCTTTATAAAATAGCATCAACAGTAAAACAATCATGTAAATACTGTAATGCCACAAGGAAAAATCTAGGGATTTCTATAAAATTATCTCCAGTTAAAAGACTTACTTTACAATTTTTGATAACCTATACTTCCCAAACAATTGTGATATAATGTTAATGAGCAGTTTTGATAACTTGGCTTCATATTAACCTTCTGTGGTTATACAGCTCCTACTGCACTTCTTTTCCACAACAAAAACATAGTTTACTTCATAACGCAGTAGACTTGTTTGTGATTATGCAGTTTACTAATACCACAGCTTCTGAAACAATACTTAAATTTTACTCACAGCAATGCAGTCTCATATTTTCCATTCCACCCTGTCACACTTCTCTATTTCCCTTTAGGACAGGTGCAGTCCTCTAGCTTGTTAAATGAACTGGAGACTGGCTTCACTGTACTGACTGTTAATCCACTCAGTCACAGGGCAGGACTCACCTCGGCCTGGCCTATGATCAACTCTGCCCACGTTTTCCACTGTGGACACTTGTCCCTCTCTTCGAACGTGGTTTCGTTGGACCCCCAGCAGCACTGCTCGTGGTTGTACCAGAGCGCGCTCAGGCAGATACCCTCCTTCAGGTCCGTCATCCAGTCGGCCGCAATGTCTATTAACCCAGCCAGTGCCCCTGCAAAAGATGTTGGAGGCGCTGAAGATGGTCCACTTCTGGGGTGTCCGAAACTGTCAACTTACAGGGTCAAGGAGAGCTGGGGATGCCCTACAATAAATGGTCATACGGGAAATACTACACAAAACTAAGGTTTTCAAATCTTACTATATGTACGCTTATACTACTACTTAACAACTGTAAATAGCTATTCTTTAAAATGGAATTGTTCTTCTTTGAAATTACAACTAGTTATGTCATTCAAATTGACTGTAACTTTTTAAATGTGCCTGACTCTTTCAAAGGCTGTCCCTTGGCAGAAGGGCCTCATCTCTGGCTGTGACATCAGAGTTTTTACTGGTGTTTTTTATTTGGAAACCCAATTCATAGATTTACAAAAGATCTCGAGCTCACTATTAATGGAATAACCATTAGATTTTGTGAAACTCATGGCATGAATGAATTACTGTGACAAATAATCAGGCTTTTAACAGAAAAATCAAACATATCAAGATCATCTTACAGATAGAATACAAAGAATATACAAACTGATGGTCAAAATCTAAGTCCTTCTCATATAAGAAGGTGAACGGGTCACATAAACACCGCAGAATCTCAGGACTTCCCTCTCTTCTCTCCACAATTGTATACTTTTCTGTCATGTTCTTCAGGACATAATCTTCCATGGTGGGAGCTCAAAGTCAGTAAAACAGCCCTTCCCACTGGTTTTCACATCTTCCCCTGCTATTCCAGCCTCGCTCACGGCCGCTGGGAGCTCTGCAGCCCACGTGGAGCTTAAAGTTCGGCTCTGATGGTGGCTTGACCACTCTCAAGCTGTGACACCTCGGTCAAGTCACTTAATCTCTCTGAGCTTAATCCCCTCATCTGTACGACTCAGACCATGGGATTGCCGTGAGGTTTACACACACGCAAAGCTTGGTTTACACACACGCAAAGCTTTTGGAACAGGGCATGACCCATAGGAAGCACTCAATAAATACTACCTATTTATTATGATGTTAACACTAAAATACACTTTACTGACCATCTGGTACAGACTAGGTATTTTACAGATAAAGACAATGAGTGAGAAAGATCAAATTGGACACTTAAGGTGATCGAGCCAAGCCCAGAGCTCTGAGCTTCCCGCCTCCCACTCTTACATTTAAGGATATTTTTTTGAAGGAAAGAAACAAAACAAATGCTTCTAAAAATCCAAAAGTTTCTGGAAAAAAAAAATTGCAGGAAGGAGGGGAGAACTATTTATTGTCCTGTTAACCAGAGCAGCATTGCATTAAAAGGTCTCTTTACCTGATGCCAATCCTGTCAGTGTCACCACGAGCCACCCTGACCACGCATCATACAAGCTTTTCGTCATTTCCCATGCTGATTCTTTCTTTTTGCTGTTGATCTGAAATTAGAAATGGTCATGCTTCATTTTTCAAACTATGAGTAGCAGCCACAATTCTAGAATCCAACAATTTCCTCAGTTACTATACACGGAACAGTCCTTTCTCAACTAACTAATGGAGTGAGTCTGGGGCAGAAACAGCAGGTCAGACAGCTGCCGCACCTGTAAACCAGATGACCAGCATTGACCCAGAACCTCAGAATGAGAGCAAGGGCCCCACGGTCCACACAGACGCTGACCCAGACTGCTTCAGACTGCACCGGAGTTAGCTGGCATACACCTTTTATAGTGACAGAAATAAGACATCACAGCTCCAAGTGGCTGTCACTCCCTGCTCCGTCTCTAGTTCTAGCAGTTAAGCGGAATGTAGTGGTCCTAAAAGGCATGGGCGGTGACGAACAGTACTGTGCCCGTACACGTAGACCACCACAGTCCTGTGAACAAAGGGGCTGCCGAAGCGTTCAGGCCTGCAGCGTGCCAGTGCGCCGACGCCACAGGCAGGGTGTCGTCGCTGCGTGAGGCAGAGGAGTCAGAGCGGCGGGCGCTGACAGACCTGCCGCCAGCTCTCACCCTCAGACGCCCAGGGCCCGTCTGCTCCCTCTGCGTGTGGGCTTCACGAGAAGCCCCCCGAGCCCGCCCACCCCTCCCTGTCCTGCTGCCCGGCTGCTCCACACGCCACACTCTCAGGCCAGGCAAGCCCTGCTCCGGTGTCCCACGGGAGGGCTGCAGCCGGAATTCAATGGTCTGGTCTCTTTCAAACATCTGGTCTATTTCAAGCCACAAGGCCACATTCAAAAGGCTGAATGAGGCAATTTTACTCCTATGTTATAAGCAACCAATCAGCTATTCACCTTTCTTTAGGGTTGAAGGTAGGTCATTCCTTTCAAAAACAATAAACCTCACTTGCTTTTTCTTAATAACTGCAGTGTTTAATAAAATACAATATTAAGCAAAAATTTGAAAGCCATCTAAACGTTCATCAATACAGTATTGGTTAAATAAACTGCAGTTACATCTATGTCATGAGAAACTCTGTAGTCATTAACAAAGAATGAGATAAATGCAGTATCATGTGGAGGAGAAAAGCAAGGCATTCATGTATATAGGATGCTACCATTTATCTAAGAAAAATAAGTATATAAATATATATTTATAAAAAATTATTAAAAAAAAATGAAGGGGCAAACCGTAACACTCGAAGTGCAACTCCTGAATACTACGTGTAAAGACTGCACACAGCACTTCTCACACATCATGAAGGAGGGGATGCCTGAGGAAAAGCCTCTGTGTGGTCTATTTGAGCAGCAGCATAAACCACTTTCACGGAGCGCCATTCTTACTTGAAAGAAAAATACCGGAACTACGGTTTTTCAGACTTGGAAATTTGACAGCTATTTTTCTCAAAAAACGAACCAAGTAAGCCTGTCATTTCAAGTAAAATGTGTATTTGGTTCCAATGACAGATTTTGAGCTTGAAAGTAAAAATGAGAATTTTAGAGAATTTATATCCATTACTGTAAGAATGACAGATCCCAATAGTTAAAAGACTTTTCTGAGTAGATTAGTGTTGCCATTAATGAATGTGGCTTTTTTGATACTGTATACTGATACGGTACAATGAACACGTCAACTATTCAAAGAACTGCATGAATCAGTGAATCAGTATTTGCCAAAGGATCATGGCATAATGTTACAAAATCGTTCACTCAAAGCTCAAGGGGAACCAAAGGACTTTAATGCAGCCGAAGACAAGCAGCTCACTGATGCAGGTTCAGGTCACACGCTGCAACTAACCTTCAGAAGCCAACCACACGTCACTGTCACTGTCCTGTAGTATCAAAGAAGAAAATCCACAATGACCTGAAAAGGCTATTAAAATACTCCTCGCTTTTCCAACTACATGGCTGTGAGGTTGGATTTTCTTCATGTACTTCAATCAAAACATACAGCAGTCTGCAGCAGCAGGTAAGAGAATCCAGTAGTTTTCAGGAAACCAGAAAATACTGAATGAGATTCATGAAAATGCAGTCCAGTGTCGCTCTCTCAGTAAATATTTTTTATGTTGGAAAATAGCTATTTTTGATAAAAATATTTTTTGTGTTAACATGTAATGAGCTTGTTATTGTTACTTTTGAATGAATGTTTTTAAAATTTCCCAGTTTTATCATCTAATATGGTATAACGTCTTATTTTCAGTTATACCCTATTTATAATATTTCCAGCAAGGGTGAATATTGACTAATGAATCTCAGAAGCAGTACTTTTCATAAACAATATAATCTAAGTCCAATTTAAGGTTTAATAGATATATAAACATTATTATGAAAGGTAGTAACTCATTTGTACAAGCAATTATTACACCTATGAGTTAACTTCAGAGCTCAAATTTGCAAATGGCCTTTTAGAATTTGGAATTATATTTTCAAGAGATTTTCTCTCTTAAAATTTTTGAATGACACTATCAATAAACCACAAACAACAAAAAAGATAATATACGTTGTAGTTCTTAGCAAAAACCATTCCTTTATTGATTAGTACTTTACAACAACTTTCCATATGTCCACACAGGACTCAATTTGAGAAACAGCTCAGGATTTAAAACCAAGAAAAGAGATAAAACAGCAAAGCCTCAGGAAACTATCTCCCCAGTAAGCTGCTTCTTTTTCCAACAACTGCAATTATGTAACACATTTCCTCTTTGGCCTGCTGCTCAAAGTCAAGTGCCATGCAGACTGCTACCTCCATAACTTGGCTTGATCTTCCTCAACTCAGAAGCCTTTGCCTTTCCCTCCTATTCTGCCTTCCTCTACTTCTTTGTAAGCTGCTTCAAATCCCTTCCAGAAAGATAAAGGATATAAAGAAACTTTTAAAAATTATAGAGTAAAAACTGTATTACTTATAATATGTGGAACCTTAAGTGCACTTTTAACGTATAGCATGTTTTGGCAGCCTGAGATCACTGGCAGAAAGACATCATTCAAGGATCTCTCATGCGCTGCCGTTGCAAAGATTTCTGAGCAAACATACCCGTCGGTGCCTTTCTCTGTCTTTACACTTCTCTCGCACCCAGTCGATGGTGTGGAAGTCATCATAGGTGCCAACCCCGGGGATGGGCTCGTCCAGAAGGTCCAGCAAGTGCGTGGAGCTGCTGATGCTGCCCCCGTTGGTCATTGTGTAGTGAGTCCCTGCAGAGCCAACGAGGAACAATGAGTGTGTTCTGTGAGGACAATGGAGGGCTATTCGGTTCATCAGTAATTCCTAAAGAAAGAGCATCACTTGAAATAATTACAATCAACAGAGGAAGGAAAGCGTTAAGAAAATGCATCTCAAACTTGGAAGTAAGGAGAAAGACTAGGGCACATCCCGCCCCACTCACAGGAGAGCTGAGAAGCCACCTTCCTACCTCATCTGAGGGACGCCCTGGGAAGGGAGCTCTGCAGGACTTCCTGGTTACCACCCAGCAGGGCACAGACTCCACAAAGTGAAAACATGGCCCAGTGGATGGATACACTGAAATGGATACACTGAAGGCAGATACACGGAAGATGAAGATGGATACATTGAAGAAAATTATGACCTCCCTCTTGCAAAAAGGCAACTGCATTCTGTCCAGGAGAAAAGACAATGCTCAGTGGAAGTGTGGGTTCTGCCATCAGATTCTGTCCCAGGAGGAAGTTCTTCCTCTCCCTGACAATGTCTCTCTGGCTCTTGAAAAGCCTACATCAGCTGTGCCAGGAAGCAGGCTCCCTCGCTAGAGCTCAATACATAACATTTGACCAGCGTCCACTATGCAACAGACTTGAGGGTACAAGGAAGGGGGCTGAAAGACAGTTCACAAAAACACAACTGGCTCTTAATTTTGAAAAGAAATTCAATCTAACACACAAAAAAGAAACTCAGAGCAAACCTACAATATCATTCTCCTCTATCAGACTGGTAAAGATTTAAAAAGTTGGCCAATGCACTGAGTTGGCAAAGACATGGGGAAAAGAGGTCCTGGAACAAAATCATTAGGTTCAGTATCAACTGGTGCAACCTCGTTGAGAAGGGAAAGCTGCATACATACTGTCCAACCCAGCAAGCACAAGTCTGGGACTCTTCCTGCACTTATACTTGTGTAAGCCCATAAACTGCACAGTATGGGCACAGACCACACTGGAGGTCTAGGAGGAAGCGAAACAATGTCAGAGTGCTCACAATCTGAAACCGGGGTCAGCAAAAGAGCCAAAAAGTCTATCTGCTAGGTTTTGGAGGCCGAACAGTCACAACTACTCAACTCTGCCATGTTGAGTCTAAGTCTGCCATGTCAGCACAAAAGAAGTCCTATCAACATGCAGATGAGTGACTATGGCTGTGTTTCAGTAACAGTTTATCTACAGGAGAAGAGCAAGATTTCACCTAATGCCTGACCCTATTTTCAAAGGCAGAGTAGCAACTTTAACTGGAAAATTATTTGGTTAAATTTATTTTGGTTAAAAGTTATGCTTATATTTAAATACAGAGAAAATACTACGAAGAGAAATGAAACAACATGTTAATAATGGTTACCTCTGGGAAGTAGATTTGTTAGAAAAAGCAGAGAAGGAAGTTTAATTTTCTGCATAACCGTCGTAGATATATCTATACACACATATACATATGTGCATGCGCTCAGTTGTGTCTGACTCTTTATGGCCCCAAGGACTATAGCCTGCCAGGATCCTCAGCCCACAGAATTTGCCAGGCAAGAATACTGGAGTGGGTTGCCATGCCCCCCTCCACAGAATCTTCCCAACCCTGGGATCAAACCCCAGTCTCCTGCACTGCAGGTGGATTCTTTTACATCTGAGCCCCTATAATTTCAAACAGGTGATCTTAACACAATTGATTACAGATTACATCTTCAAATTATGTAGCAGTAATAGATTTTATGCTAAAAACTAAACATCTAAAACTATGTCATTTTAACAGAAATGTATGAATTGATAGAGAATATAAGGAGTGGCACTATACTAATGTTTAAACAAACACCATAAAGAGAGACTCAAGAAACCCATTTAGTTTATTCTGTGGTTTTATGGAAAACCAAAATTCCAAACAGCAAAATCCCCAAACTACTCTTGCAGTCTGATGGTTTAAATGGACTTGTCCTCTTTTGTTTACAAAGAAACTATAGTAAATGTTCAGTCATTCACAAAAACCGACCCTTGCAAAGCCAGAACCTGCACTTTTCCCAGCACTGTGAACAGTCCAGGTTAGAGCAGGGGAGGCTCCTCAATCAGCCAGGAGCGGGAGGGAGAGGCGCTCGGAGCCCCCACATCAGCACAAGGACTCGTTTTATCACTGTCCAGATAGAAGCAAATCAACTACACTGGCCTGCAAGCTCTGTTCTGTGATCATTCAAAGAGGCAGCTGAAACAAGCGTTATCACAGAAAGGGTTATTAGTATTTCAAACGATGTAATACTGAATATTGGGCTTCCCTGGTGGCTGAGCAGTAAAGAATCTGTTTAGAGATGCGGATTTGATCTGTAGGTTGGGAAGATCCCTGAAAGAGGAAATGGTAACCCACTCCAGTCACCTTGCCTGGAGAATTTCATGGACAGAGGAGCCTGGCAGGGCTCCAAGTGGGGTCGAGAAACAGTCAGACACAACTGAGCAACTAAACAACAACAAATACTGAATATTCTACAATGAACTTAATGTTTCTTTACTTCTACCAGATACAACAGAGTTCCCTCTTTCCTCTCCACTTACAACATTTGAATGCTTGGCCTGGAAAGGTGTAAAATTCTAACAGGAGAGTAGTGTACTGACTTCAGTGTTTTGGCAGAAGCACTCCAGGATAAATAATTTATCATTCTGACGAAGGGTTTAAAGGCCCAATCCCTCAATGGCCCATGCCTGCTCACGTAAAACACAAGCCCTAAACCCTCCACCGCGACCTTTACATGCTCTAGGTCCTTCTTCCCCCATCCTGATTTTATTCAGTAATTTCCACTTTGTCAAAACTAACTGAAAGGCCATAAATTTTCTTAAGAAAAAGCGACTGGAGAGTAAAAACAATGACAGGATTTATAATACCTTGACAAATTTCAGCATCTCTGGCTCCATCTTCTATACGATAATATTAAAAATGGTCATTTTGAAGATGTTTTTGGAGGGAAGCATCAAAGCCTCTATGATACCACTCAGGAAGACATCTGGGGCAGTGTGCCCCAAAAGCCTAAACAAAACAAACTGAAACTGACGGAAATTCTACAGTAAGTGTCTTGCGATCTTCAAATATGTCAGCCATGAAAGAGTAGCTGCACTTGATAAAAGGAGACAAAGACATGCGCAGCGGAACTCACTCCCTGCCTGGGATGGGCAGACACAGGGCAGCGACCGGGAACCTGGAGAACCGTCTGAATAGTGACTGAATAACAGTATCGATGCCAATCTTCTGATTTTGAAAACTGCACTGAAGCTATGTACGAGCTATATATCCTTTCATAAGGAAACACACACTTAAGTCTTTAGGGGTTACAGCGCATCACATCTGCATGTGCGCATGCTTGGTCCTGTCCGACATTCTGTGAACCCACTGATAGGCCGCCAGGCTCCTCTGTCCATGAGATCCTCCAGGCAAGGTCACTGGAGTGGGTTGCCCTCCACCAGGGGATCTTCCCCACCCAGGCATCACACCCGCATCTCCTACACTGCAGATGGATTCTTTACCATGGAGCCCCCTGGGAAGCCCCATCACATCTGCATCTTACCCTTACAGGGCTCAGGGAAGAACATGGCGCATCACGTATGTACAAATAACAGTGTACGCAACGTGTGACAGGGAAAGCACACATGACAGGGAAAGAAAAAGGCAGGATGAAAACACGAGGTAAAATGTTAACATTCAGGAATCTAGGGGAAGGGCTTATGAGAGTCTTTGCACTATTTTTCAACATCTCTAAAGCTGAAATTAAAAGAATTTTTAAGCCTACTGTGATTTATTTTGCAAACTTCCAACTTTGCCCCTATTTGCTCTTATCTGGGTAGAGATGGAGACATGCATTACTGATCTTAATTATTACTATTCTACACAAAAAAATCAAAAGCAAAATTTTCTGTACCACCTAACATGTATCCACACAGTAAGTCACCAGTGCAGGTTAAGAATTCCCAGCCGCCTGCAGCATGAAGATACTTAGCAAACGAAGCGTGTATCCCCAACAGGCCTCTGAAACAGGGAGGAGAGAGGCAGAGACCAGCGTTCTTATTTTCCGGGGCAGCACAGGCCTAGTCCCCCACACATTCACAGAAGCTGTGTGTCCTGCCTCACTGACTTTCCAGTCACTAGTCTGTAGAAACTACCCTGACATCGAACCAACAGAGCTGCATAGTAATTACAAATTCCTGAAAATCAGAAATAAAGCGTTCAAGCTTTTCACACAGGGAATCCCATGCACCAACATTTCACGCTCAGGGCATCCCGTGACATTTCTGGGGCTGCCATGCACGTCTCACGTAGGAATTTGCCTGTCAGTCTGTGTGCCTGGCAGACTACTGGGAGGTCAGCCTGCCCCTCAGGCCTATTTGCTCCCACCGGACACAGTGACAGTGTACAGGAGAAGTACTGACGGGTCTTCTTGCTTTAGGGGAGCCCACATGTTTATGTTTATCTGTTTAGATTCACTGTTTCCCCTCTAATTATTCCTAAAAGAAGTCTGAGTCCTTCTGTGACTCTTTACATCAAATTGGTTTGGAATTAACCAAGATCGATTTTGGTATGAAAATAAAAACTTTTTGCTAGTTGATTAGAATACTTCTTTGGCTCTGATAAACATGATGAAAAGGCATCTCCAGAGAAAGGCAGACAGTTCAATCTGGCTTTAACCTCTCTCCTTTCATTCTGTTTCTTACTGGGTTATAATTGAAAAAAAATTATCATATTGAATGCAAAATCAATTAACATAGTTCTAAAATTTAAAGTCTGCTTTAGGATTGCTAGATAAAATTCAAGAATTACCTGGCTATTAAAACAAAAAGGAGGGGGTTTCAAACCTTTACTTCAGTATGTCTGTGACATCATTTCACGTATTTTATTTTATAGTTTGTTCTACCAAACATGGAAATCTGAGTAGTTCAAAGAAGAAGAAAAGGAAAGACTGGGTCCTACTTCGTTTCTCACAAGATCTCAGAAATGCCTATGCATCGGTGCACATTAGCAGTAATTTCAAAGACGTTACGTTTCCGAACAGTAACAATGGTTTTTAAATA
The DNA here is from genome assembly GCF_910594005.1 of Cervus elaphus. NCBI lineage: Eukaryota > Metazoa > Chordata > Mammalia > Artiodactyla > Cervidae > Cervus > Cervus elaphus. The sequence continues at coordinate 2,649,233 of NC_057843.1, read as the reverse complement.
TTCCTAATTATTATTCCTTTGTGTACAGTTCACTGCAATCTAAATTTCACTTAAAGTTTACCTTACAAATGATAAAACGAGACAAACACAAATCACATCTCTGTGTTAATAACTTGCAAGCAGGAGTGTCAGTCACCCAGCGTCACCGCCCCACTCCGTCTCCTGCATGATACCGCACACATCTCAGAGGCGATGCCACAAGCACAAGTGAAAGCTCTCTCACAGGCAAAGTGCATCTCCTTTTCTTTCCTAAAATAGCATTTCAAGGATTGGAAATTAGGAAATTATAACAGGGCTTTCCAAGCCAAGGGGTGAGGCCGCAGTCCCTCACAAGACCTCCCCTTGCCCTCCTTGACGACTCGTCTCGGAGCTGGGGGAACACAGAGCGGCACCATTCACTCGGACGTCTCTCCCAAGCACGTGCAGCGCTCACTGATGCAGACGGCAGCACAGACACACCAGAACACCTTTCGGAAATAATCAACGTTCTTTGTCCAACAGTACCTCCTCATCCTCTGTGCGCATGCTCCCCACCAACTCAGGAAACACCCTCCGCCACAGGGAAAATCAGAGAACAAGATTCAGCACTATACTTCTGAGTTTCAAACTCAGGCTTTTGAAACCGAAAAGAACAGGCAAAATCTTAAAAGGCAATACATCTGAGTTGTAAGCAATGGGATTCTGGGTTTCAAAATGTTTTAAGTAAAAAGGAGTTTCTGCAATAAGCCTTGGGGTGAAAAAAGAACAGATGAAGAAGCAAGTCTATACAGTTACGTAATGTTTGCGGGGGAAGCGAGGAGAGGGAATTGAGTAAACAAGAGAGTTAAAACAGTTAAACTGGCAACTGGCTTCAGCTTTTCACATTTTCTACAAGAAAAAAAAAGTAAAATCAAACTAGCCATATGTATTTATAAGCTTTTCATTACTTAGCATATTTTCACTACTTGACACACTTTGTAAAAACCATTTCAGGTCATTAAATGCATCAGTTCAGTTCAGTTCAGTCGCTCAGTCGTGTCCAACTCTTTGTGACCACATGAACCACAGCACGCCAGGCCTCCCTATCCATCACCAACTTCCGGAGTCCACCCAAACCCATGTCCATCAAGTCGGCGATGCCATCCAACCATCTCATCCTCTGTCATCCCCTTCTCCTCCTGCCCTCAATCTTTCCTAGCATCAGGGTCTTTTCCAATGAGTCAGCTCTTCACATCAGGTAGCCAAAGTACTGGAGTTTCAGCTTCAACATCACCATCTAGTCAAGGCTATGGTTTTTCCAGTAGTCATGTGGGGATGTGAGAGTTGGACTATAGAGAAAGCTGAGTGCTGAAGAATGGATGCTTTTGAACTGTGGTGTTGGAGAAGACTCTTGAGAGTTCCTTGGACTGCAGGGAAATCCAACCAGTCCATCCTAAAGGAAATCAGTCCTGGTTGTTCATTGGAAGGACTGATGTTGAAGCTGAAACCCCAATACTTTGGCCACCTGATGTGAAGAACTGACTCATTGGAAAAGACCCTGATGCTGGGAAAGACTGAAGGCAGGAGAAGGGGATGACAGAGGATGAGATGGTTGGATGGCATCACCCACTCAATGGACATGGGTTTGGGTGGACTCCGGGAGTTGGTGATGGACAGGGAGGCCTGGCGTGCTGTGGTCCATGGGGTCGCAAACAGTCGAGACACGACTGAGTGGCTGGACTGACTGACTGAGTGAGAGTGATATACAGACAGCAGGAGTCTATTCATTTTGACAGCTGAACTTCAAAAGGATAACAGGACACAGGACAGTCCCAGATCTTAGAGTGTCTAAGAAAACACGATCTGAAAGCAGTAGCTCCCAGATTTAACACAAAAACTTTCCTGGAGGTCTGATGCCAGATGCCGTGACCACCCCTCAATACAGCCCATGCCCGGAAAACAATGAAAGTAGAGAAAAGATCACTTTCTCTGCAGCATGGCCCAGTAGAGAAACCCCATGACCTAATGCACTCTGAGGTCAGAAAGACCTAGATTCAAATCCCACGGCTACCACATAAGCCAGCAGGAACTACCTACTAATCTCTCAGGTACCTAGGTGATTTCACCCACCCATAGCCTGTGGTATGTGGACTGCAGATAAACCGTGTAAAATACCTACTATTATATACTATATCTGACAAACAGTAGGAAATCAATAAACACAAGTTACTGTTTCTGCTCAAATATTTTGGAACTTAAAATGGGCTTATTATATTACTCACATGGTATTAACAGTAACCAAAAGACTAACTATATGACAAAGGGAAGAAAAAAATTGTATTACAAATATGGGCAATGATTTCTTCTTAGAACTGTATACTGAGCAAAAATCAGGTAGATTTTTAACATAACTTAATTCATTATGCCTGGTATGGCCACAAAAACAAACTTCTAAAACGCACCGTAAATGACCAACCTTTCCATGAAGCGGACATCTTATAACTTAAATATCACCAGCAACATTTCACAGTTCAAGTGTCAGCAAGTACGATGTGCTTCAGTGTTAGTGATTCTAGTTGGTTACCACCCAATGAGTGAGCTTTCTTGCAAAAATAACTTTATTTATAAGAGGACTTTTGTCTTCTTTCTTCCCCAAACACAACACTCTATAAAATGCATGCATTCCACTGTAAACACATTTATTAATAAATGCAATCTAAACAAAGAGGCTTTAAAGTATCTGCGGAAACTCACTTGTAAGTTTATGCTGCGTTGTTCTGTTCTGTGCTGAGACACGGCTGACGCACAGCGCTGCTCAGGGTCAGGCGCACAGCAAAGCGACACCGCTACACGTGTGTCTGCTCTTCCTCAAGCTCTTCTCCCTCACAGGCTATTGCAGAATACTGAGTACAGTTCCCCGAGCTATGCAGTAGGTCCTCCTCGCAGGCTATTGCAGAATACTGAGTGTAGTCCCCTGAGCTATGCAGTAGGTCCTCCTCATAGGCTACTGCAGAATACTGAGTGTAGTTCCCCAAGCTATGCAGTAGGTCCTTGTTGGGTGTCTATTTTATGTATATATAGTAGTGTGTATATAGTAATCCCAAATTCCCAATTTATTGTTCTCCACCCTTTTCCCCTTTGGTAATCATAATTTTTTTTTTCTACCTCTGTTGGTCTATTTCTGCTTAGTATATAAGTTCATTTGTATGATTTTATTTGTGTGTGTGTGTGTGCGCTCAATTGCTCAGTCGTGACTGACCCTTTGTGATCCCAGGGTCTACAGCCCACCAAACTGCTCTGCCTATGGGATTCTTCAGGCAACAATACTGAAGTGGGTTGCTATTTCTTTCTCCAGGGGATCTTCATGACACAGGGATTGAACCCGTGTCGCCTGCTTTGGCAGGTGCATTCTTTACCTTAGTCACCGGGGAAGCCCCATTTTATTGTTTATATTCTACATATAAGTGATACCATATATTTGGCTTTCTCTGTTCAGCATGCTTCACTATGATGATCTCTGTGTCCATCCATGTTGCTGAAAATGATACTATTTCATTTTTATGGCTAAGTAATATTCCATTGTATGTATGTACATCGTCTTTCTCCATTCATCTGTTTATGGACACTGAGGTTACTTCCATATCTTGTCTATTGCAAACACTGTTGTTATGAACCTTGAGGTGCATGGATCTTTTCGAATAATGGTTTTTTCCCAGAAATATGCCGAAGAATGGGACTGCAAGATCATACGGTAGCTCTATCTTCAATTTTATAAGGAATTTCCATACTAGTCTCCAGAGTGGCTGTGCCAATTTACATTCCCATCAACAGTGTAGGAGGGTTCCCTTTTCTCTACCTCTTCTCTAGCATTTACTGTTTGTACATTTTTTGATGATGACCATTCTGTCTGGTCTGATAGCTCACTGTAGTTTTGATTTGCATTTCTCTACTAATTAGTGATACTGAGCATATTTTCATGTGCTTTTTGGCTATTTGTATGTCTTCTTTGGAAAAATGTCAAATTTTTTATTAGGTTGTTTGGGTGTTTTTTTGGATATTGAGCTGTATGAGCTGTGTATTTGAGATTAATCCTTTTGTCAGTCATGTCATTTGCAAATGTCTTCTCCCATTCCATAAGCTGTCTTTACGTTTTGTTTACAGTTTCCTTTATTGTGCAAAAGTTTTTAAGTTTAATTAGCCTCCATTTGTTTATATTCATTTCCATCACTCTAGGAGGTGGATTCAAAAAGACAGTGCTGTGACTGATCAGAGTGTCTGTCTACATTTTCCTCTAGAAGTTTATAGCTCTTTAATCCACTGTGAGTTTGTGTTGGTGTTAGAGAATGTTCTAATATCATTATTTTACATGTGGCTGTCCAGTTTACCCAGCACCATTTATTGAAGAGACTGTCTTTTCTCTATTGTATATTCTTGCCTCCTCTGTCAAAGATAAACGCCCACATATGAGTGGGTTTATCTCTGAGCTTTCTTTCCTGTTTCACTTCTGATCTATATTTCTGTTCTTCTGTCATGATTACTGTAGCTTTGTAAATATGCTCTGAAGTCAGGGAGCCTGATTCTGCCAGTTTCATTTTTCATTTTTCTTTCTCAAGATTGCTTCAGCTATTGGAGGGGGGGTGGGGTCTTTCCATACAAATTGTAAAATGTTTTGTTCTAGGTCTGAGAAAAATGCCACTGGTAATTTGACAGGAATTGCACTGAATCTGTACATTGCCTTGGGTAATATGCACATGAAAAGCAAATGAAAAGATGCTCACAAATTGGAAAAGACTGAAAGCACACGGAGAAGGGGGTGGCAGAGGATAAGATGGTTCGATAGCATCACCGACTCAGTGGACATGAATCTGAGCAAACTCTGGGAGAAAGTGGAGAGCAGAGGAGTGTGGTGTGCTGCAGGCCATGAGGTTGCCAAGAGTAGGACATGACTTAGCCAATGAACAACAACAAAAATCACTAATTATTAGAGGAATGCAAATTTAAACTTCAGTGGGGATCACTTTACACCAGTTAGGATGCCATCATCAAAATCTATGTCATTCTGACAGTACTGATTCTTCCAATCCAAGAACACAGTATACCTTTCCATTTCTTTGTGTCATCTTGAATTTCCTTCATCAGTCTTACAGTTTTTAGAATACAGGTTTTTTGTGTCTTCATGTAGGTTTATTACTTTTAATGTAATAGTAAATGGGGCTGTTTTCTTAATTTCTCTTTCGGACCTTTCATTTTTAGTGTAGAGAAATGCAACAGATTTCTGCATATTAATTTCGCATCCTGCAACTTTACCAAGTTCATTAATGAGCTCTAGTAGTTTTCTGGTTATATTATTATTTAAATAAATATCTTCACCAATGGGAAAAGAACAGTCTTCAACAAATGATGCTGCGACAACAGGCTAGCCACATGTAAAAGAATGAAGTTGGACCCTACCTACCTCACACCATACATGAAACTTAACTCAAAAAGGATCACAGGCCCAAATGTAAGAGCTACAATTATTAAACTCTTTTAAAAAAAAGAGAGAGAGAAGAGTAAGTCCTTGTGACCTTGGATGTGGTAATAGTTTTGCAGATAAAATTCCAACGCACAGGTGGAAAAGGAAAAATGTAAATGAGACTACAACAGAAATAAGATAGTTTTTCCCACCTAGAGGCCATTAAGACTATTGATGGTGCCTTCTCTCAAAACACTTATGCGCGTGCACTGAGCTCAGACAATGAACGGGACTGACCCTTCCCGTGGTCACCAGCCCTCTCTGCCTTCGGCTCCAGACGACAAGGTGGCTGCGACCGCTGTCACGGGCCCTGCCCTGGTCCTGCTGCTCAAAGCCCTGCGCTTCAGCAGAGTCGGCGACAACACGACATCCCGCTCTCATCCTCAGGGCGCTCCAGACGCAGCTGAGGCGCAGGAAGCCACCCACTGACCCTCTACAGGGACCTACTCATAACCCGGCTACCACACTGTTTTCCTTGCTCACAGCTAGAAACATTTCTGACATAGTGTACCGATATGTAGCCTAAGTAAAAACAAAGTTTAGCATATTTACTAGTTGGCATATCTTCTGATACTTTAACTATTTCCTTCCTTTTTTTTTTTTTCTTTTTTTAAATACTGGTCACAACCCAACATGTTGAAACTTGTAATTTGACAAAAAATGAACAATAGAAATACAGATATTATTATCTGGTTTCCCACCAATAGAAACCTTTATATTCCCATCCACTAGTCCTCAATATGTATTTGCTGAACTGGGCTAAAAATGGTATGTAGTTGTTACATCTTAAACTGAATTTATTAACTAGTAAATTTCACCATCATACACCTTCAGCAGTCTAAAAGGAATACCCAAATAACATGCATTATCACTCAGTCGTGTCTGACTCTTTAGCGAATCCATGGACTGTAGCTGCCAGGCTCCTCTGTCCCTTGGGGATTCTCCAGGCAAGAATACTGGAGTGGGTTGCCATTCACTTCTCCAGGGGATCTTCCTGACCCAGAGATCAAACCTGGCTCTCCCGCATTGCAGGCAGATTCTTTACTGTCTGAGCCACCAAGGAAGTCTATCCAAATAATAGTCCTGCATGCTAAAGCAGGTATATGCTTGTTTACTAAGCCTAGTACTTATTATCTCTGGAGTCAATCTCAAAGATGGGAGAGCACTGACCCTTGCCATTTAACCTCATAGGCAGATTACTATCCATCACACACACACATAAAACATATGCACTTTTATTGTAAATTACGAAAGAAGGCAGAGAGAAATCTAAAATTCTGCATACTTCTACAACCCAGTATCATGTGTCCATTAAATAAGAGCAGGAAGTCTAATCCCCAATATATTTTTTTTTCTTCCCTCTGTGACATTACTGATAAGAAACAGTCACTTTGGTGAGGGAGGGGAAAGTGAATGCTCTAGGTTGACAGTGAAAGTTCTGGAATGTTAACAGACTTCCAAATGAAAGATTAAAGATGTAATGGCAAGCACCTACTTAATAGGTGGTCAATTAAACATCTGCTGGATAAATATGATAAACACAGTATTTATTTGCTCTTTACATTTGCTCTGCCATCCAGTCATATTTAGCTGCAATCTATTTGAACTGCAAAAATCTGGAAATTAAAACTAAATGCCAAAGAAGCTGATAGAAGATATACAACCAGTCGGTAGCAATGCTAAATTACTCAATTCACTGTTTCCTTATCAGTTCTATTGATACCTCAAAATAAAAAGCCACGTTCTTGAATGTAGGGATGATGAAGTGAGGATTAAGACATCTGTATGACTGGAAACAAGTTCCATGTTCATTTATTCTCTCTGCATGTAAGATATCCCCATATCATGTGAATAATAAAATCCACGAAAGTTGCTCTCTCCAGTGGCAAAGAATAAACTGACAAACTAAAGTGAACCTCTGTTCTTGATCTGATTAAGGTTTCAAAGGACTACCAAAAAGCTATACATTAAACATGTTTATTAAAAAACAGATACAAAACTTTAAAATACAACTTAAGCCACCAGTCTCCTGTGGCCTCGTGTCAGCACAAAACAGTAACCTCAATGCTGGTAAAACAGCCAAAACCATAAACCTAACGTGTGGGGCCAGAGACATGCTCACGTTTTGATATCTGGAAATACAAAGCATTTTTAACTTACAACAAGTCACGAGATGGAATAAAATTAATCATACCAAGTGTCAGTCAGTTTTAGAGAACAGAGCCAGACAGAGTAACATGGAATACATTTACTGACAATTTTAAATTCATATACTATGGGCAAAATAAACTTAAAGGCAGGCTTTGTTTCATACTATTATTTTATAACAGAAACACTCTCTGACATCAGGAAAAGAATCTCTGGACTTTCCCAGGTGGCACAGTGGTAGAGAATATGCCTTTCAATGCAGGGGACACAAAAGATGCAGGGCCAATCCCTGGGTCAGGAAGATTCCCGAAGTAGGAAATGGCAGTAGGAATCAGTAGGAAATGGAGTAGGAAATGGCAACCCACTCCAGTATTCTTGCCTGGAGAATCCCATGGACAGAGGAGCCTGGTGGGCTACAGTCCATGGGGTCACAAAAAGTCAGCAATTGAGTGACAACACACACACACACACACACAGTCCCTATTTGTTCCTGTAATTTACACTCCAATGAACCAATCTGTAAGAAGAGATTTAATTTCCTAGTTGGCTAGAAGATTAAAGGCAATAGACATACAATAAGGATTTGAATTCTAAAATCATATTTACAAAGGAACCTACCGAACACCCTTATGGCAATAAGAATATCATCAAGAACATGACTATTCAAATAATGACCAAAGAATGCTAACTACTGATACTTTCAGGAGGGAATAAAAATGGACAAATCCATCTGTTACAAAAGGAAAGAAAAAAGCTTTACTTAAATTTGTCTCTGAGCTAATAGATGTCAAGAAACAACTTCAGTTAGAAACTAAAAAAAACAACCAACTTGGGAATCCCCCTGGTACAGTGGTTAGGACTCAGCACTTTGACTACTGTGAGCCGGGTCTTCAATCCTCAGTCAGCAAACTAAGATACCACTTGCCACTAGATGCACCGCCCCCCTCAAAAAAACCATCAAACTTATAAAGGAAAAGCATACCTCTTACAGTTTAAGACTGGTTCGCCTGGCATTCAAGGTCCTCTGGGACCCGGCATTCCGCCACCTTCCCATAGGACCCTACTGCTGACCCCATGACAGAACAACACTAACCAGCACGCAGTCCCATTGGGTCACTAACTAGCCTATCCTCCCCACCAGGAACGCACATCAAATCCCCTGTGGACGTGCCAACTTTGACAGCACTTGTCAAAGGAGACTCCTCTCCCTCACCACCACGCGTGAACAGATTCACAGAACATGCAGTCTGTATCATTCATGAGAAATGTTTTAACTCCCTTGGGGGTTCTGTGTTTTTTAAACCCGGGAAGCCTTCCTACGTCCCTACCAAGCTGCACATGCCAAGTCACTGCAGGGACGTACACAATGCAAAGCAGTGTTTCTATGACCTCAGTGTTTCATGAGTCTCATCATCTGCTTCGAATCCTGACTCTTCCTGCACATTTCTGGACCTAGGTTTGGTCAACAGGAAAATGAGGATTATAACAGTACCTACTCCACAGTCTGTGGTGAAGATTAAAATGGTTTGTTACACATCAAGGAACTGGTAAAGGGAAAGCACTTAAGTCACTTCAGTCGTGTCCAACTCTGCAACCCCATGGACTATAGCCCAGCAGGCTCCTCTGTCCATGGGACTCTCCAGGTGAGAATCCTGGACTGGACTGGGTTGCCATGTCCTCGCCCAGGGTGTCTTTCTGACGCGGGGATTGAACCTGCATCTTCATGTCTCCTGTGTTGCAGGCGGGTTCTTCACCACCAGCGCCACAACAGTGCACACCCCACAGTCACTGTGCGTCACTGATACCACCACCACCGGTTCTCCAGCACCGGAGCGCACCTCACACACAGGAGCTCAACAAAAACTCTGAAAGAAACAGTATTCAAACAATGCTAAAAACCCCAAAGGTCAAACCCACTATAAGGGCCTGTTAGAATGAAAAAGAATTCTACCTCCAAACTACCTAAACTTCAGGAGGGAAGTCAGAGTATAAAACTAGCAATCCAAATCCAAAAATCCATAAAAACTAAAGGTTCTTTTTTTCCCTTGATAAAGATGGAAAAGACATTATATGAAAGAACTTAATAGTATCTGTATAGGAAGGAAATATACCCCAAAAGATAACTATTTCTAAAATGTCATCTTAATTTCTAATCCATCAAAAATACATTAATTCTATTTTTATATCTACATACATTTCTAGTCTCTATATTATTCACTTAAGTTGGAACCTTCATCATTTACCATCTCGCCTTGACAAGGAACATTAAATTTAATTTACTCCACACAGGTAATCCCTAATTCCAGCACTCAGTAATTCCGTAAACAGTCACATTTGCTTTGTTGATATCCGTCACAATTTTATACTTTGGTTGCTGTCTCTTCACTCTTCCCCAGCCCCAAGAGCTCTTTCCTCATTGCCATTTTGTCCTCCTTGGGTAGCTGACTCTTTTCTTGGTTTGTTTCTCCACTTCCAGCTCCTTTGTTTGACCCATGGTCAGAAAAGGTCATAAATTACGGAAAACCTCTTATCCATAGATACTAGGATACTACAGAACAGTCAAGTAAGCCTAATAACCAACTGATTTGTACTACAATGACACAATGTTGCTTCAAAACCACTGGCTTAGGTTAGCTGGGTAAGGTCTCCTCAAAGTATGAGGAACCCATCTATGATGCCAAGAGTGGAAGAGACTTAGACTTTAGGCAAGATTTCTAAAGAACCATTTGTGAAAACATAATAGAAACAAAAAGCTTCTATTTTAATAATAACCATATCAGGAACCACGCCTACTTGCTTTGGCTGATCTCTTATTATTTGCATACCTTATACAGAGATGAGGTCCATACCTAAGCTGTGGTAAAGACTGTCAAGTCTATCACGGGGAATTTAAATTTCCCAACCGCATGTCTCCTGGTTTATTATAAACTACAAATCAACAGATGGATGTTGAAACAGCTCAAAGAAAACACAGTTTAATTGCTGATTAGCAAATACTGTGACAGTTGAGCAGTCACATTCATTCACATCCCGTTTAAAGAAATTCGTACCGGAAAAGGGATGATGAGAGCATAGAAAAAGGAGAGCAGGAGGAACATGTTAGAACTGGAAAAACAAACAATCCCAACAATTCTGGGTGCAAAGACTATGAGAAAATTTAATTTTCTTCTTTATGCTTTTAGGTATTTCCCCAAATGTTCTAAAATAATTTATATATATAAATATGTATATACACACATATACATATGCATACTTTACTAAAAAGGACAATATATGTAACATGATCTTCATTTTCTCAAGCACGCTTTTATAAACAACAGGCTACCACAGGATGTTACAACTGTTCAGAGCCTAAAATATTATCTAGAAGACACAATTCAATAAATATTTGTTAAATATATTACCTTTTTTTTAATCCTAATGGAACATAACACCAAAAGAAGGTGTTATCAGAATAAAAACCATATTTTAAATAAAAGAGGCTAAATATGCTCAGGAAAATCATGACTTCCTTACTTTAAAAAATGAGTTTATAATATGAAGTTTATAAATTCAAACTAATAACGGCTCAGGAAGGCATCTAGCTCAGAGTTTGTGTTGTTTTTTTTGCTCAGAGATTTTTTGAGGTTCAATTTTTTTTTCTAAAACTGCCTATTTTTAGAACGATCAGTTTAAGAAAAATGAAAAAAGGGCAGTTTAATTAACATGTAATCAGTCTGGCAGTGCCTGCCGAAAGATTTACATGAATGCTGGGCGCTTTTCTGGTTTTTACAAACTACTATTATTCTTTCTGATCTGTGAAAATGATTCCGTATGTTGGTATCATTCCATTAATTTTTACCAGATACCTATGGAAGACAATGTAGTCACTCAGCTGAAAGCACACTAAATAAAAAATACTGACATGAAAATGTGTTCCTCTTTAAGCAGGTAGAGCTTCTCTTAGGAACTGACTTCGGGGTGCAAAGCTCCACGGTAGGCGACAGCAGCTGAAACCTAGTGGCACCTTCATGAAGGAGGAGAAGCACCGCCGCCCGCGCCCCGCGACAGGACCTGTGCGCGCAGTGACGGCGGCCGCGCTGCGCAGGGAGGGAACCGCCGACCAGGACCTCCATCGGCCTCACCGCGGCCGGGACCAGCCCAACAACCCGCGTTACCTCGCTTGTGCAGCTCCCGCAGGGGGATGCAGTCTCCGCCCCCGTCGTAGGGCAGGTAGGGGTCGGAGGCGGCGTCCATGGCCGAGGTCCGCAGGAAGAAGCCGAGGGAAAGCTCGCGAGCTCACCGCCCGCGCGCGCCCCGGAACCCCGCCGCAGCAGGTTGGGTAGTCGCCATGCCCGACCTGTCGGCGCGCGCAGCCTCGCGGGCTGACGTCACCCAGGCGCCACGGTTGCCAGGGCGACGGGCTCGCCTCCCCATCAATCAGGCCCCGCAAAGTGTGACGGTGACTAAGCCCAGGGGTGACAGACCAAACAGCCTCCACAGCAAGGGGGCAGCTACAGCAAGGCGACAGAAACCTACTTCTCGATTTCTGAATACAGAGCTGTGCAAAGAAATTATGCGTGTACAGAAGGAATGAACCATTTCATTCCCAACTTAGGTAAGTGGGGATGACACGCTAAAAAGGCCACGTGATTTTACCGTATACATACACAAATTTATATGTAGCCACATCACGTGAATCATAAACATAAAGAAACAGAAGATACCAAAGTCTTCAAGACACTTGGTTTTTAAGTCTATTCTTAAGTATCTAAGATGTACCAATGCAGACTTCTACTGTGGCTTCAAAAATTCAGTAACTGGACCATTACTAATCCCCTTCAGCAGCCTCCTTCCTTCAGGAACCAGCTAGTTAAGAAAGACGTCGAGGTTTAAGAAAGAAACTTAACATCCTAGGTAACTTTGCTAGTTGTCAAATTATGCAAAAAGAGACTTACTAGCTGGGAGATTTTCCTCTCTCCTGACTTCTACTTTTCCTACCTCACAAAGATTTTCGTTGTACTGTAAAAAGGTGGGGGGAGGGGGCTTTAGTGAAATACGTCTCAACGTGTACTCTAATGGTCTCTTTGCTAGACATTTTATGAAATTTAGAAATAAGGGAACTCAGGCTACAGAAAGTTTCAAAATGGATCATTTTTATTTTTCGCTGTATGACCAAGTTGTAAATCAGGACAAAACAGGTTAAGAGAGTGCCCCCAAATACCAGGAAAACTTGCAGAGAGCTTTTCATCTTATAAAAAGGCAGGGAAGAATGTAAGTAGTATAAAACTAAATTATGTATAAATGCCATATAGAATGCATCTTTTTAAAAAGTCTTGTAAGAGTAGAACTTAACATACCAAAGTACATTTCGTTTCAAACTGTCATTCCAAAAAAAAAAAAAAGCTAATGCTCATTTAAGCTGAGTTCAAATTTTTACAGCTTCTTCTCAGGTGATTCCTCCCCAGACTATGAGATTCTTTTTCTGAAATAGCTATGGTGGGCAATACCACTAAACAAAAATTCATTAGAAGCTGTTCCACAGGACTCCGGGGTTTTGTAAAATGTGTTTTCCTAAGCACTGAATGTGCCAACCCTAAAGTCTACTCCAATTCAATGATTTTATATGAGAATTGTGGGCAAGAGAAGGAAAGAAAGGACTCAGATTGGCAGTAAAGAGAAGAGAGATATTCAACTTGTCTAGTTGTTGCTTATTCACTCAGTCATATCTGACTCTTTCAGTGGACTGCAGCATGCCAGGCTTCCCTGTCCTTCACTATCTCCCAGAGCCTGTTCAAACTCATGTCCATCGAATCGGTGATTCCATCCAACCATCTCATCTTCTGTCATCCCCTTCTCCTCCTGCCTTCAATCTTTCCCAGCATCAGGGTCTCGTCCAATGAGCTGGCTCTTCACATTAGGTGGCCAAAGTATTGGAGCTTCAGCTTCAGCATCAGTCCTTCCAATGACTTTTCAGGGTTGATTTCCTTTAGCCTTGACTGGTTTGATCTCCTTGCTGTCCAGGGGACTCTCAAGAGTCTTCTCCAGGACCAGAGTTCGAAAGCATCAATTCTTTGGTGCTCAGCCTTTTTTATTGTCCAGCTCTCACATCCGTACATGACTACTGGAAAAACCATTTGTCTAGTACATCTTAGTTATTATTAGTTATTTGGGAACTTATTAAAACTTAGATTAAATCAAGTTTTTTTATTTCAAAAAGTTTGAAGCTCAGAAAGACATACCTTCTTATAAAATCCCACCTGGGATTTAGGAGTAAAAGGGTTCTGGGAAAGGAATATAGATAAGTTACTGCCACAGGAATGTTCTATCTAATTTTCTCTGGTTCTGGTATTAGCATTTATGATATGACCGTGGGTGGCTTTTTCTTTCTGTTTTCTTCACATATTCTTGGAAATGATTTTTTTTTCTTTTTTCCGCATGGAGAAAGGCGTCAGAGCCTAGCCCACCCACCGTCCCACTCCCCCTCCACGATCCTGTCTTGTCCCAGCCCCCAACCTCTGAAATGATTTTTTAAAACAAGGAAATCTAACTTTTAAACAAAGAGCCAACTTTGCTAAATTAACCAAGAGTAAATTTGGTCCTTTTTGGTACTTTGGTATGTCAAATTCTACTATTACAAGACTTTTAAAAATGCATTCTATATGGCATTTAGAAATAATTTCATTTTATATTACTTATATTCTTCCCTGCCTTTTTTTATAAGATGAAAAGCTATCTACAAGTTTTCCTGGTATTTGGAGGCACTCTCTTAACCTGTTTGTCCTGATTTACAACTTGGTCACACAGGAAAACTAAAAATGACAGCCAGCCAGCACTAACTGAAGGGGGAAGAATACTTTCCCTATAAAATACACTGACGGCATTGCATAGGTAAACGTTTTTGTAGCCTGAGTAAAATGAATATTTTAAAGAACACTGTATTTCTGTTTGTAGGCATGTATATATTATATACAGTGTATCTGTATACAGTCAAGTTTAGAATGAGATGCACTAGACTTAATTGTTATCACTCAGGATAGAATGAGATGGAAGTGGGGAGGCTGATGGTACATTCAGTTTTTACTGTATGTAGCTCTACATTTTTGAAAATTTGAAAAACAAATACATCACTCATTAATTTTGAAATAAATCTTTTTAAGTAATCTGAAAATTTAAAGAATTTCAGAAATAAACAAATTTCTTACGCTTATGGGGTCCATGGCTGCCACATTCTCTTCCAGTAAAAGCATTATTTAGGCTCAGGAGCTTTCTAATTATACTTTAGAAAAAAGGACAAGGTAACCTGGAAGGTGTGGCCAAAGAGGACTTTGACACCGATTAGGTATTACCAGACTAAGAACCTGAATTACAGTTAGAGAGAGAAGACAAATTCAAGAATTCCAAGGCACTGGGGTGGGGTGGGGGAATGCCTGGGTCACCTACAAATTGGCACTTGCCATCTGCCTCTAGGAGATCAAATTCTGAGCCGCTGCAGCTGATGTTCAACATCCTGTGAAAGGAGTTCAGGGTGGGAGCAGGAACGAAGCACTCTGTGCTCTGGGAAAACTGGCAGGACAGGTCTTCAGATAGTTAGGTATTTCCAGAAGCCGATTTTATGAGCCCATTTCTTGCGTCTCTTCTTATCTAGAAAAGCACTGCAATCCACCATAGTGACCTCCGCTCCTCATGACTAGCCAGGAGCCGGCTGATGAGCCTCACCCAGCCCCCCACCCTTCCCGCCACAGTCACATACTGACCTCCCCACCTCCCACCTCTTTGGAGCAGCTTCTCAGAGCTATCTGAGGTGCTGTCTTCCTGACTACAGTCATCATTTTGCCCCAAATAAAGTTTAACCCACAATTCTCACATTGTGCATTTTAAGTCGACACTCAGGACGAAACCTCTGAAGAACCAAAACCAAGAATTGGCAGCACATGAAAGGACTTAAAACTTCAAAGGGGGAAGGTGTCTCTACTCCCCAAATGCTCCCTGGTTCTACCCTCAAACTGATGTGGTAGTCTGGAGGTGTGTGAATCAGGGAGGCAGGTATACACAGGATAGTGTATAACCATACACTGTAACTACACATACATAGGTATATATAATCTTTCAACCCCTCCTAACCCACAGGATCCAAAAAATCTGCATTAGAAGTACTTTAAAAATAAAAGTATTTTTTGCCTTTAGATCTAACTACCAATTTACTGGAAACAAAAAAACATGTGTCCATGTTAAGTGAGAGCTCAGGAACACAATAAGGAAAACCCAAAATGGGAAACAAATGACCAAATTTCTTCATCAACAAATGAATTAAAAAAAAAAAAAAAAACAGGGGCGGGGGGGCGGGGGAGGAACCTGTAGAAATTTTTTTTTTAAAGATTTAAAGGATTTATCAACCAGTTTCAATGTAACAATTGGGAAACAATTGGGAAAATGTGAAATAGAGAAGATCACTGATTATAAGGAATTATTTATTTTTTAGATGTAGTAGTCTTTAAAAGAATCATCTTTTAGACATACATAATGCAATAGAGCAGCAGCAGCAATGCAATAGATACAGAAAAACAACCACCACTACCTAGAGCTGAACAGTAGTTAAAACAGACCTCAGTGCCTAAGTTGGCTCAATTTTCCACTACTGACCAATGATATGACTATATCGTCAAGACATCACAAATAAGTCATTAGAATTAGTAAGAGCTAAAGTGGATAAATTTTTAAAAATCAATATTTAACAAACAACTGAATTTCAAAATATACCAGCAGTTAGCATGTTAAATTTTAAAATAAAAATTGCATTAAATAGCAATAGCATTTAAAAATTACCTATAAACAAGTGTAATAAAGAATGAAGACAAAAGTCAGTAGGAAGACTAAAGGCATTTAAAAAGACAAATATATGGAGAAGTACATCATGTTCATGAACTGAAAGATTCAAACTGATCTACAGATTTATAAGATGACAGTCAATATCCCAACAGGAACTAACAACACTGTGTATCAACTATACTTTATTTAAAAAAAAAAAGACATTTTTGTGGCAAACTGCTAAAGCTTACATGGAAATAAAAAGGCCCAGGAATAAATAAGGCACTCTTAGAGAACAGGGGAGAGTTGCTTTATTTACTAGGCACTGAGACTGTTTATAGACTTACAGTGATTTAAACAGAGTGCTTTTGACATAAAGCTATGAAAATAACCAAAAGTACATAATAGGGAGTCTAGAAATAGACCCTCCTTTATATATGACCCTTGATATATAGCAGAGGTGGCTCTATAAAAGAGTGGGTAAAAAATGGTTTTCTTAAATAAGTAGTATTTGGACCACTGGCTATTTCCACGAAAAAAAAAAAAATTATATACACCCTAACCCACACACATTTACAAAAATTGCTCAGATGATTATAGACCTGAATGTGGAAGGCTAACAAAGCTCTCACAAAATAATAGGGAGAAATACCTTCATGAACTGAGGGCAGGGAAATTTTTCATCAAGACACAAAAACCATCAGTCATAACACAAAACATTATTATCCAGGACCATATTACAATTAAGAACATCTGATGAACAGAGTCTGTCCATTAGGAGAATGTTACAACTGAATGTGTGTATCCCACCAAAATGTATACAGAGAGAAATAATTACCAGTGTGGTGGCATCTGGAGGTGGGGCCTCTGGGAGGTGATTAGGTCATGAGGGTGGAGCCCTCATGAAGGGGGTTAGTGCCCTTATAACAGAGCTTCCTGAAGGACACAGAAAAAATGGCAGACCAGGAACCAGAAGCGGCCCCTCTGCACCAGACATGGAGTGTGCTGGCCTCTAGAACTGTGGGAAATTAATGCACGTGGTTAGAGCCACCCAGTTTGTGCTATTTCTGTTATAGCAGGCCAAATAGACTAGGACAGAGAATGAAACACCACCCACAGAATAAAAGATATTTATAATCATGTAATGGAAAGCTTGTATATAGAAAATGACTAACGTTTACATATCTCTAAGACACACAGGTCAATAGAAAAATCAGCAAATGACTTGAATAGGTACTTCAAAAAATTTTTTCAAATAGTCCCTCAGCATGAAAAGATGCCAAGGAAATGCAAATTAAAGCCACAATCAGAATCCATGACACACTCAGCAGATGGACAACATCAAAAGTCAGACAACACCAAGCAGCTGGTGAAGGTGGAGCTGTCATACATAGTCACCTGAGTGTAAACTGAATCAACACTATAAAATATAAAGCCTACAACCTGACAAGTTCACACCCAGGCCAATGAAACTTGTGCACATACCCACCAGGATACACGGACCATAGTTAAAACAGCAGTGTCTGTACCCACCAGAAATGGTTAAGAATGGTTAAGATCCATCAGTAGCAGAATGAATATCTATACTGTGGCATATTGACAAAAAAGAGTGACATAGTCTAGAGCAACGTCACAACAGCTACTCCCTGCAACAAAGAAGATTCTTGAAAATCATGCTTTGTAAAAGCAAGAAACAAAGGAATATGTATTGTATGATTCAATTTATTTAATCTTCAAAAGCAGGGCATGCTACATGATAATCCCAATGATGCATACCTAGATGATCAAACCATAAACGAAAGCAACAAAGTGACCGGACAAAGAGATAACAGTATTTATCTCCAGAGAAAGGGAAAGGGGTGTGGCCAGGAAGCTGCTGGAGTGCAGTCATGCTTATTTTCTTAATCTGAGCAGGTTGCAAAAGTGCTTGCCGTGTAGTAACTCACTCTGTACAAGTATGCTTTATGCATCTTTATGATGTGTGTTATACGTCACAATTCGAAAATCTTTGATTTAGAAATTTATCCGGCCATCTCTGATTCTATTAGCATTTAGTGTGGATTTATTATTATTTTTTCTTCCCTATCCTAACACCCTCTAGTCGAATCTTATTTACAGTCTCAAACAAGTTACAAGTAACATGTTCATAATAATCTACACTGACAGGTTCATAATAATCTACTCTGACTTTCATTTGTTCTAAGCATAGATTCTTCCAAGGAATTTCCTCTAAATGCTAGTGTTTTAGAACTGTTTAAACCAGTCCACTGACTCCCTATGATTTTAGGTAGTAATATTTACCTCAACTGATGATTTTATAGGTTTACTTCATAACTTCTGAAGCCTTTTTCAATTCTTAACTGGAACCACTGCACAAAACAGGATTTAACTGTTTTCTCAATTCTCCCAAGAAGAGTTCATAAGTAATGGTCTCCATGAACAGAGCAGTAATTCATTACATCATGACATTAGGGTAAGGAGGTAGAGTATAATACTAAACAATTATTTACTGACCTAGTAATTTCAATAACTTTCTATGGACTTCTTTCTGTAGAGCAATTAACAGTAATTAAGGTGACGTCTGAGGTAAATATCATCAGAATCTATAGATGATAATCAAAACTAAGCTCACATCTTCCCAATGATCTTTCTGAGAATATCCAACCACCATTTGATTGCCATTGGTATAATAGACTAATTTCATTAAGGCACCCCTTTACCAGACCAACTTCTTTTTCCTAGTTTGTTAGTAACATCTTGAATCACAGCACTTCATAAACTTAGTATGGGTTAGCTCTCCCTAAATACATGACCTTACCCATATGCATGCACATAAATTCAGGAAGTCCGCTACTCTGCGTATATTAGGTAGGAGATACAGGTGCAGAGAAAATTTACAAGTTAGTTGGCAACAGAATCTGAAAGGTGTCAAATGTATTAAGAACATGACAGTGCTTAGAATAAGTATCAGATCAACCCTAGAATTATTTGCTCATTTCTAAAAATAATTCTGAGCAGAGTGTTTGAAAGAGTTTTGACCTTCTCCTGACAGATAGCCATTAAATGATAGTGGCCTTGTTTTATTAACTAAGTATTTCTAAAAAACCTTTTACTGAGGATTCATGATATAGCCACTTCATGTTTTTTTAAAGGGTTGAGTTTATGTTGCCAAATTCAACTTTAAAGGCAAATGCCTCACTCATTAGAACAATGCCACCAATGTTATTGGGAGATGCCGGATGAAACTAAAATCAACTGGTCACCTGCTGAAGACCTCATGCACATACATTACCTCTGAAAAGCTGTAGCATAGTCAAGTTATTCTAATTCAGAATACATTTCTTGTGTTTCTGAGCTGTACCATAATCTTACACTGTCAGTAATTTGTTTCTGCTTACAAAGTGCCAGGCGAGGACACTGAGTTTACTGAAAAATTGCTGTTGGATTATGTTATTAACATGTTCTACCTGCAGCTGATACCAAACAAACTTCATTATTCTTATTCACAGAAACTGACAAACTCCAACCATCTTAGCGACTTTTTAGCAACAATTCTACCATCCATTTTCAAAATGTATTCACTACACATTAACAAATGTTAATAAATGCCTTTCTCCCAATAATTTTTTCCAGGAATTCAGAACACATTCATGTATTCAAACATCATGCAACCATTAAAGTTAAGGTATGCTTTTGTAACATATGGCAATGTTTTTAATATTAACTGAAAAGGTCCCAGGTTCCACCTTGTGCATGGCACTACCAGCTTCACATGCTAATAACACAGAACTCTCCCTTTCACCCCCAGCCCCCATCCAGTCCGTACATCTGGCTTGATTCACCTGGGAGTCCCTATTAACTCCACTGCTCTGCAGGTCACTCTGCCCACCTGAGAAGCCATCATCTCCCTTCTGACCTACGACGCTCACCCCCCTGCTCTCACTGCCTTCTAATCCATCTGCACTCACGGCAGCTAAAGTCACTCTCATCACACTACTCCCCCGTCACTCTTCAGGGGAAAGAGCCAAAACCTTAAAATGCAGAGTTTCAGCCTCGCTTAACACCCCTCCAGCCACAGTCCCTTCCCTCTCTAGCCCCTAACTCCTTCCTCCCCAAGGATCTCCCGACTGTACCCACACTGGTACCCCAGCTCCCAGCACCCCACTCCTTGCCCCCGTCACCTCCTCAACTCCTCGTTTTTCAGTTCTCACCTCCAGTGATGCACCTGAGATCCCCTCATGCCCACACTGCTGCCTTACAGCAGTCCCCAGGACACCACTGTCACTGTTTCCTGCGGGGTTATCACTGATCTCAGTGGGGCTCTCCCTCTCAGCAGAGCCCAGGCTCCGTGAGAGAGACTCGCATCATTCTTGTTCACTGCTCCATCTCCAGCACCTGGCGTGGCGCCTGGCCCCCAAAGGAGCCTAACAATTACTTGCTGGATGGAAAATACATAGAAGTCACTCTAGAAAAAAATACACCGAAACAGTCAGTTACCTATGAGTAGCAGGATTATGAGGGATCTTAATTTAGCACGTTTAATTTCTATCACACTGTCTACAATAAGCACATTTTGCTTTTATTATTTATAAGTTAATGCTTTTGGACTCATTTTTTTAAATAGACGTTACTTCGGACTAATTCTAGCTGTGTAAGACAGTGGCAAAAACTGTACAAAGAGGTCCTGAGTATCTCTCACTCAGCTTCCTAGACTACTATCCCAATTATTAATTCCCAGTTAATATCCTGTGTGGGCTTCCCTCATAGCTCAGTTGGTAAAGAATCTTCCTGCAATGCAGGAGACCCTGGTTTGATTCCTAAGTAGGGAAGATCTGCTGGAGAAGGGATAGGCTACCCTCTGCAGTATTCTTGGGCTTCCCTTGTGGCTCAGCTGGTAAAGAACCCACCTGGAATGCGGGAGACCCGGACTCAATCCCTGGGTTGGGAAGATCTCCTGGAGAAGGGAAAGGCTACCCACTCCAGTATTCTGGCCTGGAGAATTCCATGGACTGTATAGGCCATGGGGTCGCAAAGAGTTGGACACGACTGAGTGACTTTCTTTCACTTCACTTTCACAATGTCCTGTGTGCCCAGGGCATGTGTTTCTCAGCTAAGAAACTGACATCGGTACCCTTCCACTCAGGAAAGGCCAGACATTCTCTGGCTTCAGCAGCCTCTGCCACTGTCCTCTCTGTACCCCAGGGTCCCACCCAGGACACCACACTGCATTTAGGCAGCACATCTCTCAACTCGTCTGGTCCTGACAGTTTCTCAGTCTCTCCTTCTTTGTCATGAGCTTGTCCCCATCAGTCTGGCCTTGTCTGCAGTTCCTCCTGTGCTTAGACTGGGGTTATGAGTCTTTGGAAAGAGCATCACCAAGGCACATGGCCTTCTCGTCACATGCTGGGGGTATGCGATGTCCACACGGCCTCACTGGATGCGGCACCTCCAGTATCTGGTATGACGGGGTTGGCCAGCTCTTTCCACTGTGGAGTTCCTAGCGTCCCAGGTTCTAGTCTTGGGAGGTCAGTCACCACATCCAGCTCATCATCACATCCAGCTTCTCCCTCCAGGGAGAAGGAGGGAGGAAGGCAGCTCCTCCTCCTCAAGGGTGGGACAGCTACAGAAATTATCCGGGAGACTTGTCTTTTCTCCCCCACTTATGAAATGTTCGGTCACTTATTTCGGCTCCTATCGTTCACATCGCATAAATGAACTCGTGTACACTGATCTTACGCGTTGGTTATAATGCAGTCCTACCTTATTTTTGTGCTCCATGGTTCAGGTTTGGCCACAAGGTGCTCTCTCGGGTTCCTTCCAGTGTTCCTTTGACCTGTCTTGGTCTTTCTGTTTCTGAGTATTCCCTTCCTTCTGGTGCTACACCCCTTGTATCTTCCCTGCCCCAGGTCTAGAATCAGCACTTCTCCAACACAACCCGCGTCATCACTAACCCCTGCAGTTAACTGTATGAGATTATGATGAATCCAGGATAACCTATGTGAATGTCATGATGTAATCTGTTTGACTAAGTACAGATAACCTTTGAGAACCCAAGCCAAAACTGCCACAAAGGACTCACACATGTAACAGTAATATTTGTACGATTTCTTCTACTATTATTGCTCTATTTTGTTTCCAAGATTAATCTGAGTTGGGTGAGTAGACTAGATATTTCACATTCATTTTTTAGATAAGAAAGATGAGAAACAGAAGTGCTGACACGACTACCTCCAGGGCACTGGATATAACGTAGCCTACCTCTTCTATCTTGTGGGTTTTCCCTCCTGATGACTCTTCATTTGGGGCCCCGTGTGATACGCTGTGACAACGTGGGCTTATGACAGTTCCTGCCACTCCACTGGCGCCATGTGTGTCCAGTTAAACCAAAACTTTTCTCAATACACCTGTATTAGTTAAATAAGTAAAAAAGGAGAAAAAAAAAGCCTCCTAAACATTATAAAGCAGACCTAGCTAATATGTTAAACAGGATGAATATTTTATAAAGCAGTAAACTTTCAACAAGCTTCTACTGGATGTACGCCAATATATTAGACATTTTAAGAAGGGAGAATGAAATAAACCACATCCATGGCTGACCATGGTTGACATCCCAATGCCACAAAGTTTAGAAATAAAGAAAATAAGATTGCTCATCAAGAGTTAAGAAATGCCATTAGTACATAATGGATCAGCCCTAAACAGAACAAAGCAAACAGAAAAACAAATGACTTTCTGGCCAACATGAATTAGTAGGATAAATATACTGAAAGATGGCAAGCTTAGTCCAGGAAGAAGGCAAGCTACAACCAAAATAAATAAGAAAAGCTAAGAAAGCAAACACACAACAGAAGCAACGTAGCTCACGACACAGGAGGGTCCTAACCCACACCTGAGAAGTCAGGGAAGGCTTTCCAGGGGACATGAGATAAAACCTGAGGAGCAAGGCACAGGTAATGACAGGTGTTACAGGCAGAGGAAAGGTGTGCAAAGACCTGGAGCTAAGCCAGCCAGGCACAAGCTCTACCCTAACATTCACAAGGCCCGGCGAGAGAGCATCATAGAATGTTTGCCATATGGCTAAACATTTCAGTTATAAAGCAAGTCAAACAGTTCAGAAAACACTTTTGATCCTTCTATACGGACAAGTGCACCTTACAGTCAGTTGGAAATTGTGGCCCAGTTTTATAAATCTGCAGACAAATTGGTGACAATTTGCAAAACACCAGAAAGCATTAACAAGGGGCTTCCCTGGTGGTTCAGTGGTAAAGAGTCTGCCTGTTTATGCAGGAGACACGGGTTTGATCCCTGATCCGGAAGGATCCCACATGCCTCGGTGAAACTCAGCCAGTGCTGCAACTGCTGCAGCTACATGCCTAGGGAGAGCGTGTGCCCCACAGTGAGGGAAGCCACCGCAGGAAGAGACCTGCACCATCACAACTAGAGCCCCCGCAGCGGTAAAGACTCAGCACAGCCAAAACAAACAAACAAAAACAATTTAAAAAGCGTTAAAAAGACTCCACCATCCAGAGAAAATTCACTATCTCCCATGTGTGCAGGGTGTGTGTATGTGTGTATTCCGTATTTTGAGAACTGGGATCACATTATACACGCAGATTTTGCCCTTTTTATATAAGCCCTTCCATTCATATTGCTTATAAAACACCAGACAACAAGGCACCGCACTCAGTTCCCCGTGTGCACCTTGCAGCTGGCTTATCTCGTCAGAATTCCCACAGTGTGGTCACGTGTGCCCACAGAGCCCTGGAGACACCAAGGTGGTCCACAGCATTTTTCCTGAGATGAGATTTCTGCGCAGGCCACCTACCACGATAGTGGCAGATGAGCACAGGTTCAGTGATCTGAAATGACATGATGTGTTCTCAGCCACTTACGGAAGTCAGAAGTGCACAGTCCAGGTGTCTGTGGGGGCGCCCCTTCTGGAGGCCCCAAGGGAGAATCACCTCCACGCTCATCTCAGCTTCTTTCCCTGGCCCAGGGCCCCTTCCTCTTGCCACTGAGTCCAAGCTCACTCTGCTCGCCACATGACAGGCCAAGAATCTGAGACCAGGTGCTGAGGCAAGGAAGAAACTTTCACGGGGAGCCGGCAGACCAAGAAGATGGCAGGCTAGTGCCTCAAAATAACCATCTCATTGGGGTATGCAAGCCAGATTCTTTTATAGACTAGAGAGAAAGAAGCAATGAGGAACTAAAGTCAAAAGGCAGGAGAGGGAGATGCAGTGGGAAAGTCAAGTGAAAGGGTCTGCAGTCTAGCAAAGCATCTTCAAGGGAGCGGCCAGCCTTTGGTCAGGGTGTGTTTATCTCGTCTATTCACAGGTGGGCAGGGACAAACTCACTCTCCAAGAGCTGAACAAAGGCACTTTAGTTTACAGCCAAGCAGAGGGGCAGGGTTCTCCAGGCAAGCTATTGAGTATGATTATAATAATAAAAGCGAGTCAAAGAAACAGTTTCCAACATGGAGTCAGAACAGGCTTTCTCCCTGCAACTCTCTCAGCTGGCCAACCCGGGTTTCAGACTCATCCTCCTGCCTCTTCCATTTAAGGATGCTTGGGACTTCAGTGGAGCTACCCAGATAATCCAGGATAATGGCTCCATTTCAAGATTCTTAACTTATTCAAATCGCAGAGTCCCTTCTACCATGTAAAGTAACATATTAACAGGCTCCAGGCACCAATCACAGGGGCGGGGGAGGGAGATTATTCAGCCTCCACAAGATTCTTTTTCACTGTATTCATAGTGCCAGAGCAACACGTAGTAGGTAGTGCCTGCCGTTTAGTACAAATCCCAGGAGCAGCGGAACTCCCCTGGTGGCTCAGCTGGTAAAGAACCCACCTGCATTGCAGGACACCTGGGTTCGATCCGTGGGTTGGGAAGATCTCCTGGAGAAGGAAAAGGCTACCCACTCCAGTATTCTGGCCTGCATTCCACGGACTGTATAGCCCATAGGGTCTGAAAGAGTCAGACACGACTGAGTGACCTTCACCTTCACAAGTGCCACCAACACAGACTGGCGGGCACTGAATTCTCTACCATCACATTATCATTAGACAATAAAAGCCTGATTCCCTTACAAATGCCCCTCGTGAAACAGCAGAAGTTACTCAGTTTATGAAACTGCAACTCTTGAGTGCACATCGTTTCAATGGAAAGCACACACAAAACCCTTTTGCATAGACTGTTCAGCAATGGTGTCATCTTGAGGAAAAGCAAATATTACATTTTGGGAAAGGTGTAGTCACCAGTGGGGGCCTGACACCTTCCCAACAGGTGAAGACTTCTGATGGGATCGTGGGATTATTGGTGTCCACACTGAAAAACATGACTCACAGGTTTTGTGTAATAAAATAATGAGAACATTAGCAAGATCTGAAGAAATCTGTTATGGGCTGAACTGGGCCCCACCAAATGGGTACAAGAACACCCTGCCCCCGGCCCCAGCACCTCAGAATGTGACCTTTATAAGAGTATTTACCATTTGTTGAGTTTGGCTGTAGTATCAAAGAAGAATATCCACAATGATCTGAAAAGGCTATTAAATTAGTATTATTATTTGTTTAATCTAACTATATATTGGGTTGGCAAAAAAAAAATCGAGTTTTTCCATAAGATGTAATGGAAAAATCTAAAAAAAAAAAAGATGTAATGGAAAAATCTGCATGAATTTTTCGGCCAACTCAATATTTGTATAAGGCCAAATTTTCTTAAATATTTCTCAGATGTTTCAACCAAACAACACATCACACAAGGCTGAGTGGAGAAACAGATCTAAGAATCTAGATGTTTTGTTTCCTATGAAACCAGACATTAGACATAGTTATAAAAACATGAAACAATATCACTCTTCTCAGTTTATTTTTACTTTTGAATATACTGTTAATTTTTAGCTTAAAAAACTTATTAATGTTACAGTATAGGAGTTTTGCTATTTTTTAATAAATTTAAGAGGATTGATATTTTGGTTTTAATTCTTAATATGGTAAATATTGATATTGTAACCATCCAGTCCCATCACTTCATGGCAAATAGATGGGGAAACAGTGGAAACAATGACTGACTTTATTTTTGGGGGCTCCAAAATCACTGCAGATGGTGACTGCAGCCATGAAATTAAAAGACGCTTACTCCTTGGAAGGAAAGTTATGACCAACCTAGACAGCACATTAAAAAGCAGAGACATTACTTTGCCAACAAAGGTCCATCTAATCAAGGCTATGGTTTTTCCAGTAGTCATGTATGGATGTGAGAGTTGGACTATAAAGAAAGCTGAGCCCTGAAGAATTGATGCTTTTGAACTGTGGTGTTGGAGAAGACTCTTGAGAGTCCCTTGGACTACAAGGAGATCAAACCAGTCCATCCTAAAGGAGATCAGTCCTGGGTGTTCACTGGAAGGACTGATGTAGAAGCTGAAGCTCTGGCCACCTAATGTGAAGAACTGACTCATTTGAAAAGACCCTGATGCTGGGAAAGATTGAGGGCAGGAGGAGAAGGGGACGACAGAGGATGAGATGGTTGGATGGCATCACCGACTCAATGGACATGGGTTTGGGTGGACTCCAGGAATTGGTGATGGAGGAAGTGGGAGTTGGAGAATGTTTTGTTTTACCTTTTTTCTTTTTAAAATGTCTATGGGAAAAAAATAAGTAAATAAAATAAAATGTCTATGGGTAGCTACTCCCTTTCAAATTTATCATAGCTGCAATTATTGTGACCATGTCACATGGAATATAAGTTCTGGACCTTCTGTTAATCATTTACTTGTATCTTCCAGTAGATACAAAATGATTTTCAAGAAAGGCCCCTGACCCTGCCCATGAGTACAGCCTCCACTTCTCATTAAAGGGACTTCTAGTGCCTTCTATTCAGTCTTAGGTTGTGTTAGGCTCTTCAAATGCTTAAGGAAGATGAGCTGAATATAAGTATGTAGCTGCTATAATTCCAAGATATAATTCTAAAATCACTACTATCTAATGTTATATAAAACCTTCCAGCAAAAAAAAATAAAATAAAATGACAATAGCGATAGACCTTGATGACTTCTGAAACTCTATGCTGTCCGCCTGTTCCAAAATAGTCTAAAACATATCTATGGATCCTGCCAGGACACCATAAATGATCAATGCCTGTACCATATAGTAACAGTGCCTGTGTGGAATTAGGTCTTGTGACTCAAGCTGGTGATGCTAACGGATGTTATTACAAAAGGAAGCCCTGTGAAAGTCACTGCTGTTCACTGCAACCACAGTCCTGAAAATCAGCCTAGCGCATAGAAAGAAATCATTCCATCATGTCGCTCAAAAACGATTATCTTAAAGTCAGTAACAGGGAATCCACTGAGAAACTTGAGTTTTTCTCTCATAAACACCGAGAATCACTTAACTGAACAGGTTTCCCAGTTTCACTCACCACTACAAAGCTTAGAGCTAAATTCCCAGTCTCCCCTCAGAAAGTACATTGCTGTTAAGTTTTCACTGGCCTCATTCATCTCTCGATTTCATGCATTTCAACCTGTTTTCCTTTTGCTCCATCCTTTTCATGTTAAGTACTGAATTCTGTGTGTCCTTATATGGTGCTTTACGTCTTTTCTCTCAAAAGAAGTAAAACATCAGTATATTTCTCATTGTAAATACATTAGCAGTTTTCATCTAACAAGATCTAATATCCTGGTTAATATGAATCCACTTCTAAGCAACAGCTCAGTTGGCGGGGCTAATGCCCTGCTTCCAAGTCTGCAGGACCAAGGCCTGGACCCTGGATTGTGAGGTCTGCCAAACCCTGAGACGGATCCAAGGAGACGGCCAGCCAGCTCCTGGCCTGGCCCCTCAGCCTCCACTTCCCAGGCCTCCTCCTCTGAAATCACTCGTGTAGACAGTACTGGTGAACGTGCCACCCAGGGGTACATGCGACCCAAACACAAACATTCTGAATAAAGCTACATCTGTTCAAATGAAAATGCTGGACTCTCCGTAAGAGCTCAGAAGGGGAGGGAAGTTCTAGCAGAGGTGGACAGGTCGCGAGACCAAAACAGACAGTCCACCTTGCAGTCCTGTGTGCTACGCTGCTGTGCGTGCTGTCCGAGTTCTGAGGCTCAGCTTGTGGTATCCACGTGAAAGAGAACACGACAGTCTATTACTATGTGGTGTCGCTGCATTCCAGACCCAGGGGTTATGTGCCCCATGGTCTTGGGGAGAAAACAAACACCTTACGTGTGAATCTAGCATTTCCACATGTTTAAGGTTCTTCATATCCACTGGGTGGCAAAGCGCCGGACATGACTTAGCGACCGCACAACAACACACACAGAGGGGTCCGCAGTGAGCCCTCTGGATGCTTCCGCTCCTCACACACGTTCCCTTGCATTGTGACACTACCATTCACAAACAGTCTGGACACGTGGCAGGGCCTCTTGATACAGCAAGTAAGCGACACTACTCACATTTCACGCGTGATAAAAAGGGATGTGAGAAGCTAAACTGTAAACTCAAACTCACTACCATCATCAGCACAAACTAGTCACTGAGAGTTACTGCGCTGAACAGTGGCTGACTCTAGTTTTAAGTCAGTTTTCTTACTCCCAGTGAGGCCAGTACATTTAAGAACAATGCTGCGGTTGTACAGAGGAACGCGTATGTGTTTCATTTACAACGAATCAAGAACCATATGGCTTTCTTTAATGAATTCAACTCTGACAACAAAATCTTGGCCCTTTCTTCCTGCTACTTGTAATGAAAAATTTTGCATTTTCCACAAAATTTGATTTACAGACTAAAGTGACTCACTCAATAACTTAAACACATATCAAGTCTAATTTTTCAGCTTTTCACTAGTTTAGACTTTTGATACTACCAATTAGTCATCATTATCATTATGGATAAGCTCTATTTTTTAATCACAGCATATTCTGTATCATTTAGGATTCACTCTGAGAAGATAAGGCTGATCTCATTTTTGAGATCCACGGGTCCATCTCTTTAAGCTATTTTCAAAACAAGAGCTATGCAACATGTAAGTAACTCGATTATTCACTGGAGTCAGGAGACTCCACAGTGGTTTATCTCTGCAATCTAAGATCTAGTCCAGAGTTGTATTCCAGTTTTAGATAGGGCTATATTCCTTTTTGATACTACCAGGAATGTTCCCAACATCTCACCTGAATGCTAAATTAAAAGGAAACTGGTCAAGTTGGGGGACAGAGCCTAACGCACCCAAAGGGGCAGGAACACAGAAGACAGGAGAACCACTACGAGTTACAGAGGAAAGCTCTAAGGCAAAGCGGCTGGGGGGTTACACAGCTAGTAACTGGCGGAGCCAGGAGGTAAGCGCAGGTCTACAGCTAGAGCCAAGGAACATGAGGTTTCCAGTCAACACAGAAGCCAACACCACCAGTTCTCTCTAGTGATTGATGACTTTTTCTTCTAAAGACAAATTAAGTCAAAGAATATTTAACACTCAACCGCTTGTCCCACTGTCCGCTTCCATGCTCCAGACGAGAGATGACCTCTACCCTCAGACACCTGTCCCGGCCCAGATGGGGAGGTCTCCCTGGTGCCGCACTTCCTCCAGGACAGCCCACCCCAGCTACTGTGAACAGAACAACATCCATTCTGCAGAGAGAAAAGCTAGCACCAATCCTATCAGGGACATTCGCTGTCTCACAACATAATCCCTTTTCTCCCAACGGGGCCTTCATGCATTATCTCCCGTTCTAGAACGCTCTCCACAATTCTAAGCAAAAGCAAAGTTGCTCAGTCATGTCCGACTCTTTGTGACCCCATGGACTGTGGCCTACCACGCTCCTCCATCCATGGGATTTTCCAGGCAAGAGTACTGGAGTGGGTTGCCATTTCAAAATAATATCCTTTGGGGGACTTCCCAGCAGTTCAATGGGTAGGACTTCACCTTCCAATGCAGGACGTGTGGGTTCGATCCTTGGATGGGAAGCTAAGATCCCACATGACTCAGAGCCGAGAAACAAAAACGTAAAACAGAAGCAATGTTGTAACAAATTCAATAAAGACTTGAAAAATAGTCCACATCAAAAAACTTTTAAAAATTAATAGTAATATTCTTTCTTCAAGACGTAACACTTAGAACCTGTAACCACCCAAGTTTACACTTACATAGTTGTTGTCAACTGCTGTTCCACAACCTGCACCTTCAACCAGGCAAATTCTGGGGACAAACTCTGCATGGAAAACATTAACAGCTGCTTACCCCTGGTCCTTCCAACTTCTCCCTTGCTGACAGAACCTTCATTGTGTGTGGCTGGTAATGTGCCTAACTGCAGGGAACAAATCAGGATTGTTCTAACCAGTCAGTAATCCTCCTAGACAGTGATCAGTCTAGGTGTGGGCATGTAACTCAGTTCTGGCCAGCGACAGAAGAGGAAGTCTACTGACGGGGTTTTTGAAAATTATGCTTCCTGATTAAAAATAATAATAATAACAAAAGAAAATTCTTCTTTGTCCCCTTGCTCCTTCCTTCTGACTTGACACACTCCTATGGAAAACTATAAATGAAGACATCACCAATCCTGGAAAGATGCAAAGAGCTGGTCCTCCTATGTCTTTCCACTACCCTGCGTTTCTAAAGTGCTTCATATAAAGGACTAGGGAGCTACCTAAACAGAGAAAAACGGGTATGTTGTTAAACTTCACCTAATTTTTCAAATTATGAATACATGTGTTTATCTGGTTTATAACTTTGTAATTAAAATTAGGGGGAAAAAATCCACCAACAAGGAAGAGAGCAAATGACCAATAACAGCAAAACACTGTTGTTGCTTTTCTAAATCAAACATTCAAGATACAAGGCAGTGAGAACCTGAACTGTCAACACTCTGAAAAGAAGGGAAACAGGCGCCAGCCTCGGCCTCTGTGCCCTGAGCCGCTTCCGGTTCACAGCGGCACCGAGACCGTGCCCTCCAGCTGAGGTCTCACCCGTCTCCCGGGCCACAGAGACAGAACCACTACGGAGTGGGCGCGAAGGGGCCAGCGTCCTGCAGAAAAGAGACACAGCACTTCAGACCATGATACCTTCCTCTTAGAAGAGCTACAGTTCCTAAACTTCAGGAGCGAGAGGCTGAGAAACCAAGAGACTAAAGCGGCAAGCAGAGCTGTCATCAGTCTCAGCCAGGCACACAGAACCTGAGAGTCTCCGTGAACACACCAGGCTCTCTACTAAACCCGCAGGGGCTATGCCCTAAAAATAGAGTGAGCCAAAAATAGACCAAACCTCAGAAAGCCTGAAACCAGGCTGCAAATTCTCTCCATCTTTGATGGGGTCATTGCAATTGGCTCCTGGACTACCCTCTGCCAAAAACTCTAAATACACTCTGGTGAAGGTATCACCGTCACCAGAGCACCTGTAAGTATTTGCATACAACATTCAGCATTCAATAAGGAATTACAGAGCCCATCTGCAGTCAAGGTCAAAGGACGGAAAACCAAGAGGGAAAGAGCAAGAGATACAGACTCACAGGTGACCTCAACATGAGAAGACTCAGACATGAACGTTTAAACGCGCGATTAGTACAGAGGTGACAAAAGCACACATACACACAAAAACCACAGAGAATCTCTCCCAGAGTACAGAGGTCTATTTAAAAACAACCAAATGGG
This sequence comes from Cervus elaphus, assembly GCF_910594005.1. Classification (NCBI taxonomy): domain Eukaryota; kingdom Metazoa; phylum Chordata; class Mammalia; order Artiodactyla; family Cervidae; genus Cervus; species Cervus elaphus. The sequence goes on along the minus strand of NC_057843.1, from coordinate 2,617,190 downwards.
AATTCTACGGCTGGTAAATAACTGAAATGCAAAACCTGACAAAAAATAATGATAGTGCTACACACCTGTGACAACTGCCAAACTCCAGAACACGGATACGTCAAAAACTGACAAGAACGGGCGCAGCAGGAGCTCTCAGCCACTGATGGTGGGACAGCCAACGGGTGCAGCCACTTTTGGCTGTTTCTTATAAAACCACATAATACCTGATCCAGCTATCTATCAGGTGCCTTGTTATTTACCACAATGAGGTGAAATATCCAAATTAATAAAAGAAAACATAGAAGAAAGCATGAGAGACACAAGTGAAAAGATGTAACAAATGTGACTGGCGTCTTAAAAGGAAAGCAGGGGGGAATACTGGAAATAATATTTGAGGACACCAGGTCAGAATTATCCAAAAATGAAAAAAAAAAAGGTCCCAAGTCAGGAAGTGCTAATAACCCCAGCCAGGATAAACACAAGGAAAACTACACTTAGGCACACTATGATTAAGCTTAAGTTTCAGAAAAACCAAAGACAAAGTAAAAAGCCTAAAAGAAGCCAGAGTGGGGGAAAAATACAACTGACAACTGACTTTTCAACAGAAGGCAAGGATATGAGAATTACATCTTCGAACTGTTCAGAAAAGATCATTGTAAATCTGGAATACAGCTGCAAAAATATCCTTCAGAAATAAAGATGAAACAAAGGCTTGTACAAAAACTGAGTGAACTTACTGCTAGCAGATTGCATTTAAAAGAAATACTAATGAGAGTTCTTCAGGCAGAAAGATAAGTATCCCAGATAGAAACACGAAAATGCAGGACAGAATAAAGAGCACAGGAAAAAGTAAAGTTCCAAAACCTAAACAGGCATCAACATAAGGCAACAACAACGTCTTGTGCAGTTTAAAATATATAAAGAATTAAAACAGCAGACAACAATGGCACAAAAAGCAGGAGGGGAGAAATGGGGCTAAAACATCCTAAGGCCCTTACATTTCCCATAAACTGGTAAAAGCACTCATTTATACCACCTCAAGCATGAAAACTGGAAGGAATCCACTAACCTTAAGTTTCATCCTAATTCTTCCACTATTTTAGCTCTGTCAAATGACTTATACATCCTTCAGCTGTCATAAATGAAATGAAGGCATATAATCAAGCTTGATGACTCATTTTATTTGTAATTAATTCACTCATTCAATAAATAAGTACCAACTATATGTCCAAAGGGCTTCCCTGGTGCCTCAGTGGCAAAGAATCTGCCTACCAATGCAGATGTGGGTTTGATCCCTGGGTCAGGAAGATCCCCTGGAAAAGGGAATGGCAATCCACTCCAGTATTCTTGCCTGGGAAATCCCACGGACAGAGGAGCCTGGAAGGTTATAGGCCATGGGGTCACAAAGAGTCAGACACGACTTTGCGACTGAATAACAACAACAAATATGTCAAGAAAGAAAAGTACTAATTTATAGTAGAACTAATAAGAATACATGTTATAATCTCTAGAGTAACTCATCAAATAAAATATAAGAGAATGCATAACTAACAGTATTGGAGGGAAGAGAAAGGAAGCAAGGGAAAAAAAAAAAACCAACTGTGATAAATAGAACAGAAATAGAAAGACAGTAGACTTGAACCTAAATATATCAGTGGTTACATTAAATGTAAACAGACTACATTTACATAAAACCAATGTGAAAAACGAAACTCATATATATGCTGGGTTTCGGTACATCCATGCGTGCCCCGTCCCTTCAGTCGTGTCTGACTCTTTGAGACCCCATGGAGGTAGGCCGCCAGGCTCCTCTGTCCATGGGGGTTCTCCAGGCAAGAATACTGGAGCGGGTAGCCATGCCCTCCTCCAGGGGATCTTCCCAACCCAAGGATCAAACTCATGTCTCTTTATGTCTCCTGCACTGGCAGTTCAATGTAACAGGAAAAAGTCCAGAAACAGACCTATAGAAATATATCCACTTGATAGATGAGAAAGATGTCACTTCGATACACTGGATAATGGAAGATTTTTCAATATATGGGCCGAATGGTTATGCATATAGGAAAAAATGAATCTGAACACTTATATCTCATATAAAAATTAACTGCAGTTAGATTATAAAATTACATGTAAAAGACACACAAAAAATAAAACTTCTAGGGGATAAGGAGAGAATACCTTCTTGACCTTGAGGTAAGGGAAGCTATCTTAACACAGAACAGGAAAAGTATAAAGAATAAAGGAAAACATTAACTGGGCTTCATTAAAATTGACAACATCTTCATCAAAAGATTCTATTAAGAGCAAGAGAAAACATTTGCAATACATAAATCTAACAAAGGACTCAGTCAGAATGCATAAAGAACTCTTAGGCAAAAGGACTGAACAGGCACATCAAAAGACGCTATCTAAAAAGTCAAACAACACACAAAAGGCATTTAAACTCATAAGCCATTAGGCAAATGTAAATCAAACCCCAAATTTGAGATTACTGCACCCACATCAGAAGAGCCAAAATTCTGAAACCGATAACATCAGGAATCGGTGAAGATGTGAAGCAAGCAGAACTCTTACACACTGCTGACACAGTGTACAGACTGTAACCACCCGTGACAGGATCTGACACCCACACACCCATCCTCTAAGGGGCCATCTCGAGGGGTGAATCCTGCAGAACTGTGTACATGATATGCACTATGAAAATTCTCAGCACTGTTATTGTTAATAGCCAAAACCTAAGAAAAATTAATTTAAAAAATCTAAATATGTTTCACAACATATGATGGATAGAACAGATAAACTGAAGTGTATTTACAAATGGTATACTACATGGCAATGAAAATAAATTAACTACTGCTATATTCAACAACATAGATGAATCAAAAAACAAGTAAATGATACCAGACTCAAAAGAGTATATATAGTATAAATCCTTTTACATAAAGTTTAAATATCTGCAAATGTAATCTGTGGTGACAGAAATCAAAATAATAGTTACCTCTGAAACTGGAAGGGGGCACATGGGCGGATTGCTGGGAAACTGGTCATGTTTTATTTCTTAATTAAGGTATATGAGTGTAACTACTTTGTAGAAATTCATTCATTTCCATGCTTGTGACATGGTGATTATTGTGCTGGCTAATTTTATGTATCAACGAGTCTGGGCAAAGAGATGCCCAGATAGCATCCTGTCTGTGTGTCTGCGAGGGCCTTTCCTGAAGAGACGAGCATTTGAACTGGCAGACTGAAAACTGCTCTTGCTGGAGCTGCCCTCGGACGTCAGCACCACGGGGCCTGGGCCCGCAGGCACGGACTGGGCCTCAAGTCACTGGCTCCCCGGGTTCCCAGGCCTTTGGATCTGGACTGGAACCACACCACCAACTCTCTTGAGCTCCCACTGTGCAGCTGGCAGACGGTGGGACTTCTCAGCCTCCGCCATCACATGAGCCAATCTTTCATAATCAATCTTTCTGTATGTCTCTGTCTCTCTCTATATATAATATATACCGCGTAAGTTTTGCTTTTCTGCTTCAACTACAGTTGTTTGTGTACCTCTCTGCAGTATATTTTACTGAAATTTTTAAGTTTATCCATATACGAGGTTTTCTTTTGTGCTTCCCTGATGGCTCAATGGTAAAGAATCTACCTGTAATGCACACAACTCAGGTTTGATCCCCGGGTTGGGGAAGACCCCTTAGAGAAGAATACGGCAATCCACTCCAGTATTCTTGCCTGGGAAATTCCATGGACAGAGGAGCCTGGTGGGCTACAGTCCATGGAGTTGCAAAAGAGTTGGACAGAACTGAATGACTAAACAACAAATGAAAAGTAGATACCAGTGTAGCTGCACAACACCGTGAATGGACTAAACTCCACTGAACTGTACACTTTAAAAGGTTACATGAATCACTGCAATTAAAATAAAAATAGGGGCTTCCCTGGTGGTCCAATGGCTAAGACTCCACACTCCCAGTGCAGCGGGCTCAAGGTTCAACCCCTGGTCAGGGAACTGAATTCCATATGCCGCAACTAAGAGTTCACATGCCACAACTAAAGATTCCCTATGCCGCAACTAAGACCCAGCACAGCCAAATAAATTAGTAAAAAATAAAACAACAAAACAGTCATCCCAAAACTTAACCTCAATAAAACAATGTCTATCAGTAGACATTCATGACGACAAATATTAAGAGCTGTAACGTCAAACTTACCCACTGCTGTGTCACCATCTAACAAATTGTCATCTTCAGAAGTCTGGAAGTCCATAATAACACCTGCCCCGTCTAAAAGCTCCTCATCACTACTCACACTGGTTATACTGTTGTAGCTGTTTCTACAGTAGCCTCTATGAAACAGCTGCTCAGACTCCATTTAGCTGTCTGGTTATCTGGAAAAAAAAGGGGGGGGCGGGGGAGAAATGGCTTTAACATTTTCCCAACATATAATAAAAACCATGTACTTTAACAATTTAAAGAAAACTTCTGATCTCTGTATTAAAAAAAAAAATACCAACTTCATTCACTGTAACAATAGCTAACTCTACTGGGTTAAGTCTTTGGGGATCACTTAATAATTCTATTTTCATCAAGCAGTTGTAAAAAGGAATGAAGAACTTCTTCAGGTAATGGTATAAAGTAGTCTCTCAGACCCATTGTTTCAAAATACAAAGTACAGAGAAGTGTTTACAATATACTATAGTATATGCAAGGGCTTCCCTGGTGGCTCAGATGGTACAGAATCCACCTGCAATGTAGGAGACCAGAGTTCAATCCCTGGGTCAGGAAGATCCCCTAGAGAAAGAAATGGCAACCCACTCCAGTACTCTTGCCTGGGAAATCCCATGGACAGAGAAGCCTGGCAGGTTACAGTCCATGGGGTCACAAGAGTTGGACACGACTTAGCGACTGAACGACAGCCACGGTATATGTGGGGCTTCCCCTCAAAGAAAGGCGGCTGTGGGAGGGGCTGACCTGCAGCACTCAACTGGCTGTGTGTGTATAGACCGCCTCTGGAGAGAGTTCTGAGAAAGTTGCCCACAGGAGAAAGGAACAGTGGCTGAGGCATCAGGTATGAAAGGGAGACATTATGTCCCTTCTGGATATCTCACCAGGTGCAAATACTAATGTGAAAGTAATGTCATTTAAACATCTGTAAAATTCCATTCTCCTTTCATCACTTAAAAATTTAAAGCTTCAAAGCCCATAGTCAAATATCAGCCATGAAAATATGGTAATAGGTCACTATTTGCATTTCTTCCCAGAAAAGAATTAACAAGCAAGAACGCGTTTTCACTGCTCTCACTCTGTACCTTAAGAACAATGTAACTCCTGAATAGCTTGGTGTTTTACATGCATCTACCTACTGGCTCAACATCAAAACGAGTGAGCGAGACACCAGCAAAAGGTTTGAAAGGTTTGCGTGTGGGACTTGAAGACTAGAATCACAGGAGCAGTTCATCCAGTAAACCTGGTAAAACGAGATTTCTCAGCTCTGTCATAATGAGCACACACATGAGTAAAGGTGAGTGGAAGTACGCATGGTCCACTTTCAGTGCTGAAATCTAGCACACAAGACTTGAAGGTTAAGACACTCTCTAGTTCTCGGGATATTTTCCTCTGGCCGGGTGGGGCTGGGGTAGGGGAGAAGTAACCTCTAAGAACTATAACAATTAAAAATTAAGGGGTCGCAAAGAGTCAGACATGACTGGGCAACTGAACAACAACAACTTTTAAAAGATGTATAAATTACCTAACTTAAAGAGAAGTTAAGAGAAGGTGGAGCTTGAGAGCTCTGGTCTGAACATCTTACGCAGAAGTAGAACATAATACACAGATAACAGTGGTCAAATATCAGACTGTTGACCTAATCAAGCAGGTAAAAAGAGAGATGTATTCAGTGTTCAATAAATAAGGCCTTTCGACAACAATGCTAATCTGGTCATGGTAGAATAACCAAAAATTAGGACCTAAGTTACAAAGAAAATCTTAAATATTTACTGCTTTACAACTTTACTGATGTTTCATGATTACCTCTACCAAAAATGGCCTATTATACAGAGATCTGTTAGAATATATTAATTAAAACAAGAGTTTTATTTCAAGGTACATGTTAGAATAGTATGAAAATAACTGTTTATGCTAAGAACTTTGCAGTGTCCTCAAAGGTGATCAAATTCAATATTGTGGCTCTTAAGTAAAGAACCAAAAGGTTTTTTTTTTTTTAAAAAAAAAAAAGCATCAACAATTCAAAAGTCATTTTGATTTTGATGTAGCAAAGCACATACACTAAGATTTTACAGAGAACACAGACACTATTCTTCACTTCTTTACGTGACGGTCACACTGGAAGCACTTAATACTTGTGGTAACATACGTCAATGGACATTGATTTGCTAGAGGCTGTACAACACTGAGAAACCGCTCTAAAGTAAAACTATGTCCTGGGCCCTCCATCAGCAAGTTCCAACACAGCTCCTCCATTTTGTCCCTGGAAGTCCCTCAAAAACTGTTAGTGATAACTTGTAACTTAACCCTTTCACAGTGTTTAAAAAACTTCATTTCACAAACACCTCTGATACATCTAAACTTCACAGCTTTCTCTGTAACAAAAGCAACCAACTCTGTTTCAAAGTTTATTAAAATCAGGTCTGTGTGGGTTCCTATTTCTATAAATTCAATAACTTTAAAAACTATTCTTATTAACCCAGAAACCTGTAGAGCTGAACTGTCTGATCAGCAGCCACTAGCCCTGAAACAAGGCTCTAAGGAGAAGTATCTACTGGATTCCTGTGATTTCATGACAAAAGGAATGCCAAATATTTCATTAATAATTTTATATTGATTCCATGATGAAACAAATGGGCTTTCCTCAGTGGCTCAGCAGTAAAGAATCTGCCTGCAATGCAGGAGACACAGGTTCCATCCCTAGGTCAAGGAGATCCCGCGGAGGAGGAAATGGCAACCCACTCCAATATTCTTGCCTGGGCAATCCCATGGACAGAGGAGCCTGGCAGGCTACAGTCCATGGGGTCGCAAAGAGTCAGATAAGACTAAGCACGCACATATGCACTGAAATACTTTAGATATAAAAGGTTAAATAAAATATATCATTAAAACTAATCTCACCACTTTCTTTTTAATGTGGCTACTAAGAAATTGAAAATAATACCTGTGGCTTGTATTTGCAGCACAGGTATTTTTATTGCGTGACACTGCTATAGTCAAGAATCTATGAAGGCATAGAGTAAGTACACAGAAGGAATCTGGACACCAGTGTTAAACTGCTTTAGGTTCTAAACTCCATCCCCAGGCTTGAACACAAAAGGCTATTTAAACCGTAATACAGCAACTGAAATTCTGCATATAAAAAAAATGAACACTACAGTCTTATTTTTCCTTTTAAACTGTAAAAGACATATTTAAAACCATTTCAAATCATTTTAACAGACACAGTGACTTGCGAATATACTCCTGTAGAGCTATGAGGAGTAGAGCTAATCCGAGAAAAATGCCCAGGGAGAAAACTGGTGCGCTGCAGTGACTTCCCCAACAATCCGTGCACCGTCACCCTGGCCCTTTGCATCTCTTCTCCACCCTGCAGCCAGCATGATCTTTTCCCAGGGCAGGCCTGAATGCTCACCTCTCCCCATGCCATGGATTAAGGCCTTAGTCATTTCTCATCATGTTTAGCCAGCAAACTCTTCAACACAGCAGACAAGCCTCTCCCGCCCCTCCCAGACACACACCCTCCTCTGGGCCCTAGGAGGCTGCCCCGGCTCCTGCCCAGGCTCAGCTGCTCCCTGGGCATGGAACGGGCCCTCCCCTCTTCATGGAGGTGACAGTCCTATGTATCCTTCTGCTGTCACCTCAAGCACCCTCTAGCCAGTGAACAAACTCTCCAGCAGAGTTTACATGTCAGGCACCACCCTAAGCACATGGCAAACTAACTCATTTAGTATCTGTACTAACCGCAGCCCCAAAGCTCAGGCTCTACTGTTACCCCCATTTCACAGGTGACGACACTGACGCAGGAAGAGTTGCAGTAACTGCTGCAAAGTCATGTGCTGTGACGAAAGCTGCCTCAGCACCCGTCCACCTGGGCCGGCCGCCCTGACCAGGTCCAGCTCACACGGTGAGTTCCCCCGCCGCCCCTGACGGCACACACCGCAGCTGCAGTGACACCCTGCTTCACGGGATAGCTGACGGCTGTCTGTCCCCCGGAAGGCGGCACAAGGCCTGGCTGAGCCCATCTCTGCATAGCACCATGCACCTAACAGGGGTTCACTTTTTTAAACTTTTTACTTGGAGACAATGGAGATGAGATGGCTGGGCGGCATCCCCAATGCAGTGAACATGAACTTGGGCAAACTCCGGCCTGCTGCGGCCCGTGGGTCGCAAGGAGTCGGACACGACTGGGTGACAGGACAGCAATGGTGATTTCGCATGCAGCTGCAGTAAGGAATCCAAAGAGTGCCTGCGTCGCCTCCCCTGAGCATCCCCCAAGGTCACGCTGTGACTCCCCTCACAAGGACCCCTCCTGCTGCCTTTACAGCCACACCCACTCTCCTCCAGCCCCAGAGCACCGCCTCCTAAGCCCTGGCGACCTCCAACCTGCTCTCTATTTCTGTAACTCTGCCGCGTCAACAGCACTGTACCAACTGAGTCATGTCGTCCACGCCTTTGGGGATAAACTGTCCACTCGGCACCCGGCAGGGCTCTCTAGAGAGCCGTCCGGGGCTGGGGTCTGTCAACAGTCCTTCCCTCTTTACGGCGGCGTCGTACTCCGTGACACCGACAGCACGTGTGTTTCTTTAGCCATTCACCTGTGGAAGAACATCTGACTCTTTTCTAGCTTTAGGCTATCACAAACAAAGCCACAATAAATACCCATGTACAGATTTCTTTGTGAACTTAGTCTTATTTTCTACGGGATAAAAGCCAAGGACTGCTATTACTGCGCCACATGGTAACTGCATGTCCGACTTCTAAAGAAACCGACAATTTAACATCCCTACCCAAGATGTCTGGGTGAGCCTGGTTTTCCACATTCAAACCGGCACTCGGTGGTATATTTGTTTTCACCATTCTGACAGGTGTGTTTTGGTATCTCATGGTTCTTTTAACGTGGTTTCCCTAACGGCTAATGTTGAACATATTTTAAGTGCTTACTTGCTACCCGCATATCCTCCTCAGCGATATGACTTTTCTTATCTTTTGCCAATTTTCTAACTGAATTGTTGTCCGAATGTCATATTTTAGAATATGTATCTTAGATACTAGGCCTTTGTCAGATGTGTTGTTTGCAAACATTTTCTCCCACTCTGTAGCTTGGAATTTTCTAACAAGGTCTTGTTTGCTGTTTTGTTGCTAAGTTGTATCTGACTGTTTTGTTACCCATGGACTGTAGCCTGCCAGGCTCCTCTGTCCATGGGATTTCCCAGGCAAGAATACCGGAGTGGGTTGCCATTTCCTCCTTCAGGGGATCTTCCTGACCCAGGAATCGAACCTGTATCTCCTACACTGGCTGGTCTATTCTTTACCACTGAGCCATCAGGGAAGCCCTTTAACAGGGTCTATTATGAAGCAAAAGTATTTAATTTTGATGAAGTTCAACTTATCAATATTTCCCTGAAGGATTATACTTTTGGCATCAACTCTAGGATATCTACTACCAAAAATTTCTCCCAAATTTTTTCCTAAAATTTTTATAATTTTACATTTTATATTTAACTCTAGTCAGTAGTTGGATGGCACCACTGACTCAATGGACGTGAGTTTGAGCAAGCACCACGAGATGGTGAAGGATAGGGAAGTCTGGCGTGCTGCAGTCTGTGGGGCTGCAAAGAGTCAACCACGACTGAGTGACTGCAGTCCAACTGTAGTCCCCGTTGAGTGGACGTCTGTGTAAGTGGCAAGACACAGGCTGAAGCTGGTTTCTGGACGTGTGATGTCCAGCTGCTCCAGGGCCACTTGCCAAAATGGTTATCTTCCCCTCGCTGACTTGTTCTGCAGCCTCTGCTAAAAATTAGTTGGGCTTATTTGTGTGAATCTGTTTCAAAGCCCTCTGTTCTGTTTCAGAGTTCTCTGTTCTGTTTTGTTGATCTGTGTTTCTACACCTACAGCAATGACACACAGTACCGACTACTGGAGCTCCTGACGTTGGAGAGGTTGACTTCTCACACCTGATTCTTATTTCCCGAATTTGTTTTTGTTATTCTAGTTCCTTTGCTTTTCCATACTTATTTTAGAATAGTCCGTCTGTTTCTACAGAATTTTCCTGGATCAGTTAACTGTCTATGGTGTGGATAACAAACTGATATATCTGTACCTGGACGATGTATGAGAACTCAGATTCAACGAGACCTAAGCTGAACACAAACCTGCTTGTCCTCCCGCCTCACTATCTCAGTTTACAGCATCACCGTTTACCTAGTAGGCAAAGTCAGTTTTCCGAGTTACTGATTAATGTATTTGACAAACTTTTTGCTGAGCACTCAACATGTGCTGGGGTCCTGAGTAAGAAGAGGTCCCTATTCCCACGGTGGTGAAGGTGAAAGGCACACATGCAACTACACACGGCATGAGAAGCGCACAGGAGAGGCACGCGGGGAGTACAGGCGGCAACAGGAAGAGAGAGGCGCACAGGAGAGGCACGCGGCGAGCACAGGCGGCGACAGGAAGAGAGAAGCACACAGGAGAGGCACGCGGCGAGCACAGGCGGCGGCACGAGGTGAGAAGCGCACAGGAGAGGCACGCAGCGACTACAGGCGGCGACAGGAAGAGAGAAGCACACAGGAGAGGCACGCGGCGAGCACAGGCGGCGGCACGAGGTGAGAAGCGCACAGGAGAGGCACGTGGCGAGTACAGGCGGCGACAGGAAGAGAGAAGCGCACAGGAGAGGCACGCGGCGAGTACAGGCGGCGGCACGAGGTGAGAAGCGCACAGGAGAGGCACGCGGCGACTACAGGCGGCGACAGGAAGAGAGAAGCGCACAGGAGAGGCACGCGGCGAGCACAGGCGGCGGCACGAGGTGAGAAGCGCACAGGAGAGGCACGTGGCGAGTACAGGCGGCGACAGGAAGAGAGAAGCGCACAGGAGAGGCACGCGGCGAGTACAGGCGGCGACAGGAAGAGAGAAGCGCACAGGAGAGGCACGCGGCGAGTACAGGCGGCGAGTACAGGCAGCGAGTACAGGCAGCGAGAGGAAGAGAGAAGCGCACAGGAGAGGCACGTGGCGAGTACAGGCGGCGACAGGAAGAGAGAAGCGCACAGGAGAGGCACGCGGCGAGTACAGGCGGCGACAGGAAGAGAGAAGCGCACAGGAGAGGCACGCGGCGAGTACAGGCGGCGGCACGAGGTGAGAAGCGCACGGGAGAGGCACGCAGCGAGTACAGGCGGTGGCACGAGGTGAGAAGCGCACAGGAGAGGCACGCGGCGAGTACAGGCGGCGGCATGAGGTGAGAAGCGCACAGGAGAGGAACGCGGCGAGTACAGGCTGCGGCACGAGGTGAGACGCGCACAGGAGAGGTACACAGTAAGTACAGGCGGCGGCAGGAAGTGAGAAGCGCACAGGAGAGGCACGTGGCGAGTACAGGCGGCGACAGAAAGAGAGAAGCGCACAGGAGAGGCACGCGGCGAGTACAGGCGGCGACAGGAAGAGAGAAGCGCACAGGAGAGGCACGCGGCGAGTACAGGCGGCGACAGGAAGAGAGAAGCGCACAGGAGAGGCACGCGGCGAGTACAGGCGGCGGCACGAGGTGAGAAGCGCACGGGAGAGGCACGCAGCGAGTACAGGCGGTGGCACGAGGTGAGAAGCGCACAGGAGAGGCACACGGCGAGTACAGGCAGCGAGAGGAAGAGAGAAGCGCACAGGAGAGGCACGCGGCGAGTACTGGAGGCGGCATGAGGTGAGAAGCGCACAGGAGAGGAACGCGGCGAGTACAGGCTGCGGCACGAGGTGAGACGCGCACAGGAGAGGTACACAGTAAGTACAGGCGGCGGCAGGAAGTGAGAAGCGCACGGGAGAGGCACGCGGCGAGTACAGGCGGCGGCAAGAACACACAGGAACACGCTGCTGCCCGGGAACGTCTGCAAACGCTGAAGACTACACGAGCACTGCAGGACCAGGATGCAGTAACTAGGCCAACCGTGAGGCGACAAGGCAATGCGGGGGAAAAGCAGCGTCATGCGACCTGCTCAGTCAGCTCGTGTAAGAGCTGGGGACCAGAGGGCAGCTGGGGAGGCGCCCAGAAACAGGGAGGGGCTCTTGGGTTCTGCTGAGGAACCAATTCACTCACTCATGTCAACACATGGTAAACCACAAAGTCTTTTAAGAGAAGTCACCTGATCGGAAGTGAACTTTAACAAGCCAACCGCGGCGGCAGTGTGGAGGACAGAGGAGAAGGGCAGGAGACTGAAGACCAGCTCTGGGGAGGAGTCCGGGGCCCTTACTCCAGGGGCCCCTTCAGCAAGCCTGAGTATAACACAATGAGGGCATCACTGCACCGAGTCACAGTGACGTGACAGCAGGAAGGGCTGTCAGGACCAGGGAGGAGGCCATGGTAACTAACAATGCGAGCAGGAGGAGGCGAGGTCTAGATACACGCTTGGTCTCTGGCTTGATTAACTGATTCAAGAGTTGGAAGAAACAAAGCGCCGTCTCCCGAAGCTTACAGGCCTGAGCACCAGAGTGTGCTTTCCACACGCAGGGCCAAGGCCAGACTAGAGAAGGGGATGGTGACTGAGCACCGATGTGCTCCCCAAACTGCACACTGAGCAGTCTGCCCCGAACTGGGGGCTGGGGAGCAGAACGTGGGAGACGGGACATGCGGCTCAGGGCCCCAGAGCTGAGGGAGGTACGCTGACTCTTCAGAACTCCCAACAAGGTTCTGGCTTCTCATCAGGGGAACTGGGTGGGGGGGGGGGGGGGGGGTGGCGCTGAGGACCACCGCTAAGCTTCCAAGGCGGGTCTGTCAGCTGTCTGACAGAACAGCAGGCACAACTGGAGAGAAAAGAAAATCCCAGGTGTCAGCAACCAGAGAGATGAACGCAAGTCTCAGGATCATGACAGCAGTGAGGGAAAACCCTGAGTGATCTACCCCAAGGAGCTTTCTGGTAGAAACATCTCAGGAGCTAAATGAGCAAGATACTTGCCAAGATTAAAATGTGACCGTGAATTTCAACAGAATCACTTACTCCTTTACTGAAGCTTATAAAACAGCAACTCATGTACCAGAAACTGTAAAATATATATATATATATATATAAATAAAATTTTTATTGATTGATGGCATAAATTACACTTCCTACTGTCCTCAGGGATATGATAACTTTTTCCTACAAATTTGTAAGTATCCATATAATAAAAGGGGACACACATCACAAAAGACACCAGAACTGTTTGAAGAGTTCAGAGAGAAGACCACATCCGACTGTAGCTGATGATGACAAGCATTCTTTGGAAGAGATACACGACCTGGATCTTAAAAATGGGGGAGGGGGGTATTCCCTGGTGGTCCAGAGGTTAAGACTCAGAGTTTCCAGTGCTGGTGGGGACCAGTTCAAACCCTGGGCGGTGAACTAATCTCTCACAAGCCATCATGACACAGCTGGAAAAAAAAAAAAAGGTGGGACCTCACTGGGGCAGAGATGAGAGAAGACATTAGTTAGCTGAAGCAAAAGCACTGGCATGAATCAAGCTATGGAGTCAAGAGGGTAACAAAGACATTTACGGATGAGAGAGATGTGTTATGCACAGAACACAAGTCCAACACAAGGTTCACGGTCAAATAAGTTTGGGTAATAAAACACACACCCCCAGAAACGTCAAGGCTAAGAGCATGAGAAAGCTTCTTGAGAAAACAAAACTTATTAACAGTTTCTCAAATCTATTTTACAAAGGAACGGTTCCTCAATCCTTTACAACATCATGAAATGTCGATCATGACATCAGAACATCACCAGATTAAAGAATGTATCCTAAAAAAAAAAAAAAAAGAATGTATCCTGATACAAATAGTCAGTACTTGTAAGAAACGATAATTAAACTGATTTCTTCCCAATGTAACATTTGTTGACATTTTATCCTACTGTACATTAAGATAGCTGCATGTCTACATTGCTGCACCTTTTTTATTTTTCTTCAAAAAAGTACTAAATGCATAACCTGCTAAAGGAGGTGGCTATCCTGAAGAAAATTTCCTAGATTCAAAATATTTTTTAGATCCAGTAAAAAAGTTAAATGCCAGATGATTTTAAAAGGAAAAACACACACAAGTACAAAGCTCAGACTATCACAAGCGAAAAGGTAAACAACCCAACAATAAGATGCTGTGGAAGACGTACACTTTGAAAACTAATTTTCATGACTTTATAAGACAGAAACTGTTTAACTACTTCCCATGAGGGCAAGAAATATGTTTACCTGACTTCGTTGCAATCAAAGTTGCAGATCAAATCTCTCTATATTTCAGCAATGCAAATGGGCAGTTTCCTCATGTAGGTTCATCTTTCATTTTATTCTTAACTGAAGAACACTGATCTTTAAGAATCAAAATGTATCATAGCTACTGTGTTTAAATACACATGTGAAAGTATAATTAAAAACACAACAGTTTATTAAAGTTGTGGAAGAAGAATTTAAAAAAAGGATACTCCAGAGCTTCTATGATTTTATATTACTTTTATATTGAAGAATGAATGGACCTATGATACCATCTCTCTCACCCTACCTTTTCTTCTAGTATTTTGTTGAGTTTTACTTGCCTTGAAGTGCAGCCACTGACAGCAAGAGGCCTGAAATCACAGTGTCAGGCTTCAGTCTCCATTCTGACACTGACTGAGACCTTGGGCAAGGTAGTCAGATCCTCTATGCATGTTTCCACGTCTCTGTGATGGGAAAAATCAAAGTACCTACTCCAAGGAGCTGACATGAGAACTCAGATAATACACAAAACCACTTCAGAAAGATCCTGAACCACAGAATTTGCTCAGTAAATGCTAAACCTTATCATATTTTAGGTCCCTGCTGAAAAGTTTTGACTAGAAACTAAGCTGAAAGTTCCACAAAGCAGTGACAGTGGCCCAGCTTCCCAGGATGCTGCTCTGGCCTCTGACCCACCACAGAGATCAAATCTGGCTTCCTGAGCAGTCTGAAAATTATTACCAACAGGTCACAACAGGAAATGGAAAGCCTATCACCATCATGAGCTGGAAAACAGCCAACTCACTAGCACAAAACCATAACCTGAGCAAACCTTTCCCCTAAACTGGATCTATCCAAAGCTAGGTTAAGTCATTTGCATTCCTAATAAGCTATGTATGATTGAAAATACACGATAAAACACAAGTTCCAACTAAAGATGTATGTACTATACATTCATATTGACCTCTTAAAATAATTTCAGGTGTTTTTCAAACAAAGAATCAGTCTTTGAAGAGTGTGTGCGGTAAGGTGTGGGAGGAAATGCAATCTGGCCTGGGTTCTGCCAATAATAGGCTGTTCCTATCAACCACAGGTCATAAACTGCAGGCTTAATCTGAGTAAATACCTGTACGGCACACACCTGACTTTTAAGCCCTATTGTGTAACAAAAAAACAATCAGGAGTGGCACCTTTTAAGGTGAAAATCAACCATCTATACAGGTGCATTTAACTCCTGTATGTCCTCTCCTGCTACACAGTATTTTCTAGTGACTCACAAAGCAAGTAAAATGGACTGACATCAAATTATGTAAAGACTCAACAATCCTTTGATTGTTGAATAAACCACATAAACCACAATGATGCTGCAGGAAGTGAAATGCATGGCTCAAAAAGTTTATAGTTTGCAGAACTGAACTTCTGAATTATCAAAAAAAATAATAAAGTGTACTCATAAAAAAAGTTACCTCATAAAAAAGAATTTTCTTCCAAAGGAAACACAAATTTCAGCCTCTAATATGCATAAGGTGTACATAATTGTCTTCTATGCCCTCCAGTTTTAAAATGCTGTGCAAATAGAGCACATAATACACAAAATCAATTTCTGTGTCTACGGTGGTCTCCAGTCCAAGTTTAAGATCAAAATACAAATGCTATGTATACACACAAACTATGGCTTGATATACACATAAATCTTTTAAAAAGTGACACTGAACAGTAAGTGTATATTTGGGCAAATTTTGCGAAAGTGAAACCCACAATCTCTTCCTGGCACCTACGTCCACTCTGTTCAAAGGTCTTTTGACAGTTTCTGAAGAAAGCAGGTGCAAGCTTAAAGAACGGTCTCGGGCCACACCTGCCGCTGGCGGGGTCAGCGTCCCGCAGGCCAACCCGTCCCAGGATCATGGCTAGGCAAGCGACGCCGGCCCCGCCGGCTCCCGGCCCCCGCCCGCCGCCGCCACTCACCTCGCCGCTCAGAGGCAGAGCAGCCCCGGGGCCGCGTCCTGCGCCGCCGGCGGGCTCCGCATTTGAGGGCGGCCGGCGCGCCCAGCCCCACCGCGACCGCGACCCCACAGGGCTCAGCCAGGCAGGAGCCGCATCAAGTTGAAGCCACCGGCTCTGGGGCCCTGGACTCGACCCGCTGCTGCCCAGAATCAAACACGACCGCTTAAAGCTCACCTCCCTCTGGAGGGACCACAGCTCCAGCCATGCTCCAACTCGGGGAGAAACTGGAGCGGCCGGCCGCCAGCACCCCTCCTCGGCACTCGGCCCAACTCCAGCCACAGGCGGACGGTACCGCAGGAAGGGCTGCGGTTCCGAATCGTCCGGTCCGACCCACCGACCCGGGGAAGCGGACAGGAGCGGCTCGAGCAGGGCCGACAGGTGCGTCGGCGCCTGACGTCACCGCGTAGCCGTGAACGGCCGTTCAGCGTCCGGCCCGGTTGGAACCGCGTCGGTGCCCATTGGGCCGTAAGGGAGCAGGGGGCGGGACCTGTGGGAACAGTGGGCGGGGCTTATGGAGGCAGGGGGCGGGCCTTGTGGGAACAGTGGGCGGGTCGTGAGGAAGGAGTGGGAGAACCAGGTGAGAACAAGGGCGGACCTGTTGGGAACAGGGGCCTGGCCGTGTAGCTGCAGGGGCGGACCTTAGGGGTGGTGGGCGGGCCTTATGGGTGGTGGGCGGGCCGTGTGGCGGCAGGAGGCGGGGCTCGGGAGCCTTGGGGCGGGGCCGATTGGGGTGTGACCTTTCCCAGGTGGTTGGTCACGTCCAGCAGGCGGTGGGGTCCTCCTGGTGGTGACCTCGCGAGAGGACAGAGGCGGCACCTGACTGCATGCGCCGAAGGGCGCTGCGCGAGCTGGAGTTAGACCCCGGGCGGGAAGCACTACGGCCCCCGCAGGCGAGTCTACAGTGGCGAGAGCGCTGATTCTGGGGACAGCCAGCCTGCCAGCCCATACAGGTGGCCCCGACCTCGCGCCGGCACCCGGTTAGCCGTTACGAATTCTCAAAAATGCTTGGAAATTGACTGTTTTGGAGAAAACACGCAACCTGAGGAGGATTTGAATGGCAAAGCTGGATGAACTTCCTCTCGGCAAACACTTGTGGAACTCATAAGGTGTGCCAGTGCGGATTCCAAGAGCAGGGAGGACCGCTCTAGGACAGGCCGGTGAGGGGCTCTGCGGAGTGGGGACGGCCTGAATCGCAAAGGGTGACCTCTGACCTGGAGCTGGGGAGGGGGATGGTCAACAGCACCTGGTGGCAAAGAAAGGAAGAAGGGTAAAGGCGAATGGTACCTTGGTGTTACCGGATTGTAGGTGGGAGGGGGATACGAGGGGGGATGCAGGAGTCAGCCGTTGTGCCCACGACTGTTGTGTCTTATCCCACATAACTGGCAGTTGTTGGAAAGCTTTGTTGTTGTTATTGAGTAGTTTTTCTTCCCAAAATTTTACTATGAAAATTTTCAAACCCCGAAAACCTGAAAGATGAAATGAGTTCATTGAAAACTCATAAATGGTTTTTCACTTCTTTAAGGTATATGATAAATGCTCTAAAATTTTATGTTTTAGAAGTCTAAAGTCAAGTTACGGTAACTGCATATAATGTGGAAATGTTTTAATCATGGGCATGACAGGATCAGTCATCTAGATTCAAAATTTCTGCTCTGTTAGCTTCTTTTGTATTGAGGTGTATTTTTTTCCCCTGAAGTTTGTGTCAGTAGGATGCAGACATTATAAAACTCTACCCAGAGTTTCATCTCCTGAGAATAACAACCTGTGGGTTTCTGTGGTGGTCCAGTGGTTAAGAATCCACCTTGCAATGCAGGGGACACCCATTCCATCCCTGGTCCAGGAAGATCCCACATGGCTCTCGGCAGCTAAGCCCATCAGTTCAGTTCAGTCACTCAGTCATGTCCAACTCTTTGCAACCCCATGAACTGCAGCACGCCAGGCCTCCCTGTCCATCACCAACTCCTGGAGTTTATTCAAACTCATGTCCTTTGAGTCAGTGATGCCATCCAGCCATCTGATCCTCTGTCATCCCCTTTTCCTCCCGCCTTCAATCTTTCCCAGCATCAGGGTCTTTTCAAATGAGTCAGTTCTTTTTTTTTGAGTCAGTTCTTCGAATCAGATGGCCAAAGTATTGGAGTTCCAGCTTCAACATCAGTCGTTCCAATGAATATTCAGGACTGATTTCCTTTAGGGTGGACTGGGTGGATCTCCTTGCAGTGCAAGGGTCTCTCAAGAGTCTTCTCCAACACCACAGTTCAAAAGCATCAGTTCTTTGGCACTCAGCTTTCTTTCTAGTCCAGCTCTCACATTCATACATGACTACTGGAAAAATCATAGCCTTGACTAGATGGACCTTTGTCGGCAAAGTAATGTCTCTGCTCTTTAATACACTGTCTAGGTTGGTCATAACTTTTCTTCCAAGGAGCAAGCGTCTTTTAATTTCATGGCTGCAATCACCATCTGCAGTGATTTTGGAGCCCAAAAAATAAAGTCTGACACCGTTTCCCTATCTATTCATCATGACGTGATGGGACCAGATGCCATGATCTTAGTTTTCTGAATGTTGAGCTTTAAGCCACTTCTTCACTCTCCTCTTTCACTTTCATCAAGAGGCTCTTTAGTTCTTTGCCATAATGGTTGTGTCATCTGCATATCTGAGGTTATTGATATTTCTCCTGGCAATCTTGTTCTACCTCGTGCTTCATGCAGCCCAACATTTCTCATGATGTACTCTGCATATAAGTTAAATAAGCAGGGTGACAATATACAGCCTTGACGTACTCCTTTCCCAACTTGGAACCAGTCTGTTGTTCCATGTCCAGTTCTAACTGTTGCTTCCTGACCTGCACACAGATTTCTCAAGAGGCAGGTAAGGTGGTCTGGTATTCCCACCTCTTGAAGAATTTTCCACAGTCTATTGTGATCCACACAGTCAAAGGCTTTGGCATAGTCAGTAAAGCAGAAATAGATGTTTTTCTAGAGCTCTTGCTTTTTTGAAAATTCAATGGATGTTGGCAATTAGATCTCTGGTTCCTCTGCCTTTTCTAAAACCAGCTTGAACATCTGGAAATTCACGGTTCACATCTTGTTGAAGGCTGGCTTGGAGAATTTTGAGCATTACTTTGCTAATGTGTGAGATAAGTGCAATTGTGCAGTAGTTTGAACGTTCTTTGGCATTGCCTTTCTCTGGGATTGGAATGAAAACTGACCTTTTCCAGTCCTGTGGCCACTGCTGAGTTTTCCAAATTTGCTGACATATTGAGTGCAGCACTTTCACAGCATCATATTTCAGGATTTGAAATAGCTCAACTGGAATTCCATCACCTCCACTAGCTTTATTTGTAGTGATGCTTCCTAAGGCCCACTTGACTTCACATTCCAGGATGTCTGGCTCTAGGTGAGTAATCATGATTATCTGGGTCATGAAGGTCTTTTCTGTATAGTTCTTCTGTGTATTCTTGCCACCTCTTCTTAATATTTTCTGCTTCTGTTAGGTCCATACCTTTTCTGTCCTTTATTGAGCCCATCTTTGCATGAAATGTTCCCTTAGTATCTCTAATTTTCCTGAAGAGATCTCTAGTCTTTCCCATTCTATTGTTTTCCTCTATTTCTTTGCACTGATCACTGAGGAAGGCTTTTTTATTTCTCCTTGCTGTTCTTTGGAACTCTGTGTTCAAATGGGTATATCTTTCCTTTTCTCCTTTGCTTTTCACTTCTCTTCTTTTCACAGCTATTTGTAAGACCTCCTCAGACAGCCATTTTCCTTTTTGCACTTCTTTATCTTGGGGATGGTATTGATCACTGCCTCCTGTACAATGTCATGAACCTCTGTCCATAGTTCATCAGGCTCTCTATCAGATCTAATCCTTTGAATCTATTTGTCACTTCCACTGTATAATCATAAGGGATTTGATTTAGGTCATACCTGAATGGTCTAGTGGTTTTCCCTACTTTCTTCAATTTAAGTCTGAATTTAGCAATAAGGAGTTCATGATCTGAGCCACAGTCAGCTCCCTGTCTTGTTTTTACTGACTGTATAGAGCGTCTCCATCTTTAGCTGCAAAGTATGTAATCAATCTGATTTTGGTATTGACCGTCTGGTGATGTCCATGTGTAGAGTCTTCTCTTGTGTTGTTGGAAGCTAAGCCCATGCTCCATGACTATTGGGTCTGTGTTCAAGAGCCAGGGAGCCGCAGCTACTAAGTCCATGTGCCACCACTGCTGAAGCTGGTGTGCCCCAGAGCCCATGCTCTTCAACAAGAAAAATCAGAACATCAAGAAGCCTGTGCATCGAAACTGGAGGGTAGCCCCCATTCACAGCAACTAGAGAAAGTCCACAAGCAACAAGGAAGACCGAGTGCAGCGAGAAATTAATTAATTAATTAACTTAGAAAAGAGTAACAACCTGTCCAACACAATCACAGTATCACAGCTAGGAAATTAACAGTAAATCCATAATATTATCTGATAGCTAGGCTATATTTAAATTTCACCAGTTGTCAACATAAAAAGAGTCTTTTGCAGATTTTTTTCAAACCAGGATCCAGTCAACTTTCAAACATTCCATTTTGGTTCTGTTTCTTAAATCTCGTTTATTCTTAAACAGTCACCTGCAATTTTTCATAACACTGATGTTTTAAAGAGACCAGACAAGTTGCCTGAAGAATGTTGCAAAGTGAACAGTTTGGTTTTTTAATAATAATAGTAATCATGGCTTGTGTAGATTGACCATTTCCCCAAAGAAGATCCTCCCACATCCCACGTCATGCTTTATTTGGAAATAGGGTCTTTACAGGTGTGTTCAAGGTAGGATCATTAGGACGGGCCCTAATTCAACATGAGTGACATCATCAGAAGAGAAGAGACAGAGAAGACGGGTGCGTGAAGATGAGGCCGAGACTGGAGTATGCGGTCCAAACAAAGACGTTCCTGGGGCACCAGAAGCTAGAAGAAGAAGGTGGGACTCTTCTCCAGAGCCTGATTTCAAACTTCTGGGCTCCAGAAAGGTGCAAGAATAAATTTCTATTGTTATAAGACCCCCAGTTTGTGGTCATTTGTTACAGCAGTCTTAGAAAACTAATATTGGGTTAACCAAAAAGTTCATTCAGATTTTTCATACATGTCATGGAAAAACCCAACCGAACTTTTTGGCCAACTTAATACAATGGCTTGAAACATTTGGAAACAATACAGAAAGTCTAAAATGCAAGCTAAGGTAGTCCTTGTACAACTGGGACCAACCTCAGTGCTCAAAAAGATACTATAAAGTATATCTTGCCTATCTTTTCAGGGACATTTTAGGCACTACAAATATGCTGTTGATACATACATCAAATGATGGAGGAAACTATTCACCAGAAGCCCTGTTAAGAGAAGTGGCTCGGCTTGGTCAGACTTTTTGTAGTCTTCAGAGGCTGCCGGCAGGCTAAGTCCCTTCAGTTGTCCTACTCTGTGCAACCCTGCCGGGAGCCGTTGTGGAAGATCCCACCCATGACGAGGTCATGAAGAAAATACCTGACACGCAAGGCCATTCAGGATCCCATCCATGACGAGGTCATGAGGAAAAAACCTGGCACACAAGGCTGTTCAGGATACAAGGGACCCTCCAGGTTGGCCTCGGCCTCTACCCCACCCTGTGTCCTCCCCCGTTTTCTGCTGTTGTTCTTGTTTGCCCTGCTGCAGATTCTTGTGTTGCCTGCCGAGAGCTCTCCTGCTCCTCTTTCACTGAATAAAGACCAACTTAAAATGCTAACTAATAAATCTCCTGGACGCTGGTACCCTATGAAGGGGCCAGGGATGAAGAAGATGCTTCAATTCACACCCTTTTGCTGGCATTCTGGCTTGTTTGATAAATGTGTGCTCTCATTGCAAAAAATGCTCATGATTGTTCTAAACATCCTAAGCACAGTATGCTAACAAAAGAAACTATTAAGCATAGGTCCCTCCATGGGGTGAGAAAAGCTCCACAAATAATAGTCACAAATGTGCCTAATAGAAAATACTTTAGATAGAGATTAGCTGGTGACTTCTTGCAGGTAGTTAACTTTTAGACTAAGAGCCTGTTTTGTGCTATATCTGCTGTTTTTGCAGTCCTTCGCATTTCTGTTCTGTAATAATGTAATCCTATCTAGTTCCCATGGAGATGACGCCTATTAGAAAGAAAATAGATTAATCACAAGAAAAACAGGGTCGGCTACTGAAGTTGCTTAAGTCACACCAGATGCAAGCCATAACATGTTAGCAGGCCTGAAGGCCAAATGATAAGAAAGACTCTTGTGAACGAAAAGTATGTGGGTGACATCCTGTTTCTGTTGAAGGTCAAGTTGCTGTAATGTTTTGCGATGACCTGTGTGTAAGCAATATGCACTTCCCCCAAAGATGTTGTTAAGGGTATAAAGGGGCAGTGCAAAAATAAACTTCAGACTTAGCCCCCGAGCTTTGTCTCACTGTCTCTCTCATTCGCCGACGCCGTTCATCCTGAGGGTTCCCCTGGATCCTGCTGGGGCTGGATCCCAACACAACCCTATGGACTTGTAGACTGTCAGGGAATGTTTGACTCTCATGAGGCCTTTGTCCCTCTTCAAGCGGAACAGCATGCTGCTCCCAGGGACTGAGGTCATTGTGTGAGGCAGGCTTGGTCTCCTTTAGTAAACATTCTCTTTAGGACAAAACTGCTTAGTCTTGCTCCCCTTTCTTGAGATATGGATTGTCTCCTGACCTTGTGACTAACATTACCCCTTGTTCCCTTGGTAACGGTTGCTGTACGTTTGGTTTTCTGATCTCTATCATTCCCGAAAGAAGTTTCTTGTACCACAGCCTATATATACTCATAGAAAAATCATTAAAGCACCTTTGCTCTATCAGAGCTTAGGTCCCCGGGTCTTTTTGTCTCTCTCTCTCTCTCTCTCTCTCTCTGTTTTTTTTTTCTGGCTGACTCTCTGGAGCGTGGAAACCCGTCGTGCTCACTTTCCTGCCCGGGCTTCTAAGACCCCCTCGAGAGGGCACCTGGTGCCTTCGTGAGTGATGCAAGTCCTGTGTCAAGGGCTTTATTGGTCCTCTGCATAAACCAAGGAACATCAGCCTCTTTCTCTCTTTCACTTTCTTATTGTCGACTCCATACCACCAGGTTCCGGTCCATTAAAGGATCACAACAGTAGACCACCAGGTTCCTCTGTCCATGGGATTTCCCAGGCAAGAATACTGGAATGGGTTGCCATGCCCTCCTCCAGGGGATCTTCCCGACCCAGGAATTGAACCTTGGTCTTTTACATCTCCTGCATTGACAGGTAGGTTCTTTACCACTAGCACCACCTGTAGGAAATCCTAGATGTGTCTCAGCTGGTACCTAGAAAGGAGTTTGTTTCCCTTTTGAGAGAAGAAAGGGAGGGGAAGGAGCAAGTTGACCAGGAGAAGGTGGGGGTAAGTGCTGGAGGAGAGTTAGCTGTCAAGCTTTGTACAGCAAGGTTTGCAAGAAAGGCTGCTTTGCTTCCAGACCAAGTTGCGTCAAACTCTGTATCACACATGGCTTTTGGTTATGTACACTTTGGGGGCCCTCCAAAGCACAAGAGAGTAATGAATACCTGGTCAGAGTGTATTTTTCTGTATCTTACCCAGAGATTACCTGTATAGTGTGGTATGGGAGGTTACCTCCATGCAGTGGTGGTGGTTTATTCACTAAGTCGTGTCCAACTCACAACCCTATGCACTGTAGACCGTCAGGCTCCTCCATCCATGGGATTTTCCAGGCAAGAATACTGGAGTGGGTTGCCATTTCCCTCTCCTCAATGCAGTGGTACTCTCAAAATACACAGGCAGACAAGCTGTCCTAGAGGTCAGGGAAAGAAAGCCAACACACCCTGAGAAGCCAGGGGGAAAAAAAGAAACACACTCAGGATAGGCTGCAACTGGCGTGGAAAGATTTAAGGCTGTGGTCAGGCAGCATACATACGTCTTATCTGTCTTTGTGGCCTCCCTTGGATTGTGGGGTAGTTAGAACCAGAGGTGAGCTTTGAGCAAGGGTCAGGAAGTGGAAGGTGCTTCTGGCCCAGGACACAGTCCGTCGGAGAGATGCAAGGGCTAGGGAGGCTGAGCACAGCCCAAGTAGCCGGTTAACCTGTTGAGCCCTTCTGGGGCAGGCCGTGCAAGACACAGAGCGCCACCACTGGGTGGCAGGACTAAGGCCCGTGTGTGCTGGGTGTCTTGTGGATATGCAGCGTGCCATGAGTATATGGTGCTCCTACATGTTTGATGCATCTTGCATGTTTAGTGCCTCATGAACATGTCACATCGCCTGGTCTTTCCAACTTTTTCCATCTCAGTTCTCAAGTCTACTGACCTGTCCACTGTGCCTTGCAGCTGAATAACTTGAGTCATCTGTGCTTTGTCCATGACCTTAGTCTGTCCTATTTATTTCTTTTCTTCAAGGCAGAATTGAATATTCTCAGACAACACAGTCCTGGGTTTCAGGGCTCATATGGTGCCCCTGTGGTGATGGGAGTGCCCACAACACAGTCCAACTTCTCAGGACTCTTTCATTGCTGGTATCATGATAGAATGTGTGAAACCATGGTTAGATCTAAACACATGCATCCATGCATGCTCAGTTACTCAGTCGTGTCTGACTCTGCAATCCCACGGACTGCAGCCCACCAGGCTTGTCTGTCCATGGGATTCTCCAGGCAAGAGTACTGGAGTGCTCTTTGCCATTTCCTCCTCCAGGGGATCTTCCCAACCCAGGGATCGAATTTAAGTCTCCTGCATTGACAGGTGGATTCTTTACCACTGAGCCATGTAGGAAGCCTGTATCTAAGCACAGTTTTCTCTTATTTTACTTGGGACTCTGTTGGACAAGTTTTGTAGGTTCTTTTTTCAGAAAAAGTGTTGGAAAGTAATCAAAAACTTTTCTAAACTAAGTGGAATTTTTCAAGAGATTTACAGATGTATGTTTTCTTCTCTCACTGCAGATAATGTTGCCTACTATGGGGAGAGGTGCCCAGATTTGAGCCTAGACAATAGTCAGAGTCATATAATTGTGGTATCATATCCACCCTGAGGAACCATAGTTATCACTGTAGTTAATTGTATGGTGTATTTGAATATTGTTCAGACATCAGATACTAAGAGTTCTCATCACAAGGGAAAAAAAAAACAAAACGTTTTTCCTTTTTTCTTGGTATCTATATGAGATGGCAGATGTTAACTAAGCATTGTGGTAATGGTTTCACAATATATGTGAGTCAAATCATTACACTCTACACTTTGAAGTTATGCAGTGCTGTACATCAATTAGATTTCAGTAAACTGGACAAACCCAAACCAGTGAATAAAAACTGACAAAAGCCTGTCGGTCCACAGAAAGTACTTGAAGGCAGAGCAAAATATGTTATGTGAGTAAAGCCAGGCTCCTGTATGTTAAATCATAGTTTCCAGTGAGAACTGAACTGAAGCACTAATAACAAGAGCTCTACCAAGACTTCTGTTAGCTCTATTCCTCTACCACCAACCAGCCAGCAAAGCCTTTAAGCTCTCAAGGAAAGTGATAGAGTAACTCACAGTGCTTAGGGTGTACTTACCCCAACCTCGTCTGGTGCCCTGGTATATCCAGAGAACACATGGTAGGCATTGCCAGCCAGTCCTTCCTGCCAGGACTTCTGTCCTTCTGGAAGTGGCAGTTTGGAATGTACTATTTTATAGGATTAGCAAGAGAAGTCAGAAAAACGCTGGGAATCCTATTTCAGTTCTTCCTAGATTCTTACGCTCTGGCCCAAGTCAAATTTCTCTGAGTTTTCCCTGAAGTAAGAAACCTGAGGATATGATTATTTCCCATAACAACATTAAAAATACATCTTAAAAAAAAAGTTCCACAGAAAATCAGAGACATGTACAGGGTCGTATAGATGTGCTTCTTATGTTTGTGAGCTCTTTCAGAAAAGGAACTTTGATTTTATCGCTTACATTTCAGGCACATGGGCAAGAGGAAGAGAAAGAAGCTGAGATGTTCTATTAGGAAAATGGTGATGTGGTTCTAGTCTGGAAATTCTTAATATCACCAGTATCTGGGAACTAGTTGAAAATGGCCTTTTCTTGTCTTTGGCCTTTTCCCTAAGGAACAACATGAAATGAATAGATTTGCAGTCTTAATTACATTTTGAAGGCTTTGGCATTGCTGACAATCTTCCAGTTTCATGATTTTTTCCTGTGCTTATCTATGCTCAGGTCATGTCCAACTCTTTTGCAACCCCATGGACTGTAGCCCACCAGGCTGCTCTTGCCTGGGATTCTCCAGGCAAGAATACTGGCGTGGGTTGACATTTCTTCCTCCAGGGGATCTTTGAGCCCAGGGGTCAAACCCATACCTCGTGTGTCTCCTGCATTGGCAAGTGGATTCTTTACACTGAACCACCAGAGAAGCCCAAGATTCTTTCCTACAGATGCTCTAGCTAAACCTCCCTGGAACTTGACACTGTTGAGTTAGAAAAAAATGCACAATGTGAGAGTTGTGAGTTAAGTTTTATTTGGGGCAAAATGAGGACTGCAGCCCGGGAGACAGCCCCTCAGATAGCTCTGGGAGACTGCTCCCAAGTGGCAGGGGAGGTCAGTATATATATGATTGTGGTGAAGGGGGAGTACATGCAATGAAGCACATATTTTTCCATAAAGTTTCTACTGGTCTCTTGAAGCTTTGCCAGTCACAGGCGCAGACGTCACCATGAAGGATTTCAGTGCTGTTCTAGATATGAGGAGATACAAGAACTGGGTTCATAGAATCAGCTCCTGAGCATATCTAACTCGCTGAAGACCTGTCGTTAAGTTTTTCTCCCCTGAGCACACAGCGTGTCACTCCTGCTCTCCACCTGGAACTCCTTTTAAGGGGATGTTGAAGGTCGGCAGCGGCAGCAGCATGTGACTTAATCCTTGGAGAGGCAGATGGCGAGTGTCCATGGCGAGCGCCCTGTGTAGTTGACGGTATTCTCTGAGCTACTCAACCAAGCCCGTCCCCAGTTCAGTTGCATTGTGAGACTTCTCTCTCGGTGCTGTGTGGCTCAGGGCTCAGTGTTTTATTTCACTCTTCCTAGAAATGACTGTGATCTCCCTTCTCAGCGCTCCCCCTTTTCCAACCCAAAAAGCAGGAAGCCTGAGACCTGACTGGATGTTTCCTCTTTGCACATTGAGCTAGGTCTTCTAGACCAAGATCCACACGTGCAGCAGGCTGCTGCCTTTCTCTCTGAGCGCCCTCCAGCTAACAGTTGGTTCAGGTCGCACACCCAGCACAAGACCAGAGTAGGCCTTTAGGAGTGCGGCTCAAAACTGAGAGCTCCCTCCTTAGAGAACAGAAAAACAGTGTGCGGACACTGACCTTTCTTCCTCTTGGATTTCAGCTTCACATGTTTTCAAGAGGTCTCAATTTTAGAGACTGTGTTTGCACCTATTTAAGGTTTTAGCTTCTCTTCCCCAATCACAAAAGATGGCTGGTGTGTCAGGATAGTTTGATCCAGTACATACACCTACATAAACACATGGCCTTTTAATAAACTCCCAAAGGGAAGGCACTCAGTGTAAGTGGACCGCCAGCCACCTGCTCTGATTTGTTGTCTGATTGTTTCACAGCTGCCTGCTTTCTGGAAAGAATGACTCACAACACCCAGCCTGGCATGTCTGTGTCCCCATCATCCAGCATGGCACTTAAATCACTGTGTATGAATGACTGCATGCATTTCTGAAAAACATCAATAGAAGAGAACTTTGGAAATCACCCCCTCCCCCTTGCCATGTTA
The DNA here is from genome assembly GCF_910594005.1 of Cervus elaphus. Classification (NCBI taxonomy): domain Eukaryota; kingdom Metazoa; phylum Chordata; class Mammalia; order Artiodactyla; family Cervidae; genus Cervus; species Cervus elaphus. The sequence continues at coordinate 2,589,010 of NC_057843.1, read as the reverse complement.
GATGTTGTTTAGTCACTCAGTCGTGTCTGACTCTTTTGCATCCCAACGGACTGTAGCCTGCCAGGCTCCTCTGTCCATGGGATTATACCACTATTAATAAAGGTTGAAGGAGTTTTCATTTTTTTTCCTACCAGAAAGAGGTCTACAAGTATAACTTTATAACTATATTTAGGATACAAGTTCTGTTTATTATCATAATTTGAAAAATTAATTTAGGAATTATCTGGTAGTCAAGTGGTTAGGACTTGGCCCTTTCACTGCCATGGGCCCAGGTTCAATCTCCACAGTCAGGGAACTAAGATCGCACAAGCTGTGTGGCAGGGTTAAAAAAAATGAGTTTAGTGTTGGCATTTCTTTTTTTTTCCTTCAAATGGAAATACTGTTGAAACCAAGCAGGATCCTGTGCGGTCTTCCTGGGGACAGAGCTCCTGCTTCCTCAAACCATGGCCCCTGCCTCTTGTTTGTAGAAAAACTTCAGCCTCCTAGGCCTTCCCCAAGTTCCAAAGACCCAATTTAATCAGAGAAGTGAGAAAATACACAGATGAAAATATTCAAACAAGATGGAAAAGTAAGAGTTTACCCATGAAATAAAGTCAAGGACCTTTACTTCCTCCTCAGTGGCTAGAGATAATTTCCCAGAGATAATCTCTAGCAGGGACCTGACTTCAGTCTCTACTACAAAGCTACAGTCATCAAGACAGTATGGTACTGGCACAAAGACAGAAATATAGATCAATGGAACAGAATAGAAAGCCCAGAGATAAATCCACGGACCTATGGACAGCTTATCTTTGACAAAGGAGGCAAGGATATACAATGGAAAAAAGACAACCTCTTCAACAAGTGGTGCTGGGAAAACGGGTCAACCACTTGTAAAAGAATGAAACTAGAACACTTTCTAACACCATACACAAAAATAAACTCAAAACGGATTAAAGATCTAAATGTAAGACCAGAGACTATAAAACTCCTAGAAGAGAACATGGGCAAAACACTCTCCGACATAAACCACAGCAGGATCCTCTGTGACCCACCTCCCACAATATTGGAAATAAAAGCAAAAATAAACAAATGGGACCTAATTAAGCTTAAAAGCTTTTGCACAACAAAGGAAACTATAAGCAAGGTGAAAAGACAGCCCTCAGATTGGGAGAAAATAATAGCAAACGAAGCAACAGACAAAGGATTAATCTCAAAAATATACAAGCAACTCCTGAAGCTCAATTCGAGAAAAATAAATGACCCAATGAAAAAATGGGCCAAAGAACTAAACAGACATTTCTCCAAAGAAGACATACAGATGGCTAACAAACACATGAAAAGATGCTCAACATCACTCATTATTAGAGAAATGCAAATCAAAACCACAATGAGGTACCATTACACGCCAGTCAGGATGGCTGCTATCCAAAAGTCTACAAGCAATAAATGCTGGAGAGGGTGTGGAGAAAAGGGAACCCTCTTACACTGTTGGTGGGAATGCAAACTAGTACAGTTGCTGTGGAGAACAGTGTGGAGATTTCTTAAAAAAACTGGAAATAGAACTTCCATATGACCCAGCAATCCCACTTCTGGGCACACACACCGAGGAAACCAGATCTGAAAGAGACACGTGCACCCCAATGTTCATCGCAGCACTGTTTATAATAGCCAGGACATGGAAGCAACCTAGATGCCCATCAGCAGATGAATGGATAAGGAAGCTGTGGTACATATACACCATGGAATATTACTCAGCCATTAAAAAGAATTCATTTGAATCAGTTCTAATGAGATGGATGAAACTGGAGCCCTTCATACAGAGTGAAGTAAGCCAGAAAGATAAAGACCATTACAGCATACTAACACATATATATGGAATTTAGAAAGATGGTAACGATAACCCTATATGCAAAACATAAAAAGAAACACAGATGTACAGAACAGACTTTTGGACTCCGTGGGAGAAGGCGAGGGTAGGATGTTTCAAGAGAACAGCATCGAAACATGTATATTATCTAGGGTGAAACAGATCACCAGCCCAGGCTGGGTGCAGGAGACAAGTGCTCGGGGCCGGTGCACTGGGAAGACCCAGAGGAATCGGGTGGAGAGAGAGGTGCGAGGGGGGATCGGGATGGGAAATACATGTGGATTCATGGCTGATTCGTCTCAATGTATGACAAAAACCACTACAATATTGTAAAGTAATTAGCCTCCAACTAATAAAAATAAATGGAAAAAAAAAATCTCTAGCAGGGACATCAAATCAGCCAATCCTAAAGGAAATCAACCCTGAATACTCATGGGAAGGACTGATGCTGAAGCTCCAACACTGTGCCACCTGATGTGAAGAGCCGACTCATTGGAAAAGACCCTGATGCTGGGAATGATTCAGGGCAGGAGAAGAAGTGGGCAGCAGAGGATGAGATGGTTAGATAGCATCACCGACTCAATGGACATGAGTTTCAGCAAACTCCAGAAGATAGTGAAGGACAGAGAGGCCTGGTGTGCTGCAGTCCATGGGGTCACAAAGAGTCAGCTTAGCGACTGAACAGCAATGGCTAGAGATGATTTCCTAAACCATATCCTCGAGCCGTTTTGCAGTACTAAAACCCCCTCCTGACAGAAGTTAACTGTGTGCTGATCACGAGCATCAGATCCCAGACTGGTCGGAGCCAGAAAACTGATAATTGAGTTTCCTGGAATACTACCATGTCAGCTCCGCATCAACCAGTCTGTACATAAGCTGATCACACTGTCTTCAACCCCCCTCCTTCCTCTGGCCTTTCAAAACCCTCCCGCAGGCCAGGCCAGTAGGGAGGTCAGGTCTTTGAAGCACTAGTTACCCCTCCTTCTGGCTCCGTGTCCTGGAATGAACTCTGCACTCTCCCTCCTCGCACCCTGGCTTCACAGAGTGAGGGTGACCAGACCCAAGGTTGATTTGGTAATGTTGTCATAGAACTTCTTGATTACTAAAACAACTGATTCTTTCTAAAACTGACACATTGAATGAGAAATCAATAGTTAAATGGAAAAGAAATCCACAAATGGATACAGATAGTAAATGTAATATATGATAAAGTTGACATTTGAAATCAGTGGAAAAGGAAATCACATTTAATGAATAATTCTAGCATAATTAGATTTCCTCCAAAAGAACACAAAGTCATTCTCCCTATGTCACTCATATATAAAAATAAATTTCAAATGCATTAAATCTATTAGACAATTGAAACACAAGAACATTGAGATTATTCAGCTAACTTTGGGGTGAAGAAATACTGGCTTGGCGAGATGAAGAACGTGAATGACAAAAAGACTGATAGATCTTGGGGCGCAGGGCCCCTCAATTTCACTACAAATTGACAAATTTCTGTATGGTCAAAGATACCATAGAAAGAATCAAAACACCAGTGAGAAACTGCCGGAAATATTTGTTTCAGACCATAATAAATGGTTAATTTCCACATGTTACAAATATCACCTATAAATTGATAAAAAGATAATCAAATAGAAAAAGGGGCAAGTGGTAGAAAAGGCAGACATATGGAGGAAATTTGCAAAATTAAGAAACATCCAGAGAAAGTGGTAGATGGTCTGCAAACATGACTACTTTTGATTCCCCGCCCCCTTATAAATCCTGACTGGCCTTGAACCTGCTTTTCACTAGGAATGTGCAGAAGTAACACCTTGCCCATTCCTGGCCTTACCTTTAAAAGGACTGGCAGAGTCTATTTCTAACTTACGGGCTTCTCTGGTGGTTCAGTGGTAAAGAATCTGCCTGTCAAAGTGTTGTAGCCACGCGTTCTGGGAAACAAACTCACTCAGAAGGACAATGCAGATAGTGGAGTGCAGTTTATTACACCGGCGGGCCCAAGGCAGCGTCTCCTCTTAGCCAAGGACCCCGACCAGCATTTGTGAAACTCTTTTATACCCCATGTGTATGTGTCCGAACCCACCACCCCAAATTCCTTGAGAGTTACATAAACTATGGAAGGGTAAATACAATCTCAATAACCCCATCACTCATGTGCCATGTGCTCAGACAGTTAAACAATTAGCCAATAATCAATAAGCACGAGCTTACACTCCAATAGGTACAGAAAAATTTATGGCCTGTCTGGAGGAAGGGGTGATTAGTGTATGTGTTCTCTTGGGTGATGAGTAACCTGGATATGATCTTCAAGGTTCCCCTGTCCAGAGGGAGACTTATCCTTCTGCTGTAGTTTCCGTAGACACTAAACACAGAGTTCAGAGTCCATTGGAGAGGTGGCCGAGCATGGTCAGCATGAACAGGCCTGAGATGGAGTCCAGGCCCTATGAATTCCTTCTTCAAAAGCAAGAGACATGGGTTCAATCTCTGGTTGGGAAAGCCCCTGGAGGAGGAAATGGCAACCTACCCCAGTATTCTTGCCTGGAGAATCCCATGAACGGAGGAGTCTGATGGGATACAGTCCGTGGGATTGCATAGAATGGGATACAACTGAGCACGCAGTTTACTTCTTCCTTACTGTGAGGGCAGCTGTTCTGAAAGGAGTGTGACTATCCTGAGACTACAGTGTTGTGTGTGTCCTGAGCCCCGCATGGAGGAGCGCCAGAGCTTCTAGGCAGGACGGTCTGCAGCTGAAGGAAACTGAGTGAGTGGTTCTAGCTGGAACCACAAAGAGCAAAAGCACCACCCAGAAGAATCCTGCTTGACTTCCTGGCCTCAGAATTGTGAGAAAAAAGAAATCACTGTTGAGCATTTGGCCACTAAGTTTTAGGATGGCTTGTTGCACAGAAAAATATGACCAAAGCACAGGAGTACCGATTAAAGTGGAAATTAAAAAAAAAAAAAAAAGCATACTTTTGACTCAGCAAACCCACTTTTTAGAATCTATGAAGATAAATAACAGTGCCACTGGAAACCATCTCTATGTCTGTCGAGTGGGATCTAATTAAATAGATTTCAGTACATCCATCTCATGAAGTATTGATACCATAAACAAGAATAAGTTGGTCTCTGCAGAAATGTTCATGATGTGCTGTTAAAAAGTTCAGGTTACAAAGATTAAAAAAAATTCAGGTTACAAAATAATGTTTATACTGTGATCTCATTTTAAAAGATTAAAACTAATATATATGCACATGAGTTCATTTATGTTTTCATGAATTTAGAGAAAAATGTAGGTTGTATGCATGAAAATTAACAATGGCTTCCTGGAGCAGTGAACGCAGGTGGAGTTCTGGAAACAGACTGCATGTGGACCTTACCTTTGTATGTTTGTGTTTGGAAGCTGTTGCAGGGAACAAAGACTTTTTTGTTGTTTGAAAGAAAAAAATCCAATAAAATTTTCAAATAAAAAAAAAAAAAATTTTTCAAATAAAAAGAATCAAAGAAACCCAGACATATTCTCATTGTCAAAAGAAAAAAAAAAATTACAGAGGTATGTAAACCAGAAAGGGAAATTATCAGGTAGTCCTTCTAACTCAGGTTATGAAAACAAGTCCCCCTAAAACCGAGTTTCCTTACCAAGTTTGTGATTTATCTCTCTACCCCAAATTTTATCCCCTTACTTGTCTCCTCTGACCTCCATTCTGTGCCCACCAAATGCTCATCAGCCAGATGACTAAAACTGTTGTTGAGAACATAGTTCAAGTACTAGTGAAAGTCCCTCAGTTGTGTCTGACTCTTTGCCACCCCATGGACTAAAGAGTCCTTGGAATTCTCCAGGCCTTTCTTTTTTCCAGGGGATCTTCCCAACACCAGGGATTGAACTCAGCTCTCCCGCATTGCAGGCAGATTCTTTACCAGCTGAGCCACAAGGGAAGTTCAGGCGCTAACACTGCTATTATGGACACCATCATTTTACAACTCTGGTGGTTGCTCCAGAGAAAGATGAGCTCACAGACCCCCGAGTCATGGACCACCTGGCCAGAAAATGTTAAACCAGAGACACCTTGACTCCTGAAACCATAATTAAGAAATGTCATAAGACAGTGGTTGACCCCAGCCTCTTTGCCCTTCCCGGTTAAAAAACCCAACTCTGAGAGCAAGGGGGAGTGGCTCTAAGGCTGGTCTCCCACCCCCTTGCTTGGAGTCAGTCCTGCAATAAAGCCTCGCTTTGCTGCCAGCTCCCGCCTTTCTGTGCCTTCAGAGTTCTAGAGTTCAGCGTTCTGTGCCTCGAGAGCCTGATCTTCGCCCCCTCACTGTAAAGAATAAACTGCTTTATTTACTCAACAATACATCAAGGGCAAGTAGCAGGGGAAGACGTGGAAACAGTGGCTGGTCTCAAAATCACTGTGGACGGTGACGACAGCAATGGGATTAAAAGACGCTTGCTCCTAGACAGTGTATTAAAAAGCAGAGACATCACTTTGCTGACAAAGGTCCATACAGTCAAAGCTGTGGTTTTTCCAGTAGTCATATACGGATGTGACAGCTGGACCATAAAGAAGGCTGAGCACCAAAGAATTGATGCCTTCTAACTGTGGTGCTGGAGAAGACTCTTGAGAGTCCCTTGGACTGCAAGGAGATCAAACCAGTCAACCCTAAAGGAAATCAACCCTGAATATTTGTTAGAAGGACTGATGTTGAAGCTGAAGCTCCAATACTTTGGCCACCTGATATGAAGAGCCATGCCTGAGTGTATGCTAAGTTGCTTCAGTTGTGTCTGACTCTTTGTGACCCCATGGACTATAGTCCTCCAGGACCCTCTGTCCATGGGCTTCTCCAGGCAAGACTACTGGAGTGGGTTGCTATGCCCTCCTCCAGGGGATCTTCCCCACCCAGGGATTGAACCCGTGTCTCTCACACCTCCTGCATTGGCAATTAGCACCACCTGGGAAGCCCCTGTGAAGAGCCAACTTATTGGAAAAGACCCCGATGTTGGGAAAGATTGAAGACAAAAGGAGCAGCAGATGGCAGAGGATGAGATGGTTGGATGGCATCACTGATTCAGTGCACATGAATTTGAGCAAACTCCAGGAGATAGTGGAGGACAGAGGAGTATGGCATACCACAGTCCATGGGGTTGTAGAGTTGGACTTAGTGACTGAATAACAACAACATCAAGGGCAACTTTCTGTGGCAATAAAAAATTCTCACTTTTTTTAAAAATATTTTCATAATACTCCTTTGCTTGACTTCATTGTAATGTATTCAGTCTATTCCATATTGTTAGTCATCTACGTTCCCCTTAGTTTTTTCTGGTTATAAACAATGGTTGCTTTATGTATACATTTTTGCCCACTTGTCTTAGAAGTGAACTTGCTGTCTAGGGGATGCCTATAACTAGCATGCCTTCTGCAAAGACTAGCAGTTTATGTTCCCACCGATAGTTTGTGACAGAAGTCTAAAGGAGCTGACTAAGAATTCTTTTTGAAAACAACAAAATGAATTTACTTATATTAGTAACTGGCAATGTTTTCATATTGTTTGCTGAACAAAGGGATGTGGGTAGAACCAGAGTCATTGTACATTCAGACACCAAAATTCCTACTGACTGGGGGTGGGAGGGGTCACGGGAGGTTAGCTGAGAAGTTCAGAAATGAGGAAAACAAGTGTTTCACGTGGAGATGGAAGAGAGGAGATAGACCAATGGTGACTGCCCTAGCTTGCCAGTTTGGATGACTTGCAGTGCCATCTTCTGGCAAAGAAGCCAAAAAAGTTCAATTTCCATGCTAGCAATAAAGTGCTTCTTTAATACAAGCAGGACTCAATCACATTGAAGGAGAACCCAGAGAGGCTTAGACTTTGGCATGTTGGGGAGGACATGAGGGGAAGGAAATTGATTTCTTGGAAGCAAATATATGAATCATTTGCATGTGAGGTCTCTGGCAAAATCTGTGTTGTCTCTGCCAGCTACACACAGCACGTATGAAAGGTACAACCTAGAGAGGAATTAAGACGGCCACACCACCATCCTCCTTCAGCTTCAAGTTTGGATTCTGCAGTATCACTGCGTTACTCTCAGAAAGGCAAGTTAGCCAAAGGGCTACTCAGGACTACACCGAACCTGATCCCTTATTACAGAAAAATCTGTCTCCGTCTTTGAAACTCCTGCAACAGAGAAAGGTACTTAGACCACTGAACCTTTCAGTGTACCAAGTAAGAAACACATACACCCAGTAGTTGTAAAGGTGTGGTAAACCACGTTATATTTATTTGTTTTTTCTTTGTTTCTTAATTTATTCTCTTTAAACCATGTTATATTAAAAATTCAAGACTTAAAAATACTCTTTTGCTTTAATCATCCAAAATATAGTAGGACTAGTCTTGCTTTTTAAAAACATTCTATTTGTTTATTTATTGAGGTACAGTCAGTATATAATATTACATAAGTTTCAGGTGTACAACATATTGATTAAAAATTTTTACAGGTTACATTTCAGTTATAGTTATTGTTGCTGCTGCTGCTGCTAAGCCACATCAGTTGTGTCTGACTGTGTGCGACCCCATAGACAGCAGCCCAACAGGCTCCTCTGTCCCTGGGATTCTCCAGGCAAGAATGCTGGAGTGGGTTGCCATTTCCTTCTCCAATGCATGAAAGTGAAAAGTGAACGTGAAGTCGCTCAGTCATGTCTGACTCTTGGTGACCCCATGGACTGTAGCCTACCAGGCTCCTCCATCCATGGGATTCTCCAGGCAAGAGTACTGGAGTGGCTTGCCATTGCCTTCTCCATAATTGTTAACCAACAATATCTATGTTTCTCTGTGCTGTATAATACGTGTCTTTTACTATTTATTGTATACATAGTAGTTGTACATCTTGTGCCCCACCCCTCTCCCCACTGATAACTAGTATGAATAATTTGTTTTTCAGTCTCCTTTCTTTTATATTCGGTAGTTTACATTATTTTCTAAGTTCCACATGTGACATCATTACAGTATATGTCTTTGAGTTAGTTCACTTGTCTTGCTTTTTGAAGCAAAAGCAGTTTTCAAAATGTGGCATTCCTGGGCTTTCTTCGTGGTTCAATGGTAAAGAATCCGCCTACCAGTGCAGGCGATAGGGGTTTGATCCTTGGTCTGGTACGGATCCAACAAGCCACGGACTAACTGGGCCCTGTGTCACAACTTCTGAAGCCCGTCCTCCCCAACAAAAGAAGCCGCCGCAATGATAAGGCTGCACACTGCACCTGGAGAGTAGTCCCGGCTCTCTCCAACTCGAGAAAAGCCCATGCAGCCAAGAAATACTCGAAACAGCCAAAAAATGATTAAAAATGTGACATCCCTAACAAAGCTAAATAAGTCCCTTTTCCCTTGCAGTACGTGTGGGACTAATTTATCACAGGCTTTGCTCCACGACACCTTTGCGTAGCGACCCGGTTGCCGCCTGGCGCTCCTGCCCCCTGCGCCTCCCTCTCCTCCTCCCACAGCCGGCAGCACCTGCAGCGCCAAACCTCCAGAGCCCGGCCCCGCCCTGGCCCCGCCCCCGAGGTCATTCCCGGCCGCCCCCGCTCAGCCCGTGTCCGCGCGCTGACGTCACATACCCGCGCCGGGGCGCCCCGCCCGCTGCTCTGCCTCCTGTGAGGCGTTGGGGCGTCCTGTGAGGAGTCCTGAGGCGGGACCTCTAAGCGCTTCTCCGCGTATCAGGTGTCCCGAGTATCAGGTGTCCGCGTGGCAAGGCGGGGGTACGAACCGTCAAGGGGCCCCCAGACCCAGTGAGCCCACCCCGCCAGGCCGCCGGCAGCCGCGGCTAGAAGTTGGGGGCGGCGCCCGGGGCACTCCCCCTGCTGCCGTTGCCAGGGGCTCGGAAACCGGTTGGTTCGGTCCGGAGACGCGGAGTCGTGTCCCGGGGCGTTGGCCCGGGCGGCGCAGGCTGCGGCCCGATGCGCTTTCCGGACCGTGGAAGGTCGGCTCTGCCTCGGTGAGCCCCGCGGGGAGGCGGCGGCCCGGGAAGGTGCCCACGGCCTGAGTCCTGAGGTGAGCGGCGCTCGGGGAGGCGTAACGTGCAGAACTGAGAGGTCGTTCTCTTGCGGGAGACCTCGCCCTGACTTCATTGTGGGGAGGCTGCGGACTCCTGCCCTGAGGTGCACGGAAATAGGCGCATCTCACTTAGATGATAATTCTCTAAGGAGTAGCGTTACTAAGCAATCCTTGGACGTTATTAATAGGCGATATAAAAAAGAAAAGCGATAGTGAGCATGGAATTACAGTAATATTAGAAGTGTTGTTATGGATAAGAAGTCATTTACGTTGCTTATCTCTTGTCTCCAGTCTTAAATTGCATACGCGTTTTAATTATAAAACGAGTAACAATTAACTGGTTAGCTAATAATCTTACATTCCACTTCCCGTAATTTCAGTCTACATGTAAGGCATTGAAAGTTCTAATACCTTTAGAGTTCATAAGGCTTTAAAAAAAAAATATATATATATATATATATATATATAGGCCTAATTTTTATTCTCTACGGTAAGATCCGTCCCAAAACGTAGAGTTTTTTTTTTTTTTTATTGCCATGGTAAATTACATCGGAGATAACTTGAAGGATTAAAAATAATTAGCAATCTCTGCTAGCAATGGCCTTTTCTTATGATGCAGCAGTATTGTAGAGACCATGGAGGGAAGCTGTATGTGGAGAGAGTAGTTCTTTGTGTTTTAGATTTGTCTGAAATTAGAGGATCCACAGATCTGTTTCAAGATTGCTTACTTTTTTTTTTCCCCTTTGGTGAGAGATAAGGAGCCTATTTTGTGGAAAAATAGGTTTTTGTACAATAAGTCACCAATTGGATGTTTCGTAAAGGTTATGGAACTTGGCCAGGGGAGTTCTTTTGAGGTCATTTTCATAATGCATTGATCCTGTGTTCTAAGTAAATCTTAACTGTAATCCTGTGGACGTGGCATCATCTCATGAATATAAACCATTTACATGTTCGTATTTTCCCCTAGGGAAACTGTTTATTGTCTGAATAGTCTTACAGAGAGGACTAGACTTAAGAGAAGCAGATTATTTTGAACCAACTCTAGTAGGAATCCCATTTTTGTCTTCTGCTTTTTCGAATTATGAGAAATGAGACAGGGCCTTTCCTCATTGAGGAGTTAAATTGACCTTCTCCTTCAGCCTAAAATGGGATTTATTATTTTGGGAGAACTATATGTGTGGATCATAGTTGCAGTTAGTACCATAAGTTCTTGAAAGCTGTTGACATTTCTTCACCACTGTTTCCCTTTAGGGCAACTTGCTTGTCCGTCAGATAGCTGAAGCAGCTGAAAAGGCTTGATTCAAGTTCCAGATTATTGAGGATACAGTTTTTCATCATATACTCTTTGACATTTTTCACATTTGGTGCACATTTTATTGTATCAAACATTCATGACTTAAAGATGTTCTTGTAACATGTAAGGAAAGATGTCTAACTTGACTAACAGACTGCTTTTTCTGGAACGTAGTTGACATACTTAAGAAGAGTGATGTCATATAGAAAAATTTGAGGGACATTTAACTTTTATCATCTGAAGTTTGTGTTGGTATAAAGTGAAGAAAATGGATTTAATTTTTCTTTTTTTTTTTTGCCACATGGTTCCCTAGTTTTTAAAATGCTGTTTGTTTCAGAATCCATCTTTTGCCTTCAGAGTTAAAATGTTACCATGGTCATCCACCAAATTAAAAAAAAAATTTTTAATGTATTTCTAGATTCCCTGTGATTTGCCTCTTTCATAATTAGCTTTATAATGTCTCTTGATATCAAGTAAACAAGTCTTCCTTAATTGTTCTTTTTTTTTTTCAGTATTTCTATGGCTGTGGTGGTGGTGGTTTAGTCGCTAAGTCGTGTCCAACTCTTGCAATCCCATGGACTGTAGCCTGCCAGGCTCCTCTGTCCATGGGATTCTCCATGCAAGAATACTGGAGTCCGTAGCCATTTCCTTCTCCAGAGGAACTTCCCAACCCAGGAATCAAACCCATGTCTCCTGCATTGCAGTCAGATGCTTGACTGACTCAGCTTTGAGAGGAGCCCCTAAGTTTTCTATGGCTATTCTTGCTCTTTTTTTCGTGTTAACTTTAAAAATCAGCTTATCCGATCAACCTCACACCCAGAGCTTGTGTTTATATTAGGGAAGCATTAAATTTAAAGATTAAGAATTAAAATCTTTCTGATATTGAATCTTCTTTCCCTTCCATGTCATTTTGTTTCTTCTTTGTTTTCTCTGTCTATTCTTCTGAATATTTTTTGCTGGTTTGTTTTCCAGATTACTTAATCCTGCTGCCTGTAATGGCTGTAACACCCACACAATGAGTTCTTAATTCCTGATATTTTATATTTTACTTTTAGGAGTTCGTTTAGTAAAGATAAATTTCAGTTCTTTGTTGAAATTCTCCTCCTTTTTTAAAAAAAATCACTTTTGTCGATTGTTCCCTCTTATTTTCTTGAACATATTAATCAAGGTTATTTGAAGTCTCCTCCTGATAACTCCATTTTTGAGTCATTTGTGAGGACTAATCTGTTTCAGTCTTGCCTTGTGTTGCATAGCTTAGGAGTGGGCTATCTGACAGGAGAGGCATTTACATGCACATTTTTGGACTTATTCTGTTCTTTTTCCTCCTCCTCAGGACTTTTGCAGCCCTAAACTTTGACCGCTTTCTCCTTAGCGCCTAAGACTGCTGTTTTATACTCAGGCTTTGTTCTGTGTGCAGAAATTTAATCTGAAGTTCTTTTATAATAGCAAACACTGGAAACAAATGTCTAATGAGAGGGGATCAGATGAATAAGTTTGGGAAGTAGTCTTATTAAGCTTGTATTCTTATTGCAGGTAGTAAAGTAATCCTGACAGTAGTTACTGTAGGAAAAAGTTAGCTTCTTTCTCCACATATATATAGTATTTGACTTTTCAAAGTATTCTTATAGAATTTAAATGTTACTAGTTTTCTTCTTTTAGCTCTTCCTACATTGCATGAGTAAAAGTGAGGTAAGGTTTATTTAACTTTCAGTAGATTTTATATATATATATATATGTTGTTTTTTTTTAAGTAAAATAGTCACTGCGGAATTAGAATTTTAATTAAACATTATAATTGTTACAGATGTCATGGTTTATCTCTATTAACTGATACTTTTTTATTTAGTATGTCTAGCATATTTGTTAAGATGCCTTAGAAAAAGAACCATGGAGAAATACATTAGAATACAGAAGATTGGAGAAGGTTCATTCGGAAAAGCCATTCTTGTCAGATCTACAGAAGATGGCAGACAATATGTTATCAAAGAAATTAATATTTCAAGGGTAAGTGTATTTTTTGTTTGGTTATCCAAGTAGAAGTCTGGTTACAAACAGATTCATTGTTAGAGACAAAAAAAAAAAATGTATGGCAACATATAACATAAAGACAGACTGTTGTAATTGCAGAGAAAACCACTCATTTCGGAAGAGCCTGTGAGTCCTTTTAGACTTTTTTCTGTGATGTGTGCTGGTGTTTATGTGTTTAAAAAAGATACATCCCCTACTGCTCTGTGACTTAATCTGATTTGAACATCTTAAAATGTTTTTTTGTGTGTGCATTCAACTCATTCTTTTTAACTTCTGGCTATATTTTATTACTTGGGCTGTGCTTTATGGTAACATTATTTTTAACCACTCTCTTTTGGTTGGACTTTTATATCATTTATTTACTTAATTTACTGTTTTTTCGCCTTCTATTTCAGATGTCCAATAAAGAGAGGGAAGAATCAAGGAGAGAAGTTGCAGTGCTAGCAAACATGCGGCATCCAAATATTGTCCAGTATAGAGAATCATTTGAAGGTTAGATACAGACTCCTAAGCCTGTGACGACTGCTGCGTACTTTCCTCTTAAGGATCTTTTTGTGAATTATTCTCAGAAAGAAAAGTATATTATTTCTGCTTGAATACACATGCATATGAGTGTCAGCCTTCTTCTCTGATAGTACTAATGCCACCCTGTCCCCGTGTAGCTTAGTACTGAGTCACTGTCACTGAGGTTACTTGTAAAAAGGCAGTGTGATAAGTGCAGAAATTCAGACAGAGCAGGAACAGTCATCTTCACCTTGTAAAACTAAACTCCCTTTAAGTGCTGCCACCACTGCCACTGAGAAAATGTTGTCATTTTAGAAAGTACCCTGCTTGTTAGTGTTTTCCTGTATATGTCATTATTATAATATTGAGATACTGTATTAAATATGCCTTGTATATAATATATATGTGTATTATATATAAAGTGTTGTCAAGTTCTTAAAATATTATAAAATATTGCTATTTTGGAAATATCTACCATTATATTTGGTAATGCAGGAACTAAGGTAGAACATAGCTTCTCTAAAGGCAGGTCAAGGTGGTTTATTCATTCCCATCATTGTCAGAAATTTCTGTCTGTTGCAAAATAAAAAAATAGTCTGGATTGAAAGTAGAAGATAGTTTAAGTGACCATTTCAGGCTCTTATTACGTACAAGTTTCAGCATCTGAATTAGAGTATCCTTGTTCCCAAATAAAGTTATCTATTAAAGTAGAATATACTTTAAAAAATATATGAATCAGTTAACACCTTATGTCATAAAGTGCTCAGTTTATTTATTTTATGATGACAATGAAGTGAGGCTTTATAGCTCATGGTAAAGAGTACAATGTTAACCATCTCTTTCTTCCCAGGACCTTGAATTTCCTTTATCTTTCCCCTAGTCTTTTAGTTTCTTTTTGCTTTCATCACCAGGATCTTAGTATTTCAAGGGAAAAGGTTTAAATGTATGTCAACAAATATTCTATCAGACGTTTTACTTAGAAACATCTGAATGGTTCAGAAGGGATGGCACAGTCTTTAAATAAAGTTATATTACTCCTGCCATTTAGCTTTAAAGGAGTAAATGCTCATGGGAAGTGTATTCAGGAGTACACACATGCATGGACCCCAAGCTCCCTGTTCCTTCCACTTTGCTCATTCTCATTCCTTAAGGATAAGCTTTGCAAATAATCCCATGTTGATTCCTTACTGTGTTTTCTGTGCCTTTGTAGAACAAACAAGTGTGTAGCTTTTGATGTTTAAAAACAGGTGGGATTAAAAAAAACAACAACAGGTGGGATCATATGTATGTATGTCTGCTTCTGGTTCTTTTCACTTAATATCTCACGTATGTCTTTCCATGTCACTGTGTATTGTTGAGCCCGTTCTTTACAACTTTCTTGTAACATTGCAGCATTTCTCACTGTATGCACTTTATGGCTCTACCACAAGGTGTGAGAGTTCCTTTGTCTCACAGAATCTCCAATCTTGGCATCTATGTTCATTTTCAAATTTATCAGATGTCATTTTATCTGGTGAGTCTATTCATTTGGTCACAGTTCCTTTTTTCTACCTCATTTGAACCATCTTCTCATTTTATCATGGACCTCTTTAGTTTCTTATAGACCTTGTGGGAGCTCTGAAACACAAAATTTTCATTTTTCTCTAAAATGATAAAAAAAAAAGTGAACATTTTAAATCTCTCAATTTTAAAAAATGAGCAAGTTGTTTAAAAAAGTGGAATTCTGATGCTGTTTTGAACATCTCTCATGAAAGGTGAGGAAATTACTGTCTTTGGAGTTCTTCTCCACTGATTTTTGTTCATCTTGACAGAGTAAAAATGATCACTTCAGTTCAGTTGCTCAGTTGTGTCCGACTCTTTACGACTGCAGCACGCCAGGCCTCCCTGTCCATCACCAACTCCTCGAGTTTACTCAAACTCATGTCCATTGAGTTGGTGATGCCATCCAACCATCTCATCCTCTGTCGTCCCCTTCTCCTCCTGCCCTCAATCTTTCCCAGCATCAGGGTCTTTTCCAATGAGTCAGCTCTTCACATCAGGTGGCCAAAGTATTGGAGTTTCAGCTTCAACATCAGTCCTGCCCGTGAACACCCAGGACTGATCTCCTTTAGACTGGACTGGTTGGATCTCCTTGCAGTCCAAGGGACTCTCAAGAGTCTTCTCCAACACCACAGTTCAAAAGCATCAATTCTTCAGCGCTCAGCTTTCTTTATAGTCTAACTCTTACATCCATATATGACTACTAGAAAAACCGTAGCTTTGACTAGTTGGGCCTGTGTTGGCAAAGTAATGTCTCTGCTTTTTAATATGCTGTCTAGGTTGGTCATTACATTTCTTCCAAGAAGCAAGGGTCTTTTTAATTTCATGGCTGCAATCACCATCTGCAGTGATTTTGGAGCCTAAGGAAATAAAGTCAGCCACTGTTTCCACTGTTTCCCCATTTATTTGCCATGAAGTGATGGGACCAGATGCCATGATCTTAGTTTTCTGAAAGTTGAGCTTTAAGCCAACTTTTTCACTCTCCTCTTTCACTTTTATCAAGAGGCTCTTTAGTTCTTCGCTTTCTGCCATAAGGGTGGTGTCATCTGCATATCTGAGGTTATTGATATTTCTCCCGGCAATCTTGATTCCAGCTTGTGCTTCATGCAGCCCAACATTTCTCATGATGTACTCTGCATATAAGTTAAATAAGCAGGGTGACAATATACAGCCTTGACTTATTCCTTTCCTGATTTGGAACCAGTCTGTTGTTCCATGTCCAGTTCTAACTGTTGCTTCTTGACCTGCATACAGATTTCTCAGGAGGCAGGTCAGGTGGTCTGGTATTCCCGTCTCTTTCAGAATTTCCCACAGTTTGTGGTGATCCACACAGTCAAGGGCTTTGGCTTAGTCAATAAAGCAGAAGTAGATATTTTTCTGGAACTCTCTTTTTCGATGATCCAGAGGATGTTGGCAGTTAGATCTCTGGTTCCTCTCCCTTTTCTAAAACCAGCTTGAACATCTGGAAGTTCATGGTTGACATATTGTTGAAGCCTGGCTTGGAGAATTTTGAGCATTACTTTACTAGTGTGTGAGATGAGTGCAATTGTGTGGTAGTTGGAGCATTTTGAAATAAAATCATCATAATCTCTAATAATCTTTTGTTCTGAAATTTTAATTCTTAGAGTGTTTTGGCCTTGATTCAATGCTTCGACAGAGTCAATTCTTATTGTTAATTCTTTTATACCTTAGTTACCCATTTTCAGAGATATTTGAATTCATCTCCTACTTGTCTGGACTTCATCAGTTTTTTTTCATGATGAGCTTATGAATGATGTATTCCCTCAATGCAGTTACTATTTGCATTTCTTAGAGTGTCTAACTGATGTTTTTATACTGATAGGTATCTTTGATGATACTTTTCTGTTTACAAGCACAGTATGTCTTCTGGTATTGAATGTTTCTGTAGAAAAGTTTAACATCAGCATAATGCTTCTCTTCTTGAAGATAATTTATCTTTTCTTGATTCTCAAAGAATTCTTTCTTCAGAATTAAATTCAGCAGAATATGACTTAGTATTAATACTTCTGCTTCATTTTCTCTTGGAACATTTTGAACTCTTTCTGCCTCCAGATTCTGGTTTTCCTTTGTTTCAGGGAAGTTTTAACATTTCACTATTTTTTTAAAAAATCCGTTTATACCTTAAAATGAGGAAAGATATTCCAAAATTTGTCAGAAGGTTGTCTTAGCTTACAAATGAATTCTTTCTTGCAGTCTCTCGTGTTATAGGATGTGCTCTCAAATTTTTTAAAGAACGTTACATAGCAAAACGTTTCTGGGGAAGAAGACTAAACTGAGTTAATTTTGAGTGCTTATAGAGGACCTCAGGCAGAATCAGTTTTTAAAAGAGACATCAAAGAAATTTAATATTGATGTCATAATTGCAGATATCAGATACTGTTATAAGTCTTCTAAAATCACTTAAATGGCAGTATGATTATGTTGTAACAATAATGTATATGAACTCTTCAGGATGAATTTTTGAAGTCCCAGTATTTTACATATGGGGATTAGGACACTGAAAAAATTCCACTGACAACATAAACAGATTTTAAAAGTGCTCTCTTTCAATTAAAAGTTAATGAAGATCGTGTATATTGGGGAAACATAGGTGAATCAATAAAGACACTGATACTGATGAGAAATGTGAAAATTTTGGATAAAATTTTTTGTAAGATTGAAGAGTCGGCCGAAAAAAGTATTTCCAGGTGTATAAATTTATAATTAAATTTGAACATTAAATATGATAAATAGATACTTTTTGTCTATATTCCTACATTTATAAATTTTAAAAAATTGTTGCTATCATTGAGAAAGTCTTGTGTCACTGTATATTTGGGTATCTGCTATACATGTTTGTTTACTCTGTGATTCATGTATTGCTATCTATTTTTAGTTGTCTGCAGCTATCATCTTCTAATTGGTTTCATATTTTTGTCTTTGTTTTCCTACAGTCTTTGCTTTTTATCCTATATTTTTAATGAAAAAGGCTCATATATGGAGCTGTGTGTTGGCATTCAACTTGTTCCCCATTGGTGCTGCCAAAATCTAACTTCTCTATTTTCTTAAAGAACTCTTTTCTTTGAGGCTAAATTTGGATTGCTTTTTGCTGCGGGTAATATTAATAGAAAATCTGGCCAGTATTGGGTTGAGTGAGAAAGATATTTAATGATCTCACCTAACAGGAAATCTAACAGATGGGCAGGCCTGCATCTATGGCAGGTTAGACTCTGTCTGATTTCTACTCTGGCATCCTTAACACACACGTTTTTAAGCCTAGTGCTGTCACCTTGTCCTGAGATGACACTTTGCAGCTCCAGGCGGCACCTGCATCCAGAAGATGCTGAAGAAATGGACTGAGGGCAGCACCAGCCGCTCTGCTCCTGAGTCTGTTCCTGGGACCAGTCAAGCCAGGGCTTTCTCATAAGCACTTGTTCAGATTTCCTCTTAGATTATAGTGGGCAAAATGGGATCACTGACTACTTCAGTACTAGGGAAAACTGGGAGTTAGGGGATCTGGGATTATTTTCAGCTTCTCAAGTGGGGCAATGAAGGGAGAAAAGTATTAGAATTTTGACGTTAGCCTTCCTGCAGGTGTGCTCACTGAGGGGTCAAGCTTCCTGTTCTCTGTTAAACTCTTGGTTGTTTTCTAATAGACATCGAGGCTTTGTCACTTGGCTTACAGTCTTTTTGCCTCAGTTTCAGGCAGTTTCTAGGTGTTCATTCTTTGAGGAGTTTTTTGGAGGGTGTCTCTTCAATGCTGTGTGAGTCCCTTGGTGACGGGGGTTGTGTTTTATATTTCTGTATCCCTGGCATCTCACGCCAAGTGCCTGCCACATACTAATGGTTGGTACCCAGATGCTTGAATGATGGAATACAAAACAGACTAGTATTTCCCTCATGGGGAAAAGACTTCTCTGTTAACCTTGGGTTTAACTAGTATTTATCCCAAAATAAATAGTAAATGCTTAAGCAACAGAAAATATTACAGAACTCAGATATTTTACTTCAGGATTGCTTCTCCATTCCTTTCTCAGGTCCTGTTTAACGTGTCTCTCTGTCTCTCTGTCTGTCACACACAGATACACCTTTTTTTAAAATCTTTTAATAGTTTTAATTTTTGATACATGCATATGGTACAGAATTCAAAGGTTGCATAACAGTAAAAAGTCTTCCTTCTACTTCTCTTAGAGTTACCTGTTTCTTCCTCTTGGTGGTACCCATTGTTACTACTGTCTTGAGTTTCCTTCCACACATACTCTAAGCAATGTTAAGCATATGTAAGTCATAGTACACTGTGGTTAATTTTTTATGTATGTTTCTCATGCTGTGTAAATGGTGACGTTCTATACATATTTTTTTATAAGCAGTTGATTATAAGGTTTTCTGTGTTTTTTCCACATACTGACTTCTTATATGATATATTTGGATGATCTTTTCATATCAATTGTATCAGCTGTATCAATAGAGCTTCTTAATTAGCTCATTCATGTAGGTTCCCAGCCCCTGGCACATTAGAAGCAGTGTATCCAGGAGTAATGTGGGCATGGCAAGTAACAAGACCAGCACCCAAGCCTGCCAAGAGTAAGGCTATGAGCCCAAGGCAGCAGGAGAAGTGAGCTCCAAGAAGGCTGCCCTTGAGCTGTGACAAGTGACCCTGGCCGCTCCTCCTGCTGGGGAAAAGGTCATGTAGTCCTATTCCTGTAGAAGAATGAAGGTGAGGAGAAGGATGAGAGGTGTCCTCCTTGTCCTGTCTACCCCTGGAAGGGTCACGGATGTCTTTTTTTCTGTGGACTGAAGCATAAAGGTGATTAGGGAAGTGCCGCATCTTTAGGTTTGTTCACAGATGTAGAAAAAGAGAGTTCCCTGGGCGTAGAGACTGTCTTTCGTTTGAGTCACAGCATCTGTTATTGTGTTTATTTGACATTTAATTAAGTGCATGAAATGAAGGTGAAAAGTAATCATCAACTGGAAACCAAGATTACCTATTTCTGACAAATGCATGGAAAAATCTGTTTTTTTAAGATGATGTTTAAGAAGTTATATCTATTAAGTGAAATCATATATATCTGTCTGCATTTTGTACATATTCAAGATAAGTTTATGTCAGTGTGGACACTGATCTCCACTGGATTGGTGTATTCTTGGTAGAAAAATCATTAATGATGGAGTTGCCTGTTAACCCAAGTGATCACAAAGTCTATACAACCAGTATACATACCTTGCCTTTTGCATTTCTTCTGTGTCTCTGTTTTTAGTTTAATGGAACACATTTAATTAATTGCTGCTTTCTATTAAACCTTTCAGTTCAGTTGCTCAGTCGTGTCTGACTCTTTGCCACCCCATGGACCGCAGCACGCCAGGCATCTCTGTCCTTCACCAACTCCCAGAACTTGCTCAAACTCATGTCTTTTGAGTCGGTGATGCCATCCAACTATCTCATCCTCTGTCGTCCCCTTCTCCTCCCACCTTCAATCTTTCTCAGCATCAGGGTCTTTTCTAATGAGTTAGTTCTTCACATCAGATGGCCAAAGTATTGAGTTTCAACTTCAGCATCAGTCTTTCCAATGAATATTCAGGACTGATTTCCTTTAGGATGGACTGGTTGGATCTCCTTGTAGGCCAGGGGACTCTTCAAGAGTCTTCTCCAACACCACAGTTCAGTTAACCTTTAGGTACCTTTAATATAGCTGTGCTTTTAATAAACACTTTTAAAAAGGAATGTAATGTTTATATTTTGTAGAAAATGGCTCTCTCTACATAGTGATGGATTACTGTGAAGGAGGGGATCTGTTCAAAAGAATAAATGCTCAGAAGGGCATTTTGTTTCAAGAGGACCAGGTGAGTTAGCATATAGGCGATTGAGTCTTAATCCATGAATGTTGTTGAGAAGTCATTCAAAGCTTATTTTTTATGCATGTGTTTCTTTATAACCACAGGTGCTGACTGAGTATTGGCCACATACTCCAGCACTGCAGTCACATTTTTGCTCTCATGAGATGGTTTATAATTTATGTTGGCAACTTTTCTTGTGACTTGTGGGTTTGGTATCATGTTTTGAGAGTCCTGTGTCAGTCAAAGATATTATAGAAAATCAGCCTATGTTTTCTTCCTCGCTTTATACTTTAATTTTTTATTTTTAAAAATGCCATCTACTTGGATTTTTTTTTTTTTATGTTAGAAGTGAGGTAGAAATTGAGCTTTTTTACTTTCAAGTGGCCAGCTGCAGAGTCTATATTTATATGTAATGAATGTAGGGTGAAAAAGAAGTCAGAGGTGTCTTCCAGTAGTCCAGCTTGATTTTTTTCCCTCTTGTGATTTTTACTTCTGTAGAAAAGTAGTATATTTAATAACAAAGAAAAGTCACTCAGCATCATACTATCCTAAAATATAAAGTATTTCCCTTTTTCACTCTTCTCTGAAAATTTCTTTCCATATTAATTCTGATTTATAAAAGATGCCTTAGGAGCAGTTCTTACATTTAAATGTAGTGTGTGTACTGCATGTAATGTGACTGTTGATCTGAGTATCTACCTAATGTAAATGACATTAATTACAATGATATTAAAAATTACAACTTTTTTTTTTTTGAGGATTTAGATACTCTTCCCCAGATATTCCTGAGTTCTTTTAATGAACAAGGAAAGACTAATGTGAAATATAAATTTTTAAAGAAATGATCTGATTTATCCCCCCTAGATTTTGGACTGGTTTGTACAGATATGTTTGGCCCTAAAACATGTACATGATAGAAAAATTCTTCATCGAGACATAAAATCACAGGTATGTTTTTTCTGTCACTACTAACTTCTAAGTAGATTTGGACATTGGGTCAGCATTGTCTTGGGCAAAGACTGGACTGTAACAATATTTGTGGGTTTTTTCCGTCTTTTTTACAGAACATATTTTTAACCAGAGATGGAACAATACAACTTGGAGATTTTGGAATTGCTAGAGTTCTTAATAGGTAAATTTTGGTTTGATACAGTGTCTTCAGTGAAGTTTTAATCCATGGTTGTATACTTGTGATAATTTATAATATCTTTAAGTATCTTAAGTTTCTCCAATAATTCTCTTTTTGTTCTAGTACTGTAGAGCTGGCTCGAACTTGCATAGGGACCCCATACTACTTGTCACCTGAGATCTGTGAAAATAAACCTTATAATAATAAAAGGTATTTAAAATGATACTTATTTCATGTTGTATAATATTTTCTGTAAATCTTTCTTTGTTATACAATTATTAACTTTCAGAATATTATTCTAAAATCAGTAATGGACATATGTCCACATATGTACATATTCATATGTATATATACTTTTTTAATATATGATGAGGGGAATTGTAAAGAAGCTATTTCACTCTCTTGCTGAAGGAACTATGGAAAGAATTACTTTCTTATCTCAGTTATAATGGGAAACAGTGCTTTCTTTGTCTTTTCATAGTAGTTACTTCCTATTGATTACAGTAATTGATATTTATTGAACACTTGCTATATGCCAGAGACTGTTTTAAATGCACTGTATATGTTAACTCTTTTTGTCTCCATAGTGGCCTTGTGAGTTGTAGGTATTTGTCATTCCTCCTTTCCTTAGAAGGAAAACAAATGCAGAGAGAGGTGAAGTGACTTCTTAGTCCCAGGCATCTAACTCCCAAGTCCAAATTCCTAATCACTGAGTCGTAGTATGGCTAACAGATTGAATAGTGTGTGTGTCAGGAAGAGGAATTCTGCCACTGAATTCCAGTTACCTTTTCTTTTCTCTCACACACACTCACTTAAAAATCCCAACTCAGAAACATTGACCTTAGTTTTGAAAGCACCCTACGAGGCTAAAAGGAAGTGGTGACTGGCAATAATGCATGTATTCAGGATTGCTTTCCACCCCGTCCCCCCTTTTCTTTTGAGGGTAGGGAAACTGTATTTCAGACCTGAGCAGAAGGGATGAGAGCATCATCTGAGCAATGTGTTTAAATCAGTTACGATGATCAGTCAAGTCCATGGAGTGTTTTATTAGTGGATATTCTAAAGGAGAGTAGTATTTTCTTTGAGCTAAAGTAATTTTACATGTTAATGCTGTTTCAGTGTCTTTTGGGTGATTCAGTTGTGAAAGTATTAGTCTTTAAATTTGAAATGGATTTAATCATCCCTTGAAGAATTTTATATAAAATTGATTTTATGAAAAAATGCTTTAAAGCTGTAGTGGATAAACATCATTAATTATACTTAGAAATTCATATTTTCCCAGATGTTTCTTAAAGAATTTTATTAATAAGATCATTAATGTTTTTATTTATAGCTTTTAGTTTATAACATGTTCAAGTTACTAAAGGCTTTTTACATTTACTTTTTTATCTTAGTGGAATCTTAAACAGATTTTGGGGTTACAGTTGTGACTTTGTAAATTTTTGTGAGAGATTGGCTAGATAACTTTAGGATTTCTTTTTTTTTTTTTTAACTTTAGGATTTCAGTAATGGGTTTTATTCTTTTCCAATACATTCAACTTCCAAGAGCAGTGGTTTTTCCTTTTTTTGACTTGTAGCTATGAATTGTGAGGGTTTTTTTTTTTTTTCTCTTAAAAATAGAAATAGTCTTTTAGTTATAAAAATATCTGTTTATTTAAGATAAAAGAGCAGAAGAGACTGTGGATAAAGATGATAGTGTAACTAAGTCTTGAAATTAGAAAATAAATTAATGTATTTACTCTTTAACATTTCTTAGTTGGTTATCACAGATTTGTTTCAGATTTACTTTTAGTAAATTAATATTTTCTTCATTAAAGCAGTATTTTACTTTATAATATTTAAGAAATTGTATTTTGCAAATTATTAAATAAAACATTTTGATTTTTTGCAAAATAAGAAAACTGACATATCTGAAATATACTGATTTTGTTTAAATATTGTTTTGCTAATGACACTTCAAGTAATTATTTAGGCAACTTATTTTTCTAATCTGGGATAACTGCTTTCGTCATTTAGTTATGGTTGAAATTTTAAGTTTGAAAGAACACGTTTTATGGAAGCCGTGCTTTTGCAAAATATTTTCAAGCTGCTTTGTCTTCTTAAAGTGAAAATCTTTTAAAGTAATTTCTGATTCTTGGAGAAGATCTCTCATTTTTCTGTTTTCTAGTGATATTTGGGCTCTGGGGTGTGTCCTGTATGAGATGTGCACACTTAAACATGCAGTAAGTAGAAGTTTGTGAAATATTTTACAAATTCTGTGAAAAAATACCTATAATATTTGTTTAAAAAAATCATTTGCCATCTTTCAGATGACCCACTTGTACTAGGAATTACTCTTCTCTGTTGGTTTGTGAATTTCTCAGTATTTTCTGAGATGTAAATGTAAATCAGTTTTCCCTTAACATATATGCATATGTCAAATATGCATGTTATATATGTTGTTATAATATCATATATCATACTTCATTCTAGAAAATTATTTCTAAAGACATTTGCTATCTTATAAATGTTAAACTTGCATAATGAATTTGATATTTTGGCTTAACAGACTATTAATTTCATTTTAGCAATTTTTCTCAAAACATCCAAATTATTTGATTTTAGAATTGAAATTATCTAAAGAACAGTTTTCAGCATATTTACGGGAAGGTGATTTTACTGATGCAAGTAATGTTTAATTCAGAGTATTTTAAAATTTTCACTTTTTAGGTGGCACATAATTTACCAAAAAGGGGAAGTTCTTGTTCTAAGTAGGTTCAGTTTTAATCACTATCCATATTAAAATCTTGCTTTTTAAAAATGCTTCCTCTACTAATTAAAGAGTAATATATTTTTATTACAGAAAACTTAAGGGAATAAATAAAACCATAAGGAAGTGGATAAATATCAAAAGTGATTGCTCTAGTCAGTAATGTCTGCTTGTAAATTGTTTCTTTCTAGACTTTCTTCTAGAATAATTTATAAAATGAGTTCCATTTTTGTTTTTTTTTCCCCCTCATAAGTTTTGTTGTATTGTATAAGCCCTTTTATAGCCTATCTTTATTGCCTGATGTTATTTGACTATTTTTTTCGCTGTGTTTTTTCATGGTTGCATTGTCTTCCATTGTATTACCTTAAGATTTTATTTTTCTTAAGGAAAAGGGCATAGACTGCCAAAGTGATATGACCTGGTGGATATCAGATCAACATTTGAAGAAATTGGTCAGTTTTTCTGTGACATACAGTGATTTAGGTCTAAATCTATATATTTTTATTTGTTTGTTATTTTTTTTGGCTGCACCCTGCCATTATGGAATCTTAGTTTCTGACCAGGGAATTGAACTTTGGCCTATGGCAGTGAACGCAGAGTCATAACCACTGAACCATCAGGGAATTCCCTAAACCTACCTATTTTTAAAAAATCTTATCATTTGCATTGTTCTGTCACCATTGCTTCTGTATTTTGGAGTTACTTACCCTTAAGTGGACACATGAAGCTCAGTAAGTCATTAATCTTTATTTTATGAAGAGCTTATCATTTGAGAGATAAGCAAAATTTCACTGTAGTGAAGGAATAGAGTATAATCAGTTTCTGCATTTAGGATTCTTTCTTAGGTACATAGACATTTCTAGACGATTGAATTGTACTCACATCTTAATAAACAATATCATATTTTATGTGCTAGGGGAACTCATCATTTAAGAGAACTCTTTTATACTTTGTATAATTACCATTGCCTACTTCATACTATGTTTTGTTTTCTTAATTGTATATATTAACATAAGTGTACAACTGTTCTATACCATTTTAACTGAGATCTCAAAAACTTAATTTTACTTTCAAAATGAAATCGTCTTTTTAGATTTTAAACTGCCCACCTCTTTTTTCCCCACTTAAGTTAAGAGTTTATATTGTGTTTGATCCTAAAATATATGTTTCCATTGATGAGGTTTATATTCCCTTTTGGAATACTTGCCACGTTGCTGACTCCATATGGCTTTTGGGAGCATCACACATTTAAAAATAATAATAATGAGCAATGTATAAAAGAAATTAATTAATACCTTTGTTTATTACATTTTCCCCAAAGACTTTTAGTTCTCTAGTTAATTTCCTATTCTAGTTGCTACAGCAGGGGCACAGGAAGGCAGATCTTAAATGAAGACCACCAGGTTTGCTTGTTTTACCATCTTGGTTATTATTATCTTTTATAAACCCTTTACTCTGATTAGTACCTGTATTCCATCTTTCAGTTTTTTGAATACATAAAAGTTAATCTTATAGCAGGTTATACCATTTCATGAGAACTGGTATTTTCTTTTAAATGTGTTTGTAAGTAACCAAGTGAATCTTGCTCTGGAGAGCATGTGCTGATTAAAATATTGGAAAGAGGGTTGCAGTTCTGTTGTTTGTTAATAGGAAAAACTCTATTTCTTATTGTTCATACTCACATTTTCAGCTTATGTTTCATATGTTTCATTTATTTTCTCAATTTTAGTTTGAAGCTGGCAACATGAAAAACCTGGTACTGAAGATAATATCTGGATCTTTTCCACCCGTGTCTTTGCATTATTCTTACGATCTCCGCAGTTTACTCTCTCAGTTATTTAAAAGAAATCCTAGGGATAGACCATCAGTCAACTCCATATTGGAGAAAGGTTTTATAGCCAAACGTATTGAAAAGTTTCTCTCCCCTCAGGTATGTTTTTTTTCTATTTTGTAGTTAAATTGAGCAGGAGGGTTGTGGAGCTTGACTGGGGCGTGGCCTCTTCTGTTTGGAGGAGAGCTCTTTGCAGCCCTGGGGGGTGCGTACCTTTCCCAGCTGTGCTGGAGTCATTTTCCTTTCTGTTTTCCTGCTACTCTTCCCCTTCCTGTTTGCTTTCCAGTTGTGCATTTGCATTCCTTCTCTGTCCTCTTAACACTTACTGCTTAACTTCTAACACCTCTCGTCACCATGTGTATAGCAGTTTTTATACATCAGGCAGAATTCAGTTCAGTCCTGACCCTGTGTACCCGGACGTGGCATCAGATCTTACAGTTCAAGGGCTCAGTCTCTCCCACAGGACCACCCCCACTTCAGAAGCCATTTGTAAGTGGCAGGTTGTCACCCGTGCTTCTGTCCATCCAGTTTATGTGTCAGGTTCCCATGACCCCTGCCTCTGGTTCCACTGATGTGCGCTCTAGAGCAGCTCACAGGACTCAGAGAAATTTACTTCCATTCACCAGTTTATTATAAAGCATGTAGGTGAAAGGCCAGGAAAAAAGGTACCTAATGGTGAGGTCCAGAGGCATCCTAAGTGCAGGAACTGGGGTCCCCCCTTGAATGTTTGCCAATTCAGAAGCTTTCTGAACCTTTTCCCTGGTTTTTTATGGAGTCTTCATTAGTAGGCATGATCAGTAAATCTTTGGTCCTTAGTTATTGGTTCCAGCCTCTTTCCTCTCCTGGTTAGGGGAGGGCAGTGGGATTGGAATTTTATCCCTCTAATCTGGGAGTTGGTTTCCCTGGCAACCAGTTTTCATCCTTAGGTGCTTTCCAAATGTCACCTTAACAAATTTTGGTATGTCTCAAACGGGCTTGTTTTAAACAACAAAAGGCACCTTCATGTGCTTCCCACTGAGGAAATTTCAAGGATTTTAGGAGCTGTGTGCCAGGAACTGAGTGCTGACCAAGTATGTATTTCTTAATATAAGTCAAAATATCAGAGTTATTCCTCTGTCTCTTCAGTTTCTGTTGTTTTGTTTTCCAGTTTTTTTATTCTGGTAAAATAGATACAAGATAAAATTTATTAATGTCACCAGTTTTGAGTGTACAATTAAATGCATTCATAGTGCTGTGCACCCGTCATCTCATCCATTTCCAGGTCTCTCTTCCTCTTGGAAAACTGAGTCTATACCCATTAATCAGTAACTCCCCTTCCCCTTGCCCTGGCCCTGGTATCCATCTTTCTATATTCTCCGACTTGGGTTTCTAACAGTAAGACTATTCAAAATTTGTCTGCTTCCCTTTCCTCACCTGTGAACAATGGGATTATAAATGTATCTAATTAATAATGTCTTGAAGTGGTTACCATAGTCAAAAATCATAATGCTTGTGAAGTGCTTAGTGTCTAATACTTACTAAGTACTCAGTATACTCAATATATGTTAAGTATTATCAATATAACTTTACTGTGTTAATATATTATCTTTATAATTGCTCTTTCTCTAGTAGAAGATTGCAAACCACTGTGTGTGGGCATGTATATGTATATATAATAGATTGCTGACTCATGATTCCTCCTCTACTACTTGCATACAGGTGCTTAATAAATACTTGTTGAGTTGAATTTTAATTGAACACGATTTATCAAAAATCTGTCCCAAGTCAATTAGTATATAAGTATGGTCACCTGAAAGTGGAATTATTTTACATAATTTGTGTGACCTTTGTTGATTTAAATGATCACTATTAAACTCTTCTATGAATCAGATATCTAGTAAAATCATAGTTTTATTACTTTAAATGATCATGAGATGAGAGGGAAGTGTCTTATTTCCTCTGACTTTTTACAGAATATCCATATGAGCAAATAATCTTCAGGAAACAGAGATGTGGATTTAACTGTTACTACCAAGAGAATACATTAGTAAGCAAGAAAGCCAGTTAAAATTTGGCAGTTAGAGGCCACTAATATAGGACATAGCTACAGTCTCTGAAGTGTGGGTGTTTTACAAGACTCCTTTGTTACAAATAGCATTTTCAAGCACAGATTTATGTTGCAGTGTGCTATTGTTTTTGACAGCTAGTGGAGAAGAAAGAATGACTTCAGTCAGTCTCTCTGAGTTTGTTTTCTCCGATACCAACAATTAGGACAGACATATAGTCTCAAGGCTGAAGCACTGGAATTCAGCTCAGTTCAGTTCAGTCACTCAGTCATGTCTGACTCTTTGCGACCCCATGGACTGCAGCACGCCAGACCTCCCTGTCCATCACCAACTCCTGGAGTTTACTCAAATTTGTGTCCGTTGAGTCAGCGATACCATCCAACTATCTCATCCTCTGTGTCCCCTTCTCCTCCTGCCTTGTCTTTCACAGCATCAGGGTCCTTTCCAATGAGTCAGGAATTCAGCTAGCCAGCAACAAAAGAAAGCCTGATATACACAGAATATGTAACATGGAAAGAAAAGAGGGCAGATGATGGTTACTAGTAACAAGAGTATTTGACAGACACGCTTAGTAAATACATGGTATCTCATTGTGTAACCACCACTTAGATTTCACTCTTCACCAAAAATGTTCTTTTCTTATGATTTTTCTGCTATATATCTGCATTTGATTAATTCTAGAAGAAAGCTTGTCCACAGAAAGGATAAATAAGTTGGTAAGATTGGGAAGAAATTAACATAGAGAAATTTGATGAATGGACAATTTAGGTTTTAGTACAGTTTATTTGGCAACATAATTGTGACTGAAAAAGAAAAAAAAATATTTTGATTGATGGCTAGGTTTTTTTTTTAATTTGAAAATTTCACATCTTTTCTAACTTTCCCCCCACCTCTTTCAATTTAAGCTTATTGCGGAAGAATTTTGTCTAAAAACATTTTCCAAGTTTGGAGCGCAACCTCTACCAGGTAAGTGGAGTTTAACATGAATCCTTTCCTATGTTTGTGATAATCAGTATACTAATTATATTGGAGATATTTGTAGATACAAGTTGAGGTAGTTGTATGATAAATCTAATCCAGAGGAAATGAATCTAAAATTTTTTTATGATATGTGATGAGTTAATAACAAAGTTTCCATTTATTATCTGCCTTCATTTAAATGAATTCTATTTTGAAATCTTCTTTCTTACTCAAGTGTTCAGCTCATATTCTGAGAATATTGTTATGAAATGTTATAAAATGCCCTAAGTGCAAATCCTTTTGGTTTTGTTTTTTTTTGCAAATCCTTTTTTTTTTAATTTATTTTTTTATTTTTGATTGTACTGGGCCTTCACTGGCTTTTGTTGCAGCAGTAGTGTGGAGCGTGGGCTTAGTTGCCCCAAGGCATGTGGAATCTTCCTTGACCACAGGTAAAACCCATGTCCTCTGCATTGACAGGCAGATTCTTATCTTCTGTACCACCAGGGAAGCTCCAGTGCAAATCTTGATGTAAAATAATTTTCTTTAAGAAATATTTTTTATTGTAAAGTACTTTAAAAGTAAATCGGTGTGAAGTCAGACACCTTAGCAAAGATAGTTATTCTTTAAATATGGGCCAGCAGCAGTGGAGTATTTGTTGGATTGTCAGTGTGGTTATATATTGTTTATGTATTTATCTTTGTGAGAGGGAAATCATTTTTTCCCCATGGAGTGATTTCAGATGGATTTCTGAAATCCGTGGAAGTTATTAAGACTTGAAGATTGTTGTTTTTTAAGCATAATGCTTTGCATGTCTTACTCCATTGTGAGTATAGATACATTAATAAAAATGAATCCCATATCATAAAACTTGAGTCCCTAACAGCTGGACAGGGTGTGGCAATGTGTTCTTGGGAAGGCCAATTGTGTCAGCTCTTCTTAAACACCCTGGGGCTCATCCTCTGAGCCGACAGAAGCTGGCCATCCTGGCGATCAGCCCAGTGGGAACCATGTTCATGAGACAGACATAAGGCAGGGTCAGCATGTCCCTCCTGGCGCTCTTGCCTCATGAGAAGTCACATCTTCATCAAAGCCTCCTTGTCACACAGACAGGAATCCCTGGGTCAGCATGGTCTTCCCAGTGGATGAGCCTCCCAGGCAGTGGAGCAGGGTTCCCTAGTGGGAGGAGCTGGATGGAGGCGCGTGTGACACAAGGAGTGTGTGATACAAGGAGTAGTCTTTCTCCTGGCCTTGAGCCCCTCATGGGCTCCCGTCCTGGCAGGAAGCTTCCTCTTCCTGGGAAGTGCATCTCTGAAAGGGGGAACACTCAGAAGCCAGATGAGAGCTGAGTAGCCCTCCTTCTTCTCTGGGGTGCAGGGTACTGTTCCTGTGGTCTCCTGGGACCCCTCCTGTTTGTGCTTGGGTGCCTCTTGCCCCTTTTCTGGCACACATGTGGTTATGTTAATATATGCAGCCAAGTTCCAGTGGTGTGACTGTATCTGTTTTTGAAAAGAAGCTTACAGTTCTCAGAGGGAAAGTTTTCTTCCTCACATTTCCTAATTACTGTCTCAATACAGTTGAAGTATGTGTTTAGAAAAACTTACTGTAATATACTGTATCAGTTTCTCAGATTTTCTACACACTTCAATTGTGAATATAAACTGCCAGTCAAATGGCTAATGTTGCTTTTTTTTTATAAGCATTCACTAAATTGTGTGAGTAATATGTCATTATGAAAATCAAAAAGAAGAAAATAAAAATTACCCTACTCTTAATACAGACTGTTTTATTTGGTATATATATTTCAATGATAACAGATGCATAATGATTGGAAATTGGGGTTGTGTTATAAGGAAAGATTTTTTTTTATTTCACAATATTATATCTTGATCATTTTCTAATGCAGTTAAATATTCTTTGAAGAACAGAGTTTAGTGGTAGTGTTTCCTTGTAAACACCTAGTTAAATTTTTTCTCCATTCCCCTGCTATAGAAGAAGCGCGCTGGTTGGCAGAGGTGGATCACATGGTTCTGGGACAGGGTGTAGCCCTGGGGTGGAGGGCAGACGGGGTGGGAGCAGGGCTGAGCAGGGAGAGCGAGTCAGGGCGGAAAGGACCACTGGGAGGCCTCGTGCACCCGGGGCTCTGACCCCCCTTAGTCTCAGGAACGTGAAGTCTGGACTTCCATTTTCATTACTTTAGTCTGAACAGCTTATCTTCAGTTTGTCATTGTTCTAAGACTGAACCCTGTCTAGGCTTTAGTAAAAGTTGGATATTGATATATAATGCTGAATGTGTATATATTTTTGTGGTTCTCTGATTAGTTTTTTGACATTAATTAATAAACATTGTTCTTTTTTAAAATTTATTTTTTAATTGAAGGATAATTGCTTTACAGAATTGTGTTGTTTTCTGTCAAACCTCAACATGAATCAGCCATAGGTATACATATATCCCGTCCCTCTTGAACCTCCCTCCCACATCCCTCCCCATCCCATCCCTCTAGATTGATACAGAGCCCCTGTAAACATTGTTCTTGATATACGTTGGTCTCTGAACATTTTGACCAGTTTCTACTCCTACCAGCAGTGCATAAACGTACTTGTTTCCTGGGACCCTAAGTTAATAGTGATTCTTTTTAAAGTTCCTCTTTTTCAGTGGGTCTGTAGATGTAGGCATTACTAAGACTATATAAGAAGCAAATATTAATTCTCATAGTGATGGAATTACTGTTTAACAGTTGCTCTTGAAGTTTATGTTCTGATTTTGACAGTAATTTCTAAGATATGGAATGTTCTTTATAAAATTTATTTTTAACATCTTTATTGAAATATTGAAATGTAATCCGCTTAAAATTCACTTCTTCCATTTAAAGTCAACGATTCAGTGTGCTTTAGTATATTCACAGACATGTACAATCATCATCCACCATCGTACAGTCATCATCCACCATCAGTTTTAGGGATGTGCTTTTTCTATATGAGAAATTTCAGCATCTTAGAGGAGTGTAGCTTCTTGCTTCTTTCAGAAAGTGGCTTTAGTGTAAAATAGTCATGATGAAGACATTGACACGTGGTAAGGAGTGAAGGAGATGTTTAGTGAAGAGTCTCAAACTGAACGCTGTCAGTGATTGTGAACATGAAAAAGTTCTGTGTTGAAGAATTTTGAAATTAAAGATTTGAACACTAAGAACTCTGAAAATAATTCTTTGTATTATTTTCTCATGTAGCTAAAAGACCAGCTTCAGGACAAAGCTTGGCTTCTATTATGTCTGCTCAGAAAATTACAAAGCCTGCTGCTAAATATGGAATACCTTTGACAAATAAGAAATATGTAGATAAAAAATTGCATGAAAGGAAACCACTCCAGAAATATAAACAGGTATGATGTGGTGATGATGTTACAAACTGTGTATTAGTAACATGTTCAATTTGACCTTATTTTATTGCAGCTCAGTTCAGTTAATCTTGAAGTCTGTAGGATTGTTTTTATTAAGTTATTAAAGAGCATTGCTATTCTGTGCTTCACCAGTCTTCTAAAACTTAGGAGGCTTACAGAAGGCATGAAGAGACATTAAGTAAATACATTAAGTAAAGCAGTAGGTGCAGTAAAAAGAAAGTAACATTGTAAGTGAAATCATTGTTGAATAACCTAAGCGGAACCATTTGTTTTTTGCATAAAATAAATGAACATCTGAGATAAACATCATAAAAATCTGGGGAAAATTTGAATTTAAGGATTCATGATGAGATAATTAAATATGTGGAGGGATATGACCTTACGGTCTGTCATGTCTCAAGAGAAAATTAAGGCCTGTAGCATTTAGGTGCTGTGCCTAAAAACATAGATTAGTTGCAAGAATTTGTCATTCTTCTTCATGTCTGTAGCCGCTGTATTCTCTGGAATGTGGCACCTGTTGGTTTTGCTCTGCGTCTGCACGTGCATCTACACAGATGTGCAGAAAAAGGTTTAAGTACACAGGTGTGCATAGTGCTGTAAGACAAGCCTCGCAGTAGGTGGTTCTTTGTCTTTGGCATGCCTGATGTGTGCACTGTCCAGCTATAAGGTCTTGAACTGGGCAGTGAAGGATAAATTTCCAGCTGAAGGGCACTGTGACAGCTGGCACCCTGGGTTTGTGGATTTTACTTTTTTTTGTTGTTGTGTTTGTTGTTTTTGTTCAGTCGCAAAGTTGTGTCCAACTCTTGTGATCCCATGTACTGCAGCACGCTAGGCTTCCCTGTCTCTTCCCATCTCTCGCAGTTTGCCCAAGTTCATGCCCATTGAATCAGTGATGCCATCCAGCCTCATCCTCTGTCACCCCCTTTTGCTCCTGCCCAGCATCAGGGTCTTTTCTAATGAGTCGTCTCTTCGCATCAGGTGGCCAGAGTAATGGATCTTCAGCTTCAGCATCAGTCCTTCCAATGAATACTCAGGGTTGATTTCCTTTAGGATTGACTGGTTTGATCTCCTTGCAGTCCAAGGGACTCTCAAGAGTCTTCTCCAGCACCACAGTTTGAAGGCATCAATTTTTCGGCACTCAGCATTCTTTATGATCCATCTCTCACATCCGTACATGACTGCTGGAAAGACCATAGCTTTGACTATACAGACCTTTGTCAGCAAGATGATGTCTTTGCTTTTTAATACACTGTCTAGGTTTGTCATAGCTTTCCTGCCAAAAAGCAATTGTCTTCTGATTTCATGGCTGCAGCCACCATCTGCAGCAATCTTAGAGCCCAAGAAGAGGAAATCTGTCACTGCTTCCGTGTTTTTCCCTTCTGTTTGCCATGAAGTGATGGGACTGGATGCCATGATCTTAGTTCTCTTAATATTGAGTTCTAAGCCAGCTTTTTCACTCTCCTCTTCTACCGTCATCAGGAGACCTTTTTAGTACCTCTTCGCTTTCTGCCATTAAAGTGATATCATCTGCATATCTGAGGTTGTTGATATTTCTCATCCAAGTACTAACCAGGCCCGACCCTGCTTAGCTTCCGAGATCAGACGGTTGTTGATATTTCTCCTGGCAATCTTGATTATAGCTTGTAACTCATCCATCCCAGCATTTCACATGATGGGCTCTGTGTAAGTTAAATAAACAGGGTGACAATAAACAGCCTTTTCATACTCCTTTCTCAATTTTGAACCAGTCAGTTGTTCCATATAAGGTTCTATCAGTTGCTTCTTGACCCACAAACAAGTTTCTCAGGAGACAGGTAAGATGGTCTGGTATTCCCATCTCCTTAAGAGTTTCCACAGTTTCTTATGATCCACACAATCAAAGGTGTTAGCATAGTCAATGAAACAGAAGTAGATGTTTTTCTGGAATTCTCTTGCTTTCTCTATGATACAGTGAATGTTGACAATTTGATCTCTGATTCCTCTGCCTTTCCTAAACCTAGTTTGAACAACTGGACATGCTCGGTTCACATAATGCTGAAGTCTAGCTTGAAGGATTTTGAGCATAACCTTACTAATATGGGAGATGAGTGCAATTATCTGGTAGTTTGAACATCCTTTAGTAGTGCCCTTCTTGGGAATTGGGATGAAGATTGAACTTTCCAGTCCTGTGACCACTTCTCGGTTTTCCAAAATTGCTGACGTATTGAGTGTAACACTTTAATAGCATCATCTTTTAGGATTTTAAATAGCCTGCTGGAATTCTATCACCTCCACTTGCTTTATTGGCAGGAGTGCTTCCTAAGGCCCTCTTAACTTCATACTCCAGAATGTCTGGCTCTGGGTGAGTGACCAAACCATCGTGGTTATCAGGGTCATTAAGGTCTTTTTTAAACGGTTCTTTTGTGTATTCTTTCCATCTCTTCTTGATCTCTCTTGCTTCTATTAGATCTTTACCATTTCTGTCCTTTATTGTGCCCATCTTTGAATGAAATGTACCTTTGATATCTCCCATTTTCTTGAAGAGATCTGAAGCCTTTCCCTGTTTTCTCCTCTGTTTTCTTTGCACTGTTCGTTGAAAAAGGCCTTCTTGTCGCTCCTTGCTATTCTCTGAAAGTCTGCATTTAGTGTTGATATACCTTTCCCTTTCTCCTTTGCTTTTTGCTGCTCTTCTTTCCTCAGCTATTTGTAAAGCCTCCTCAGACAACCGCTTTACCTTCTCACATTTCTTTTTCTTTGGGATGGTTTTGTTTATTGCCTCCTGTACACTGTTACGAACCTCTGTCCATAGTTCTTTAGGCACTCTGTTTACTAGATCCTAATCCCTTGAATCTATTTGTCACCTCCACTGTATATTCACAGGACTTGATTTAAGTTGTACCTGACTGGCCTCATGGATTTCCCTACTTTCTTTAGTTTAAGCCTGAATTGTGCTATAAGGAGCTGATGATCTAAGCCATAGTCAACTCCAGGTCTTGTTTTTGCTGACTGTATACAGCTTCTCCATCTTCTGCTACAAGGAATATAATCAATCTGATTTCAGTATTGACCATTTGCTGATGTTCATGTGTAAAGTCGTCTCTTGTGTTGTTGAAAAAGGGTGTTTGCTATGACCAGTGAGTTCCCATGGCAGAATTCTACTAGCCTTTGCCATGCTTCATTTTATACTCTAAGACCAAACTTACCTGTTACTCCAGTTATTTCTTGACTTCCTACTTTCACATTCCAGTCCCCTATGATAAATAGGGCTTCTTTTTTTGGTGTTAGTTCTAGGAGGTCTTGATAGAACTGATTAGCTTCAGCTTCTTTGGCATCAGTGATTGGAGCATAGACGTGGATTACTGTGATACTGAATGGTTTGCCTTGGAAGCAAACTGAGATCATTCTGTTGTTTTTGAGATTGCACCCAAGTACTACATTTGGAACTCTTATTGACTATGAAGGCTACTCCATTTCTTCTGTTGGATTCTTGCCCACAGTGGTAGATATCATGGTCATCTGAGTTCAGTTCATCCTTTCCTGTCCATTTTTGTTCACTGATTCCAAGATGTCAGTGTTTACATTGGCCGTCTCCTGCTTGACCACATCCGATTTACCTTGATTCATGGACCTAACATCCCAGGTTTCTATGCAATACTGTTCTTTACAGCATCAGATTTTACTTTTCATCCCCAGACATATCCACAGCGAGGTGTAATTTCCTCTTTGGCCCAGCCGCTTCATTCTTTCTGTTAATAGGTAATCATACTATTAGTAGTTACATAATTAGGCCTAAATGGATGAGTTCCATTATATCCTTTCGCCTTCGTTTCTTTAGTTACTACAAGGCACCCAGGACTCGTGGCATCCCCTCATTACATAGTTTCTCAGCTCCCTGAGGCTCTGGTCCTACCGTGCTCCAGCCCCTGCCTCTGCAGAGCACCCGAACTATTCCACAGAGCCCTCAGCTAGTCCATGGTCAGCAAGATCCCCTGCATTCTCAACTTGTCAAGATCTCTGCACCTTTTTTACTCTAAAACCTGGCTTGTCACACACACTGTTGCACGGCTTTCTCGGGGACCATTTTCTCTCTAGTCCCTCAGTCCTGCTGGGTCTGGAGGAGGACGATGGCGTTGTGTTCCTTGATGTCATTGCCGGACTCGCCCTGGCTTCCCCAGCACTGCCACCAGACTGTGTCACGTGCTGCTCCTCACTCTTCACGGCGATGTCACGGTTCTTGGTGACTGCAAGTGTCTTGAGACGATGGTCCTTTCGGTGGTGCACTGCCTTTTTGTTTTCTGATTGTTACCTTTGATGATCTTGTCTCCTGCCTCACTTTGGATCTCTCCCCTGTGGCATGCCATCACATTTGTCATCAGGAAGAACGCCTGCTTCCTAGCCTCAATTACAGGGACCCCACTCTGACCACTGCTTCCTGTGTTTCCAGCTTAGTCTCTGAGAACCTGCCTTGAAAATGCCTTTGTTCTGTTTGGATCCATGGATCTTACCTGGTTTTATTATTGTCCATCCCATCTTTGTTTTTATTTTCCTTTTCCAGCTCTAATTTCATGTTCTCTCATTGTAATAGTTTCCAAAGGGTTTGACTGCCCCGCCCAGTGGGTGTGGTTGGAGGAAGCCTGCAGCTCTTCAACTGGTCTCACTTCAAAGTTTAAACCTACAGTGTCAGGTGCGCACTGTCGCCCCACCTCATCAGGTTTCCGCAGGCCAGTTCCTCTCCTACTTTGAATGGTCATCACCTACCTTTTCCTTGTTTATCCCCTCAGGGTGATGAACGTTGCTTCCTATTTCACTGAGAAAAAAGAACCAAGTAGAGGAAAGTTGCCCACACTCAGCAGCACTCCTGCCTGTCAGTCCTACCTGTTGCCAGTCTCCTGCTTTCTTCCTTATACTTGGAGGATCTGTCTGTTTTGATCTAGAGTTGACCTTGTCGTTTGTATGCCATCTCTTACTATTATTTTTGCCTTTTAAAGGACTTCACTCTCTCTCCTGTATCATATTTTTCCTCTGTCCTTAATCATTCCTGTTAGCAAATAAATGGGCTTTCTTGGTGGCTCAGATGGTAAAGAATCTGCCTGCAATGCAGGCAGATTCAGTCCCTGGGTCGGGAAGATCCCCTGGAGAAGGGAATGGTAACCCACTCCACTTTTCTTGCCTGGAGAATCCCATGGACAGAGGAGCCTGGTGGGTAACCATCCATAGCATATCTTCAGTCTTCTTAAGAAAACCCTTCCTTCCCTCCCATGTCTCCCTCCAGCCACTTCCCTGGATCTCTGCTCCTTTAGTGGCAGAACTTCCCGAAGCCTTGTCTGAATGTCTCTGCTTCCTTGTTTCCCCTTCTCTCTTGAACCCCCTCTGCCCAGAGCTTGCTCTGTCACAGCTGTTGGGTCACTGCTCCTGGCAAGGACTTCTGGGAGCCCCAGTGGTTCCATCCAGTGGTCAGGTATCTTCTTCCTCTGCCTCAGTTTCGGTTTACTTGGTTACCCCTCTTTTTTAAACTTTTTGTTCACTTGAATCCAGAGTGTCCCACTCTGCTAATTGTCTCCCTCCCTGCCTACCTGCTCTTCTCGCCTCCCGTTTGAGTTCCTCCACACGTCCCTGACTTGGATGCTCAAGTGGTTCAGGAGGCCGGCCGTGGACACCCCCGGACGTCCTCGCTCTCTGACAGCACCTGTAAATCCACACCCCGATCTGCATCTTGAGCCTGGACTCCTTTCCCGAGCTCCAGACCCGTCCTGTCCTTGCATCTCTAAGTGGGTGTCTTCTGGGCTTCTCAGCATCAGTGGGTGTACCTGTGTGTGCCGGGCCGCATGGCCTCCCCAGGCTGTGGGTCCTGTCTCACTACACACTGTTGGAGTCGCTGCTGACTCCTGGTCACTGTCACTATCACATCCTCCCCGCCTGCCTGCAGAGTCTGTTCCCGTGTGGCTGCTGCTCACCACTCAGTCTCACCCTAGGCCAGACCGCCTTGCCCTCCTCAGTGTGTCCGCACCAGCAGGCTCAGGGCGGCTCTGACAGCAGAGGCAATCGTTGCACTTTCCTATTTGAGACTGCCAGTGCCCCTGCATGTCCTGAAGACCTTCTTTGTTCCAGTTCCTGTAACAATTACAGCTGTTTTCTAAAAGAAAAGGAATGGTTATTAAGCCACCAGAGGGAGCTCCATGAATGTGCTTTGGTATTTTGGCTCTCATTTTAGCAAAAAAACACAAAACAACACATTTCTTTTAGTACAGATGTTTTACATATTTTTTTCTTCTTTGTAGATTGTGTTCTGAAAATACCTATGTGATCTCAGAGGAACACCTTTGGCATTTTTATTTCACAAATATTTGAGCATCTTATATCTGGGACAGTCTGGTGCACCGAGAGATAATTTTTCCCTCCATGTGACTTACCTAAGAGTACATAGGTGTCTTAGTTAAACTTTCTCTTGTTGCAAATGGTTGTATAATCTAGTTTAAAGCTGGTCATGTATAATGAGATGCCATTATCACTCAGGTTAATATTTTTAAGATTTTGAGTGTCGTGTTTTCACAAATGTTGACACCAGTGCTAGATTTGCTAGGCAAGGGTTAACTGGCAAAACTTGTCAAAATGCAGGGCTCTGTGTCTCTGTGTCCAGAAATTATGATTCAGCAACTCTTGAGGATACGTGTTTTTTGAAAATAGCTTAATCAAGATATCACTCACATACTATAATTCATCCTTTTAAAGTCTGAAATTAAATGATTTCTAATGGATTTGCAAGAATTGTGCAGCCATCCCCATAATCAGTTTTAGAGCACTTCATTGCCTCCTCAAATCCTTTCCCATTAACATTCACTCCCTGTTCTCTGCCAAATCCCATAGCCCTGGGCAACCAACCACTGGGCTAGTCTACTTCTGTGTGGATTTGCTCTTTCTGAATGTGTCATGTGAATGAAGTCATGCAGTGTGTGGTCTGTTTATTGCCAAGTAATTCTCTTGTACGGAAGCAGTATGTGTTTTTACAAAGCTCCTGGGTAGCGTTCCCCACTAGTTTAAGTTGTATGTACATAAAACATACTTTGAAATGTTAACTTTGTGTTTGTAATACCATGAAGAACATTGTCTACAGCTGTTTTTTCCCTTGTAGTTCAATAATAGTGCAGCCAGAAGCAGTCTGCTATTTAAAAAGTGGGGGTTGCTGTCTGTTAGAGGTGGCATAATCATTTTTTCTTTGATTTATTTTTATTAGTTGGAGGCTAATTACTTTACAATATTGTAGTGGTTTTTGTCATACACTGACGTGAATCAGCCATGGATTTATATGTATTCCCCACCCCGATCCCCCCTCCCACCTCCATCTCTACCCGATTCCTCTGGGTCTTCCCAGTGCACCAGGCCCGAGCACTTGTCTCCTGCACCCAGCCTGGGCTGGTGATCTGTTTTACCCTAGATAATATACATGTTTCGATGCTGTTCTCTTGAAACATCCTACCCTTGCCTTCTCCCTCAGAGTCCAAAAGTCTGTTCTGTACATCTGTGTCTCTTTTTCTGTTTTGCATATAGGGTTATCGTTACCATCTTTCTAAATTCCATATATATGCGTTAGTATGCTGTATTGGCCTTTATCTTTCTGGCTTCACGCTGTATAATGGGCTCCAGTTTCATCCATCTCATTAGAACTGATTCAAATGAATTCTTTTTAATGGCTGAGTAATATTCCATGGTGTGTATGTACCGCAGCTTCCTTATCCATTCGTCTGCTGATGGGCATCTAGGTTGCTTCCATGTCCTGGCTATTATAAATAGTGCTGCAGTGAACATTGGGGTGCACGTGTCTCTTTCAGATCTGGTTTCCTCAGTGTGTATGGCATAATCATTTTAGTGAGTGAGGAGCGGGGACTTTTTTTTTAAGTAATAGAATGGAAAGTAACAGACTCAGTTACACACAGTAAAAGTATTTTATGGAATGTGTGTGTGTATCTTTATTGGGTCTGAATGTGAACTATCTTTCTTACTGTGGGTTGCTTTTAGAAAAAGTTTGAAAGCTTCTGTTCTTTAAGTATTTCAGTATTATTGTCATCTCATTAACCCTAGTGTTAATGGGGTTAGGTGGTGAGATACATGGTTGGCTTAAGTGAAAATTGAAATAACTAACCTAAGTTTGGTTAGGAGTTGGGATCTAATAACACAGTGAGGAGGTCGTATAGTTCTGAGAACCTGCTGCTTCTGTCATTTTGTCAGGGAGCAAAGCTACTATTTATTAATAGTCATTGGGTGAGATTTAATACCACTTATCACATTGCTAATGTAACTTTGAGTTAAAACATCTATAAAATGGATATTTTATGATGGTCATTTAATTAAAATGACAAAACACGTGTAAGAAAATCATTATTCTCCTCTTACCAGTTTATCAACCCATTTGATGGTATCACATAGTTTAAATACCATCATTTTATTGTGCTCAAGTTAAATAATGTATTCATTAAATTAATTACATTTCCTAAGGAGGAAGTTATGTTGAAATTATGTATCATGTTGCTTTCTTTTTTTTTTTAATAAATTTTTATTGGCGTATAGTTGCTTTACAATGCTGTGTTAGTTTCTGCTATACAACAAAGTGAATCAGCTTTTTGTATGCATTAGTCCCCTTTTTTGGGTTTCCTTCCCATTTAGATCACCACAGAGCATTGAGGAGAGTTTCCTGTGCTAGACCATAGGTTCTTAACTGTTATCTGTTTTATACATAGTAGTGTGTGCATGCTGGAGAAGGACATGGCAACCCACTCTAGTGTTCTTGCCTAGAGAATCCTGTGGACAGAGGAGCCTGGTAGGCTGCTGTCCATAGGGTTGCATAGAGTCGGACACGACTGAAGCAACTTAGTATGCATGCATGCATTGGAGAAGGAAATGGCAACCCACTCCAGAATCCTTGCCTGAAGAATCCCAGGGACGGAGGAGCCTGGTGGGCTGCCGTCTATGGGGTCGCAGAGTCCGACACAACTGAAGTGACTTAGCAGCAGCAGCAGCAATGTGTACATGTCAACCCCAGTCTCTGACTTCATCCACCCCTCTCATGTTGCTTTCTAAAGTGGGCAGAAATTTTAAATATCTTTTTTGTTTTGGTGAAAGAAAACTTTTGATCACTTTCTACTTCTTTTTTGTATGTTGTGAGCTATACAATGTATCTTAACAGTGATCTGTTGGGATTAATTTGATTAATTTTATTAATTTCATATTGATTGTGAATTATATTTTTTTATATTATTCTGAATTCACTTTTAGAGTTTTAGTGCTTATTTGTTGTAGTCATTTTAAAAAATTTAGGAAATTGAAGCAGTAAGTAGCAAATGAAAGTAATTTTTTATAACATTGACTTTTGTCAAAATACAGCCACTACTGAAATGGAATTGTTAGTGGAGATACTTTACTGATTTAATCAGATGCTGAGTTATTTTTATAATAATGTAAATGATCACTGAAATAACTTTTTAAAGTAACATTTCCTTTCCTTTGAATTGAAACCTAACAGGTGAATATTTTTATACATTGTTTCTTGTTATATATTTTTTCCTAAGGTAGCTGGAAAATTTAAAAACTGCTGCATGATACATAACTTAAGAGTTTTCTGTAAATACTTTTAATCTGTTTTTGGTATATTTAGAACTATACTTTGAATTGTTTGAAAAATTTGCCCCTGTAGTAGGGGATGTTGATCACAAAATTGAGTAGCTAGCACAGGATATAAAAGAAAGAAATCCATGGGTCATTTATACTTAGGAGCACACATGCAGAAATCCTTAAAAATGTTTTTAAAAAAAGTTAAGTTAAATCAAGCAATTTATCAAAAGAGTAATTCAAAACTTACTAAATAGGATACATTTCAGGAGTGGAAAGATGGTTCAACAGTAGGAAACTGGTTAATTTCACTGTTAGTAGATTAGAAGGAAAAAAATCACATATTTGGCCAGTCCTGGTGTCTGAGTGATTCCCTGGGCCCAGCAAAGGGACCAAGTTTCCAGAGCCTTGAAGACAAGGGGTAACACCCCAAAATACAGACTCATTTTCCACTGTACCTTCATTGGCCGAGCAGCTGCCAAGAACAAAGGTCGCATCTCCCGATACCTGGCAAACAAATGCAGTATTGCCTCATGAATCGATTGCTTTTCTGAGGTGCCCACCAGTGTTTTTGTGGAGAAGCTTCAAGAACAAGTTGAGGAGCGACTGTCCTTCTATGAGACTGGAGAGATTCCCTGAAAGAATCTGGATGTCATGAAGGAGGCAATGGTTCAGGCAGAGGAAGCAGCTGCTGAGATTACTAGGAAGCTTGAGAAACAGGAAAAGAAACGCTTGAAGAAGGAAAAGAAAAGGCTGGCTGCAATTGCCCTGGCTTCTTCAGAAAATAGCAGTGCCCCGGAGGAGTGTGAGGAGACAAGTGAAAGACCCAAAAAGAAGAAAAAGCAAAAGCCCCAGGAGGCTCTTCAGGAGAATGGAATGGAAGACCCATCTGTCTCTTTTCCCAAACCCCCAAAAAAGAAATCTTTTTCCAAGGAAGAGCTAGTTAGTAGTGATCTTGAAGAGACAGCTGGTACTGGAAGTCTTCCCAAGAGGAAGAAATCTTTTCCCAAAGA
The DNA here is from genome assembly GCF_910594005.1 of Cervus elaphus. Classification (NCBI taxonomy): domain Eukaryota; kingdom Metazoa; phylum Chordata; class Mammalia; order Artiodactyla; family Cervidae; genus Cervus; species Cervus elaphus. The sequence continues at coordinate 2,545,221 of NC_057843.1, read as the reverse complement.
GGAAGCAGTTACTGACCCTGATGAGTCAGAAAACAAGAGGGTCCCCAAGAAAAAGCGGAAATTGTCCAAGGAGGAGCCACTCAGCAGTGGACCTGAAGAGGCTGCTGCCAGCAAGAGCAGTGGCTCCAAGAAAAAGAAAAAGCTCCGAAAGCTATCCCAGGAAAGTTGGAATGGACATCTTCCTAGTGGGACATAACTTCCAGAGGTATTCCCCATCCCATCCCCTAGAGCCCAATAAAAATAAAACAAATTAAAAAAAAAGATCATATATGAATTATCTCAGATACTGAAAGTTCAGTAGAATTTAACTATAAAAATTTATTTGGTTGTTTACATTAACCATGTATAACTTTTTGTATGTCCCTCATACCTCAATAAAGTGGTTTTTGAAAAAAATTCAAATTTCTTTGATTCAAGAAATAGAGGTGAAAATTCTTAACTTGACCCAGTTATATATACCACATCAGGCATTATACATAATGATGAAAAGTTGGAAGCATTTACATTAAAGTTAGGAACAAGACAAAGATGTTTGTAATGATACTGTTATTTGATGTTATCCCAGAAGCCTAGCCCATGAAATTAAAAAGAGAAAGAAATAAGAAACATAAATATTGGGAGAGATGAGAAAATACAGACATTTACAGATATGATTCCCTACCTAGAAAATCCTATTGAAGCAGCAGAACACTGATAATGAATTCAATGACATGGCCTGATAGAAGTTGAGCATGTGACAGTGAATAATTAGAAAAGGAAATAGACACTCCCTCAGTTACTATAGGATAGCCCTGCTGTGAAAAGTGCAGGATAACTGTGCAAGAAAGGACTCCACATCAGTGGAATGTTATTTATCAATGAAGAAAGCAAATGCAAATAAATAAGCATAATAACAAGGGTTATTCTGAAAATAGTGTTGAGCAACAGAAGTGAGATACAGAAGAATATATGTTGTATGATTCCATTTATATAGAAATCAGAACATTAAAAGAAAACAAAACTATATTGTTTAGGAACATGTATTCAAGTGGGAAAGCAACAGAGACAAGTCAGGTAGTGATTAGTAAAGTGGGGATGGTGGCTGTCTGTCTTGTGGAAGGACATGTGGAGGGTTTCTGTGTGTTGACAATATTCTGTTTCTTGACTTGGGTAGTAGTTACTGGGTTTTTCCTTTATTTTTGAGAACCTCTGTATCTCCTTTATCTACTTTTTTATAGGTGGCTTTATATCATAGTTTAAAAAAAAAGAAGATGGATAGATGACATAGAGAATTCCAGAAATTGGAATTTATTGTGTGATTAATGTGTATTTGAATTTATTATGTGATTAATGAGGCATTTCAGGCCTTTGTGGAAAAAGATGTATCAGCCAAGAAATGGTTATGAGATAACTGGATTTTCCAGAGAAAAACATTAGATTCCCAATCATTCCATGAACAAAAATTTATTCCAGATAAATCTAAAAATAAAAATCTAACTTTAATATTTTAAAATCTAAATTTAAGTTAGATTATATATAACTTCTGAATATAAAAATGAAACTATCTAAGTGGCAGAAGCAAATGAGGTCTGAAATGTCTTCTTTGGTAAAATAGTTTATGCCGATAGCATAAAGGAAAAGACTGGCAGATTTAACTATATACATTACAGACTTCTGTATAGTTTAAGATACAATAAACAGCTGTTCAAAGACAAAATGTAAAAAAAATTTGCAAATCTAAAATGCTCTTTATTTTTCATAATATGCAAATAGCCCATAAAATTAGAGCAACTATAAAATAAGACGAACAATTAGTGTATTAAAGAAGAAATGTAATTATCTAATATACTGGAAAGTGTTCTTAGTCTTTCCAGATATTAAAAATTTAAGACATTGATAATGCTCACTATTTGTGACGTTATGAGAAAATGAATTCCTTGATGGGAATATTAGTTGATGCAGCTTCTTGAGGTGGCAGCTTTTCTCAACACTTTAATTTCATTATTACTTTATGATTCCATCTACAAATTACCCTTCTGAAAGACTTGCATATGATACAAAATGTACCTACAAGAATGTTTAACAGTATGGGGGAAAATTGGAACCAACCCAATGTCCTTCCTTCAAGAGTAGTTGAATAAATTAATTATATCCATGGTTTGGAATATCACCATTGTTAAATTGTTTACCACAATGTGGAAATGTCAGGGAGCATTGTTAATAGTGAAAGACATTTTTCCATCATAACACATTATTTATTATATTTATGTAAAAAGTATAAAAAGCTAAGACTATGTGTGTATGTATATACACATGTATATAGTTATGTGTGTATTCATGTTCATAAAACAGTCTCTGAAAGGATACTTACGAAAATGTTAACAATGGTTATATCTGGAGGTAGGGAGAGAAGTTAGGTGTTAACTCTTATTTCTTTTTTTTTTTTTTTAAAGAAAAATTTCTTCAGAGTTGGGCTTTCTAGATGACATTCTGTTTATATAACGTTAGAGAACTTACAGTTAGCATCTCTATCTGAGTACTGTTTTTACTGGATGATTTCTTTGGATCCCGTGTTTCTCTTTTTTGAACAAATAGTGTATCAGACACTTAAGTGGTTCCTTATTTTTTTTTGAGGGATGATGTATTTTGAAAGAGAGTTATGGCAGTATTGGCTTTACTTTTTTTCTTATTTATTTATTTATTTTTTTACTTTTTTCTTATTTTAAATTTCCATACATTTGAATTTTTCAAATGGATACCTCAAAATCCTAATCTAATTTGTAGTTTTACTTTCTGTCCAGGCCCATCAAACCCCAGTGAAGAAAGTGAATCCTCGAGAAGAAAGGAGGAAACTGTTTGAGGTATAAAGACATCTGTCTGCTTATTTTACAGCTTTGTAAAACTAATTATGAAAAAAGAAGCAAATTTTATAAAACCTCCAAACCTTTCCTCCTTATTTCTTTCAAACAAATACCTCTAACTTATTTCTGTTTTTAAACCTTCCAGGATATACGTCTACCATCGGTATGCTAACTTTACTGATTAAGCTAGAAAAAGTAGTATTCATTATTGATTTTTTTTCTTTTTTTTTAATTTAAGGAAGCACCAAGAAAAAGAAGATTGGAACTGACTGAAAAAGAAAAGAAACCTAAGGATCAGGTAGTTATTTCACTGTTATTTTTCTTTTCTAGCCAAGTTGGAGATGATAATTGTTTTAAGAGTTCTAAGAAGTTTGTCTTTAAAATTATTGCAGGTTAGTCTGCTGAAGGCTGAGCAGGTGAAAAGACAGGAAAAGGAAAGGGTGAGAGGATCGTCCATTTTCCCCAGCACGCTCCACCACCTCCCCACACACATGCCCCCCCTTTTTTAAAGGAATACACTGGTTTCCATTTTATTACTAAGTATATTTCATGTGCTTTATATTAAATACTTGAAATGGTTTTTTATATGTTTCTTTCCCCTCAAAGTTGGAGAGAATAAATAGGGCCAGGGAACAAGGCTGGAGAAATGTGCTGAGTGCTGGTGGAAGCGGTGAAATGAAGGTAGGTCTTGGGTACCCGTGCATGTACACTGCTGCTCTTTAACTCGGGTTTCACCCTGCTGTGTGAAATGAAATGTATACATCTGGCTTGTTTCTACTAGAGTTCTTCAGCATCTGTTAGGACTTCTTAGTTTTCCTGCACATATTATGTAACTTGTACTGATAATTCGTATGTGACAGTTAAAATTGCTTAAAAAGTTTGCTGAGAAGGCTGTGATTCACCATTCCTACGCCATCTTTTTAAAATCACACACCTGGCTGTGTGCTCTAGTCACACAGAGCTGAGGACCAGACCGCAGTCTCCCCACTGCACACGGCTGCTGCAGCTTCATCCCCACATTTGTATTCTTTTCACCTGATGGCCCCTGCGCGCCCGCCCTCCCTACTCCCACTCCCCACTCCAAGCATTTACTTAGATGACCAGTGACCCAGCTAGCCATGGACCTAGATAGGTTAGTTCAGACATTTTCTTTAGGCAGATCCAGACTGTATAACCTTGGGCAAGTTACTTCACTTTTCTGAGCCTTAATTTCTTCATTTAAAAGAAAAATTTCAAGAGCAGTGCACAGAGGTTGACTCTCAAGGGTTCACATGTTAACTTCCTTTTCCTTTCTTTGTTCTGCCAGTCTGAATCTTGCGTTTTCTCTCTTGCACTCACAGCATCCTTTCCAAATCTGTGGTAGGCTGAATTCTAAGGTGGTCCACAAATTCTTGACTCCAGGTATTACACCTAATGCTCTCCCCTCCCCTGGAGTGTGGTGGAGACAATTTGGAGTGTAGCAGCCGCCTTGGTCAGGCTGTGTCCCATGGCATTGCTGATGCGATATTCACTCCTGTGGTCCCGTCACTGCTTTATTATAAGACTCCCTCATGGCAGGCTGAAAGGTTAGAAGGTCAGGGGGACAGCTTCTGCTGGCCTGGAAAAAAGCCCTTGTTCACATGGCAAGAAAGTATTGGGATTCTCTGGGAGATCATCTGCTGGCTCTCTGGCCAACAGCCAGCAAGAACATGGTAAACTTAGCCATGACAGCATAAGGAAATAAATTCTGCCAGGAACCAGTGAGCTCAGAATAGGTTCCTGAGCCTCAGATGAGAATTGCAGCCCTGGTTGACACCTTGGTTTCTGCCTGGTAAGACCCTGAACAGGGGACCTGCTATCCATGCCCACACTCCTGAGACACCTTAGGCACATGGGTGTGCCTTAAGCCATGGAGTTTGTGGTCATTTATGGCACAGCAGTAGTAAATGAATATATACTATTATTCCTCTGTATTGTAATTTTTAATTCACATAATCCACAACTATTACTTAAGGTCTTTAAACTGACTTCCTGGGACCCATCTCAATAAACTTGGTGTTTAGGCACCAAGTAGATATTAACTAGAATTGATTACCATTCTTTCTTGTTTCTTTTTCCCTAAAATTTATGATTTGAATAAAAGTTTCTCTGTTTTATGTAGACATGGTCTTCCCTGGTGGCTCAGATGATACTACATAATCATCGTATACAGTCATTTTTTACTGCTGTGCAATAAATGACCACAAACTCCATGGCTTAAGGCACAGCCATGTGCCTTAAGTTGTCTCAGGAGTGTGGGCATGGATAGTGGATCCCCTGCTCAGGGTCTTACCAGGCAGAAACCAAGGTGTCAGCCAGGGCTACAGTTCTCATCTGAGAATCTGCCTGCAATGCAGGAGATCCAGGTTCTAACCTTGGGTCAAGAACATCCCCTGGAGAAGGGAATGGCAACCCACTCCAGTATTTTTGCCTGGAGAATTCCATGGACAGAGGAGCCTGGCAGGCTACAGTCCATGGGGTGGCAAAAAGTCGACATGACTGAGAGACTAACACACACACGTTTTTTACTGTACTATCCACTGTACTGTGACATTGACCTTACTACCCTCTGAATGATAAGGAAATGTCAGGATTTGGCCCATTCTGAAATAACTAACCCATGTCTTTTATGATCTGAGAATAAAAACCTATCGGAGTACAGGCCCTGAGATCTGGTCAAGTATTTTATATCAAGTTCATGATTAGTGTTTAGAATTTGGTCATGTTTTTCTTTTCCCTTTGCATCTGTCTTCTTTATGCAAGAAAGCATCTTTTTTCCTATGATGTTTAAAGCTGTATTTAATCCTAAAGTCCAGCTTTATCAATGTTTGATAATAGTGTTAGATATTATGTGCTTATTAAGTTTCTGCTTTGCTTCGTAAACTTCTATACTGATTTCTGTGAGGATTAGTAAAACTATTTTCCATAACATAAAGCAGATTCAGTGCTAGTTTCTGTACTTATTCCCCATGAGGTTTGTAATAGTTAACTTCATAGGCTGTTTGATTTCTGTATTATTGATAAGAACCTGGAAGCTTAGTAAAATTTGAATTGAATGAAGGAGAACCCTCAAAGTAAAGATAAAACAAAAATAAACATGAAGGGAAATATTTCAGAGTTCATACTATTATTATATACTTATAAATATTAAGACATTTTGCATAGTATAAATAACCAACTGTTTTTGATTACTTAGTGTCTGCAAAATCTGGGACTTACTTGCTTTATCCATTTTTTTCCTTTTAGGTATTTTTTTCTCTTTTTTTAAATTGCAGTTGATTTGTAGTGCTTTATCTGTTCTTTATCTATCTTTTATGAATCTGTGTTCTTAGAAAAATTATGAAACATTCTATGTATAGTTTGATTACATAGATAACCATGACATTTAAGAGACATTCTGTAGTTTGACACTGTGTTGGAATACTCCTCAGCAGTGAGAAGGAATAGCCTGTTAATACACACATTGACATGGGTCAGTCAAAGACGTGCTTAGTGGAAGAAGCCAGGCACATATTGTGTGATTCCATTTATATGGAATGGTAGGAAAAGGCACACCCAGTCTCTGCAACAGAGGGAAGATCAGTGTTTCCTGGAATGAGGGGCCTTGGGTCCAGGTGAGAAGCCTGAGGGGACTTTTCTGGGTGATGACTGTGCTTTCAGTTGTGGTAGAGGTTCCATGGGTGTCTGTGTTTATTAAAACATCAGTATAATTGGTGACTGAAGTGATGTTTAAAAGATTCCATTGTTTCAGTATTCCAGTACAGTGTTCTCAGCATTATTTTGAGTATAGATATCTTTAGAAGTGAAGTGGCTCAGTCGTGTCTGACTCTTTGCGACCCTATGGACTGTAGCCCACCAGGCTCCTCCGTCCATGGGATTTTCCAGGCAAGAGTACTGGAGTAGGTTGCCTTTCCTTCTCCAGGGGATCTTCCCGACCCAGGGATTGAACCCAGGTCTCCCACAATGTAGGCAGATGCTTTACCTAGGCAGATATCCTCAGAGATATGAGTATATACATGATTTTTGCTGAATAGAAACCTTGAACCTCAAAGTTAAGGTGATATTAGTGCCAGACACTAAACTCAAGGAGCAACTAGTCTTATAGGAGCTGTGACCACCTTTTTTTTTTTGGAATAATAACTTTTTTTAAAGCACCTCAGCAGACACAAGAACTGCTGGCACATTTAAAAAATAATTTTTATTATATTTCGACTTCACCATGGGGCATACAGAATCTTCCTTCCGCAACCAGGGATCAAACCTGTGTCCCCTGCACAGGGTCTTAACCACTGCTCCGCCAGGGAAGTCCCTGTGACCACCACTTAGCAAAATTCTGATTCTGGGAATCTTGCTTGAGATGCAGGTTTGAAAATGTGTATGAAGAGCACCTTGATGGAGTTTCCTGCCTAATTAAGTATCTTCCTTGTTTCTAACAATCTTCATTTCTTGCTTTTCAAGCTTCTTGAATCAGTTATCTGTATTTATCTTGAGCTGATTTTTAAAAACCAAGGCTTCTTATAATATTGTATGTAGCTTCTTTTGTCTAGATGTTAACACAAATTTTACCTCATTGTTGGGTACTGAGATGTCTTTTGTTTGGTGCTTGTCTTTTTCTTAGCCCGACTTCCCCATTAGGATGTCGTCACCTGAGAGCTCCTCTCCCTCTCCTGTCAGTGTTCTGCTCTCACCTGCGTTTGAGCACATCCCCTCCACTTGAGTCACATCAGTTTGTCTTCCTTTCGGTGCTGTTGGCCTTGCCTTTGAGGGTCCTAATTTCCTCTTCACCCTGTAGTTCTTGCACCCTGAGCCTCTGTATCATTGTGCACTTACTCACTCTCATCTTTCTGACCTGTTTTCTGTGAGTTTTCCATGTGTTTGAGTGCATGTGTCTCTGAGGCTGCATCCTGCACCTTCGCCCTCGTCCGGTGTTACCCCTGCAGAGAACCAGTTCCCTGTACTGCCGGCTTTTTCTCTGATTGCCTTTCTTTACTCACAGGCTGCTTGACTTGGTGTCAGTGCAGCAGCCTTTCACTCAGTTTCTCTGTCTTGTTCTCTCTCTTATTCTTGTTTATCATGTGTAATTTTACTTACCTGCCTAAAAGCGGTCTTAGTGCACTTTTCCTGCTAGAAAGTGTAGAAAGTGTGCTTTCTGTTATTGATTATGTGAACTCACACACCCCGGTTGGTCAGTTACCTGTAAGGACCTTTTCTGACCAAGTGTAACACTCCCTGTTTGCCTTCCTCATAGTTACCATCATCTTCATACGTCCTTTCTTTCCCTGCTGCCAACATCCAAACGTATACCTTTTGGTGCTTTTTTTTTTACTTTAATACCATGGATCATATTTAATCATTTAATCTGTCTGCGTTACCTTGTGTTAAAGGCTGGGTTGAGTGTTTTTCTCCAGTGACTTTTTTTAAGGTATTTTTATTTCTGTTTTTTTTTCTGTTTTGTAAATTTGCTCAGTACTTACTACTGTGGTGAGGGTCTGTTGCCATTCATTTGGAAATGAAATGTTTTTCTAGCTTTGTACTTTGTTTCCCAGTTTGTTTGTAAACTGCTTAAGGATGGATATATTGTTTTGCTTCTTTGTATTCCAGTGATGTTTATATCTTCATTGCTTGTTGAATTGGATTTGGGGTATGTTAATTGCTGTATGTTTTGTTAGGTATAATTTTGAGTGTTACAAAAGCAGGCTCTGTTTTACGTATAAACTATACATATTTAAACTTAATAGGATGGGATCACATAAAATATATAAGAAACTTGTTGCAAAACTTGTTAAGACCAGTTTTTTTTCCCACCGTTAAATAAATTTAGTGATAATTTATGTTTTTGTTACATTGAATTATGCTTTATTGTTAGTAACAAGGTATACTACTTTTGATTGTTAATGGTTATAATATAATAGGAAAACATTTTGCTCTAGGCCCTGTGTTTATCAGTATGTTAAATTAGATAATTGCTTCGTAAGAGGCAAGTGTTGAGGTTCACTTTTTTCTTTTGAAGGTAGTACAGACCTTTGAGGCCTTGTGAGATAAGCATGTGAGAGCTTTTTGTTTGATTCCTAGGCTCCCTTTGTGGGCAGTGGAGGGGCCATGGCTCCATCATCTTTTTCCTCTCGAGGACAGTATGAACATTATCACGCTATTTTTGATCAAATGCAGCAACAAAGAGCAGAAGATAATGAAGCTAAATGGAAAGGAGAAATACATGGCCAGAGGCTTCCAGAAAGGTATGGCTGTTCTGCAAAAGTCACTGTGCTTTGCTTTAGAGGGAGTAGTGGAAGTCATTGTGTGTATTTATTGACAGAGGAATCCCACCTGGAGTACATCTAGGATTTCCCAGAGGGCTACAGATCACCACCACCCCTCTGATGCTGATGCTCTTGGAAAACTTGAAAAGGTTTAAAGGTGGTGTCTAAACAAGTCAGTATCAACGTGTTGGAGTGTAATGATCCATAAATTCACCCTTTGGTATAATTTTGTCTTTTGTCGTGTACAGCCAAATAACACCACTTCCCTGGCTGTTTTTCTCCATTATATATAGACAGCTTTTTGCCATCTGAATATAGTCATTTTCTTCTGTTCAAATTTGGCCCTTGATTACATGTGACAAACATGTAGCTCTTCAGTTAGGCCTAATTTATGGCTTATATTATGCTTATTTTTGTTATGGGCTGAACGTATTATTTAAAGGAACATGTGATAACTTTAAACCACATATGGTTGTAATAACTTTATCTATGTGCTTTAAATAAATCATAATATATTTAAAATGGAATTGCACTCTATGTAGAACTCCAGAGCATGTTTTAGGTCTTCCTTTTCCACATCACTTGGAGCCCCACTTTTCTCATTGTTGTTTTCTCTTCACGTTCATCTTTGATTGATGACTCACTGTGATCCTGTTCACTAGGTTTATCCTTTTTCTCCATAAAATTAATCTGGTAGCACTCAAGTTTTAATTTGTAAAGTTCCTTTTTTAAAAAGTATGCATATTCAACTTTTTAGATTTTCTTCTATAAAAATATTCTGGTAAAGGAACAACAGATATCATTTTATGAAAATTTAATTTGTCATTTTTACAGAGAATTTTTTTGTGATAAAAATCTTTATGGTTCTCCCAGTTATAAAAGATTATTAAAAGGTAATTGAGCAGAGATAAATAACTGAAGTTCATATAAATTACTGTTATGAATTATGTACCATAAGCTGAAGTATTAAGCTAGTTGTAGATACTTCACATTTTTTGAGAAAAGAATGCTACAGACTTACACATGTGCATATTTTTTATGAAATAGTAATGAAGATTTTGTGTGAGGTTTTTATCCTGGGGTATTATTGGTCTTTCTAGTATATAATTTGTATGGCTTTGTTTTAATTTTAATCAAATCTCCTAAAATAAATGTGTATAGTGTAAAAGAAAATAGGGAAAGTTGTGTTATGCTTCTTCACACTGTTCATCTTCCAGCACATTTCTTGATTCTTCACAGTTGGAGTGGCAAGTAAGGGACTGGATTGTTGCATGTGCATCAGGCTCCCAAATAACCTTGAAATATTTAGATATGTTTACACTTGAGTTTCAAATTGTCTTCAATGGCTGTATATCTCAGTTACTTCTGCCGCTGGAACACAGCTTCCATTCAGGCTTTGTTTGAGTTTCATTATTTTAATTTTCAGCTTTTAAACCATCTGTGGCTGTGGAGATCCTCTACCATTTCCTTTCTGCCAACTTGGTGGGCTTAGCATTACTCAGATACATGGTATACATTTTCTTATATTGCTTTGAACCTGTCTTGATAGATGATAGATATTATTTATTGAACCCTTACTATAAATCAAGTTATATTTATTAATCACAGCATCCCTTTTAATTAAAAGGGATTATTTAATTAAAATTTTAATTTAAACTTAATTTAAATTTAATTAATTAAATTATTTAATTAAAATACCTAATTATGTATTACTCTTTTAATCAAAATGAAGAAACTAGGACCTGCAGAGATTTAAAACTTGTGCATTGTCAGGCCACTAGTAAGCAGTGGAGGTAGAATTTACACTAAATGTGTCTCCAGTTAGAGTTCAGCTCCTTGAACACTGTTGTGTTCAAGGGACTTCTCAGCTTCTTGAGATACTACTAATGAATAGGTGAAACAGTTATTGATTTCCTTGGTTGTAAAATTTCTAAATAATGGATACTTTAATGATTATCCATGATCTCAAATACTGAATGAACTTTCATGTATACTCATTGAATTTTGTTTAATTTTTTTCTGAGAACATGAAAGAATTGGTTAAAAAAACTGGAGATCATTAAGTATCATATAATTTTCAAGAGGCAGATTCTATAAATTAAACTAGTTTTCTCCATGTTGATTATAGGCAAGACTACAGATAGAGCCTGCAAACATCCTAAAAGGAAACAGTCATCACTGCAGTGCAGTATAAATTCACAGAGAATAGATTCTGTCAGATACAGCCTTTATTTCTTCTTAGAGTTACAGACTGGAACTGTAGTTCTCAAACTGTGCTGAGGCAACCTGTAGCGTCACAGTGCCTTGGATATTTCTCGGTTTTGAGGGACACACAGCTGTATCTGTCAAAGTGTAGACCATAGTGTTAGCAGCATTGACCTAACTAGTCACTGACTGGAACTGCTAGGTATTTCTGTTGGTCTAGAGGCACTGTGAAAATTTTACTTAGATACCTAGTAGAGTATACAAACTTCAGTAGGATACATCTTATAATTTCATATAGCCATGAAATTAAAAGATGCTTGCCCCTTGAAAGAAAAGCTTTGACTAACCTAGACAGCATATTAAAAAGCAGAGACATTACTTTGCCGACAAAGGTCCATCTAGTCAAAGCTATGGTTTTTCCAGTAGTCGTGTATAGAAATGAGAGTTGAACTATAAGGAAGGCTGAGTGATGAAGAATTGATGCTTTTGAACTGTGGTGTTGGAGAAGACTCTTGAGAATCCCTTGAACTGCAAGAAGATCAAACCAGTCAATCCTAAAGGGAATCAATTCTGAATATTCTTTGGAAGGACTGATGCTGAAACTCCAATACTTTGACCCCCTGATGCGAAGAGCCGACTCAATGGAAAAGACCCCGATGCTGGGAAAGATTGAAGGTGGAAGGAGAAGGGGACAACAGAGGATGAGATGGTTGGATAGTATCACTGACTCAGTGGACATGAGTTTGAGGAGGCTCCGGGAGATGGTGTAGCACAGGGAAGCCTGGCGTACTGTGGTCCCATGGGGTTGCAAAGAGTTGGACACCACTAAACCACTGAACAACAACAAGTATACGGTTGCCGGGGGCTCTCAATTAGACAATGTAAGGTGAAGAAATATAAAGAAAGGTTGTTAGGTACATTAGTCATTGGTTAAGGAATTATATTCAGTGGATGCTGGTTAATATTTTGATGTTGTCCAAACTTAAAACGTTTTAGAAGCACGTCCTCTTGAAAGTTTTCATTTTTAAGGAGGACATAGAAAAAATACTCACAGGATATAATCATATTTCCAGAAGACATGAAGTGAAGAGAAATAGTAAATATGTTGTTATGTCTCCTCCAGTTCGAATATTGATTCTTTTGGCTTGAACTTTGTTGTGTCATTGACATTACAGAGCATTTTCTCCATACTGTCATAACTTCCATTTTTATAATTTGTATGTCATTGGCATATGTGGTCAGTTCTTTTCCCTGACCAAACTGAATCAGCAAACTGAAATCTATAGTCCTCTAAGACTTTAATATTATCTTTCTCATATTTTTGGTAGCCTGTATTTGCTTCTTCCTTCTTTATTGTGTTATTTTTCTTCTTCCCTTTTTATCAGTAACTTTAAGATCATGGCATCTGGTCCCATCACCTCATGGGAAATAGATGGGGAGACAGTGGAAACAGTCAGACTTTATTTTTGGGGGCTCCAAAATCACTGCAGATGGTGACTGCAGCCATGAAATTAAAAGACGCTTACTCCTTGGAAGGAAAGTTATGACCAACCTAGATAGCATATTTAAAAGCAGAGACATTACTTTGCCAACAAAGGTCCGTCTAGTCAAGGCTATGGTTTTTCCAATGGTCATGTATGGATGTGAGAGTTGGACTGTGAAGAAAGCTGAGTGCCGAAAAATTGATGCTTTTGAACTGTGGTGTTGGAGAAGACTCTTGAGAGTCCCTTGGACTGCAAGTAGATGCAACTAGTCCATCCTAAAGGAGATCAGTCCTGGGTGTTCATTGGAAGGACTGATGCTGAAGTTGAAACTCCAGTACTTTGGCCACCTCATGCGAAGAGTTGACTCGTTGGAAGAGACCCTGATGCTGGGAAGGATTGGGGGCAGGAGGAGAAGGGGATGACAGAGGATGAGATGGCTGGATGGCATCACCGACTCGATGGGCATGAGTTTGAGTAAACTCCGGGAGTTTGTGATGGAGAGGGAGGCCTGGCATGCTGCGATTCATAGGGTTGCAAAGAGTCAGACATGACTGAGCGACTGAACTGAACTTAGCTAGTCCAACTTTGCTTATATCCTTGTCTTAATAACACACCTCCTCCATTAGCTTTAGACTTTAGTTTTTACAGCACTTTTAGTTTCACAGCAAACTGGGGTGGTGTAGAGGTTTCCCACATGCTGCCCCTTTACCCTTGCCAGCTTCTCCCACCAGAGTGGTTATTTTGTTACAACTGGTGAACTTAGGTTCAGTTAGCTTTTATGATTAGAACCTCAATCATGTGAGACCAGCTTCTGAAACCTTTGAGTGCCTGTTTTGTTTTTTTATTTTGAGTGCCTAACATTTGTACTTTACTGAGCTTTTATTTTCCCAAGCCCTTTTCTCTGTATTGCTTTATTTGAGTAAAGCTGACAACAATTCTGCTTCCTCCGGTAGACATTATGGCACTTAAACAGAGCAGGAAGCTTAATGAATACACCCTCAGCATCCTTTTTTCATTTCATTAACCCTATACCACCTCAATTCTTCTATACCATATTGACTCATTTTTCGTTACTCAAATTATTTCTGTTACTTAGATTGCTGCCTATTTTCATGTTTTCACCTCTTGAAATAAGTTTTAATCATCCTTCAAAATTTTTAAATTTCCTTTATCAGTAAAGGTTTTGAGTCATGGATATGAGGTACCTTACCCAGATCCACTTATGCATGCATTTGTAGTAAGATGGAAAATAAGTTACTTCTTTTTTTCTTGTCAAGATAAAAAGGAGTTTTCTTTTTAGCCTGTTTTAATGTCTGTATTTCACTTTCCAAATTCCTAATTTTTTAGTATATATTTGTGGCTTATACAATATTTATATTAATCATTCCTTTGCTCTTAATCTAGATTAGTGTTCTACTAATTTTAAGTGGTATAATTTTGGAACTCAAGAGATTGTCTGTTTAATTTGTCCAAAATAGAATATGCACGTGTAAATTCTTAATAATGTTTAATGAAGAGAATGACTGTAAAGAAGCTCACTGATTTTTTTTCCTCTATCCCTCAGAACCTTGTACACATATATAATTTGTGTTCACAGTTCAGTACTGTTTTACTACATCAGTGGGGGATAAGAATATGAGTATGAATTCTTCTTTTTGGTATATATTAAGTAGTAAATGGAAATGCATTTGAAAAATGAAGACAGTATAGGTTTCTAAATATTATAAGGAATCACAGAATCAGTTATAAACTAGTTTTGTCCTCTTGTTAATAAGGTGTATTACTATACAGTTAGCAAAAACAAGACCAGGAGCTGACTGGCTCAGATCATGAACTCCTTATTGCAAAATTCAGACTTAAATTGAAGAACATAGGGGAAACCACTAGGCCATTCAGGTATGACCAAAATCTGATCCGTTACAATTATACAGTGGAAGTGACAAATAGATTCAAGGGATTAAATCTGATAGAGTGCCTGAAGAACTATGAATGGCGGTTCGTAACATTATACACGAGGCGGTGATCAAAACCATCCCCATGAGAAGGAAATGCAAAAAGGCAAAATGGTTGTCTGAGGAGGCCCTACAAATAGCTGAGAAAAAAGGGAAGTGAAAGGCAAAGGAGAAAAGGAAAGATATATCCATCTGGATGTAGAGTTCCAAAGAATAGCAAGGAGAGATAAGAAAGCCTTTCTCACTGATCAATGCAAAGAAATAGAGGAAAACAATAGAATGGGAAAGACTGACGATCTCTTAAAGAAAATTAGAGATACCAAGGGGACATTTCATGCAAAGATGGACACAGTAAAGTACAGAAACGGTATGGACCTAACAGAAGCAGAAGATATTGCGAAGAGGTGGTAAGAATACACAGAAGAACTATATCAAAAAAGATCTTCATGACCCACATAACCACGATGGTGTGCTCACTCATCTAGAGCCAGACACCCTAGAAGGCAGAGTCAAGTGGACCTTAGGAAACATCACTACGAACAACGCTAGTGGAGGTGATGGAATTCCAGTTGAGCTATTTCAGATCCTAAAAGATGATGCTGTGAAAGTGCTGCACTCAATATTCCAGCAAATCTGGAAAACTCAGCAGTGGTCACAGGACTGGAAAAGGTCAGTTTTCATTCCATCCCAAAGGCAATGCCAAAGAATGTACAAACTACTACAGAATTGCACTCATTTTACACACTAGCAAGATAATGCTGAAAATTCTCCAAGCAAGGCTCCAACAGTACATGAATCAAGAACTTCCAGGTGTTCAAGCTGGATTTAGAAAAGTCAGAGGAACCAGAGATCTAATTGCCAACATTCATTGAATCATAATAAAAGCAAGAGAGTTGCAGAAAAGCATCTACTTCTGCTTCATTGACTATGCCAGAGCCTTGGACTGTGTGGATCACAACAAACTATGGAAAATTCTTCAAGAGATGGGAATACCAGACCACCTTACCTGCCTCCTGAGAACCTGTGTGCAGGTCAAGAAGCAGCAGTTAGAACCAGACATGAAACAACAGACTGGTTCAAAATTGGGAAAGGAGTACATCAAGGCTGTATATTGTCACCCTGCTTATTTAACATATATGCAGAGTACATCATGTGAAATGCTTGGCTGGTTGAAGCATAGGCTAGGATCAAGATAGCTGGGAGGATTATCAATAACCTCAAATATGCAGATGACACCACACTTATGGCAGAAAGTGAAGAGGAATTAAAGCGCCTCTTGATGAAGATTAAAGAGGAGAATGAAAATGCTGGCCTAAAACTCAGCATTCGGAAAACTAAGATCATGGCATCAGGTCCCATCACTTCATTGCAAATACGGGGAAACAATGGAAACAGTGACAGACTTGATTTTCTTGGGCTCCAAAATCACTGCAGATGGTTACTACAGCCATGAAATTAAAAGATGCATGCTCCTTAGAAGAAAAGCTATGACCAACCTAGACAGCGTGTTAAAAATCAGAGGCATTACTTTTCTGACAAAGGTCCATCTAGTCAAATCTATGGTTTTTCCAGTGGTCATATATGGATGTAAGATTTGGAGTGTTAAGAAGGCCAAGCACTGAAGAATTGATGCTTTTGAACTGTGATGTTGGAAAAGACTCTTGACAGCTCTTTGAACTGCATGGAGATCAAACCAGTCAATCCTAAAGGAAATCAGTCTTGAATATTCATTGGAAGGACTGATGCTGAAGCTGAATCTCCACTACTTTGGCCACGTGATGCAAAGAGCTGACTCATTAGAAAAGACCCTGATGCTGGGAAAGATTGAAGGCAGGGGGAGAAGGGGACGACAGAGGATGAGATGGTTGGATGGCATCACCAACTCAACGGACATTAGTTTGAGCAAGCTCTGGGAGTTGGTGAAGGACAGGGAAGCCTGGCCTGCTGTAGTTTATGGGATTGCAAAGAGTTGGACACGACTGAGAGACTGAAAACAACAAAATTGCTTTGATAGATTTTTATATGTTGGACTAACCCTGCATTCCTGGAATTCTGTTTTATACATTTTTATCTTCAGAGACAGATACATTTTGGGCAATAGTTGATACTCAATGATAAATGAATGAGAAGAAAAAAGAAATAATAGTAAGTAAAAATCACTACAGGTTTTCAGTTTGTGATTGAAAGCAACGGATTACGTGTACCTGATCATTTAAACTAGTTTAGGAAAAGCCATTCAGTAAAGCAGAACTTAAATAGATTACATAAGTAAATAAAATAGTTCTATATATACATAAATGGTGTGAACATTCTTTTAATCAAAGCTGTTATGTGTGTGGTCATGTTCTTATTAAAATAATTTGTTTCTGCTAAAGTATTTGAATTATTTGATTCAGTGAATCAGATCAGTCAGTGAATATAAATTACTGTACGTCAGTTGAAGTCCCACACTGACAGACATTGGACATACAATCTTAGGATGGGAAATCAAGCATAAAAATGTTACTGATGTTTTACTTCTATAAAGGTTAAAAGGTGAAGTCAGTTCAGTCAGGATACAAAGCAGAGATTCTGTCTAATTGTGTGCAGTGGTATAAGCATCCAGGACTTCTCAGAAGAGCCTTATCAGTAGACACAGTTTCAGGTGACATGTCTGTGTGTCATACTGTTTGAAAGTTTATCTGCCCTCTTTAGGCCCAGTCTTATATAAATGAGGCTGTAGCAGACCAGAATACAGCCTTGCCTATATATATAAAGGACATTTTCCTAGCCACAGCAATCAGAGAAGAAAAAGAAATAAAAGGAATCCAAATTGGAAGAGAACTAAAGCTGTCACTGTTTATGGATGATATGGTACTATACATAGAAAGTCGTAAAGACACTACCAAAAATCTCCTAGAGTTCATCAGAGAATTTGCTCAAGTTTCACAATGCAATATTAGTAACCAGGAAAGGCTCTTAACCAGGTATAGAGATGATCTAATCCTAGGAGATTCCGGTGGTGAAATTTCACAAGAATCTCTTTTAAACACTACATAAGTTAAAAAAAAAATAATAAAAAAAAAAATAAACACTACATAAGTTAAGTGAATCTTAGGCCATTATCGCCCATAGCTTTATGGTGAATCAAATTTAAAATTTTTACAGCTTAATTTCACATTTCAAATTTTTATATATCTCAGTTCAGTTGACCCTTGAGCAATACAGGTGTTAATCTGCTTATACTTATAGTCATCCCTCCATTCTGAGGTTCCCCTGCATCTGTGGATTCAACCAACTATGGACATGTTGTTTAGTTGCTCAGTCGTGTTGGACTCTTTGCAACCCCATGGACTGCATCACATCAGGCTTCCCAGTCCTTCACCATCTCCCAGAGTTTGCTCAAACTCATGTGCATTGAGTCAGTGATTGCCATCCAACCACAGGATGCCACATGTAGTCTTGCAAAATACCCACAATAAGTAGACCCACGTGGTTCAAACTTGTGGTGTTCAATGGTCAATTGTAATTGTTAAAATATAAAAGAAATGACTGTTTGGGGTATGAAAATCAGAAATGTTTATTGGAAGAGAGAAGGCATTATCTCATGTATTTTTCTGAACATAATTATGGTCCTAAACATATGGTGCTGCACTTTATGAAGTTGGTGTGCTTTCATAGCCAATATCCAAGATGCACAGCCAATAACTTCCTAATCTTTCTAGATGTTCAAAATGTTACTGACTTTTTTTTTTAAATTATGAAAGTACAACACATTTACAGGAGACTTGGAAAATACAGAACAAAGTTCCATATGCGTGTGCATGCTCACTTGTCTCTGACTCTGTGACCCCAGGGACTATAATCTGCCAGACTCCTCTGTCCATGAGATTTTCCAGGCAAGAATACTGGAGTGAGTTATTGTTTCCTTCTCTTGGGGATCTTCCCGACCCAGGGATCAAACCCGCATCTCCTGTGTCTCCTGCATTGCAGACATATTCTTTACCACTGAGCCATCAGGGAAGCCCCTGTTTTAACCATATTTAACTGTATAGTTCTGTGTCACTAAGTACTTTCATGTTGTTGTGCAACTCTCACCATCATCCACTCCTGAATATTTACCTTCCTAAACTGAAATTGTGTCCCCATTTAACACTAACTCCCTACCCCCAACCCCTGGCATCTACCAGCGTACTTTCTGATTCTGTGATTTTGACTACTCTTGGTACCTTGAAATGTTACTGATATTTTTTCATTGTTGTCTAAGCCCAACATGTTCACATTCTTTTGTAGTTGTCAGAGAAAGTTATAGAAACATAATCAGAAAAGATAGGAAAAAAAAACACGCCTTTAGATTTTTCCCCTAATCTGTCCATTTTACTTTTTAATAGTTGTGACATACAAGGAATTCAGATTTCACTTTTTACCCTAATTTTTAAAATTCACATAAACTTTTCATTATTTTTGATGACCTTTGAAATTGCTACTTTGCAGCTTTAATCTTTTCTACTGATCAGTATATTTGATGCAGAGTTCTGAAATAAGCTTAACCACTTGGAAACTATGGACAGTCTTCTATAAGTATGGTCTGAAATAATTTTATGTGTCTTTAAGTAGCATAGATTAAATGAACACAAAAGAAGATTTGTTAAGATTTGGTATAGTAGCATAGATTTTGCCCCTTTTTAAAATAATAGTGGCTGATTTAGGTAGTTGATTCTGACATGTAGCTATTGATTCACTAAACAGGAAGACTTGACTTCATATCAGCCTTCATATTTTTCAGATATTTCTAAAGAAAATATTTACGTGTAATTTTAAACTTCTTGTAATATTTGATGTTCAGAATTTTTGGTTTTGCTGTTTGTCCAAATTCCTCAGGCAGAAGGGGCAGCCAGCTATGGAAAGAGCAAAACAAGTAGAAGAGTTTCTACAGCGAAGACGGGAAGCAAAGCAGAACAAAGCTCGGGCCGAGGGGCATATGGTAGGATTTTGTTTTTGAGATTTTTGAACGTAGTATTCAGAGTGAAGGTCTGAAACAAGGTAGGTATAAATGACAGGAGTCACCATCCTTTACAAACACTACCTCTGAACATTTGCAGAGTATTAAACCTCTCTTTGTGCTATTTCTTTTATGCTAAGTGTGAAGTTCTGTTGTTGCCTTAGTTAATTGAAAGTTCATAGCTGCATTCTTCCTTTTAAAAGAGGTATAGCAACCCAGATATTTATGTTAAATCAGTTCTTACATTGCTTTTTTTGGCCCTAGATGCTTTTTGTTTTAAATACTTTAGCAAAGAATTGTAGAAGAAAAATGAGAAATAAACATTTGGATAAATATACATGTAACTATGCATTTACTCAAAAGCAAATTAGGACCAAATGTATTTTAAAACCTCTAATTATTCAGTCAGGTAACTGAATAAGTCATGCATTCAAGAAAATACGAACGGTTTTTAGATGATCATTTTAGTAGATGTTGGTTTTGACGTGCAGAGGTACACAATGCCTTTTCACCTTTTGTCCGCAGAACAAATGGTGATTGTTTCTGTCAGCTCAGCACCCCGTGAAGCAGCACGCTTATGTAGGAAATAGGTCAATTGTATAGTTAAATGTTTTTTTATACTTAACATCTACTATAAGTTCATAAGTAACATCATTACGAGTTAATATAATTATTCCAAAATAGGATATTTTTTCTTTGAAATAATAATATTGAAAAATAGTAAATTTTTTAATGATTACCCTTTATATTTTTAACACCCATCAGCTTGTTTTTCTAGTATCTGGAATTAATCTGTATTTGTATCCTTTCTGTGGACAGAAGACAACCTGCTTTGTTTTCCCTTGCCCCGTTTCTCCCATGTTAACAGCATCTGGAACTTTAGTTACAGATATTAATTAGAAATATTTTCAAATGGTTATTAGACTTAGCAAGATTTACACATTTCTCACCTCAGAACTGTTCCTTACATCTACTGTCCTCCCCTGCGTTTATCATCTTCATGATGGAGACGACTCTTGGAACTTTTCAGAGAGAAATTGTCCAAGATTTGTTGACAATGTACTTATTTTGTCTTCACACTTAAATGTTAATTTGTAGTAGTGGTCTACTAGTGAATTTGCTTAGCATTTATATGTCTGAAAAAAACATTTTGCCTTCTTTTTTGAAAAATATTTTTTCTGGAAATAGTATTATAGGTTGAGAGTTCTTTCTCTGTCCGTTCTTTAAAATGTATCTCCACTTACATCCTGGCAGTCCTGTTCTGACCAGAAGTCTGCTGGCATTCTTATATTTTCCTCAGTGTTTGATTTGTCTTTTCCTCTAATGGCTTTTAACATTTCCTCTTTATCACTGGAAGTGAATTGATTATGATATAGCTTGGTATACTTTTCTTCATGTTTATTTTGTTGGGGGTTTGTTGAGCTTCTTGGATTTGTAGGTTTATAATATTGATCAGATTTGAAAAAAATTCAGCCATTATTTCTTCAAAAAATTTTTTTTTGTTCTACTCTTCTTTTTCCTCTGGGTGTTCAGCATCTATACATCAGCTCACTGATGCTCTGTGTATCTCTTTTGGTCCTTTTCCTATGTTTCATTTTGGGTAGCTTCTGTTGCTAAATCTTCAAGTTCGCTAGTCTTTTTGTTTGGTTTTTGCAGCCTGCTTTCCTTTTAATTCCATCCAGACGTGTATTTTTAAGATACTTTTTTTTTTCTCTTAAAGTTTATTTGTGTCATTTTTATACTTTCCATATCTGTCTTTATAATACTTAGGCTTTTCTCTCCTTTCTTGAACATGTGGAATGTAATTATTATAGCCTTCTTAATCACCTTGTCTACTAATTCTGCTCTCTTTGTCATTTCTGAGTCTGTTGGCTATTTTTCTCCTCATTTTTGTCATCTTTTCCTGCTTCTTTACCCACGTGGTAATTTGTGGTTGGGTGCCAGGCACTGTGTATTTTATCTTGGATTTTTTGTATTTAACTGTGTGGAGACTTTACTCTGGGATACAGTGTTGTTAATAATAGTTTTGAGTCTTTCAGGGCTTGCCTCTAAGCATTGCTGGGCAGGTGGAGCACAGCCTTTGATCTAGGACTCACTTGGCTGCACCACTGAGTGCCCTTGTGCTGTGATACTGTGTTGGTGTCCTCCAATGCTCTGTTGACCTGTAGGCCTTTGCAGTCTGCCTGTTGGAAGCGTGGCGTGTTCCCAGCCCTCAGTGAGCCTGAGGAATTGGTGTCTTGCTCAGTTGCTCATTTGTGTCCGACTCTTTGTGACCCCATGAACTGTAGCCCGCCAGGCTCCCCTGTCCATGGGGATTCTCCAGATAAGAATACTGGAGT
Organism: Cervus elaphus; assembly: GCF_910594005.1. NCBI lineage: Eukaryota > Metazoa > Chordata > Mammalia > Artiodactyla > Cervidae > Cervus > Cervus elaphus. Next base: position 2,523,145 of record NC_057843.1, on the reverse strand, counting down.
GGGTTGCCATGCCGTCCTCCAGGGATCTTCCCAACCCAGGGGTCGAATCCAGGTCTCCTGCATTGCAGGCAGATTCTTTACCATCTGAGCCACCAGGGAAGTCCAGGAACACTGGAGTAGGTAGCCTGTTCCTTCTCCAGAGGCTCTTCCTGACCCAGGATTTGGTGAGGTCAGATTAATTGTCACTCAGCAGGAGACTCAGAGGAAACCTCTGCAGCTTCCAGCACTCTCTTCCTGCAAATGTCAGTGCTCCTCCACCTCCCGCACTCTGACGGCCCTTTCCTTGGCTCAGGGATGCCCTCTCCCTGTGCTGCAGCCTGGAAATGGGCAGTGACTGGGCTTACCTCACTTGTTCTCCTTTCACAAGGATCACTGTCTTGTGCTGCCTGTTTGCCCGTGTTTGAAAATCATTGTTGCATATACTTTGTCCAGTCTTTCCTTATTGAAGGTGGGAGGGCACATCTGGTCTGTGTTACCAACTGCAGGTGAAGTTTTGGATGGTGGTTTGCTGGATGATGAATCCAGGTTGCAGACTCCCCCCACATTAAAGCTGCTGCCTTATCATCATCTCATTGTGACTCATGAGCATGGTGACTATGTTCTTCGTGCTCCTCTGTAAGGGATTTTCATCTCTGAAAGCATGTAGGACTGTTTTCTTCTACCTTTCATATTCTGAAATAATCACTTGAGTATTTATCAGTTTGTTTTTTTTTAATTGACCTGACTTGACGCTAATCAGATGCTCTCATCTGAACACTCACCTTCAGTTCTGGTACATTCTCAGTTACCATTTCTTCAGGTATAGCTGCTTCTTTTTCTCCTTGACAAAGCTCCTATTAAATGAATAGATTGGAACCTCTGCATCAGATGTCTTTTTTTTCTGTTCTTCTGTTTCTTTTCTTTAATCCCTTCCTCCTTTCTTACTGTTTTGGAAGGATTCCTAGCCCAAATTTCAGTTCGTAACACATTCTTTCATTTTGTCTGCTCTGCTCTTCAGCCTATCCAGTGAGATTCTCTTAACTTTAGAAACTTTTATTTTCATGTCCATGAAGCTACTTAGTTTTCCTTGAAAGCTCCCTGATGATGTGCTCGTTTCTCTCGTAGTACTTTAGGTATTGGCACTCTCTTAGCAGTGTTGGTGTCTTCAATGTTTAAGTCTGTGCCCTCTTTCATGGTGCTGGTGTTCCTTGCATGGTTGGTGTTGCTGGTGTATTCACGTATGGGGCTCTCTGTTTCACTCTCATTGCCTCTGTCCAGGTGGGCCCCTGGCGAGATGGTACATGCTGCTCTGCCCAGTTTTCCGTCAGAGTAGAGGCCAGGTGGGACATATTGCTATTCTGCCAAGCAAATCCCTGGCAGCTTATTTTCTGGGCTTTGGAGAGACCCTTCCTTCCTGATGTCACCAGTCACCTGGAGCACCAGCCTGGCCTTTCCCTTCAACTCTCTTGTCATTAGTGTCTTCAGGGAGCTGCCAGGGAGAGGACAGCATACCAGGCGAGCTCTTTGGAAGCATGTTGCCCCCGGCCCCTTTGCACCCCCGCACTGAGGCCTCGCCCCACATGCTGTGCTGGTGTCACTTGTTGTCATAAACCCACGTGTGTACTTGCCTAACCTCTGGGTTCCTTCCGTTCTTGAACCTGCCAAGAGCTTTGCTTGTTTTTGAGTGCTGATATGCATTCACTTCACACAGCAACTTCTCTAGTCTGGAATTTTGCAGGAAGAGAGGCTGTGGTGTTATTCTGCCATCTTGCAGTCAAAAATTATTTTCAGTTTGTTGTGTTATTTTTAAAAATGTGCTTTAGGAACTTCCCTGGTGGTCCAGTGGTTAAGACAACGCTATCACTGCAGGGGACGAAGGCTCAATCCCTGGTCCGGGAGCTAAGACCCCACATGCTACATGGCCAATTAATAAATAAATGCATCCAACTAAATCTAAAAAAATTTTGCTTTAGAGATAAGTGATTTTTATATGACTTTTCAAGATTCATTTTTTAACCTATTTAGAATTTCTTCGTTCCCTAGGTGACACTATATATATATATATATATACACACATACATAAAACTAGAAAAGTGAAGAACTTTTAGTTTTTGGTGCATTTGGGTGTGTACATTGTATATTACTTGTTTTATTCACTAATTAAATAACAAAGGCAGTGTGTTAAACACTTTGGGGACTGTAGGTTAATTAACTGATTGAAAACTACTACATTAAAGCTTAACCAGACATAGTTTATCTGGAGTAGTTTAGAGTTCCGAGTTAGACAAGAACATGTACACTGGAGCCCGAGCCAGAGAACCAGGAGCAAGGGCTGAGTGGGTAGAAAAGGTCTCGCAGATTTTAAGTTCTAAATTGAAACATTTTTATGATGAGATAGAGGGCCTATTTAAAATTGATCTCTCCTTTTCCATGCTCTGTGACAAATTACTCTAAACCTAGGAGCCTAAGAGCAACAAAGATTTATGACCCACTGTTTCTCCAGCCCAGGACTCCAGCACATTGTGATCGTCCTCTGCCCCTCCTCTCCTGAAGCCCAGGTAGCGGTGTCAGCGGCTGTGCCTTCATGGTGCCAGCAGGCCGTCCCTCCCTCTGCTGTGGGAATCAGGCTGTTGGAGAGATTGACTGAGACCATGCTCAGTTGTTTGCCACATAGCCCCTTCATCTCAGCAGCAAAGAACTCCATGTGCATCAACTCCCCGCCTCCTGCCTCTTCAACCAGCCAGGGAAACTCGACATTTAATGGTCAACCCACTGTTTTAATGCCACTCATCCCATTTAATGTGACTCAGTCCTGGGGGTACACCCCATCGTATTCTGAGCCCTGGGGCTCGGAATCTGTGCAGGGCTTGCAATCCTGGGGAGTGGGTGAATGTCAGGAAACCTTGGGAGCCTTCTCCAAGTCCTGCTCACCATGGTCCCTTTGCCTTTGACTTTGGAGACTCTGTCACAGACAGGCGATGAGGCGAAGTGGAGGAGCTGACCTTAGCAACACACTTGAGGGAGAGCACTACCCAGGAGTCCAGACAGAGCTCTGTAAAAAATTGGTTTATTAACATGAAGTTTAAATACAGTGATATTCACCAGTGTTAGGTGTGTGTCTGGATGGGTGTTAACAAGAGTATGTAGTGATATAACCCCTGCCACAGTCACGGGATAGTGCCCTTCCATCATTTCTTAAAAGGTTCCTCCTCTTAACATCAGAAAAAAAAATTGAATGTGATATGATGGATGACAACTAAACTTACCATAGTGATCCTTTCTCAGTGTATGTGTATATTAAATTATGTCGTGCACCTTAAACTAATGATGTTATATGGCAATTGTATCTCAATAAAACCAGGCTTCCCTAGTGGCTTAGATGGTAAAGAATCCACTTACAATGCGGGAGACCTGAGTTCATTCCCTGGGTTGGGAAGTTCCCCTGGAGAAGGAAATGTCATCCTGCTCCAGTATTTTTGCCTGGAGAATCCCATGGACAGAGGAACCTGGCGGACTACAGTCCATGGGGTCGCAAAGTCAGATGCGACTTAGCAACTACACACACATCTCAACTAAACAGGAGGAGGAAGTTTCCTCCTGCCTCTTTGCAGTCAGTCTGCTGCCAGCCATAGGCAACCACTGATCTTCTTCCTGTCACTGTGCTCTTCTTTCTTCTAGAATTTCATATAGAAATATCTTACAGTATGTAGGGTTTTGGGGTGGTGTGTATCCTTAGTTCTTTTTTATTCCTAAGTCATATTCCATCATGTGAATGTACCTCAAATTGTTTATTCAATCCTCAGTTGATGGACATTTGTGTGATTTCTAAAAGAGATGGTTTGAAAACTCTTGGGAGTCACTGAACTGACTAGCCCATGCTCCTGGGAGCCCTTCTTTCTGAGTTGGCATATCCCTCTCTATTATGTGTAACTCAGTCAGTAACATTTTTACACTCAGGTTTCTGAACACTGCTGGAGAAAGTGACAGCTGTGATGGCTAGTGTTAGATGGGTTTATGGCCTCTGGTTTCAGCAGAAGTGTGGTCCTTTTCAGTGCTCCGTTAAATCTTCACGGTCAGCAGCGTCTCCCCTTGTCCATTTGCTCAATGATTTTATCCTTCTTCCTTCCCTGTGAAGATAATCATTACAGAGAAAGTTGGCTTATGAACCCCACATTTCATCAGATTTTCTGCCTCCATACTTAAAAATGAAGTGAAAGTCGCTTAGTCATGTCCAACTCTTTGCAACCCCCATGGACTATACAACCCATGGAATTACCTAGGCCAGAATACTGGAGTGGGTAGCCTTTCCCTTCTCCAGGGTATCTTCCCAACCGAGGGATTGAACCCAGGTCTCCCACATTGCAGGTGGATTCTTTACCAGTTGAGCCACAAGGGAAGTCCAAGAATACTGGAGTGGGTAGCCTACCGCTACTCTATCAGATCTTCCCAACCCAGGAATTGAACCAGGGCCTCCTGCATTGCAGGCGGATTCTTTACCAACTGAGCTGTCAGAGCTATCCTTCCATACTTATAAATTTATCTACAGTTGTACCCAGTATTTCCTTATTTCCTCCAGTCTCAGAGGAGGATATAATTTCTTCTGTTCAAAAGTAATCTTCCCATTCCATTCTTCCCATTCCATTCTATTTGATGATTATAAGGCTACTAACTGTTGACATTGGTCAATTTACTGGGTGCTTACTATGCCAAAGAATGCTCAAACTACCACACAGTTGCACTCATCTCACACACTAGTAAAGTAATGCTCAAAATTCTCCAAGCCAGGTTTCAACAGTACGTGAACTGTGAACTTCCACATGTTCAAACTGGTTTTAGAAAAGGTAGAGGAACCAGAGATCAAATTGCCAACATCTGTTGGATTATTGAAAAAGCAAGAGAGTTCCAGAAAAACATCTACTTCTGCTTATTGACTATGCCAAAGCCTTTGACTGTGTGGATCATCACAAACTGTGGAAAATTCTGAAAGAGATGGGAATACCAGACCACATGACCTGCCTCTTGAGAAGTCTGTATGCAGGTCAGGAAGCAGCAGTTAGAACTGGACATGAAACAACAGACTGGTTCCAAATCAGGAAAGGAGTACGTCAAGGCTGTATATTGTCACCCTGCTTATTTAACTTATATGCAGAATACATCATGAGAAATGCTGGACTGGATGAAGCACAAGCTGGAATCAAGATTTCTGGGAGAAATATCAATAAACTCAGATAATGCAGATGACACCATCCTTATGGCAGAAAGCGAAGAAGAACTAAAGAGCCTCTTGATGAAAGTGAAAGAGGAGAGTGGAAAAGTTGGCTTAATGCTCAACATTCAGAAAACTAAGATCATGGCATCTGGTCCCATCGCTTCATGGCAAATAGATGGGGAAACAGTGGAAACAGTGAGAGACTTTATTTTGGGGGGCTCCAGAATCACTGCAGATGGTGATTACAGCCATGAAATTAAAAGACGCTTACTCCTTGGAAGAAAAGCTACGACCAACCTAGACAGCATATTAAAAAGCAGAGACATTACTTTGCCAACAAAGGTCCATCTAGTCAAGGCTATGGTTTTTCCAGTGGTCATGTGTGGATGTGAGAGTTGGACCATAAAGAAAGCTGAGCGCTGAAGAATTGATGCTTTTGAACTGTGGTGTTGGAGAAGACTCTTGAGAGTCCCTTGGACTGCAAGTAGATGCAACCAGTCCATCCTAAAGGAGATCAGTCCTGAATATTCATTGGAAGGACTGATGCTGAAGCTGAAACTCCAATACTTTGGCCACCTGATGTGAAGAACTAACTCATTGAAAAAGACCCTGATGCTGGGAAAGATTAAAGGCGGGAGGAGAAGGGGACGATAGAGGATGAGATGGTTGGATGGCATCACCATCTCTATGGACATGAGTTTGAGTAAATCGAGGAGTTGGTGATGGACAGGGAGGCCTGGCGTGCTGCAGTCCATGGTGTTGCAAAGAGTCGGACATGACTGAGCGACTGAACTGAACTACTATGTGTCAGGCATAGTTTTGAGTTTTCTACCTGGATTAACTTCTCACAGCAGTGCCCTGAGGTGGGTTCTGCTGTTCCTGCGTTACATCTCACTGAGGCAGAAGTAGAGAAGCTAACATGACAGTTTGGGTTTTATAGCGACTGAATGGTAGATTATGTGTTTAAATACCGTGGTCTGACTGTAGAACCCCTGCTTTCAATGGCTTTATTTTCTGTGCCATACTGTCTGTTTACTTGAGGGTCCTTCTTAACCCATCACTTGTTTCCTCTCTCTCCTGATCATTTCCTTCTTCCCTGGTGCCCTCCCATAGCCTATAAATAAATTCATGTTTCTCACATTCCTGCTCCTTCTTCCTCTTCAGAGCCAGCCCCTCAAAGGAATGAAGCACTACTGTTGATTGTTGCTCACCTGGTATTCAGAATCCTGTTGATATGGAAGTTGTCACTGTCCATCTTCTCAGATATAATATAGTATTTTCGATCTTTATCTTACTTGACCTTTCTGTGACGTTTGGTCTTATGAGTTACTGCTTCTAAATTTCTTCACTACCTTCTCTGGTACCAAATTCGCCTTGTTTTTCTTTCTCTTTTTTTTATTTCTTAATATCTTTTCCCTCAGGATTCTTTTCCGCTCACTTTTTAAAGGCTGATATTTTCTGGGGTGTTCGGTCCTTGGTTATTTTCTCACTATAATTAATACCCTGTGGTGATCTCATTCTACAAGGGACCAGTGACTTCACAGTCTGTCTCAGTTACTCAGACTACTCTTCTAACTTCTATCCTGTCTAGCTGCCTTCTGGACATCATTTCCTGGGTGATTCATTGGCACCTTATTTTTAAGATTTCCTTTTATTATTTAAAGTATAATACAATAACTTTCTTATAGTACTTTCTTACAACTTTTTTATAATACAATAACTTTCCTTTTATTATTTAAATTATAATACAATAATGGGTTTGCCTTGTGACTCAGCTGGTAAAGAATCTGTCTGCAATGTGGGAGACCTGGGTTCAATCCCTGGGTTGGGAGGATCCCCTGGAGAAGGGAAAAGCTGCCCACTCCAGTATTCTGGCCTGGAGAATTCCACAGACTGTATAGTCCATGGGGTTGCAAAGAGTCGGACACAACTAAGCAACTTTCACTTTCACAGTAACGTCAACTTTGTTTTTCTTCTCCAGTTCTATGAATTTTAGCACAAGTATAAATTCACGTACCGACCACCATAGTCAGGATATAGAAGAGTTCCATCATCCCAAAACTCTTTTGGTGTCTCTCAGCATAGTCATGCTGTCCCTACACCATCAACAACCTGGCAGCTATTGTCTGTTCTCCATGATTACAGTCTTGTCTTTTCAAGAATGTCTTATGTGGTATATATGTGTGATATCAGTTCAGTTCAATTCAGTCACTCAGTCGTGTCCAACTTTGCAACCCCACGGACTGCAACCAGGCTTCCCTGTCCATCACCAACTCCTGCAGCTTGCTCAAACCCATGTCCATCAAGTTGGTGATGCCGTCCAACCATCTCATCCTTTGTCGTCCCCTTCTCCTCCTGCCTTCAGTCTTTCCCAGCAATAGGGTCTTTTCCATTGAGTTAGTTCTTCACATCAGGTGGCCAAAGTATTGGAGTTTTCGGCTTCATCATCAGTCCTTCCAATGAATATTCAGGACAGATCTCCTTTAGGATGGACTGGTTGCATCTTCTTGCAGTCCAAAGGGACTCTCAAGAGTCTTCTCCAATACCACAGTTCAAAAGCATCAATTCTTCGGCGCTCAGCTTTCTGTATGGTCCAACTCTCAAATCCTTACGTGACTACTGGAAAAACCATAGCTTTGACTAGATGGATCTTTGTTGGCAAAGTAATGTCTCTGTTTTTTAATATGCTTTCTAGGTTGGTCATAACTTTTCTTCCAAGGAGTAAGCGTCTTTTAATTTCATGGCTGCAGTCACCATCTGCAGTGATTTTGGAGCCCAGGAAAATAAAGTCTGTCACTGTTTCGCTTGTTTGGAAAGTATGAAAAGGCAAAAAGATATGTGTGGTATACATCATGATATATAAACCTTATTGGTTGACTTCTTTCACTCACCTTAATCATTTTCATCCAAGTTGTTGCATTTATCAGTAACTTTTTCTTTTATTTTTGAGTGATTTTCATTTTATGGATGTGCTATGGTTTGTTTATTCATTCACTCATTGAGGGACATTGGGGTTGTTTCTAGTTTTTGATGATTGTAAGTACTGCAGCTTGTATCATTCATTTACAAGTTTTTGGACAAGTGTTAAGTTTTTATTGGGTAAATACCCAGGAGTGGGTTTACTGGATCATATGGTAAGTGTATATTTAACTTGGGTTTTCAAAAAAGTCAAACCACTTGCTGGAGTACTTGTACCATTTTCCCTTCCTACCAGGAGTAAACAAGCGTTCCAGTTGTTTTGCATGCTCATCAGCATTGGGCATTGTCACTATTTTTTATTTTGGCCATCTAATTATGTATAGGGGTATCTCACTGTTGTTTAATGTGCATTTCTTAAAATGTTAATGATGTTGAATTCCTTTTTATGTTCTTATTTGTGATCCTTATATCCTCTTTAGAGAACTGTCTGAATAATTTGTTGATGTTGATTAATTGTTACTGTTTAGCTTTGAGCGTTCTTTATATTCTGGATAAGTCTTTTATTGGGTAAGTAACTTGCCAGTGTTTTCTTCTAAGTGGTAGTTTGCCTTTTCATTCTCTTAACAGTATTTTTCACAAAACAAAAAGTATTAACTTTGATTAAGTGTTTTCAGATTTCTGGTTTATGGATCATGCTTTTGATATTGTGTCTAAAAACTTTCTGCCTATCAAACAGTCATAACGATTTGCTCCTACTTTAAAAAAAATTTTTTGTAGTTCTACTTTTAACCTTTAGCTCTATGATCCATGATGGATGGATGTTTCCATCTAAAAAAAAGAAAATATTTTTATTATGGTAAAATACCCACAACATACAATTTTCTGTCTTAATCATTTAAAAATGCACAATTCAGTAGCATGCGGTACATTCACAGTGTTATCTTCTTTCTGCTTGATTTCTGTTTATTTTGCTCTTCTCTAGTTTTTTAAGGTTATAGCTTAAATAGCTGAGGGTGAGACTTTCCTTCTTTTCTAATATTAGTAGTAGATGCTATAAATTTCCCTCTCAGCACTGCATTAATTTCACCCACAAATTGTGCTGTGTTCTGTTTTCATTTTCATTCAGGTCAGAATTCATTCTGATTTCCTTTAAAATTTCTCTTTGGCCTGTGAATTACTTAGAGATGAGTTGTTTAATTTCCACGTGTTTGGACATTTGCCTAATTTTGCTTGTAACTGTTTCCTGGTTATATTTTATGATCAGAGGACATACTTTGTCGAACGTCAGTCATTTTACATTTGTTAGGATCGTACTTTGACCTAGGATATGATCTATTTTCATGAATGTTCCATATGCACTTGAAAAAAATATGTACTTTGCTGTTGTTGGGTGGAGTGTTGTGTGTTTCAGTTAGACACAGTGGTGCTTTTCAGTACTTCTTGATCTGTGCTGACACTATGCCAATATAATGTTTGATACTAAGGTAGGAGAGTTGAAGTCTTCAAATATAATTGTAGATTTATCTGTTTTTCCTTTCAGTTCTGTGAGGTTTTCCTTTCTATTTTTTTTTTTTTTAAAGCATGTGCACATTTAGTATTATTGGGGCTTTTTGGTGAATTGACTTTTTTATTATCAAAATACAGCCTTTTTGTTCCTTTTATTAGGCTTTTGTTTTTGTTTTTCTGTGTTATAAATTAGTATAATTTAGTGGCTTTTAACAAAGCAAAATTGAACACAGTGCTCATCTGCTTAGAGTTAATCAGTGGTTGCCTAGTGTTTATAGGATAAATTAAACCTGAGTAGCTTCCCACGAGGCTTCTATCCTTTGTCTTTTTTATTGCTCTTGATTTTCCTGTTCCCTTCTTCATCCCTTACACTTCAGCATTACCAGACTTTGCAGTTCCTGGTGGCATTGTTTCTAGTTTTTGCCTGAGAGTCCATCTCATTTATCTTAGTGGAGAGACCTCATGGTTCCTTTCTGTTGCCTTGTTGATTTGTGGTTTGTGGCTGAGGATGTGGTAGAGATTCCAGGGCAAGAGTAAATATGCTTTTACTGCCACTGTGTTGGTTTCCTGCTTAGGAAGGGATGGTGGTTAACTGTAGAAACAATTACTGTTAATTTGTGCTGCATCTTAGTTTACGTAAAGCTTTCTGATTCTGTGACCTTCATGTATCTTCATAGAGTACATACTCCATTATTGCTGTGAGAAAACTGTTGATCCTGTGCTGCAGGTCTGTACTGCACATTTATGTTGCATGGGCTGAAACAGGGAAACATGGCCTCTCCACAAGTTCATCAGCTCTGATGAATGAGCTGGGGAGTCTTAAGGAGTAGAGGCATGTGGCAGACACCTCAGGGAGACCTTTGCAAGCTGCTCTGAAAACAGTCAGGAACCTGGGACCCGACTCTCGCATGAGGCGCAGCAAGTCAGCCCTGCATCTCATGCAAGAAACCCTCCTTAGCCCAGCAGTCTTGATGCTGGAAAGAGCTGCTTAATGTAAATACCCACATTTTGTAGTAAAGAGGGAAAAAAAATGCTTTTTGGGGATTTTACCTTGAAAAATGCAATTTAAAAATTATTTTGTCTTATATTTATCAGAAGTTTGTATATATTTGTAAGTCCATATTAATTCTGAAAGTAACTTGAGAAGGATTATAATTTTTCAGATAGACTTTTATAATGAATAATATATGTATTTTGTCAAATCCAAGTTACAACTATAAGGCATAGTGTTATGTATGATTAAAAGACTAGAAAAAGTTGCTAATTTTTTTTTTCACTTTTTATCACTTTTTATCACTTAAACTTTTTGTTTTATACTTGTTGAAATAATTCTTAGATTTTTTTCATTACGTTATACTTGAGCATTCGTAAAAAGGAAAATGAATAAAATAAATTGGTAAAGGTGTTCATTCCTAAATCTACTTTACATTGATAATTTGTTTTTCCAGTCATTCCTTTTTAAAATTAGGGTCATTGCTGTTCACGTTTTCCCAAATATTAAACTCTGTACCACCACGTGCACTGAGATTTCAGCATTTCTTGAAAGAGGACCCAAATTTTGTTTCTGGGATTTTCTTTCAAGAGTCAGCAAGCTTTGGTGCTGGTGCTTTCTTGCTGTCATCAGAGGGAATCAGTGGAAGGTCTTCAATCACTACTAGGCTCCTATTTCATCTTGGACAAACCACTAAGTGAATTTTTTACTTGAAACTGAGGAACTAAGGTTGCCCAGTTATGACACCAAGAAAGAAGAAAACTAATGAAGTTCATATGTTTACACCTATGTTATAACTGCTGCCTGACCCACAGATCATGAAGATGCCGTTGATTATGAGATGCACCCCATTTCAGAGATGTTAAAATGTGAAAAATTTTCATGTTAGGATAGATGAAAGATGGTGTACCCTTCACTTCAAAATTTCTGTATGGTTTACTTTTATAACTGTATTATGAAAGAGGGTGATTTTTTTTTTTTAAAGAGGGCGATTTTTTTACAGAAATGTTTGAGATTTTAACAGTTCTCCAGAGATCATTTCTGAATTTTTTAATTCCAGTAATATTTTGAAGGACCAACATCATAATTCCTTGCAGTTTTCAAAAATTCACATAACTTATTCAATGACTGAGTATTTGTAGATGGTTTTTCATGTAATTTGAACTATTTTCCAGCGTCATTATCATTATTTTCATGAAATCCTTTCATCTTTTGCAAGTTTTATAATTTCCTTTGTTAGTCAGTTTGTATTAGACATGCATTATATTGTCAGATATGAATGGGAAAGACTAGAGATCTCTTCAGGAAAATTAGAGATACAAAGGGAACATTTCGTGTAAAGATGGCCACAATAAAGGTCAGAAATGGTATGGACCTAACAGAAGCAGAAGGTATTAAGAAGAGGTGGCAATAATACACAGAAGAACTAAATGAAAAATATTTTCATGACCCAGATAATCACAATGGTGTGATCACTCACCTAGAGCCAGGCATCCTGGAATGCGAAGTCAAGTGCAGCTTAGAAAGCATCACTGCGAGCGAAGCTAGTGGAGGTGATGGAATTTCAGTTGAGCTATTTCAAATCCTAAAAGATGATGCTGTGAAAGTGCTGCACTCAATATGTCAGCAAATTTGGAAAACTCAGCAGTGGTCACAGAACTGGAAAAGGTCAGTTTTCATTCCAATCCCAAAGAAAGGCAATGCCAAAGAATGCTCAAACTACCGCACAGTTGCACTCATCTCACACTCTAGTAAAGTAATGCTCAAAATTCTCTAAGCCAGGCTTCAACAGTACATGAACTGTGAACTTCCAGATGTTCAAACTGGTTTTAGAAAAGGCAGAGGAACCAGAGATCAAATTGTCAACATTTGCTGGATCATCGAAAAAGCAAGAGAGTTCAAGAAAAACATCTACTTCTGCTTATTGACTGTGCCAAAGCCTTTGACTGTGTGGATCATCACAAACTGTGGAAAATTCTGAAAGAGATGAAAATACCAGACCACCTGACCTGCCTCTTGAGAAGTCTGTATGCAGGTCAGGAAGCAACAGTTAGAACTGGACATGGAACAACAGACTGGTTCCAAATCAGGAAAGAAGTATGTCAAGACTGTATATTGTCACCCTGCTTATTTAACTTATATGCAGAGTACATCATGAGAAATGCTGGGTGAAGCACAAGCTGGAATCAAGATTGCTGGGAGAAGTATCCATAACCTCAGATAATGCAGATGACACCATCCTTATGGCAGAAAGCGAAGAAGAACTAAAGAGCCTCTTGATGAACGTGAAAGAGGAGTGTGAAAAAGTTGACTTAAAACTCAGCATTCAGAAAACTAAGATCATGGCATCTGGTCCCATCACTTCATGGCAAATAGATGGGCAAAAATTGGAAACAGTGACAGACTTTATTTTCCTGGGCTCCAAAATCACTACTGATGGTGACTGAGTGACTGCACTGACTGACTGGCTGATATTGTCAGATGTTTACAACATTGAACAATCAAGGAGAGACTGATCAACAGAGACCTCGATGTGATGAATGAGGAGAAACATATTATTTGGGGACTGCATTCATAGTGGTCATTACTGCTTGTTTGGGGGCTCTGACAGCATTCAGCATTCTAACTGCTGAGACTTCTATATAACAGCTCTACCTATAGAACAGTACAGTGATGGTTATTTACTCTTCAAGAAAAATATATTAACACCACTGATTTAAGGAAGCACATAAATATCTTTTCATTAAGAAATATTAACGTTCATGACTTGTTGGTACAGTTTGAAAATGTATATACATTTACACTGCGATTTATTCTTATAGCCAGTTGTAAAATGCCTGTTTTGCTGAGAAACAGAAGCAGTTGTAAAGAGGTTGTGACAGATACACATCTGAAACCTAATATGTGTTTTCTGATACTAAAACCTCTTTATAAATAATCAAACCTAAACAGTTAAGTTTTAAGTCTTAAAGATTAACCCTCTAAAATTGGAAAACTGCTGTAGTTAAATTATTTGATCAGCACATTTTGTTAACTGCTTTATATTGGAAGAATCATAATGAATTACAACATTGTTTCTGTGGCAGAATGAAATCAAAATTTCTGCCCAAAAATAAGCATTTGGAACATAAATAATTTTTAGGTTGAATTGTGATTTAAAGTAACCAGGTATTTCAGAGTAATTCCATGTGTTTGTATGCGAATTCAAAATTTTCCCTTTTCACATAATTTTAAATTTAGAAAAAATGCAGGTTAAGGAAACTCTTAACAAGTAGGACCTCAAGCCAAGTGATTTGTCTTTCTCTGAACAGTAGTCATAAAAATTAGCTAAATTTACTTAGAATCTAATCCTGACAGGAATTTTCTGGAGTGGAGATTTTTATTTCCAGGTCACAGGTTTTGAAACTGACTCAAGTCATGAGTAGTTTACCCAAGATCACTTGATATGTCTGGAGGCAGCAGGCAAACCCAGTATGTCTGACTTTCAAGATCATTCTTCCAAGTATTTTGCTTTGCTGTTTGTTCCTTTTTAAATCCCATGTTAGTGTTTACTTTAGGTAAAACTTGTGAACTTGATGATCTTGTAGTGCAGGGACAGGCAAACATTTCCTGTGAAAGGGCAGATGGTAAATGTTTTAGGCTTTGCAGCCCATATGCTGTCCTGAGTAACTGCTCAGCTCTGCATGGCGGGGTAAACTTGAGCGAATGGGCGGAGCTGTTCTGGTGAAACCTTCAGGCAGCTGACTGGATGTGACCTGAGGATTGTAGTTTGCTCATTCTTGTTATGGCGTATCCTAACAGCAAATTAGTTCTTCATCACTAAGTTGTTTATTTTGAGAAGATAATTTTTTCAGCTCTTAAAAAAAAAATGCTTCATTGTCCTGCTCAAATACAATTTTTGGTACATAGGAAAGAATATATTTAATATATGTATAAATTATCAAGCAAAATAAGAGACCCAGGAGGTAGAACACTAAGTTCAGTCTGTGTACTGTTCCATAATCTAGGGATTGGCAGGTATTATTCTGTAAATATCTTAGTCTTTTCAAACCATAATATCTCTGTCATAACTACCAACTCTGCATTGTCACATGATAGTAACCATAGACACTATGTGAATGAATGAGCATGACTGAGCTCCAATATAATTTTACGTAGGGACTGAAATTTGGATTTCATATCGTTTTCATATGGTCATGAAATACTTTTTTTTTTTTGACCATTTAAAAATGTGCAAAACCGTTCTTAGTGTATGAAACATAAAAGCATAGGTGGCGAGCTGGATTTGACCTGTAAGCCATAGTTTGACAACCTCTGTTCCAGAGTTTGTTTCTGGGATTTCTGTGAAGACTAAAACATAGTCTTATGGTAATTCTGGAACCTTGGTGCACAGTTGAACCTTGAACAATGTGGGGATGAGGGCACTGACTCTCCTTGCAGTTGAAAACATGCAGGTAGCTTAAGCCTATACTCTGTATACATGATTTCCTCCAAATCAGGTCTGCAGTTCAGCATCCATGCATGTATTCAACAACAGCAGGTTTTGTGGGAGTGTAGTGTGTTTACTACTAAAAAACATCTTTGTATCAGTGAACTTCCCACAGTTCACATTCACAGTGATTAAGGGTCAACTGTACTGTTCTTACTTTGGAGTATATTGTAATAACTTCTCCACTCTTCCAGGACCCACTTTTCCCTGCTCTTCCCTCTAAATGCAGTAATACTCTGGAAATCATCTCTCCTATATTTCATTAACTGAGTGTCAGACATGCCTGCAGCCAGATCCACCATGGAAGTGAAAGTGAAGTCACTCAGTTGTGTCCGATTCTTTGCGACTCCATTTACAATAGCCTACCAGGCTCCTCCGTCCATGGGGATTTTCCAGGCAAGAATACTGGAGTGGGTTGCCATTTCCTTCTCCAGGAGATCTTCCCGACCCAGGGATTGAACCCAGGTCTCCCACATTGTAGGCAGACACTTTACCATCTGAGCCACCAGGGAAGTCCCAGATCCACCATAGACATAGATAAAAAACAAAACTAAACAAGAAAAGAAGGCTGAGTGCCAAAGAATTGATGCTTTCATACTGTGGTGTTGGAGAAGACTCTTGAGAGTCCCTTGGACTGCAAGGAGATCCATCCAGTCCATCATAAAGGAAATCAACCCTGAATATTCATTGGAAGGGCTGATGCTGAAGCTCCAGTCCTTTGACCACCTGATGCAAAGAGCTGACTCATTGGAGAAGACCCTGATGCTGGGAAATATTGAAGGCAGAAGGAGAAGGGGACGCCAGAGAACAAGATGGTTGAATGGCACCACCAACTCAATGGCCATGAGTTTGAGCAAACTCCGGAAGATGGTGAAGGACACGGAAGCCTGGCATGCTTAGTCCATGGGGTCTCAAAGAGTTGGACATGACTGAGCGACTGAACAACAACAAAAAAGAAGAAAATCCTCTCACTCGCCAACATACTGGGAAAGAGGAATCCCACTGTCTGCCCCCGGGGCTCCTGGTGGGTGGGTTAAACTGTGGGCAGCAGTGAAGCCCCAGGCTGTCCCAGCCCCATTCCACAACTAAAGCATGAGCAGTTGACTGGGAGGACAGTTTGACCCACCTGTGGCAGCAAAGCCCTGAACTGTCCCAGTCCGCCTAACATCTAGTACATGAGCAGGTGATCCATCTGTCCATAGCAGTTTACACAAAGCTCTGTGTCACCATGCTCGCTGCCTGATGACAAGGAGACCAAGCCCAGTGGCAGCTCCCCCCATGCCCCATCAGGAGATCTTCAGTTAACAGCAGGTGACCTGGGAAGCAGCTTCATCTTCACAGAACAACACCAGGGTGCCTGAGCAGGAGCTGCATCAGCACCAGAATGAAGCAGACCAGAGTAACATTACAAGAGTTCAGAATACCAGACTTTCATTGAAGTAAAGCCCACAAAAATAGGTCAGAACCAATTTTAGTAAATTGAATCCAACCACAACCAAGTAGGATTTAGTCTGGAAACCCATGTCTGTTTTGTTGTTACAAAGTCAATGTGATCCACCCTTTCAACAAGCTAAAGAAAATTGTTACCTGTGATCGTAACAATTTATGCAGAAAACCTTTTGACAGAGATCAACATACATAATATAAACTGTCAGTAACTAAAAATCAGTGGGATTGTCCCCAACCTCATAATACACATTTCTAAACAAACTCACACCTGAGTTAATACTTACAGGCAGAGGACTGAATGTTCTCCCTCTACTGTCTGGAAACAGACAAGGAAGTTAACCCTCACCACTCTGAATCAGCATGCTGCTGGCAGTTTTGGTTAGTGCAGTAAGGAGTGAAAAGGAGGATAAAGGCATGCAGATTTGAAAGGAAGAAATGAAACTAACGTTTCCAGTTGATGTGATTATCTGCATAGAATATCTCAAGGGCTCTATACCAAAGCACTCCTAGAACTAAAAAATGAACTCATTATAGTTACATGATATAAGGTCATTTCACAAAAGTCAACTGATTTCTGTACATTGACAATGAAGAAATATCAACCGATATTTTTTAAAAAGCACTATATCATTTACAATTGCCCCAAACAAAGTGGGGGTAAAAAGTATAATAAACATGTAAGATTTGTGCAATGAAAATGATGATATCTTGATTAAATTGAATTGTTAAATATTTAGAGACAAATGCCGTGGTCGTTAATTGGAAGACTCAATGTGTAATAAAAAATGGCAAGTCTTCTTAAATTTTCAATTCTTAGTAAAATCTCAGAAACATTTTAAAATAGATTTAGACAAGTGTATTTTGAAATTTATAAATTAGGTTGAAAAAGTAATTGCAGGTATGGACTATGAATTTTAAATCTTTATGACCAGGCTCAAACATATCTTTATTAATCAAAGTAGGAACAATTACAGTCAACACATTTTTGCAAATAAGAAATAAGTTTGTTTATTCCTGTAGTGTAAAAATCTGTGCTTCAGGATTCAAGGAACTCTTGGAAAGCATTTTCTGCCTCTTGCTTATTATGGAAGCATTTTCCCTGCAAAAAGTTGTTGAGGCACTTGAAAAAGTAGTAGTTGGTTAGCAAGGAGTCAGGTGAATATGGTGGATGAGGCAAAGCCTTGTAGCCCAATTCATTCAAATTTTGAAGCATTGGTTGTGCGATGTGCAGTTGTGTGTTGTTGTGGGGAAGAATTGGGCCCATTCTGTTGACCAATGTCGGCTGCAGGCATTGCATTTTTTTTGGTGCATCTTATCAATTTGCTGAGCATACTTCTCAGATATAATGGTTTCACTGGGATTCAGAAAGCCATAGTGGATCAGACGGGAACCAGACCACCAAAGAGTGACCATGACCTCTTGGTGCAAGTTTGGCTTTGAGAAGTGCTTTGGAGCAGCTTCTGGATCCAACCACTGAGCTGCTCATCGCTGGCTGTCATGTAAAACCCACTTTTTGTCACACGTCACAATCCAGTCAAGAAATGTCTCATCGTTAGACAAAAGTATGAACCTTGACCTCAGCCTCACACTGTATAAAATAGAACAGTTCATGCAGTCTAATGTAAAAGAGAAAATTGTAAAACTTACAGGAAAAGAAGAAAATTTCAAGAGCTAAGACTAGACAAAGAGTTCTTAGACTTGACACCGAAAGCACAATCCATAAAAGAAAAATTTGATAAATTTGACTTCCATCAGAATTTAAAACTTTTGCTCTCCAAAAGACCCTGTTACGAGGATGAAAATACAGGTTATATATTGGAGGAAAATATTTGTAACCTCATGTTTAACAAAGGATTTGTATCTAGAACATATAAAAACTCAACATTAACTGTACAAAGTTATATACAACTTTGTATATGTTTGGCACAGTGGTAAAGAATCTGCCTACCTATGGGCAAAAGACACTCTAAACCTTTCATTGAAGAGGATATGCAGATGGAAGATACTCCACTCAAGCACAATAGTAGTAGCAGGCATTTTCCTGTTAATCCGTTTCCACCCACTGACAGAAAACAAGCAAAAACATGTGCAAGGATGTTCAGCATTATTAGCCATTTGGGAAATGCAAATTAAAGCCACAATAATGTATCACTGCCTACCCAATTGTGATAAAACCAAATGCTGGTGAGGATGTGGAAAAGGAGTCATTAAACATTGCTGGTAGGGGTGTTAAATGATACAGCCTCTTTGCAGAACTGTTTGGCAGTCCCTTCTAAAACTGCAAATGAATCTGTAATACCAAGAGCAGGCAATTCTACTCTTGGGCGTTTGTCCCAGAGAAAACTTATTTTCACAAACATTTTGTCGTTGAGTCACTAAGTCATGTCTCACTCTCTGCAACCCTTTGGACTGTAGCTCACCAGGCTTTCCTGTCCATGGCATTTCCCAGGTGAGAATACTTGAGTGGGTTGTCATTTCCTTCTCCAGGGGATCTTCCAAACACAGAGATTGAACTCACTTCTGCATTGGTAGGCAGATTCTTTACCACTGTGCCACCAAGAAAGCCCAAGAAGCTTTTAACGTGAGTGTTATTAGCAACCTTATTCTTCATAGTCAAAAACGTGAAACCCAAGGGTCCTTCAGCAGGTGAATGAGTGAATAAAGCATAGCATTTCCATACCATAGTCTGCTACTCAACACTCAGATAGAACACACCATTGAGTCTTGTGTCCAGTGCCTTGAATGGACTGCAGGGGAGCAAAACCAAGTGAAAACCGTCAACAGGAGGAGGATACATACTGTGTGGTTATATATAGAAGTTGTTGAAATATAATTGTAGAGATGGAGAACAAATCAGCAGTTGACAGGCAGGGATAGAGTAGAAAATGTGGCTGTGAAGTGATATAGTAACAGTACAGTTAAGTATCTTGATTTGATGGTGGTCTAACAAAGCTGTGTGTGTAGTAAGATGGTCTGTTGCAGATATAAAAATGTGCATGTGTAAGCAGTGAAATCCTGTGGTTCATCCAGGGCCAGCTTCCCAGTTTGGATAGTGTACTGCAGTAATACAAGATGATACAGTTGGGAGAGACTGGATGAAGGGTACACGGGACGTCCCTGTACACTCCTTTTCTTCTTTCTGTTGTTAGCTATAATATTTCAAACTAAAATGTTCGAATTTCTACATAGGCTCATAAGGAAATCTGGAGGAAAATACTGTTAAACTTTAAGTTTCTCAGATGGTAGAATTATGAATGTTTTGTCTTTATTTTATATGTTTCCTATGGTGAACTTATATGATTTTTATGAGAGAAAAAGATACTGACATAAATAGATACAATCAAAACTAATTTCCAGTGGAAATAGTAATTGCACAATTTGCTCAAAAGGGTACATTTGCACTGTGAACTTGGAGGCCATTGGTAGCCTTGGAAAATTTTCAGAGCCATAGTGGGATCAGAACCCAAAGTGTAGCAGATTAAAAAATAAATGGGAAGCAGGAAAATGTAGGTGACAAATACAAATAGTATACTTCCAGCAAGCTGATAGAAAGAGGCGAGATGGGTAGAGGGAAGAGGGCTTTGATTAGAAAGCTGGGAGGCTCTTGGAGCACCACTGCTGCTGTAGGAAGAGAGCGGGGTCCTCAGGAGGCATTTTGGCAAGGAGCTTATTGCACCCTTGGGATAAACCATGAGACCACGCGTCCCTGTGTGGCTGGGTGGGTCACTTGCAGTCTAGGTATGCGGCGCGCCTGCGAGCAGGGAACTGGAGCTCGCATGTTCCCTGTCATGTGTGTGTTTAGCATGTAAGCGAACATGTAGACATGATGGGCCTATGTAGAGAGAGATTTTGATTTGGAGTTTAGCTGACCTCCAAAGCAGTTTTAAACTGTCAGCCTCTGTTGACTCCAGTGGCTAATAAAAGTGTAGCTGGTCTCTATAAATATTGATTAAGTTTGGGGTTTAATGCTTTTTTCTGTTCACTGAATGCATCGGTTAAATTGATCAAGGGAAATGCCAGGGTCTGTTTTCAGTTTATCAGCTAAGCATCTAGATGTGATCAGTACTTGCCAGCAGAAATAGTGGCCGCAGGCTAGGTAAGATGCTGCTGTAGCTGTAGTCGTTCTTTAAACTTAGTACATTACGTGATGCACAGGGCATCCTGCACAACCTGGCAGCTCTCTATGGAGGCAGGCCCAGCTCTTCACGAGGAGGGAAGCCGAGAAACAAAGAGGAAGAGGTACGCCTCCCGCATGCTCGCTGCCTGGCACCGTCACTTTGAGTTGATTGCCTTCCTTTCCTGCATGGTTTACGTTCTTCACGGTGATTGGAGGATTTGTAGGTCTGTAGGGACCTGTTAATATATCTTGGCTGACATACTGTGTTATGATTTTGCTCCATAACTGCTTTTCCGTATTCTGATTTCAGTTTCTTTCAATAAAATTAAAAATTTGTCACTGTAATGTATTTCTTTTCATAAATGATCTAAATTAAACACTTGAAAGCTAATATTACATTTCCATTAACCAGATCTCAAAATTTTATTTCTTATATTCCCATTAACACTTTTCTTTAAATTAAAAACATTTTAGCAATAAAAATATTGGTAGTTTTTTTTTTTAATTGAAATGTTGCCTTTTTTTTCTCTTTGCAGGTTTATTTGGCAAGACTAAGACAAATAAGATTGCAGAATTTCAGTGAACGCCAACAGATTAGAGCCAAGCTTCGTGGTGAAAAGGCAGGTTGAAAATCTATTTTTCAAAAAATACTTGAATGACATTATAATATATTGAGATTAAAAATGCTGTGCCACTAACACAAGATAAAATCTCACGAAGACAGTGAAAGTCAAAGACCAGAAAAACTATATTTAGGAATACAGAAAATCGTATTTATATGACTTAAAATTGATAAGACCTGTTGTTCTGGTGGAATTCTGAGAGGAAAGTGTGAGTAGTAGCCATGGACATACAAAAGGGGACATTCTGTATCGTTCTCTTTTTATCTATTTTTCCCAGTGTCCATGGGAGTTGATGGTTCTGGAGAGTTCAGTTGTAGCTCTGAATAAGTTACCATTTTTCATTTTTAGATGTTTATTTATTCATATAAACTCTGCAGTGAATTTGAGGTTCTATCCTAAGTACTGCTGTGCTCACTACTTATTTTGTAGAAGGAAACTGACAGCTCTGAAGATCAAGAAGGAAGTGAGGAGGCCGATGTGAGGCGTAAAAAAGTGGAAGCCCTGAAGGTATGTACTGGAGGTGATATGGGTTTTCTTAGAGAAAAGGGAAACCCGAGATAGAAAGTTGTGTTCTTAAGTCTTTCATCATTAAATCACCTTATTCTTTTGCCTTAAATTTTCTTTGTCCTCACTTTGTTTCTGAAAAGTAGCATTTCTCTCTCTCTTTATATCTTATTTATGGAGAGCAATTTGATGAAAGCATGGCATAAATACATGGAACTATCACACAAGTAATCTTAAAAAGAGAAAATGGTAACCCTAAAAATGAAAAACATAGTGTCCATTTCTGTGAAGACAAATTTGTGCATAATAGTCATGTTTTAAAACTTTTCCATTTTTATTTCCTTTTGAATGTACATTCATTTATGCTCATTCCAGAGATACTTATTGAACAGCTGCTGTGTTTTGACACCTGGTTTAGGTGCCGGGTTTGCAGCTTAATGTTTGTATTCTGGAGGGGCGCCCCCCCCGCAACACACACACACACACTCTCAGCCACACTGTCTCACACATAGACGTGCATTCACATGCACTGTTGTTGTTGTTTAGTCACCCAGTCGTGTCTGGCTCTTTGTGACCGCATGGACTGTAGCCCCCCAGGCGCCTCTGTCCATGGGATTCTCCAGGCAAGGATACTGGAGTGGGTTGCCATTTCCTTCTCTGGGGAATCTTCCTGGCCCAGGGATCAAACCCAACTCTCCTGCATATACAGTGGATTCTTTATAACTGAGCCACCTAAGAAGCCTGTACACATATACACTTACACACAACCCTAACCAAAAAAGATTAATGTGTGTTTGTATGTAAGCATATATGGAAATACTTTTTACACCTGGAAAGAAAGGCAAACCCCGTGCCTTTCTTTCTGGCGTTAAATTTTGTGGATTGTCCTCCTCTGCAGGCCCAGGCAAGTGCCCGTGCAGCCGTCTTGAAGGAGCAGCTTGAGCGCAAGCGGAAAGAAGCTTACGAGAGAGAGAAGAAGGTGTGGGAGGAGCATGTAAGCCGAGACCCCAGTGAGGACCCTGCCTTTGCCGCCCTCCCAGCTCTCAAGGGAGCTGTGCCAGCCACAGCCCTGTGGTTCTGTGTTTTTATTCTCATTCATTTCTCTGCGTCTCTGTCTCTTTCATCAATTAAGGATAATGCTCTATGTGGAAGTTATTTTGGTATTTGATGTGAGGTGAGATAAAATAGTGTTTGTATTTATCTATACTTCCAAGAGTAGCTAAGTTGACAATTTCATGTGTTTATAAATCTGGCCTCAGTATTTGGTGAAATTTTGAGTTTTGTCATTAGGTGTCACTGTTGATTAATTTTTCAGCAACTAGTGTATTTGACAGATAAAATAGAAACAGTTTTACAGTG